>NC_092814.1:290775300-292260323 GCF_023375885.2 Dermacentor andersoni
CGAACGGACCTGCATGTGAAGTAAGCGTGGGCGCAGCGCAAACTGTTTCTTTCTCCCGTCTCGCGTACGAGTTCCGGAGTTGGGACTTCGGCGTAGGTTTTTAGAAGCTTATCTATGATAAGTGTCCTTGTGTGACAGCACAGATGCGAGCACCAACGGCACCGAACTTGTCGAACTGCCTTGATTCGAAATTTAAATATGGGGATCTCGTGACGACGTCAGCCATGCAAATTACACATAGCTCTCTCCAACCTCGTAAATTCTAGCTTGTATACTGTTTTAGTTGTTTCGGGTGTTGCCTGTAATGGTACAAGCAAAATAAAAAAGATGAAGGAACTGAAGTAAGCTTAGGCAACAATGAGCGAAAATAAGCACTCAAGCTATACCGAGTTTGCACGTTTATATATAATGAAAAATTGGTCTTTCTTCCGTGACCAGATTTTAGTGCGGCATATAAAGACTCAAAGTAGAAACATGGGAAACCACGGCAGCTTCGAATTTAGCATTTAGCCCTCAAGTATGCTCAACGGTAAGACGGTGCGGATAATAGAGCAAATGGGGATAGCCAATATTCTAGTTTACATTAAGGAAAAAAAAATAGAGCTGGGCAGGCCATGTAATGCGTAGGGCAGATAAACTAATGGACCATCAGAGTTACAGAATAGGTGCCGAAGGAAGGGAAGCGTAGTCGAGTTCAGCTGAAAACTAGGTGGGGCGATGAAATTAGGAAATTTGCAGGTGCAAGCTGGAATCGGCTAGCGCAAGACAATATTAGACAGTTTTAGTACTGCGTCATGACGATACGTACGCAGCACGCAAGTGCTTTGCGGAACGTAGGAGCGCGTGTCGCGTTAGGGCTTTTAGTACTGCGAAATGCCTACGTACGTAAGAGGGCGAGCGTTAGACGCCCGGCGCGTCGGAGCGCATTGGCCGCGTCCGCCAGTACGTCGAACCGTCAGTCGAACAAGACGCTGTTGATCTCGCTAACGTCATGTAACGTGTGGGCGTGTTCCCGCTTCGTCGAACTATATTTAGGCCTTTAAGAGACTCTACTTTTAATACGGATGCAATACACGAATCATATCGAGAAAAATAAAAACCGAGTTCTTACTTTCTGAGGCTGCCACGGTCATTTGCGACGAACTGCACCAAAAGCCGGTCGAGCCTTTCGCGCAAACAGCAAACACTGAACGCTTTCTCAAAAACAAATTTCCTATTTTTGCTATGCATTCCCACCGTGCAGGTTCCGGGAATGGCTTCTGCGCGTTCACTTCACGCAGCAAAGCCAAATCGTAGGCCGTTGAAAAGTACAGCCTTCCGCTGGTCGCCTTTGACGCTGCCATTTTGGGAAACTCTTTTGTCTCGCGCTCTCCAGAACAAACAAGAACCACGAGCGCAGCACGCAAGGCTCCCTACGTACGCCCGCAAGAATCGGATGCGTGCGTACGCAGCGGCCGCGTACGCATCACGCACCGTTCGTGTTGCGTTCTGCACATGCGCACTTTGCAGAACGCAGCCATCTTACGTACGCAACGCCGTGCGTACGCTCCGTATGCAATACTAAAACTGTCTAATAATTGGAGATCGCTGGCGAGACCTTCCGCCTGCAGTGGACACACACACACACACACACACACACACACACACACACACACACACACACACACACACACACACACACACACACACACACACACATATATATATATATATATATAAACTGATGATGATCATGATGCAGAACGAAGTAGATACGCTGACATCAAAATGTAAAGACTATCTCTTTCGCGTTCACTAGACGTGTGCAAGTCAACCATTTTGTTTCCGGGCATCTGCGCTCCATCTCCCATAGATCCAAGGAAACCATTGTTTACTTGACTGTAAGTGTCGCGATTTACATTACCTCAGCGCTATCGGCATTTGGGTGCCGCGCATTCACGTTTATGCAGAGTAGCACATCAAGCGAAAGCGGCGGTGCCTCACGTCTTGTGTCGCAAACACTGTCCCACGTTGCTTGCTTTGCTTGCTTCCAATCGTCCCGGAAGCAATTGTCAACGTATAACGCCTGGTGGTTCACAAAATCCTTCGTTCCCGTTCGATATACGATGCGCTGGTCATTTTTTTAAATTCACCGGGGAATACTTTTCCTCACCCTCAATCATCCGTATATATACCCTCAATCATCCGTAAATATCCGTATACACTTCGGTGTATCATTTGCTCTCTCTCTCTCTCTCTCTCTCTCTCTCTCTCTCTCTCTCTCAATTTTAACACCTTCCAATGACGAACAGAAGTTCTGCGTTATTCTGTATTTGGTGACCCAAATATGTTTATTTGTAGTCTGCGCAAGAGCTTTAATCACCTTTTGATTAACCCGCAGTGGTTGCTCAGTGGCTATGGTGTTGGGCTGCTGAGCACGAGGTCGCGGGATCGAATCCCGGCCATGGCGGCCGCATTTCAATGGGGGCGAAATGCGAAAACACTCGTGTACTTAGATTTAGGCGCACGTTAAAGAACCCCAGGTGGTCGAACTTTTCGGAGACCTCCACTACAGCGTGCCTCATAATCAGAAAGTGGTTTTGGCACGTAAAACGCCACAATTTAATTTAACCTTTTGAGCAGTTAATATAGAAGCATTCTAATTTCTGCGCACCACGCTCGGTATTACTGGCAATCTTCAGCGAAGGAAATACTAGTGCCTACGTGCGCGTCAGAGTTAATTGAAGTTAAAGACAAAGCTTAGTTCTGGTTAAATGATTGCACTAATGTCCTGAGATAACAAACGGGGATTTTATAGCGAATATTGCTACGGTAATGATTCATAGGATTCGATATGTCTCAAGAGAAAGAGAGAGGGAACCCTTTAATGAAAGGCAGAGATTTTAGCCGGCGTACAGACATCGATGACATGCCACTCTCCGTGGGGAAAGGCATTGGGGAGAGAAAGAGAGAAGGAGACAGGCGCAAGAAAAGGAATAAGTTAAAAAATGGCCACTGAGTTTTCTAATGTGTCTCAAAGTAGGACACGGGTTGTAAAGGAAGCCTTGATGGAAAGCTCCGCATAATTCTTTTTTTTTGCCATCTGTGGCCCTAAGCACTCACAAAAACCTCGGCTCGCGTCTTTGTCCACTCTGTTCCATCGGAACACCTTCAGTTAGGACTATAATGTAAAGCCAGGCCCTCATGCTAAGCAGTTGAACTCCGTAGCCGCTGTGCAGTCGCGGCGGTTGAGCAGGCCAAGAAATAGTGTAAACGTGATACACTGGGCATGAACGTCAAACTGTAAATCCTTGTTTAGTTCCTCCAGAAGTACAGACACCAATAGAAGCTGTTGCCCTGAGCGTATTCGTAAACCCGTTAAAGATTTACTTGCCAGTTCGTCGCCTTCATCATATTGGATTTCGTGCGGCCTTCTCCTCTCTGAGCCCAGTTGCCTAATTAGCAAGAGCCCCGGAATAAGATGCAGCATGGAACTGATGTCACGATTACGGCGCCTGTTGGCGAGTGAGAAAGACAAACTGGAGTGCAACCATCGCATTGTGTTTTCTCCGTGAGGAAATCGTTTCAGCAAGCAGAAAAGAGATATGTAAAGGCATTGCCAGCGGATAGCATTTTGATTAGCCTATATATTGCAATCTGTTTTTAGTGTCCATCAAACGCAATCCAGCTAAATATCACCAAAGTGTTTGTACTAAGAACTCGCTGTTTTTAATGCAGACTTGCGCATAACCAAAAAACTGAACGTGCACGCACAATTGGTGGCATCAACTGGAGCAAAGAAATTTGTTGTGCGCCTCCCGTATCATGCGCTCAGCAGTGTTTTGCTGTTTTCTTTTTACAAACATGTAAGAATATCCCCGACACAAATCGTAATAGCCATCTCATATGTATTCTGAATGGTAGTTGGACTGGTTGCGCGCTGTCGCCGTTTGCAAGCGCTGAGCGCGCTTTTTGACTGGAAGCACTGTCGTAGCCGTATCAGGACACCAAAGAACTGTCACTAAGCGGCTTCTAAGGCAAACGGCCATCCACTCATCTGTGGCAGCTTTCTATTGTCATAAATGAGCTGAGCAAGCTCAATAAGGAGAATTTTCAATCACCTGCCGTGGTGACTCCACAGTGGCTATAGCGGTCTCCTGCTTGGCTAGGGGTTGCGATTTCGATTCTCAACAACGGTGGCGGCATTGCTATCGAAGTGGAATTCAAAAATACCTCTGTATATTGCTTTGAGTTCACTTTAACTAACCCCAATTAGTCAATATGATGGACCCCAACCACCACCACTATGAAATTACCGTTTTAGCACCGACTGTGTTACATTTTAATTCTTTCCACTGGCGACCAGAGAATGGGACAACTTGCCTTCACATATTATCCTCAGTACATCGCTAGAAGCCTTTTTTATAATCTTATGAGATTCACCTACATGCCTCGCAGACGTGACTTGCCCATTATGTTGGAAATACCATGAAAAAAACTTGTTAATTGTTGTTTATGGTTTCGTCAAATCATTCTCTTCTCCGCAAAAAATTGTATAATGGACAAAATATAGGTAACCTAATGTAATTTGTGCTACCACTTGTATTTGTGCATATTGATGACGTACTCTTGCCGACTGATATTGCATGTTTTCCGTGAACAACAACATTGTTATACCTTCACTGCTCCAAAAGAAATTAGTCCACGTGTATGCTCACTCTTCGATTTGTATTTTTTGTATTGTACGTTTCTTGCCCTCCCTGCCCTCCCATACACGCTGGCATTGTAGAGATGGCTGGCTCTGGGCAGTTCCCGTTTCACGTCCTGCATTTCGGGACCGCTTAATGTTATTTGAAAACACAAAATTTGCTTTTTATATTTAACCTAAGGGCGAGGTAAGGGGTCCCAGTCAAGTATTTTAATTAGCCTCGCTCAACGATGGCGTGCATTATGGCATGAAATTGTTAGTTTATCAAACACCAGCACTATTGAATCTATGTAATGCCCAGAGGCTGTAGAAATTCATTGTGTAATCAGCATTTATTTATTTATTTATTTATTTATTTATTTATTTATTTATTTATTTATTTATTTATTTGTTTGTTTATTTAATTAACATACCTTACAGGCGCTATGGGGACATTGTGTAAGGGGGATTACAATATCAACAAAAAAAAAAAAAAAGAGTAAGCAGCCTTCTGATTACTCTATATATGTTGGTGAAAACGACTTTTAGTAATGTCGACAAAGCCGTGCGGTCTTTCTACTTTTTTTTCTGTGGTATTTTTGTTTTTGCTTCATACGTCAAGCAAAAAAAAAAAAAAACACTTCCTCGAATGTGCAGAGCCATTAATATACCATTACACCACTGCCTTAAATTTTTCTATCGACATGTGTCAATCCTGACGTCGGTCAATTTCATATTTATACTTTTTTCAGCATAAGATTAGCACTAGATCATGTTCCCTGGCAGAAGCATGAAAAGTCGAGATTTCATATCTTTAAGAAATGGGGGCCATTTTTGGGGGTATATTTACCGAAAATAAGAACTGCATAGGTTACTTATGTGCGTTGAAAATATTTAGTTATTTCCTGCTTTTTCCCAACTTTCATACGTTAACAAGGCACTTAGTTGCTTTTACCGGTTTCCTCGGTAAACTATGTTAGACACACTGTTTACATTTTGTTCAAGCAAGAATCGGGTTTTGAGTGACGAGCGATAAATATTTAATCTGGGTGGGCTCCTTACAGCCTTTCTAGAAAGTTACTTATTCAAGTATTTCAAGGTGTCATACCGCCATTTTCCAAAATGTTTTCCCAAACTCCTAAAACAATTGCCCGGGGCACAAATTTCATGTTCCGTGAAAACAGCAATAACTTTTAGTTTAATACGTTGCGAAATTTTCAGGTCCTTGTTTTAAATGTAACGTTGTAAATAATTACTGAGCCATCGTTCTTTTCTTACTATTTCGTTAAAATGAGCGGTGCATAGTAGGTAAAGTGTGGGCTTAGTTCAAGGTAAGGGGCCAAATTACGACATTTCCAGTAAATTACGCATGCCAGCGACCCGGAGCTTTATCAACGTATTTCGCGAACAGATCAGAATTTATCTCCCTCCTTTGGGAGAACTGGGAATTAAACCAAGATCAAATCTAACAACCATGGCCGGAGGGGTGAGGGGGGGGGGGGGGGTGTAGGCTATGGATCATGTTCTGTCGAAGTAAAATGAGTGTTGATGAATTACTGGCTACTAAATTCCTAACAATAAGCGCTCTAAAGCGTCACATGTGGGCAAGGTTTCAAACGGAGCCATCATATACGGGGCAACATTTTAAACCCTAAATGCAGGAAACTGAACCTCTTGCTTCAACTGCTCAAAAAAAAAAAAAAAAAAACAGCTTCGCTGGAAATTGGTTTGTTATTCTGCAAAGTTGCAAAGACCTGCTGGCGTTATTGTTCGTTTTTTTCTTGTGAATATTGTAAGCTTTTAAGTTAAGTGTACTTTAAAACATATAACCTCAGCAATACTATTGCCTTAACTATAGCGATAAACTTGTGCTTCGTTATTATAGAAAGAAAAGGCAGTCGAGGATGGCCGAAGACTAGGTGGATCGATGAAATTAGGAAATTTGGGGGCGCTAGTTAGAATCGGTTGGCGCAGGACAGCGGTAATTGTAGATCGCAAGGAGAGGCCTTCGTCCTGCAGTGGACATAAAACAGGCTGATTATTATTATTATTAATATTATTATTATTATTATTATTATTATTATTGTTATTATTATTATTATTATTATATTATTACATTATTATTATTATTCTTGTTGAGTGTTATTATGGACAATTGTATTGCTTGTAACAAACTGCTACCCGATGATGGTCGTTTCATTACTTGTTCGGAGTGCGGGAACCCATATCATTTGGGTCAACATTGCTCAGGTGTAGCTCAAAATACTTTCGCAGCGAAGAGTCAAAGTAAACGTGAATCATGGGTGTGCAAAACGTGTCGCGCGGTAAAGAAACAAGGGGGGGCGGGCTCACAGTCTGCGAGTACGACTCAACCAGACGAAGACACTTCAGAAGCCACATTAATGTCAGAGCTGGCAGGTATTAAGCAAACTTTGACCTCTTTGCTGACTTTACATGAAAAAGTAGATTCTCTGCTCCTCCTGAAAGCAGAATTCACAAACTTGAGCATAACAATGAAAGACCTGGAAGAAACAGTCTCCTTTTTGTCTAAACAATACGACATGGTGTTAGCACAGCTTTCCGTCAGCAAAGAACGGGAAGCTGCGCGTGAAGCACAAATTACTGACATGAAAACGCAACTGGAAACACAGGCGGAACAGCTGCAGCAGCTGCAACAGGATCTAAATGAGAGCGAACAGTATGGCAGAAAAGTAAATATGGAAATTGAAGGGCTACCTGTCAAACAGGAGGAAAGCCTAAAAGAAGTCTTATCGAATATAGCCAGCAAACTGGAGCTATCAGATTTCTGTAGCTCTGATATCGAGGCGGTGCATCGCTTACCAAACAAACATAAGACGAACCCAACAGTACTAGTACGTTTTTCTTCCGTGACCGCAAGGGATGCGTGGTTTGATGCGCGGGGGAAGCTAAGACGCTTGCATCAAATTGGACAGCTGCCGAGGCTTTTCATCAATGATAATCTGACAAGAATGAACCGAAATCTGTTCTGGCGAGCTAGAACTACAGCAAAAGAAAAGAACTACAAATTTGCATGGGTCAAGGGCGGAAGTATTTTCGTGAAGAAGAATGAAGATGCACCCCTGATCCGAATTAAGAGTCTAGCCGATATTCTTAAAATTTCATAAGCAACATGGCAGCGAATTTTTCCTCTGTCTCAAATTTCAATGAGTTCAAAGATATATTTGCTACCAGCCGTGAACACGGTTTCACAGTAATTAGTATTAATATCAGAAGTCTACGAAAATATTGGGAGGAATTTAGAGAGGTAGCGGAATCAGTCGCAAATGTAGTAGATGCATTTATAATAGTGGAAACAAATGTACCAGAGGACTGCACAAACATTTACAAATTAAAGGGTTACAAAGCCCATTTCATGTCACGACAGAAACGACGAGGAGGGGGTTTAGCTTTGTTTGTTAAGAAAAGATATGACACTGAGGTTACGGACATTTCTTTAAACCACGCCGAAAGTTTGACAGTAAAAATTACGCTTACTAACACACAATTATTGTTGATAGCTATTTATCGTCCACCTAATAACAGTGTCACACGGTTCTTGCGTGAACTTGAAGAAATTTTAGAAGGCCACAAAACAGCAGATCAGATTTGTTTGGCGGGTGACCTAAACATTAATATATTGAACATCAGTTCGACTACTGTGTCGGATTACCTCTCCATCTTATCAACCTATGGCTTACAAGTGACTATAAATCAACCTACAAGAGAAGAACTCTTACAAAATAGACTAGTATCCTCTTGTCTAGACCACATAGCAATAAGAGCACCGAATTATTCTTTAGAGGCATGTATCATAAGGCAAAAGATAGCGGATCACTATTTTGTCGCATGTCGCCTTAAGGCACTTTTACCACTGCCCGACAAGGACAAATCAGAAGAAAAACATGACAGTAATCAACTAGAAGTGCAGATTTTCAACAGGAAAACATTTGATCATTTGATCGCGCAGTTTGAGTGGGCGGAAATGATTAAGGATTGTAATTATGCTAAAGTTTATGAAAAATTTTGTGAGCAGCTGAAAAAATTTGAGCTTTCTAGTATGTACACAATAACTAAAAAAACAAAGGAAAAGTTACCCCTGGTTCACAACCGGCATAATGAGAGCTATTTCCAACGGAGACTGGTTGTGGAAAAGGAGCAGGCGTGCGCCGAAAAATCAAGACTTGAAAACGGAATATAAGATTGCGAGGAATAGGGTCGTAGCCCTCTTGAGATCAGCAAAACGGCGGTATTTCTTAGATAGATTTAATCAAGCACACAAAAATTCTGCAAAAACTTGGGCTTTAATAAATACGCTCCGAGGCAGTACTGCGGCACCTGTGAATTTCTTAGAATCTTTTTCAGAGAAGCCAGATATAGTGGTAGATAAGTTCAATAATTTTTTCACGCGTTTTTCTAACACTGCGCAGTCGCAGGGACACACTTGCTCACTCAAGCAAACTGTTCAAGCATCAGCTTTTTTGCCCACGTTGTTGAAGGAAGATCTGAGGCGAATAATTTTTAGTTTCCGACCTAATAAACAACCTGGTATAGATGGGTTGGCTGTGGCCACACTAAGAAGAAATTTTGATTCATTAGCAGACATACTGCTTTTTATGATTAATGGTTTTATAAGCACCGCATCAATTCCGGAGACATTAAAAACGGCGATTTTTAAGCCACTGTATAAAGCAGGAAAAAAAGATGAAGTTGAAAACTATAGACCTATCTCTGTTTTGCCTATACTCTCTCAAATACTGGAAAAGTTTCTGTTTGATTGTATGACTTCCTTCTTAAAGAAATTTTCAATCCTAACACCAAGACAGTTTGGATTTGTTGCTGAGCGAGGTACTATTACACTGTTAGAAGAGTTCACCGATGAATTATATTCTGCTTTAGATAAGAACCTGTATAGTTGTGCTTTGTTTTTAGATTTAGCAAAAGCGTTCGAAACTGTAAATCACGATATTTTATTGGAAAAGTTGTTTCGTTTGGGTTTCAGGGGACCCTTTTTTGATATTATTTGCAATTATTTACAGGATAGATCACAAGTGGTCATGGGCAGTAAAGAAATTGTTAGCGCTAGAAAATATATTACAGCTGGGGTTCCACAGGGATCCGTGTTGTCCCCTCTTTTATTCAATTTATTTATGAACGACTTTCCCACGATAATTACAAAAGCCACTGTGTATCAATATGCAGATGATACAGTTCTACTCACTCGTCATATGCATTATGAAGAAGCTATTGGCAACCTACAAAATGCAGTCCATAAGGCTATGCAATGGTTTGAAGAAAACTGTGTTTATATGAATGCTAAGAAAAGCAAAATCATGTGCTTCCGTAGTCCATTAAAAACTCAAAAAATAAGCTTGCCAATATTTCTACATAATGAACATTGTATTTAATGTAAATGTACTGCTATAGAATATGTGGAGACATTCAAATACCTGGATATAACGTTCAACAGCGGCATGTCTTGGCAACATTACATGGCGTTTTTGTGTGGCAAACTACGTAGTGTTGCATATTTACTTTTCAACATAAAGGGTTTAGTACCTCTACCAGTCAAGAAAATGATAGTGCATGCACTAGCGTACAGTGTGCTGAGGTATGGGATAACGATCTTCGCCTTTTGTACAGAGCACTGGAAAAATCGGATTGATAAACTACTAAAAGATATATTAAGAAATGTGGCTTATGGTACTGCACTTAACGACAATAATATTTTTCAGGAATTAGGATTTTGCACATTGGAGGATTTATTTACCAGAACTGTTATTATGCGGCATAATTGGAGCGATGAATTCAAAGAGGCATACGATGTACCTAGATTGTTAAGAAATAAAAAACGTTTTAAGGTACCCTATTCCACTACTAAGTATGGTGAAGCGAGAAGTGTATACATCCCCAAAATATTTAACGATTTGGCCGATGAATTCTTCTTGGCTACTTCGAAAAAACAGTTGAAGAAATTATTGATGAAATGTTGAAATTTAGTCCTGATCTTTACTTAAGTTGTTTATGTGTTTCTCTTTATTTACTATGTCATTGTCTGTTAACGGGTAATACTACCAAACATTCTTCTCAGAGTAGAAAAAAAAATTTCTTATTATGTAAATGTCTACCTTTTCACTTTTTATGTAAATATGTAACCACATCGCTGTACCGACTCTGCCGGGCCTAGTCGCACAAGTCCTCGTGGACTTAGACAGGCCCGTTTCTTTGTTTTGCTTTTGGATGTGTGTCAATAAATATTATTATTATTATTATTATTATTATTATATAGCAAGTAGCATTTTTTGTGTAATGATTAGAACTGTAACAAGTGTATACGTTTATATGCGCCATACTACTGCAACAGTGCGGGCTAAGGGACTTCTGTCAAGGACTCATTGCCTTTTGTCACTGCATCATCTTGATTTTGTATAAATTTCACGCATATATTCAAATAATTTTCTACCCCACCATGGTACACCGTGTGTTTATCCCACGACCTACTGAACTACAGACCTGCACAGATCTCCCTCCTCCAGCACGCGTGGTCTAGTTCGCCCCTTTTGCCGCTAGGGAAAGAACGTACGAGCAGAGTGGCGCTAGTTATAACCTGTTCGCTGTCGTCTGCTTCTGCGATCTGTTCAGCGCTTGTCTTGCCATTTCGGCAGGCACAAAGCGCTTGTATTGGCGGTAAATGAATAAATTCACAAATATACAAAAAAATACATATTTGCGAATGCTTTGCGTTTGAATAGTGAAACTAGAAGAGGATGAGCGGTGCAAGAAACGTAAACAACGAGCATAGGTGGCCGCTGCAATGCTAGATCGACGGCATAAATTTCCCTTTCCTAGCCTCCTTAAGAGACTGGAAAAATTGCTAAAAAAGATTAATAGGCTAATCTAGCTTTTTTAGTTGATTACAGACAGCCTAATGTCGTAGATGACATTAGGATTTACTGCTGTGTGCCGTAGAGAAAGGAAGATGATCTGGTAAAAGTATAGTAAAAGTATTAACGAGTAAGCTTCCTCCGCCCGATATGTGCAATAGGTTGATCGATTCTGTTTCAAGGAAAGGTACGTGAACATTTCTTATTTTTAATGTCGTTGGATGTCTAGCTCAGTAGAAAGCTTGCAAAAATGATCCCAGTGCTTTAAAACGTGCTGCACTGCAGGCCTTAAATCGCGTCACGGAACTCTTTTCAAACTGTAAAGCTAGGTTTCCTGCGTGGTAAGGCGGCAGCGTAATGGTGGTGCTTAAGATACGTACGCAGTGAAGCTGTGTGCGTAATTCACTTTTTGAACTCACGACGCATTCACGGACAACTTTTAAGAGTTAAAATGAGTGGTAATCGTTCTGTCGTCGAACATTACGGTGGCTTCAAGTTTCTAAAGAGCGCAGAAACGAATTTTACAACGTATACAATGAAACTGTTGTGTACTTTACGAACTCTATAAGCAATGTGATGTATAATAGTATGCTTGAAAAAGGCAATAGGAGCGGCTATTTAACGCTTTTTCAGAGAGCAGCGGACTAAACGCTCCGACATTTTGTAGGTTCGGGCAGTCAACTTTTGAAGCCAAGTGACCCATCAAAGCCTTGTGACATCACTGTCACTGTGTTAGCAAAAATCATCAACTAGACAAGCAGTTCGTCACAACACAACAGCTGCCGTACTAATTACAACGCCGCACAGCCGCCCACCGCGTAGCAGACAAACAGGTGATAAAAGCGCCACCTACGGCCGTCGGTTGAACGAAAGTGGGCGCAAGCAGCTCCCATAGAAGCCGGATATCTGTGCAGGTCTGGAGTTCTAGTAGGTCGTGGTTTATCCATGGCAAACCATGCGATTCTCTCTCTCTCTCTCTCTCTCTCTCTCTCTCTATATATATATATATATATATATATATATATATATATATATATATATATATATATAATCATATAAGAAGCCAACAAACAAAGACACCAAGGACAACACAGGCGAAATTACTTGTACTTACTAATTGAAATAAAGAAATTATAAATTAATGGAATTGAAAATGGATGAAAAAGCAACTTGCCGCAGGCGAGGAACGATCCCACGTCTTCACATTACGCGTGCGATGCTCTACCAATTGAGCTACCGCGGCGCCGTCTTTTCATCAACTTTCTGGGGTATTTATGTGTTACTACTAGAACTAAACCTGGGGAATGTTGGCCCAATGCCACCACTCACAAACCTTGGCGGCGTATGTGGAACATCCTGGGACTCTAGAGTATAACATAGCATTAGGCGTCGCTTACTTTTACCCAGGCGAATACGCCGCTATCGTTTGACGGTAGTTACAGTTCACGGTTTGGATGCGACACATGCCACGTACTTCAGGCTCAGTTTTACTTATACTCCGTCCTGTATACATAGCAGTCACCGCTGTGTGGAAGCTGCGCAAGCAGTTCGGTCGAGAAAGGTTATCACTCCGCGCGTTCCGTGTATTCTTCGCTGGGCGTTCCTTCCTTGCTTCGCTGCGCGTCAACAGCGTTTGCTCCGCGAGCACGCACGTGAGGCTCCTCGCGATTTGTTGCAAATAAAAAAAAACGAAAAGAACAACGAAAAATTATCTAAAACAACGTATTAGCAGCCGTAAACCACAGTGTGTCCTTTCTAAGGATTAAAACTTGTTTCATTCAATACTGAGCCTATATAAGGAAAAGTTGCGCACAATTACGGTCAGAAAACATCGAACTATATCCAAGTGCAAACGAAGCCACTTCAAAAAGTACCTGTAGCCTCCACAGCGTTGACTGCAATGCATGGAACAGACTACACTCGCACAGCGTCCCCGCTCTTCTGCCACTCAAGTGGCTATTATTCCCCGCCTTTTGGTTCTGCATACATAATAGCATCCGAGCTCTTCGGTGATATCAATGTTGGGGTCTTTGCGAGGGGTTTCTATATTAAAAAAATTCAGTGCCCTTACACTCTGTGTAGAAGGATGACCAGCGAAGCTGTGTATGTGGGCCCCTTAATGGCGAACTGTACAATTGCCGCGGGTCGGCCTGGCGTTGCACAACCTTCGCTATCGGCCCACATATGGGGAGACCCTAAAGCTTGCTTCACCCCCGATGCAGGACGGCCCGGTATTGCACTGTCTTAGGGATCGGCCCACGTATGGGGAGTGCTTAACGTGCGCTTCACCTCCGCTGCGGGTTGGCCCGGCATTGCACCATCTTCGGGATTGACCCACGTATGGGAAATGCTTAACGCCTGCTTCACCTCCGCCGTGGGTCGGCCCGGCTATGCCCTATCTTCAGGATCAGCCCACGTATGCGTAGTGCTTAAGGCCTGCTTCACCTCTGTCGCGGATCGGCCCGGCATTGCACTATCTTACAGATCGGCCCACGTATGGGGAGTGCTTAACGCGCGCTTCACCTCCGCCGCGGGTCGGCCGGGTGTTGCACTATCTTCGGGATCAGCTCACGTTTGGGGAGTGTTTAACACCTGCTTCACTTCCGCCGCGGGTCGACTCGGTATTGTACAATGTTTTGTATCGGCCCACGTATGCGGAGTTTTTGTCTACACACGAACACGATCCTGGGGGAACTAGCCCTAAGCATTCTCGCTGTAAAATAGGGCAAGTGGCGTTCGTGAGAAGACACCTTCCCCGCCACTTCGCCTAAACGAACTAGCGAGGTGGTGTGGCTACCAAAACATCGCGATGTGCTGCTCCCTCGTGACCGCCTTCTGCATAATGTTGTAATCACACAGTCACCTCCTCGGTAATTAAATGAGAACTGGTTATAGAAAAGCAATTATATCAAATTATTTACGTCGTTCTGAGCCTTGCCAGAATATTTTTCCGGTGTGTCGAGGTCTTAAGCCTTCATTTAACGCAAACAAATGAAGAGTCGAAAATACCTTGTCAGTACTGCTCTAAAGCGCACGCAAGCACTCAGTTCCAATGCATAACAGTTTCAGAAAAGAGCACTACCAATTGACAGGTCCCACTTGTAGGTCAATAAAGCATTGGCACGGGAAAGCAGCCGCCACACCGCCATGGCAAGGACATGTCTGGCGCAGGAACGTCTTCTCTTTCAGAATTGTTGGAGGATAAAGGACAACAGCGGGGCTGGCCAGCCGACGCCGTCTTCTACGAGTGGCTCGCACCAGGCTAATCAACTTTCGGGTCTCGTCACTCGACCTTCTAGTTGCCGGTTGTAGAGGTACTCCGAGCGCTGCGAGGAGAACGGCGACACTCATGATCACGGCAACTGCCGCGCTTCGACTCGAAGCCTCCTCCAAGCTGATTAACACTTGGGTCTGGACACTTGACCGAGTTGCTCATCGAAGTCTCCAAGCCTGGTCCCCTTGACTTGAGCGCCATTGTCTAGCTGCGCACGCTTGCTTATTTCCTTGTTCCTTGCACCATCGCGCTTAGCGACGGCGGAGGATTGTCCAAGAAGCCGGTGGTTGAAAGGAGGAGGGGAAATAAATCCTAAAGGAGAAAGTAAGCCCCCAGTGTTCGGCGAAAATTATAGAATGTTCATACCCAGGAATTTTGGACATTGCCCCTTCGGCAATTTGTTGAGCTTCACCGCGTTACACCAGCGCAACTCAAGCGGCAGCATTTTGAAAAGTTATATTTGTCAGAACTGACCTAATTTCAAGAAAGCTTTGTTTACAACATCGAGACGGCACTTCCTTGTAAAAAATACGCATTTACGTGATTTAGTCGGCACTTCGCGCTGCGTCACAGCACTGTGTTTGGTCGTGACTAAAAATACACATTTTTAAAGCTGCAGCTGCGTTAGAACTATGCGTCGTAAATGCGCACGTTATTAGAAGGAAGTACCTTCTCGACATTGCTGTTCGAAATTTGTTCAAGCTCGGCCAATCATTGGAAATATAAATGTTTCAAAATGTTATTATTGAGTTACGTTGGTGTAATAGGGTGAAGTTCAACAGATTGCCGAAGGATCAATGTTCAATATTGCCAGACTTGTATGGAAGTATTCTAATTTTAGAGACTGATAAGTTTTATTAGAAATCATGAGTTTGAAAAGGACAGCAAATTTGGAGGTATTTAGGTGATTTCATAGAATATGAAAAGGCTTCTGACTCAGTAGAGGTACCAGCTGTCATAAAGGCATTACGCAATCAAGGAGTACAGACCGCTTAAGTAAATACCTTGGAAAATATCTACAGGGATTCCACAGCTACCTTAATACTACACTAGAAAAGTAGGAAGATACCTATAAAGAAAGGGGTCAGACAGTGATACACAATCTCTCCAATGATATTCACTGCATGCGTGGAAGAAGTATTCAAGCTATTAAACTGGGAAGGCTTAGGAGTAAGGATCGACGGCGAATATCTCGGCAACCTTCGGAGTGCCGATGACATTGTTCTATTCCGGAACATTGCAGACGAGTTACAACAAATTATTGAGGCCCTTAACAGAGAGAGTGTAAGACTGGGGTTGGAAGGTTAATATGCAGAAGACAAAGGTGGGCCCGGCTGCTGTGCTTCAACACAGCACGCTAATCCGCTGATGTTCTACATGCAGGTGTCACTTCCCACGATGATCCACGTTCTGTTCCCTGCCCTGGCTATGGTTTTTCTAGACGTACCCCAACCGCATCCTGCCTGGCATGTCGACTACGACACAACTGTTTTCTACCACCCAATGAATGCCAGCATCACTTCCAGACCGCTGACACCATTCTTGTGTCCGGCAGCGTCACTGTTCCCGGCAGCGTCACTCGACTTGCCGCCGGAATACCTATCGCCACCAACATCAATTCGCCCATCAGTTATAAAAGAGCAGGCGCGCACGGAGGCGTTTTGTGGGCCCGGCTGCTGTGCTTCAACACAGCACGCTAGTCCGCTGATGTTCTACATGCAGGTTAGTGAATCATATAGTCTTTTCACAAAGCGTTCAAGTAATTACTTTCTACTGCAGCTGCCGGGCCCACATTGCTGCCTTTCCATTGTTGTTCAGTGTTGTGATGTTATTCGCTCTTTATTGTTGCTGGCGGGTGACATCGAAACTAACCCTGGACCTGATAGTCAAGCCGTACTAAAGGAACTTAAGAACCTATCCGCAGGTCAATCGCAACTGATCACCGAGATTCAAGGCCTGAAGTCTCAGTTACTAACAACTGACAAAAAATATCCGATTTGAGCGTGCGCATGACGAACCTGGAGACCCACTACCAAAACCTAATCCCTTGCGTTCTGATATAGAAAGCGTGAAGAGTGATGCTGCCCGTGCAGCACACACAATGCAGAGGCTGGAAGCGCGTCTTGATAATGCCGAGAATCATTCTCGGCACAACAATCTAATTTTTTTATGGTATTGATGAATCTTCAGGGTCAGAGTCGTTCGCGCAATCGGAGCATATAATCATTGACCACTGTCGCAAACATATGAGCATCACGCTTGACCCAAAAGAAATCGAGCGCGCGCACCGCTTGGGCAATCGTGCAGCTAATCGTAACCGCCCCATAATAGTGAAGTTCACCTTTCATAAAACAAAAGATCTTGTTCTTTCTAACGGCCGTAAATTTAAAGGAACAAACTTCAGCGTTGGCGAGCATTTTACACGACCTGTTCAATTGACCCGCAGACACCTTCTTTCATTCGCAAAAAGCAAATCGGCACCTTACTCCCTGCGCTTGAAAACTCTGTTTATGGGTAATAAGCGCTATGTTTTCGATGAACGCACACAGAGTGTGAAAGAATTGCAATAGCAGCCAACTCGACGCGGGAAACGCCCTACGGTATTGACACGAGCTAACCTCTACTTTTCCGTAATCTTTGCCAACGCACGCAGCTTCCTCCCTAAACGCGATATTCTGTCTAACCTCGTGTTGTCGTCTAACAGTAATTTGCTGATAATAACTGAAACCTGGCTGACTGACGATATTACCGATACTGAGGTTCTTGCTGACTTGCCGAATTTCTGCCTTTTCCGGAAAGACCGCGAAACCTCACGAGGTGGTGGTGTGCTAATCGCCGCGCATCACCATTTACCGTGCACGCTTGCAACCATTGAGACTGACTTGGAAATAACATGGCTAATCTGCCGCGCTTCACCACAGACTGTTCTCTTGGGCGTTTGTTACAGACCACCACATAACACTCCTGATTTTTCGCATAAACTTAATAACATCTTCAGCAAACTTAGTGAAAAACACCCTAACGCAGAAATCCTGCTTTTCGGCGACTTTAATTTTCCGCAAATCAACTGGACTAACAATAGTGCTTTCATCATAGGCAATGAAGCTGCTAAAGAATTTGTTAATGTGTGTCTTAATTTCAGTCTAACTCAACTTGTGCTAGAGCCTACGCGGGTTACAAAAGACACATCTAATGTACTCGACCTTATACTAAGCAGCCATCCTGACAGTCTATCATCCATAACTTACCTCCGTGAGGTAAGTGATCATAAAGTAATCCATGCCACCTTCACCTTTCAACCCATGCGGCAACGAAAATCCAACAAAACTATATGCCTATATGATAAAGGGAACTACGAAGCTATTAATTACGAGTTAGGTGACTTCTTTTCAACTTTTGAGACATTATTCCATATGCACTCGCCTCAAGAAAACTGGACACTATTTAAAAATAACATTAATGAACTCGTAAACAAACATATACCAAGAATAACTATGCACACTAATCAAAATAAGCCATGGTTCCCCAGAGCTTTAAAGAAGCTTGAAAACCAAAAGAAACGTCGCTTCCGGCTAGCCACGCGTCTTGGAAGCACCGAGGCTTGGTCAAAATACTACACGGCAGAGAACGCTTACCTGAGTGCCCTTCGCACTGCTAAAAAATATTTTTATAACGTCGACCAGCCCCAGCTACTTACTCAAAATCCTCGGCAGTTCTGGCGCACTTTAAATCCCCAAGAAGCTCGTACCATCAGCGTGACGAATGCAGCAGGCGACACCCCCACGGACGCCGAGTGCGCTGATATATTCAACACAGCATTTTTTTCCGTGTTTACAAAAGAAACTACCACTCCACACTTTCCACTACCTACTAACATAACATCACATATGCCACCCATTGTATTTTCGATAGATGGTATACTATCAATCATTGAAAAAAACAAATTATGTACTTCTTCTGGTGTAGACGAAATTAACTCAAAGATCCTAATGAATACTAAGCATATATCCGCGGCATGTTTCACTCTGTTGTTCACACAATCATTGTCTACAGGTACTTTACCGGATGATTGGAAAGTGGGAAAGGTCGTTCCAGTATTCAAAGCAGGTAACAAAGACTCCCCCTTAAACTACCGCCCCATTTCATTAACTAGTGTTCCTTGCAAAATCATGGAACATGTCATATACTCGCATATCATGAACTTTTTAGACTCGGCAAACTTCTTTCATCCTTCACAACATGGTTTTCGTAAAGGGCTTTCATGTGAAACACAACTAGCTATCTTCCTTAATGATCTCCACGTTAATCTTGATAACAACGTTCAAACCGATGCAATCTTTCTAGACTATTCTAAAGCTTTTGACACAGTGCCTCATAACCGCTTGCTAATAAAATTATCTAGACTGAACTTGGATCCTCTTGTAGTACAATGGATAAAACAATTCCTTACTAATCGTTCCCAGTTCGTCTTTGTCAATAACGTCTCCTCCGAACTCCTCCCTGTCACTTTAGGTGTCCTTCAAGGCTCAGTCTTAGGACCGCTTCTTTTCCTAATATACATTAACGATCTTCCGCTGCATGTATCTTGTCCTATTCGTATGTTCGCTGACGACTGTGTGATTTATCGTACTGTGACTAACATCTCTGACCAGGCATCTCTCCAGAATGACCTTAATAACGTGTAGGACTGATGCAACCGTAGGCAAATGGCCTTGAACCCCAACAAGTGCAAATTTATTTCAATTTCCCGCCGTCGTAATCCTTATCTGTCTACTTACACAATTGCAAACGTCCCAGTAAAATCAGTTCAAGCCTATAAGTACTTAGGCGTAACCCTGTCCCACGAGCTTTCCTGGAATGCGCATGCCACTAACGTAATCTCGTCAGCAAACAAGTCCCTTGGGTTCATGAGGCGTCATCTTCGTCCTGCTCCAGAGCAAGTCAAACTACTCGCATACAAATCATTTGTCAGACCACAACTGGAATATGCCGCCGCCATCTGGAACCCTCATCAAACATATATCATCAATGCACTTGAGTCAGTTCAGAATCGTGCGACTAGATTCATCCATTCTTCATATTGATATAACATCAGCATTTCACACTTAAAGGCGCAATCTAGCTTGTCATCTCTTGCTTTTCGTCGTCGCATCGCCACGCTCTCTCTTTATCACAAATTTTTTTACAGCTCACTAAGCCGCCCGCCTTACGTCACGCCATCATCTTCACGCATGTCACAGCGCACCAGCCATCAACTCCAAGTTTCTCGTCCTCGAACACGAACCGTCACTTTTCAATCATCATTTTTTTCCTCGAGCTGCCAAGGACTGGGACGACCTACCCATTATTGTCGCTGCCATCACATGTCATTCACAATTTCTAGAAACTGTTGAAACTTGCATTTCAATGTAACACCTGCCTTTTCTTGTGTTCACATGTTAACCACCCCTTATGTAATACCCCGAATGGGGTCGTTAAAGTAATAAAATGAAATGAAATGAAATAATGCTCAATAGATTGGCAAGGCAACCAGAGTTCAGGATCGCCAGTCAGCCTCGATCTAGAGTCTGTGAAGGAGTACGTTTACCTAGGTCAACAATTCACAGGGAACCCTGATCATGAGAAGGAAATTCATAGAAGAATAAAATGGGTTGGATTGCACACGGCAGACATTGTCAGCTGCTGACTGGAAGCTTGCCATTATCATTGAAAAGGAAGGTGTACAATCAGTTGATTTTACCGGCGCTGACACATGGGGCAGAGACTTCGAGATTGACAAAGAAGCTTGAGACCAAGTTAAGGACCGCGCAAAGAGCGATGGAACGAAGAATGCTATGCATAACGTTAAGAGACAGAAACAGAACGGTTTGGATCAGAGAGCAAACGGCTATAGCCGATATTCTAATTGACATTAAGAGAAAAAAATGGAGCTGGGCAGGTCATGTAATGCGCAGGTTAGATAACCGTTGGACCACTAGGGTTATAGAATGGGTACCAAGAGAAGGGAAACGCAGTCGAGGACGGCAGAAGACTAGGTGGAGCGATTAAATTAGGAAATTCGCGGGTGCTAGTTGGAATCGGTTGTCGCAGTACAAGGGTAATTGGAGATCGCAGAGAGTAACCTTCGTCCTGCAGTGGGAATACAATCGGCTGATGATGATGAAATACGATCGGCAATTATCTTTTTTTTTCGCTTGGGTTGCCACGTGGCCTAAAGTCAGAATGAAATTAAAAGTAAGCCTGAAGTCCCGTTTCACGAAGGAGCTGCAAAAACGACTTATAAAAGGTGTGGTCCATCAACCATAGTTCATAGTCTTCAGGTTGGTCGCTTCTCAACGTCACAACCCTAAGTACACTCTCGCGGGCGGTCTTCGTCGCACGCACGTCCAGTATAGATGGCAGGAATCCACTGCATACGCAAGAGCGAAACAGTCCGGACACCGCACATTGTCTTTATGTGGCTGCTTTCAGCTATAAGCGGTGGCTGATGCATGCGCTGCTCCAGCCTAAAGTTTCCAGAGAGAAACTTTGTCCGTCCGAGAAAGAGTACGGAGAAGGGAGCTGACTCGCAGGGGAACGAGGGCACGCTTGTCCCGCCGGAGGATACATTTTTGGGCAATGAAAAGAGAGCGAGAGTCAGAGTGAGAGGAAAGAAGATGACATACAGGTGGAAAGAAAGAGGGAGCGTTGCAGTCCGCAAGGTCATTGTTGCGGTCACGATCATGTGCCTGCACCTAGTGGACACTAATGCTCACAAGCGAAGACTCGTGAAGTACAAATACGCAGCGCTTTCGTTGCTTGCTTGAACTGCTTAACGGCACTCACGTTGTCAGGATTGATGTGGTCTGCGCTGTTGTTAGGCTAGTTGACGAAAGTTTTCGTGGCATCTTGCATAGCCGGCGGCTCAAAACAATGAAGCATCCGAAAAGTTCGTTGAAAAGCGATGGGTGGCTTGGATCTCAGGGTGTATCAGACTTAAGAAAGCTAGTTGTCCTCACGGCATACGTGTTATTCACAAAGCGTGCCGTAGTTGCGGTCATATCGGTTGTTGGAATTGGTTGAACCCTTTGGCGGAGCTGTGTCGTTTTGTTAGCGGTTATTGTTGTGTGATAGCACGATTGAAGTTTATCCGAGGTCGTAGTTATGACAGAGCCTCCATAAAATATGATCGGTGAATTACTGATTTCGGAAAAGAGCATGGTATGCTCTTTGTGTCACAAAGATATTTGCAAACGTCTATGTCGACGTTCCAGAGGCTAAAGCCTAATGCAAACGCTCCCGAAGGAGAAAGTGTTCTGACAATTGACAGGAATGCATGTTTGTTGACAGGAATTTCGAAATGCATTTTTTCTGTCGCGTATATATCGACGGCAGGTTAACAAGAAATGATTGATAGTTTCAGTTTGCTTATAGATATGACAGAGAGGAGAAGGTGTGAGAAAATAACAGTGGAGATAAAAAATTTCATGGGTGAATACGGCAACACAGTCTTGTGTGAAACTTTCCCAGTTACGTTTGGAACACCATTGATTGTCCTATGGGTAAAGCAAATGGTTAGAATATATTGGAAGTGTCAGGTTAGCAAAGCCTTGACAAAAAAGGTATTGTTCGAAACGTAACCCCGGTAACATAAGCTAATGTCGGCAGAACAGACATACTTGTCCGTCGAGGCATATGCACGCAAGTGTGAAGCCCATTTCGTTTAAAACACACCACGGTGATCACTAACCCGCAGCAAATGCACTAGGCGTAAGTTCAAAGGGATTCATTATACAAACGCATTCAAAACGGTACGGTCTGAGGATGTGGTGTGTGACGTACGCACTCACAGGGGAATCGTTAACTGTAACAGCTGTCGAAAAATTTACTGAAAGTTTTCGAACAGCTGAAATAGTCGGTAATTCGGCCTTAAATATGGGTGTACAATCTGGAACACATAATGAATACAACTAGGTGACTTATTCAGAGAAAATGCTTACACTCGCTTTCTCTTCGCGCATTGATGCATTGGTCGCGATCGCATGATAAATTCCGAATTCTGTTATATGACATAACAGCTGGCTTAAATATCTAGTGGGTAGCAGTTTATCGTTGAAAAAGAGAACTTATGTCAAAACTTGCGGCGCCACTGAGCTCGACATCGGAGGTCTGATCGCGGCCGCGGCAGCCGCATTTCGATGGGGACGAAGTGCGACGATTAACCTTCGTGTACTTAGATTTAGGTGCACGTTAAAGAACCCCCGGTGGTCAAAATTAATCCGAGGTCTCAGCCTACGGAATGTGTCATTAACATATCGTGTTTTCGGCACGTAAAACCGCAAAATGTTTTAAAATTAATTTCGATCTTCAAAGTAACCGTGTGTTTGCCTACGGGAATCAACTCGCGTATTTGAACTTTTAATGGTTCTAGCTGTGATAGCACAAACATAACGTCAAGTGTAAATGACCGGGGCCATGCCTCCTCAACAAAATGTCATCCTATCACTAAAATTACAAACTCGGATCGTCTCATTAATGACGATTATTTTTCTTTTCTCTTCTTCTATTGTGTTCCAGTGCTTTCGCATTGTTGTTATTATTGTTCCCTGATATTTCCAAAGTGCACAACGAACGTCGTCGTCACCGCCTTCGTGCTCCGTCGCAGTACACAAAACAGTTTTTTATCAGCACACATCAGAACCCTGTGCTGAAAAGCCTGGCATAGCAGTATACGACTTGCTGGAGTGCTCCGCTACCCCAGACGAGATTAGAAATCACAATGATAAGAGGAAAGCAACACATTGTTCGAGCACAAAATAAACCAATAGAAAAAAAAAGATGGATGCCTTAGTGACGGGTCCCTGAGTTACGCAAGCTTCTGGTGTAATTCCTTAGACGCTTTCGATAAAATTAAAATTTTTTTCTTCCATCTGTCTCATTCTCCATGCACGTGAAGTAAGCTATTTCACATTCAGAATATATGTTCCCCTTCGCCACGGCAGGCTTTCTTTAGTGATTATCATTATTATTATCTCTAGCGCGTCACAAATGAGTTCTAATGTTGTAAAGGGCGATTACATATTGTTCGAACAGACATATCTGGCTAGGAATATGTACTCGTTTTTATCCCTGTAGCAGCCAAACTACAACTTTTCTAGCAGAATCTTGAAAATACGCTAAAAATGGTATATGATGTAAGAACCTATTGAATTCCAGGCTGTGTTCTGAACACCATCTTTTGTTCCTCCGAAGATAGCTCGGTGACATAACGTATGCCTTAAGACTGGAACATCTGCCGCAAAAGAAATACTTGAACGGCTTGAAAATCGTTCTCATCACTGATGGTTTACAGCGAAGCGCTCTAGTGCGCAAGTGGCAAGTGGAGCGGACATTTTTGCCGAGTATAATTAGGCGATATATTTTTTTTTATCTATACGCTCCCGGGCTCCCTTACGCACCAGTGACGCGGCGCTAATGAAACGCGGGTTAAAATTAATTTGACGCGCGCTGCAGTCGATACCCGGCTGCCTCTCGAGTTGAAAGAAAAAGTCACGTTTAAATGGAAAAGCGTCTCGATTCCATAGCTTCAGTAAGACAACGAACGATTTAGCAATTCATGGCTCGTTAGCGCAGCACGAAAGAAGTATCTCTCAGAGATTGCTTGGCTTCTGCAGCTTTCCTTACACCGGTCAGCTCCGTGGAAGGAGACTGCAAAAACAATTATGAAAAGAAAAATGCCGAAGCAACGGCGCTGCTCTGCCCGCGGCCTTGAGTAAATGCGCGTCGTGCAAGAAATGGGAATAAAGTGAAGCGGCCGTGTCCGCCATCAGAGGCCCAATTCACGAAGCCCTTTCTTTCGTAAATGCTCCTTGCCATTGGACGGCTGCCTTTGCTAAGGAAAGGTGCACCTTCAGAATTGGCTGGATTTTTTTTTTCTTACGACGAATTCTAACGTAAGAACCTTTCGTGCATACGGGTCCAGCTTCCTTTCATCAATTTTACTATCGTGCGTTTGCTTCTTTACTTCAGTGGTTGGAATGCTCCTACACTTGCTCCAATGTTCTTCATTCCGTTAAAGCTGCTACATCCATGCTAAAAATGAGAGAAACTGCTCCAAAGCTGCTCCAAGGACGAGCCACACCGTGTAATCTCGAAGGCCACGACGAAAAGGAGTTGTGGTCAACGCCAGGTGTCTGCCGCCATCACCGTATGCGAAGACTGCCGTGGCATCCCCTGTCATTCATAAATCTAAACAAGCTATAGGGTGCCTGAGCTAATCCAACCTAGTGCACGCTCACGCATGTTTGCGGTCCACCGTTAGGAAGCTCCGTGCGCCAAATGTGCGCAGTTTAGCATGGACTTGCGTCGGTCCTATAGTAGTGCGCTCTCAGCCCATAACATGTCGTTGGCTTGTCCCGTATTTGTGCTTCGTACCCACGACTTCGCCTTGGTGGGATAGGTGTTCCTCAACCAACGACGCGCACTTCGGCGACTGTGTCGTGGTGCACTCAGGAAAGTAAAACTTACCCCCTTGAATGTTATTAGATGCTTTGCTGTGTGGCAATCATGTACGCGTGCTCAACGCAGCGAAATTTAAGGTTGGCCATTTTACCAACTAAATTTAAGATGAAAATAAAATTGCTCAAATGGCTATTCTGCATATCACGTTGCTGTATTCCCATGAGTTTTTTTTTTTTGTGCCTTTGTGGGGCTTGCTTTACTGCTGGAATCGGGCGGCATCTTCTTTTTCGAGACTGTTGGTTGACTCAGTGTGGCCGCCTGATGGCTGTAACTTGTTCATGAGTGGTCACGCACGCGGATTACCTTCCTCGAGAATATTCGTGATGATGTATGCCAGTATTCTGGAACCATTTCTGACGCGCAAAAATAGTGTCAGGTCGATAACCATTCTGTATCATCATTGTTGATGGCTACAAAATCCGCTCCAAATGGTCATTTTCCCGTCTAGAAAATCTGCTTCAAAGCGTTCTTGCTCATTTCTACCACTGTCGTTTAAAAAAGAAATAAGGGCTTCGAGCGGCGTTGAGACTTTCGGCTCTTTGATTTCTTTGTCTCGAAAAGAGAATGTTGAATGATACTTTTTTTATTTAGCTTTCCACCCAAGGTCACGGTTGTCTTTGCAGCAGCTCAAGGTTTATTAAACTCCACCTCGCGTACGTTTTTAACCTAATCGTAGAGAAGTGCTATCATTTTTCGTGAGTGATAGCAGCAAAAGATCCCATTAGTTGTATTCTTAACTAAAATGATGCGTTAAGTATAATCACAAGCTTTAGTATAAACATGGGCCGAACTCGCAAAGCGTTTTGTTCGTAAGTGCTCTTCGACATTAGCCAGTTGTCTTCGCTAATGTTATGTCCAGAGCCAGGACTGGGTCGCATTTGCTTTTGCGATTAATTATAGCGTCAGTATACGTCCTTTGTGAATACGGGTCCAGCTCGTATTTGACATTGCTGAAAGTTCTGGTATCATGCGATGGCATAATGAATTTTTCTCTATTTTGAATTTTATAGAAATGAGGAAATGAAGCCATGAAACCTTACTCCGGAAAAAATGCCAAACTGTTCATTCATTATCGAAATAGATGGCCTGCATTATTTTACCTTGCGTTCATTTTGAGGGCACTGAAAGCATTTTCTGACGGAGGCGTACCAAAGACTCTCGTCCCGTGTTGCCGCAGTAAGCCTGCTTCCCCATGGATGTATCACTAGCTGCAGAGTTACGAGACAGTGTATAGATTTTTCCCAATATGCCAAGGATCGTCATCCATAAATAACCTATGGACGACAAGAACGGTAACCGAGGGGCCCGATTTTCGTTAGTTACAACCTTATGTGAAGACAACGTGCGATGAAGAAAAGAAAAACACAGGGAATATTAACTGTGGTTATGACTTGAATTATAGAAATGACGAGAAAAAGACAAAAGAGCGACAGCTTGCCACCTCTGGGAGCCAAACCCACATCTTTCGCATTAGGTTGGCGATGGTGTTCCAATTGTACTACACCCCCATGGTCATGAGTGGCGCTGTCTAAAGCTCCCAGGGCCAGATATTTCGTGCGTATACACAGATACCCATCAAAGCGGACAAGGGGATAGCCGCCGCCGCATAGCTAAATTGGTAGAGCACCACACGCATAGTGCGGTGCTTTGCTGGTTAATTTATTACCACACTTAATTTTCCCTATGCTTTCCTTAGCTTTGTTATCTGTAGCGCCATATGAATTGCCTCTACATTTTGCATACGGAAGTGCTATGCCATGCTAAGTTCCACCGCAAACTTTAATAGACTTACCCTCGAATAAACAGGGAGTGCATTTCCTCCATATTTCATACTGTATAGAGCACAGAACAAACAAGCAAAAGAAATGTACTTGCTTGACCAAACGAAAATCCAGAGACAACTTAACAAATCACGCATATCTCGTGCAGCCGTCAGAAAAGCTCAGTGAAATAGGGTGGCGAGAGCAGAGACGCAATCATTCGCAGCTGGACGGACTGCCTCGCGGCCGCGTGTCGGTCATTAAACTCGTCGGGGTGGCATGCAAAGAAGCCAAAATTAGCCAAAAAAGAAGCCTTGAAGCGAAACGATGATAAGCGGAGCCAAAGGCCGGCGCACGAATTGTAATCGACCGAACGTACTCGCCGCTGAGCGGGATACAGTAAGCTTACTGCGGATACAGGTTCAACGTAAACAGTGCGACGGGCCATGCTTCTTTAAAAAGCTTCCATCTTTCATTAGCGGCTTTTGCTCTTTCCTTGTTTAACCATGCGTGCAAACAGATGCGACGGATGCCCTCTCTTCCCAAAGCTACTTATTTTCAAAACCAGAGCCGACCATCGTTCCCGCCGCAGTCCCTCTTCACTTAAGAATGGCGAGATGCAGCCGACTGGCGAACGAGAAAGCCGCGTGCCGGGCCAAGTGCAGGACCGCAGTTCCATAACCTGTGCCCGCAGCTGCAGCTTCGTTTTCCCTTCATTGCGCGCGGCATTTCGTCAAGCGGCTAGGCTGACAATCACGAAGGCGTTCGTACCCAGGTACACGATTCGCAAAAGTAAAGAGCGACCAATCGTGGCAGCCAGCTAGGCGATAGCGAAATGCGGCTGACCAATATCGAGCGCAATTTAGGAACCGAGAACTTTGTCAATACAGATTCATTTTCGCGACTCACAGTGGTTAGCTGGAGGGCCCATTAGTTAAATAGAAAGAAAGAAAAAAGCTTTCATGCACATAATCAACTGGACGAAAAAGAAAAATACACGAAGAACGAAGGCTGTCATTACGTAAGGAGCGCTTTATCGCACGCGGGATCACGTCCATTGCTGATCTCGTCCAGCCAGTGACTGGGAAGGATATAAAAACTATGCTAGAACTAAGAGAAAGCTCTACCAGTGGCGCGGAGGCCGCACACGCTCGCAGTGCTTCATATTAGGCCTTATCAAATTCGACGCAGTTGATATCGATTACATCTCGTATGACACATCCTGATCTCCTATCTTTTTAGAAGAGAGGAAGGATGCAGCAAGCCAACGAGCAAATCATACTCCTTAATTTTGGAAGCTTATCTCTATCCGGCACGCGATATTGCTCCTCGCAAACTGCCTAAAGGCTCCCTGCTTCATTACCAAGAATTGACGTGCTTTGCTACCACTCGCGGGTCCGCTCGTTATTCTTTGCTTTCAATAGAGCCCCGCACCCGGCGAGGGCGAAAAGAAAGAAAATAAAACATCCTTTGATGATAATCAAGAAGCACGTCTTCCACCGTTCCCCTAAAAATTAATACCACTTGGAAAAAAAAGGAGCGCTCGTACCTCTCCAAGACGAAAAGCGCATAACAGAAACAAGCATTGTAGAAAGGAGGCTATGGAGGTGCTCACGGCGAAATATTTCAATTGCTTTCAATACCCGATTAGGGAGCTGCAGAAGTTGATGGCTTCCATCACGAAGAATTCGCCATGCCTGTATGCACGCCAGTTTTATTAGAAAACGGCTTGCGTAATGTCAGAATCCCTGCCGACCACCAAATAACTGCTACCACACACAAAAAAGTCGCAGTTTCGCCCAAAACGCGAAGCATCTATTGCGACAGCAAATTACTAGACGGCTATACGAAGTATGGAAAGTAGACTTACAGGTAGTATACGCTTGTAAACATTCGCTTACTAACTAAGTTAACAAGCATGGTGTCACGCGCACACAAGCAAACATCAACACATCTCACTCGATTACCGCGGGAACTCGCTGTCAAAAATGCTGGCGTGAGGAAGGGGATGAGCAGCGGCGAGCGAATTGACGTTCGTGCTGCCTCTCGCTTCAGCGCTAACTAAGCGACGAGAACACAGCGCGCACGAAGCTATCAGCACTCGGCGCCCAGTGTCCACATCGCAGATCTCTTTCAAGATGGGGCCCGCATGGCCGTGCTCTGCCGCTGCATACGCAGCCACCGCAGGAGTAGAAAACTTGGGCTGATAAACAATAGTGCCACCGCCGCTTTCATGACATCTGTAGCTGTGTACAACTTTGATTATCGCTCATTGCTGCGTTGTCAACTGCTGCAACTGCGCTTGGTATATAGCGCGTGGTTGCAGGAGGAGCTAACCAGTCGGCCAGCCACCTCGGTATGATGTCCGCAAGTCCTTGTCGGAATTCCCGCTACTAAATGCACAGTTGCAGTCGAAGTTTTGCGGACTCTTACGACTCGCCTCTGGGACGAACATTCGTACACGCAGTCCGAAATGACACCAAGTACTTGAAAGCTATCCCTCCGACGACGAAGACAATTTCGCACGCTTCAAAACGCCGCAAGCCCCACATTTCTAGCGGAGAAGATGAACGCTCGCGCCTATGCGCGTGGACACCTGTGTTTGCGTTTGTGCCCCTGTGGTGTGCGCGCGGAAGAGTGGGTGACGTTTGACGTAGGAAGGCGCCAGCGTAGCGGCTAGGCACTGACACGCGCAGACTAGCACAGAACGCGCCAGAGCGCGCTTGTTGTGGCCGCCGGTTCCTTTTCCTGCAGGGTCGACAGTGTTCCCGTTAGCATATAAAAGCTAAACGCATTCGCCTTCTCGTGCCCTCCGTGCTCGAGCAGGTTGTTTAGCTGACCGCTCTTTACGTAACGCATAATTCAACATCTTGTTTTTCTTCGAGGTCGCTATAGTCTCTCCCAGTACCCTCTCTACTGACCTACTCGGTCAAACTCTAGGCCGTTCAGTCAACGCCATCCTCTTCGATGGAAGAACCCTTGCAACAGGACCTTCTGTAGTCATTGGGCGCCTGATCCAGAGCAATTGATTAAATTGCAAGCCAAAGGACTCGCAGCCCTTCTGTTCCTGGGATATATGATGGGCCGATCTTTAGCTGAAAGTTCTTCTCAGCGATCAATTCGATAATTTTTCGTGTCATGTACGCAGCAAAACGTTTGCATCGATTTATCGCCTCCTGCGTTCTGCGCGTAAGCCGAGAACAACACTAAAGCCTTGTCGTAGCTGCTGGCACTCTGTATCGAGGTGTTTGTGTGCTGACAAGCATATGAGGTCGTCCGGATAAATTGGAAATACCGTTATTTGTAATATTTTCCAGTTTCACGCCAGTGGCATTAAGGTAAAGAGGATATATGTAAGAACAGAGCTTTATGGAACTCCGCCGATTGACGTGAGCGCTCCAACTTCACGGCCATCACCACGTGCTGAAATATCCTGGGGACATAGCGTTACACAAAAGTTGAGCGTGCGAATGTTTTGAACGCAATAACGGTTACAAGTAAACAGAATTGAGGTCTGCGCAATTGCCGCTCGGTAAAAAGAAAAAAGAAAAAAGAGATCACAAAGCCACAGATCTCCAGAAATTGCACCTCAGTAACGCACCGCGAGAACTGACTTTATTGCTTAAAGACTGTGACTGCACCGAGGAACACAAGAAGATAGGTGCAATAAAAAAAAAATGTACGTGCACAGGCGACCTTCGCGACGTCGTTCCCGTGGGCGCGAGTTGGGGGCGTGTGTCTGCCGTCCACAAACTGCCCAGCTCCTGCTGCGTCGCCCTGGGGTGCATTACGGAGTATCCGCGTTGATGGGAATGGAGTCGCTTGCTTTACGGCTGCATGAGCGCCAGAAATACCCGGTTGCGTTGCATAGCGACCTGCGGACTCTTATTGTGCTCCCCGCTGCTCTGCAGGCGCGTTCATATTCATTTTCTTCACTGGGCTAAAAAAAAAGTGACAGCCGTCGCCCACGGTGCACCTATTTCTTGCGAAAAGCAGAGGAAACACTGGTTGCACACGTGGTGTTTTTTGTCACTATACGTTAAAGGAGGAAAGCCGAGGAAAATGGAGACACAAAAGAAATTTTAGTTGCTTTTAGCATATACGTTTTTTTTTCTTTTTACGTTAAGCAGCACAAAGCTTTTCATGACTGTCAATTTAAGTTACCTACGCTGCAGTGCCATACGTTTTCGACAGGTGGGCCCCGTCAGACGTAACGTGACGGCAATACATGCGTCTCTCTTTTTGGTCGTTTCTTTGTCTTAGTCCGAACACATTGTTTTTAAATAGCATGTGACAGATACGACTTTTCCCATCGAAATTCTGGACAAGGTGCAAATTACCTTCGCGAAAAAATTTCATTGTCCAGGTTTGTAATTAAACAGGCTCACTAATTACCTTACAGATTATCCTTTAGGGCAGATGTTTTCATTTCGGCATGTGTGCCGAGCCTATATCGAAGTCGGTATGCTTAGCAGAAATGTCAAGATTAGTAGCACTATGGCGAAATCCGTCCTTAAAGTATGCTAAAAGATACATTAGTGCTCTAGAAACGAGTTTCCCACAAGCTTCCATCTAGCAGTTGGGGACTATCTCCAACTAGAACCTCAAGGCATTTCTGAATTTTGCAACTGCAACATGCGCTCTAAAGTGAGTAACACAAAAGGTAATTAGTGAGTTTTTTGAAGACAAGGTTTTTTATTTTACTCGCTTCATAAGGGCTTGGTCTACCGGGGTGCTGCACATATCTATGTATGTAACGTCGTAAGAAAAGCGGCAATTTCGTTACATTGCAACGTCGTGGCGAAATTCAAAAACGTATGAAAATGTAGGCTTTAACTCGACAAGAAGCGAGAATTTGTCGCACAGTAGGTTGGCCTAATGGTACGGGTGTAATTAGCGCCGATATAGGCGGAAATTAACCAGATTGCACAACAGACTTTACTATTACCGGGACTGGCGCACCTGACCTCTCGGTGAAAAACATCTGTAATGCCTTCCCAATTTCAGCACCAGATGTTGCTCTACGAAGACCTTCATTAGTATTTAATTATAGCCGTTTTGAAATAAAATGATGTTTCCTACAGAGATATGCCATCAGTGGTGCCGATCACGAGGTGACGGGTGACACGTGGCATTTAGTTGCTAACACTCATTCATTAATTAGCCTTTAAACTTTTAGTTCCAGAGGGATCATTGGGCACGGCCGCATCGCAGTGAGCATGGCGCTCACGAACCACTTCATCTTTCTCGTCCAGGTCCTTGGTTTTTTGTTGCCCCACAACGTCTGCAAACAGGATCACGGCCCGGCTTCGCTGCTTGATCTTCCGTTTGCTGAAATCCATGGAACACAGCGGATGCGCACCCTGTCCGGCGCAGCCCTCGACCAGATGGACTAGCGGGAGAGCGCACGCTACCGCTTCACTTCTACAACTGAGATGGCAGTGATACCAACTGCGTATAAATGGAGCAACTTGTCGATCGTCGGCATTGGGCACGGCCGCACCGCAGTGAGCATGGCGCTCACGAACCACTTCATCTTTCTCGTCCAGGTCCTTGGTTTTTTGTTGCCCCACAACATCTGCAAACAGGATCACGGCCCGGCTTCGCTGCTTGATCTTCCGTTTGCTGAAATGGCAGCATGGCGCTCACGAACCACTTCATCTTTCTCGTCCAGGTGAGGAAGGATTACGGGAAATGTTTTCGTAGCAACAATGTGTTTCTTGTGGGGCTGCCGTGACCATGGCAAATGTGTTCACTTGTTGCCGAGTATGGTGTTTCCTTAAGAAATGTATTACTCTTGTCTGGAGACATAGAAAGTAAACCTGGTCCTACTATTCAAGAAGTCATGAACGAAATACGCAAAATGGCTGCAGATCTTAACGACATTAAAAGCGAGAACAAGGCGGCTTCTGAATCATTAGCAACCATTCACGCCAAACTGGATGGACTGTCGCTTATCGAGGGTAGGGTAGGTGACGTAGAAGACAAAATTATCCTATTGGAACGAACCGTGACCAACCTAGCACGGCAGGTTGACGACCTCGAAAACAGAAGTAGGCGATCGAACCTAATCGTTTACGGAATTAAGGAAGAACAACATGACACTGTCGAGCGCCTTGAAAATTAAATATGTGTGAAACACATTCAAAATAAACTTGGTGTCACTATTTCTGGAATAGAGACGATTCACCGCCTTGGGGCCAAAAAAAGGAAAACAAGACACGTCCTGTCATATTTAAGCTGCTTGATTTCAGAGATAAAACTAAAATATTTAAGAACTGCACCAAACTTAAAGGTACCACCATGTCATTCAGCGAAGATTTCGCGTTAAGGGTGCGTAATATAAGGAAACAACTATGGGTTAGCTGCAAGACCAATCGAGAAAATAAGGATAAAGTCAAATTGATTTTTGATAAAATTAAGGTTAATGATGACGTGTTCGTTTGGGACGAAGAAAGTGGTGACAAAGTACCATTAAACAGAAAAAAGCAGAACTTTGCAAAAAATGGGAATAGCCCGACCAACAAGAAAAGCTAACTATAGTGAACATTAATTCCAGAAGCGTTGTAAACAAAACCTAAGAATTAGAAGCATTTCTTCTGGAACACTCTCCGCAAATAGTCACAATCAGTGAAACATGGCTGTCGTCACGAATTCCGAGCAGCGGTATCTTTGCACCCGGCTATATTGTCCTGCGCAAAGATAGATGCACCCGGGGGGGTGGTGTTGCAATTTTGGTGAGAGACGACATTCCAACCATGCCCATGCCTGACGTACGTGGTATAGAAGCACTGTGGTGTAAGATTACTGTCTGTAAATTTGTATTCTTCGTTGGAACTATGTACCGGCCCCCAAACGCCGATTGCAGTATGCTTCGCGCACTGGCTGATTACATGCAACGCCATCTTCGGGATACTCGTAAAATTATACTCGCGGGTGACTATAACCTACCCTCAATAGACTGGGCAACGCTTGACGGCGGAAGTGCCGATCCGTCCTGCGCAGAAGCACTGCTGGACATTGCCTTTAACTTTAGCCTCAAGCAGATTATACATGCACCAACACGTGTAACCACGAAAACCAGCAATATATCAGACCTCACCTTCTTAAGCGACAATATTCCCGATAACACAATCTCTTGGGAAACAGTCAATGGCATTGCAGATCACAAAGCAACCATATGTTCATTAACATTACACAACAGGCCGCGAGCGCGAAAGAAAGACTCAAATATACGACTGGACAAATGCCGATGACGTTAGCGTTCTTGACTTCCTAGAAGAATCTTACCCAGAATTCCTTCGGTGTTTCCACGATGGAAGCATGCCAACTGATAACCTATGGGTGCTTTTCAGGGCCAATGTTGATCACTGTCTCAGAAAATTCATTCCTAAGAAAATAAAAACCGTACGCAAAACGAACCCATGGATATCAAGAGAGATTATACATTTAAAACTCAGAATTGCAAGGCTCAGAAAACTTAGAAACAAAAGAACTTTTTTCATCAATTGTACAAGAAAAATGAGCGAACTTTCTCACGCGTTGAAGATAGCAGCGAAAACGGCTAAACAAAAGTGCTTAGATGAAACCTTAAATAACTTCATTAAAAACTCCCCTCATAAATTTTGGCGCTACCTCAAATCTAGGGTTCCGAAGAAGAGCAAATTATTGCCAACCGAAGCCTTAATCAAGGCTACCCAAATTAATCAATTTTTCCAATCAGTTTTCACAGTGGACAATAACACTACCCCAGACAAGGTCGCACAGACAAGTGACATAGGTGAAGTACCATGTGAGCTAAATGTAACGGAAGCGGGAATTCTTTCTTTATCACTTAATCTTGATATAAAAACATTCAGTGGCCCACATAACATTCCAAATACTTTTCTCAGAAGGTACGCTGAATGTGTTTCCAAATACTTATTGCTAACTTTTACAAAATCATTGCAAACTTCTGAGGTTCCTCAAGAATGGAAAATTACAAAAATTATTCCGATACATAAATCAGGTGCTGCTACAAATCCTTTAAACTTCCGTCCTATTTCACTCACTTGCACAGCAGGGAAAATTTTTGAGCATTTAATATTAAAACACATATTAACTTTTGTTGAAAGTCATTCTCTAATTAACTCTAACCAACATGGATTTAGGAGTGGTTTGTCTGCAACAACTCAATTAATAGACTATTTATGACCTAGCATTAACAATCGATAAGCGAGGACAGGTAGACATAATTTTTCTAGACCTATCAAAAGCTTTTGATCGGCTATCGCATCCAAAACTAATCCATGAGCTGCAAGGAATTCTGGGACACGGTATTCTTACAAAAAGGGTTAAAAGCATATTTGTCAGGACGTCAACATTTCGTTCATTTCGAAGGGCAATCCTCAGACTACGTTGAAGTTTTATCCGGTGTGCCTCAGGGCACAGTTTTAGCTCCCATTCTCTTCCTTCTTATTATCAACGACATCGCAAATGGCATTGACGCAACGGTACGCATGTTCGCACATGACTGCATTATTTATAAACCAATACGACCAAGGATGATCAGGTTGTTCTGAATGACGCATTTAAAAATATAGCAAAATGGTGTCAACACTGGCAGATGACGCTTAATGCAGAAAAAACTGTCTGCATGACAGTCACGAGAAAGAAAGCACCACTAACCTTTCCATACGCAATTCAGCAAAGAGAACTACAAAGGGTTGAAGAATACAAGCATTTAGGTATCATTATTTCTTCGGATCTGAAATGGCACAAACACGTGTCATACGTGGCAACAAAATCATTCTCAGCACTTTTTTCCCTCAAACGGTCCCTCACATACGCTTCACCCAACACCAAACTACTCGCGTACACGTCACTCATTCGCTCCGTTATAGAATACGGTGTCATATGCTGGTTTCCATACACTAAATGTGCCATAGCGAAGTTAGAGAACGTACAAAGAAAAGCAGTCAGATTCATTTATAATAAATACCGTCGTCATGATTCCCCAACTCAACTTCTACGCTTAGCCAGACTCCCAACACTTAGAGATCGTGCTAGGTATCTCCGACTAAAATTCCTGTTTCTTCTCCAGAGCAATGCCCTAAAAACAGACAAAAAGAAGTTTTTAGTACACTCTAATGCTAGAATTTCAATAACGAAACACAATAAACACTTATCTGAGTATAGGTTTCACAATGACACCTTCAGATATTCATACTTCCCACAAGCTATCAGAGAATGGAATATGTTACCACAAGAGGTTGTGATTGTACAACCCTCGATTCTTTTTTTCTCTAAGCTGTCTAACCATATCTTTGTTGCTACATGATGAAATGTAGTTTTACATTATGTTCTATTGTCACCATGAATGCATTGTATATATCGCTGTATGTGTGTATGAATAAGCTTGTTTTTGAACCAAGGCCTCTTGTAAACGATTATCGTTGAACCCTGTGTGAATGACGTATTTTCCCTTTTATGAATGTACCCTTTCCTGCCAAAGCCTTTGTTAAAGCTAGCAGTAGGTACCAAATAAATAGAAATAAATCATTGTAAATGGGGAAAATGAAGCGAGCTTTCGGTACAATCCGTGTCAACTTTCGGATCTGGAAAAATTCGACCACCCGAGGAACTGTGGCACGACGAATTTCGGCTCTCGGAGCGCGGGCGACAAAAAGCGTGAGGCTGCAGCGAGCGCAAAGCCGCGCCCCTTGAGGCCACGTTCTGCTGGCGTCAACCAGCAGCGTGCGCGCTGCGCCTCCATGGACCTCGCTCTCGCAGCGCGCTGGCTGCTTGCGTCACCCGCTGCCGGGTGACGCAAGCAGAACGTCGCGCCGAGGGGCGCGGCGGCGTGCAGTGTACCATGTACGAAGTCCTTGTCTACTTTGGCATCGACTTTGGTTGACACTTTAATTAGCTGCCTTGCATTGCGACTTCCGGTCCTTCTCGGCCGGCGAAATAAAATACCGAAGAACCCGGAACCGGTGTCGTCACACGCGACCGCGCAGCCTGCAACGATGGCGGCCGCTGCCACGCCGAGACAATGGCGCGAGCGGAGAAGCCGGAGGGCAGTGCGCGTGCGCAATGGTGACTAGACGGGCGGGTATGGTCCTTGCTTGGGCTACGCAAAGAAAGCGACTGTTGATTTCCAAGTACTGCAAGTTTTATCGAAATCAAGAACTGCATGGCACACCGCGCTGTCATATCTTGATTTCGCCAGCCGAGAGGGAAAGGGGAACAGTCATCATCTTTGCCTATGCCTCCGCCCCGTTGTCAGACTAAACGCCGCACGCAACAGCCGCGTCACATCAGGGAGGAGCTTTGCGCCGATCCTCACTCTCTTACATGTGTAATTATGCGAACTACAATTAAAGGTTGGAGTCGGATATCTCGGAGCATAGACACCCTAGAAGAATTCTTCCTTTTGAAGCTGTGCAGAAAACGACTGCCTCTAACTTTTCAATACAAGCCTACCCACTTACCGCAATCAACAAAAAGCTAATCATTTAGCTTTAGTTAGCTGGGCTGCTAACAGCGATAATTATCATCTCACTTTGTGTCCCCCTGACCACATCAGTTATTTGCACAGGTGGTCTTCGCTTGCTTCCCAGTGCCTAATATTAAGAAAACCATAAGGCTTAAGTTTGAACACCCTCTCTCTATATATATATATATATATATATATATATATATATATATGATCGTAATGTATACGTTAATTGTACAGGCGGTCAGCCAATGACAAAGGGTCTTTGGAATGTAAGGTTACTTTTTCCGTGTTACAATTCCAACTTATTTATTTATTCATTCATTCAAGGGCTATGGGTATATTCATTCATATATGCCAGGAAATGTACTTTTATCTGTTATTGTTGATTATTATTCTAGTGTGTGTATCTTATCTCTTAGGATTTTTATTTTCTCCTGTGTTACTTTATTGCGCGTTATAATTCATTTCCTTCACGGGATAATTTTGCTTTCTCTGCCATGCGCACTTTTTCACTGTGTTGTATCCTTTATATTCTTTTTTTTTGTAAGTCTCGATATGTTTTTTAATTGTTTATCCTAGTGCAGCAATTGACACCGCATGCTTTGTTGCTTCCTGCACATGTATTATATAGAACTGAACCGCAGATCGCTTGCTGTGCTACTCTGTAGGGGGCCGGAGCCTTGTCAAGGTGCGAACCTGCAGCTTTTTCCCTGCACCCCTTCACCCAAATGATCAAGTCTGGTCATCTTTCCAACAGACCGGCGCAACCGAAAGGCCGCGCCGCACATCGGTCCGAAGACCTCACTAAATCATTCAATCGGTAGTAGCGACGGGCGGTGTGTACAAAGGGCAGGGACGTAATCAACGCGAGCTTATGACTCGCGCTTACTGGGAATTCCTCGTTCAAGGGGAACAATTGCAAGCCCCTATCCCAATCACGAAAGAAGTTCCACGGGTTACCCAGTCTTTTCAGACAGGGCTAAAGACACGCTGCTTCCTTCAGTGTAGCGCGCGTGCGGCCCCGGACATCTAAGGGCATCACAGACCTGTTGTTGCTCTGTTTCGTGCGGCTAGGAGCCGCTTATCCTTCTAAGAAGGTTGTAAGGTGCTGGGAACCCCGCACCTATTTAATAGGCTAGAGTCTCGTTCGTTATCGGAATTAACCAGACAAATCACTCCACCAACAAAGAACGGTCATGCACCACCATCCACCAGCTTAATTTGCCTACCTGCCTTTGCCGACCTTTGCATAGCTTTTAATTAATCGCTTCACATAAGTCGAACGTGTCCCTTGGATCTCCAGAATTTTGTTTCGTCCATGAAAGCAACATCGCTGACTGATCCGCTCTTAGCGCCCAATTTCGCCATATTTTCGCCTCCCCATTTAGCCGTTTCGAGGTCGAAAAAGCAAAGGCTAAACCTGCGGCTACAACTCGCACGCGAATCATCTACACCTCTTACAACCAGGACATTCTGGCTTTCTGTCGCCGTGCAAATAATACCACATTGTATGCCGAGCGCAAATGTAAAATGTTGAAGGGCATTGCCACCGTCGCGTGCAACGCGTTGGTTGCTCAGAAACAGGCCGCTGTATACACGACGTTCCAAGCCCGTGTCAGCGCCTGAACGAGACAATTCGTTTTCACCACGGCTCTACAGCGACCCTTACATTTTCGACGCTTCTAATTTACGTGATCTTGTTCACCACCAAGCACCATACCGCGCAAAGAACTTCAGGAGCAAGAATTTTGGGTGTTACTCCGGCTGGATTGCTTCCCACCACCACCTTCCGGCTTGAAGTAGATCGTGAAATGAGAGTTGGCGTCCATGGCGTTGCCGACAACTCCCGAGTCTCTCGCTCATGTCGCTGCACTACAATCCATCGCCGTCACTGCCAAGACACGGTCTTGTGGCCATACAGCCTTGGCTTCGACGGTAGCCAAGGCCACAATTTTGTAGCGATTTTGTAGGCCACAATTTCGATGCTAAGCCGCTTTTATTATCCGCCGTTCACAGCTGCCTGATCCAATTGATAACGCTGGTGGACCGTCGCTCTGACCCCTGACAAACAAATGAAAAGCGCGAAAAGAAATAGCATCGGAAAAGGCGTCCCCACAATATCGCGGCCCAGCGCATCTGCTGCGCCATCATATATGTACCCTCCGCTATTCCCGAAGGGCTGGCTTTCCTTTTGAGGCACTCAGTGGCGCAGATAGTAAGAGCCGCGTTCATCGCGCGACATCTGCAACGCACAGCACATGCTTCATTTGAATAAAACATTATATCGGGCCAGTTGGTTCATACCAACTTCAGGTATATAACTTCCCTTTCTTTTTCACCTGTAGTATTCGATAATACAGCAAGAAAAGAAATAAGAAGAAAGCTTAAACCAGCCAAAATCCAGTACAACGTAAAGGTTCCTTTCACTCGATCCGATTCCTTGCTTATCTTCCACCGCCCACGAGCGGCGGATCCCCCAGATAATGCAGGCGAAGCGCCCCTCGGTCCACGGCGAAGCGCAAGAAAAAATAATAAAGAATTGGAGTAGAATCTTTAGATTATACCAGCGATCGTCGAGTCTCGTGCGTTGCTCGGATACGCCTCAGAGATTGGCGTGCTGCTGTGGAAATAAGTCCGCCTGCGGTTCTCCATTCAGCGAGAAAGCCCCCATTCGAAGCACTCTGCCCCCAACATACACCGCAGCTGGCTATAGGGGTGAAATAGAGAGAGAGAGAGGTGGGATTGGACCTTTTTTTTTTTCGAATTCATATCAGTGCGGCTGCTGAGTCTCAGAGAAAGTAGTCATCGTGGGAATCCCCAAATCGGCCTAACTTCTGAGCTGGTGCACGCTCAGTGGTTACTGCGCATACGCTCACCGGCATCGTGAAAAATGGAAGGGCGTGGCGACTGCTTAATAAGCAGGAAAGGGTGGTGGACACGATTGTTGCGTCAACTGCTTTTCCGGCGCATTACTCGGTTGCAGTGTCGCAAGGGCGATGATTCTGCCTCGTGGCGAGGGCTTGCGGATATTGCGACTGCACCCAACACCACCTAGATAGCACAAGGCCTTTTCACTACAATCCATGACGTCATGTTACCTGGCCCGACTGCCATAGAATCGAATGGGGATGCTCCCGAGTCGGCAACAGTGATTTTGACGTCACCGCTTTCATCACGCCAGCCTTGTCAATGGAAATTTCGGGCCAAGTAGCGTGGCGTCATGGATCGGAGTAAAAAGGCCTTGTGCTATCTAGGTGGTGTTGCTGCACCTTGGGTGGAAAGAGGACTACGCGCTTTGTAGACGCCGCAGAATACACACGAGAACACCGGTTCACGGCGGTAGTCGTAGACGTTAGCTCCCGGCTTACGCACGCGTGTAGTGTCGCAACGGAATACCCCGAAACAGCAGAAGAGGTAGCGATTGCGCTTGCGCTTACCGACCCCCTCTGCGAGGTAGTTTTTAGCGACTCACAATCCGCAGTTCGCAACTACGCGCGGGGGCGCATTTCCTCCGAAGCTCTCCAGATTCTAAGGAAAGCTGGTCGACAGCACTTCGATAACACCGCCATCATATGGTTTCCAGCGCACGTCGCCACCCCCACCGATGAGGGCCTCATTAACTTGAACGAGGTAGCACACCGCTCTGCACGAGAACTGACCCGCCGCGCAGAATCGGAGACCGCCTCTTCGAGTTCGGAACTGCTGGCTCAAAACACGCGAGAACGCCTGGTCAGGTACAATGACATCACCAAGCACTACCAGCTAGGCAGGCGGTTGCTGCCCCCACCTCACCCCATGCTGAAACGTCGCCAGGCAGTCATCTGGCGACAATTGCAAACACAAACATTCCCCAGTCCGGTGCGATTGCAGCACATTTTCCCCGCGCAATACCCGACTGCTCTTTGCAAATTATGTCAGGACACTAGAGCGACGCTGTCACACATGTTGTGGGAGTGTCGGGTTACATCAGCTACAATGGCAGTAGCTCCGGAGGCTCTTGCGTCGAAGTGGGCCGCCGCTCTGCGCAGCTCCAACCTCAAGACACAAGAGTGGGCTGTCCAGCAAGCCCGAGAGGCGGCGACGAGGCATGGCCTCGAAGTCCCCTCATGGGAGACCTGAGCCCGGGTCGTCAAATTTGCCGGATTCAGAATAAAGTTGTTTCCATCCATCCATTGCTGCACCCCTCTTGACCCACGGCATCCTTTTTTTTTTCGCAATTGTAAAAACCTGCGCAATATATTAGATTGGGATACCAGGTTTACAGTATCTTACGACACTTAATTATGACTTGCCTGGAAGCGTTGTTGCCAGGAATCCTTTATCTTTTCGGTCCGCGTTATTGTGTATACTTAGTCAGCACTTAAGTATACGAAAGCAACCTGAGCACTTACTAAGCCATTAGGGAGAAGCTGAGCGGGGTTCGGGTAAATTTTATGTGTGAATATGATGAGAACAATATTGAAAAACGCCATTCAGGGAAGAAAAACTGCATGCACTGCTTGAATGATATTCAAAACTGAAGGGCCTTTATAATAAATCACCTGCAATTCTGATTTGCATATACGAGTACACGATCCGTTCAGAGCCAGTTCTGCAACCTCTTGAGCCATCGGCACAGCCCAAACGCGAACCGTAGCTCTCATGGAGAAAAGCACGTTCACCATCACAGAGCGCGATGTGCGCACATACGGGGTTCGGCTACTGACGTGTTGATTACCGCGCATTCCGTTTCGAAGCCTTCGCGCGGTGTTCGAGCAATCAGTGCGCGCGCTCGTCAACCCGTCGAAGAGCAGGCACGCACCTTATACGAACCGGCTCTCGGAAAGCGTGCAGCACAGCCGAAGCCATAACGATGACGTCCGCAGCCAACTTAGATCCCACTTGACGGAAGCCATGCGGTCGTCCTGTCGTGGGTAAATGAAACCCGAGCAAAAAAAACTCACATTAGAGCATCAGGATAGAAACATTATATTTCAGACGGAGGCAATATTAGCTGACTAGAGTACAACCCCAAGTTCTATCTCGATGAATCAGTCGCAACCTTAGGTTATTAAAAGAACACCTTGTGAAGGACGCAGTAATATATGCCTGATATGTTATCGATCAAAAACAATTCTTGCGTACTTATGCTCCACTTAGAATTTTCCTGTTCACTGTTTTCTTTCTCGCCGATTATGCAGTATTACAGACTGGCATTTTTACAAGTTAAGAAGGTCCCACTTGCAGGTTTTCTGGTTTTGTTTTATTGTGAACAAACTTTTAGATTACGGCGAAGTGGTTCTGAGCCGGTGTTCCCAAAAACGTTCTTACGCTAGAATTGTTATTTATAGCTGACGCCAGCCAATGGTGATGTCAGATATATTGTCAGGGAAGGCTGCAATGACTACAATGGTTAAGAACCAAAATCTTCCCGAGTCCGGCATTAGGGCCCGTATTCACAATATGCTCAGGTGACAAAAATGTTTGTAGGAGCAAGCGTCATATCCAATACTGATATTGGGCAAATCATTAGAGAACGTGACCGGCCAATGGCGAATAGCACTTACGAGGTAAAAGCTTTGTGAATTCGCTCACAAAACATCAGGGGCCGAATTCAAGATGCCTTTCATTCGTAAATGAATTTGACATTGGTCAGCTTTGGTCACCAATATCTCCAGCATCAGTATTGCCTGGTGTTTTTTTTTCTCACGAAATAGTCAAGCATAAGAACATTTCATGAATACAAGCCCGGGGCCCGTATACATAAAAAAAGCTTTACGGAAGAATTTTGCGGCTGAGCAAATTTCAGCCAGTCCTGATGATTGGACATATTAGCGAAGGCAGCGAGCAAACAGAGAACACTTGCAGACGAAAAGCTTTCTGAATACGAGCCCAGGGGCCTATTTTACAAAGCCCTTCGTTCGCAAGTGTCATCTACTATTGGCCCACCGCCTTCGATAATATGTTCAGCATGGTCAGCATTGGTGTGCATTTGCTCTGACGAACAATTCTAGCGCGAGAGCGTTTTGTGAATACGGGCCATGATTTTCTTGTATTTAGGCCTAAAGGTTACCTGAACCACCAAAACAAGGGCTTGCAATAATTCTGATTTGTACGTACGCGAGGACGCGGAGAGCGCACCTTCAATCGATGTAGTAGTGTCATGAATGCGTAATGATCGCTAGCAGCGAACAGGCGCGTTCGCTGGTCGTCGATGGTTGGTGCTCGGGCGAGCACTGGCTGCAGGAACTATAGATCGCCCGTACACCGGTGCGCTCATCTTTGGGAATTTTGCCACCGAATAGTTCCGTAATGTGAGCGGAATATTCCCAGTAGCCTTGCGAACGCTGCACAGTTTTAGTGAGCCAGAGTATACTATCGCCGCGGCTTCGAAGCAGGGAGCGTCCTACATCACGTCCATCTACCAATACTAGGCGACGACATTTGTAGCAGGAGCTTTTCAGTCGAATGGTCTTTCCCATCTCTTGCGCTCATCCGGACCTACGAAGCAGTGTGGTTTTGCTGCAGAGCGCTAACGTTCATTAAGGGCTCACGTGGGATTACGTTATACGCGTGCCTGGCGTTCCACAGTGCTTCCAACGCTTCGAGACGGCGAAATGGACCCAGCGGAGGCGTTCCTTCGACCGGCATTCGCACCGACACTCCGCGCACGCTGCGGAAAATGTCGCGTCGATTGAATGACAGTGAAATAACTTGATTCGGAAGCGCTAGTAGGAAATGTAGAGATGCTACCCAAATCGAGTTTGTGTCTTTCGACAAACGACTTCGTCACGTAGGATGATCGCTTGTTTTGGTTAAAATAAATACATCTGCGGAGTTCCAGCGCCTTATAAAGCGCGTTGGTATATATATATATATACACACACACAGTGGTTTTCCGGATGAGCACCACAAAGACTAGACGTTGCGGGGCCGCCGAACAAGTGCTTGCGGTATATAGTGTACAGGCAGGGAAGGTCAGCCACGCGCCAGGAATTCCAAGGCTGCAAAAAGCGTAAATCTACTTGTATTCCAATTTAGTGCCAGTAGAGCCAATGACACCGCCGGTGTTTCCGCTCTGCCCATCTTGCACGCGTGTTTTGTGATCGCGCTGCACTCAGGCCAGGCGCTGACACTTGCGCAACATTTAAGGCGGTACTTTATGGACGCACACGGTCTCAAAGTATACGAGTGCGCGAAGCCAATTTCGTCGAGAGCTGACACATATGCGTACGTAATCGGAGAGCTCTGTTTCACTGAACATGATGACGAGGCCACGTCAGTTTGTGAGTTCCAATCTGTGCACGGAACTTTCAGTAACGACTTCAGAAATCCTTGCCCGAGTGATTGTAATTACACAAAGACAACCTATGTCATATAGTATGGGGGTGTGTATGAAAACGTGACACAATAGAGATCGAAACACTAATTGAGGAGCAGTGGGAGGCCAAGCTAACAGACCCGGAGCCGAAGAAGCAGCGCAGCCTGATCGAACGGGTACGGGAGATGGCCACGGCCATCTCAGAAAAGGCTACGCATGAAGCCCACAAAAGGAAACAACAAACAAAGAGCCCGTATTCACAAAGAAGTTAGTACAGAAGAGCGGTCCCTATACGAAAAGGCGTCGTATCAGTAGTGCGCACACACGATTAGCTAAGGAGGCCAGTCACACAGACGCACGCACGAACGTACGCACGCACGAACACAATGCAAAAATCTTACCAACGAAAAGCTTTGTGAATGGAACTTGAAGAAATTTGTGAATCTGTCACAAAGCTACGACAGTTACAGTACATTATATTAGCTCCTAGGGATTCTAAATGTCATCATGGTTGGCTTCGAGCTCTTTGCTTCTTAATAAATTCAGTAGGCCGGAACAATCTCTTATTGGCATATGGCTGAACTTTAGCGAGAACTTTTGTAAATTTCGAAACTTGGCAAGAGAGAAGCCCTTGTAACTGTTGTGTATTTAATTTTGTTCTGGCCTTTTACCCCTAACTCGAATTCGGTTAGGTCATCTTAGGCGCACAAGTTGGTGCCTGAGTGAACAGTAAAATTATACGGAGCATCCGATGGCAGCATTAAATATATATGAAGCTATGCGGTACATTATTTGCATATCAAGAGGAATGTGGCCAAAATGCAACGTTGACACTTTGCAGGCCGTTTAATTGCTCAAGCCGCGCAAAACAGAATAAACTGTGTCTTGATAAATGTTTGACTTTAAGGGCATTGTATCGATTAAAAGACAAAGGTTTATTATTGACACGTGAACTTGTCTATCTTTTTCGCGTGAGCGCTTTTTACCATCTAACAAATGCTATCGCTCAGCGCGGGACGCACCTGTATTTATCGGAAGTTTCTGGAATGTGATCGATTATTCAATCCGTTGTAATCTTATTGCATGTATGCGCGACGCCAATGGTGTTGAACTTTTTCTAAGACACGTGGGCACCAGCGATTACTCTGAAACGTTCGATTGCTCGTGTATAAAAGCCGACGCGCTTGACCGGGAGATCAGATTTCGACGATCGTCGACTGTGTTCGCCGTCGTCGTTGTGCTTTAAGTGTAGCCTGTTTTTGTGGGCACAGGTGCGCCCAATAAAAGTTAGTTTCGTCTTTCGCAGTATTGCTACTGTGTTCTTTACCGTCACTAATACGTGACAACATCTTTTCACCAAAAAGCTTTACGTAGGTGTCACTCACTTCGTTCGTTCTGTATTTGTTTAAAGTTATTTTGTCTATTTTAAAGGCACCACCGGCGCAAAGAATGCAGAGGAATGCAGTTGGCTCAACTCATAGGTTAGTGGAGGTCAAAGTATGGGTGTGATATAACCAAGGGGGAGGGGGGATGGGTGTATTGACCGTCTCCGTGATCTCACAAAAGCTGCCGTAACTTAAAACAAAGAACTTTATGAGAAACACTCATCTTGCAGATGCGACCCATCGCATGCTCTATACTACCATGTGACCCCTCTCCGCTGGATTCCACTGGCTACGTCGTTCCATCTTTTTGTCACGCCCTTCCCTTGTGGACGCTCTTAATGTACGCCTGTTTGTATCCATAGGCTACCTGCGTTTTCATTTCCTTTCATTTTACTTGAGTGCATATACGCGCGTTGATAATCATAACGCCCTACGTATTTTTTTATATGGCTCACCCTTACCCTTACCAGAGAAAATCTATAAATTGAGCTCTGCGTGCTTGCAATCGTACTCTTAGTGAAGGCCGATCCCCGGCCAAAACATCGATATTAAATGTTTGTTCTTGCTCTTCTACGTGCGCCTGCACTTGTTTCGGTACATATATATATATATATATATATATATATATATATATATCTACCGGTGCGTTTCTGATGTGTTGACAGCTTGTATAGGGGCTACGAGGAAAAAAATGTTGTAAAGCAAAATAACTTCCTGTGCGCCTCCGTGCACCAATCTTGCTGTGGAGACTGAAATAGGTCTTCATTCCTTTCCGAAGGAAGTGTCTCTAATCAGAAGTGGGCGGTGAAATTCCCGATCGACAAGAATGTGAAATGTGCCAGTGAAGATTTGTATCGTGCACTTCGTCGCCAAAGAATTCTTCTGGAGCGGTATCGGTAAGCGAAATGCTAATTATCAACCTTGATCACGAAAGCATAAACATTAAGCTCTTACCACGTTGTGGCTACAGCTTAGGTGAACGACGCGGCACGAAAAGGCAAGCTAACGAGTCCGCGCCTATGCCTTGCGACGTTACAATAATTACACTTATTCGTAATTATTTGTAGACTCGTTAGGCAGCTGTGCCTGCTTTTCGAGTCCCAGCGGAACGTGAACGGCACGTTACTCTGGAGAGGGGGTCGATAGGTTTAACAGGCCATATGCGACGCTGTGTACATTCGCTGGACTGTGTTTTGAAGTATTTTTTCCAGTCTTACTTTTTATCGTGGTAGTTTTATGACTGGTTTTGAGCGTTCTAATGAATTGTGCTTGGAGAACTCTGCAGTAGCACTCCTTGTTACAGCAAAAGAAGTAATTATTAATTTTTTTTTTATCCCGGCCGCGACGGGGCGAAATGTAAAAACGCACGTGTACCATGCCACAAGCACGTACTGCCCGCTCGATACGCACGATAGTCATAATTACGCGGGGCGTAAATTGTCATATTCAAGAATGTCATTTACGTATTTACGAGGGGCGCGCAAGGCGTGGGGACAGCGCGACTGAAAAATACAACAAGCTCTATCATATTGACAAGACTGGCTTCATCAAAAATAAACTCGAACTCCTATGAGACTTCCTTTGAACGTACGACGTTTGCACGAACCGTCCTCGAATAGCAACAGCTTGAGCGCTTTATGCGTTGACAAAGGCCACTACAAATGAGGCGTCCAGAACTTCCTTGTCTTCCAGGCACAGCCTTCTTTCTTTTTCGCAGGTTTGAAGGTGATCCATCATTTGCGCTGTCTGTCTGCATTACAATTAGTTCTTTCTGCTTAATACCACGTGGACTGCTATTCTATTGGTCAATTTTCAATTCTTCCGCTACATCACAATGATAGGTCCAGAATCATATAACCCTGACATCCTAATTCACAAAACTTTTCGTGCGTAAGTGTTCTTTGTTACTGACTGGTCGCTTTCGCTAAGAAAGTGTCTTGTATCAGGATTGGTTGTAAATTGCTCTCACTCACAATTTTTGCCTGATAGCCTTTTGGGAATACGGGCGCAGAACGCGTTATTGCGCTAATTGTTATACATAGCTTGCATTAAGAATATGTCAGGAGAACCTCTATTTAGGTCCTTTCTTGTATTTATTTTGGTCGTTTTTTTTTCGCGCTTTACCTTTAACACAAGCTTTTGATGCGTAATCACGAAAACTGTTTACGCTAGAATGGTTCGTAAGAGCAAATTACTGCCACTTCTGATACTGTACCTATCAAGTAATAATACCCTCGTAATGAGGGCCTTCGGGGGTATTTTTGTATAAATAATGAATAAATAAGTGACGACGGCCAGCCTATGGCTAATAGACTTATGAAAGAAAGGATTTGTGAATTCGGCCCCTCGTCCCTTACTTAACTTGCAGCAAACCGTTGATGAATTTCTGATTACTTTGTGATTATCCTCTGTGAACCCTGTGCATCAATTCTCTTGAGTACCACTTCGTTACTGAAAAATAATCAGGCGTGCTCCAAGGTCAGGCAACGCTAAGGGCTTACAATGGCGCAACATCGGTACATTGTAGTTCGCAAATGCAAACTGCATGGAATAATTGTGCCTGAATTGGCAAAACGTTCTTACGCTAGAACTGTTCGTAGGAGCAAATTTCAGCTGATCCTGATGCTGGACATAATATTAGCGAAGGCGACCGACCTACGGCATAAGCACTTGCGTAGGAAAATCTTTGTGAGTGCGGCCCCTGGTGTCTCGGTTCTCGACGGGTAAGAGAAAGACATCGACACAGACAGCAAAGAACACACGTTTAAAAATCGAGAACACAAAACATAAGGCTACAACAAGTATACATATAAAACGAGGAATCTGCAGGTTAACCTGGAATGCAGTTAATCTAGGTCTTGCTTTCTACTAGTATTAGCTCTTCTGGGACACTAGCTCATTATGCTCACTGCTCTAACTAAATGTCCTAAGTATAACAGTAGTCCGTTACGCTTACAAGTGCTTGCTTCCGTGTTGCTAGCGTTGTGTGGGACGGGGTCCGTTAGTCACTGACGCTTCGGTGGCGAGGTTGTCCCCGTAGAAGAGGATGGGGCCCTTGTTATCAGAGCAAGCCTAGGCCGAAGTACTCGGTGCACAACCGTGGGACAGTTGCGATGCCGCTGGTGCCCTCCTTGGGCTCAGGTCTTCACGGCCTATGCCACCGCTTCGCCTCCTCAAACAGATTGTTGAATTGCCGAATCGAAGTTAGCTGGTTAATTGCTTGGTTGCTTGATCATATGTGATGGCACAACCCACTACGGGAGAGAGGTCATATATCGGGCGGTAGTAGAAATAAAAAAACTAAGGAATTTTGTAAACTAAAGAGCAGATATAAAAATAATAATAATGCCATATGATTAATAATCGAAATAAAGGCACCTAATTATCTATACATGTTATTACAAATACAAGATTTATATTAGTGTTCTTACTTTATTCATATCGTTAGTCGTTTATGACGACAAAGAAATGTGGAAGAAAATTAGCGTTACAGTGTTTTGTATCGCTCGTAAGGTTAAATTGAGCATTACATACGTTCCTGTCCCAGAATCGTAGTGCTGACGCCCCCAGAGAGTGTAGCATGGGAAACACAAGGTCCAGCCTGATCAGAGGGTTGCGCGTCAACACTGTCACGCTGTTCTTTCTCTATTTTTTGATGACGATGAAGATTAACCTGCATTTTTTAAGCATGCTGGTGGCACACGATGTTTTCTTCATCTTCTGTTATCGTGCAGTGGCAGTGCTGCCGAAACAGTTTTTCTTTCTTTTGATGCCGTCTCGGCCGATTAGCTGCTCTTCTTCTGAACTCGCGGCAATTGAGTGATGATGAATTAAATCTCTCTATAAACAACGCACGATCACACAGGTAGCATGCGGCATCCAAAGCGCCTGTCCACATACTTTCTTTCAGACTCGATCCCCGATAAATGTCGAGGGGTGAACCCATTGTATCTTACTGTGCGGTGCGCGGTTGATCGAACCCTTTGCGAAGTATGTAATTGAAACCAAGCCGTCAAGAAAAGGAAAGCGACGCATACAGTCGCTATTTTAACCAAACCTTATTCGAAATCCTGCACAGAGCAGGTAGAGAGAGTTCCCGAAAGTGCATTAGATGTTTGTTAAACATTTTTTCTCCAATGTTTCCGGCAGGAACCATAATCTTTGCCAGGACACATTAGAGATCGAGAACATCAACCAAACTATTTTCAGAAATGCGAGTGTCGGGTATGCTGATTACGTAATTTGTTGACTTTATGCCGCACATAAATATAGTTTCCCCTGAAATGTGTTCGTGCATGAGGTTAGGCCTGTGCGCTATAGTTTTGGAGTCTGCTGCCTAATGCATATAACCTTCCTTAGGTTACACAAGAATAGACTTCAAAAAATGTGTGGCCATATTTCACACCATTATGATGGTGAATTAAGGAGTCAGGGGATTGATCCCAAATCAAACACTTGCAGGCCGCCTTTCAAGACCGTTGGTTTTTGCACGAGTAGCATTTCTGCGTCAGACACTTACCGAACCTCTGACTGGTTACAGCAGACGATATCTAACCAGCCCAGGAGTACACAGCTGTACGTATGTGTATACGGTATTTTTCTTCAGTAAACGTATTCAGGCAAAACCAGAGGGGCCGACTTGGGAGAGACCTGCCCACTCCGCCGCATGCATTGCTGGCACAACTGCGTCAGAAATAGCACACCAGCGCAAACACGCGTGTCCGCGGACAAGCCACGACGGCACTCTCCGTTTAGACACACTTTCATAAGACGGTAACATAGTTGTAGGTAGTCTTAAGTAATAAAAGACGCAGTGGTAATGCTTCCTCGCGAGCTCCCTTCATCATCGAGCGCCAGACAAACGACACACATTTCGAAAGAGCTGGCCAGTGCTCGGCACGACTGCATATTTCTTCGGCTCAGTGCGTCATGGCACTGTTAGATACGGGACCTTTTCCTGAGCCTCCTTCGAATTCACCAGGCCACATTGAATCGTGCCACAGCTAATTAAGGAGCGCACAGGCACATCTACCCCGTTCCCGAGGCGCGGCACGTGCAAATGAGTTGGTGTCCCCCACTTCCCGAAAGTGTAGCGGGAGCCTGGCACGGTTCCAGGTAACGTGGGTACCGAGCAAAGCTGCTCTGCAGCACTGAAACGTCGCCCCCATCCGCCTATTGTGACGGCGCTTGCAAGTCAGAATGGCAATACCGCAGAGAGAAGTAAGCGCTCGGACAATTGGGGCCCAAGGAGCGACCCTGTGCGTCGGGTGTGACACAATCGCACGGGCGCCTACTATTGGCCAAAAATGGCGTCACCTGAGCGTGCTCGCCGATTGGCCGAATGTGACGTGTCTTCGAGACACCGAAGGGCTTAAAAGCCAGAGACCGGGAGCCGCAAGGGAGCATTCCTTCATTCATCTCTTTCGAGCTTCTTGCCACGGGCCGCAGCGTCAGAGTTGCTGCCGGCCCGCAATGACTCTATGACTGTTAATTTCTTGGTACTCTCACTGTAAATAATGTAAATAAACCTCCAGTTTTCATCTCAAAGTCCTCCTCAGCCTCGGCCAACTCCCGCACCCAACGGCAAGGTCCCAAATCTGGGGGACAGCAATTGGGATCGTCCTCCAGATCCAACAACTGGTGGCAGCGCTAGGGATGAACCTTCGTCCAAAGAGATCCAACAGAACGTAAACATTGCCTCGCCAAAAACGTGCAGCCTAGAGGAGGCCAGTGCTCGCGTCGGCTAACCGAGGGCCAAACTGATAGCGGTATTCGCGCGTCGCGACACCACCCTTCCTACGGATCAGTTCTGCAGTTTACAAAAGATCATAAGCGTAAATAAATAAGTGGTGCTTGTTTGCCGTCGGCCACAAAAGCTTGCGGCAGACGGGCTTCGCGACAAATGTGAATTGCTTCTATGGTAAGCTATGACACTGCTAATTTATTGGATCATAGTGCAAGTCATAGACATTACTATGCTTTGAAACTTTGAATTCGAGGCTATCTCCTCAGGCTTCGTGAGAATTCAACTTTTTCGAAAATTCCATGCTGCGTAAACTTTTGTGGCCATAATGTGTGCGTGTGTGCGTGTGTGTGTACCAGGGATGTTCCGAAAGTAACTTTCATCATATTTTTTTTGGAAGAGAAGATGGTGCATTAGGTCAAACAAACAATCACCGTAAGAATCCACGCCCGCTGCTGTGTCAGTGGAGGAGGAATGACGCATACGCAAAGCGCCGAAGAAGAGAGGGTAGCAGCAGACCGGCGTGCTCGAGGTTATTCGAGTACAAATAACTAGACAGACAGTAGGCAGGCAGACGTGTGCTGACAACGTGGTCAACAAGGTAAGTGCGTGCTGTTATCCAATACGAATGAGCACCTGTTGCCTACATTGAAAGCCGCACTCTCGGGACGTCACTTCCAAAACAATGCTGAGGTGGAGCAGGCTGTGCGACAATCGCAGGGCACCAAGTATATTTTACCAGAATGGTTTCTTCAAAATGATTGCACGCTACAATAAATGTCTCAATGTCGGTGCGACTATGCGGAAAAATAGTGCAAGGTGTAGAGTTCATGATGCCATGATGTACCCCCGCTACGTTGACGATTTTCTGGTGATCCTTCCTGCCCACCCTAATGAAGCCACAACCCTGGTCGACCACGTGTTTGAAAAATTCAGGAGCATCTATCGAGGTTTAACGCTCACAAGAGAATTGCCGGAAAAAGGCCAAATCCGCTTCCTTGACCTTGCACTACACCTCCAGGAGGGGCACACGTGTTCGATGTATGACCCGCGTTCCAAAAAACACCTTCTCCTCTACACATCCAACCATTCTAAAGTGGTTAAGCGCTCCATCGCCCTAGTGGCCCTTAGAAATGCGGTCGTTATTGGAGTCCGGCGGCTTAAAGCAAGTGGCTTTCCTGCACAACTGCTGTCATCCATGGCGGAAGTTTTATTGCAAGAGGCTCGTTCCCCCAAGAAACAGCGCGAAGCGGGTTATGACTTAACCAAGACTGTTGCGATCCCGCATATACACGGAGTATCCCATCACATCAAGAAAGCCGCAGGCCGGGCCGGTGTAAAGGTCGCGTCTACTGCGCCTAACAAGTTGGGAAAGATGTGCAAAAAAGTCAACGAAAGCCGGGTAACACCTGGACTGTGCAATAAGCAACATGTCGCCAAGCCTGTAGATTGCAGTACCAATGTAGTGTATTCCATTCCCACCTCTTGCGGCTGCACTTACATAGGGCAAACAGGACGTTGTATTAATGAACGTTTGCGTGAGCATGCGCACTGTGTCAAGATTAAGACTGGCAGTAATCTGGCTGTTCATGGTGCAAAGTGTGGTTGTTCACCACCCCTTGACAACACACGTGTGTTGAAAAGGTGCAGCAATCAGATGGCCAGAGAAATCTTTGAGGCATTTTCAATGTGTCAGTTAGGAGCCACCTGTGTTAGTTCCCCTTCCATAGCACTTTGTGATAAAGAACTCAAGTTCCTTAGAAGTTAACCAGTTTGACCTGTGTCCACCATGTTATGATTACTTTCATATTGTTTAATGTTATTGACGCATGCACAGCAAGAGTTGAACGACGATGACTCGCCTTCCCCTTTTTTCACTCTATTTATGCCCGTTGCGAAGTGTATACATTTGCGCAGGCTTCAATAAAGGTGTTGTTGGCAGTCAGCGCGCGCCCAGTGTCCTCCCTTGTCCGTGTGTTCTTTTGGCGCTGTTTTAAATATGAATGGCCATGATGTATTTTTTTTTCAATAAAGTTTCCGCGTGAAATAAATGTCGAAACTTGCTTTCGGAACGTCCCTCGAATATATGTGTGTGCGTGTGCGTGTGCGTGCGCTTCCTAGAGTAGAATTCTCTTCCTGAAGGCAGCTCCATATTAACAGGTGTACATGTTTATCCGGTGACCGCTTTTCACCGGCTAACAAATGTTATCGCTCCGCTCAGGACGCTCCTTCATGCGTCGGAACTTTCTCGAGTGTTATCGACGGTTCTATTCTTTGCCTGTTGTCACCGAACCTTGTGTAATCTCAGTGTTTGCGCGCCGCTAATTCTGTAATGCTTTCTGGAAGGCACGCGGGCACCAGCGATTATGCTGGAATATTCAACGAGTCATGTATAAAAGACGACTGAATTGATCCACTGATGAGATTTCGACGATCACCGACTGTTCTCGCTGCTATCGTTGTACGGTTGTGCTTCGAGTGTCACTTGCTTTTGTGGGCACAGGTTCGCACAGTAAAAATTTGGCTTCGCGAGTTACAGTTTAAAAATTTTAATTATGGGGTTTTACCTGTCAAAACCATGGTATGATTATGAGGCACGCCGTATTGGGGGACTCCGGAAAGTTAGACCACCTGGGGTTCCTTAACGTGCACATAAATCTACGTACCACAGGTGTTTTCGCATTGCGCCCCCCATCGAAATGCGGCTGCCGTGGCCGGGGTGATTTACTGTTTTGCTGTTCTCTTCTTCACCGTCACTACAACGTGACATCTGCTGGAGGTGCTTTTCTCTCCATGTACTGGACGACCCGGTCCAAACAAGAGCCTAGTCCAAAGCGTGAAGAGGACGCCAACGCCGCCCCGGACCATCTAGCTAGCCGCAGGCTAGACAATTTGCCCCCGGAGCACGGGCTCTACCAGAGACAACCAGGAAGGGCGTAGCAAAGTCAACTACCACCATGACGTACCGAGCACCGCCTGCAGTCATCGTACTGCAATAACCCAGGCAACCACCTATTTTCCGTGGAGCTTCATCCGACGACGGAGAATGCTGGGTCGAGATATTCGAAATGGTTTCAAACTTCAACACTTGATACTCTCAAGCCAAGCTGCGTCATGTGTACTTCTTCTTGGTACCACCGCGAAGACGTGGTTTGAGAACTGAGAGATCACTCGAACAACGTGGGACCTGATTAGAAGCAACTTTCTGAAGACGTTTACGAGCGTCGTTCGAAGAGAGAGGGCCGCAATACTACTGAAAGCACGAGGGCAAAGTCTCAGTGATGTCATCGCAATCTTCACGGAGAGATGACGTGTCTTTACCTGCACGCCGACCCTGAAATTATTAAGCAGAAACAATGTCCACTTCCTAAGGCGGGGCTAAGCTAATAACTTTTCGCCGGACTAAGGTTGACAGAGGCAACGACGATTGAGAAAACTATGCGAACGCGCACTTGACAATATATCCACCAAGTGCTCATGCCGCAGTGCGAAAATAAAGCACACGGCTCCAACCATCTTTGAGAGACCACCAGGGCCATTGTGCGTGAAGAACTGCGCAAGATGTCCCCTTCTTCGCAAACTCACGTGGCGTCGTCACTTACATGGTCAAGGACTAACTTCGACGGTCACTTGGAGTTTTTTTAAGTGCAGCCCGAATTGCCGCCTACCGTGTCGGAAGAGATGACCTACTCCGCAGTCTCTCACCATCAAGCTCATCCACCGTGCCAGGGACCCGTAACGCCTCAATTATGTCGGCCGCCGCAAACGCCAGCTCGCAAGCTCGCCCGCCCGACGCCTAGTGCAACTACCCAAAAAAGACAGATGTATAACGTGATCCATACCATCCCCCGCTCTGCTATCACTGCGGAGAAGCCGGCCTAGTCCACCGCCGATGCCCGTACCGCGACTTGTCATTGGAAAAGTTTCTCGTGAACGCGCCGCCGCCACAGCAAGGTGAACGGCCTCGTGATATCGCAGACTACCTCGGCGTCACTTAGTGGAGCCCTCGATCACCGTCCTCATAACCGTCACCAAGGCGCTATCTGACACTCCAGCGCCGACCGTACGCAGGACCAGCCCGTAGTCGGTCCGAAAGCGCATATCCGGAAAACTAGAAGCAGCAAACGATGGCGGTGCCATTGCTGTTCGTCGAAATGCCGAAGATCCTCCGCCGCCGACGAAAACGACGAAAAGACCCTCTCGACAGCGTAGCGAACACGCGGCGCCACCCGAACGAAGCCTCGAAGCCAAGAAAACGCCGCCTGAAGAAGGCCTAAAGAGCCGAAGTAACATCACGCGGACAACACCACGCAGCCGTGACCCGACACCACGCCCTAACTGCACCGCAAAAAATAGAAACACCGACCTCGACGTGCTTCTCGGACACGTAGTCACCGAATTAGCGGACAGATTAGTTAAGACTGCATGGGAAAGCCCTCAAATTCGGACAGCTGGACGACACCTGATACGCCAACTGGAATCTGGACGACAAGAATTACAGTTCATGACCGGACTTACCCTGCGACGTTCATTGTCCTCCAACAGTGCTCGCTACGCGTAAGTTTCGGCTTGGACTTCCTGAGCCAACACGGCTTAATCATCACCTGAGGTGCAAGTCGATAACGCTACCCCGAGATCATACGATATCACCGGAGAGCGCTCTGAGTCACAATGGCTTAACTGTGCTTGAAAATAAAATCAGCATCCACCTCGCTCTATCATCATCGTTTCCGTCAGCACCAAAACACCGGCAGACGTAGAAGGTGTCGTCGGAGGCAACCAATATCTACTGATATCGAAATTTGCGTCACAAGAGGAATCGCTCGACTGCATGGCGAAAAGTGAAAGTAGTGCTGACCAACTTCAGCCAGGAGTACAAACACCTCAGGAAGGGCACGACGATTGCATACATGTAAGAATTTTTTTAAACGAGCAATGCGTTTGTCAGCTCGGATTCTGCCGTATCTACCTCAGCGGTCATAGTTCCCGAACCAGCCTTCGACATCAATCTGAGTCTCCCCATGAGTAAGCAGCAACAGCTCAAGTCTTCTACGACGATATAACAAATGATTTTTTCGTCATCATCAAGTATACGTTCTTAGTCATCTTATTCAGCCGCCAATGATGCAAGAACGTGAAGCCATAAGTCACCAAGTCAACTAACTGCTGCGTGACGACATCATCCAGCAGTCAAAAAGCCCGTGGGCGTCTCCTATTGTCTTGGTGAACAAAAAGGGCGGAAACCTGCGTTTCTGCCTGCATTATCGGCGGCTGAATAAGGTGACGAAGAACGTATACCTGATCCCGCGGATAGACTACGCATTGGACCCGCTTTGCAACGATAAGTAGTTCCCATCCATGGATCTTAAAACTTGCTACTCGCAAATAGAAGTGGATGAGACGGATCGCGAAAATACCGCCTTCATCGCGCCAGAGGGCCTTATGAGTTCAACGTCATGCCATTCCGACTGTGCTCGGCGCCTGCAACTTTCCAGCGCGTCATGGACACGGTAGGAGCAGGATAGAAGTGGCATATATGTCTTGTTTACCTGGATGACGTCGTCGTCTTCGCCGCAAACTTCAACGATCACTTTAGGTGGCTTGCGAGAGTACTAGAGGCCATCAAGTCATCAGGGCTAACTCTGAAGCCGGAAAAGCGCCGCTTCGCTTAGACGAGCTTCTGTTCCTGGGCCTCGCCATCAGCAAATCTCGAGTGCGCCTCGAACCGCAGAAGACAACTTCCATCGCGCAATTCCACCAACCCATCCACAAGAATGCAGTTCATAGATTCCTTGACATCTGTGCCTACTATACAGGCGCCTTGTCAAGGAATTTGCGCCTACCGCGTAGCCACTGACACATCTAACTAAATGTGATGTCGAGTTCAAGTGGGAAACGCTGCAGGCCGACGCATTTCACTAACTCAAACGACGCATGCAGTCGCCAGCGGTACTTGCGCACTTCGACGATAACGCCGATACAGAAATTCGGTGACGTCCTAGTCCAGAGGAAAAAGGGACGGGAACGAATGATAGCTTACGCTAGCCGGTCGATGTCAAAAGCAGAAGACAATTATCCAACAACCGAAAAGGAATGCCTCGCCATCATTTGAGCTACAGCAATTTGTAGAATAGAATTTATTGACAGGAAAGACAGAGAGGTCGACCTGAGCTAGTGCGCTCTAGTCTGCTACTCTGCACAGGGGAAGAGAGAAGGGGAGTGAAAGTACTGGGATGGATAATGATGATGATAAGAGAAGTGGTGAGTGCTTATGTAAATGAGACAGTTGCCTTGCTACAGCCGCTCCTCGAGCTTAGTGTCCTGCATAAATTTCAACAACACTTTAGTTGCACGCATTGAAGTTGCAGTGTCCGGCCATGGGCCGAGGATAGCTTCCTCCCACAGTGGTTGCCTGCCAACGCTGGCTAGGAAACTTTCTAACGTCCTTCGCTCCAGCATATATACTGGGCAGTCGCACAGTATGTGTTCCAGTGTTTCAGGCATCTGCCAGTCTTCACAATCAGGGCTGTTAGATTGGCCGATGAGGTGCGCGTAGCGACGGGTGAAAGCAACGCCCAGCCGAATCCAGTGTAGCAATGACGTTTTGCTCCGAGTAAGCTTCGGGCGCAAACATAATTTACCGTCTGAGTCGATCATACGTAGGCGTCTGTGAATGTTGTCATCGTGGGCTCTATATGCCTTTGTAAGGTCCTGCATGAGTGCCTTGATCATGGAGTGGGTGTCAGGTCGGCAGTAGGCAATCCGTACTTCATCAGAGGAAGAGAAGGCCGATCTTGCCTCACTGACAGTGAGTTCATTGCCATTCACACCACAATGACTAGGCACCCATTGAAAAGTGATCACGGGGCTACAGCAAAATTCCGCCCTTACCTATATGACAGGCCGTTCAAAGTTCAAAAGTCGTGTGCGACCATCACCTGCTGTGTTGGCTAGCAAATATAAAGTACCCTTCAGGACGCCTAGCGCGGTGGCGCCTGAGACTGCAAGAAGACATCAGTGTAATCTACAAGTCCGGACGTAAATACTCGGATGCCGACTGCCTGTCTCGCGCTCCCGTGGACCCCTCGCTCCCAGATGACCAAGACAAGGACACCTTTTTAGGTAGAACAAGTACAGTCGACTTTGCCGAGCAGCAGCGAGTGGAGCCGGAGCTCAGAAACCTTGCTAAGTACTTGCAAGGCAAGGCCGACGTTGTACCGAGGGTATTAGTATTTAGGCGCAGATTGTCTTCGCTTTTCTTACGAAACGACGTCCTGGTGAAGAACGTTTCGCCAGCACGCGCAAACTACCTTCTCGTTGGGCTCGCAGTCCTCTGGTCAGGAGTGCTGCACGTCCTGTACGATGATAAGATAGCCGGGCACCTCGGGTTTCCCGCACGCTCGCAAGAATACTAGAGAAATACTATTGTCCGCGCCTGACCACCGACGTCGCGTGCTACGTCAGGACATGCCGAGACCGCCACCGACGGAACACACCATAAACATGGCCAGCGGGATTGGTGTAGGAAGAGAATGGTTGGCCGCCTTGTCAACCATTCCACTAGATTAGAAGGGAATTGTTGGAGCCATTTCCGACGTCTGCACCCGGGAATACGTGTATCGTCGAGGCTACGTACTGCGTTACCTGCTACGCCGAAAGGAAAACCCTACCCAAAGGTACCGCGGCCGAAGTGGTGAAATTCTTCGTCGAGAACATCATGTTACGACATGGTGCATGCTCCAGACGTTCTGATCACCGACTTTTACGGCAGAGCTTAAGCTATCCTGCAATACAATGAGACAAGTCACTGCAGGACAACCGCCCACAGACGAATGGCCTTACATAGCGTCTGAATAAGACCCTCGTCAATATGTTATCCATGTATGTCGCGGTCGAACACAAGACCAGGGGCGCGATCCTTCCCTACGTAACCTTCACTTACAACACGGTGGTGAAAGAAACAACGCAAATCACTCCGTTCAAGCTGGCTTACGGAACGTACCCGACGACGACTCTCGACGTCATGCTGCCACACGTTACCGACGACTGGAATCTCGAAGTCGCCTCCTACCTGCAGCGCGCAGAAGAAGCACGACAACGTTCTCACCTGCGCATCAACAGCTAGCAAAGTACGGACAGCCGACACAACAGTCTTCGACGACACTGCGGAGAATACCAGGCTGGCGACCGTGTTTGGGTATTGGCCCCAATACGCCGACGAGGGCTAAGTGAGCAACTTTTTCGAGGCTATTTCAGACCCTACAAAATCATCCGACGTATTGGCGAATGGGGCTATGAGGTGGCGGCGCTACGCATTTCGCAGCGGCGCCACTCGCAACCAGTAGTCCATGTTGTGCTCCTCAAGCCCTTCTACCAGCGCTAACTAACTCTGGGACTTTGTTTCTGTGTTTGGTATTTTTCTTTATTGCATGTGATTTAGTTTTTCGCTTTCGGTAGCATCAGGTCGATGTTAATTTATTGTGGGGGGGGGGGGGGGGATTTACACGTGCACTTGTTTATCTTTCTCCGGTGACCGCTTTTCACCAGCTAACAAAGGTTATGATTCGACGCAGGACGCGCCTGCGTATATCCGAAGTTTCTGGAATGTTGTCGATGATTATATTCCGTGTCTTTTTACGCCGAACCTTGTCTAATATGGTGGTATGCGCTACGCCATTTGTCTAGTGCTTGATGTAAGGCACGTGGGCACCAGCGATTACGCTGGCACCTTCGACGCGCTGGACCCGCTGATGAGATTTCGACGATCGCCGACTGTGCTCGCAGCCATCGCTGTGCTTCGAGTGTCACTTGCTTTTGTGGGCACAGTTTCGCCCAATAAAGATTTAGCTTCGTGATTTACAGCTTTGCTGCTGTATTCTTCACCGTCATTACGACGTGACAATATATGGTTTCTGTCCTGCGGTGATGAAGAGAGTGCCACTATTGAAACTGTTAACGGTTTACGAAATAAACAATAAATTTTAGTCTATGTCAGCGTCCTGTTCAAATAACTGGCCAATTGGCCTTGCAGCTTATGCCATAAAATCTGCCAGCAGTCTATAGAGGTATAGATCAGTTGCTTATAGAAAATTAATTGGTCTATACTCTATGTAGAAAAGCATAAATGAGTAACCGTAGTGATTGAACTGTCCATGAACTGGCTATCGACAATCAACAAAGTATGAGCGAATATTTTATATAACTGCGGCCTAGGACATGTATTCAGCCACTGTGAGCACAAAATGCCTAGAAAAGTAGTATATGTCGAAGGAAAAAAAACAAATCTATGCACAGATAATTTCTACATTTTCTCTGTATTACGTACCTGGAAGACTTGTCGACAAGATGCCTGAGTACAATGCCTACATTCTTATACGGGCTGATGATCAGAAGGTGGCTTGGCTGTCTTTTGCATTTCTGACTTTCGCGATTGACAAGCTCACGAACGTGATGGCCCACAACTGGTGCACATGCATCCTTACGTGGTATGAGCGCAAGGACCATTAGTACTGAGCATGAGCCCTGCGAATTCGGTCCTCCGTAAGTTGACGCTGAGACAGGCCTGGTAAGTGATGCACCCCTTTTTTTGAGACAGAGTGGGCATTGGCGCGCTTTTCACGACGGACACTGAGCGCGAGAAGCGGCAGCGCCAAGCTGAATACGTTATTCCACGTGGGCGCACCCGAGCGTGGCAAAACAATATCGGCCATAGAAAACTAAAATGCGCCCATGGAGACGACATTCACTCATGCATGCGCAGTGAGTTCCGCTCAGTTTATCTTCCGCGCTTGAGAAACGCCTGTGCCCAGCGCAGCTTTAGTAATACTCTAGTAAAGCCATTAGGCATTAGCTTCCTTTCTGCATCCCCGCGAGTGGCATTCGCGGATGAGCAATGAAAACACCTGCTCAGGGACTGTGTCGCTCGCAAATTAGTGAAAAAAAGAAGAACGCTCTCTTGCTTTATCGATAATACGTGGAAGGAATCAGCTTCTTGCATAGCCCCGTTAATATTCAGCGTGGACACTTTAACGCCATTGTAAACGTGTCTTTGTTGCTAAAGCTTCTGTGCAGTGTACGTCCGCAGCAGAAGATAACGAAAAAGTCATCGTCATAGTAAATAACGAACAAAGGAGTCTTAGGAACTGTGTTCTAAAAGCATGATGAAATGCCTCTTGTGTGTACTCGTCTCCGTGCGTGTGGCATGCACGGTATATATGAGTGTGCACTGGTAGGTGTGTGTGATCGTGTCTATTTCAGTTTGTGACAGTGCTTGTCACACATTCAGAATGCAGTCCCACGCCTGACAGGAAGATTTCCAGGCATGTGCAGGAATTCGAGGCATCTGATCCAGTTCAACGACACTATTGCACTGCCCCCCCCCCCCCTCGAAATGTGAAGTGCCCCGCAATGAGGGAAACACTAACGCAGATCACCGGGTGCGATGTGCGCAAACTGAACAGACACTCAGAGAGAAGGGAATGTGCTCAGCACCAGAAACTGATCAAGTGAACGTTAGCTCTATTTATCACGAAACTTATTTCCCGCTGCCGAAGCTTCCCCATAGACGTTTCCTGAACCGGCAAATCGTCTCACGAGGAGGTCGGTATCTATTGTGCATGCGTTAATATTTGGCGTGAACGTGTAATTAGGACAATAATCTTTGAAGAACTTCGTCGTTTAAGGGACGTGTTGTTAAAGCGAGGCGCAAACTGTGTCTTCGGTCGTTAAAAGAACATGGCGACATTCCAGTGATAAAGTATACATAAACCTTTATCGCAAATTATTTTCTTTCTTCGGATTGAAAATACGTCACTTTTCGGAAATTTTCGTGGGCTTGAATGCATGGAACTCCCCAGGTAATTAGGAAGATCTTTTTTGGTGGGTAAAAACAGAATCGTCATGCTTTAAGCTCGGCTAGGCATGCAGAACACGTGGAAACGGCGAATTTCTGCTTCGTTGATCGCATAAATAGCATAAAAAAAAAAAGAACGCTGGTACATAAAAGCCGCCCTTCTTTGCTGCTCGCAGGCGATGGGGCCGCTTGTATTTATTGCTCGAATTGCATGGCAAATACCTGGCCAATTTAATTTTCCACAGTTTTTCTTGCTTTTCGCATCTGAAGCAACTATCAAGGCGAACTGGCAGATTTTACAAGAAATAAAAGAAAAATTTGCCATAATTATTTTATATGCCTGTTCAAAAAAGAGAAATGTGAAATTCTTATTTATGCGCTTCCACGCTGCGTTCAGTATAAAAGAAAGACCTAGGTATAAGCCACTCACAACTGAAGAAGCCTGTGTGCACCTCGTAAATAGCGACAGAAACAACAGCAACGACGACGATAACAACAACAGCAACAAATCTTCCGAGCGCTTTTATGATCGCAATACTTAATTACTAGTATAGATGTCCGATGTGCTGAACATAGATGAAAAGGAAGCCGCATATTCTTAGCGCACCAGTGCTGTTCTACCCTCCTTGGGAGAAATTAAAAACCAGTCAACTGTAGATCACTTTTGCGAGAGAAGCTAAATGTCTAGCTGCCCGATGTTTATTTCTGCTTTCTCGCCATTGTCACACAGTCTAAGAAACGTTTACGTGCCATTTATAGGCTTACAGAGTAAATATATGCAGGTAACGAAAGCTTTATGCAATACATATTTCAGCCTCGAATACAGCGCTGCGGCGCGCAGAGAGTTCAATGTGCAACTAGCTGGCGCCGTAATCACCACGGTATATTTCGCCTAATGGCAGCCTTAGACTTGTTACTCGCAGGCACCAGTCACACACAACGGCTGCGACCTCCAAACCAAACGACCCTCTTCCCATAAAATGCTAAATCAAGTGGCACAAGGTAGGGTACGCCATGACAGACGACATCATCGCCTTACAAAAGCAACGTAATGACCCCGATAGTGACCGCAGGCACATTCGCAAGTGAAATACTACACGTACGCAAGGCAGCTAACTCCGATTGTTCATCACCTCGTGTGAGAATGTGACAGTACTAAAAATATTTCGGGAAAATCCCAGGCCTTCACGGCGGTGACGTCCTTCGAGGACTGGACATCTGGCCTAGCGTCAGAGAGACGCAACTCACTATGGAGCTTCGCATGTAAAGATTCCACCATCGGAGCCACACACAGCATCACGCGAAGCACCCACATGACCCACCAGTTTTTGGGCCGGTGTGGCCTTTGAGATCGCACGAGCTGGCTGGCGCACGCAATCTCGGATGTCATGCGGTGGGGGGCGGTTTCGAAAAGTGTTTGTACGGAGTTCCCACAGAACAAAATTTTGAAAGCGGACTAAAATCAAGTCATGCCGCTTTTATGCTCCCGCAGCTATCGAATGTCGGCACCGAAGGAACGTCGCTATATTGCTCACGTATGTATCGGGGCAAATATATAGGATGGGGAGTTTTATGGCGCAAGACCTATATAAAGGTAATTTTTCTTGGCAGTGTATAATGACAGGAATTCCATGTTTGTGTGTGCTAATCGCGTTTACAAGGCCTCTGTTCATTATGGTCGTAAAAAAATGGGAGAGCAGGCAGACAGGATATTACTGCGTCGTAATGACTTGGAAGGAGGAGGAAATAAAGAGAGAAGGCAGCGATGTTAACCAAAAAGGCGTCTGGTTGGCTACCCTACTCTTGGGGATGGGAAAGAGAGAATAGAAAGATAAGATAGACAGGGGGAGGGGGAGGGATAGGGAAGCAGCGGCGAGCTGGGGCGCACGCACGCGGAGAGCCTGAGCAAGTCAAAGGCGTTCACATAGGCCAGTCGCCCTCAAGAAGCACTTAAGTGCCTTCACAGCTTTGTGGGCCGACGAGCAGTGGGGTCGGTCTTTGAGTTGGAAAACAGAGCCCATGGATGTACCAGGACTCTCTGTGTAAATAAATTGAAGCGCACTGCGCAGAGCCGTGAGTTCTGCAGTCGTGGACGTCGTGACATATGAGGTCTGGAATCGCACTGTTATTCCGCTCGTCGGTATAAACACAGCACCGCCAGAACTGGTCGATGTAGTCGATCCATCTGTGTGGATGTGTACGTGGCTACTGTATCTCTCGTACAACAAGATTAAGCTCAACTGTTTTAGCACAGATGGTGGTAGATCTGACTTTTTCTGAAGTCCTGGAATTACGAAGTGTACTTCAGGACGGCGCAAAGACCTTGGAGAAGACACTGGCCCGGCCGCAGGTGTGTACCCCGATGTAAGCGAGGCACGATATACGCTGACAGTTGTGCTAAGTGACGTGCGGGGTCTTTCCAAGGTGAGTGCGGCGAGGTGGTGGCAAGGGGTCCGGGCAATGTGCCTGACATGTGCACGCATTGTCTCGACGTGCGACGTGCGTCGTGATTGAATAACCTTGAGCAATGGCAATAGTTTCAGCCGTTGACGCACTGCATGGTAATCCAAGGCATATCCTCAGAGCTTAAGCCTTTTATGCTCTGAATTGTACGCAAATTAGTTTTGCAGGTGTTGGGTATAAGATGTGGGCTAACCGAAGGAAGTCAACAAACAACACTGTATACAGCTGTAACATACATTGTGTGGACACCCCTCAGTTCTTTCCTGCACGGAACCTGAACAGATGACAAATAGCAATCAGTCGTTTCTTTCGCGTGGTTCACGTGAGGAGTCCAGGACAGGTCTCTGTCAATAACAACCCCTAAGACTCTATCACTTCTGCGGGATTATATCACTTGTCCGTTGATTTATATGCGGTATGGAGACATTGGCTTTCGACAATGACAGCACTGCATGCGCACTTTTCCCATGTCACCACCAGCCCTTGTTTGCGAAGGAAGCATGATGTCGATGAGGCCACCTCCTGGACTGAGCGTCAAGGTGAAGCCGTGTCAGCCTCGATGTCCAGATAAAATGTCGTCGGTCTAGATAGAGAGTCGAAGGATGCTTGATAGGTTCTTGAGTAGCCCAATAAGGGCTAGATTAAAAAGTATTGGGCTTAGTACTCCATCCTGAGGTACACCGCGGCTACTGTAACACTGGAGTGTTGTGCTATCCCTGCTGAGCATGTAGAATGATGGCAACTGTAGGTAGCTACAAACCCAGAAATATATCTTGCGACCAAGTCCTATTGCTTCTAATGCTTTCAGGATGGCTTCATGGGTGACGATAACATAAGCCCATTTAACGTCCAGAAACAAGGCAGCAGACAAGCGTTTAGAGGCTTTCTGGAATTCGACGTACGTTACCAAGTCGACAACGTTGTCTATAGATCAACGGCCGCGCTATAATCCTGTACACGTGTCTGGGTAAATTTCATAGTGCTATCGGTACCACTGCAGACGCGTTAGATCAATCCGTTACATTACTCTTCCTGCACAGCTACCAGGCGCGATTGGATGGAACGACGCAATGACCAAAGGTAACTTGCCAGGCTTGAGAAGCGCAATCAGGCGACTTGACTTCCATTCCTGGGGAACCGTGCCACTCTGCCACGAGTTGTAGATGAGCAGAAGTGCCTTTTCCAGATCGTTCAGTTAGGTTACACAAAGCGCGGTAAGTAATGCCATCTGATCCTGGCCCTGAGGAATGACTGCGCAAAGCAGTTGCAACCTCTAGTTCATCCAGAGAAGAAGGGCACTCCATACGGGGATCACGTGACAATAGTTAATGGTCGGGAGCCTGCATCGCAGTGCAAGTTGCTTCGCCGGCAATCCTCCTACAGAAGGATTCTGCGACTTCAATCTCTCTGCATTGTAGGTGAAGAGCAAGGGAATTAAATGGGTGGCGCTGTCCAGGGGTCGCACGGAGGCCACGAACAGTTCCCCATATAAGAGACAACGCCTTTCGGTTGATCCAGAGACTCGCAGAAAGACATATATCGTTGTGAAGCCAGCTTATTCATACGACGCTGTATTTTCTTATATATGCACCTGGTCAATCTCAAATCATGAGTGGACTTTGTGCGCCTATAGCTCTGTTCCACAGCTCTGTGAATTGCCCGAAGTTTCTCTAGCTCGATGTCGAATCCGGTGTTTGCGGTTGTTTTAGAAATTTAATGTGTGGCAACCTGTAAAGCACCTTTATTTGCGCCCCCTAGGCTGGATGGTATGTCGTCTCGATAGCAGTCCTCCAGGATTGATTTAACTTTCGGCCAGTCGATGCACTGGATGGCTCCGGAGAACTTGGAGATAGTCAGCCGCTTAATCGTGAGATAAGATGGGGACGTGGTCACTTCCCCGCGTTTCCAAGTGCGAGAACCATTGAACCCTTCTGTTAAAGGAGCGCGAAACAAAAGTAAGGTCTAGGCAGCTACTATACGCTGTTCGTCGCAAATAGGCTGGGTTTCCATGATTTAACCAACAAAGTTCTCGTTCAGAGGCAATGGACACCAATCTTCTGGACCTCGAGTTAATTTTGGAGCTTCCCCAGAGATAGAGGTGGGCATTGAAATCTCCAGTGATCACTCACGGCTGTGTAGTCATTGTCAAAATTTCCCGTCAGCACTCGCAGTTTAGACGAATTGATGGTGTTAAGAACGGCCAGCTGCAGTGCAAGTTTGCCACCCAGTTACAACTAAGGCGGCAACATTCCGGCGCTGTTAAGAACGGCCAGCTGCAGTGCAAGTTTGCCACCCAGTTACAACTATGGCGGCAGCATTCTGGGAGCGTCGCCGCCAACTTCTAGCCACAGCGTGACTAAATCGACTTTGTGTCGGGGAAGAATATGGGCATCCCCCACTCTCCGTCGCTTCAGCTAGGATGCGTTCGATGAAGCAGGCTTTGTGCTGAAACCGCCACCAACCTCTAGCCTCATCGCCGTTGTGACGGGATGAGTTCGGCGGGCCAACTATTGTTCCCAAACTCTCCAACGCGCTACCCAGAACGGCTCCGAGTACTAGGGGGCCCCTCTGACGTCGGCTCCGGACATTCGAACGTGTGTGCATTTGTGTGTGTAGACCGTCCTGCGGGGAGGCGGATAGTTTGCGATGACGAAACTAACGTTCGCATCACCTTGTATCGGGAGAGGACCGAGTGTTTAAAAACCGCTGTTGTGCGGCTACTCAGGTCACTCTCTCTCAAGCAGTCATGTTAGACTGATGTACTTTCTCAAACAGTCATGTTAGACTGATGTAAATACTGTAAATAAACCCATATTCCTCGTTCTCCATGAGAAGCAGTCCTTCCCTTCATCAACGTCCTCAGCGTGGATAAGTTGGTCGACGGCATGGGCCAGCTACCTTCTAATTCATGCCCGACTCCAATCTTGACATCGGATCACGAGCGATGGGACTGAGCCCCCAATCCTGACAATGGTGATAAGTAGGCTCCGAGAATTGTGAAGGTGCCCTTGCTCTTCACAATCGAACACACGTACTGGTTTTCATTGTCAGGTGACACTGGGTGATGAACATATGTAAAGTCACTGCGCACGAAAACAATAATCTTATTGCATTGCCTGTGGGGGGTAGACAGAACGGACTCATACCTGGACAGTCCGATGGCAGTTGACAGGTTTGGTCCACAAATGACAATAATGGCAAACTGATTCACGAATACAAACTGTAGAAAGTGGGACATACGCGACTTAAGTCCTCTGGTGTTCCATTGAAAGATAGATTCATTCTGGACCTCCTCAAGAAACTATGACATCTGGCGGGACACTGCATTTCCCTAGAGTCGCAAGCACTGGACCCAGGGTGTCCAGCACCTGCAGCGCTCTGTGCGCCGATGGGGTTATGTTGCTGAGTCGAACACGCATAGCATACATCAATGACCGCAACATTATTATAAGCTGGCGAACATCAGGCGCGGCTGCATCAACGGTTGGTGAGGGTGTCGATGGCGGCGGTATTCGAGGTGTCTCCGTGGCAAGCTGTATGTATGTGTGTATGTATGTATGTATGTATGTATGTATGTATGTATGTATGTATGTATGTATGTATGTATGTATGTATGTATGTATGTATGTATGTATGTATGTATGTATGTATGTATGTATGTATGTATGTATGTATGTATGTATGTATGTATGTATGTATGTATGTATGTATGTATGTATGTATGTATGTATGTATGTATGTATGCTTTATTTACATACTGAATGTATGTATGTATGTATGCTTTATTTCCACAAAAGCTAAATACAGCCTTGCGGGGGTAAAGTGGGGAAATAAAGCTGCTCATAGCAGCTTGACCAGCCCCAAATGCCCTTATTACAAAAAAAAGGAGCAGCAGAGCGGAAATACAGTCCGGGCCACTCTGAAAGTATGGGCCACTCTGCAGGATGATGGAGTCTTGCCACATTCTACGTTTTCGCGCTGTCTTTCATGATGTGGCTCCGCGCTGATGCAGCAACTGCTTTGGCGGAGGACGGCGTGTTGCTTAGTGCGGCTCTTCGTTGCGCTCTTCGGTGGCAATACCCTCACCGCCTAAGTATAGCGTCAGCCTCGCTGTTTGTTGAATGATCCCAGACCATGCCCTTTAGAACTGTGAATTCCTTCCAGGCCTGCGGGCAGTCTTCCGATGAACCTTCGTGGGAATCACGGCAGTTAGCGCACCTTATGGGAGTCGCCGGGCAGCCGTCTCCTTAATAGGATTCAGCAAACCATGGGCACATATCATTCTTCACACAGATGCTTTTTACATGACCAGTCTTGAAGCCCTTGTGACATTGCAGGAGCTTCGGTATGTAAGGTCGAACTGGATGGCAGACATGGCCAGCTTTGACGTGAGAGGGAAGACAGTCTCCCTCAAACACAAGCTTCACGCAGCGTGTGCTTCTGAGCCTGGTGAGATGCGCGATGAGAGTGCCTTCTGCTGTTGGCTGTAATAATATTGCAAGCCGTCGGTTGAAATGGAAATGTCGACGTCATAAATGACGCCAACAGTGCCGTTACTGCCTGAAGGGATCACTGATTGCACTTTTACTTTGTCGATTTCCGTGACATTCCGAAGGCTCTGTAGTCCACTACGATGTTAAACGTCTACAGCCAGGACATTCTTTCATGAGATTATTTTCACGTCTTTAATCTCCTTCGGTGCGATACCCTCGAGTAACAAAGAAAGAACCTGCCTGTTCAGGTGCCGCAGATTGGTAATAGGATCCACGGACAATATGAGAGCAGTGTGTGGACAGCACTGTGGTATATCCGACATGGTGGAAACACCTGCTGGCGATGACGCCTGCAGCAGTCTTCTTTTTGCCGTTAGGCTCATGACAACCTTGAAGACGTCGTCCGAGGAGTCGCTGCTGTCCGAGTACAACTCGGTGGTCTCGCTGTCTGTGTTGCTTGACTCGCTGCCGCGTGTCCTCTGGGTAAGCCGACGGGATGGTTGCGCGCCAGGAAGGTCCTCAGAAGTCTCTTCGTCTATTGCCGCAACGAGAGAGCGGCAGGTCCGAGTTTAGTTTGGTTTAGTTTGGTTTGGTTTGATTTGTTGCCTACGGATATGGCTCAACCCACTACGGGACATCGGCCATGAATCGGTCGGAAGTAGGTAAAAAGGGAAGAATACTTCCATAGAATTGTGTAATTTAAGAGCGATAATAAATGAATACTAATCGTTAATATCAATTTTTCAGGCTATATTATTTTAAAATTTTGCAGTTAATATTTTTTATTCATATTTATGAAAGTGAAACGATCAAATTAACATGCAGTCTCTTTGTTTCTCTTACGAAATTAAATATGGTATCACATACGTTCCTATTGCAGTGTGCTAGTGCCGACACCCCAAGAGACAGTATCATAGCAAGCGGAACGACCAATCCAAGTTGACGAAAGGGACCTTCTAGAAGTCGCTTTCTGTGCACGTCGAACCTACGGCATTGTATAAAGAAATGTGCCATAGTGTGCCGGCGTTCAACTTAAGAATGACTTCGTCGTCTTCAGTCGCCGTAATGACTACAGATTGAAAGCGCAGATGCCGTGCTTCGATGCAAGCACTTTTATTCCCGCTGCATTTTGTGCTTTTTATGACGCGAGTAATCATTTTTCCTTATTGTTATATGATATAGCTTTCGTTTTCTTTATTTAGTGCGAAGGTGCTGTGTGAGGCGCTATACCATTCGTGGCACCTCGCCCTTGCCGCTACTTCGCCGCCCTCAGCCTGCGTGCAGCCGCAAATACCGCTCGCGAGTGCTACACGCGAAGCCCTGTCGCCCCAAACCAAGGAGCCACGGCGATCAGGACAGCGGAACGCCAGGCACGTGTACAACGTAATCCGGGTTGCCTTAATGAACCTGAGTGCTTCGCAGCCTCAGGCGCGCCTCGGTCAAGCGTGCTTGCGTGAGGCGCGGAACGCAGGGGGCACCACTCTTCGATTCGAGACCTGAGCGCGATTATTGTGCGCCGCCAGAGACGTGACGGGAGAAACGGTGGCCGGCTCGAAGGCTATGGCTGCGCAAGCGTGGGACGCTGCGCTGCTTTCCGAGGGAAGCTCAAACTTGGGACATAGACCACGCGCAAACGCCGAGCTTTGCTATATAGTAGTGGTAGTCAGGTCGATTACTGTAATAGCTTCGCGGGCTGTTTTCAGAAAGCGGGGCCCAGTTCACAAAACTTTTCGTTCGTAAATGCTCGTTGCTATTGGCCGTCCGCCTTCGCCAATAGGCGCCCAGCATCACGGTTGATTGAAATTATTTCTAATGCACAATTCTAGCGTGTGTAAAAGGTTTCTCTGATGTTAGCCCACACTCGAGACCTTTTCTCTTACCAGCGGTAATTGATCACTGTATTTGCAGAGAAGAACAAAATGGAGGAAAGGAAGACTTGCCGGCACATTAACTAGCTCGCTTTCCATTGGACACCTGAACTTTGTAATAATGTATAGCGTCTGGGTTCAGCCCACATATTTCATTGTGTAATGTTTGTTGCCCGCGTTTTTTTCTTTTTTCTTTGCGAGCCTGGAGCGTGCGAACATGAACCAAACAAAACTTGTCGGATGTCATAACTAGAAGCACGCAGTACAGATAGTCATACAGAGAAGAACCGACAACCAAAGAAAACTTCTGTTCCATGCGTTCACTAAAGTTTGGGCACTAGTAGAACGAAGTAATAGCGCAAAACATAATATGTGCATTGCCAGCATTGCTTCCGATCAGAACGCTGGCAAAAAAGGCGGCAGAGCCGGACGGTCGATTCAGAAGTGCGCTTCCAAGTGTTGATCGCCGATATTGTTAACTTCCCCTCCAAGCGCTGCCAAGAACCGTATAGCTGCAGCACTCATTTATTGAAGTGCAGCATGCAAACATTCACGCAATTTCACGTAACATCTTGCGCATTTTGGGAGAACGATTGTAGAAGTACTGCAGCGTGCTTTCTTAAAGGGGCCGGGAAAAAGATACCGCGAAGGTTTTCTGTGCCCACTGACGGAATCATCCTCGAGGACGCCAGTAAAAACTAGGTGGTAAGAGTAAACTAGAAATAAGCTCTTAATGACGATGATGATAGTACCTCATCGCTATGCGGTGATTTCATGCACTTTATGCAGCGTACGGGATGTCAATCTGCGGCACTCTAATTATTGGTTAAAAAATGCAATTTGCGACTTACGCCCACACGTTTAGCATATAGTACAACCATCACGCGGAAGCTTGTGTTGTAACCATGGGAATGATGCCATCAGTAGGGCGATAACAATGCGAATCAACTTAAGCCTCACGGGAACTGTTGCAATCATAGAGAGGGAGCTTATAGAGACGAAACATAGAAACATGAGAGCCTTGCTGCTATTCGGTGACGCATTTCTACGTCACGGCAGAGTGAAATACAGAGTCGAGGATAACCCTCATTTTGCGTGTGTTTTGAAGTTTCTGTGACCGGTAACATGGGTTTCTGTGCGGTAATTAACATAAATCATTTTGCCCTTACTTGTTTGACATGCTAAAGCTACATCTAGAGCAAGAATAGCGGCCTTAGAAAGCGCTACCGCGCCCCTTTAAGGGTTGACACAAGTTAGCTGAAACACCCTATATTTTCTTTCAGATATACTTGTTCAACTACACTATGCGCTCACAGAGGTCTCTCGACTTCAGCAACTGCAGTGATTGGTGTTTTTCTATCTGGACCTGTGAGGCATGTGACTATGGTCCAAATATTTTTTTCAGTTGTGAATGATCATGAAATCCAGGTGATATAACGTGACGCCGACAATAAAGTGCTGCTCGTCATAAGGGGGAAAATGCAGTACAGATGTTCAATGGTCTCCTCCTGTCCACAACTGTCCTAGGAAGGTGTGCCACTAATTCAAATAAGGAACGAATATGTCCTAAAAAATGAATTCCGGGGTTTTACGGGCCAAAACCACGATCAGATTATGATGAACGCTGTAGTGGCGGACTCCGGATTAATTTCAACCACCTGGGGTTCGCTAATCTGCGCCCAATTCACGGGACACGGGTGTTGCACTTCGCCCCCATCGAAACGCGACCGTCGCGGCCGGGGTTTGATCTCGCGACCTCGGGCTTAGCAGCGCGACACCATAGTCGCTAAGCCACCGCGGCGGGTATACGAATAGGCCTTCGTAGAGGTCACATCCAGCTTCAAGTGCCACAATAATGCTGCATTGCTGCGGGACCGGCCTTGTGGCAGCTGGAGCTTTGCCCGCCGCGCTGGCTTAGCGGCTATTGCATGGCGCTGCTAAGCACAAGGGCAAGAGACCAAATCCCGGCCGCGGCGGTCGCATTTCGATGGGGGCGAAGTGCAAGAACGTCCGTGTGCCGTGCATTGGGGCCACGTTAGAGATCGCCTGGTGGTCAAAATTTATCCGGAGTCCCCCACTACGGCGTGCCTCATAATCAAATCATAGTTTTGGCACGCAAAACTCTAAAATTCAATTCTGTTCGGCTGGAGCTTTAGGAAAGGGTCAAATTTCGATGTGCGCCTGCGACCGAAGCGATATTATTTCTGCTTTCTTCCCTTCCTTTCTTTCTTTACTTCTTTTCATCCCTTAACCATATATTTTCGTGCGTAGGGTAGCAAACCGGACGCGCATTTGGTTGACATCCGCCTATTCATCACTTTCTCTCTATGTCCTACCTAGTCTAGGTCAAAATCAAAGAGCTAAGATAGGTCCATTTTTTTTCTGTTGGTTATACTAAGAACTTTGACAGTTTATAGGAAGTACGCTTAATACACTGTTAGCAGCGACACAATGACCCTTGCTATCGTGCATTTCTGTAAGTTCTACGTTGATAGACACTTTAACGTTGTAAATACGCAACCATTCTGCCGGCGTTACACTGAAACGGCCTGACACAGTTAGCCTCTTCTTCAAGATTCATCATCCGTGTTACCGACACTTCTAAGACACTGGCACAATATATTCTGTAATTTCTCCTCCACGCTCATATATGTTGCAATTGCGGATAAATATACGAGCCGCCTGCGATATGCAAAATCATGTCCTCCGCATGCCCGACATTAAACGCTCAAGGTTACGCGGCACAAACATAAACACGAATTACCCGCAAAAAAGCCTCAGAAGCCATACACTACCAAACCGCAGTTTATACGGAGCGCAGCACTTCACATGGCGATGCTGGCATCTATCCAATCAGCAGCACTTCGTGTTTTTTTTTTTCTGCTTTCTTTCACTGTATCTCGAATGTCCCTAAGAACCTCTCCCGTTACCTCCCTCGTACATTAGAAAACACTTCAGTTTTATTATTCACGTGAAACATCTTCCATTTCGGTCAGCATAAGTGGGACGCTTGCTACAATCACATCTAACGTTACATGTTATATAACGAAAAAAAAAAAAACATGTAATACTAATATCGCTTGTATGCTAATACGCTTGTAATACTAATATCGCTTGTATCTTTGCAACCTATAACTACTCACGTGCCTTACTTTGGTATCGTTGTGCAGGGGAAACAATTTATTACTCGATCGTGCATGTGTCGAATGCGCAGGGGGTGCAATAGTCGCGCCACACATCATGCAATCTGGACTACATTGAGGCTCTCGCTCAGCGTTCAAAGAGGCGTAGCTCGGCAGTACGTTTGTCGATCCGAACAGGAGTAGGCGCGTTTGAGACACCTGACTCTGCCGTAGCAGACATAAGCCATCAAACTCAAACCTGTTCTCATTAGGACTTACACGGCATACGTGTGTGCAATTTGTTGCACAATTTTGACGGTTGCTCGGCTATGACGCCCCCGCGTATGACGCGTGTAGCATCCAGAATAGAGATTAGACAGGACCCCACGCTATGGCTATGCCACAAGTTAAGCATGTAAGCTTTGTAATGCGTCTACAAATGTCCCTTGCGTATTTCGTTATGTCCTGTCTGTACCTCAGTGCCCAAACACCCTCAGTGGCACGCACAGGTAGTTTCACGTACTCCACTGTGGCTGCGTCCCCGATACAGCCTACCCGGCCAAGCGAGATTAAGTGTCCCCATAAAAGCGACGGCTTCTCCTTTTCGCGTAACAGCGGATAAATGAAATTAATTATATAAGATCAGAAGAAAGCTTACAAGTTAAAAAAATCAAAATCAAAGAGAGCTAAAGAGAGCAAGCGAGGTCCCGATTATTTGGAGATTGATTGAAGCCTCCAGAGAAACATTTCCGGCAGAATCAATCTCTGCGGCGAGTGTCTAAGTTATGCGAAAGCAAACGGGGAGTTCGCGCAGCACACATACTTTATTCAAATTCCATTAGAGCTGGTGGAGCGGACCGTCATGGTTCGTTACTTTTGGCTTCGTCGCTTTTGCAACCAAACACGCTGCACGGCTCTGGAGACCTACTAACCATCCACGCGCGAACCGCGCATGCGTGTCAATATCTATGTAGCATGACGGTGTTGGTACTCTTTCGCTCTACTCTCGTACGTATTCCGCGCCCTTCTGAGCTCTTGTCGTGGCGCCGAGGATGGGTACTCGCTTACAAGGTTGCACACCTGGGTTCCATTCTTCACAGGGGCTAGATTTTCACCAATTAATTTTTACGTGACCATCGTATCGAGGCCAGATCGACAGACTAATGTGTGGTAGGGTAGCAGGAGAAACACTCTCGCATTTCAAAGTCAAGGACGAGTTGCACGCCACCCATATACTGAGTACAGAACAAACACATGAGGCGGCGGTGTAGTCTGAGTTGAGCAAGCGCACAGATGAGGAAAATAGGCTAAATGATATAATACACGCGTTGGGACGGAAAAGGTGCTGGCACGCTTCATCACAAAAGATGCACGCACATACGTATGAGACAAATCACGCCCATATATACAAATGATCGAAGCGGGCTGGGCTAGCTCACATAGCGGTATCCACTGCTGCGCGCAGTGTCACAGCCATTTCTCAAATTGCAGTGCACATTGTAACAATGTATAAATTCCACCAAAGCACACATATTAGATGTTCGGTGTGCCTGTGGCCTAAAAACATGCAGTCCTTTACGCGGTGTTGTTTTCGATGGCAATGTGTATCGATTCCGTCAAGTTATCGCTCTGGATGCCATCGCACCGTAGCGCATCTGGGGCTCCCGAAGCGCAGATAATTATAATTTTCCTTAGATTTAATGACTGACATCCCTGGTTATGGTTACTTGACCAGCACCTCGCTTTTCTGACTATTCTTGCGTCTGTTGCGTACTAAACGTTTAAAAAATTATAAAATGGGGTTTTACGTAACCAAACCACGATCTGGTTCTGAGGCACGCCTAGTGGGGGATCTGGATTAATTTTGACCAACTGCGGTTCTTTTAAGTACAACTCCGGCGATTTTTTGACGATGTCAAGGTAATGAAATATTTAATGGCATATATTGAGAGATATGATTCTGAGGAAATCGAAAGCCGCGAATCACCGTTCGCATTCGACCCACCACCACGAGAGCCAGCGCCCATGCGCTACATATCGTGCTGCAACATGAAGACCAAGGGTGGCCCTAACCACTGATTTTATACGTGCTTCTTGCTATTTTAGGTGTTTTACCCCTTCTCAGGGAAACGCTTCGCATGCTCACTGCAAGATGTGGTGCACGACTTTCCGCATTTGTATCTCGCAAAAACGCCGCTGACAGTCCAAAGCACCGAACGGTGTATTTGTTTACATCGGCAGATGCAGCGACCACTCGTCGTTCGCTTGAGATATAATGCTAGCCGCTCATCGGTGACAACAAATAATGTCAGAACATATTAAAACAAGCAGATTTTGTGCATGTAACTGCCGTTGCATCAACCTAAATCACGATATGAGCCACCACGCACCTTCGAAAACAGTGAGCGGGACACTGTAGTGCAGGAGCGTTATGCTGCCTACTTGTCATTCTTCGTACTCTCTTCATGCACACAATATGTTCCGCAAAGTGGACATAGATGAGGACTTTGCGCGTGTCAGCGTTCCTTTAGAGAACGCGTAGTTTTCTCGCGCAAACGCCGATGCCAGTATAGACACCGTTGGCAGCTGAACGAGGCGGTTGTTTACGCTGCTGTAACGAAGGGGCCTACGCTTGCTGCCCATTTGGGATACGAGGCAAGCAGTGCACCTCAGAAGCTAAATAATCAGTCGGCATGGAAATACGTAAAAATACGCCCAGCTTCGTAGTCGCATTTAATTTAGAGAAGTGCCGCAGAGTGCGGCGGGCAGCGTTCCGTCGAAAACGGCAACGTACCGTTGTCGACACTGCTCGTCGTCGTCGCTTCTCGCTTTTTGTGTGTGCACTGCACGAAATGGGAGGAACGGTTTATTTCAAATTCCACATACCACATACCAAATGGGACGTATTCGGATACGTTAGAAACCGCAAACAGCTCACCGATATAGCAGACCTCACTGCGTGGACGAATGAGCTTATCCAGGACGTGGACAATTCCACAACCATGGCACCGATAGAAGAGGAAGGCCCCGTGCCAGACTCAAAACTCCTAGGTCTATGGGGAAAGCATCAAGACCTTCAGCAGAGATGGCTAAAGAATAAGATCAACCGCACGCTGCGCCACGAACTCGCCGCCCTAGAGAAAGAGATTCAGGACTACTCTAGCTATCTCAGCACTATGTAATGGAACCAATTATGCGACAACATGAATGGCCAGTTGAGCAAAAAGAAGCCCTGGACCCTGCTTAAACACATGCTAGTTCCACAACACTCTAAGAGTGCTGCTCATAAATAGATTCAGAAAATCGTACACAGTTTCCCGGGAACAGACTCTGAATTCGTAAACCTCTTGATCGGGCAATATCTTAATACAGAACGGGAGTCGGGTGCATATATAGAGTACAGAGGAAACGAAAACACAACTTTAGAAGAAGACATCACCGAGGCCGAAGTACGCACCGCTCTCAGCTGCCTACGCACGACATCATCAGCCGGTAAAGATAAGATCACCAACAAAATGCTCAGGAGTCTAGATGACCCTACCATAACAATGATCACCAAGCTTTTTAATCAGCACTGGAAAAACGGTACTATCCCGCAAGGGTGGCAGCACGCTAGAGTGGTCTTCATTCCTAAACCGGGCAAGTCACTCAGTCTAGAGAACCTCTGACCCATATCCCTTACATCTTGTCTTGGTAAGGCTATGGAGCAGGTAGTTCTCAATAGGCTGGTTGACTATGCCGAAACCAACAACCTCTTCCCAGAGACAATGATCGGCTTTCGACCCAAACTGTGCACCCAAGACATACTGTGGCAAGTACAAAATGATATCCTTAACGCAGCGCCTATACGCGCAACTCGAACAGTGTTAGCATTAGACATACAGAAAGCGTTTGACAATGTCTCACATCGAGCCATTCTAGAAAACGTATCCAACATGAACGTAGGTAAGAGAACATTTACCTGTATTACCACATTCCTCAATGGACGTACTGCCACCATAAACATAGGCGATTTTGAAAGTAAAACCATAGAGCTCGGCACTAGAGGTACACCACAGGGAGCAGTACTTCCTCCTTTCCTCTTTAATACCACCATGAGGGGCTTATCCCGACAGCTCAAAGAGATTCCTCATATCAGGCACGCCATCTACGCCGATGACGTAACGATCTGGACGTGCACTGGGTCGGATGGAGAAATTTCAGAATCACTGCAGGCAGCGGCTGACGCAGTGCAGAAACACGCTCGCAACAATGGCCTCAGCTGTTCGCCAAAAAAATCAGAATTGCTTATAGTCCGGAACAAAAATCCCGCAAATCCGGCTGCCAATATCCCCGCACACATTCAGGTGCAGGTAGCTGGACAACCGGTCCCACCCGTTCCTAAAATCAGAGTGTTAGGATTGTGGATCCAGCAAAACACGCACAACCAAGAAACCGTAGCACGACTCCGAACTACAGCTAGGCAATTACAGAACCTTGTCAGGAGGGTCTCCAACCGACGGCACGGAGTTAAGGAGAAAGATGCCTGCAGGCTAATCCAGGCTTTTTTTCTGAACCGAGTGGCGTATGTCTGCCCTTACCTGCATCTCAGGAAGAGGGATTTGGAGCGGATTAACGATCTAATCCGAACGCTATTCAAACAGGCTCTTGGGCTACCAAAATGGACTAATACGGAGGCACTCTTGAGTTTAGGCGTGCATAATAACATTGAGGAAATCATAGAGGCCCACAAATGGGCTCAAACAGTTCGATTATCCGACACACACGCGGGACAGCGGATCCTTGACACCTTTGGGTATCGCCCAGCCTTAGACATCCCGCAACGACAGCGGATGCCTAACACTATCCGGAGCAAGATCATTATCCCCCCGCTTCCGAAAAACATGAGCACTGAAAACAGCGGTAGACGCAAAGCTAGGGCGGCGGCACTCTGGCAATGCTACAAAAACCAACCCGCCATATACGTGGATGCTGCTCGCACCAGTGATGGTCGACACTCAGTAGCCGTCACTAATGGCGACGGACACACCATCAGCTGTGCGACGGTAAACACATCTTCCATTGTGGAGGCGGAAGAGGCCGCCATCGCCATGGGCACCTCCACTCCGGGGACCAAGATTATTATATCCGACTCGAAAACAGCGCTTCGTAACTATACCTCAGGTTTCATTTCCCATCGAGCATTTAGAATCATCAACAAAAATCTCAATCAATTGAAGTTGGTGTGGGTACCCGCTCATGCGGGCAACCCTGGCAATGAGGCCGCCCACCTAGCCGCCCGAGCAGCTAGTAACCGGGAGGTGGGCTTGCCCGACGGGGTTGACCGACACGAAGGTATCCACACCTATAACGAAATGACCGTTTATTAGCGCGAATCCAGGCGAATATATCAATCCCCGCACGAGATTCTAACAAGAATACAGGCCACTAACCTCAGGAGAGTACAGACTAGATCTGTACTTAGTCCAAAAAGGCTAACTGCAATGACCGGTGGTGAATATCCACCAAACTGCAAACTTGTAGCTGCCCCCTGGCGGACCAAGCACACATCTTGGGGGGGTGCCAAAAGAACCCTCCCCCGAGAGAACTCTTTAGGCGAGCTCCCACACATGACGAGTGGGAGACGAAGACGAAAACTTCCAACCCGCAAGACCAGATACGGTTGGCGGAATGGGCTGATAGCGTCGCGGCTAAGCAGACGCCATGCTAGACCACACCGCTGGGAAGGAAAACTCCACTCAAACTTCACGATAAAAGTTTCTTTCTCTCTCTCTCTCTATTTCAAATCCGTATGGGCAAAACTGAACTACAGAAGGAGTTTTCTTTATCCTGATGGCTTAATTAGCTTCAGGTCAGTCGTTCACGTCCGCCAGCAGCAGACGCATGATCTACGCAACTGTGACATATAGGCTTTTATTTATTTTTTATTTATTTACAATACTGTAAGCTCTTGCGGGCTGTTAGAGGAGTGGGGAGGACATACAACACTATACATGAAGCAGCTCTAAGCGTCGCTGAAATGCTTCGGGTGATTGGCAGTCCACAAACACACCACAAAATCGAGGTTATTCCATTGAGAAATTGTACATGGCAGAAAAGAGAACTTGAACACATCTATTTTTGTAGTGTAGGGTAAAATAGCATAAGGGTGATTAATACATGGTGACAATCGTCCCGGAGTGCGCAAATACAAACTAGGATCTAAATTTTGTGTTTTATTATACAGCCGGTACAAAAGTTTCAAACATGCAATCTCTCTACGTGTACACAGTTTTTGGAGCTGAGCCCTGTGGAGTAACGCGGTCACTGGCTCAGACCTATGGTAACATGAGCAAATAAATCTGGCTCCTAATCGTTGGATGCGTCCCAACTCATCGGCTTGCTTTTGATTGTGCAGATGCCAGATTATGCTAGCATATATTCTAAGGTTGGACATACTATTGTTCTAGAAGCCATTAGCTTTGTTTCAGGCGTGGGATCTCTTAATTGTCGCCTTAAAACGCCCAGCTTGCGCTCAGCTGAACCACAAATATTTTCAATGTGCTTATTCCAATTTAGATTCGAGGTAATCGTAACACTAAGATATCTTATCTGACAAGATCACCTAATTGCTTTATTTTTGATTGTATGTGTAAACACCGTGGCTCTTTCTTGTTTGATATAGACATACATGCGGTTTTATCAAAATTATTTCCATATGCCATTTTTCTCACCACTATTCAACAGGTCTTAAGGAAGCATTTATAAAGCCCTGGTCAGGGACACTTTTCACGCGAATAAATAGCACACAGTCGTCCGCGAACAGTCTCTCATCAACAGAAGAATGAAGATCTTTTGCAATGTCATTAATATATGCGAGAAACAAAATAGGTACTAAGACCGAACCCTGTGGCACTCCGAACGTCATAGGCACGGTATGTGAATGTGCACCAGAAATCTCTACAAAGTGGTGCCTCTTATGCAAATAGGCTTCATCCCAATTGATGATCTCCAAGTCAAGACAAAGCTCCCGCATCTTTTCAATAAGTTTGGCAAGGCAAACCGTGTCAAATGCTTCTGACAAATCTATTGCGATTATATCAATTTGTTCTGTAGAATTATTTGCAGTGGCGAAGGTGTGGATTGTTTCAAAAATCTGGGTGACAGTTGACAAGCGTTTCCGAAAACCGTGTTGCTTCTCGTAGAAAAAATTGTTGTCTTCAATATACTGGACCAATTGTTTCGAAATCATATGTTCCGATATTTCATACGTGGTGCATGTGATGGAGATCGCGCGATAATTAGCAACCTCCAGAGTATCCCCCGATTTTAATACTGGCCAAACTCTTTCCATTAGCCAGTCATTCGGCACTCTTCCTGCTCGTAGTGATGCGTTAAAAATTCTTAAAAGAAAATGCGAGACCCATTCACAGTATCGTCTTAAAAACTCATTAGGCGACATATCAGGACCCGCCCACTTCTTGGTGTCTAACCCTAACAACAAAGGCAAAATATCTTCTCTGGAGATAACAATGCGGTTGATTGTCTGTCGCGTGCCATTGGAAGCGGAGCATTAAGTGATTTTTGAGTAAATACTGAGCTGAAATAATTATTGAATTCTTGGGCAACTGACCTCGGCTGAACGCGATCGGAATCAGCTCAAACTGTGTGTGCGGATGGCGAGTGCTGAAGCTCGTGCAGCCAACAAAGCAACACCACTTGCCTCCCATCTCCTGCACGTCTGCAGGGAACGCAACTTCCCGTGACAGCAACTTCTCACACCATGCACTAGCTCACGATCGTCGACTCCTCGACGCTCTCGTCTGCATGATCCCGGCATGCGCTGCATGTAACATTCCTGATGTCATGCACAATATGGCCTGTAACTGAGGAGAAGACAAGGTAAGGCAATTTTTTTAATTAATTTGTAAAAAACCTGCGCAACTCTCAAACCTGCTTTTTTTTCAGGACATGTTCGTAGTGTTCACAGGAACGTACCCAGCGAATTGCATCGATATTCGTTGAATTCGAAAAATCGCCGGAGTTGCCCTTGAACGTGTACCCACAAGGGCAAGCACGTGTACCCAAATCCAAATACACAGGCGTTTTTCCATTTTTGCCTTCATCAAAATGCGGCCGCAGTGGCCGGTATTTGATCCCACGACATCGTGCTTAGCAGCGCAACACCAAACCACTAAGCAACCACGGTGGGCTTAAATTCTTGGGCAATGGCAGCCTCAGATGATTAATAATAGAGGATTCAAGATGAAATTATACTTATTCTTACTGGCCAGGTTTCATAGCAGGGGCGAACATAAGAATTTGAGCAGTAAGCGGGAATAAGATTGGTAATGAACAGCAAATCGCTAAATATATGTATATATATATATATATATATATATATATATATATATAAGTTACATTAGGGGGCGCGCAATAGTTCAAGACCCCAAGTCCATGAACAGTCACCCTTTTGCTACCAAATATACGCGTTTGCTATACAAACTCTGTGCTTTGAACCAGTTTCGAGTAATACAAGTTCAAAATTGTTGGTTCATAAAAATGCATCGCTGTTTCAGCAAAATGCATCGTGTTTCCGTTAGCAGTAATCGTACTACAGTTATGCACAGTGTGGATACCTTATTCCCCAAGAGCAACAAGCCCTATAAGGTCAATAATTAAATAGCTATTAGCAAGTGTTTGTTACTTAGTAATCGTTTAGGCGATTATCTTCGCGTATATCCTGCTTTGAGGTTTGGTCAGCAAAATTATGGTTCTCGATTCCTTTCTCTTAATTACCTGCGAAAGATGCGGTGGGAAATCTCTCTCTCTGAGCACAGAACATACTTTCTTTGGAGGCTGACGAAAGCTTTAGGTGTATAGTGATTGCCCTGTCGCCGGACGCCAAGGCCGTCGGCTAGCGCGGACGCATGAAAACAACTAAACAATTATCTGGTGGTTCTAACTTGCTGCTTTTGATTGAACAGGTTAAGAAACGATGAAGCTAGCCACGTGACCAAATTCAGACAAGCGTCGAGAACCAAACAGCACAATATGCGAGGGTGGCGTTTTTTAATCTGTGAACTTTACAAGCGCGCTATCCTTCGCGCTACACTTCAATAGCTGCATTGCCTCGCATATGATAGCGGCGCATATGATGGGCGCTGGAAAAAGGTATTTATTGATAATAATAAAATAAAATAGAGTTGTCTTTTCTTTGCTGGTCACGCATGCATAAAATTGGATCGGAATTTTCGTTGAATGAATCTAAGTGTGCCTCGATTTAACTAAAAAAACGCTTTTTTTTTCTTTCACAATGTTTCTTCCCGTAGTCGCGCTTCAATCGCTGCTCCCATAACCACCATTGCTGATGTAGATGACTATTCGTTCTAAAGCGCGTTTCCCCCGACGCTTCGCGACATATTTGGATCGACCTTGCGTGTACTTTGAGTTTTGCTCGCCGGCTGCTACGATGTCATTTTTTTTTTTATCTTTATGTATACGCCGCAATGATTTTTTGAGTCACCTGATCCTTTTCGAAATCTCCGGCTTTTATTTTGCAATGTTCCACGTTTTCGCCTTCTTTTTCTTTAATTTTTAAAATAATTTTCCCCTTCACCATACATCGTCCTTCAGTGCACATGGCAATTTATTACTTCTTTTTATTGCTGCGGAGAAGCTGCGTGCTTATCGGCCGGGCCGAGGTTATGACAAACGCTGAAGCGCTTCCGCATTGTCACGCGCCCCTTTGTGTGCGAGTGCTTACGCACCACTGTGAGCGTGCGCGCCTTGTCCTACAAGTGTGCGTCACCACATATTGAATATTTTGCTTTCCTTCAGGCTTATTATTTTTTATCTTGTCAATCTTGGTCAGTAACGACTAAATTTTTGTTTGCAGTCGCGCCATGGATTTTTTTCTTTACTCGCGCTAAGCTGCCTCGCGTGTATTTCTCGACGTGACTCGGGCGCCGCCTGTATTCTTTTTTATTTAACTCATTCTTATTTAGCCACCACGAGTTGAGCGCCGCACATCCCCATTTTTATTTTTCCTCCATGTGCCAGGCCCCTCCCCCCACCCCCTCCACCAAGATATGACAAAAAAAAAAAAAAAAAAAAACATTCCATGGCGCTTTCCTGCGTAGCAAACCGATATGCAGGTACAGTACGCAGCTTCTTTTGTTACGCGATCTCTCTTTGTGTGGCCACTGGAAACAGTTGCGGAGAAAGCAAGCAACACCACTTTTCCGTGAATAAACTACAAATAACACGTGGCCGCTGGCTAGAACAAAAAAGAATCGCGATTGCAAAGGAGATAAGATTGCGCTCTTTTCATGGGAAAGGTCTTTTGGTATATCCTACGTGCAAATTGCGTGCTGGGATTGGGGAGCAGGCTGGTCGATGTGTTGTCACGATGAAGATTCTGCAAGCAACTTTTGTTTTCGTTCGTTTTATATTGCTTATGAGAAAGAATAAAAAATAAATTTGGCGCACACAGTTAGTTGCAAAAAACGGTTGTAAAGAAGGAAAAATTAGGAACCAGTCACCGGCAAGAATCGCTCGGCCATCCGGAAGCGCTCCTGGCTTTAGGGTCTGTCCCATTTACCCTGCTTGTTCTCTGCTTTCTCTCTCTCTCTTCAATTGACCGTGTCTCCTCAGTTTGTTTAGCGCGACTGTATGCGTCGTATTATTATAGCTTTATTACAGCGAACCGACCTTCCTTTCTTTACACCAGGCTGCGTCGTGGGTGACGAAATATAAAATTAATTCCACGTGGCGTTGGGAGCCTGGTGCACCACATGGGACGCCCACAATAGCTCGAGGAGACGTCTATGACACAACGCAGGGTTTTACTATAAACGCGCTATGTCCACCATCTGCGTGAGGTTTCACAATATCACAATTTCTCCATAAGGGCTAAGCAATGGCGAAACAAATAATCATTTGTCAGAATAATAGACGAAGCGCAAGACTCGTAGCAGTAGTGGCGGATAGAACTTGAAGTAAACGTCAACTGACTAATTAAAAACGAGCTGTTGTGCTATAGGGGCCGTCTGATTGAATCCTGCCATCAGACAACTTCATTTATTTTCATCAATTACAGCCAACGTATTTCTTAGCCACTTGACCACCATTTTACGTATCGCGCATGCTTCAAAGCTCTTTAGTATAGGCCGTTCCCGGAGGTAGTGCGCAGCCGCGCCAATAAAATTACATAACTGTCAGGTTCGAGCTCAGTTATAGTTGCGCACTTCTGATATTTCAGTCTGAGGAGCTTTAAGAAAAAAGGCATGCGCTGTAGGTGTTTTGTTTCATGACATTTGCTTGTGGGATGCCATTCTGGAATTTCTTAGGAATAATTTTGTCAAGAATTTAAGACCTGGTATGAGCAACTTTAGTGATAAAATGGTGCGGCACTGTAACTCACTTATACCGCATGTCATACAACATGACGTCGCATATGGTATACATATAGCTAGATATACTATATACTATACATAAATGTACTGCATACTGTATACCTAACTTGACTGTCGGTTCTGTCAGAGTAGTTGTTCTTCCTTGAGGAAGGGAAGTGCCTTTGACAGTGGTCATGCCGTTTACTGTCGGTGGTTGATGGACGCGCATGGCTTATTTTCGACCAGGCTGGTTCTTGTAGGCCAGCCATCAAAAACTTTGTAAGCGTACAGAGTATGCAGTTGCCCGGTATTTCTGCGTGTGCGTGCTCTCGTAGGCACGATAATTTTTGTATACACACATCTCACATCATCACTACAAAATTATGTAAAGTACCTCTGTCCCATCATCACTGTATATAACCATTGTGTATATTGAATATACTCAACGTGATTTTATAAATTGTACCAACTAATTTATTTGTAACTGTGCGTTTGCGTGGGTCTATGTTGTTGTATGTGAGTGAGACCACGTGGACACGTACATTTATTTGAAGACGTGCCGTGTATATAATGATTCGTACTTTGTATATGTTATCGTCCTGGTGGAAACGTGCCATTATTGTGTATCAAAGTGTTCATATCCTCTTTTGTAGAAGTAAACTTTCTTTGATCATAAATATATGCGGAACCTTACGGCGACGCCGACGCCAACGCCGACGGTGCACACGATCGCAAAATTCGCTTGGAGTGTCCACGTAATTGTTGTCGCAATAATAAGCGCTGCCGTCGCATGGTGTCGCGTCTTTCCGACACCCAAATTTAAAAGCTAAAGGTGCACGCCCCGCAATAGATCAAAGTTACAAGTTGAAAAAAAATAGATCGTCGTTTTCGGCGGGAAGAGGAGCACAGTTTCACCGCTCACCGCCTACGCACGCCCTGCATTAAAGGGAAGGACTCTTCAAAAACTCCAAAGAGACGCAACAGCGTTGAGAGTAGCTTACGAAAGCGTTTTAAGTGGGCAAGTCTATACCGTCTATACACGTACACCCGCCTTCCACATACGATGTGCTTGCGGGAAGTGAGAAGGTGTCGAAAATATTCATGGAAATGTGAACAAAAATCTCCCTTCAAATTTCACTGCCACTTTCACCGCTTCGCGCGAATGACGCCAGTGTTTGCGTGAACCACTCCTCGGGAAAGATTATGTAAGTCAGCGGCGAGAGAGTTCTCACGTTCACTTCATGCACGACGGTGTATAACCTCGACCACGGCCTTCATCGCTCTTCGCGATGAAGGCCGTGTAGAATTCAGTTGTGTAGAAAGTGAAGAGCGAAACGGTTTCCCAAATCTCACTTGGCTGGGGAATCCCACTTGGTGCGGCTGAATGAAGACGCGAGACTCAGTCGTGCGCCGTTACTGGCTTTAGCAGTAATCCAAATATTCTTTCCCGTGTTTGCGAATTTTAACGTTACTTCGCCTGCCCGCTATGTCGCAAAACTCAATGAAATACAAGCCTTTCGGGAAAACGGACAGCTTCACCTTTCATAACTTTTTTTTCCCTTCGAGTCACGACATTTCAGATCAGTGCCAAGAAAACGTACTTGCGTTGACTGCTCCTTTCTTCTTTTTTTGTTTTTGTTCTTTTTTCCGCTATTTAAGTGTTCGCACCTCCACAACGAAGTACATTACTTAGTGTCAGGCATGCCAAAATGTCGAAGTGGTCTGCGAGTGGACCACGACTGCCTGCCGGCGATCGCTACTGCAGCGGTTGCTAATAAAAAAAAAAAGAAAACAGGAATGGAAGAATTGTTGCCAGCTGTGGGCTTTATCTGCCAACTAACGATGAACCACTTCCGTTATTACAGGAGGAAGCTGAGTCGCAGCGTTTGGAGCTGATCTCAGTAAAGCTAGGAAACGCTGAGCAATCCCCGAACATTGTCCGTATACGATGTTTTAGTATGTCTTTAGACTACAGTTTCATTTATTGGCTGTTTGGGTTCACCGCAGATGCGCAGTGTCGTTTCCGGATACGCCCCCCCCCCCCCCCCCCCCTAAATAAAAAATATAGAAGAAAAGTCAGCTCGCAAAAGAAAAAGAAAGAAAAAGATAAGCAAGCAAAAAGAAAGACGGTTTTTTCTAGCGTGAATGGAGAATCTCCGGTGCAGTGTCCACCGGTCGGGATCGTGGTCCACCCGGGGGTTGCAAACGGGGGAAGTTCAAGACAGTGAAGGTTTCCTTCTAGTGTATCCTTATATCCTTCTCTCTCTCTCTCCCTCTCGTCAAGAGAGAGAGGAAGGCAGGAATGCATACATAAGGAAGGCAGGGATGCTAACCAGTCAAGAGTCTGGTTCGCTACCCTACGCTGGGGGAAAGGAGATGGGGAAGATAGAGAAGGGATAGAGAGAGAGTATAGAGACGTGCTCAGACAGTCATTGAGTCAAAGCCGCTCGTGCAAACCCGACGTTCTCAGAAAGCCCAAAAGTGCGTTCACTGCCTTCTGAGCCGATGATCCGTGATGACGGTGCTCTAGTACTGTCTGTTCACTCAGAGGACGATCATCTAGTTTCCTCAATGTGTTGGAGAAAGATCGTTTTTGTGCTTGAAATTGAGGACAGTGGCCCAGTATGTGGTTAATGTTCTCCTCGCGTCCGCACACACCACATACAGGACTATCAGCCATTCCAATTAGTGCTGAGTAAGCTTTAGTGAAGTCAACCCCAGCCACAACCGACACAGAAGACTCGTCAAAAGCTTTCGATATCACATTGTGGTGCAAGTTGAAGAACCCCAGGTGGTCAAGCATATACGGAGTCCCCCCCCCCCTCGGCTTGTCTCATATTCAGGCGCGGAATTCATAAAGCGGCGCTCAGCGCAGCTTTATCTTATGTAGTCTTATGTAATCTTATGTAATTATCTTATGTAGTCGCATGAGAGCGAGGACGAAGCAAAGCTGCGATTAAACGACAAGAAATGAAAGAAGTGCGGTCAACTGATAGCATGATCGCACATCATGCATATGTAGTTGAGGCCTTATTCTTACGACAAATCACTGAGCACCCTTATTCGACAGCTTCCTTTTCCGGGCCTCTGATACAGCACCGACAAGCGCAACCGCGCTCGCCTGTTCGCTGCACCACCGTCAGAAGTATTGCAGTTAAAGTGTTACGCATTCTTCTCACATTTCTTCTAGAGGCAGCACTGATGAACATATACTGAAATATTTGGCTCAGAAATAGACGCTCAGTCGGAGCAATTGCCGGTCAGATCTGCCAGGCCTATATGCATTACCACCACCACCACCACCACCGCCGCCGCCGCCGCCGAATTGCAAACGGATTAAATGTCTTTATTTCGATAATAATTATGGAAATGAAAAAAAATCTCCATAATATATAGTTCTTGTGGCCTCTAGGAAAGGGGCCCAGCACCCTTAACGATAAGGTATGTGGTCACACTGCCTGCAGTTGCAGGTACGGTTCCAGTGCCGCGCATATATCCTTATATAATATCAGCCCCCTCAGCAGCAGGTACCTTCTAAGGTGCTGATCCACGATGTCGTCAACCGCCAAATGATGACAAGACGCGCGCTTCTTTCGCATAGAATAACTGTCGAGTGCACGGCGAACTATAACCCTAAAAAAGAAATGCAGAAAGAAGCCGTGGCTACCAACACTCCCATTTTATGAGAGAAAACTTCACTATGTAACATCCACACCTGCAAGTTTCGCTGTCTATCATACTTTGACATCGTATCAGCCTTCATCATTTCTTATTGGCTTCTCCTCCCATGGTAAAACATGATGATGCGTCGCACCAGGTCAAGAGTTTGTTTTTACAGGTTCAGGCGGCCCCGTTCCAATAGGTACGAAATGCACAAGGACGCGTATACATCAATTTTGGAGACCGGTAATAAATGATGGGTTGGTGATGTAAAGACCTGGAACCCCTAACTGCACTGTTATAGCCCAAGTGGCATCTCAAAGAAGCCAAGGCTAATCAGTCAACATTACCACGATGCTCAGCGCTAATTTTGCCATAAATTTACCAGTCTCATAAGAACACATGTTCAAGTGCACGTCATCATACTGCACAGCACCATACACGAAGCACATAGCGGCTCAACATTCTCGCTGGATTTGCATTGAATCAGTTCAAGTCGCCCATCTTGCGACGCAATTTGTTCAGAGCAGTCAGTGCACTTATAGTATGATGCCAAGGTGGGGGTGGCGGTACCGAAGCGGCGGCCGACGCCGTTCTGTAAACATGCCATAATGTGGCCTCGCAGTACGAAGCAAACTGCGGCTCAAGAGCAACAGTCCGTTAAAATTCCGCACGAATTTCGAGTGTTGTCAAACGTCATCAGCGTACTTTTATGTTCACTGTAGGACGAACGCCTCCCCCAGCGATGTCTAATTACCCCTGGCTTGCGCTTCTTGATTCCAAGTTATGCCTGCCAATTTCGTGATTTCATTACCCCACCTAATTTTCCGCCAACCATGACAGCGCTTCCTTTCCTCTAGCACGCACTTTGTATTTCTAATGGACTACCGATTATCTGCCCTATAAATAACTCGGCCTGCCCAACTCCCGCTTGCTCTTTGATCCACGCCGCTCTCTTCCTCTCTCTTAGCATTAGGCCTAAAATTTTAGTTCCATCACTCGTATGAGTAGTCCTTAACTTATTCTCAAGCTTCATTGTGAACCTCCAAGTTTGTGACCCGTATGATAGAATTGAAGCATGGAACGATTGTACACTTTTCTTTTCAACGACAGCGGTGAGCTCCCGGTCACGATTTGGTACTGCCGGCCGTATGCACACAGACCCATTTTCATTCTTCTGTAAATTTCCGTCTCATGATTAATTTCCGTCCCGGTGAGTAATTGACCTAGAACATCTTACTCTTGTACATACTCTAGAGACTGACTACCGATCATGGATTCTTGTTCGCTTAATAGATTATTGAGCATTACCTTTCTCTTCTGCATATTATTCCTCTGCATAGTATTATCCAACCTACTCATACACGTTCTTGTTTAAGATCTTTAATCTATAGTTTAAATGAGTCCCCAGCTGAAGGATGTTGAGATATTCGCCGTTGATCATTGCCCTTAATCCTTCCCTGTCTAATAGCTTGAATACTTCTTCTAAGCATGCAGTGAATTGGAGAGGTTGTGTCTCCTTGCCTGACCGCTTTCTCGATACTTATTTTTCCACTTTTCTTGCCGGTAATTAGCACATGTGAAGCCGGAACTCTCACTGAGGCGCCCAATCGAAGCCTGAGAAGCTGGGGATAGGTGCGTTGTGGCTGAACGTCAATGTGGAAGTTACACAAAAATGAAATAATTATTGAGTTGTCAGCAGTATGGTGCAAGCACCACGGCCTCGATGTGAAGTTCGTTCAATCCTTCAGTACTATCCATCTATATGAACTTACACCGTTAATTACACACAAATGTCGTAGCTTCGTCTAAAACGCACCGAACTGAGTGATCGAACTGTGCGCCGCTGGGAGAGCGCACAAGGCAGCATCATTTGAGTGACGGGAATGCTGATTTTGCGGATATGACACGTTTTAGTGACCGAGCTTAGCGTCCTGCACGTGTCACATTGTTCATTTCGCGCTACCAGGCCACTGTTACCGGCTTTTTTACGCCGTCATAGTGACCTGACAACTGCGCAGCAGGCGCGAAGCACCGTTGGACTGCTGCCGGCTGGACGAAAATTCTTGGGCTCGATTAACAAACGCCTATCAATGATTTCTTAAGTGAGAGGAGGAAACTATGGAAACAACATTGCTCGAAGAGACTGAAACACTTGCGTGACGTCATTTCGCCCAGGAATAAAGTGAGTAGGCGGTTTAGATTAGGCATCATCAGCCAATCATAATAGGACAATACAATGGCTATCGCGAATGCTGTAGTTTTTTTTTTTTTTTTTTGTCTGGTCTTCCCATGGCCTGTTGCCTTTTATTGGCTTTGTGCATGCAAAACAAGAACTTAGTGGCGCCGTTATATATATATATATATTCGAGCTTTCAAAAATAATCATCCGCAGCCGTATGAGCAAGAGCAACATCAAACTAGAAAGACAAAAAAACGATAAAAGGCCTCAGAACACGTCCCTGAGAAACTTGACGGTTGTCAGGGACGGACAGTGCACTGCTATTTGCTAACAACTAACAGAATGTCATGGCGAGTATGAAAATTCAGGCTATTGCGCCCATACAGAAACACAGCCTTTGAGACATTTGGCAGGAGTTCGCCGGCCAGCATTAATGTTACTGGCTTCCCCAGCAGCGCGCGTTCAATACAATTACTCACCGAAACAGATCCATGCACTTTCAGATGACAAATCTGAGCGTGCCAAAAGATATAAGCAGGCGTCATCCTCGGCTATCAGTTCTGGCCTCTGGCCAATTGCCGCAACAGCGCGTTCTAACCCTTGCCCGAGTCAGCTGGAGCGGCACAGATATACATAATTATGTTCGCAAGACTTGTACAACCCTATCGTAGAAATTTCTCAAGTCATCTGCGACGGCTGCTTAGGTTTTGTGAATCGATTTACGCTTACTATAGGCGGAAGTACTGAAGTTCGCACCTGTGCTAGCCATGCAGATATGCATTTTTTCGACTACAGCGCTCGTCTTTGCAGCGGCGGTCATCGCAAGCTTGCTGATCTTACGAACAGTTTTAGCCTGCAAGAAAATATAATATAAATTATGGAGTTTTACATACCAAAACCGCGATCTGATTCTGAGGCAGGCCGTAGTGGTGGACTCCGGATTAATTTTGACCACTTGGGGTTCTTTAACGTGCACCTCAATCTAAGTAGACAGGTGCTTTTGCATTTCGCCCCCATCAAATTGCGGCCGCCGTGGCCGGGATTTTATCCCGCGACCTCGTGCTTAGCAGTGCAACACCAAATCCACTAAGCAACCGCGGCGGGTCCAGTTTTAGCTTTGTGAATACGCTTTTTTGTTAAGTTTTTCTCACACCAAAATTTATTCTGCCCTTGATCTTCGTTTTGCCACGTAACCCTCCCCCCCCCCCCCAACCCCCCCCCCCCCAAAAAAATATAGCACTATGAGCGGGCTGGCACGCCCCTTTGGTGCAGCATGTATGGTCAGGGCCAAGCCCAGAAAAATGTTTTACTCTGTACGTGGGCTCCTTGGAGCTCAACCGCAGGCCTCTTCCTTAGCGCCGCAGCAGCTGTTGTGAAGGTGGATTGACCCCACGGAACACCGTTTCGACCGCGAAGCTGAAGCGCTCTCACTGTAAGCGCATGGACGAAAACAATAGCGTCTCGTCAGATGCCAAGGTGTCCCGCCTGGATTTGTTTTTATTTATTTACAATTTACGAGCCTCAGCCAGTTTATACATCCAGGCAGGCTATACTTCATAAGTCACAGCGCAAATCGCTGAATGATGTTTAGTTGGTCGACAGTTGTGGCATCATATTTAGCTCATTTTACTGCTTTTTTCCACTTACTCGCTACCAAAACAGGTATAATTATCTATATCTATAAAAGTCACTCTCCCAGGGTACGGTGAGTTGTAGGGAAGCATCCACGGCTGGCCACTGTTGTCCGCGCGCAATGCACTTATCTGCAGCGCTAAATAATAACAATTATTATTATTATTAATATTATTATTATTATTATTATATAATATTATATGTATTATAATAATAATAATAATAATAATAATAACGAAATAAAAGATACGAAAAAAAGTTTGCGTCCTGGCTAGTATTCTCTTTTAATGCGATTAGCATTCTTAGGGTACTTCGCACACTTCTCCGATGGGGGCCAAATGCGAAAACACCCGTGTACTTAGATTTAGGTGCACGTTAAAGATCCTCAGGTGGTCGAAATTTCCGGAGTCTTCCACTACGGCGTGCTTCATAATCAGAAAGGGGTTTTGGCACGTTAAACCCCATAATTTACTTACTTTTTTTTTTCGCACACTTTTCGCGGGCTGCCTGTCTGTGTGCCTGTCTCTCTTTGTATCTAACCGTTTTCCCACCAACTTGGGTTCCTGGTTCACGGGTAATCCAAGGTCTAGTGGTTCTATGGAACTGGGTTCAAACCCAATCGTCGGGTTACTTGCGTCAGGGGTATGTGAAATTGCATTGGGAGGCTCATCATTTAACCTTTTTGACGAAAAATTATGTTGCTGGCTATGTGCTATACCACTTATGTGCCGTTCTTCTGGGTCACCCAAAGTTTGGATCACTAGGCATGTGCAACTAGGCATGTGACACTTCAATGAACCTCTTTGATGTCAACGTGACTGAACGGGTACGTGCAGCTGGGTATGTGCTGCTCTTTAATGAAGCTCTATACAAGCATGGATCATTGAGTATGTACCACGAGCTACGTCCCATTCTTCAATAAACCCGTTTCACATCAACCTCGGTTGCTTGTTGTGTGTCAATGCGTATGAGCCGCTCTTCAATGACAAAAAGAAATCATTTAAATTATACCGGGGGCGGGCGGGGTCGAAACCGTATTATAAGTATTTCGGGAAAGGGCTAGCCCCCCCCCCCCCCCCCTTCCCCTCCGAAATTAGGTGGCATATATCCCACATAACTTCCGCATATCTCCTGCCCATGCACGCCACCACTCCTCACACACATTCCTGAAGCACGGTCAAATCAATCTTGAGCCTTGACAGCTATTCGGCGGTCAATATTTTGCTGACTTTTTCACTCCTTATGAATGGCGGTAGTTGTCGGCATCCCCTGGGGTGTGAAGTCCCGTTTTCTCATCGATTCGGTGCCCGCGCGATTAACTCGAGATGCGTTCAGTTGCTACCATCTATTGCTACGGTCACGCGCAACGCTGTTGCTTAGTTTGTTCAACCTTCTTTGTTTAGACTCATCCAGGGACCATGAAAGGGTTTCGGTTCGTAGTAAGCTGGTCTGTATGCTCGTGGAACGAGTTGCGGCGGTAGAAAACGCCAGTTGCCTTTAACTTTTCCTTTTGCCTCATTATTTCCTCGAGTGACGGCTCACCGCGACACTAGTAGGCAGATACTCGGAACCATATACCCCTGATATGGGCTAGATAAGGAGGAAAATAAGGTCGTGCGAAACAGCGTACGTCCGCAAACTCTGCAATAACTGTTAAACCCTAAGCAATATGAATGTAACCCGTTACCTCGTCTGGTTTTTCCCTTATTGTACAGCACTTTTCGCGCAAATTGACAACTGGAAACAAGAATCGCAAGGAGTTCAGAAATTAAGCGGTGTACTAAGGGAGAGAGCCGAGGCAACAGCCAAACAAGAAAGAAAAGCGAAAATTAACATATTTAACCGTTGTTTGTGGAAATATTAATGGATCAACATCTTCTTATTTAAAAAAGAGAAGTCGAGAAAACGCCGCCGGAAGCGGAGGATGATTCCGTGTGCTTTGAATGACGCCTCTACAGTTATCAGTCGAGCCACATGACGTAGTCATTTCTCTGTGTCTTGTTTGTCAAGGAAAGGAGCGGTGTATCTCACAGGCGTACCACTGAGATACACCTTATTTCATTTCTCTTTTGCGCCTTTACGCATCTTTATGGCGAACGGTAGGCTTTATTTACGTTTGTACTAGTAAAGGTAGCCCCCCCCCCCCTCATTTTCATAGAAAAGTTACCTTGGATTGCACCACCCCCCTCCCGAAAAAAAATCCTGGGTACGTGCTTGACCTAATACATCATAGGGTGGTTGCAATGCGATGTGCCGATACATTACCTCAATGCTAATCGCAGTAACGTCGACATTCATCGTGTGATGAGTTCTGCCGGATTTTAGTTTTCTAATACATCAACTCGGCATCGCATTGAGCTCCACTTCGACTGGTGAACGAGCTACTGTATAGCACTGCACAATGTCGAAACGAACGTAATTGTCTTTTCTTTGTTTCCGTAGGTTGGTGCTGATATCTCACTGGCTCCAAAAGGGAGACGCCTTACGCAATTCGCCAACCTTGAAAAAGATCAATTTTCAGAGCGCGGGCGCAAAGCAAACTGAGCAAGAAATGTTGCAATACTACGCGGCATGTATGCGCATCCTTCTAGTGCTACGTTTCCAGGCACGTGGGCATTGCTTTGCTTTATCTGTATGGCAAAAAGAAGATGATAAGGAGAGCGAGAAAAAGGCCGCGTTCATGACGTTTCGTGGCAAATTCATCGTGTCACTCGTTTTTTTTTTCTATTTTTCTTTTCTCTCTCACAACTAGAGTGCCTATATACAGTAGAGTCCTACCGTTTGTCATGGCTGAAGGCATGAATAATCGAAGTGCACTTGCGTCGTGCTCGGTGTCGTATATGCCTATCGACCAAGCAGCCCGGAGCTCTCGAGTCGCATTTCCTTGCGGTCCGCGCAACGGCGCATTTATAGCGCAGCGCCTGGCTGAGCCTTTGTCTCCATGCAGCCATACTGTGTGAAGCGCAACCGGGCTCAGAATGCTTTAGAATTCGGTTCGCGCTTACCCGCTGCTTTACTATGCGGTATGCAGCACGACTTCTCAAAGCATAGAGACCATTCCAATCGATGGCGCCGATACCTCGACGCCTTGTAATCCTACTTGAGTGTCAGGCGCAGAAGCGCACACAAATACGACGCGACTATTAGTGATATCACTCCGATTCTTTTCCTGATTGCGCTTCGTCGAATGTCCGCGCGGAGGGTCTCACATACGTTATCTCCAGGATAAATCCGCCGTGAGCATCGGCCGATAAGGAAAGAATGGAGTGATCGAATGCAATTCACGACCGGTATAACGTAAGGAGCGCTTTTGCTCGATTTTGCATTTTCTTATCACCGGCCAATAGCAGCCTGCCGGTCCGCGCGATAATGTAGGCGAAGCGCCTGGCAGACGACCGACTAGGCACGAAAAGGAAAACAATTAGATTAGAATCGTTGCACCATACCTTACCAAAGCGTCAAACCCGAGACACATTTGCAGACATAGCGAAGCGAGTTTTATGTACCTAAACGCTTGACTTGCCCTTTTTAAAGTATATTTTGTAAATGTACATACACTTCTATTTGACAAACATTGTCTCATCGAAGAAATACTACATTGTTGGCGGAGCAGACGCATAGCATCGACAGTTGTCTACACGTGGCGTTGAACGCGGTAAATGTACGTTTTAGTTCTGAAGGAACGCCAGATCGGATGTCACACCACTAATTGCCTCCCCTAGTTTCTACAAACGCCTTTTCCTGGTCGGTTCAACGTGTGGAGGGGTCCGCATGGTGGTTCTCTGCCATTATTGAATGGAGACAATGACAAGCGCCATAGGCGTCGTGAACTATAGCAGATGGCACTGCAGCATGTTCCCATTACTCACTCGTAAAAGGCGTCGCTCATTCAATGAGTAATCTTTAGCACAACGATAGCACACGTCAATTAGTCAAAACTAGAATATGCTTCTGCGTTTCGGGTTATTCAAGCATCATCGTAACTCATCCCTAGAAGCGATTCGAAATCTAGCCGCTCGATTTTTTCTGTGTAACCATTCCCGTCATTCTATTGTGACATCCATGTAAACGACCCTGACCTTACCAGATCTTGCATTACGACCCAAGGGGGCTCGCCCTTTCCTCTCCCACAAGGTTCCTCCTTAGAAACACGTGCTCAGGGACAAAACAGGTCCCTAGCATTGATGAAGGGCCCGATATCTCGGTTATTACGGTTTCTCTATCTTCCATGTACGAGTTGCTCAGATTGGAATACATCTGTCAAGTTTTTTTTTTTTAATCATTCCTTTTTGCCAGAGTGTTTTGCTTTCTCAAAAATTCTTTCTGTAGTGGTCAATAGTCTGGTGTGTATGCTTAACAAAAAAATTAAATATTGTATGGATTTCTTATATTTTCTAAGCACGTTTCAGATTTCTGTTAAAGAAATCTGACTCGCATGGCGTTTCGGAAAGAAAAGCATACTGCGCGCACAGCGTTAAAAAAGAAAGCCCCTAGACGAGTGATGACAATTATAATCAATTAACATAATTACACTCTTACGGCTCAACAATTCTTAAGAGTGTGGCAACAGGATTATGTAACGCAGAAATATTTGTAGATGTGCATGGCAAGTGACATGTATGAGTGCTGTGGGCACGCTTTATCGGTTTTATTTCTATTGATTCCACAAGTTCAAATTAGTCGCTCATGCGAACTTTTGCACTGGAGAGAACTTAAAGCCCCCCCCCCCTCCCCCCCTAAAGAAAAGACTTCAGTGCTATTCTACTGGGACAAAACTACCCTGAAACATCAGCTTAAAAAACTGCTTTTCAAAGCATGAATTTATTCAAAGAAAGAGGAAGTATTGCAGGGGCCAGTATTGAGGATGCTTTAGCGGTGACCGGTTGTTAAATGTCGCATTGACATACGTCGAGGAGAAAATGTGCCTGAAGTGGTGTGCTTTCCGCAAAAAAAGAAAAAAAAAAGAAGGAAAATAAAAGGGTATTTTATAAACAAAGGGATGAATGCTTAAAGTACGTTCGATTAAAACAATTTAAAACAAAATTAAAAACAATTTATCAATTCCTTCTTTGAACACTCGTCGTGATGTAGCACTTTTATTACTGGTTCACAAGTACGTTCACGGACCAAGGCCATCACCAATAGCTCTGCAAGTTTCTCCCTTCACCTCACGAAAATTGCATAATCATCTTTCTTTCACGCGCATCTATGGTAAAACAGACGCTTTTAACTCATCTGTGCTTCCCCGTGTCATCCGCTTGTGGAACGACCTTCCCGATATCCTGGTAGTTGAAGCTAATAAAGGATAATTCCGTCACGACATAAACATTCATTTCTTACTATAAATAACTTCTTGTCTGCGTTGCTTTTTGTATTCCTCTTTTTTTATCTGAAGATTTTAGAGTTTGTGTAAACTTGACTCTTCCTTGTATTATTATTAACAAAGCGCTTTATGTTTTGTATAATTGTACGCTCTTTATACTATGTAAAGTTTTTTGAAGCTTCTCTTACCCAATGCCCATTATTCGGGCCTGTAAGGTCTTTTGAATAAATAAATAAATAAATATAATAAATACTTAAAAATAAATAAAAAAATAATAGATGTGGCGCGTGAGCACTTAAGAACACGCAAGCCTCGTTCTGTAGGTAAATCTACGTAGGTTTCGATCTCGTATTACAAGCTTTCTTCATATTCGTATGCCAGTATAATACACACTACACAATAATAAATACTTCCACTAACAGACATGTAACCAGTGAATAAGATTCGTGCTTCCTGCTTTCAGAATTTGTTCACCAGGTGTTAGTAGTGCACTGATGGGTAAAACATGTTCATGATATCATTTAGGTGCAAGTGTTTCGTCTACAAAAGGAAACGAAAATTCAAACCTTGTTCTAGTAGTCGTCAAAATTATTGCGCATGTGGTAAGTATTGCGTTCATAAAATATTTATTTGACCGTAATATGGCGAAATGAATGTTTTTCTCTAAAACCTATCTCAAGAGGTTTCACACGTGTAGGTTTGACTGTTTTGAACGTTTGAAAGAAACTTAATTCTCATCAAGCGCTTGAATACCCTACTACATCGTAAATGCTGGAGCCATGTACCCCCAGAGATACGCTGGTTGGAAAAAACAACGCAAAAGAAGAAAAATTACAAAATTCTTCAAGCGACGTGCGCGCATTAAGGACAACAACCCCCTTCAGTGTTCCTAGGATCGCTTTAACATTGGCGCAAGGCCATGTAACACAGACAAGTAGCTCTGCGGTGATGAGGCCTAAAATGCATACTCAGACATCCGTCGCAAGAGGGAGCTCAACTTCTATTTCCAAACAGCAAACCAGGACTCCTATACCGAAATAATACTCGGGAAGAAGAGCTATCGATCCTGGCGAGTCGCAGAAATTGTAGACGTTCAGATGCCTATCAGCTCGTACGGAGGACCTGAACACTGTTCCGCGTCATCACGGTTTTCCAGCTGAGCGGGCACGCATCAGCAGCGGCAGCAGTTAAACCGACGGGTCAATAGCACTGCGCGTTCGAGCCTGGCCTCCAGGAAGGGACGCGGGACAAATTATCTGGGGCCCTGTGCAGCTAGCTAGCCGAGCTCATTCGACCGTCTCGTGAAGCACACGCTTCGTGTAGCCCAATCTTTGATGTCTCCCCACGTTCGCGTGGGCGCGTTTTACACGGACTGTCAGAGCGTGCGCTCTCCTCCATTCTGGCGTGTAATATGGCGCGTGTGCATACAACATGCTTTGCAAACGTCCGTTATGAGGCTGGGACAAAACCTTTGAGCTCAAAACGCCGGAATGAAAGACCTGTGGAAACGCACGCTTTCGAACGCAGTGCCCGTACTTTCGTAACCTTCAGAGTCACCTATCAATCAGCCGGCACTATACAGGAGACACTCACATGCACGCATGCATTCACGTGCGCGCTATTCGTAGTCAACGTCGGCGTGAAATCTTACAGTAGTTTGGGTGTCGCCTTTAGGACATAAACGTCGCGCAAACTTGCTTCGCGGAGCTCGGTCGTTGTCGCTGTTTGATGCTATCAACTTCGCCACGATTTATCGCTCTTTATTACGCAGTTGTATCCGATGAAGCTAATTTGACGCTGGAGGGCACATTCTAGGCACTTTTGATTTATCTACTCTTCTGGAATTTTATTTTTTCTGCAGCAGGCGTCTAGTCTGAGCACAGAGGCAGCAAATTGAAAGTTGAGTTGAGTGGTTGTAGGCTACTGGTGGGATTAGCCTGCAGTTTCTGCCGGCAGTTGCTCCACCGTAGCGACACTTAAAATAGATGAATCACATAAATCAAACACAGACCTCACAATTACAAATAGTAACTCCTAAGTTCACCATGTGGAGGCGAAATCCGTGTCCTGCAGGTAATTTAAAAGAAGGCGAGAGACCTCCTTCCTATACAACTGGTTCCTGCGCGGGAAAACACTATCCTGAGGAGAACTGTGAGGAACTCCTTTCTTCTTGAGGGACCCGAATAACAAACTCCTTTCCGCGTTAGTACAGCCCATAAGGTAATGTTCTATTCTCAGGTATGTTCTAGTATCACTTATCGGACAAGTCTTTCGCTTTTTCGAAAGATTTGTCGGATAGTTCTCGTTTTTCACGCACGTTTATTCTACATGACATGGCTTTTTCATATTTCTTCTTGTCGCACGTAGCTGTTTCTGCCACGCATGCACGGCTTTTTACTTTTGTCAAGTTGACCAGTCTTTAATGCCTCTGTCATCAAAAGTAAACTTTTAGTTTAGCTTGCGCTCGTGTGTGCTTCTACCTATTTCGTCGTCCGTCTTCCGCCTCTGTTCGCGCTGCTGTTTACAGTGCGCACGTATCACTTGGTTAGGCTGGTAAACATTCTCACAAACAAAAGTAAATGCCTCGCCTCAAAAGGTAGCCCATCCTTTACTACTAAACGCCAGAGCAAATCGAAAGTAAGCCTTCACAGCGTCCATGCGGCAGCTAGTACACCACGGAGCAGCACAAAAAAATACTTGAAAATCCCACTTGATGGAGAGTGGCAACAGAGATGCGAGCTTGCTAGTGAATGAGCCTCATATCAACGTGTGTCTCTTGCACGACAACAAGGTGCTCTTGACGTAGAACACTTTAGCACCTGGAAATTTGCTGCATGCGTAACCTGTGAGAAGGGAATGCGGACAGAAAATGAGATTACGCGGATTAAGAATCTGCCACACACTGCACATAACTACGCACGAAATAGAAGTACACACTATACTGGCAAGTAAAAATTTGCGGCTCTTTACGAGTGCCGTCGAGAAAAGGAAGAAATGGGTTGCTGCGGTAAATGTTAGCTAAAAGACGCACAGCGATGTTTCACAGCGGGCAAAAATATTCCCGGCTCTCTCGCAGAACCAAGACCACGCGACAGTGCATAGCCGATACCAAGCAGATATCGAATCTTTGCATAGAAGTCCAGCAGAAGGAATGACCTAAAGATACGCCGAGAGCGCTGCGAGCGTGAGCGTGCCTGTACAAGTGAGAGCGTGTACCGCTTCTTTGAAGATAGCCGCTCCGGCGTGGCTCCGATCATCCCACGCGATTTGTGTGCAGAACGTCGCATACAAGCCCTTGCGCGTTTTGCGCGGTAGCGTCTGCGCAGTGAGCTAGCTTCATGCACGCGTCATTCTTCACCGCGCAAACGGTGCTCGAGTGCGACGCTTAGCTCGAGGCGACAACGCGCCGATTGGCGCTCCTTTCGCTTCTGCAAGCAACGCACATTCGGATCGGTCCAACTCAAAGAGGCAGCAGAGAACGGTGGCATGTTTCGCTTATCGCCTATTAAAATTGTACAGTACGCCTTGAACGGCAACCCGCCGCGCTAGATAAAGATGCTTACTGCGGTAGTTTTGGCGCTGATAGGCGATAAGGCGAGCCCGTCGGCGGCTGTGTTCTTTGCCGGCGTCGTCATCACACCTCTGTTCATTTGCGCTGTGTATCCGCGTGCAGCCACCGCACGGAAGCTGTGACTAATCGGTTGGCTGTTCTCCGCAAATCCCATAGAGGCGAAATATATTTTGCTGTGCGCCGCATCATTAGCGGCAACCTAAATCGAGGCGCGCTTAACCGCTACGGCACAAAAGGTGATCACGCTAACCGTATGGTATACGATGAGCCACTACGGATTTAAAAAAAAATAATTCTGATATCCTACGTGCTAAACCAACGATCTGATTATGAGGCAGGTCGTAGTTGGGGACTCCGTATTAATTTTGACTTCCTGGAAATTTTACGTGCATACAATGCACAATGCACGAGCGTTTTTGCATTCCGCTCCTTTGGAATGCGGCCGCTGCAGGGATCGTATACACGACCTCGAGCCCCAAATTGCCACGGCGGCCGCCATAGTTACGAAATGCGTAAACGTGAAGTGCAACACTGCCTTCCGGTACGAGTGTGGTACAAGCGTAGCACAGCTGCACACCTGCTGCACGATTATTTGTCGCGGTTCTCCTAAGCTCGCAGTGCCTGCCTAAACACCTTGAGAGGCAGCGCGCATCTCACGTATCGGAACGCGATAACAAGTGCTTAGACGGCCCACGTGTGCCCCTATGAAAGATGACGTGGCCACTGTACAAAATTATCACTGCTCAGAGAAGCTGGTCCTTATGTTCCAATTGTGTTATCTCATACAAATTAAGGAAACGTCATTAGACAGGAACAAGTGAAGCAATGCAATTTTATGCACGTGGGGCGCCGCTGCCTCTTCACCTACCATTGTTTCAAACGAAGTGACGGCGGCAGCGAGCGTTAGTATCGCGCGCTTTCGCTCCGGGGCATGCGGTTTGCTTGAAGAAAGTGAACGGTGTGCTTAACATCTCACGCTTGTCAATGTCAAAATAGAAAAAAAGGCTACGTCCTCAAGAAAATGAAATTAGTTACCTATCTGCAGAAGTTCGGCTGCGACTGTTTCGGGGTGCGTTCTCTCCAACAGGCATCATGACCTCTGCCGCGCAACTCATCAAAACAACCAGGCTCGCACATCAGTCGGAGACTGCAGCTGGGTGAGCCACCGACTTCAACGGATGAACGTACCACTTATCCTCGTTAAAGCATTTCACTAAAATGTGCGTCATGATGTCCGAAAAGAAAAAAATACTTTCATCAAAAAGCACGAGGCGTGAACCACCGCACAACTGCAACCAAGTAACTGAGTCCTAAAGCCGTTCACAGCTTCACTATCGTATTGACTTATAAGAACCTTTCACACACAAAATAACGGCACTGAAAAACCGCTAATTAATTTGCAATAATTTTTCATCCACTAACCTTCATAAATTTTTAAGAACAACCTCATTTGTAGCGTAAACAATAAATACTACGACCAAGAAATGCTACTACGAAACTAGCGGTAACCAGGTGTACTGTTGCAAAAGTGTGCGCAAAACGAAGCTACAACGGTTGCAACCGCGTGAGCACACACACACACACACCCGAACGCTACCTTTACTTTGTAGCGTCACCTAGAAATAAAAATTACTACTAATTTTGCTATTTTACAAAAGCTACACTTTTAAAACGTTTGTAGCGCCTTTGCAGATGACGAGGTGACAAGTAAGGTATGATGAGAGTCCGTTACCTGTATTTCTTTCATTTCCCTTGGGTGTTCTTCTATTTAACTGAACATACGAGACTTGCAGGTTTGGGAGATGAGAGGACGACAGTTCGGCGCGGCTGAAATAAATCGCGTGCTTCTTGCAAGGCGAGAGTCGGGAGCAGCCGCAGATACAGCGATTAGCTGTGATACTGCTGCGGCTGTTGCTGAATCCGAAGCTCTTTGAAGTAAATGGTTATAGCGGCTGCGCGCTGCGATCTCAAAGCGTGTTCGTTCTTTGATCTCTAGTACCACGGACATTGGATAAAAAAACTATATTATTGCGAAAACAATACTGCTCACACTTTCGGCCCATCGGTGGTCGTGGCGCCTCCTTACACAGCTGGGCATCACATGACCGTGTGACGTCACGCCAGACCGAGAGACGGGGCCCCAGCTCGCGGCATCGATGGTGGAGGCGAAGCCGGGCGCGCCGCTGCTGCGGCGCTACCGAGAGAGGACGCTCGTTGGTGTGACGTCACGCTAGGAGGATAAATGGGGCTACAGCTCGGCTCCTTGCAGTGGTCGGCGCGCTGCCTTGCGCTATGTCGGATGATGTATAGCCATAAGTTTAACAAAGGGCGACCATGTCCACACCATCAGCCGAACCAAGGCGCAGCCAAGGGTATTGCTTTCGCAATCTTCCAGGCTTAACCAAGCTAAGCCTTCAGCCAATTTTTTTGCTTTACGGACAGAGGGTACGTCGCTGGAAATTCGAAGACCTCACACGTGTATGTTTGTAGCGTGTGCACGCTTGCATCCTACGGTTCCCACAGCGCGTCCGATGCCCGAAGGTAGCGTCGTCGCGTGTCGGCGCCTGTCTTATCACCGGCCGCGCTGCCGCCGTGTCTACTTTTGGGGAACTCCACATGTGCGTAGTCACCGTGTTTGCAAGTGAATTTCACATTCTTCTGCTCCCCGAAACGTGCTCATCTTGGATCGTATCAATGGCTATGTCATCTAGTGTATGTTAAAACGACGATGGCATTTGTACACCAGCGAAGAAATAAATCGTTATGAACTTGGGCGTTCATGAATCTAGTCTAATGTTGCAGTTTTTACGTAGCGAAAACGGCTACGAAAGTGGGGCGGTCACGGAGATAGGCGCTTCAAAGCGCCAGCTGTAGCGAGAGTACGAGGAAGTGGCACGCGGCGCACGCGCCAAGCTTTCAGAGCTTACTGGCTTTCGAATGAGAGGAGTATGCGCGCGCTTGTGGCCTATTGGTTAGAGTACCGGGCTCGACGGCCGACGTTCGATTCCACCCCATCGGTCACACATTATTTTCTTTTAATGAAAGCGAGGCGAAAGAAGAACCTACCTGCCGCAAAGTGACAGAAATGAGGGTGGAACGCTTCGCAATAAATTTTTGCTATGTCTTCATATGCGAGTCCTAATTATTGTATACTGCACTCAACTGCTACACAAAAAAATAACTCGATAAATCAACACAAATTACCCAATAAATTGTCTATTGAGAAAACTGACCGGTAATATTGTTGTGCAAGGGTTGAGTGAACTCAATTGCTCTTGAATATTTGTTGAAGTTCGTTGTTTCAACAATTGCCCAACAATAAATCAATGGTTAATCAACATCATTATTGTACGGGCTTTCATGTTTTCATAAACCAATATTAGAGAACTTGGGCCGAAATTGTGCGTAGGGATACCCATATTAGTGGGAACTATTGAACGTCATGTGTTTTCAGCAATTTGTTTTGTCGCAGATGCTCCAATATTTCTTAAGATGATCTTCGTAGTATTATTTTTCATCTCGTATATTTCAGTATACGGATTATACCGATCAGTCCCCTTATTTGCCCTGTTTATACTGATGTTATATGTGTTCTTCATAAGGGCTTGAACGATTTAATAGTGAGCAATGGCCGGCGACAAGCGACGAAATTCCTGGTAAAAAATACAAAAGCGCGCCTCCTAACCTACACGCGTAGACGGGCTCACCGCAAGCCGTGCGAAGGTTATACCGAGGCGGAGTGGTGTCACGCGATTCAACTTTTAACGTAATAACGGCAACACCAGCGCTTACAGTGGTGGCGCTCGCGCCAAGTAGGTGTGTTTCGCCGTTCTTAGTGCTTCCTGTCACTATACAAAGTCACCAGGGCGATTGATATCACCGCAGCATTTTTGTCGTTACTGCGATCCTTCAGGGCCTACGTGATGATGCTGGTGACAATACAAGCGAAACGCTGTTTAATGCAGTTGATAATTATTTATTCATCCTGAGTTGTTGTTGAGTTGAGTTGAGTTGTTGTAGGCTACTGGTGGGATTAGCCTTGCAGTTGCTGCCGGCAATTGCTCCACCGTAGCGACACTTAAAATAAGTAAAGCACATAATCAGACACAGACCTCACAAATACAAATGGTCACTCCTCAGTTCACCATGTGGAGGCCAAATCTGTGTCCTGTAGGTAATTTAAAAGAAGGCGAGAGACCTCCTTCCTACACAACCGGTTCCCGCGCGGGAAAACAATGTCTTGAAAAGAGCCGTGAGGAACTCCTGTCTTTTTGAGGGACCCGAATAACACCCTCCTTTCCGCGTTATACACAGTACAGCACATTAGGTAATGTTCTATGTCACCGCACACACCACACGTTGAACATAATGGTGATAACGCCAGGCCAGTCTTATACATCCACGCAGGGGTTCGATCAGAGCCCGTGCGAATGCGGAGCAGTAAGGTGGCTTGGTTTCTTTTGAGGCCCTTGATCACACTTGGCTTGTGAGGTGAGCTCCACAAAGAACTGAAGTGGCACAACACTGCTTCTCTGAAGAGTCTGTTGTCCTCTTGAGGCACTCTTCTCAATGGATTCCCAGACAGCGCTCTATGGGCGAGGCTGTCCGCCATCTCGTTGCCTATGATACCTGTGTGCGAGGGCACCCATTGGAAACGTATGGAGAAGCCTTTGATATGGAGATTGTGCACCGACCGTAGGGAGCTAAGACATAAGGCATCAGTAGGGAACCCGTGCTCTAACCTTTGAAGGGCAGATTTTGAATCTGTAAGAATAACAACAGGTTGAGGCGTGCAAAACCGTAGTTTCTTTAGAGCTGCCTCAATGGCAACGCTTTCGGCCGTTGTGGAGGACACGACTGCAGTGAAGCGAACAGACCAATCATACTTCAAAGAGGGAATGTGAAAAGCAGCTGCACTAGATCCTTTGACCTTGTCCACAGAGCCATCAGTAAAGATTTGAAGATGACCTGCATATTCAGACTCAAGATGTTCCAGTACCAGCGAACGCGTTGCCGCCAGAGGAGAATTCCGCTTAGCGCGTACGTGAGGAATTGTCAACGAACAATCGAGGCTCGCGAATGACCAAGGTGGTTTCAACCTCTTAGTTCGACCTCTAGCGTCAAGACCCAGGTAACCAAGAGTATTTAGTGCCAAGTACGCTCGGGACTCAGATCTCTTTCGAAGGCGCTGTAGAAGGGCTCGGCCGGCTGCCGTCTGTTTGAGGCGGCCAATTTGCATCAATAACCTTTGTGAAGCGATTAGGCTAAGAGGTCTCGATAGAGATTCACAAAGTACTGCTTTGTTAGGAGCAGTCTGCGGAACGCCAAGAGCCCTTCTCAGGCCCTTTCTGTGTAGAACCTCAAGTCGTTCCAGCTGTGATATCGAGGGGGAAATTAAAGGGAGCTGATACATTATCCGACTGGTCACTAGTGCATCGTGCAACCTGATCACTGAGGAAGGGTGATTTCCCCATTGCTCACTTGCAACTCTACGGATCACATTGAGACGCGAAGATATCGATGTCACAACCGAGTCCACAGCTCGTCGCCACTGTAGACGGTAGTCAATAATGACGCCCAAAAAGCGCTTGTGTTTCAATTGTCGAAGGCAAGATTGATCAAGGTCTATCTTCAGCCGCGCATACCTTCTTCCTCTACCTGGAAACATGATGAAGCCAGATTTTTCCACCGAGAGAGTCAACCCAACACCTTGAAGGTAATGTTGAACTAAATGTAATGCCTGTCGAGCTATCAGAGCTAAACGCTTGTGTTGATATCCGGTTAACCAAAGGCAAATGTCGTCCGCGTATATCGACATATGGACATGCCTGCAATGTTTTTGCACTTCAGCGGGAAGACCAGCCATTACAACGTTAAAGAGCGTTGGGGAAAGAACACTTCCCTGAGGTACACCTCGTGATACCGCCCTTTCGGTGCTTGTGGTACTTCCTAACCGCACTTGAATTTTACGATCACTGATAAATGAGTGAATGAATCGCAGAAGATAGCCCTGTACGCCCATCGCCTGCAAACTATTTAGTATTGAGCTCTGAAGGACGCTATCATAAGCCTTTGATACGTCTAGGAAAATAACTAGTGTTGAAAGACCGAAAGCTCTATGATGTTCAATATGGCTTATCAAGTCCAAGACGCTATCTTGCGCGCTTAAACCTGTTCGGAATCCAGTCATGCATGTTGGTAGAGCCCTTCTATCTTCGAGCCACCAAGATAAACGCTTACTTGCCAGCTTCTCCATGAGCTTAGCCACGCACGACGTCAGTGATACAGGACGATACGAGGCCAAGTCTGTCATTTCTTTGCCGGGCTTCAGCACTGGGACAACACAAGCCACCTTCCATGAAGGAGGAACGTCGCCAGTCTCCCACACTCGATTGAGATAGCTTAGGAGCATCTTCCGGTGTTCCAGAGGTAGGTTCTGCATCATCTGGTTGGTGATGCCGTCAGGACCTGGTGCACATCGACGCCGCAGGCTGCTGAGTGCTGTCTGTAGCTCTCGAAGTGTAAACGGGGCGTCCATCACAGACGTAGATGTTGCAGGCGGAGCGCAGGGATGAATTCCTGAACTTGCACTTACAAATGCATCTGCAAATTCCTCTGCCAAGCACACGAGAGGTTTCTGCTTGCGCAGTGCAAGCGCTTCAAAAGGTTTACTAGGACGAGAAGCAAAGAGAGGATGAATAACTGCTAATTGGCGAGTCATTGGCAGTTATTCATCCTCTCTTTGATTAGGTTATTGCGACTATATTTACCAAAGAGCACTTACTTCTTATCTTACTTCTTACTTACTTATCTAAGTACTACTTCTTCTTGCGAGATAGCACACGCGAAAAGGGAAGGCCGGTTCCACCGGTGACCATGTAAACTCCCGTGAACGAAGTGTCGTGCGCTATGTGCCGTCAATAGGCGGCATTTTATTACCTGGCTTTGTGCGTTTGGCCTACATTACTCGCAAATGTTCTTCGAAGTATTGACTTTCTCAGCGCCAAATAAGTGCGGAAATTCTAACCCTTCCTCTGGATATCTAAATTTCATTGTGCTGAAGATCCGTGCCCTTCGTGCGAGTGTAAGAATGAGGGCAAATAAAAGAGCAAAAAGAGAGAAATGAACATCAGCTAGCGGGCGTAGCCGAAGCACTGGCACGCGTTTTACTCGCCAGCACGTAAGAGCGGCAGTCGAGGAAAACTGCCCACCGGCAAGAGGGAATATCTCGTCTCACGTACATAAGGGGATCTGCGCTCCGCGTCAGCTCATAAAACAAAGACGACGACGGAGCACTGGCTCCTTGCAGAAAAGATTACGAAATTGAGAAAGAATACAAAGGAGAAGAAATATTAGTCAAACGCACGAATTCGCGCAAATGCATATGCGAAGGATGTCAGCCCTCCGGCGTCGATGAAAAACATGATAGAACAAGCGTGACTGCCATTCAGACCTTTTGTTTTGGCGCGAGCCAAAGTGCAAGAAAGTGAAAACACACTTCGAGCAGCTCTCTGAAAAATGCAGGCGAGAGCCTCCCCGTACATTTCGGCTGGCAGTGCTGCGATTGGGTCAAACGTTCCCTGTACGTGCTCGTGCGTTTGTCACTACTTTGGAGCGTGCCCGGAGTGGTATTTGCGTAAGTTTCTCACTCATCCCTTATGTTTGTTTTCTTTCTTTATATTATTACTTCTTTTACTGAAGAGGTATTCCGTACACTTTCCAAGCAGAGCTTACCGGGCGTTCAGCTGCTTTGTACAGCAGTGATCTCTCTTGGTCCTTAAGCTACGCGTTATTCGGTTGTACGGTATCTTGCCATCATAAAAGTGCGCCTGTGTTGGGAGCACGTGATGTATGCCTCGGACGTGCTGCATCGCCCCAGTTGCTTTCCTCGGCAAACCATTTTCCAGGAGCTCTGACACTCTGCACTCGAGGCTGTAAATGCAGAAGCCACTTTTGATTTCTAGCTTCGCCGCTGTATACATGTCGCATGAGCTGAAGGATCTGCGGCTTCCTGAAAAGCGTTTTTCGGCGACATAAAGGAGATATTGTTTATTTTATTCCCTATGAGTTTTTGTCTAACGCCAGAGTAAAATGGTTTCACGTTGACGTGCCCATCTATCCTGCAACTTTGCGTAAACATGGTCATTTCTTCTGCACCGTCATTTTGCTAAGCGCTCGTTCAGCATCCATGTTAAGCTCGTATATTTTCGTATGCATCGACCCCAACCCCCCCCCCCCCCCCCCCCGGCTTGTTCTCCCCTCCGAACCCAAACTTGAGCGTCGCGACAGCAGGCGAAACAAAGAGCAAAAACTTCCTTTGCATGTGCGAGTGACTCGAAGCCACATGCCAACGGTGCCGTGTCCAGTGTTTACGAGTTCTGCCGTTCTCAGCGAGGGCAACGCTTAGCTTTTTTAGTTTTTTTTTCTCCTCCCATCCCCAAGAAAATTGCGAGACGGCCTCTCAAGCAGCGGCCCTCCAGCGCGTGCTTTGCTCTCCCAGTGACAGATCTCGTTTGCAACTCCAATTCTACCGGGAACGTTGACGGCATCGACCTGATCGCGTCGCCAAAAGTGCTACCGATCGCGTGGCCAGAACGGCGCGCGGGCCGTTACGGTAAAGCTAGGCCAGAAATCTCTAAGCCTATACGTGGCCTATACTAAACATTTAAGTGGAACCTCTGTGAACGGGAACTGATGAAGGTAAGCGTACCGTTATATTGCTGTTAGCGTGGTTCGGAACGTATATGTTCGGCAATGTAAATAAGTGAATTTTCCTGCTCGTACTCCTCACGCATATATAAATAAATAACGCATACTACATCAGCGAACCCCCAAACGCATCAGAACCACGTATAGCACATTCCGCACTCGCCCGACCACCATGCATATAATGCTACGCATATCTTGGACGGTTTCCGATCAAGGAGGTCCCGTTTAATTTTTATAGCTTATATTTTTTTCAACCGTACTACCCACGCGCCTTAGTTTGCTGACCTTGCGCAGAAGAAAGAAGCCATTACTCGATTATGCATGAGCTGCGCACAACGACGGCGCTTTTGTCGCGCTGCGCATGATGCAATCGGAGCTAAATTTAGCATCTCGCTCGGCATTCAGAGAGGCATAGCTTGGCTGTACATTGTCAATCTGAGCAGGAGTGGTCGCGTCTGAGAGCGCTCACTCAGCCATAGTAATGGTAATCGAACAAACTGAAAGCTGTGCTAATCAGGAGTTGCAAGGCTTATAAGTGTGCAGCTTCTTGTAGAACTTCGATCCGCTATGGCACCCGCGCGCTCGATGCGTAGGGTCCAGCAATAGCGCGGAGAGACTCAAGAAGCAAGACGGGCGGATGCCAATTCGCGGCCCCAACGTTTGACCACGGCGGGCCCAGTACGAATAGGGAGCGAGCAAGATTGTAAGACTATACCCTATAGGACCCCCACCAGCTGTATCATAATGTAAGCATATGTAAGCATGGCAATGCGTGAATAAATGTCACTTGTGTACTTAATTACATCATGTCTATACCATAATGTCCATACACACTCAGGAGAATGCACAAGACGTTTGACATACGCCACTGTGGCTGCTTCCCTGATACAGCCTAACCGATAACTTTCCTTTTTATACCCATTAAATCAGGCGCATAGGGACCTAGGCAGTGAGACCAAATATATCTCGAAGAAAATTATTATGAAAATTGGGAATACAAAAAATTGCTTGCGTTGCAACCGATAACTCGATCGCGTCACGATGGGGGTGTTGACATTGGCACAACGACGATGATGATGACAGCAATGACGACGACGATAGCGGGGACGGTACGACGATGGTAACACGGCGTAGACCATAGAAGCCTGGATGGGAGCTGCTTTTATTTTCTTGCGAGTGTTCTTTTTTTTGTGCTCGGAATGGGCATGTAAAAACACCTCTTAGATGGAAACAGAAAATCAACGTGATGGATAGTCTACCTCATTCGGCAAACGCCTACAGATACCGGGAGTTGAGGCATGCGCCACAACATGTCAGTATAATGAAAGCTTGAAATATCTAGCATGCATGTTTGATATTCGTGGTAGTTTCTGATTATTTTACAATCTTGTAAGCTTCTAATGTAGCTGTAAGGTTACTTTAAGAGGCAGCATTTTGGCGAAACACCGTTAATGTACACATGGTCGTTTCTACATCCTCCTGTTTACCCTACGCGCGAGTGCGCGAGGGGAACCTTATAAAAACATATGTGCCGCATTCAACAAAATGACAAGTGATTCTGAGAACAAGGGTGTTTCTTGACTCACAGAAGCTAAACTGAACTTGTTTACTGATACGGTGGCTATGCGACTGCTTTTGAACGGCTCGCTTGAATTTTTTCTTTAGTGCTTTTTGCATGATGATACGGCTTTATTGTGCACGGTGTTCTTTTTTTTTTCTTTATACCACTTGTTATACCATACTGTTATGGTATACAGTTATACCACCAGCCCAACGCAGACGCATGACTCTTCGCCAGCAGCACGGCACACATCGCAGGGGACGCTTTCCCACCAGACGCGCTACGGCGCAGCGATCACGTCAGAGGCGTCCCGCATCGGACGCTGCACCTAGGAATCGCGCTGTGAGCGGAAAGAGGAGCAGCGTCGCCTAAACACGAGGGTTCGAGTGACGCACGCTGGAAGTTGGAAGGGGAGAGAGCGAGAAAACTTATTAAACGCAAGGGTATTGGGGCATCCTCACACCGGTCCCCGCACGGCCCCAATGCGCTCAAACGAGACGAAGGGGAGAAGCGGGCAAGTGGCTAGCCACCTGTCGGGGCAGCGCCGTACATTGCGAGGAGAGGGTCTTCTGTGTTTGCCGCAAGATGGCTCTGCGTGTGCGCCAAGCGCAGAAGAACTGTAGCGGAAACATACTTCGCTACGCGCTTAACTGCGAGTTCTGTCATTTACATGCTCATAAGTACCGATATACACCGCAGTATAACATTCTACGGCACGTTTCTAAGGCAACACCACATTCACTAGAGGCGCTTTTGTCCTGCATTGAACCATCGAACTCATGGCTGAGTGGTAGTGTCTCCTTCTCACACTCAGGAGATCCTGGTTCGATTCCCCCCTAGCCCATCTTGCAAGTTGTGTTTATTTATGAATTGCCTTCCGCCATTTTTCGCTCTCGGCCAACGCCGCCGACGCCAACGACACCGGCTTTTCTGCGACACGAGCTTCTTAACGCTGTCGCGTTAAAACTTTGATGTGCTATGCACCCGAACAGCAGCAGTTACTTCAACAGCACCTGCAGGCTCTCAGTTCTATGTTGCTTCGTTGAGACCATTCCCGCGCAGGACAAATTGAATTAACTGTCTGCGTTCGTATTGTCCACTTCTCTACTCTTGTGTCCTGTCTGCACGCCTCACCTCTTTTTTGCATATTAAATTGATTCTATTGTGCGCCATTATGTTGCCAATGTTTTTCGAAGTGCTCCTGTCTGTGCTCACCAAAGAAGTCGCACTGTGTAAACTTAGCCTCAGGAGACGAACGAGATCGCGTTTCTCAACGCCGCCCACAAATGGACACCACTTACGGGAAAGCAAAAAAAAAAGAAAAGAAAAGTAGGCATATTCACAGCGGTTTTAGTTTCCAAGATCAGAGACCCATATCTCCGCGTAAGCCTCGACTCAAAATTCTTCCCGAGTGGAACAAATCGCCGCCTGTCGACTGAAAAACAAACTGCTTTTCGGTATCGCGTCTGGCTGATTCCGACAACGCGTAGTATAATGAGAGGCATGCCTTCACTCCGGTGCATTTGTGTTTTCGCTCTGAGCGCCTGGCTACAAAAGTTTCGATCAAGAATCGCCACGGAGTGTCACTGAGGCGCAACGAGCACTTAGGTCGACGGACAGTGCTCCTGCCCACTGTCTTGAGCCGAGGTGACACGACGGTTGGATGAAGATTCTAGAATACGGAGGTTGGGCCCACAGTTAATCGAGGTTCTCGAGGAAGTTTTCGGAGCGCAGTGCTGGCAACTTAATTTCAGGTTGAAGGCGCCTGATGATCGCGCGCGCACACAGAAATCAGTGAACGTCGCCAATTTCCGGCCGAGCACATGCTAAAGAAAACGAAGGAATGGAATCGCCCGATCTGGTACTGTTGGGGGCACCGAGTATATAGCTGCTGCCAAATGTGTACTCAGGTGCGCGTAGCTGCTATAGGTTCGCCGAAGCGTCATATTGAATTTGCCACTTAGTTTGTAGCAGCCGCCTGCAGGGAGACCAACTAGATTTATATCGTAAGGCCAGCGTTTCTTTGCTTCATGAAGAAAACCGCAAATAAAATGACTCTTCCGCCTGCGTGGTTTCATGTTCGGTCGCTGGGAGTGAGCGCCACGGCAACAACGAAACAAGCGGTCATGTTCTCGCTCTTTTCTGTTCGCTTTTTTCTTCTCTATTTTTCTTTAAAATTTTTGTGGTTGGGCAGAGAAGAAATGGGCCGAAACTCGATTGAAAACTTGCTAGCGGCGCGCAGCCATTTCTTTTGGTCTTCCTCCTAGGCCGCTATACTTAGCTTCTACGAAACGAATTGCTTTGCCCGTCATCTGCTCAGTTGTGGGCGCATTCAAGCGGTTATCCGCTTTCTTGAGCTGTCATTGTTGTCGTTTTCTTTTCTTTCGTTCTTTTTTTTTTTTGAGCGAACCAAATGTTAGCCGATATACTTATGCTGCGCTAAAGGTCCTCTGTCAGATGGAGAGTAATCTTATCTCTTGAAATACTCGCCCCCCCCCCCCCCCCCCCAAAATGCGAAAATACAAATAAAAAAAATGAAGTAAAATAAGAACATGGGACAGCACGGGTCTTTTCTAGTGACCAAATCTTCGATGTGATGACTTTTCTACAGTCTTACGGCCTAAGGCAAGCCTAGATTAAATGTAGAGAGTAATCTGGCGATGGTTTTACATTTAAGAACAAGTACACTTCCTCTTGCTTTGAGGTTAGTTACTTTGGCCGACCTAAGACAGTTGTCTTGGTTTATGCCTACGGCTGTAGCTAAGACGCTTGGCCTGTTATTTGTCATTGAAAAAACGTGTCGTCTGATTGATGGACTTTCTTTAATTATGTATTCTGGGAACAAAAAAATATCAATGACATTAAATCTGACCCATAACTTGCACTCGATCTTGTTTTCATGGAGGTGTTTCAGTAGCGAAATTTTCGAATCGAATCGAATGCGAGTAATCAAGAAAAACGCCCTTCGAACATAGAATTAAATTTCGACTATTTATCATTTACATACATAGTGAATTATTAAGGTTCAATGGTGTCTGTTACGCAAAACTAGGCATATTTACGCTTTTTCATAAATTTGCTGCAGTGCACAAGATGCAAGAATAAATTAGCACCCTGTAAATGAGAAATCAGGAATGTTCGCGCATATTGTGATCCATGACAATGACAGTAATGAAAAACAAAGCCTCACCAAATGCTCGCACGTATCGCTCGTTAAAGGAATAGGCGCAATAGTTCAATCCGACCACATCGTTTTAAAAGAATTCGAGCATGGTGCGATTGGCCAAATAATAAATTGTTTTTCGTAAATAAAGAGAGCAAGTTCGTTGGCCGCTTAAGGCGAGACATGCCTATTTACGGACCTGAAACCTGTGTGAAAGATATTCTTCCTGTGTTAGCACAGCAAGTGTTCTGTCTGCGCAACAACCGCCGTTCTGACGCAGCAGGATCGTTCGAAATAGACTCCACTTGTATCAGTCTTTCTCACTGTAGACGTCAACAAGTGTTGTCCCTTAAAATATTCAAAGGGAACGAACATTAGAAAACTTCGAATAGTGAATTCTTGACTTAAATACGGATGGAATTGCAAACGCTATTCGATTTGCATATATTTGAAGTTTCGGAAATTCCTACTTTCGGACGTTTCTAACAGGCCTCATTCTTGTACGTAGGTACAAGGGCTGAGTGTCACGTTTCCCTCAGTGCACTGTGCAGGAAATACAAAGTTAAATATTGCTTCCGAAAAACACGCTGAGTGTTCTGGACGCTAGCGCTGGCGCATATTCAAAGGCCGAAGCGCCGAAGGGTCCGTGCGCACGCCACAAAGGGTCGTATTTCCAACTACCGCTAAGCAATGCTTCTTACATGTTTATACTCTTCGACCTTTCGAACGTGCGCTCCTCAGGGGAAAGTAACGGTTTGCTAACGTTCGCACTCCTGTACCCTCTCGGTCCAGAAACGTTTGCGCCTGCAATCGATTTTTAAATCATAGCTCGGAGTTTTCTTTACGTAGGCTGACATAATGCATAGGTGACGCCATCTATCGTGTTGTCACAAAAGATGACGTAATGGCGTGCATTGCAACACGTGTAATTCTGCCTTTCTTTTTCTTACCTCGACATTCTATACGGCAGCCTTGCTGAGAAACCAAACACGAGGCACCTCTCCAAGTCAACATTCTGGACATTTGAATATCCATCTGCTAACTCCACAGAATAAAACTCCAGAGGACCTTTGGCAGTTGCCTCAACTGCTTTGGATCGTACTAGCATTTTGCGCGAATGCGCTCGGGAAAGACTGCATAATGACTTCTTGAAGTTACCAATTACACTATACGATCCTCCACACCTCTCCCATGTTGTTAATCCGCAGACACACTGAACAGCCGTTTGGGTTCACGTTGTGCAGTGTTTGCATGCTAAACACTTCAAACATCTCTATGCAAAGGAGACTTCACTTCGCGCTTCTAGGATTGTCATCGATACTCATTACATTAATTCCAACTTTCCTTTCCCAGTGATTAGGTGGCGATAGTTTTGGAACTGGACTGTCCCTGATGTCTACGGACCGAATCGCTTGGACCTTAGCGGTGCCAAGTATTCTCGCGGCTGAGTTTCGCGGCGCGTGGCAAGTGGTGGGCTGCCAAGCGTATGCCACACGCTCAAGCCATCGCCCGAATTGGAATACCACATCCAACTGTTCCATTTACGTTCGGCCACATGATTGATGACATAACTGCGTGTTTCTGGATTTATACTCGTCTGTGACAATGTTCTGAGTCATGCCGAAGGTATTTTCGCACAATAAGCACGTAGTGACTCTTCCAGGTTGATTACGCGATTGCATACAGTACTTCTGTAAGTTGTGCTCATTAGCTTCCGCTTTAGATCAACGGTGATGACGTGGTCAACACGTAACCGACGGGCCAACAACGCCAGCTGACATTTATGTCAACAGCAGTATTCGCTTATTAACTTTCATTTAGAGTTGCCCATCCCCCACCCACTTCCATAGAACGCAGATATATAATCTTTGGGTGTACCATGCGTTCGCTAAGCAGTTTCAGATGCTCTAAGTGTTCCTGCGTGTTTCGAGCCACGTGAGTTCTCTGCGCCACAAAACCATGAAAATGTAGACGGGTAAATGTGGTATCTTCAGTCCCCTTTAAATGCTTGCAAGGCTTCGTTGTGAAAACTTTCTCGTACCACAAGCAAGCTAAGGTCCTGTACAGCCCGGAAAACCAGCTGGAACTTGCAACAACTACACACGATTCAAGGATTGCAGAAATTATTGCTTGACAGCTACTTCTTAAAATTCCTGTCCGACCTTAAATGCGGTCTGACCGGGCTTACATGTGCTGTTAATGGTTGGCTCCACTTAAAATGTATTTCGCACCTGCTTCACAACTCGCCTCTCCTTGCCTTGATATCTCTACGCTCAATATCTAGCTTCAAAGAGCGCTACTGGCTGCTGACGTTACGCATTGGGCTCGGCTGCCAGGCGTTCACGCCAGTCTCGGGCACTGGCTTTTAAGACACCAGAGCCTCATCTCGGCAGCTCTAAACCTAAACTGATCGCTGCTCACAACCGACTGTCAAGGAAGTTTTCTTGTACTGTTGCGAAAGTGAAATTTGACATCTATATGATAATAACACGAAGCTATGAAGAAACGGATTGGAGTCGCACAGAAAGAAAGCTTCGCAGCTGAAGTGTGATTCATCCTGCTTCGAGTATAGAACGCGGCACCGCCGTCGCTTCACGGCAGTTGCCGCAGCAACTAAGACCACCAGGATGCTAGCAGATGGTTGTGGGAGAGAAAAATGTAACGGCAACTTGGAGGATGGGCACATGAAACGGTGAGGTACTTGTGTGGGTTTTGTATGAAGCCTTGTGTTACTGTAAAGTGGATGACGACTTACCCTTATATGAATTATCTTCCACGCGGCGGAATCTGGCATAATCCTTTTGTTTGCGCACTTGTTTCTTCGCGCATATGATGCGGCTTAACAAAGGGATGTTTTCCCAGACTTCCCCTGTGGTGCAATGCCAAAAAAAATGCGGTTGGGTAAATTGCAACAACGTAGGGCAAACTTCTGACTAGTGTGTGTTCAAGAAAACATTTTCGTGAAAAAATGTTTTGTGAGAAAACATTAGTGCTTGGAGAGGAGTAATTGTTCTTGGAAGATGAGGTGATATGGGGGGTGGGGGGAGGGGTTGGTCTGCGATAGCAAACACGCACTCAAGAAACTGGCATTTCAATTCGGCGGGTTTCCTTGCACAAGCCCTTTATTCACGATGGAAAATGGCGGAGCCAACTTTTCTTCAGGCTGGCTTGAAAAAGCGATAGCGTACGTGCTCGTTAAATTTGTTGCGCGTACATTATGTATATACTGTTTGCGCCCTGTCCGTGCCACCTATAACATACAACCGCACTTAGGCAGTTACTATGTGGTTAGTCAATGCGGTACAGGAGCCAGCTGTTGTCGCAACTGCAGTATAATTCGAGTACCCTCGCCCCAGCAAGACTTTTTGGTATCTGTCCCTGTAAGAGTGACAGTCATTGGAGTATCGGGGTAAAATATGAGAGCGAAGCGATGATTCTAATAAATTATATCCCGTTAATAACAGTAATTGCCCCTGCAAGACTTGGTCTGGCAATAGTTACTTTGTGATGCTATCGAAAGTAATATTGCATATATGTCAGGTTCCAAATCAAATCGGCCATATATGACATATCGCGACCGAAGGTCACAGTGGTTCAGATGTGTTTTAGCTCGTGGTAAGATGCCACGGGAAAATTCTGGAGATGAGACAAGGTGTAGGGCCCAACGTCCCAGTTGTGCGCCAAGATGCCGTGTTTATTATATCTATGTGAAAAATAAAAAAAGACGCCCAGTTCTTTAAATCAACTGCGCTAATGCCAATTTAATTATTTATTTTATTATTGCAAGCGATAGCAACCCCCAAGGGCTATCGCAGAAGTGGGGAGGAAAAAATACAGATTCAGAAGATGGAATCAAGGTACAATGCAAAGTGAATGGTTAACAGCATATAAAATGAATTCAGCAGGTGATAAATATCGGGCTTGACCAGGTAAAGTCTTCCAGTGTTCGGTAGTGAGGACAAAAAAGAACGGCATCTGCATGCCTGGATGCATATTCAAATGCATATGCATATGCAAAAGGATATATATTCAACTGATTTTCGAAGCGTTAAAACCTCGCGTTCCTGCTTTAAAGTATTTACTTAATTCTAAGCGCTTAATTCTTTGGCTCATTCCAGACAGTTTGCAGTATAGTTATGTGGGCCGCTGCTTTGGCATCGTTTATGGCCTCTTTAACAAAAAAAACGAAAAAACGGGTACGATGATGGAAAACTGCTGCAAACTGTTTGCGAGTGGATTTGGCGTCGTGCTGCTAAGCCTGAGGGGGTACGATCAAATTCCAGCTGTGGCAACCGCATTTCGATGGGGTGAAATTCAAAAAAAAAAAAAAAAAACACCCGTGTACCATGCGACGGGCGCACGTTCAAGAACACCAGGTGGTCAAAATTATTCTTGAATCCCCCGCTAAGGCGGGCCTCGTAATTATAACGTGGGTCTGGCACATAAATACAGCAGTTAATTTTTTTTTCATATATCAATAGGAGCAGTCTACCGAACATCTTGAAGGGGCAGCGCAAGATGACGCTGCCCCTTCAAGATGTTCAACCAGTACCAACTCGCCCAAATGTCGATGCTTCGCAGTCTACAGAATATGGCGAGTTAAAGAACTGTACACTTGACGCTTCATTTTTTTTTTAATTTTTCATGTTGGAAGAATCTTTTTTAAAGGATAGATGACCTAAATACCAGGGCGAATCAGAAAGTAATTGCCTCTATTTCGTTTTAGGCAAATTACGGCTGTAAATGCGAAGTCAACATATCCATTCCCCGCGGTGGACCTTTCTTGGACCTTATCTGCCGGTAGCTCCGCGGCAGGGCGCTGCTGTCAGTTGTTGAAGATGGCGGTTGTTCTTCACACGTCCACGGCGTACGAGCAAAGATATGTGATTCGTTTTCTATGGAGTAAGAGACGAACGCCCGTCGAAATCCACAGGGGAATGCAGCCCACGTATGGGGAAAGGTGTCTCGTTTTCAGAAGAGTCAGGTGGTGGTGTTGTGAGCTTTCAAAAGGCCCTGAAGACTTGCATGACAATGAGTTTTCGGGGAGGCCGCATACGTCGCTGACTGACGACAACATGGCACAGGGGCATCTGAAATTTAGCGCTGCTACGGGAAAAATGTCTCAACCAGTGTGCGAACTATGAGTAAAAATGTGTAATTTACGTAGAATGCTATGTATATTTGTAGTTACCTGTATATACCTTATTTTGACTAATAAAAGATAGCGGCAAAGGCTTCCTTATACGCCCTCAATCAATGGATGTTAACATTTGCTTTTAAATGCAACACGTCTCCTCAACTTCCGTGCAGTTGATGGCCGGAGAAACGATTTTTCCGGTCCCTTTTGTTTTGATATATGAGCTCTGCGGCAAAGCTTCCTCTTAAGCTGTGAGGAAGCTAAAGCTCGAGACCTGCTAGTGCACTATCATTTCGTTTATCGGTTACTTCAACAGAGCCTGCAAACCCCCATTTCTCTGTTGCTTCGTTGAGACTGTTCCCACAGAGAGCAAATTCGTTTTATTGGGCGTCTGTACGTTGCCAACGTTTTCCATCGAGTTTCAAAAAGGACTGACGTGGTCTGGAAAGTTTATTTTGAGAAGTCCAGCAGCTGTTGCTGTTTGTGTAGAGGCCTGAACCAAGCTGCTCCTATTTCTGAAGCATAATGCTCGCTTGTTGCCTAATCCAGGGAGAATCCAGTGAGAGTTGGAAACGCTGCCTTCTTAATTTTTTTCCACCGACCAAATAGCAGGAGTCTGCCGAATAATTCTGGGCGAACAAAGAGCGGAGAAATAAACACATATTATCGGTACGGAAGAGTTGAGAAATGGGCCCACGTTGGTCCAACCCGTAGTACCACATCAGCCGCTCCTCTAACGCTCCGGCTGAAAGAACCCTCTCCAGCATAAGTGATATCAAGAGATGTAAAGGGAAATGAACTTCAGCCGAAATTCTTAACACCATCCTCTGAAACCAGCTTTCGCTGTGACTGGCTGGAGCTGTCAAAGTTAGGGTTGATCGAATAAGAAGGAACAACATATCATACTCTATGGAAAAGAACTGTACGGAACAAAGCAGTTGCTTGAATTTCAGGGATCCGATAGCAGGTATTTTTTTTTCGTAATATATTCATTACGACCATGCCGGACAGCAGAATTAAAAATAACAGCTAATAATCACTTCTGGAGCCTTCTCCCTTGTTACCACGCATACTCAAGAAGTTATATTGTGTATTTACGCCACTGATATTCTCAAATCCTTACCTGAGATGATATTCGAGCTTTTCAGATTCTAGTTCTTTTGCTGGCAGCAGCAACACACAACCCTGGTTCTGAAATTCGCGAATTTGAGTCATAAAGCACTGCTTGATAAATGTACTATCCTGATCGGTATGAGCTGCAACACGTGAGCCGTAGCCGTAGCTACGCTCTCGAACAAAAAAAAAAGGGGGAGCTGCTCGGTCGGTCAGTGTATTATCGCTCCGAAAGGAAAGCAGACGACGGAAAGCAGGGGGTATGCGCTTTGCCCAAATGGCGACACCCTCTCCATATTTAAAGCGCAAGCAATATATGCTCCATGAAGCGGAAAATCCTGCGTACGGGATTTACATCCGATAGTACGAAAACCCACGTGACCAAGTCATGATGTCACGTTCCCTGCGCTGGACCTGCTGCGGCTCGCACTGCCAAATCCCAAGGGGAACAGCCACGGCGTCAAACGGACGCCGTGTGTCACACCCCAAAAATTGACTTTGCCCAATGCGAAAATTGAGTTGACCCACGTTCAAAACCGACACGACCCACTCCCAAAATTGAGTTGGCGAACCCCAAAATTTTGGTAGCCCACCCCCAAAATTGACTTTTACCAATTAAAGAATTGAGTTGACCCACTTTCAAAACCGACCGGCCCACTCCCAAAATTTACTTGTCCCACCCCCAATATTTTGCCGGCCCACCGCAAAAATTGACTTTCCGAATTCAAGCGCACGACCAAAAGATAGGTATCACGCGGAAGATTCGTACTCTTTTCGCATTCACTGCCCGTAAAGAGACGTAAGTGCTTCTCTGACTTTTTTCTCGAGAGCTTCGCTGCAGCCACGGCAAGCGCGTTTCAGCTCATATTGAACGCGATTGTTTATGTGACGTAACCTGCAAGAAGTTTTATTCTCTTTACAAAACATTGCTTTCTATTTATTTAACGATTACGGTGTTCTCTTTTGAAGCCTCTTTATTTATAATATTTCTCTTGCTTAAAACCATGTAGTTGAAGGGCCCCACACCAGCTCTGGCCGTTAGCGCGCATACAATGCGTGCTAACGATCGTGTTTACAAAATATTACATCGCTACGCGCCGCGGAAAGGTCTGAAATTTCAATCCGAACGTCGTTTTCACTTTCCTTCGCGGCAAGTGCGCTCCAAGCCGGACGGGACGTACTCGTGTCCCTACGCCTACGTGGTCGTGTCCGCAGTGTTACATCAATCATCTAGACACGTGATTTCGAGAATTATTCAAGGCAAAATCTCTTATTTATGGGATCTGTTGCTTGAAGAGACGAATTGAAGTTTAGAGAATAAATAAAACACACAAATGGAATGTCTGCATGTTTTTTCTCTTGCTTCGCACCGAAGCAAGAAAGATGTATTTCCGCTTCGTCTGCTTGTTCCCACGGTCGTGCAATCATGTGCGCAAGTACCGAAACTGTTCCATTTTCTATCGTATTCCAGCGCGTAATCATGCTCTGCGATCCGCTTGTGTCTGCCTCAGTATTCGTGTAACACTGAATTATACCGGTAGTCACGTGTCCTTGTGTACAGCGTGCAAAATCGTAAGCTGCGTGAAACTAGAGAATCACAACAGCTGACGCACAAAACAATGCGCAGTGTCGCAAAAAAAAAACAAAGAGAAACAAAAAAGAAATGAAGGCTGGGCCCGTGACGTTGCGTCTCGCGATCCTCGAGGTCCGGTATGGACCTCGACTATGGCGAGCCTGCTGCTCGTACGCCTGCTGCTCTCGTGCCGATGCGAACTTGCTCTTGGCACATGCGTCACGCCCCATAGCGCATGTGAGAGCGCGTAGACAGTGGGCAGTTTTTATTATATCTTTATTTTTTTTTATTTTGTGATACTGTCTATCCCACCAGGGAATTTTACAGCAGTGGGTTAGAAGAGTCTGTAGGCATTGTAGTACAGGTATTTACATAACAACACGAAAGGGTACTTAGTAAGTGTAAAGAATAATGGACGTATGTTAACAGCAATGAGTATGGCGAAAACATAACGCACAATCAACTTAATTCAAATGCATAGGATGTTTTGCGAAAAGAGAACGAAAGGAAGAAAAGAACGACAAGCATATGATATACACAATTGATAGCATCATCCATATTTCACATCACAGATTTCCAAAAACGCTTGGTAATTAAAACAATGATAAACACAAAGATGATAACATCACTTAGTCGTCGCTGACAGTACTGTTTGGCCAGCAAATTCAGCAAATTTATCTACAGTGGGGTGTGCACTACCCTCTGGGCTGAACATTCCAGTTGCGAACAGCTCGCGGGAAGAACGAAAAACTAAATTTATTGTTAGCGCAAGAATCAACTTGGAGTGTAAGGTGATGCTTATGACGGATATCTATGGATGTGTTATAGGAAATATAGATGTTATAATCCGAATGAACCTTATTATGCAGGATGAGATACAAAAAAAAAAATTGAGTGGGTACAGCATCCCACGACTGCTCAGTTTATGAAGACCGATCTCGGATAGCATCTGAGTAGGCGAGTCGGTGCACCTATATCTGTTACAACCCGCCGTGGTTGCTCAGTGGATATGGTGTTGGGCTGCTGAGCACGAGGTCGCGGGATCGAATCCCGGCCACGGCGGCCGCATTTCGATGGGGGCGAAATGCGAAAAAACCGGTGTGCTTAGATTTAGGTACACGTTAAACAACCCCAGGTGGTCGAAGTTTCCGGAGTCCGCCACTACGGCGTACCTCATAATCAGAAAGTGGTTTTGGCTCCTAAAACTCGATAATTTAATATCTGCTATACATAAAACATGCTGCTTTTTGCTGGACAGCCTCAAGACAGCTATTTGATTTTGGGCAAAGGGAAACCACGCCACGTTCGCGTATTCAAGACGCACAACGATTGACGTACGATTGTCACATAGGCCAAGAGCTTGGCTTCCTTTGTAGAGTATCGCAGGGCCCGGTTTAAGAACGTATTCTTTCGCATCGCTTTGCTTGCTACGTGCTGTACATGAGCCGACCTTCCTAAGTCTGATGATATGATAACGCCCAAGCACTTATACTGAGTGACAGTGTTAACTTTAGTATTATCACAGCTGTATGTGAAGGTAAGGTTGGATTTTTTTTTTTTGTTCCTACATTGAAACTGTTTTGTCAAAGTTGATGGCCACTTGCCAGTTATCACACCATTGGGCTATCAAAGAAAAGTCTTTATAAGGCTAGTTTGATGCTGTCGGTTTAGTACTTCTCTATACAGGGCGCTGTCGTCTGCAAATAACCTAATCGTGGATTCAACCTGATTAGTTATGTCGTTTATGAACAAAAGGAACAGGATAGGAGCCAAAACGGAACTCTGGGGTACACCAGAAAGTACTGGCACAGTTTCAGTGGTGTGGGAGCCTAACAGAACAAACTGGTGGGGGTCAGATAAGTAATTCTTAACCCAATGAAAAATTGGCCCATCTCCTAGTTTATCTTTAAGCTTTACAAGTAGTTTAGCATGGCAGACACGATCAAAGGCCTTTGAGAAGTCTAGGTAAATTACATCTACTTGTTTCTGGTCATTAATTGCTTTGGCGAAATCGTGTAGAATCTCAACAAGTTGGGTAACGGTAGACAGACCAGTCCTGAAGCCATCTTGGCAGGGATGGAGGACATTATTTGCGTCAATGAACTCTGTAACAGATATTAAGATAATATGTTCCAAGATTTTACAGCATGTAAATGTGAGAGAGATAGGCCTTTAATTTGAATAACAAGAGATATCGCCCTATTTGTGGACGGGCACTATTTTAGCAATTTTCCGTTCTGCTGGAAGGCATCGTTCGGAGATTGATTGTCCATAAGGCATAAATATTTTCTGACAGGCTCGGTATAACGTTTCGGGAAACAGTTCGGGATTCCATCCGGACCATTGCACTTTTTATTGTCTAAATATAATAATAGTGAGAACACGCCTGCTTCAGTTACGACAGGAGCGCTCAGTGCCTCGTTTTGCTCTATATTTCCTGGCCTGTAAGCATGCGTAATGTTTACAGGCCAGAAACTGCAGGCTGGGACAAAAGTTATCGCACTCAGACAAAAAAAAAAAAAAAAATATGGTTCCGATGCAGTGTAACAACATCACTTTTATGCTAACTTAAAGTGTTAAGTTCTAGAAATGCAAATCTAAATAAAATCTTTGAAAAATCTGCATTTTACTCGAATGCAAGCATTGAGTCGCTTCGGTAATGCAGCGATGGCGGCATGGATGTAGTCTACTTGAAATCGACATGTTTTTTTTTAAATCCTCAATAAAGAGCAGCCAAATTGGTTTTTAACACAGACTAGACTGAATAGTGAAGCGGGTTTAGATCCGGGCTGTTTGGGGGCTATTCGGAAGCGAAAATGAAATCAGGGAAGTTTTTCGGGCGTCACTGTTGCACCACCTTCGCTCTGAGAGCCGGAACTGAACCTTGCTCATACGCCCACTGTGGGTTTTTGAAGTGTGATTCGGCCCAAAGCAGGACCTTCTTGTTCGAGATTTCCACCCATTGACTTGCGCTGCTCACTTCGGCTTCCTGTTCGAAGAAAACCTGCTGCATCTTTCCACCAGAATTGATAGTCCCCGAAATCATCACTGATTGAGGTTGAGAAATTCATGAGGTAATCGTTACACTGACGTTGGCTTCTTTTGAGGCTTCCTGTCAATACCCTATCGTTTGGTGGTTTAAGAACTGCTTGTTAATGAACACTGCGTTTTTTTTTGTGTGATGAGAATGCCGCGTTGACGTGCCCCACTGCCAAAGCGTTTGAGCAGGTCCTCGCATTTTATTTCCCTGGTTTGTTTTATATGCTATATTATTCTATGAGCTTCCTGCACTTTGTACTTGTGCAGATTCGCTTTCACAAATTTTCGGATGGGGCGTTCATAAAATCCTTCGGTTTGGGCCATTGGGCTTCCTTACAATTAATTTATCGATAGCTAGTGGGGTAACTTTTGCCACACCCTGTACATGCGCAGGAATGCAAAGCGCGAACATTCATGCCCTTTGCGCTGTCTTTTGCGTGCATCAAGTCCTATAGAGAGAGTTTGATTATAAAATATAATACGCGCCAGTTTCCCTCGGGACAGCCCGCGCTTTGATGCGCTATGCTACAGTGCACCGCTTTCGGCATCGGCTCCCATTCCCCAATACTTCTATCCTAGTAGCTAACAGTACGTTGAGGCTGTGCGTCTATGATTGCACTGCCTTAGCGATTGGCCTAGATTACAACGGAACAGTTTGTAGCGTTTTTCTGGCCAAATAAAAAAAAAATAGCTCATACTGTCGCCATGGACGCCACCGTCATCGTCTTGCTGCTGTCGTTACACAGACGCTAACGTCGCACACACAATTGCACTCCTTGCAGTCCATCGGGTAACGCTTTGCGGGATACCGAACCATACTGAATGCGATATCTCCGAGCTGGTTCGCATAACGTGAGTTTTTATTGTGATCACAAATGTAGGGACACTCAAGACGAATTTCCGCCGTCCCCATCAGCACCGGCGTCGCCATAAGGTTCTGTATAAATTTCAAGTGCCATAATATTTTATCCCGGGGCGCGCAAGGAAGGGGAGGGAGAGGGAAGTGCGCGCGTGTTAACGTGATCAAGCGCGCGTATAGGGGGGAGGGGGTGGCAGGTGAGCAGGTGTCTGGTCTTCTAGCCCGGTTCAGGCTGCGCATGGCATCCCACGCAACCTATCTTTGTGGTAATCTGTGGCATGTGCAAAAGTTCGGTGAGCTGATATGGCTGGTGGTATCGTGTGTGCTGTGTTCTCGTGCGCCTAGTGGTGGAGGTCGCGTAATCTCAAGTTTCGGAGACGCACTCGAGCGAGAGGAAGCACAAGCCGTTTACCTCACCGCAACTATCGCTCTTTTTAACGCCAGCGTTGTAAGAGTGAGTGTCAGCCATCATTCACCTTTGCTTGTGCGCGCGTGACACAATGCTTGTTTTTTTTATTTAGTGAGCAAATATTTACTGCAATTTATATAGCCAGTAAAACCACCATCATTACTTCGTATACTTGACTAAGACTTTGCTATCGCTGTAATTGTTTCGCCTTTAGGGCGAAACTGCGACTTTCCTTTTCTTTTGGCTTTGTTAGCTGCCTCGAAAGACTGTCGCACTACACCTTCAAAGTTAAAATTAAATTTTGCTTTTCACTATGCAAGTTATACCACGGAAGTTCTTCTGTAAACTAAGTTGTTTCGCGAGTCAAGATTTTGCTACCGAAGTTTAGGGTTCTGTACACTGCTGCACTTTCTTACAGCATTGCCGAAATGTAAGCGCTTGCAAACGCAGGAAAATTTGAGACTTAGGAAAGCCCTTTGAGTGGTGCACTGAAAATATTCAGAACCTTAATTTCAACTTTAAATTTCTTATTATGGAATCACTTATCATGATACACTGCCCACATTCGGCCAACGTGCGGGAGTTTGTTCAGGAGAGCATAATTCGTAACGTGGCGCACATGTTTCCGTCTAACACAATCGATAACAACGCGACACTAGTACGCGTAGGACTCTTAAGCAAAAGGATTAGTAAGACAGGAAATGGTAGGGTGCGAACAACACTATATACAATAACATACGTATAGCATACGAACGTGCATGATTGTTGACTCAAAAAGCAGGGAAAAGCGCGAAGAGGTCACTATTCCTTTGTGGCCACGAATGAGCTCCAGACGCGCCACCGCAAGTCCCTGTGTTCACCACGGCAAATCAATACATATGCTAAATTAAAGAAAAAAAAACTGTCTAGTGCATGTATGGGCAGTCTGTATTCCTTTCATAAATACCGCTCGGAATTTCCACGGTTCTAAAACAAAGGAGAACGAAAAGTAAAATGTTGATGTTAGTACAATTTGGTTCAGAGCTGATTTATTTAACCTACACGCTCAGGAAGGCCTCCATATTCGCCTTGAAGAACAGCTCCCGGCGACATAGGAAGAAGACATACGGATTGTCAATCAACGTCAGATCTCATAAAATTTTCACAGAAAGGATATGATTCCGGACATGCGCTTTAACATGTAAGAGAAAGAGAGAGCTAAGGGAGCTGCTAATCAAGGGGAGGTTCACCGGAAATTAAATATTTGAAATTGATAACGCCTTGTAGTGATCTAGCTTCTTCAGACAAGTACGGGCGTCGGCTTTCAAGACGTAGGTCGTTTGTTCATGTGGCTAGTGCGATAACGTATATTTCTTAGCAGTTTTACTTTTTCTGTTTCATCTGCATGGTTTAGATTTTTCACTGCCCATTTTTTTATCCTCCCCGAAAGTTCCAGATCGGGACTGATCAAATGGTCAGTGAGTTATCAGTGAGTGATCAGTTACTGATCAAAGGAATCAGGAAGGGAGTTCCGAATCGCTTTGAGGAAGATCTTTACTTATTGCCGCTTTTTATTCTTTGTTCTTTTAGACTTCTCGATCTGTTTAGTTCAATGGCTATTAACCGCCTTCATCTTTCATCACCGGGTGACGAGCTTGCAACAAGGTTTTCAGGGTTCATTCGGTCAATTCGGCCCCAACCGCGTAAAAGGTGGCCCATTACACATCGTGGCTTCATCTCTACAACTGCAATCTAGACGCAGCGTGCTGGGCAGGGAACACTTCTGCGACACTCCTTTGACCCGTCGTTGCTGCTGCTCAAGCGGCCTTTTTCATCACGTGTGCTACCGGCCATCGCACTCGGCGCTGGTGACAAGACAGATGAGAAAATAAGCAGTGGAGAGCCAACCTCGGTGAGCGTTGACTGATTGCCGTGTCAACAACACACGCAGCCGCTTGAGACAGGGTAGCCGGGGAGATGACTCTTCAAGGAAAGCTGAAAGCAGCATTAAATCAACGTTTTCTATATAGCAGTATTCTGAAATAGATGAGCAAAGAAGTGCAGGTTGCTTTTACCCGGAGGAGAGCATCAATAAGGGATAATGAGAGAAGTTGTTGCTTAAGTGACGAGTGGCGAAGCGTCATCAGAAGTGTCCAACCTCTTTTCCTCAGAAGTCGTATATGTCGTAGAAAGTCTCAGGTTAGGGCGATGGCACGCGATACGTAGTCGTGTAGCAGTTAATACAGGCCTGCCATAAAAGCACAGGGGCCTCAAGTTCACCAGAGGCCTGTATGGTCCAAAAGCATATTTGGGAAATGAAGATAAATATTACTCTTTTTTCAGAGCAAAGGAAAATGATGGTGGTATGTGCCACAGATGCCGCGCAAACGGGATCAATTATGCTTCACTCTTATCGTACTGAATCGAGAAAAGGTATTCGTACATAAAAATTAAAATTCTAAGCAGTCAACAAAAATTTGAGCAGGCATTTCTCTCGTTCCTTTGTTTTCACTGTCTTCTTTTTCCATCGTCCTCCGTGTTTTCCAGCGAAATAGCGCCCCGCTTCGGCGAATGGTAGCGCGCTCCCGTGCCCACAGTTCGGACGTCCCCGTGGCCAGCTCGGCCTTCCCGCGCCTTGCAGTGCGGAGCGCTACCGCGATGGCCACGCGCCAGCGCCAGGGCACCACCACTGGCCAGGGCCGTCGTCGCCAACAGCGCCAACAGCCGAGGCAGAATCAACGCGCCGAGCACCGCGCTCAACCAGTTAACGGCCACGAAAATGAGGCCGGCGATGGAGGGATCCACAACGATGTTCCCGTGGGCCTCGTGCCAGGGTCAGTGATGGGGCCAGTCGTGGCATCATCCTTCTTGTACTTGCCACCGCCGTATGCAGCCGTATACCCTCCGGTGCTGCTTCAATTCGAGCCGTATGTCCCTTTTGTCGAGAATCAGGGCCTAGTCCCAGGGCAAGAGTACGCTCGGCTCTTGGAGGCGTCGATGCTGTGGGGCCTGCACGCGGACCAAGATCGAGCGGAGCAACTGCAGCGTGGTACTGGTGAACCACATGAAGGAGCCCATAACAACGCACCGCTGCACCAGATGGGCGCTGAGGAAGGTCACGGTGACGTACAGCAAAACCCGGTGGCCGTTCAGCCGGAAGATCTCTGGGAGCCCGAGTACTATGGCCCTGTGGTGACGAGCTACGGTACAGTGTCCATAATGCTTAGGCACTGTGTTCGAGTCGACATCTCTGTGCATGGCGCCGTGCGCGTTGTCAATTTCCCAAAACACTGCACAGCGGCTATCAACAGCGGTGGAGAGTGCAGCTGTGTCTGCCACCCGTGCGGCCGCGTGCTACAGCAGGGTGGAAATGTGCACATGGCAACAGGAACACGCTTGGCCCAGATCTCGATCCGCGGAGTGACCTTCACGGCGTTCAATCACGGACTCGTGTATCTGGTTGACGCTTCGGGAACAAAGTCCACAACAGAGCGCTTCCAGATCCTTTCCTACGACGTCCCCCTGAACGTGTTTGCCTACGAGGTGCCGCAGGGAGTGGAATGTTTTGACGAATGCTTCCGCATTGTAAGGGAGGCAAAGCAGAGGACCACGAGAACCGGCGACGAAATCTGGCTCGTGAACGGTGTGAGAATCAAGCAGACCCCGTGGGGAGATGTTCAAGTGTCCCGAGACTCAGGAAGACGTGTCATCTGGACGTCGCCCTCGGCTGGCACGATATCAGTGAACACGCCGATCGTGAAGACCGCCATGAGCTGCGATCCCCGAAAGTTCTTTTTCGTGAAGGTGGGTCAGAAGAGGCTCAGTGCCAGCGCCGATGCGTTCACAGTCCGGAACGGCAGCCAGCGAGCCGGATTTGACATCCGAGGCCGCCTCATTCTTCCCTGACCAAGCATATGGTAGCACTCTAGAGAACGTTATGCACAAAAAAGAACCAACAGTTTGCCTCGCCTATGGTGTCGTTCTCTGCTTACGTGAGAATACATTATCATTCCATATCAGTTTTGCTCCAAGTTGAAGTACACTTGCTGTCAACACATTCATTCATTTTATGGGGTTTTACGTACCAAAACCACTTTGTCATTATGCGGCACGCCGTAGTGGAGAACTCCGGAAATTTTGACCACTTGGGGTTCTTGAACGTGCACCTAAATCTAAGTACACGGGTGTTTTCGCATTTCGTCCCCATCTAAGTGCGGCCACCGTGGCCGGGATTCGATCCCGCGACCTCGTGCTCAGCAGCCCAACACCATAGCCACTCAACAACCACGGCGGGTCTCAACACATTCTAAGCGCTGTTGAACTCAAGGTTCTCTTGTCCATACGGCTTATCTTGCTCGATAACGGCGCTGTCTTTCAAGTCCACACCAGATGTAGTAGAGCTAGAGCAGACCGTCTGATGAGTTAGTAGTGATTAAGCGACGAGAAATCGAGTTGATTAATATCCGCCAATAAAAGATAAGTATTGAAGATGTAACCAACGCCATCAAATCGCATCTTTCTCTTACACGAACCAGCGCTATGCCAACATTGGTGTAATACTGAGTGCCGCTTGCGGCCTTTTTTTCTATAATGCAGGTGTTCCTGCCTCCCCCCTCCCCCCTTTATTTGACACAAATGTCAAAACAATCAGTCCTATTACAACCAAACAGGAGAAAACAACACGGCATAAAGGGATGTTCACACCACAAGACCGGGAAATTACCTATACAGCCCCAGTGCAACGACGATCGTCCTACGTGCTGTAAACGCTTATTCACTTGCGTTTAGCATGTTTGGTTGTTGTTGTTGTTGTTGTTGTGAAGTGATGGCAAAATCCCACTGTTGAGGAGGCTGACCGAGGATCGGGTCATATGAGGAAGAGATAATGGAAGCCTCAACGGCGCATCATCAGTTTCATAGCTATGACTATTTTGGACGTCGGTATTGGAGGGCCAGTTCAGTGTTAGGCATTCCACCAAAGTTTAAGTGCAAGTCCCGATGTCAGATTTTTCCGTTGTGATGTAGTGGCTACACCAACCAACTAGGGTATGTTTCAGCTGTGGTGCCCGTGATGACACTGCTTGCCACGTGCTTGTGACTTATGTTACAATGTGGGCAGTGGTGTTTATAAAGTTTTTATGTTATCTACTTCTTGGCTTCTGCTGTTTTTTCTAAGTAGTGTATCGAAATTTGGGATAGCCAGCCCTGAAGAGACATACCTTCTCATCGTTTATTCTCTTAATAAAGAATAATGATTTCGTCGTACTAAATAAGCTATAGAATTCAATATTGAAATAATCGCAGTCTTACTATTCAACCTCGTCTTTTTTCCTCTTTGTCTTCTATATGATTTTGTCAACGAGATGTTCACAGTGTTAGAATTATATTCAACATAGTCATTAATTGCCTTAAGGCGATACAAAATACTTGTGAGAAAGACTGGAAAGACTATAAAGGCACCAGCAATAGTGAATGAATATACAGCAGAACTTCGCGCGATTAGCATAACAGAATAATTATTTGCCGCTTGTCTTACATATTTGGTTGAAGTGGCCTCGTTCCCGCACGTAGTCATTTCTTTTTTCTTTAATTTTTGTTGCGGTGAAAAGCATGCAAAGCGGTGGTTTCTTACCAGTAATCTCATGTTTGCAGGAAACAGCTTGGTCTTATTTTTTAATATTATATTGCGCCGTGCCTCCAGGATTTATTTTCATTTTATACTCGATAGCGTCTTGTGAGTATTTCGTAACTACCCTGTGCCACATTTAAATTTCCAGGGATACGCTTTTCATGCAACGTGGTTGTTCATCTTACATCATTATTAGCGTCGAAGAAGTTTAAAGTACCCTGATATTCGTTTGAAGCCTCTCACTATGTTTCATGCCACGCGCCCCACACGCCGTGTAATTCTCTTCTGATTCCACTGTGGGTGTAATGGAATCAATGAGCTAAATTTGCATTTCCTACCATGAGTGTGAGGTGGCACAGACAGCGCAACATTTAGTTATTGTGACATTGTTTCTAGTACTCTAAGCTACACGTGAATTTACATCTTGCTTATCATAAGATTTTCCTACTTGGGAACCGCGAACTGCTGTAAGTTTTCATCAAGTAGCATTAACTCTGATAAACATTATCAAGTGCCCTTGCTGTAGCTGAACAACTCGAACCGGAAATTTCATGGCTTGGAAATCCTCACCTTGTACTTAGGTGCATGCAGGATGATCACCTTGTCAAAATGATAACATGCAATATTTCTTGCCCCTTCAAGTAGATCCCTCGCCGCACCCATTTTCTCGCCCTCCGGCGTATGAATTACCACGACCTACCCTTCAAAAAAATCTCCAATCTTTCTCGTTTGTACAGAAGCAAATGCACGCCCCTTTCACGATTTTATTTTAAATCTCAAGCTATTTCCGTCTTTATAAATTTATTTTCGCTATGGAGCTGGTACATAACTGTTACATTAGCTTATAACATGTGATGTGGTGTCCAAGTCTTGCATACGGGTAGATCAAGTAGCGTCGACATCGTCATGCTCCATCTCATAGCATTTCGTTTGCAGCGAAGCCACTTTCTCAATGATTTCCTAAAAATTGTATAACTTCTAAGGATTCCTGGTGGAATCATTAGAAGCAGTAGAAAATATACCAGATTTCTTTTATTTTGACTTTAAAATAAATTTCCCTCCTGCTGTCCAACCTTGTCTTTCACATTTAACCAGTTACAGCCTTTTCTGTCTCGACCCTTGTATTTAACGACGCACTTCCTTTCTTTCGCACATCTAGGTTTGGCCTCGCCGACATTGGCAGTTTCTGGTACGCTGACCAAACCGAGTCACTTCCGGCCTACTAATTGATACATGGCGCCCATTGCTCGCTGCGATGATCGGAAGGTGCTAGCTGCTGTAGCCCTTTTCGACCGATTCCTGGCACCACTCCTCACCTTTTTCTATCGCCATGTCTGCTTCTCTTTTCCCTTTTTCTCTGCCGTTGCAAGCCCCGCTCTTCTACGCCCTTCGCGGTCTCTCGTGGCGACAAACAGTCGTCGGCACGGCGGCCGAAAGAACGACGCCCTGGGCAAACACAGTTTTCATTCCGGGCTCAGTATATACGGGAGAGCATGGCGGCGGTCATTCTGCCGTAGCAGCGAGCGCACGCCTGCCCGCTATATGTTTATGCGAGCAGCCGAGTGCTGCTGCAGGGCGCTTTTTGTTTGTTTTTAGTTATGGAGAGACGCAGCCCATGTCATAAAGGTTCTCGTCGAAGAGCCGCCATGTATGCCTTGGCAATCACTGAACAAAAAAAAAGTACTTGCGGTGTATGTCTGCAGTGACCAGTGTTAAGCTGGTGTCGCGACCATTGGTGAGCCAGTGAAGCGAAGGGTGCGGGAAAAGTGGGGTAGACAGTTGAAGGCGCACCAAAAAAAGCGAGAATAGATTTCAGCGCAAACCGCTGTTGCCTGCTTGTAGTTCTTTTGCAGTGCCCATAAAATGTGGTCATAAGTTTTGTTCCCAGCGTACGTTCTGGGTCCAGCCATCAAATTGCTTGCACACCTCGGTATGCTGCTGGTCTCCTGCTTTACTGTCAGCCGATTTTACAAGCTGCGCAAATTTTGACCTTAACGTATTTTTTTTTTCAGAGATTGCATTTATTTTCCGTAGAGAGACAGAGAAGTCATAAGGGAAAGGCAGGGAGGTTAACCCGACTGAGCCCGGCAGGCTACCCTCCACTGGGGAGAGGGAACTGAAAGCGGAGAAGGTAGAAAGAAGTTCGGAGTTTGCATTATTACACACACAAGCGTTCTTCGCTGAGCCAGTCACAGGCGGTCATACAGGTGGGTGCATTTCAAAGACCGCAAAAGCGCCTTTGTGGCCTTGTTCATAGGAGACGCGCGAGACCATGGACCCAAATCTTTTGCTCAGTGAAAGGCCTGTCGTCTAAGTGCCCCAAAGCTGTCCGAAGCGGACTTCTATGATCTGCGTATGGGGTGCAGTCAAACAGCAGATGCTTGGTCGTTTCTTCATAGCCGGCTCCTTGCCTGCGCCGTGGAAACACGCCAAGATAGTCCTCATCCCCAAACCGAACAAACCTTTACATTTCAGTTTCAGTTTCAGTTTATTCAGACATACATCGCCTGAATTCAAAGGACTAAAGGCAGATGAACTCTGCCCGACTAAGGTCCCTCCACCCATACATTTCCTGAGAATCAGTGAGAATAAAAAGAAAAAAAAAGAAAAAGGAACAATGGATTTATACATTAGAACATGCCAAAAGAATTGTCTGAAAAGCAGAAGTAACATCGCGAACAGGCATCTTAAATTATGTAACAGAATCACAATAATGCAACAGCAATAACCCATAACAAGAATAAACGCGTACATCACTGGCAACATATTAAAAAGTACAAGATTATGCAAGCGCTATACACTGCAACCTAACAATTCCTATTAATGTATAACTTTTAGAGAATGTAGCAGAGTACAAAGGTTATGGAATTTTCTTAACGCAGTAACTTATTTAGGACGCAGTACCAGAGAATAAGTACATTGTAACATTTTTTTTTAAACTGTGTATAGAACTTCATTTTTCAATAAGTTCGTGGATATAACTATTGTTGCAGAGAAGGTTAGGTATTAAGTAGTGCAATTTTTCATCTCCGCAAATGGTTCTGAATAGCGGTATTCTAAATCTCTCGTGTCGGAGATCATAGGGAACATTAGTAGGGTAGCACTCTGTCATATTTACCTACTCACCTCATTTCCAATATCCTTGCGAATATACAAGGTGAGCTTAAGGTTATAAAGTTGATTAACAGTAAGTAATTTAAGCTCGTTAAAAAATGGGACAGGGTGTTTAGTTGGTCCCAGATTTTCTGTGCAGCTAAAAGCTCTCTTTTGTACAATTGTTAACCTTTCAAGGTTCGTTCTTGAAGCCGTACAACAGAGTAAAAGAAAGTAATGGAGATTATAATGAACTAATGAGTAGTATAACTGGAGCCTTAGCCAGTTTGGCACCAGAGACCTAAGTTTATATAAGAGAGAAATTATTCTAGACATACTGGCATCTACTTTGTTGATTTGCGGTGTCCAACTGAGGTTTTCATGAAAAAGTACATCCAAGAATTAAAAACGGGACACGCTCGATGTCATTATTTTAAATCGAACAGAAATGGCGTAATCTTCGCGGTTATTTCTGCCTTTGAATAAAATATATTTCGTTTTACTAACGCTTAATTGTTGCTGGTTACGGTCAAGCCAGTATGAAAGCGAGATCAACCACTCTTTCGCCGCCTTTTCTAAATCCCTTAAACGGATGCCAGAGAAAAACAAGCTGGTATCGTCCGCATACAAAACTATAGAAGACGTTTGTGGTACGGGCACAATATCATTTATGTGGATAATAAAAAATAGTGGACCGAGTATAGAACCTTGTGGTACACCGAATTTCAATGGCTGTAGCTGAGATTTATACCGTGAAGAGACGTATACTGCAGCCTGTCTGTTAAGTAACAGCGTATTAATTGTAGACCTACCCCTCGAATGCCATAATGTGGTAATTTTTCAAACAGTATATCATGCTTAACAGAGTCGAATGCTTTTCGGAAGTTAAAAAAAATTCCTAGAGTGAACTCCTTGCTATCAATAATCTTAGCTATTTTTTCTTTGATACTAAGTAAAGCTGTTCTTGTGGATTTTTTTTTTTCGAGAAAGCCGAATTGTTCCTTGACAAGCAATCCATGTTCATCAAGAAACTTGGTTAGTCTTGTTTTTATTATGTGCTCTAAAGCCTATGAGAATAAGAGTACCACCGAAATCAGTCGATAATTGCTAAGATCATTGATAGGACCCCCTCTATACAAAAATAAATTATGGAGTTTTACGTGCCAATACCACTTCCTGATTATGAGGCACGCCGTAGTGCAAGACTCCTGAAATTTCGACCACCTGGGGTTCTTTACCGTGCACCTAAATCTAAGTACACGGGTGTTTTCGCATTTCGCCCCCATGAAAATGCGGCCGCCGCGGCCGGGATGCGATCCCGCGATCTCGTGCTCAGCAGCCCAACACCATAGCCACTGAGCAACCACGGCGGGTCCACCTTTATACAACACCGCAACGCTAGCGGTTTTCATATTAACTGGAAAAATGCCTCTTGATAATGCTCTGTTACAGATAATTTGCAAAGGCGCTGATAAAAGTGAGCAACGAAAATAATTGGAGTAGCTTTAATGCCTTCATTACTGGCAGCAGTATTTATATTCAGTTTCTTAAGAAAAGAGTTGGTCTCTAATTCACTGCAAGGAGACCCAAATATGGAATTCGAAATGAACGGATATATATTTCGGTGCATCTAGTTGAGTGCTCGACGATGAATATGCGCCTGAGGATAAAAAGTGGGTATTGTATTTATCCGATAAAGTCTCATTACTGTATTCAACACCATCAGTAATTAGTGTACCAGGGATACTGTTCTGTTGTTGACCAATAATCAATCGCACTGTGTTGCAAATTTTTTTTGGGGCGATCAGAAACAGCAATAAACCTATACTTCTAGTATTCACATCGAACTTTCTTGAGATCAGAGTTTAACTAGTTTTGAATTATCTTATGTTCATTTAGAAAAGAGATATTGTTCAGATTAATAAATTGGCGGTACATGACATCACTGGCTTTTATTCTCAGAAATAATTATTTTGTGACCCACGGTTTTCTGCATTTTTATGTGCTTTTTTCGACAACATCCACCCCATATCTCTCTCGACATGCGTTGGAAAGTTCATGGAGCATGTTTTTCTCACTCGGTTTAGTGAATACATTGATAAAGAAGACAAGTTACCGCACACCATGATCGGCTTCCGTACACGGCGGTCTGCACAGGATGCCATGCTTTAACTTCAGCGTCAAGTAGTTGACGCACGGCAGGGACCTAAACTGGACACGAGGGCCATACTCGGCCTAGACCTTACAAAAACGTTTGATAACGTCAAGTACTTTGCTATTCTCGAGGCACTTTCGCAACTAAACGTGGGTGCAAAGATCTATCGCTACATTAAAGACTTCCTCTGCAACCCCACTGCCAGATTGACGATAGAGGGGCTCCAGTCGGAGGTTATGCAGCTGGGAAGCAAGGCCATATCACAAGGGTCGGTCCTCTCTCCCAAGCTTTTTAAGATCGCCCTCCTGGGACTCCCAGCACAGCTGTCGGCCATCCCACGCCTCCATCACTGCCTATACGCGGATAACATCACCCTCTGGGCTGCTGGAGGCCGTGACGGAGAAATAAAAGATACCCTGCAAGGACCAATCAACACGGTCATACGGTACGTTGAGGCACGAAGACTTTCGTGTTTGCCGGCTAAATCAGAATTATTCATCCTAGGTCCCGTTGCCCACCGCTGAATGACTAAGGCGAGCACGCACGCCATCACGCTGGAGATCAAAGGACATCCCATAGCGTGCGTGCCTAGCCTGCGATACCTGCGGCTCCGTATACAACACAGCCGTAAAAACACAGATACTATCCAACGCCTCAGCAACCAAGCTACTCAAATAGGAAAGCTCCTCTCTCGCATTGCCACCAAAAACATGGGAATAAAAGAGGACAACCTGATATGATTGATACAAGCCTTTATTATCAGCCGCATTGTGTACGTCACACCCTTCCTGTGCCTCTCGAACGCCGAAAAACACAAGATTAACGTCATTATAAAAAAGGCACGCAACCAAGCGTAGTTTTCTACTTATTCTGTTTCCTTGGAAATAAACTGTTAGTTGCGAGTAGCGCCCGTGTTTGTCCTCTCTCTCTCTTTCTCGTCTACGTCTTCTTCGCGCACCTTTTTGTTAAGATGAAAACAACCCCTGCCCATCCCTCAATCGACGGGGAATCAAAAGCTGACAGAATTGGGCCTACATAACGCCATTGATGAGTTCACTGAGGCCCAGCTGCTCTCACAAAGACCGGCCGGCATATTCTCCGCACCCTGAACATCCATTATTTTGTATTACCTTGCAATCCTCATGCATTACCGTAAGGCAAGAATGAAGTACCCATGCCACATCCACCATTCAAAGTACACTTCTCCATTTCACATACAATTCATTAAAAACCCATCACCATGCGTATGACGCTCTTTGGCCCTATCTGGCCCTTGCGCCATAAAACCGCATACATCAATCAATCAAGAATTAAGTACCCGCCTCCTGACAAGTCACTCAATAAGTACCAGTCGACAACATGGTGATTATTACAGACACGCACATTCCCCTCACTTTCGCTGTTCAGTTACATTTAACCAGATGTTTACACACCACAATGCAAAGCTTGCGAGGCGGCTCGCGTCGACCTACACCATATAATGTGGGCATGTCCCTCAGCGTCACACACCATTAAACACAGCACCAATCCTACATTTAAAATTGCCACGCCCGAGCAGTGGGAGGCTGTGGTGCTCAGCGCATGCCCGGAGAACCAACTGTGGGCAGTCCGGCTGGCCAACGACGACGTCAAAACTCAAGGAGGTCTGGCCGCATCCGGAGGAAATAGATCTCCGGTGGGGCTAGTCTCCAGGTCCCCGCACCCCTTGACCCCAGCAAGGGCATTTAATAATGTTTCTCTCTCTCTCCCTCTCTCTCCGACACCACATGTGCTGCAATTGGAACTGTTCAGCATTCCAATTAGGAATCAGCAGGCGTTTGTGAAACTCCTACTCGCAGGTGGCACAGTAACGTTTCTTCCTTCGGTTAAAACCATGTAAAAGTTGTAATCTCCTATGTGCGTCCATGGCACATAGACGCCAGTTGGTGAACTCCAGTGTGTTCCATTTCCTTATAATAATGATAAGACAGCTGAGGCAAGACCACTGAGGTGCCGCACAGCATCCGCTCTCGACAATGGTATCGAAGTGCTTTCACATTCACCATGTGTCTCACGGGCAGCTTTGTCGGCACTTTCATTGCCAGTAATGTTGCAGTACCAAGGTAGCCACCAAAATTCAATGTCGTGGCCTCTGCCCATCGCTTAACCACAGCGTAATCGCATATATTGTACCAAGTATTCCTGTGGGTTGTGGCGCAGAGCTTAAAAGAATGATTGCAGTGCTGCCTTTGAGTCACAGAATATAACCCAGTGATTTGGTGACAGTTGTGTCACATATAGCAAGCCCTGCGCTACGGAAGGTGGCATGTTCGGACCCTGTCAATGTTGTGACGTGGCGGATCTTGAACTTCCTGCCGAGGACTGTCTACAGCACCAGTAGAGCTGGTTATTGTCGGAGGGCCGTCTGTATAAATGTGAACTCGATTGAAGTATGAATCATGCAGTATATATAGAGCGGCTTGATTCAGGGCACAAGTTGGCAAGTCGGACTCCTTTTTCAACTCCTGGAATGGAACGCCACACTTGTGGCTGCTGGAGACGCACGACAAAGGACAAGTTAATTTTGTTGCAGGCGTGAAATCGGATGGAAGAGAGGATCGGTACAAGGCTACAATGCTCGAAAAAGTTGCCTCTGGTCTACGTTCCGTGAGAGAAGCAAGACGTTGAAACAAGAGTTGGCAAACTTGACGAAGATGATTTCTAAGAGTGTCTGTGGCGATATACGTACTAATGGGACGTTTCCTGGCGATAGCGATTGTTACAGCTTTTGAAGCGCATCGCGGTAGACCCAGACAGGTTCGAAGCGCATGAGCTTGCATGCTGCCAAGCACTCTGAGATTTGTGCTCCGGCTGCTTAACAGCACCGGAGTGCGGTAACGCAAGAAACTCGTGAAGAGCGCTTTGCACAGTTGAAGCATGGAACTCATCGACGGTCCTCATGCTTTTCCAGTGATTGCTTTGAAAAAGTGACTGACGGAGGAGTCTCTTCCTTAGAGAGGATACATGGGGGCTCCAGGAGTGGTCACGGTCGAGAATTATCCCAAAAAGTCTATGAGTTCCCTTGTACAAGACATCCGGGTATCCAGTCAACAATTTTCGAATGAAGGCCACTAATGCGTATGTTGCTGTTGAGATGCCCAGGACTTCTCTCTGAAGGTAAGCAGACATCAGCGTTGCACCCTTTTGTAATCTTGCGCTAACCTGCGGGCGAGTTACTCCTGAAGCCGAGATACAAATGCCATCTGTGTTAACTGACAGACGGACCGACTGTGGCAGGGACTCCGCTAGCCCAACGAGAGCTAGGAGGAACAAAACTGAGCATAAAACTCCACCTAATGGAATTCGTCGTTTGGTGTAGTTGTCGGTAGTTTGACTATCCTCGGTGAATATAAAGAAGCCCTTTCGGGTCAGGTAGCTCCGAATCCACAGAAAAGTGTGGCCTGCGATGTCCACAGCCACGAGCGCCTCAAGCATGGCTGCATGCGAAATGTTGTCATAAGCTTTCCTCAAATCTAAAGATAGCGCTACGGAGAGGCGTTTGGATAAATTGTGTTGTTGGATCGAAGACACAATACCAAAGACGTTGTTGACCGACGAAAGATCACGTTGAAGGCCTGTCGTCAGGTCTGGATAGGCATTGTAATGTTCAAGAAACCGCTCCAGGCGCGTGAGCATCATCCTTTCCATCAACTTGCCAACATAATTGGCGAGAGCAATAGGCCGATATGATGTTACTTCAAGGCGACGATTTCCTTGCTTTAGGTTTGGGACAAAACGGCTACGCTTCCAGTCAGAGGTAACAAAACCGTCACTCCATGAAACGTTGAGATGACGCAGCATCAACTCTCGTTCTTCATCATCAAAGTAGCATAGAACAGCGTACGTTATATTGTCGGGTCCGGGCGAAGAGGAAAGCCTGCCAATGGCTAGAGCAACCTCTAGTTCTGCCATGGAGAAAGGTTCGTCCATTGCCGAATCTTGCGTGAAGGGAACTACGTACAATTCGAGGTCCTTTAGTAGCACTCTGTCAGCTGCAATTGCCTCACAAAAGCCTTCACCAACATCCGCTTCTCGAGAGCCTCGGTGGAGAGACAGTGCCTTAAAGGGGTGGCTTTGCTGAGGAGAAGAGCGAAGGCCCTGGAGAGTTCACCAAAGCCGAGATAGTGCTTTACGGAGGTCCAACGCGTTACAGAATGATTTCCATCCTTCGCTGCCGAATTTGTCCATGCAACGACCTAATTCCTTCTGCGTGCGCCTGGCCTCCCTAAGATCGAGAATGGACTTTGTGCATCTAGAAGGTGTTCAAAATTAAGCTTTATTTTTTCTTAAAATTAAGCACTGGGAGGCATGCGAAGACCACCTGTGCAAATAGGTTATGTGACCAGGGGTACACAAAGTGAGGTAATAATTATCACTGTCAGCAGCCCAATTCCAAAAAATGGAATACTTAACTTTTTGTCGACTGCAGTAAGTGGGAATGTTTGCATTAAAAATTTAGAGGTAGTCGTGTTCCCACACAGTATCAGTTGGAAGAATTCTTCTAGCGTGTGTGCGCTCAGAGATATCCGACTCCAAATTTTGTTTGTAGTTCGTATGATTATGCATGCAAGAGAGTTAGGATCGGCGCAAAGCTCCTCCCTCAAGTGACGCGGCTGTTGCGTGCTGCGTTTAGTCTGACAACGGGGCGGAGGCATTGGCAAAGATGATAACAGCTCCCCTTCCCCTCTCGGCTGGCGAAAGCAAAATATAACAGCGTGGTGTGCCATGAAGTTGTTGCTCTTCATTTCAATAAAACTTACAATACTTAGAAATCAGCAGAGTACGAACGCTGAAGTAATATTATGTAGCTGTGCATTTGGTTCATGAAATTCGCGGGCTTTGCCATGATGCATAGACAAAAGGAAGTCGACGGATAATAATGAAGTGGTCGCCATATTATCTGTCTGCGCAAAAGTATGGCAAATGCGAAGACAGTACAGCGTTTAAAAAAATGAAGTTGTTCAGAGAAGTACAATGAAGTCCAATGAGAAAGCACTCCTCTTTGAAGCTGCAAATCGTCGACATAAAATTTGGAACACTTGGAGGCTGCAAAAACTACAAGGATAACTAAATACTGCAAGTTACATTGCTGAAAGAAATCGCGGTAGGCTTCAGCGATTCCTGTAGCTCTGCCCTCCTTTTCTACGGCAGTAGTTACTCTCCCCCTAAAGTGGCGAGCTTTGTAAAAAACTCGAGCAATTCCGTAAAAGTTTCCCGAAACATGCACCCTTACAGAGCCATGACATTGGTGGGGGCATGACGACGACGATGGCATTAAAAACGGTGATGTCACGACGGAGATAACAAGGATAGCAACAGACGGTGACTGCTGCACGACCAGGGCAGCGGCATGATGGCTTTCAATAAGATTTTGCATGTAGTGTTTGTATCCCATAATAGATAAACTATCTATGGATCCCTGCACAAAGACGTAATTCATAGCGGGGCAAAACGCAGACTGAGCAACCCTTTTGTGGCTCTCAATTACGGTCGCCCTATAAATAAAAATATAATAAATAATCGGATTTACTGTTTCCACAAATTGTACATATCCCCAGGCTATGCTCAAATGGTAACTAGTCCGTTTACTTCACTGGTCAGGGAAGTGGTAGTTTTAATTTTCCCACACCTCCAGTCACGCGCAAGAAGTTCCGGTTATTTGAGCTGCGAGCAGTAATTTTAGGCAAAGAACACCACATCGAAGCCGGTACTGGACCAGTTAACTTGGTGAGCTAGTTATCGCGACGTGGAGTTAGAACAGGTGGACGCCGGGCCTGTTCCTTGTGAGGAGAGGCAGTGTTTAACCCCTCCTAAACTTTCTGTCGTCGTGATATAAACCTTCCGAGAAAAAAGCTATTATAAAAAAGTAACAAACACAGCTCAGCATGACTTTTGCGCATGACTTCGTATCCTTGAAACTGTTTGTTTCTTTCGGTGGATTTCCTGCATGCTACATGCAGCAAGAAATATCATAAGAAGCCAACAAACACTGACACCCAATGCGAAGGTTGTGGGTTCGGGTCCCACCTGCGGCAAGTTGTTTTTTCACCCCCTTTAATTTCCATTAATTTATCGTTTCTTTATTTCATTGATTAAGCACCAGTAATTTCCCCTATGTTGTCCTTTGTGTCAGTGTTTGTTGGCTTCTTCTGATATGACTAATAAAAATCGGGCCCATCTGTTTACTCTCCTTTTCTTGTTTGTGCAGCAAGAAACTAATTTTAAAGCATCAGTAAAGAACATATAACCCTGTGTGACGCAAGCAATGCCACCATGACATTGGGGAATGTGTTATCCGTTAATCCACAGCTACAGCCCGCTTTGACAGTCAGCTTGAGTTCGGCGTCCCGGTGTGTGTTGTGCTTGACGTGGCAAGTGCCGGGACACAGACACAGCAGGCAATCAGTATCTGCCATATAGCCACAGGAGCCCGTTCCTTAGGACAAGTTCCAAGGCTTTTGGCTGTCAGTCTTCAGTGCCACCCGGGAACTTCCAATCCTGCAAAGGCAAACTTAACCGGAAAGACTGAGATGAAGCAAAAGACACACACAGCAAGAGCATGTGTGAACCGCGGAGAGTGTATTTCTGGGCGTGGAGGAAAGTTTGAGGGTCTTGAGGGTGCGAGGCAAGCGGGGTCTCAAATAAAAGGAGGGAGGGCGATCCATTTGGTCGTCCAGCAGGAGGAACGCAGTCATAATACCACCTTGAATACGATGTTCGGTAACACCGAGGCGTGACTCAATGCCTCGATTATATGTTTTTTAACGGATATGTAACAGGTTCATAATGGGCTTCAGGTCCTTCATTGCACCAAGTGAATAAGCGTGAATCATGAATCGTCGTAACGCTTCTTAGTGCACTGACGGAGTTAGTATTGCATCACGTATGCCTCCTACTTGAAGCAACAGCTAATAAGGTATTGAAATAGTGAATTATCCGAATCCAAGCGACTACAAATATCCGAGAAAAGCGACCTCCGGATATCGAATCGGATATTGAATATTTTATTTTTCGACGGAGTTCTGGAGCTGTCTTGGTAAATAAAGGGGTTTGCTAACGTTATCTACATGTCTCCTTTCAATGCGTGTAATTCCATTTGCGAATGGATCTCTAGTAAACTCAAGACTTTGTAAACAACAGAGAACTCCTTTCAGTTATCTGGTGAACCATCACACTGAAGTAATGCCAAAAATGGAGCGAAACAGCAAATCACCCAGTGCCGGAGAGAAGTATGACACTACACCATCGCACATTGTTCAAAGGGATCCAAACATGGTGAGAATAATGATCAATCAATCAATCAATCAAAAAAACTTTTATTATTTTCAAAGGTTGTGCAGTTGGATCGAATACACAGAAGGAGGTTCCATAGCTCAAGGCTGCAAGGGGACCTTCTGTTTTGAGGTGCATGAAGAGAAGTGAGTAAGCAACAGTGATTATAATGTAGCAACGGCTAGTAAGTACAACTATTAAACATAATTCACATACAACATATAAGACAACAATCCAGCCATACAACAATCCAGGCAACAAATGCGCATAATGACTAAAAGAAACTATGGGGGAACCTAAGCAAGTCTTATGATGTGCAAATGCGAGAGCACCGCTTGTCGCTGACTGTGTTACTGAGTTATGTCGATGAGTTTAATGTTGCGACGCCATGTTGCTGAGTTTAGTGCTGCTGCGTTTCAGAGTGTGATGATGCTGCTTATGAGGACGCAGCAACGCAAGTCGACAAACCGGCCATATTACGATCTGTCAGCCGAGTTTTATTAGTAGAGTTCTGATAAAAGTAGTGTTTTACGCAAATTGCGTTCAGTGCTCTCAATGACACCACTTTGCCGAACGACGACAGTACGTTTCTGAGTGGCATCATGGCGTTGATATTACATTTCTTCATCAGGTTTGTAGGCGAACTCCACCTCATACTCTGAAGAGATGTCGTAGTCGTCGTCCGACCGTTACCTGAAGCGCGTTGCATCTTATTCGTCATTGTGATCCATGGGCTTCGGCGACGGCTGCATCTCCCCATGCTCGCTCCGTAGCCGCTCGCTCTGCCATTTAGCGAATAGCCCGCAAGGCAGAGCCAAACCACATCCACAAGGCTGAACACCTTCATCATTGTCGCCTGTTGCATCGGTGGCGCGATGCATATTTCTCCACATTCCAAAACATTCTTCTACAGAGTGCATAATGGAACACTACCTGTTGAAGCCTGGCTAAGTAGGAAAGACATTTTTGCGTCTTCGATTAATTGTCGTCTCTATTATGTACCGGAAACTATAGAACGCTGCTTTATTGGCTGCAACGACACCATCTTGATTTGGGAAGTTCTCCAGAGGACTTTTAAAAAGGACCTTTACGTAAATCCTCATATGATACGACATCTTATGCCGCCCAAAATGTGAACATGTGCGTTTTGCTACTTATGACGTTGCACAGTTTATGGAAAACTCCCATGTTAGGTCGGAATAAAGAAGAAATTGTACCTTCGCAGTCACATTTCATTCAGATCATTTCACGACTGAAAGACTTTTATGATCAAAGAGACTTCCAACCAAACTAGCATCCATTGTTGATGCAGTGTATTCTTTTGCCTCCCTTTTGTAGAATTGTTTTCTGTAATATTTGTACTGTGAAGTGTTTGTTTTTGCTTGTACACGTGGCTATGACTGTTCTGGCCGCTATGTAAATGCTTTGTAAAAAAAAGCAATGCAATGCCAAGTATTATGCAGTGTAAAATGCGATGTAAAAAAGGGTGACTTCGGTGAGGCCACATTTTTTTTTTTAGTCAGGAAGATTGCGTAATTTCTGTGCTGTTTTCTGCCACGGTTTGCTGATGACAGCGGGTTCGCACGATGAGCCAAGTAATGCTCACGCATTAAAAACTCTCAGCAACTGGTGCCCTTACGCGGTCACCACAGATCCCCTGCGCCAGAATCATCCGGGACAGTCTTCTATCATTCTCCCTTCCTTGACACTCCATTAAGTGTTGCGCCTTAAATATTCGAAATAAATGAATATTCGAAACGTTCAAATAGAGAATTCTGAAATCGAATTCAAATCCAATAACAAAGACTCGTCGATTTATATTCAGAATTTCGAACATTCGCACACGCCTAGTAATTTCGATGGTATGGGAGCGCTACACACTGTTGCACATGCGGGCATGTGGGCTTGCAGTGCCTTGCCTTCCTATAGTTGGGAAATAACCGCTGCTTCGGTGTGCACTAGACAATGCTATTGAGGGATAGTAGTCTCAGTTGTGCAAGCTAGCTGATCACGTCGACGAAGTGGGTTCGATTTTGTTTTCTTCGTGGTAAGAGTCATGGCCATGGAAGGGTAGCTTCTTTTCTGTCATATTCACAGAGGACCATATTGCGATGTTTCTACTATTTTGACACAGTAAAGCTTATACAAAGGTACCCTTGAAATGTTTTGAAATAGTAACGTATTTATCAAATGGGGGGGGGGGGGGGCACGTCACGTTTTAAAAGACATTCGATAGGTTAAATCGAGATTTAATAATGATGCGTAATTGAAATTTCTGTAATGAAGATTTTAATGATGATGATAATGTGCAGTTTCGGTACACGAGGACCAGATATGTCCGACACTCCGCTTGATGAAGAAACTTTCATCCAAGTGGGCAGAAGGGCAACCGAATAACGTCATTTCTCATTCGCAGTCTTATTCGTATTTGTATTGTATTGTATTCGCATTTGCATTTGTATTGGAAATCAAATTATCACACAATAAGAAATAAACAAAGACTTCACGTAACTGCATGTTCCTGCCACTAGATTCAATCATTTGCTTGGCGAATTATTTACCAAAACCATAAAAATAATGGTTCGCAAGTAAGTTGATATAGTCCAATGAATGTCAAAACGAAACATTTGCAACTAGTGCCATTCTTCTCTCTCTCTCTCATAGTTGACTGTCTTCTTTTCACAACACCCCACAGCAATTCCATGGGAGTTCGTTCTCTTTGATGGCGAAGAACATCCCAACAGAAGCGCAGGGCGGAACGACTCCATTTTGTCCTAAGGACCATAAATGTTCAGAGCCCAGTAACTCGCATCGGCCCTGGTCTGAGAGATTCCTTGTACAACTGAAGTAGCGCTGATGTCGAAGGAGAAGTCAATAACAGTCCGGAGCTCGGGGCGGTGAAAATAGCGGCTGAGAAAATCAATTTACATCTTTCCGCCCCACAGAGTGATTTGAATTCTCTTAGGGGTCTCATCATAGACAAAGAAGCATTTATGGGCTGTCTTGCCTGTTATTTTATTTACTTTTGGGCGCATTTGCCAACGTGTGCTCTCGTGCGACTGAAATATTTTATACTCTTTGTGGGGGGGTTCAATCACGTTCTAAGCAGGAAATGTCCTACACAACTTCAGTTACACATACCGAGGGGCTTCACGGTCATGACGCTCCTGTATATATATTATAAGGAAAGCTCATTCGGATAACGCGGAAAACTGGCCCACCCTACGCACGGTCAAGAGTAATAAGCCATGTGCAGTGAAATCTGGTAGCGTGTTCCTGTGCGCTGGACTGTCCTCACTGAGGGTTACACGAGAAGTAAACCGCATGCAGACTGCAAAAATAGCGGCCAATTAACTGAGCAGAGACGTGCATTATATAATGGTGAACGTATTCAAAGAAAAAGTGCTTACGCTTAGACTGTTTGTGTTAACAGAGGAAATTGAATCATGATATTCTGCGTTTACTATCGAAGTTGACCGGCCAATGGCAAACAACAGTTACGAATGAAAAACTTCGTGAATTGGACCTCTCGGGGAAAATTCCTGCCTAAGAGCTTCTTAGAACGACAGGAAGCTGAGCTAGTTGGTAAGGATTCATTATGCAAAAAAGAAGTGAGGCGTGCAGACAGGACACAGGGGTAGAGAAGTGGACAACACGAACGCCGACTATCAACTGAAGGGAGCACTGAGGCGAAAAAAGAAAGAAGACACAAAACTCACCTGCGCATGCTCAGGAATGGTAACACCACGTGTCAGTCGGGTACACGTGCCGGTCTACGTGGGAGATAACTGTTAAGGCGCTTAATCTCTTCCTTGTGTAAAGTAATCGAAGGCTGACTCACGCACGCACTTCCACCATTATAGATATGCCATGCCTCTTTTTTTTCGCCTCAGTGCTCCATTCAGTTGATAGTCGGAGTTCGTGTTGTCCACTTCTCTACTCTTGTGTCCTGTCTGCACGCATCACTTCTTTTTTGCATAATAAGAGCTTCTTTGTACATATGGGCTGGCCAGGAGCCAAATCCAGAAAGGTTTTAGTTAGTGCATGAGAGCTGTTTACGTTGCCTGGGGCCCTATAACGTAAAACTATTCCAATATGTTTCTATTCGAATTACCTGACGTCAACTTTGCGTAACCACCAACGCAAGCACCGGGCGGTCACCCACAGGGTTGTCTGAACAGACCAATCAAACACTCTCCTCGTTCATAGGAGGTCACTTTTGTTTGCTTGAAAAACGAATCACATTGCCTACACTGAGCGGCTTGTCGTATCTAATTGACTGACAAGAGGCGAGGAGAACGTTCAAGTGGAGAGGGATTCGATGGGGCCGAGCCACTGCACTGAAAGTCGATAACCGGATGAAGAGGGTGGTGGCGGCGTATACGATTGGTCAGCTTTCCCTTACTTAGCTTGTGGTGGCTGGTCGAAAATCGCGGCGGCATGCAACGGAAGCTCAAGAATGACGCTAAAACGGACCCTCGGCAAATAAGAGTTGGCAGAATGAGGGGGTAGACGTGCCGAAAATGCTCGAAAACGTTACACGGCCACGCAAGAAGTCTTATTATACGCGGGAGGAAGAAGAAGAAGAGGCTGCGCACGGTTGCACCGCACATGGGTTCCGCCTTTACATCGCTAAACCCTGGATAATTGACGTCAGCGCCGCCACAACCAGCCTCACTCGACTCCTTACGTCGAGCGGAACACGTGGACACCCAAAGCTATACTGTGAGTCGCTTGCTCCACGAATTACCGGACTCTGAACTTCGCAAGAGGCGCCCGCCCAGCTAAGCCTAATGACGGGTACGGTCTAGCCGAAGACCTTGGCCCAGTTCGGCGCTCCAATGGCCACCAATGATGGCACCGAGATGAATCTCGAGCACGCACAAATCCCACTTCCTGATGAACCTGCCGGCGGAGACTGGCTCACTGTTAAGTACGGTCGGAAGAAAACATCGACTCCCACCAATTCCACCCCTCCAACCCCGACACCCATCGGTTCCCCGACAAGCCCGACTCCCACCGCTACCCCGAAATGACCTCAAGGTAATCATCCGCCCCCGAGAAGGACTCAACCTTGCCACCTGGACCACGCCACAGGTTGCTGAAGGCATCAGGCTGGCATGTCAGCACCCCACTACTGAACACGTACGGACCCTTACTGTAAGAATTGACCCAGTTCAAAACATCGCTATTGCTAGCACACCAAACGAAGAGCTAGCTATGAGCATCCGTCGCATCACTCCAATTCACCTGGGCGGTCGAGATTTTGCAGTCACGGCATACGTGGCGGCACCCGACAGCTCCGTCAAAGGGGTCATTCACGGCATTCCCGCAGGAACTCCCACAAAAGTCCTTAACAGACTCTATGCACCTGGCCGAGAAATCTTACACGCCCGTATGCTCGGACAAACCGCTGCGGCAGTGACCACATTCACTGGCAAGGCTGTACCCTTCTACGTGCGATACTACAGCGGTGAAGTGCGATGCAAACCATACCGACCAACCACGCATTTCTGCCGCATCTGCCACCAAGTCGGCCACCGGACCGATGTATGCCCAACTCCAGAAGCAAACGTATGCCCCCCGTGTGGTACACGGAACCCCGCTCAGGACCACCCCTGTCACCCCCGGTGCGCCTTATGCCAGGGGCCTCATCCTACGGCTTCCAAGGAGTGCCCTGATCGACTGAAGAAGGCATCTTCAGCATCCCAAAGGACCAGCCACCGGGACTACTCACGGTCGAAGTCTCGGTCACGCACAGACCAGCAACGGAGGCGTTCCCGCTCCAGGTCTCGCTCCTGCTCGCGGAACCAACAAGGAGGGACCCGGAACCTCAGCGGACCTGCTGTACCGAGATCACAAGCGGTGAGCTGGTCAGCACGGCTTTTCCCTTCTCACACAGCCCACCAAGACAACACCCTGTCATCGCGTCTACACACAGCACCCACCCCACACAATTCTTCACCCATAAACAATACTGATGTTCAACTGCAAATTCTAGCTGAGCTAAAGGCCATCAGAGAAGAAAACAAACGCCTTCATGAAGAAAACAACAAACTTCGCACGCAGATTGCAGAACTATACGCCACTCGTACTGCCACTCAGCATTCCACACCAATAACCCCACCCTCAATGCCATCATCTTCGGAACGTTCTGAACCGATGATTCTCGCGGAATCAGCAAAACCAACAGAAATCGCACAAGTCGAGGAGAAAGTTGATGTACTGCAACGGCAGCTCCTAGCAATGCAACAAAGCATCCAGCAACTGGCAAGTGTAATTGAAGAAACACGGCTCGCAAAAGATCAGCGACGCAAGAAAGTTAGAAAACTAGTACAACAGGAAGTAGAGCAGGGACACCCTGCCGATCCACCCGTCAGCCAGGACGAATAGCAAAAACAACCACAGGAACGAAAACCCACTCATAATCTGGCAATGGAATTGTCGCAGCTACAAACGCAAGCAAGGGTCACTGAGACAGTACATAAGTAACGCCAAAACGACACCAAGCGTAATCACACTACAGGAAACAGGCACACACCCAACTCAAACTGGCTACAACACACATACCACCACGCCTGAAAGCCGTGTGGCCACACTTACATCTAAAACGCTCACAACCACACAACACACAATAGACGGCAGTGATGTCGATCAGAACCTAATTGAGATCCTGCCACTCCAACGAGGCCGAAAGAGCCTTTTCATACTTAATATATACAGCCCACCCAAGCAGAAGCAGGCCAAGTTCGACTACTTGATGACTAAAGCGATTGGCATAGCCAAAATAATAGTCTGCTGATTGTAGGCGACTTCAACGCGGCTCACCAGGCATGGGGCTACACGACAGTCACATCAAAAGGCACTGCACTCCAGTACACGATACAGCAGCACCGTCTCACCATCCTCACAGACCCCGCATACCCCACACGTCTAGGAAACAGCGTCTCCCGAGATACATGCCCTGACCTCACCCTCACTAAAGGGATACAGCAAGCTGCCTGGCACAACACGCAGGAAACTCTGGGCAGTGACCACTGCATACTTGCCACCACATTGAACGTTACGCATGCACGCCACCCGATAAAAAAGACAACACTCACAGATTGGACAGCTTTTCGCAAAGAGCGAGCGGATGACTTCTCAACTGGTATTACGGATCTCGAGCAGTGGGTACGAGAGCTCCAACAAGACGTAGCCAGACATTCAAAACAGATCACACTCACCACAGACATACCGGCCGTAGACCCGCACCTTCTTCACCACTAGGAAGCACGTCGAGGCCTTGTTAGGAGATGGAAGCGCCAAAAACATAATCGTAAATTGAAACTACGTATAGCGAAACTCACGGCAACCGCGGAATGTTATGGTGGAGAGCTCACCCGTCACAACTGGCGACAACTATGCAACAAGTTGCAGGGTAATCTTAGCACGGCCAAAACATGGTCGCTGCTACGCCATCTTCTTGACCCCACACAAAGCAAGACAATTAGCCAGCAAACAATTCAACGTATCCTCCACAACCATCCGGGTTCTGATGACTAAATCCTGGAGGAGTTGCGGGCGCGGTACATAGGCGATTTCGAACCCGCACAAGGACAACCTCCAACCTACAGCGGGAGCGACAATTACGACCTCGACAAGCCGATCACTATCACTGAGGTGCAACAAGCACTCCATGCACTCACACGAAACACCGCCCCAGGCAAGGACAAAATAAATAACAAGCTCCTGCGCAATCTGGATAATGGCACCATTCAATCTCTTACTGACCTCTTTAATCATCACTGGGAAGCGGGTACGCTGCCAGCAGACTGGAAGCACGCGGACATCATACTCATTCCGAAGCCAGGCAAACTCTCCAGCTTAGAATATATGAGACCAATCTCACTGACTTCATGCCTAGGCAAGCTTCTGGAACATGTCATTCTGAACCGGCTTCAACCTTACCTATAATCCAGCGACCTCTCTCCCGAAACAATGTTGGGATTCCGGCCCCACCTTTCTACCCACGACATCCTTCTTCAGCTGAAGGAACAAGTCCTTGAACACATCTCACCGCACAACACCGGAGCGATTTTAGCACTCAATCTCAAAGGCGCTTTCGACAATGTGGCTCACCATACCATCCTTACAAACCTAAGCCTCACGAACTGTGGTCGTAATACTTACAATTATTTACGCGCCTTTCTAAGCAACCACACGGCCACAATAGGCATTGGCTCACTCAGAACCCCGACGTTACCTACTCGCAACAAAGGAACCCCACAAGGTGCTGTTCTATCACCCACCCTTTTCAATATTGCTATGATGAAATTACCTGACAAACTCAACGCAATACCAGGAATCAGGCATGCAATATACGCCGATGACATCACTATCTCGACTACCACTGGTTCCGAAGGAGAGAAACAAGACGCCCTTCAAGAAGCGACCGACGTCGTTCAGCAATATGCAAAAACAAGTGGTCTCCGGTGCTCCCCCGAGAAGTCAGAACTATTAGTCGTTCGACAGAAATCACGAAGAAAACTCAATGAACTACCCCACATCACACACACCCTCGACGACAAAGAAATACCCACAGTAAACCGCGTCCGCATTCTCGGACTCCACATACAACAGGACGGCGGAGGCGCATACAACATCCAACGTCTCAAGCAGACCACCTTCCAAATCATGCGAATGGTCAGCCGTATCACCACCAAACAATACGGACTGAAAGAAAACGACATAATACAGCTCGTCCAAAACCCTGATAATCAGCCGCATTGCCTACGCTGAACCGTACTTGCCCCTCCCTCCCAAGGAGCTAGATCAATTAGACGTACTTCTTCGGAAAGCGTACAAGCAAGCGCTCGGCCTACCACCGGGAACAGCGACACTCAAGCTTGAAGCCCTAGGAGTCCATAATACTATAAGAGAAATTATAGACGCCCACCTCACAAGCGAACGAGAACGACTAGCCCTCACACCAACAGGAAGAACAGTCCTAGCGCGCCTAGGCTACCCCACACACGGCAAAGGCCACGAACAAACAATCCATCTGGCCCCCAATTTCCGGGAACACATCAAGGTAGCCCCTATCCGCAGAAGCATGCACCCGGAACATCATGCCGATCGTCGCCAAGCTCGCGCAAAAACTCTACAGACAAAATATGGCAGTCTCCCCACCACACTGTTCACAGATGCCGCGCAGTACCCCCAAAAAGCAGCCATGACGGCCAGCGTTGTCGACTATAACCTACAAGAGGTGGTCTCGATGACGGTCCGCACTACCAGCGCCCTCGTAGCGGAGGAGACAGCCATCGCCTTGGCCATCACCTCTAGTGCGACCAACGAGTACGTCACAATTATTACTGACTCCCAGGCAGCTTGCCGTAGCTACGCGAGAGGCAGAATATCTTCAATCGCCCACCGACTCCTCAAACAAGCCTCCCAATTCCCGGACGTTGAAATAGTGCGGACTCCAGGGCACGAGTCCCTCCGTGGAAATCAGCGTGCGCACGCTGTAGCCCGAGCTCATGCCTCCCGGGCGCCACAAGAGAGGGATACGGCCGCATCCATGGAGCCCGTACCTTTACAATACAACGCCATACTACCACACCACAGATTGAACAGACGACAATACCCGCCTCCACACAAGACCCTCTCACGTGAAGACGCCGTAACATGGCGACAACTACAAACCAACACATACCCCCATTTAAGCAGACTACACGCAATACACCCTACACTATATTCATACAAATGTCCCCTTTGTAATGATTACGCCTCCCTATATCACACCACATGAGCGTGCCCCAACGTGAAGGCGGCCCCGCAAATACCCAACCCCACACCCGAACAGTGGGAGGCCGTGCTGACTAGTTCGAACCCTCGTAACCAGCAGCAACTGGTGCGGCGGGCCCGGGAGACAGCAAGAGCCGCAGGAACCCTGGACTAAGGGTGCCTCCCGCACAAGCAGAAAGACACCTGCTTGTCCTTTCTTTTTAATAAATGTTTCTCCTCCTCCTTTATTATACGCAAATACACCCACGCTCTCCGGCAGGTGCGAGTAGCCAGCGTCTGAGCGATCGGCGGCCGCCATCTTTTATTCCTTTCGGAACGGGGCAGCCTGCGGCTATTCCGAAGAAAATTCAGTTTTGTTCGGCGTATTAATTCATCTTTATCGCGTACACGTCACTTTGACGCGGGGAGTTCTTGCAGTTTTGCGAAGTTGCGTGACAGGCAGGTGAAGTGGCTGCAGCCCGAAAACTTTTTACCAATAGCCGAGGGATAATGGCGAAAAGGGGTCGAATCACAAGTAACTGTTTTTCTTTTTTTCTCAAATCATGCATAACCAGTGTGTACACATCATATCAGATGGGGAGGTATCGTGGTTTTCGTGACGTCGCGTGACAAACAGGTGAAGTGGGGGTGGTCGAAAAAGTTTTTGACCAATCGTGGAGGGCTGATGGCAGAATTGGAATAGAAAAGTTTGGAATAGTTTTACGTTATAGCGCCCCAGATCGCCTTGCTAACAATATAGTACGTTCAGCAAGACGATTGTCTGCCACTTGCTCTTACGAACAGTAATAAGACAGAGAGCTTGGCGAGCTGAATACGATATGCATATCTGGGAATGGCGCAAAATACACAGGAGTTGTGTTCATATAGGAGGTAAGCCACGAAAGGAGGTATAGGAGGTAAGCCACGACAGGCCGCCATTGGAATATGAATCTGGCAACGTTTAACGCTAGAACGTTATCTAGTGAGGCGAGTCTAACAGTGCTATTGGAGGAATTAGAGGGCAGTAAATGGGATATAATAGGCCTCAGTGAAGATAGGAGGCCAAAAGAAGCATATAAAGTGCTAAAAAGCGGGCACGTCCTGTGCTACCGGGGCTTAGCAGAGAGACGAGAACTAGGAGTCGCATTCCTGATTAATAAGAACATAGCTGATAACATGCAGGAATTCTATAGCATTAACGAGAGTGTGGCAGGTCTTGTTGTGAAACTTAATAAGAGGTACAAAATGAAGGTTGTACAAGTCTACGCCCCTACATCCAGTCATGATGACCAGGAAGTCGAAAGCTTCTATGAAGACGTGGAATCGGCGTTGGGTAAAGTCAAAACAAAATACAGTATACTGATGGGCGACTTCAATGCCAAAGTAGGCAAGAAGCAGGCTGGAGACAAGGCAGTGGGGGAATATGGCATAGGCACTAGGACTAGCAGGGGAGAGTTATTAGTAGAGTTTGCGGAACAGAATAATATGCGGATAATGAATACCTTCTTCCGCAAGCGAGATAGCCGAAAGTGGACGTGGAGGAGCCCGAACGGCGAGACTAGAAATGAAATAGACTTCATACTCTGCGCTAACCCTGGCATCATACAAGATGTGGACGTGCTCGGCAAGGTGCGCTGCAGTGACCATAGGATGGTAAGAACTCGAATTAGCCTAGACCTGAGGAGGGAACGGAAGCAACTGGTACATAAGAAGTCGATCACTGAGTTAGCGGTAAGAGGGAAAATAGAGGAATTCCAGATCAAGCTACAGAACAGGTATTCGGCTTTAACTCAGGAGAGGACCTTAGTGTTGAAGCAATGAACGGCAATCTTGTGGGCATCATTAAGGAGTGTGCAATAGAAGTCGGTGGTAACTCCGTTAGACAGGATACTAGTAAGCTATGGCAGGAGACGAAAGATCTGATCAAGAAACGCCAATGTATGAAAGCCTCTAACCCTACAGCTAGAATGGAACTGGCAGAACTTTCTAAGTTAATTAACAAGCGTAATACAGCTGACATAAGGAAGTATAATATGGATAGAATTGAACATGCTCTCAGGAACGGAGGAAGCCTAAAAGCAGTGAAGAAAAAACTAGGAATTGGCAAGAATCAGATGTATGCGTAAAGAGACAAAGCCGGCAATATCATTACTAACATGGATGGGATAGTTGAAGTGGCTGAGGAGTTCTATAGAGATTTATACAGTACCAGTGGCACCCACGACGATAATGGAAGAGAGAATAGTCTAGAGGAATTCGAAATCCCACAGGTAACACCGGAAGAAGTAAAGAAAGCCTTGGGAGCTATGCAAAGGGGGAAGGCAGCTGGGGAGGATCAGGTAACAGCAGATTTGTTGAAGTATGGTGGGCAGATTGTTCTAGAGAAACTGGCCACCCTGTATACGCAATGCCTCATGACTTCGAGCGTACCGGAATCTTGGAAAAACGCGAACATAATCTTAATCCATAAGAAAGGAGACGCCAAAGAGTTGAAACATTATAGACCGATCAGTTTACTGTCCGTTGCCTACAAAGTATTTACTAAGGTAATTGCAAATAGAATCAGGAACACCTTAGACTTCCGTCAACCAAAGGACCAGGCAGGATTCCGTAAAGGCTACTCAACAATAGACCATATTCAGGCTATCAATCAGGGGAAAGAAAAATGTGCGGAATATAACCAACCTTAATATATAGCTTTCATTGATTACGAGGAAGCGTTTGATTCAGTCGAAACCTCAGCAGTCATGGAGGAATTGCGTAATCAGGGTGTAGACGAGCCGTATGTAAAAATACTGAAATATATCTATAGCGGCTCCACAGCCACCGTAGTCCTCCATAAAGAAAGCAACAAAATCCCAATAAAGAAAGGCGTCAAGCAGGGAGATACGATCTCTCCGATACTATTCACAGCGTGTTTACAGGAGGTATTCAGAGACCTGGATTGGGAAGAATTGGGGATAAGAGTTAATGGAGAATACCTTAGTAACTTGCGATTCGCTGATGATATTGCCTTGCTTAGTAACTCAGCGGACCAACTGCAATGCTTGCTCACTGACCTGGAGAGGAAAAGCGGAAGGGTGGGTCTAAAATTATTCTGCAGAAAACTAAAGTAATGTTTAACAGTCTCGGAAGGGAACAGCAGTTTACAATAGATAGTGAGGCACTGGAAATGGTAAGGGAATACATCTACTTAGGACAGGTGGTGACTGCGGATCCGGATCATGAGACTGAAATAATCAGAATAAGAATGGGCTGGGGTGCGTTTGGCAGGCATTCTCAGATCATGAACATCAGGTTGCCATTATCCCTCAAGAGAAAAGTTTATAACAGCTGTGTCTTACCAGTACTCACGTACGGGGCAGAAACCTGGAGGCTTACGAAAAGGGTTCTACTTAAATTGAGGACGACGCAACGAGCTATGGAAAGAAGAATGATTGGTATAACGTTAAGGGATAAGAAAAGAGCAGATTGGGTGAGGGAACAAACGCGAGTTAATGATATCTTAGTTGAAATCAAGAAAAAGAAATGGGCATGGGCAGGACACGTAATGAGGAGGGAAGATAACGGATGGTCATTAAGAGTTACGGAATGGATTCCAAGGGAAGGAAAGCGTAGCAGAGGGCGGCAGAAAGTTAGGTGGGCGGATGAGATTAAGAAGTTTGCTGGGACAACATGGCCACTATTAGTACATGACCGGGGTAGTTGGAGAAGTAGGGGAGAGGCCTTTGACCTGCAGTGGGCATAACCAGGCTGATGATGATGATGACACAGGAGTACGTCTCAGTCTTGTTCTTTGCCAGCGAGTCTCAAAACATTTACAAGATTTCTCTACGAAGAGCTCTGGGGAAGTTTTTTGCCATCGCGGACCCAGAAATGGACGCCAGCGGATTTTTATTACTACTTGTCCAGTCCGTACTCTACTTCATGAACTCTGTTCCCCGGGTGAGTAGACAGTGATCTCTTTTAAATGAAACTCAGCTGCACTGTGTAGGAGGATGCCGTGCATCTGTTAACAGTGCAGATGGCTGTTAGTGGTTGCCTCGTAGCATCCTGAGCACATTTCTCAATACAACGCCAGCGCTGTGTGGCCCTCGACGATGTTGTTGAATTCGCAGCATTAAGTGGGCCGGTGCAGCTAAAGCGAGTGGTGCCTGGCTGAACGACCGCCGCTATTTTTACCGTAGTCTATGTCGTCTATGTAGAATTTCCACGATAACACAGTCTTCTTTATTTAATACAGCATTGCTGACGTACCTAGAACCCTAGCACTTTCACTCACACAATTTTCTCTCCTAGAGCACTTATTCCCAACCGTAATCTTGTTCTTTCCTTACTGATTGTGCATTTTTGAAAGAGTAGTTACTTTGTTACTGTGTTTCACGACTTGGGGCGCGATAACGTAAAGCTATTCCAAACTTTCCTATTACAATTCTGCAATCAGCCCTCCCTGATTGGCCAAAAAATTTGTGGGCCAACCCCCCCCTCCCCCCTTCGCCTGTCTCTCACTCGACGTCACGAAAACCGCGAAACGCCCCATTTGGTATGATGCGTGCCCACTGATTATGTATGATTAGAGCGAACGAAAGAAAAATAACTATTCATGACTTGACGCCTTTTTCGACATAATACTCGTCCATTGCTCAAACGTTTTCGTGAACACTTCACCTGTCTGTCAAGCGGCGTCACAAAAGCGCGAAAGTCACCGTGTAAAAGTGAGGTTTACACGTTAAAGACGCATTAATATGCCGAACAAAACTGATTTTTTTTCTGAATAGCCGGAGTCTACACCATTCCGGAAGGAATGGGAGATGGCTGCCCACCGATTTCACTGGCACTAGCTACTTGGAGCGGCCGAGGAGCATGGATCTATTTGCGTATAATAAACATGTTTCCGTTGCACTATAACGTTATCTAGCCTTTAGGCACGTATACAAAATCACTTTGCCCACTCTTCATTGCTGAGGATCCGTTATGGTGGCATTTTTAATGTTCCGTTGCACGCCGCCGCGATTTTGGACCAGCCACCACAAGCTAAGTAAGAGAAAGCAGACCAATCACAGACGCCGGCGCCACCTCCTTCATCCGGTTATCGATGTTCAGTGCACTGGCTCGGCCCTATCGAACCCCTCTCGTCTTTAGCGTACTCCTCGCCTCTTTTCAGCCAATTCTATAAGAAAATCTGCTCAATGTAGGCAATGCTACTCGTTAAGAAAGAAAAAGAACTGACCTGAGGAGCGCGTTTGATTGGGCTTTTCAAACATCGCTGCGGGTTAACGCCCTATGCTTGCGTCGGTGGTTAAGTAAATTTGACGTCAGGAGATTGGATTAAAAACATATTGGAAGAGTTTTACGTTATGGGGCCCTTGTCATACCAAAGTGTTGTGTTAACCACCTGCAATGATCCTTCGTTCGTGAAAATTGTGTTCTGTTTTCTGCGCCCCCACCCTATGTACTGCCCCTTGTGGGCGCTTAGGGTATCTAAATAAGTAAATAAAATAAATAAATATGCGAGTAGGCAGTGAGCGATGGCCGCTCGAGGGGATAATTAATGCAGACAGTCACTTTGCACCCTGGTGGTTGCATCACGTTTGTGTAGTGTTTGCGTAATGATATCGCAACAAGTGCATGCCTCTCTCCCTCTCACTGGAAAAGAAAGTTCCCGTGGAAGCGATTCGCAGGGCTAGATTAGCAAAATAATTTGCCGTATCGTATGTGTTCTGGGGAAACAAAAACGAACAAGTTTACAAGAACAGACAAGAATAGAGCAATTATAGGGAGAATGCACCGAGTTGCTTCTCTTTTGCCCTAGTGAATCACCAAAAACACCTTAAAGAAGTCTGCAAGAGTGCCCATTAGCAATCCTGCGATTTATCGTTTGAGCATGGAGTACGTCGTCTATACGTCTAGTGCAACTAAAATGACTCTTTCTCACAAGATTATTTTTTCAATCTTCTGTGTGGGTGCGACGCAGCACCTGCACCGACTACACAGCTCGGCCAGTCATTGAAAAATGTCCATTGAGAAATAATGGTATACCTTTATCATTGTTGCTTCGCATACGCTGTTTTACCCTGCTTCCATATATGCAATCCGTCTAGGATATGCTGCATATTTGGCGTCGCAAGCGAAACTCTGCAAACCACAGCAGATTCAAGGAAAGCGTTAACAAGAATTATACATAGAGAAATATCAGCAGCAGCATTTTGAATATAAGAGCACCGCCAAATAAGAACTCGTGATGCTCTGGACATTCCGTGTGGCCGTGCGGTGGACGCATGTATTCTCATTTGAGCTGTGTTGTATATCCGTCTTTTTCTCGTTTTTTCCCCCAGTTGCCCAAGCTGCACTTTCATAAACGAGCTTCTGTTTTCCAATTGTCAAAAAATGTCTGCTTCTTCATTCTTTAACGCTATAAGCGTAGGAATATATTCCGTACTATCACCGTCCGGTGGGATGCGGCGAAACGGAATCCCTTCATTAGGGAATGTTTAAGTGGTTCTGGGAGTTCGAGCATGGTGCAGAAAGACTTGAATGAAAGTAAGTGAGGTACAATCTGTTTCATATTTCTTCGTATTCATATTCATATTCAGCGTGATAATTTCATATGGACACTTACTTACTTGTAACTAAAGCAGAGATACGGATTCATATGTGAAAGCAGTAGCGATTGCTCCTACTGTTCTTCTTACCAACCAATGCCCCGTCCTCCGCCGCAGGTGGCACCCACGCACACATTTCGGAGCCCAGCGGCAACAAAATTTTATTTTTACTTAATTTAATGAAGCTACAGATAGAATATACTGACGCGAAACCCACAGCTACGACAATGAGGAAAGTACACTTATTCTTTGCAACTACGGGTTCAGTCTTGACCTTATAAGCAAAAAAGAAAGAAAGAAAGATAGGGAAGTCGCTGTACAAGTTGCTGCAGAAAATGCTGTACAAGCGAAGAAAAAAGGGAAGAAAGGACTCGGCTTGTTAGCCTAAAAAGGCTGAGCGGAAAGGTCAGGACATGGTTAGAGTTTTGGCGCTTGCAAAGGACAGCCGTGCTGCAATGAAACAACATGTAAAGCTGGTCTAAAAGACTGAATTCCATGACAAACGACCGGAAGCACCGTGAGTGCCTGAGCGGTTTTTCAATTATGACTTCGTTTATACGCGCAAGTTCGCAATGATGTCTGGCTCTGTATTCCTCCAGTGCTCGACCGTATGGTGGGTTGTCTTGCGTCGAACAAGCCTGCAGGTAGTTAGTGGTGGTTCATACGTACGGCGTCTTATGGACACTTCTTTTGGGGCTTGATAATGGAGCCTGATATCTGTTGAATGTCTGAACGTGCCTATAGACGGTGGGGCTGAATGGCTGACTGCAGCTTACGCAGCTTCAAGGATTTTCCCGTGACTTCGGATGCCAGTGTGTGATATCGGTAAACCAGTAGACTGCGACCTTTTCAGTGGTGGCCTCTGCAGATTTGTATGAAGCGATCAACAGTCGAGCGGCTGTCATGCAGGTAGCAAACATGTCGGGACGCTATTTGACAAATGTTGCGCTCGGTTAAGAACCCATGAAATCGGTCGGAGTACAAAAACCTTCAAGTACGCTTTGCTGCTGACTACATAGATAATGCGCAGTTTTATGGTACTGACGTTTTCAATTAAATTTTCATTATACGAGGACAAGAAGAATATGTCTTGGCGAAGCACGTCCATCAGGTGTGTTTGATCACTCGACAACTTTTTCTTAGCCATTTTACAAAACACTCTAAATTTGAATTACGCTATGAAAATCTGTTGAGGTTAAATTTACTTCAATTAGCCATGCAGCCATCTGAGCACTTCTGACGGTTTTGAATTCAACGATACTTTGGTATCGGTAAGTGAATGTGTGTAGTGAAAAAGTACGCTTTTCACTGCAAAAGCTATTATTGACCTCTGTGTTATTGAGCTAGAATGGTTTCTTTAAAGGGGACACTATATTTCAAGGCGAGGCGAATAAATTTTCTTGTGTAGATTATTGCAATTATGAATAAAATCCTCACAGACGTGCACACCGCACTGAAATGAAGGAATACGCGGATGCATGCCTGTTCTTTCACGAGACTTTGGTTGTCAAGTGACTTCTGTGCTACTCCTTTCGCTCGAAGCTTATTTTGCGATAAGCAAGAGTTGCTACTTCTATCGGATGCAGTACCTTCTTATGGGTTCTCCGTGGCACGTCTTTCGAAAGACGCACTTCCTTCTAAAGAGCTGTTGGAGCGCAGTTACTGACAGGCTGGGAGCGTCGGTACATCTCGTGTCCCGAGGTAAAGCAAGGTTTTAAACATCGGGCGTTGGTCTTCTAGCCCCGGTGGCTCAAGTTCTCCGGCGACAGCGTGCTCTTCGCCTCTCTCGCGGCTACTCGATTAAGCTAGGGTACTTTAAAATTGTTTTTGCACCACCGCAACTTCAACCGGAGGCCTTGTACCCTCGAACAATATGGACTTGCAATCTGGTAGCTATCTAAACGCGTTACTGCAGGTGTCGTCCCCTAGCGCGTGAGGTGTTTGTCTTCTTAGGGCAATTCTATGCGTATCGTTCTGCGCGTACCAGGAACTCCCCTCTTGTTCGAGCGGTGCTCTGACGTCATGAAACTCGGCGAGGAAGTAGAACGTGTTCATTGTTGCGAACGGGCAGCACTGAGAACAGTCTGGCAGTAAATTTAAATTTGGCTGCTGAAGGGGGGGGGGGGGGGGGTTGATTTTATTGGCGTCTTCACTGCATGGCATGCGCTGTAGCAGGAAAAGGACGGGAAAGGGCAACGCTGTGGACTTCACCTCCTTCAGTGTCACAGGCCTCGGCACATCAGTGTCCGAACTCCGTATCCTAGCTTGGTGCACTACAAAGGGTATGGTCTATAACAGCTTATAGCGAGCGGAAAATTTAGCACGTTGTAATGTTTTAACGCGAGAGCGTTAAGGGCACCTTGTCGCAGAAAATCCAGCGTGCACGTCCCGCGTCCGCGTCTAGCGTCGGACGTCGTTTCGGCAAAATATTTTTCAGCTACCCTTGCGCAGGCTCTCCATGTGGCGCAAGGAAGTTACCGAATTAATTGAATTGCTCAAGCTAAAATACGTAGAAAAATAGTAAAGTATGACTTACAATCTACAAACATGATGGCATCGGACTGTCATTGGACTCTAGGAGAAAACATAATTCTGTTACGCGAAATCTCAAAGAAACCCTTTTTCCAGCGTTTCTACCATTTATAGACTGACCATGACGTCCGCCATTTGCATGCGCCGGCGAGCTAGTATCTTGGAGGCCACGAAGCGGCGCGCCTGGTTGCTTGCAGTACCTCAAGATGGCGCTCGCCTCCACCGCATCGCGGCCCACGCAAGAAATCGCGTTTCTACCAGGAAGCCCGCCTTCGTGCATAGCGTGACCAGCGTTTCCCGGTAAACATTCCGGTTACATACGCTCCAGTTGCGTGGAAGCATGGGAAGCAGTCAGAGATCTTGAATGCTATTGCATTCCACACTTAAAGGCGAAGCTTAAGCGTCCTGCAATTTTATTATTATTATTATTATTATTATTATTATTATTATTATTATTATTATTATTATTATTGCATAACAACATGTAAAACTTATTATGTACTTTGGCTAAGATATTTTCGCACCGAATATGCAGCCAGCGTTGTACACTTTTTGGCGGTTAATAAAAACTACGAATGTGGACGAAAAATATTTAAATAGTGCGAGGAGCTGTCATGTACAATGCCTAATTTTAAGCTTTATTCGCTCTATTGTACCATGTAAGACGGATGGCAGGAATAGTGTGCACTTGAATATACACTAACAGATTTTTAAATTATTGAAGTCATTGCAAGAGAAAAGACAATTAAAATGAACCTAGAGGAGAAACGGTTTTGCCTTGTTGATAAGAAGGCTAACGAAAGGCAGAAAGACTTGGTTGCGGTATACCTTGTGGGCTACGTTATGGGTCTGTTCGAGGAAGTCCTGTGATGAACATTCTTTTTTTTTTGCCTATGTCGTTGCGTGGCAGTGTATTAAGCAGAAAATTTCATTGCAAGTTTAATCAATGTCGTACTTGTGTATCTAAAATAAATTAGTAAGCCCAGCTTTAAAATAATACTGGTTGCGACCAAGAATGCATCTGTAACCGCAGAGTAATAGAAGTAATTTAATAAAAGTCTCAGATAAGGTAGCGCATATTACGTAATTTCCGGTGATAATAGAGGATCATAGGACTAAATAACCTGTTGCCAGTGCCTACTCAAAAATCTACTAAGAAGTACTGGAGCTCCAGGGTTCGCTTAACACAGATTTCGGCTGCGCCCAATTCCGGATGTAACCATTCTGTCGCCGGCCATTGCTTCGCTAAGGGTGCAAAAGTGAAAATAAGTCATGTATGACAGGATTAAGGTGTTTCTGTCTCTAACCGGACACCGTCACATAATTATTTCCGACGAGAACTCAGCTACCATTTTATATGCACAAGAAGACGGGTCATCCGCTACTGAGATATCCACGCCAGAAGTAATATACAGGGCCACACTTCATCTGGCGCTGCGAGCACACAGATCAGCTCTTTTATGCGTCGCATACCGAAGTAAAATACATTCGTGCAGAACCCAACCGTCCTTGCCTGACTTACGTAAGATAGCCATCGAAGGAACCCAGATAATAGGCTATGCAGAGGCATTTCGTTGCAGTATATTAAGAATAGCGATTTGGACGAGTTGGCCCAAGGAAACGGCGTGACTTTTGCAGCGCGATGCGCTGAAGTACGGAAAGAAAAGAAAAAGCACGAAGGCTAAATAAAAGAAGGACAAACACTGCAGGAACTGACAATTTTTCAAGACGCATAAGCCCGACCTACCACTGCGAGCCATCGTTTCGGAGAGGAGGAACTGGCAAAAGATCTTAGCGGGTTTCCTACAATATCCTCTTGTAGCCTGATAGTAGAATACCCCGACAACATACGCAGTTCGCAAGAAGTTGTTACTTATACGCAGGATCATAAGCCGATAGAAAGCCCAATGTTCAGTGTAGGTATGGCTGACCTCTAGTACACTTTCCTCAAAATATTTTATTCAAGTATGTTAAAGACCCCGTCACTAAAGATTACCGAGAAGACGTGTTTGTTAACGAATGTGGCGTCAATGTTAACAGTCTCATGGAAGTCTTTGGATTTCTACTTTAATTGCACCTTTGAACCATGGGGCGGGTCATTCTACGAACAGAGAACGGGGGTGTGCATAGGTTCAAATGTGGCGCCAGTCCTGAGTGAAATTTTCTCTGGTAAATGTTGACAGTATTCTTAAACAAAAACTCGTCTTTAGATATGTAGTTAATTATCTTATTTTCTTGCGGTCTTCATTATCAGATATAGTAAAAGTGACTTGCCCAGCATGTACAAAGGGATTTTAAATGGCGTGGGATTGGAGTTTTACGTGCGAGGTTCCTTAGGATAACTCGATCGTTGCGTTTACTTGCTTTAATGTTCAGTAATTGTGAGATTGTGTTTTCTGGGGAAACGAACCGCGAAGCGTTAAGGCTGTTCTTAATTACGCATCTAGTCAATCCAAATTAGTAAAAAGAGTCATTACTTGATCCGCCATTTGCGCAGCGTTAACGAACTCTTGTTCACACATGGCGGCAAACAGAACAAAAATACAAATAGACGAGCTTCTTTCGGTGTGTCCCCCAGATTTTTCATTTGATCCGTCCGCGAGAAGTTGTTGCAAATACTGAAAAAGCAGGACCATAAAAACCGAGAGGGCAGAGTAAAAAGAAACGAAGAGCAGTTATCCCGTATTTGCGCAACATGACTTATGGGTTGAAAAAAGTCGGGTTGCCATGTGGTGCGGAGGTAGCCTTATCAGCACCATGCAAGGTCGGATGCATTTGTAGGATGAAGGACAAGCGTCTCAGCGGAACATAAAATAAAAAGGAATGGATGAGGGGAGTTGATCATGAAAAGAAAATTCGGGGCGAATCCACTCTGGGAAGGTGGAATGCCAACGAAGCTGTTCTTGTATTCCCATATTCCCAATCCATGGTGTGAACGTGGTTGGACAGCAAAGCCAAACGAGTGCACGAAACAAAACATGATTGACCGAGACGCAGCCCAAAGGAGTGCACAAAACGAAACATAGTTATTTGTAATTTGCGATTGAGCTTACTTCTTAGTTAATTAGCGCACTGAAACTTGAAAGGACTAGAGTTTTATCCTTGCAGACAAACATGAGGCTCCCCTTTCCCTCCCATAGAGGCCCATGTATATTGACAGAAGACGGTAATTCCACAACTTTTACAACTTCACTGTGAACTACCTAATTCTGAAAAGTAAATGAAACACGGCGCAACGACAGAGTCATCTTAGCGGCCGATTCTCAAGTAATTTTTGGGTAGTTTTGATAAAAGAAGAGTGACGATAGATACGCGCACACATTATCGTATTACCTCTGTTATTAAATGCGTAAGCATTTCTATGCCTACCCTACAAGAAATTATTCCCTCACGTAAGACAAATTGCTCATACCCCCGTAAGCAAGTAAATAAAATTATCTACTTGAGAGTGTGCATTAGAATGTGCATTAGAGACTCGGGAGAGTGGCCGCCCCTGATCCATTCTAGTGGAAGTTACGCACATCGGCAAGAAGATCACAAACCCATGAAGCGGACTCAAAGAGCAAGACACCCCACTAAGCATAAAGCTCTCCTTACTAGCCTTATTACCTATGGAACTCTCTACTTGCCACATAAGCCGGCTGAAATCAAGAAACTCAAGGTTGTCATTGGAAAGCCTATCAAAGTAACCTCGACCCTCCGACCCATGGCATCAACGGAGAAATTCCTCAAGCTCGGCATCCACAATACGTGGGAAGAGCTTGTCGAGGCTCATAATATCAGCCAACTTGAGCGGCTCAAGCTCACACTCACCGGACGTGCAGTTTTGCGCTACCTCAACTATAGTGAAAGCTCCATTGCAGATACAGACCAGAAAGCAAGAACCCAACCCGCACTCCGGGTCTGTATCAGCGTTGCAAGTATGCCGCGCGCTTTGCATCCGGCTTACCATAAGGAGCGTCGGCAAAGTAGAATCCGCGCACTCAGCAAGAAATACGCTAGAGACCCTGATACGAGGTACACCAATGCTGCCCGGTATATTAAGCACAGCACCTTTTCCCTAAACGTCACGGTTCATCAAGGCAAAGAACTAGCAGCTGTCAGCATCCAGGCAAGAGCCTCCGAGACTGCATAGGAAACGGCAATCGCTCTGGCAACAACAACTTGCCCTGAAGTAGCAGTACTCCTAATAGATTCCCAAGCAGCAGATCGCAATTACCAAGAGGATGCATATAAGAAACCGCACTCAAAGTACTTCGAAATCACATCGCACGCGCCCCGCTCCCCGACACCCACATCAGCTGGGTTCCAGGCCATGAGGGCATGATAGGAAATGAGGTGCATACGCCACTACCCGCGAGCATACCAGCCGGGCTTTCCTGCCATACCATACTGTGCCAGCCACCAACGTTGACGACATCGCCCTAAAGTACTCCGAGCTTCTGCAATACCACTGACTCAGCAGAAGATCGTACCCTTCACCGCATAAGAATCTGAGCAAAGAGGAAGAAGTCATCCTCTGCCGGCTACAGACAAGCACCTACTTACACACAATAATCATGCACAGACTATATCCTATGCAGTACTCGTACACATGCACCAACTGCGACGTCCCAGACACCCTGCAACACATGGTCCAGGATTTACCACTGCGTGACACATCCTCAGACCCCACCTCACAAGCTCCACAAGATGACTCCAAAGAAGGTCGCCCCATAGAAGCACAAAAAGAGCGCCCAAACTCACCGCAGATCTATACCACCACTGAAACGTGAGAGGCCAAGCTTTCCTCTTTCGACCTGGTCGACCAACGCAGTCTCGTCGCCAGGGCCAAGGAGGCAGCCCAAGCCTGAGGGTTTCTGGAATAAGGAATCCTCCCACCTAGGATGAACCGGATCCTGGCTCGGATTACCGTTTCTGAAAACAAGAGTTTAGTTCTCTCTCCCTCTTTCTCTCTCTCTCAACCTGACAGTCTACTGTTCTTGAAAATGGTGTCTATTGGTAACTAATCTCCTGGAGATGCATATCCAAGTGATGAGACGTATAAGCTTCTGCATAGAATGAAACGATTGTGCATCAAATTCAGGAGCCGAGATTTTGTACACGGAGATTTGTTGACAGACATGAAAAAACCACGGAACCCTAGCCATAAGCTGCTTCACTGTAAAATTTGTGAATTGTTATGCAGGGGTTGTATACCGAATACAATTCACATGTGACCGCCGTTCTATAGTTTCAAACAAGGCTCTGTATAAAATGGCTGGGGGGACAAAAAAATCATGAGCCATTCCATACTCTGAAGGTTGTTGACCAGCGAAGCTGTTTAGCTTACGACAGGGAGGTGGCACATAATTTTGAACAAAGGTGCGAAATCATTTATTGTCTTGATCGGTGGTCGTTATTTCACTCGCAACAGCAATCACATCCTTTGCAATCACATGCAAGTACGCCACTGGGTGGTCGGCTGGGCTGGATCGGTGTCTCATCACAAGGGATATGTCTGCAACGCGAAACGCGTAAACCGCTCCCTTTTCAGTACTGACACATCCACATTGAAATCACCGACAACGACAACAGGGGTAGTGCCATCGCAGCTGACTCACGAAAAGTGAGTAGCAATGAATCTTACGGTACCATGAGTCATTGCATGTTTTGCTTGCTTACGGGGGTATGAGCCATATTCACGGGGGTATGAGCCATTGATGATGACAGATTTCGACATGCTGCTCGGTATGTTGTATGCGTAATTAGAAAGAAATGAAGTACTGTTCGTTTCACTTTTCTGAATGCTCGTAGCCTCTGCCTATTGAGGCTATGAGCCATTGCATTTTTTACTTGCTTTTATTCGGGAACATGAATGGTTATGGGGTATGAGCCATTGGTGACGATAGTTTTTGTTGACAGACAACAAGAATGCATGGAAGCCTAGCCATATACAGCTTCGCTGTAAGAACTACTTAACGAATGCAAGAACATCGAATCTCGGGTTGCACTCAACAGCTCGAGCTGTAAGGCGTAGTTCGAAGAGGCAAATGTGCTGGATCGGCATCACAATTGGGAAACGCGGTAAATTTCTGAGGTCTGTTATTACAAGAAATATAGTGCAAGGTTCATGATTTAACCATCTGTGGCCTTACACGATAAGAAGATCGCGCTTTTGAGCCTTTGTCAACCGTAGTCTAGTCTGAGTTTTATACTATCCAAAGTTCTTGCCGTGTATGAGTTTTTACATTGTGTTACTGCTGGCTCATTGACGTACCGATGTTACTACTGTCTCTGATACAGTGTTTGATAACCCTATCACCTTGTGCATACATTTGTGTGTTATTAACCAATGTAGTGGGCAGTCAGCGTTCGTGTTTCTCCTTCTTTTGCTAACACTTCGTTATCTTTTTTTGTTCTTTTCTTTCCGCACCTAAAGTTTCTTTCAACTCGTATATTTTCTCATTCTTCAGAGCCTATCAGCATCCGACGCTATCAGCGCATATCTGTTTGATCCGATAGGACGAACGGAACAGAATATCGCTTTTTTTTTTCAAAAACAACAGAAAGAACGTTTATTAGACCGCATCTCTGGGAGTTTTCCAGACCTATACAATGTTCATGCCTTTCGTTTCCTTGTGTAATCCTTTCCTTTCCGTTTGGATGTTTAATTAAAGTAATATTTCAAGCGGAGTGTGAAAGGCATTGAGCTGCCACATATTTTGGAGTCCTGCCTGCGCTCATATAAGAAGAAATGGTGCAAACCAAAATGACACATCAGATTAAACAACAGAACGAGTGTTTTATGCCGAGTCTCATGTGCCGTCTTCTGTTGCGTCATTTCTTCCATCATCATGAACCCGTACCAAACAGGTCCAACAAGAAAGCGTACTTCTTCCTACGTTGTCACCTCTTATAGAGCAGTCGAACGTTACTATACAGTTGGTTCAAAGCTGGCTTGTCAATAATATTCAAAAACAAGAGACTACCCAGGTTATACACAAACTATATCCGTGTGGAATGTACTGCCGATTTGTAGGGAGAGGCGCACCCAAGCGGAAGTGAACTAGAAGCATGATGGTCAGAAAATAGCTTAATTTGGTCACCGTCTCATTACTCAACCTGAAAATAATCGTGCGGGAAAATTCAGGCAGGACATTTTAAGGCTCATGGGAGACACATTGGAACAACTGAATCTCCTTTAAAATAAGTAAAAAAAACGAAACAGCAACAACCAAAAACTTAGCTGAAGAAGCATGCAAACAACTTATCTTAATTAATTGACTAGAACGCGTTTCGAAAGCTTTCGAGGAGAGTGTACATATCGCAAGTATCAAAAATAAACTGCATACTCCTCCGCAACATCCTCATCATTGTCAGCCTGGTTACGCCCACTGCAGGGCAAAGGCCTCTCCCATACTTCTTCTCCAACTACCCCGGTCATGTACTAATTGTGGCCATGTTGTCCCTGCAAACTTCTTCCTCTCATCCGCTTACCTAACTTTCTGCCGCCCCCTGCTACGCTTCCCTTCCCTTGGAATCCAGTCTGTAACCCTCAATGACCATCTGTTAGCTTCCCTCCTCATTACATGTCCTGTCCATGCCCATTTCTTTATCTTGATTTCAAATAAGATGTCATTAACTCGCGTTTGTTCCCTCACCCAATCTGCTCTTTTCTTATCCCTTAACGCTACATCTATCATTCTTCTTTTCATAGCTCATTGAGTCGTCCTCAATTTAAGTAGAACCCCTTTTGTAAGCCTCGAAGTTTCCGTCCCGTATGTGAGTACTGAGTACGTGAGTACATGAGGAACGGAGGAAGCCTAAAAGCAGTGAAAAAGAATCAGATGTATGCGTCAAGAGACAAAGCCGGCAATATCATTACTAATATGATTGAGATAGTTCAAGTGGCTGAGGAGTTCTATAGAGATTTATACAGTACCAGTGGTACCCACGACGATAATGGAAGAGAGAATAGGCTAGAGGAATTCGAAATCCCACAAGTAACGCCGGCAGAAGTAAAGAAAGCCTTGGGAGCTATGCAAAGGGGGAAGGCAGCTGGGGAGGATCAGGTAACAGCAGATTAGTTGACGGATGGTGGGCAGATTGTTCTAGAAAAACTGGCCACCCTGTATACGCAATGCCTCATGACTTCGAGCGTACCGGAATCTTGGAAGAACGCTAACATAATCCTAATCCATAAGAAAGGGGACGCCAAACATTTGAAAAATGATAGACCGATCAGCTTACTGTCCGTTACCCTCAAAGTATTTACTAAGGTAATCGCAAATAAAATCAGGAATACCTTAGACTTCTGTCAACCAAAGGACCAGGCAGGATTCCGTAAAGGCTACTCAACAATAGACCATATTCACACCATCAATCAGGTGATAGAGAAATGTGCGGGATATAACCAACCCTTATATATAGCCTTCATTGATTACGAAAAAGCGTTTGATTCAGTCGAAACCTCAGCAGTCATGAAGGCATTACAGAATCAGGGTGTAGACGAGCCGTATGTAAAAATACTGAAAGATATCTATAGTGGCTCCACAGCCACCGTAGTCCTCCATAAAGAAAGCAACAAAATCCGAATAAAGAAAGGCGTCAGGCCGGGAGATACGATCTCTCCAATGTTATTCACAGCGTCTTTACAGGAGGTATTCAGAGACCTGAATTGGGAAGAATTGGGGATAAAACGTAATGGACAATACCTTAGTAACTTGCGATTCGCTGATGATATTGCCTTGCTTAGTAACTCAGGGGAGCAACTGCAATGCATGCTCACTGACCTGGAGAGGCAAAGTAGAAGGGTGGGTCTAAAAATTAATCTGCAGAAAACTAAAGTAATGTTTAACACTCTCGGAAGAGAACAGCAGTTTACGATGTGTAGCGAGGCACTGGAAGTGGTAAGGGAATGCTTACGACAGGTACTTAGGACATCTACATAGGACAGGTAGTGACTGCGGATCCGGATCATGAGACTGAAATAATGAGAAGAATAAGAATGGGCTGGGGTGCGTTTGGCAGGCATTCTCAGATCATGAACAGCAGGTTGCCATTATTCCTCAAGAGAAAAGTGTATAACAGCTGTATCTTACCAGTGCTCACGTACGGGGCAGAAACCTGGAGGTTTACGAAAAGGCTTCTACTTAAATTGAAGAGGACGCAACGAGCTATGGAAAGAAGAATGATAGGCGTAACTTTAAGGAATAAGAAAAGAGCAGATTGGGTGAGGGAACAAACGCGAGTTAAAGACATCTTAGTTGAAATCAAGAAAAAGAAATGGGCATGGGCAGGACATGTAATGAGGAGGGAAGATAATCGATGGTCATTAAGGGTTACGGACTGGATTCCACGAAAAGGGATGCGTAGCAGGGGGCGGCAGGAAGTTAGATGGGCGGATGAGATTAAGAAGTTTGCAGGGACAACATGGCCACGAGTAGTACATGACCGGGGTAGTTGGAGAAGTATGGGAGTGGCCTTGGCCCTGCAGTGGGCGTAACCAGGCTGATGATGATGAAGATGGTAATGACATGAGTACTGGTAAGACACAGCTGTTATACACTTTTCTCTTGAGAGATAATGGCAACCTGCAGTTCATGATCTGAGAATGGCTGCCAAATGCATCCCAGCCCATTCTTATTCTGCTGATTATTTCAGTCTCATGATCCCGATCCGCGGTCACTACCTGTCCTAAGTAGATGTATTCCATTACCACTTCCAGTGCTTCGCTACCTATCGTAAACTGCTGTTCTCTTCCGAGACTGTTAAACATTACTTTAGTTTTCTGCAGATTAATTTTTAGACGCACCCTTCTGCTTTGCCTCTCTAGTTCAGTGAGCATGCATTGCAGTTGGTCCCCTGAGCTACTAAGCAAGGTAATATCATCAGCGAATCGCAAGTTACTAAGGTATTATCCATGAACTCTTATCCCCAACTGTTCCCAATCCAGGTCTCTGAATACCTCCTGTGAACACGTTGTGAATAGCATTGGAGAGATCCTATCTACCTGCCTGACGCCTTTCTTTATTGGGATTTTGTTGATTTCTTTATGGAGGACTACGGTGGCTGTGGAGCCGCTATAGATATCTTTCAGTATTTTTACATACATCCGTAACATCATAGTACAGGATATCACAAACTGTATTACACAGCATAATGCGATTGCTTATCCGAAGCTGACACACGATCGGGAATCTTACCAACGAGTGCGCAGATATATCGGAGATCAAGTTTGCGATCGACCAGCATTAATTCATGAACAGGCTCAGAGCCACCCCTGGTGGAGGCGAACGTATAGGTGGACAGATACCTTGTTACGCGGTAGTATAATACGCCGAAACTAAGTGGTATTTTCAATGGGCAGGTTCTAACTCTAAGATAACTCGTTTGTGCAATCAATCTAATGTCTTTGAGGAGCAGTTTGTGCCTTTTGATTGAGCAGTTACGCCATCCCTGCACCAGCCTTGGAATCCTGATATGTTGGTGCGTACACTGCCTAACTGCATTCTTTAAAAAATAAAGGAGCTATATGTCTGTCATCCTTTACTCTGGAATACGATCCTTAATATCCGTTGTATGAAATCGAGTTAACTAATTCTCGGTGATGTATGCTAGGGTTGTGAGTGTTGTCAAATGAAAACAATACAGCTGTACGAATACTGGTTGCAGGCTGCTAAGCATGTGTATTTAAATAATAACTTCGAACGCCTTCGTGGCCCCAGGTGCGGGCCAAAATCCGGGAAAGCCCTGCTGATCCGCATCCTTTCAGCGCCTCACGCTTCGAGGCGCAATCACTCGTGCAGTGTATGAGCGACACAGTTTCGCTCAAATTGGATCGCGCACACGGAAATGCGCGCTGGCTGGGGGGCTTCGATGTGTGCCACACTCATTTTAGTCCGTAGCGCTAACCTTTACGTGGAAAAGAAAAAAAGAAAGCAAATTCCGCGTAAACAACGTCAGGCACAATCGCATTGTGCTTAGGGCTGGAACTTCGGGAGGAAGTACCGTTCATCGCTCTCTGGATAAAGCGGAAGTCTGGGACGAGCATGGGAGACACAGAAAACGCCCACACCAACGCGAACATCTCGAAAACTCCATTTCGTCGCTGTTAAGCAATTTGCGATCGTCCTGCTGCACTGGGAGTGGTAATGGCCGGGAGCAGCGCGATCTCGCAGTAGAGAGCCGTCACTGCAAGCGCGAAGTTCACGACGGGGCCGTTTTGCGCACTCCATCATGCAGTTGCGTTGGTCTCCCTTCGTGTACACGAAAGTACTCTTCGTGTTCTTTGAGTGAAGCATAACTGTTGCGAAAGCCGTTAAGAAAGCGGGAATGCGATCGCTTCCCACGCCTCTATCAACGCGAGCTCCAAATTTGTAGCACGGGACGCACTCTGTAGCGCATTGGCCGACCTGTTCAAAGATATCGAGTTAATTGAGAAGCATTTGAAAGAGGACGCAGAGACCGACGATAGAGGGATCTCTGTGCATATGACGGTATGACCTGAGTGCACTGGGGGAATTAGCGTCCCCTGCTTTGTTTAGCGCCCTTTGTACATCTTTAGTCCCGTACATCGCCCAAGCGCGCATGTCACTGAGAAGTTGGTTGGTTAATTTTCTTTACCAGATTCTCTGGGAAACTGAGCGAAAAGAATAAGGTGATACGAGGAGGTCAATTTTTAGAGCGAAACATTCTATCCGCTATCGACTGCGCAGGTGCACGTTGTCGTCAAGAACGCCGCGCTCCCACAACTCATGGAAATTGTGCCACAAAATGTACACTCTCGTATTCGCGAGGGATCCTTGACTCGAAACTCTGCTTCTACTCCACCGAGTAGGGTCCCTGTGTATGCTCCCGCGGGAAGCAGAGTTGCGCATAGGTCCACCAGAATGTTCCAGCTGGACAGTGAAGCCACTCCTCGCGCGCGCAAGAGGCAAATGCCGCGCGGTGTTCCATTTGCTTTCTTGCCTGCTGGTCGGGCGCTACGGGCGCCAATTATTCGCAAGCGCTGAGCAAGGTGGCACTTTTCAATGTATGCCACGCTCGAATCATCGGCGTAGAAGGAATGGTGCAATGCTCCAGTCCCCCAAAATTATGTTTGTATGTGCATATATACACACATATACAAACACACGCACGAACGTATACATGTAGAGGGTAGGACCCCCCTCGATCGCCCGAAATAAAATCATGATTATGCCCGTGGTTCGAACAGCTCAAAAGTTCACGTGCAAACGCGCTATACTTCGCGACAAAAGGTGGTGCAATGTTTTCAAGCATGCATGCGAGGTTTTCTCACCGAGGCCCGAATGCATGAAATGTTTTAGAGGGTGTTTAAAGAAAACTTCAAACACCTAAGGTGGACAATTATGTGAGCGCATTTGGGCTGCCGAAGCCAGCTGATTAATTATCGTTGCCTAGATAACTATCGTGCCAACAGTAAGTCAGGGACCGTTAACAGAGTGTCATTTTTCACTAACCGCCGTTCACAGCAGCTACACATTTTTGATATATATTGGTGCCAACACGTAGATTTAAACGAATTTTAAACGTTCAAATGCGCACATTTTATGCAAAGCTTACTTTTACGATTCATTCATACCGCAGACTTACCCAGCTGCTTCGTAGAAGCAAATCTTCAACTGGAAAAATATTCAAGATGCACGAGCGTCTAGATAACATTTATTGTGTACGAGGGCTTGGATGACCAATGGCTGCATGCTGGCAGAAGGGCAAGAGTGCCGGTTCTTGGAGCCTTGGGAGGCAGAATCTAAAGCAACTGGAGAGGCAAAAAGCTATTAAGAGTAACCAGAAGTTATTTTTATTGCACTAATCATGTCAAGATGGCAAACTTGCAAAGTAATTATTTGCACATTGCAGACTGTAGTATGACAACACATTTTGCTTTATCTCTTCATACTACTCAGGTTAATTTACTATGACACAGCGCTTATTAAACATACAGGCATAATTTTACGTTGTTCAATTCGACGAAGGCCGATCGAACAAGCAAGATATTGTGGGCGGTAAATGCTGAAGCTATCACAGCTGTCTCGTAAGCGGGAGCGCGCGAGGTTTTCGCGTACTACAAAACAATGAACACGACCACATCAATCAACGTCACATGAAAAATCAGAAGGGTGACAAAAAAATAAAAAGAAGACAGGAGGGAAAAACCAGGGTACAGTGGGCAAATTATATTCGCTAGTATTTACTCTGTTTTGAAAACACTGTTCCAGAGCCATATAGTCAAAACAACCGTACAATAAGACAGTGAATTAGGCTAGTTTTTAAGTTCACATTCTTGGCGTATATGTGCAGCTCGACACAGAGGTGTTGTTCATTGTTTGTCCCGCGTCTGTGTGGCGCTTCACATATACGCCAAAAATCGTACAACTGAACAACCTTTCATGCCGGCCGTACGCATCTCAGCTTTAACAGTGGTGTTACTCGAGATAAATGTTGCTTTAGTGTAAAGAAGTCAGAAGCCACCTCTGTAAACAGGGGCGAACGCACCTCGCATATACTGGTCCCTTTCGGAGCCGGCCGGTCTCAGCTCATACGCAGTAGCCATACTAGTAGCCGGCGCACGTCTGTGTCCGTCGCCGCGGCACGGCGTAAGAAGAATCGGCTTATACATACAGTGACTAATTCGGACAACGCATCTTGCAGCCTTTTCGCACCTTTATCTCTCATGAATATCTAAAGGCTGTGCTGTACATGTGTTCTTAGTTCACTCACGTGATTTATGACGCATGTGTGTTATTATTATTATTATTGTTATTAATATTATTATTATTATTATTATTATTATTATTAGTAGTAGTAGTAGTAGTAGTAGTAGTAGTAGTAGTAGTAGTAGTATTTGACTTGGAAACATATATACATTTGAGAGGAAAGGGACAGGGAAAGCGAGAAGTAGGTTGGTAACTGCCACCACAAGAATCACAACGCCATGCCTACTGTTGAGGAAGGAGCAGGCGGCACAAACAGTAAAACGGAAGATAGTAAGAAAGGAAGCAAACAGTTAAGCATTGTAGCAAACGATTTAAGTGCGTGGACGCAAATCTTCAGCATGGAATTTTCCGGCTGCAACAGAAGTAGCATGGGAGTCACTGAGTAGCAATGGCGTTTCGCAACTGCTCGCTGGTATTAGACTGCGTGGTAGCACGTCGATGTTCGGTGCACATATCGATCACCTATTCACCCGAGAAATTGTCAACATGGAAGCCGTTAAGCGCGCGTTTTACTTTGCCGTACATAGACCGATCTTACACGCAATCACGCAAGGAGCTGAAGCCATGGACACGTCCTGACCTGTAAATAAAGAAACCTGTACATTGTGCATACCGTGACTTGTGTTGCAATGCTCCGCTCTACGAAACTAAGAAAGCATCCTTTGCGTGTACGGATATTAGAAATTTCTTGTCTGACTTTCTTTGTTAGATACAACTGTACAAGCAGAAAGCACAATGAAGCCAGAGGAAGCATAGGGGGAAATTAACTGTTGTTTTAATTAAAATGTCGAAACAATAAAGAAAATGGAAATGAAAGTGGACGAAAAGATCACCTGCCGCAGGCGGAGCTGAACCCCCATCTACCGCATCACACGTGCGGTGCGTTATCAATTCATCCACGGCGGTGGTCATGCATCCGTCCACTTTCTTGTGTGTGTGCGCGCGTGCGTGTGAAAGAATTGGGGGGGGGGGGTTTAGGTGCTAAAACCGCGATCTGATTATGAGGAACGACACAAAGGGGGGACTTGGGATTATTTTGACCATCTGGGGTTCCTTAACGTGCACCCAATGCCTGATGCGAGGGCGTTTTTGCATTTCGCCCCGATCGAAATGCGACTGCTGCCGCCGGGATTTTATACCCGTGACCTCGTGCTTAGCCGCACAACCAAAAAGCCCAACGCGGCGGGTCTTCTGTTACCTAAGGGTATCTATTTATAATGGCTATATTATATTGAATCCGTAGAGCTCCATGACTGCTGCCGTTAAGAATTGTTATTTTATCCGCTAACTTTCCCCACCAGCTTTGCGCCTTCGAAAGGGCCGCATAAGTACCATAAGCCCGCCCAGCTACAGCTCATAATAGCATTGTTTTACATAGACGGCAACTGCTCATAGGCCTTCAATAACAAAATTGACGGCTGTGACGACTACGTCAGCCGCGACTACAATGAGAACAGGAAAATGTAGTATATGATCTCCTGACTTCAAAATGCGAATACGTGGCCGCAGGCAAGAAAATAATATATATATATATATATATATATATATATATATATATATATATATATATATATATATATATATATATATATGTATATATATATGGGTTTCTACGTGCCAAAATCACAATCTAATTATGAGGAACGCCGTACTGGGGCACTCCGGAGTAAATTGGACTTCCTGGGGTTCTTTAACATGGACCTAAATTTAAGTACACGGGTGTTTTTGAAATTTCGCCCCCATCGTGGGATCGGGACTCGACCCCACGACCTCACGCTAAGCAGCTCAACAGCATAGCCACTAAAAAAATGGCAAAGCCGCGGAAAGTACTTGGGATATGAGAATCGGCAGATTTTTTGTTTGGTGAATAAATATGCCATTTGGGGATTTTTAAAGAACTTCTTCTTCACGTGATTTCTTGATCTGAGTGCTCTAGCCTGAATATGCACATCAATTCAAATGAACGAACGTCTGCCAGAACAGTCCTTTTTCTTTCGAACTCCAATCCTTTGTTGGCTGCACAGTTTCTCCCATTTTTTTTTTTTTTTTTTGCTGGCGTCGTTTCGACTTCTTTCTTCTCGTTTTGGCTTTCTTCCTTTCTTTCATTCTCTTTAATGAGAATTAAGCACACCAGCTAAGATAACAGGGATACTTAATTAGACTTCTGCTGTTAAGTGTGCGAGCATTAGCGTTAGCTAATGACACCGACCTTGTTTGGACGGGCCAAACAAGTATATCGGAGGTTGGTCACGTATTGGGCCAGCGTGCTTGCTCCCGACCTTCATTCCGTGGCCCATTCGCCACGTTAACTGTTGTGCGCCACATATCTATAGCAGTTATGTATAGCCGCCATTTCTATTATTATTATTACTCTTCTTTTCATGTGCGCATGTGTACGAACGTGCTGTCGGCCTGTTTAGTTGAGAGTGCGTTTGTGTGTAGTTATTCTCTCTAAGCCAAGGCTGCTATGTGCAGCGCATACATAAGCACTGACATTACATTTGGACTTACTTGAAGAGCGATATTTTGAGATAAATGCAGCTTTCAGAGAGTAATCAACCACGTCTCGTGCATGAAAATGTGCCACATGCCACAAATAGGCTGCTTTGCGGTAAAATTCGGATGCGATGCAGAAAAGCGAATGCGAACAAAAAAACTCAAAGCAGAAAGAAGAGCGCGCTCACCAAGTGCAATTTCGCGGCGTCTTTCAGGGTCTGTTTTCCCTGTAATCATACGCAAGTGCCTCAGTCATTACGATGGCTGCGTGATTGGCTGGATCGAAATGCAATTAGCGCAATGGATGCGCCATTGCTAAAATGCGGTTAAGGAGACTTCATCGAGGCGTTTTCTATTATCATAGGGCCAAGTAGCTGAATAATTCGAAACAAAGAAGTGATATTGTCTAAAAGATACGGTGCTAAGTCGTTTGCTGTATACAGGCAGTGAGATGGCGTTAAAGGGATTACACCAAAGAAATTAAACTGTAAAAGCCGGTGTTTTATTCAGCACGTAACGGATTAGAGGGGCGCTGGCGTGAATGAGCGACCGTGAGTTCGTATTTACTAACATTTATTGTGCGAATTTTATCTTATCTTAAGCTTCGAACTTTAAAGAACGAGTACTAGTTTAATTTTTTGTGTACTTTTTTTAAATTTAAGGATAAGAAAGATGGGACATATTCAAGCTATTCTCTGGTGACAGCTGGTCCTTTACGACTAGGAAAGGGAGGAAATCTGAACCTTAATACAAAAAGTCGGCTTAATACCTTTCAAAGCGAGTGGACCGGGGAACTTGCTGTTTGTGTACTATAGCGATTTGTTTCTTTTTATCCACACGCGCATGTCTATAATAATGGATTCGGTCTCACAGTGTTTTGATTTACTAACAAAGTAGTTCGAGCCGTATTTCTATGCTAGCGACTTCTTAGCTCAGAAGCGCGACGTTGGTTTTGTGCGCCCACTGAACGACTGTTTTCATAAGCATGTTGGCCATAAGCACGACAGTAGCGACTTCGTTCTATTCTGGTATTACTTATTCATGCTCGCATTTCTATTCTGCTTACACATTACTGACCTCTCATTTCACCTCGCGTGATATACATGCGAACTTTTTCTAGTTTAATCTCGCGTTACTGCTTAAGAACTTTATTTGCGTTCTCACTAAACTTTCATGCAATATAGGGGACGCACAGAGACCCGCGGCAGTATAACTCACTTCGGCGTGAAAAAGCAGGCGACTTACGAGTAACGGCAGCTGCCGGAGGATTTCTTCGTAAGTCCACTGCTGTACTATTGTACCCTGTAACGTACATTTGTTTTATTCACTAGCCTCGCATGCTCCAGATGGAGTAATGCGTGAGGAGGAATGTGAGTGGTTTAGATAATAAGAAAGCAGCTGCACGGTGTGTGAAATTTGGTTAACTTGTTTTCGTCGATTCATGTTGCATAATTTCGCCCTTTTTCCAGCCATTATGTCTTGTGCCTTCACCCGAGTGCACTTGAGGAAGTTTCGTGCTACACCTGCAGTTTTCAATTTCTGAGCAAGAATGGTTCAAAACATATTTTCATATTTAATATATATATATACGATGGTACGTTGAGCGGGCGATTAGGCGCACGAGGTAGTAAATAGGGAACTTCTTAGGAGCTAGTCCAAATGTTCGTCCCACGGTGAATCAAGGCCTGTTTATGAGACGCATGTTCATGGCAATTGAAGAGGAAATAGTTGCTCCTTTATCTGTGAATTTTCTATTATTTGTCGTTTTGGAAGTTGCACCTTAGTTTCTGTACTTATTTAAATCTGCCTCTTCACTACAGCCTTTGCTTTTATGATCTGTCGTAGCCAAGGAGCACATTTCTCTTACCGTTTCTTTCTTTTTTTTTCCTCCTCCTTTCATATCGCATCCTCTGACATGGATCTTCGGATTCCTGCCTTAATTGAAAACCGACATTTCTAATATAGGAATGACGGCAGACATATTTGCTCGCGCGCCGCAGGTAATCGACCGGATTTAGAAAAGTCGTGTCACCTGCCTGCTTGTTGATTGCCGTGTCGTTCGCCATCGGGAGTCGGCGATGTCGTTCTTTTACAAACCGTTCTCGCGCGCTCAAAGAAGCTGAACACCTGCATATTCTATATCATTACAGACGTGAGATCACCAGAAGTATTCATGATATGGCGCACAAGTTCTCAACGTTGGCATCGCGATTTCACAACGATATTTGCGCAATGTAAGCCCCAGGTGCTAATTGGTTCTTGCGGAAGGGAACGCACACGCATGCCCTCGGTGTGGTGCCTAAGTGGCTGTGGCGTTTCGCCGCTTATCACGAGGTCGCGGGTTCGATTTTTTTTTTCGACCGCGGCGGCCACACTCTGATAAGGCCGTGATTCATATAAACGTTCGTGTACTGCGCTGAGCCCCAGGTACCGAAAGCTTTCCGAAGGCGGCCACTTTACACGCCGTCCCGCAGCCAACTCTGCAGTTTCGACAAGTTAGAACCCACAGTTTGCACACAGTTTCACGCATGCACGCACGTCAGCGTCCAAGTTGTAGCACTAGGTGGACAGAAACTTGCCTCAGAAGTAAAATAGTCGCAATTTTATTTCCAGCAGCAGCTCGTATGGACAAAGCAATTCATTGGTATACGTTAGAGGTATCGTTCAATCGTGATCGCAAGCATATTATTTGAGAAAGTGCTCTAGCAATGAGAAACGATTAATTTTTCAAAGGAAACTTTGAACAGTACAATCACCTCATACCGAAAGGCCTAGCCCTACCGATTCAGGAGCGCCATGCTCGAGCGCTCGTTCCACCTTTCCTCCGAGTCACTTACTCATTAGAAGTAGAGCACTGTGGATTCAGGTTGCAAGTGGCACATTTACATGCGAGCGGCCTCTCGTGCTCACTGTTTGTGCCACTTGCATCGTCACTCATTCCATGTGAGCCTAATACGAATGAAATAAAAAATGGTATAGTTTATTTATTTATTTATTTATTTATCTATCTATTTATTTATTTATTTATTTATTTATTTATTTATTACAATACCTTCAAAGTCCAGGGGGCCTTACAGAAGGGAGTGGAATAAGAAAAGAAGATTATTTGATATGCAATCTTGAACCCTGTATGATGTATGATGGAACCACCCAAGAGATAAGGAGTAGCCGGCACCTTAAATTGTACGCCAACATCTCCTTATATCATATCAATAAAAAAAAGTACAGTCATAATGCAACAAAAAAAACAATATCGTATACAGCAAGGAAAAAGCGTACGTTTGGGCGAAATGCAATATCAGATTAGTAACAAGGCACATTAGGCGAACACGTAGTTTTCAGTGACAGTTCTAAATAAACACGTGTCACAGATATCGGGAAGAGGTGGTTCCAATCGCTAGCCGTCTTTGGCACAAAAGAGTTCAAGTACGCATTAGTCTGGCAGTATGGAAGACGTACGAATACGTGGTGATATGGGAATGATGGCTCAGAAAGAAAATCTCATTTGAGCTGATAATTGGGGTAATAAATTTTGTGAAAGGCTGGCATAAGGGTTTCAAGGCCCGGGTCCAACACAGAGCATGCACATTCTAATTTCGATCGCACTAGGGCTTTGTAGAGTATGGTAGCTTTGATGAAGATGGCGATATAGAAAAGTTACGCCGCAAGTAACCATGCATGCGATTAGCATTGTTAACAATATAATCTACATGCAGTTGCCATGAAAAATTAGCAGTTATATGAACTCCTAAACATGTATAGTTGTTACCTGTTCAAGTACAAAGACTTAAATATGGTGCGCGCTAAGATTCGCAAGATTCGCACAATTTGAGACCTGTGTGAAACAAGCTTTTTTTTTTACCCTAGATTTGTTATAGTTCACTTTCATGAGCCAAGTGTGACACCCACTACATGCCTCATCTAAATCCCCATTTAAATGTAGACGGGTCTGAAACAGAAGTGATTACTCCGTAAATGACGCAGTCAACGGCGACAAGCCTGATTGTGAAGTTAATAGAACTTGGCCGATCATTAATATACATTAGAAACAATAACGGCCCCAGCACCGAACCTTGAGGCACGTCTGAGGTAAACAAAACATGGTGAAGAAACAGCGTTATTAGCAGTGACGAATTGAGCTCTATTACGCAAAAAAACTCTCAATACATAAACGAATGTTAGGCTCAATATTCAGTTTGGTGAGCTTTAAACAAAATAGTCGGTGATTAACAAGATCGATGGCTCTATAAAAATCTAAGAATATGCAGTCAATGGAAAGTCCCTGGTCTAATGCGTCAAATAAGTCGTTGGTGAAGGAAATGAGCTGCGTCTCACACGAAAATGATTTACGAAAGCCACCCTGATGGGGGCAAAGAATGAACGATTTTCAAAGAATTTAACCAAATTAGAATATAGCGCGTCTTCAAACATTGGACACGGGATACTCGTTAACAATATGAGTCTGTAATTGTGGGCGCAATGAGTATCACTATGCTTGAATATTGGTAACACTTTACCCACCTTCCAATCCCCGGGCAACTGTCCTAAATCCAAGGACTGCGAAAACAGTGCACAAAAGTGAATGGAAAAATGAACATTTGGTATTCTTTCAAAAAAAATTGAATTTATGCCATCAATTCCTGAAGACGAAGAAACCTTTATATTATTAAGAAGTCTTTGTACGCCAAAACTGTCAATTAAAATTGGGTCCTTTAATGGATTCCGCAGCGGGTTAAGACAGAGGAGGGAAACAAATGATTGCTGAAAAAAAGGCCTTGGAAAAGCCCTTACTGAACACTTGGGGGAGGGGGGGGGGGCACTGTAGTGAAGGCATGGCTGCGGCGCTGCTACCGTTAGGAGCCATGGTTTTATGCTTGGTACCATCAATGTTGTTCCAAAATTTTCTTGGCGTTATCAATCAACGAAGACGGAAGCATGCTGTGTACAAATACATGTTTCGCGTCTTTTAATCCTTTTCGATAATGTGAAGCTATGACGCGATATAAATCCCAGTAATAAGGACAGCCGTTCGTTTTGGCTCTGCGAAAAACTCCGTTTCTTTTATTTTTTTTTTCGCTTAAAATACGTTTTAATGGGGCAACGAACCATGGCGAATGAAGCTTCCCTGATATGACGCGTATTGGTGCGTGTTTTTGCGCCGAGAATGAGAACCTTTTCTTTAAAACGGCACCAATTCGTTTCCACAATACGGTTAGGAAAGTTTGGCGTTTACTCATCTAAAAAAGATTTTAGTTCTACATTTATCGACGAAAAACCTGCTTTCGAGTTATCTCTGATAACTTTGTGATTAGATCGCATACGCCTTGGTTAATGCATATAAGTCAATCAAGTATGTTGCACGTAATTCTACGAATTATAACATAATGGGACTCCTGTGAACACACTAAAATGCGTTTAATTTCATATCATATGTGTCGCTTTTTTTATATTGAGGTAGATTAAAAAGAAAGGGGGGTCACAGGAAGGGGACCGGGGGTGCTGCCGTGTCGCATGTATCCGTTTATCTCGAATATTCTTATTTCGCGGCCGCCTACCATAGCGATAGGGAAAATTTTCCTGACCTATGCATCAAGTGCTACTCGATCTTAACCTCACCAACGATGCGCATAAGTTCGATAGTAAATGGAACGAGCACAACCTTTTCCGTGCAAAGCATAGACAGATATAAATCAGAGATGGCGGCCCCGTGAATTTAGAGCGCAGCGACGATTCCGGCTGGAGCATACACGTTACTCCATGTCACCTTTTTGCCTATAGTGAGCGTCCACAAATGGCGGTACGCTTTTGCGTTGAGCTTGAGGATTCTTATTGTTTTATGCGAAAACCCACATCTATGGCGATAGACAAAAAGGGAGGGAGGGGGGGAGCAGGTTGGCAAAGCTTATCCGTGCGTTCAGTCTACAGGTACACGCACATGAGCGTATGGACAGGCACTCGTGTGAGCATGTGTACACACACGCACACACGTGACCAAAGTATACGCGCCTTCTGTTGCTTAGTAGAAAGCCCCCCAATGAGTCGGGAAACAATTCTTCTGCACCGCGTCGCATCTCCTTGCGTAACACACACGCGTAATGAAGGGATGTGCGGGGAAAGAAGAGAAATAAATAAATGAAAAGGGGAAGGGCGCCGCGCTGTCCGCGAAGCACGCTGCGGCTCCCAATTTCGCTCGCATTCGCGATGGCGTGTATTACAACGTCGTTCTTCGCAGCCAATGTTCAGAATGCGCCCCGCGAGAGATTTCAAGCCGTCCGAGGCCTCGCGAATGTTCCCCGTCCGAACACGCACGCTCTCGTTCCGACAGGCCGCCGTATATGGTCTCGTACGAAAGAAAGATATTGCGGAAGAAGAAAGGGCTCCTGCACAACGACTGTTGTGCAGGGTTGAAGAAGGGTGGAGCCACCAGACGGCAGAAATTGGGGGGTGGGGGGAGGGGGGATTACAGGCGGCGTTAATGTGTTTGCCTTACACTTCTGAGCTGGACAAGAGCGAGGAGAGGCCCTTTTTTGCCTTCGCGGTGGCAGAGGCGGCGCCTTTCAAGCGCTCTCCACAGGCGCCTCGCGACGTTCGGCGCTCACCCGATAATACGCCGCAAGGGCGCTGACGCACAAAGGCTGGCGCTCCACATTGTACACTGCACGGGTGAACCAACAGGCGGCGCGCTGCGTGACGAGGATATAATATATGCGATGAATCTCTTCGCTTCGGTGTATTTGTTTTTTTTTACTCGCCACTTAAGCCGTAGCTTTCCACCCAATCAATCATATCTCACTCCCTCTCTCTCTCACTCTCTCTCTCTCTCTATGTTGTAAGTTCTCTTTGTCTCCTTCGTTTCCAACTTTCTTCTTTTTCGTGCCTCTCATTGCTTCGATAAGCAGGGCACTCCTTGGTTTAATGCAACTTCGTCGGTGACGGTCAACACTTCGTGGAAGCCTGTCAGGAAATGCAGAGAGAAAACGCTTTTCGCGAACAGCCGAAGACGAGAATAAGGGCGGAGGTGGTGGAAAATGTGCGACTTTCCATATCCGCCCACTGTCCGCGGGATCGTCACTAAGTGCCTGGTCCGCATTCCCCCTTGCGGGGACTATGGAAGAAAGAAAAAGAAAAGTGCGGTCTAAAGTAGCTCTTAAAGGCGCAGGCAGCATATAAGAAAACTGACGCGAAATCCCACGATCACTGTTGGGAAAAACTTGGCGGGGAGGGTTTCATTCTCGTTTGCGTTCGAGAAGAAACGTGCCGTTTCGGGTAACTACAACTGAATGTCGTCGGAGCGGCGCGTAAATAAATGAAGGCAATTGGCTGCGGGTAATGGAAGTACTATTCAGAAACGGAAAACCGCCGGGACTCGGGCGAAGCTTTTATTATCCCCAAGGGAAAATTGCTCTCCCGGTTTTAACCGGCTACATCGCCTCCCTCCCACTTTTACGTGTTTTTTTTTTTTCTGTAGCTACTGTCTCTGAGCTGCTCTTGAATGCGGCAGTCGACGTGTCCTTGCTCGGAGAGCGCCGTAAAGATAAGCGAGCGAACGAAACAATACAATCGACGTAAGCAAGGCGGCAGGAAGCCCAGTGGTTTCGACGTTAGTCGGAGGTTAGTTAAAATTTGGCGCGAGAGCAAATTTCACAGGGTAAAACATGCCCCGAAATAAGTTAGCCGTAATATTCCTCGCAAAACATCAAAATAAAATTATATATACATATATATATATATATATATATATATATATATAAAGGAGAACAAAAAGAAAAGATATATAAGCGTGAGTGTTTTTCGTCTTTTTCAAATTTATTACATTTTCTTTTTTTTTTGGAAATGTGAACTTGTCTATAAAAAAGTAGCAATTATACGCCACCAGAGAGGCCCGTTGTTTCGGCGCAAATCCCGAGCGAGCGTACAGCAACAGATGCGAATATAGGTGATTCCGACGTGGATATTGGCACGAGGAGGTGGGGGTATAGTTTTGAGAAAAAGAAAAGGGCGGGGGGAGATCACAGAGGAATTCGGCTAGAGAATTTGCTTTCTGCAGCGTCTGATTTTGCCATTTCATTGGATGTGTGAATTGCCGAGGTTCCTTGTAGGTACCTGATTGTAGTACTTTCCTTCAAAATTAATTTCGGGTTGACGTCGGGAACTCGCGGCAGCAAGGCATGATACTGGGCCTGCGTACTCTTAGTCTTCCCGCTTTCGCTCACCTTGAAGCCCAAACCCACGTGCACATAACTTGTTGGCTTGTGGTAACAACGATTAAAAGAAAGAAAAGAAAACACACCCACACACGCAACCTTGAAAATTTACCATTCAAGTTTTTTGCAACGTCCTCTGTGCAGCAAAACAAAGAACGCTGAATTGAATTAGTGAGTATAAAAAATATTCAACGTACAAAGTGAAGAATATAGAAACTTGCGCAAGCTAAGGTCGATGATTTTATTATGCACTTTATTATCTCTCTGTGCGTAATTCCCTATAACTGGTCTTTATGTAAAATAAAGCAAAAAAACAAAAGATATGAGAGTCGACGTGATGAATACACGCGCACAACGTTCGCGTCTGGTCGCTCGTTTCATATCAGATATTCTTGTTATTTTCATCCTTCGACAAACTCCATCGTGTTGTTCTTTATCGACTTGCTGTTCTACCACCGCCTCGTATATTTTGGAAGCCCAAGTGTAGAAAAATCATAAGCGGTGCTAGCGCTGGGTTGTTCTTTCGTACGCTGCTTAATCCGCTCTAACGATCTTCCGGCATGCGTGGGGCTGTAGGGCTTCGAAGCCTATCAGATACAGAAACGAGGCTCATGCCACACGCGCAGCGCTTTTTAGCAGCGAATCTCGAGAATAAATACAGAAGGGAGCGCATTAAGGCGTTTAACTATGTTCGTAATAAGTTGGAATGCGTTGCCGCGGAGTGTGAGCAGCGGAACAACGGTGCATATGAAATAACAAAAGAAAAGGAATAATCATCGAAGCTTCACTTTATTTTTTTATTCGAGGAATTTGCCTTAACGGCGTATGGTATACAAAGACAAACTATAGGGCATCAAAATAAACGCATGCGGCCCCGTGTGATGCAGCCACTGAAGCAATGAGTCAGTGCTTTTGTTGCACGTTATCCAAGGGATACATTCTTCGGCGACATTAGGCCTTAGTTTGGCCTCCTTGAGCATCTTGCGACTAATATCCCGAGTACCAGTGCACAACCACGAAAGGTGACGGATGTTCACTTTCGTGCGCGCACTTGCACCATGCGTGCTTCAGTCTTTCTTCTTTTGTTCTACATAGATGTCAGAAGTATCCTCACGGCAAATAGCAGCACCAAAGCATATTTGCTTTGTCAGGGCAGCAGACAGAGAAATCAAAGCTATGTTCGTGCGTAATAAAGCGGAATACGGGGACGACGTGTATCTACGCCCGAGCAACGCGTGGCGCGTGACACCAGCTGGCTGTAATCGCCTCTGCCCGATGTCTACGCGACCTGTTGGACCTGACAGGGGCGAGTGAGTTACCTTCGCTGCCTTTGCACGAAATCGCTCCCACAGGAACCACACGTGCTTTTTGAAGTGAAAACATTCTCTATATGCGTAGAAAGTATTAAATGCGAAGATCCACAATACGTTCAGCTTTTAAAGACTACGAAGGCCCGTCAGGCATGTCACATGCTTAATTTGGCCGTTAAAGAATGGGGAAAGTACGTTGTTTCGCTACATGCCAAAGTTGAGGACTGAGAAATGGCGTCAGAACAGCGCAGTTCCCGGTCGTAAGCAAAACAGTCCGCGTGAGAGCGAGATACTATTTTAGCAAACAGTAAACTCTATCACTTACTGAAACTTTGTAAGCTTGGATTTCTTTAAAAAGAACAATTTAATAATAAGAAAAATATGTTAATAATTGGAGGCTTAAACTAAAGTACGTACAATTAATTACCTACTAATGAAGCAGTGAGTATACCACGAACTGAGTTAGTGGAATAACAGTTAGGCCTGCCGATGATAACTGCAAATTTATATGGCATGTGCGGAAAGGGCGTATCATTGGCTCTACATTACAGTATGTATGGTATATTGACCGCATGGTGCGGACGCGCTAAGAGCTCTGGCCACCGAGCATTTTTTGGACAGGGTATGGTTACAAAAGGTTCACTGCATGAAGGCAATGTGGCAGGGCTATATTGTCGCGTTTCGTCAGCACTTATTGTTCAATAGAATGTTGCTTTAATTGAGTCACTGTGTCCAAGTTCGGTTGCTTTGAGTTGCCGTTATGAGTCTATACTGGAAATTTACACGCTGGAAACCGCAATCGAGTGTCACTTATCCAAGTTCATCCTGCAAGAGAGTGAACGACGACAGAAAAGGAAAAAAAAAAGAAAACAATTGAATGTCCATTCTTCAATGCCCAAAGCTGAACGTAGGCTACCAGGGGGCTGCAAAGTGAGTTCGCATTAATTCAAACCATCTGTTTTTTTTTTAACGTGCAACTACATCTGAGCGCATTGGCCACTTTAGCGTTCCTCGAACGCTCCAACACTTCCTATATAGCAGAACGGTGCAGCCACAAAGACAATGTTACGGATGAACGGCATTTGAAAAATGCGGTAAAAACGGTACCAATAAAATGCCAGTTGAGCAAAGACGAAAAGGCAAACTATAAACTTTCTGTATCAGCGTATACGCTCATGCAGAGCACTTCTGTAATGAAATGCGTGGTCGGAAATGGCATTAGCTATCTTTCCCGCCATTTCCATAGTCGGAAGTAGTTCTTTTTTTGCCGATGCACTAGCGCCACACTCTAAAAAAATTTAAATTGCGAAGCTGCATTCGTTGGACTGATTCAGAAATCTACGGTAAGGTCAAAGCAAGATTGGGGAGACAGGAGACGGGAAAAAACAAACAAATAGAACAAAAAAAGACACTGGCACGCTCTACCGGACCCTTTCGCTCGACGCTACTTTGAAATGCAATAGCAGCTACATTAGGCGAACAGTGTCAAGCCGAGATGGGAGAGACCTTCTCCTTCCAGCGCCGGCTCGGAGTTGACTGCATTGGCTACGCACAACACCGAGCGGGTCGTCGAAAAACTGCCTAGGTAATTCGCATTCCCGTCGGCTCATACTCTATTTTCTTTTCATCGTCGCTACAGACCCTCACGATGAACAATGCCGCAAATGGCGAGAACCCCGTAGGCGCCCGCCGTAGCGCCGGCGTACATTAATAGCTTTCTACCGATCTACATCGGACTTAAGTGAAATATTTGAGGTCATCAAAACACAACCAATGTCAAGCGCTTTTCGCACTTGTGGTGCCAGAACATGCTGCTTAATTGCGGCAAAAACAGGCCTAGGAGATAATAAATGTTGATTACCATATTTTCTAATGTATAATACGCAGGTTTTTCTTTCTTTCTTTCTTTCTTTTTTTTTTAATAAACTTTTGGTGGTGCGTCTTATTAAAACCCTTCGGGCCCTGGTGTCCTATAAAAAGGACACGATGGGAAATTGTTCAAAATCGTGACGCATGTGGTTAGCAAGCTCAAAAAAGGATTTGAGATATTCTCCACACATCTTCGCCAGCATAGGCGACAGTTTCTTCGTCCTTGTCTTCATCACAAAGCCCTAGTGGTGAAAACAAAACCACGGAAGGCAAGAAATACGACTGCAGCAGTATCCACGTCTTTTGATAATATTTCGCTCCATACCTACTGTCTCAATGGCGATCACAATTTTATATGCTGTTTCTGATATGCTTCGGGGTGTATTTATATCTGGAAGTCCTGCCTCTCATTTGCGCATAGGCCACAGCAAGCCATGATCTGTGTGTCCTAAACATAGCACAACAGGGCTCAGCGGTTGTCAAGGCTCCTACATGAAAAATTAAAATTAAATTATGGGGTTTTACGTGCCAAAACCACTTTCTGATTATGAGGCACGCCGTAGTGGAGGACTCCGGAAATTTCGACCACCTGGGGTTCTTTAACGTGCACCTAAATCTAAATACACGGGTGTTTTCGCATTTCGCCCCCATCGAAATGAGGCCGCCGTGGCCGGGATTCGATTCCGCGACCTCGTGCTCAGCAGCCTAACACCATAGCCACTGAGCAACCACGGCGGGTGCTCCTACATGAGTTGGATGTAAAGTGAGGACGCTGTTGCTTGGGACAGCTTCAGATTTCTCGCTTTATTATTCCAGAGGCGATTAGTCAGCCTAAACCGCTGTACTCAGCGGCAAGGGGACTCCTATAGCTAAAGGTTGCTGTATCAAGGACCCAAATATGTTTACTGCACTATAGGAAGTGTGCGTGTTCAAAGTGGAAGACGATGATGATCAAAAGAATGATGTACCGTTTGCTTTTGCAGGCTTGGGGAGCGGTTTTCCTGCATAGTATACGAAGAATTGGTCTCCGATAACGAAAATACATGCGACAAAACAACTATCAAGTATACGGAGACCATTCAAGTGCAATGATGAGCCGTGTATTATGAGCCCAAAGAATGCTTTTAAGGCCTTTCACGCACAAGAACCACTGTGAAATCCCCACCATGGAAGTTTTTTATTGACATTTAGATGTGTGTTACAGCTTAGAATAATATGCAACTTCGAAATACTTCATATCGCACTTTACAACTACTAAGCCCTGGTGTCCTACATATATAGGACATGACGCCATATCTTATACTGATGGGGTACCGTGAATATAATAAATATTAAGGTGTTTCTTAGGGTGTAGTAAATTCACACCAAACGATGAAAAAAATTCTGCACGCTAAAATATTTTAGGGCTGAAAAGGTACAACGGTTCGTCGTATATACGAAAGTTACCCTAATGAAGATAGGAGATGTCCCGCGGCTGCATTAATAAAAAATTCCAAAGTGAAAAACCTGATCGGTCTTGGCAGAAACCGTGTGTTCACATTGATGCACACGCAAGCAGTGAATCAAAAGTTGAGAGAGATTCGCCCATGACGCTCTCACCTTAATTAGCCGAGCTCTTCGACAGTGTGTCAGAATACGAAGATTTTGATGGCTTCGCCTTGACATGGTTGTCTTCACGTGAACAAAACAATTTCATTTTGTGCATTCAGAAAATGGTGTGAGGCTTTTTTCTTGGGTTGCCTAAATGTCTGGTAGTCAGCGGTGCGTAAGAGTGGAGCGCGTCAGAACCGGGTAAGTACGGCATTTCTCAACCAGGTTACGTGCACGCGAACCAATTGCAAAGTGTGTACATTTGTATAAGATGTGCGTCTTATACAAAGCTACATCTTATATATAAACTTTTTCGTCATATTAGCTATCTTCTTTTAGGGGGAAGGGGGGGGGGGCAGGTGGCGTCTTATACGAGGGTGCGACTTATACACCTGAAAATACGGTAAATCCACCACGCAAGCGATTAGACACGTTTGATAATGATCATGATTATGTTTCACGACGCGTCATGAAGCAGGTGATTCACCGCGCGCACCATGTTTTGGTGAAACGGCCGTTGCAAAATCGGGAATGCCGGCTAAATGTCCGGCTCCCTGAGACACGTGCGTCGCACAAGATACGCCACCTGCCTGAAAACGCGGTGAGCGCAAAAACATTAAGCCATGCGAAGGAAATGAAAGCTGTGTCACCAGTGACAATTTTTTACCGGTGGGTGTCATAGAGTCGCATGATCACTAATGTAACCGGTATAAGTGTATAGATCTATGCGCATTGCTACATTTCCGACGCTGTTGCTTGTATGTAGACCCACAGTCAACAGATATATCCTAGAAAAATAACAAGAACGTCGTGATGACTTTACGCTGGAGATTGAGGTCTCCGCAGGCTCGTCTGCATGATGGAAACCATTTGTGCTTGTCTAACAACCGCAACTGGCGGTCGAGGTCAGCACTTGCAGTTCCAGTTGGGCGACTCTTACAGTGCCACAGGTTAAGGGGCGAACCAGAGTCCGGGATTCGCAGTCAGGCCAGACTTTACTACTCCCTTCAAGCCTATCTTTAGACTTTGCAGCTCAAGCCCTCAGTCAAATACTGTAAGTAATCTCCAGCTTTGCGGAGAAAGGATCCTGTTGTCGCCAAAACAACAGGTCCAGTCAGTTTCTGACACTATTCTTTTTCAATGTGACATTTTCAGCACTAATTTCAGAGACGCATATGCCAGTATTATGGGCAATAAGCTCATTTCGCTACTCTATGCTTTATAATGTTCTTATTTTCTTCTTTTGAAATTAAATATTAGCAATTTCATTTCCTGTGCTGCACTTGCCGTCATGTGGAAAATGTCCAGTGAGAGAAAATGTCCAGATTGCTGGACATTTTCTCTCACATTTAACAAAAATAAAAAAATAACGAAAAAAAGCTATCGGTGGCAGAATGTGCTCATTTGTTTTCAGTCTCCAATTTCCGACTTTCATGACGTAAAACTTCAGTAAGGTTAGCTCACTGTGTTCCGAACTCCTTTATTTTTATTATATATGCCGAATTACGCATTTTTCATGTTTGTCGCCGACTGGAAGACAAGGCAAACTGTTCAGAAACAAATATGAACATGGGAAACCCTTGCCATGTTATAAGTACACAAAAATGTGTTAGAATCATTTCGTTTGCCGTGTACCATTACGGTATATGCGATAATGCTATGTTTTATTGCTCGTTGTATTGCTAAGAACATTCGCGCATGCTAGCTTTCTTTTACAGCTTTGACAGCAATTTCATATGAATGGTAATAGTTATAAACTGTTGTCGAGTAGGCTGTCACAAGAAAACACTTGCGCGAAAGCTAGCGGATTATGCGAGAGGCCAATGAGAAGCCAACAATGGCCTTTCTGCAATGAGGTATTCCAGAAAAGCTTTTCGACATCTGCCCATTTCTGTTGCAAGGTTAGCATAAATGGCAAAGAAGAAACGTTTCACGAACACAACTGTACTCAACTAAAGTGGCTTACACAAACAGACAAATCAAAGTCAGAAAAGATGTCCCCAGAATTGTTTTGCAGTGTTGCGAAATGTTGGATAACAAGGCGTGACACGAGTGTCACATGACAGCTGAGATTTTACATCAGACTTGAGCCAGAAGGCCTAAGGCCACGGACTTGACATCAAATTCCAAGCAAGAAGCAGGCATGCAGAAGGCAAAGTAGCGGCTCGGACCTAACGAACCATGGCTGTTACGCACGTTGCGATTGCTTCCGCTTCGTTTACGACCCGATTATTTGCTTCCTTCTCGATATCTTGCTTTGATATGGTGTTTGTGAAAGAATGTACACGCCGCAACTTGTGTTACAAGAACTTAGCTAGTTGATTGAAAGCAGGCAGAGCATTCCAACAGAATAAATGTTTGAGTGGCACGACTTTAAGTACATATGGCATCGCAATTGCGAGCATTCGTAGCATTTATTCTCTGGCTCGTTACTCATCGTTGACCCCATAATAGTTGTGTGCTCCATGTGCAAAGGGACACAGATGTCTTGGAACGGTTGCATTGTACAGCCTTCAGTATATCTTCGGCACATGTGCCCCTGGGCTGTTTGTTACTGGCGGGAACTCTATAAATGGTGCCCGCGGGTTTGCTACGTCCGTTCTTGCCTGACCCTATCTTCTTTTTTTTTAAGAGGAAGTTACGCTTCACCAACAGCTGCACTGGCGCGCGAGGTAACGAAGTCGAATCACTATACTGCCGTCCGTAGAGTTACTTCTTTTTAATGGTAAAGGACGCGAAGGCTGGAGGGGTTCACTGCATTTCACGTTCGTATAGCCAACAATAGAGAGACCCATGGATTCTTGTTAAGGGCCCGCGACAGTATCGCTGGAAGAAGAAGGCACAGATCAGCTTCTCCGCAAGAACGCCTGAGTTTTCCCCGATTTCGGAGCCTCAGTATAGCCAATCAATAGAGATGATTCTCCTCAAGAGAAACAACCTGGTTCAAAAGCTTCTGTTACTTTCGTTATAACTTCGATGGCACGAGCTGAGTCGAGATTACAGGAGCAATAATTTGTAATTCCAGCGCTCCCCCGGTATGAACAATAATGCGAAACGCTTCCCTTCCCGCGTATCCAGCGCCACCTACGGCATATAACGAAGCACGGGCAAAATCAAGAAAGTACGCCCTCCTAAATATAGCGGGTGGCACTTTTCTCGTCCCCTTCCAGCAGTGACCACCGGTTTGAGCACGAATAGCGACTGTTTGCTTGCATACTACCGTACTGCGCTGGACATGAGTGCACCAGTGAGCGATGCCGTACTACAGTGGCCAACTCACGCTGGTGAGAGAAAACAATTAATGGTTTAGCAGTGGGTCTCCAGATAACCTGGCATAGCAGTAAACCTATCAGAAGACTCGCCAATACAACGTGTTCAAAATTAAGCTTGATGGTTATCTTAAAATGAGGCACTGGGAGGCAGTGGCGTAGCCAGAAATTTCATTCGGGGGGGGGGGGGGAGGGGGGGCTCACGTTGGAGCTTGGCCTCCTCACAGAATTTGTGGAGGGATCAAATACATGAATAATAACTGCATTGCAATTGCCAAATATGCTGCAAAAAAATTCTTGAACGCTACGAACTGTCAAGACAAGTAAAATATGTATTTCTTCATAAAAGAATATATTCTTATGTCCTAAAAATTGTGCCAAAAATAACTGATATCAATGCTTCCATGTTGCTTGTCTAGTAATTAAGAAAGAAAATATCACATGAACTTTAGAACCATATCAGTACGAAACCAGCAAAGCAGTGCATGCCGCTGATATGATAAACGTAAAGGCCGTGAAATGAACAAGTTCAGGACAAATATGTTAATGATATTTTGTCATTCGAAAGCCTTGTTTACAATTTTGTACATATGCAACGGCCAGGGAAAAATCTCAGTGACGCTGTCCTTCATTCCAATGTACTGCGCAGGAGCAGCTGTCACCGGTTGCGTATTATAATTGCACCGAAATCGTAGTCGCAACAGAGATCACACATAAAAAGCAGCAGTTCTGTAAAATATACATTAGAAATTTGAAGTACAATGGAATACACATCATCATCATCATCATCAGCCTAGTTACGCCCACTGCAGGGCAAAGGCCTCTCCCATACTTCTCCAACTACCCCGGTCATGTACTAATTGTGGCCATGTTGTCCCTGCAAACGTCTTAATGTCATCCGCCCACCTAACTTTCTGCCGCCCCCTGCTACGCTTCCCTTCCCTTGGAATCCAGTCCGTAACTCTTAGTGACCATCGGTTATCTTCCCTCCTCATTACATGTCCGGCCCATGCCCATTTGTTTTTCTTGATTTCAACTAAGATGTCGTTTACCCGCGTTTGTTGCCGAACCCAATCTGCTCTTTTCTTATCCCTTAACGTTACACCCATCATTCTTCTTTCCATAGCTCGTTGCGTCGTCCTCAATTTCAGCAGAACCCTTTTCGTAAGCCTCCAGGTTTCTGCCCCATATGTGAGTACTGGTAACACACAGCTGTTGTACACTTTCCTTTTGAGGGATAGTGGCAACCTGCTGTACATGATTTGAGAATGCCTGCCAAACGCACCCCAACCCATTCTTATTCTTCTGGTTATTTCAGTCTCATGATCCGGATCCGTGGTCACTACCTGCCCTAAGTAGATGTATTCCCTTACCACTTCCAGTGCTTCGCTACCTATCGTAAACTGCTGTTCTCTTCCGAGACTGTTAAACAATACTTTAGTTTTCTGCAGATTAATTTTCAGACCCACCCTTCTGCTTTGCCTCTCCAGGTCAGTGAGCATGCATTGCAATTGGTCTCCTGAGTTACTAAGCAAGGCAATATCATCAGCGAATCGCAAGTTGCTAAGGTATTCTCCATCAACTTTTATCCCCAATTCTTCCCACTCCAGGCCTCTGAATACCTCCTGTAAACATGCTGTGAATAGCATTGGAGATATCGTATCTCCCTGTCTGACGCCTTTCTTTATAGGGATTTTCTTGCTTTCTTTGTGGAGGACTACGGTGGCTGTGGAGCCGCTATAGATATCTTCCAGTATTTTTACATATGGCTCATCTACACCCTGATTCCGTAATGCCTCCATGGCTGCTGAGGTTTCGACTGAATCAAACGCTTTCTCGTAATCAATGAAAGCTATATATAAGGGTTGGTTATATTCTGCACATTTCTCTATCACTTGATTGATAGTGTGAATATGGTCTATTGTTGAGTAGCCTTTACGGAATCCTGCCTGGTCCTTTGGTTGACAGAAGTCTAAGGTGTTCCTGATTCTATTTGCGATTACCTTAGTAAATACTTTGTAAGCAACGGACAGTAAGCTGATCGGTCTATAATTTTTCAAGTCTTTGGCGTCCCCTTTCTTATGGATTAGGATTATGTTAGCGTTCTTCCAAGATTCCGGTACGCTCGAGGTTATGAGGCATCGCGTATACAGGGTGGCCAGTTTCTCTAGAACAATCTGTCCACCATCCTTCAACAAATATGCTGTTACCCGATCCTCCCCAGCTGCCTTCCCCCTTTGCATAGCTCCTAAGGCTTTCTTTACTTCTTCTGGCGTTACCTGTGGGATTTCGAATTCCTCTAGGCTATTCTCTCTTCCACTATCGTCGTGGGTGCCACTGGTACTGTATAAATCTCTATAGAACTCCTCAGCCACTTGAACTATCTCATCCATATTAGTAACGATATTGCCGGCTTTGTCTCTTAACGCACACATCTGATTCTTGCCTATTCCTAGTTTCTTCTTCACTGTTTTTAGGCTTGTTAAAAGGAAAAAAAGTGTCTCTGGAAACAAAGTTCACTGCATGTATCCACAAAACATCGCAACAAGATATTTAAATATTCGTATAAGTAACCAATAAATCTACGTATCTACGAGGTCGCGGGATCGAATGCCGGCCACGGCGGCCGCATTTCGATAGGGGTGAAATGCGAAAACACCCGTGTACTTAGATTTAGGTGCACGTTAAAGAACCCCAGGTGGTCGAAATTTGTGGGTTCCTCCACTACGGCGTGCTTCATAATCAGAAAGTAGTTTTGGCACGTAAAACCCCATAACTTATTCTACGTATCTAAGCAAAAGTCACTTTATACAGAGTGTTTCAGCTAATTTTAGCCAAAGTTTAAAAATATGCCGATACACTCTAATACCCCTATCACACTGGGAGTTTTAATGTCATTCGAATCGAACGGCATTCGGTGCAACGAATGTCCTTTGCCCGCGGAGGTGCTACACTCGAAAAAATCATGTCATTCGGTGGGGATAGCAATGGCGATCATTCCGAAGAAAAACGCGGCAACTAATGTAGAACAAGGTAGGTATAAAGTGCTTGCATAAGCAATCCATATATTTAAATATGTTTTTGGGACGTCACTTCACTGAAAAAAAAATATTTTAGTAATGCCTATAAAAAAAGTTATCCTATTTCAGACTATGCGGCCACTATAAGCCAAGACAAGGCTTAGCCACCTGAGTAGCCGATAAATTGCAAACAAACAAAATGGCTGACATGGCGACGCTGGACGACGACGCTAAGTTGCAGCAGGTGAAGCGATTAGTTGCTGCGTACTTTGCATTACGAGCAAGGCGTAATAATCGGAGGAAGCGATTAGACGTTCTATGGCCGACGAGCAGAGTGGCGGCGGCATGGGCGGCGGCCAGACGCTGCTGAGCTGGAGAGTAACAACATTTTGCGACAGCCTGCCGCACATATTTTGTCTCTTTAAAGTAGCAAAAGCATTAAAACACGCAAACGTTATTATTTCTTTGCGAGTACGGTTTTCAATTTGCAAATACTGTGTCCTGTTCTGCTTTGTTTCTGGGGTTGAGAGCACACGTTCGCTCCGAGTGCGAAGCCGAATGAGTTTCTCGAACTCATTCGATTGCGGAAGTCATTCGGTGCTAATGACATTAAATAACGCTGTGTAGCAACCGAATAATGTCATTCGATGCTAATGCCATTCGGTTCGAATGACATTAAAACACCCAGTGTGACAGGGGTATAAGACGACGCGACCAAGTGCATGTTGCTCACTTTTGTACGTAGTGTGTCACGCTATATTTTGTATTTTGCTTAATAAATTTTTAGTCAAGATTAATACACCAACTTCTGAAGTAACGAAGTTAAGGAAAAAATTCCATTTAGAAAATTGCAGAGCAGTTTGCAAAGCGTCCGAATAAACAGTTTCTGTCTTTCTATATATTTATTAGGTATTAGTGTATTTCAGCTTAGTGATGATGCCCGCGAACTACAAAACCAGTGACATGCCCGCTTGCGCGTCGTGATTGCACTGCTCCCCAACGTTCATCGCACAGACAGCCATAGGCGCGCTACCACTTAAAAGGCGACAGGGCAACCACGTAGGCGTCGGCTGTGCCGTTTACGCCAGCAATGTGCTCCCCTCGCAAAAGTTCGTTGTAGCGATAAGCAGACGCAGCGGTTATCGCTTGTGTTGCCGGAAGCAACAGCTCCGTCATCTCGGGATAGCTGTAAGCAAATTGAACATCCCTAAATAAAAAAGAAAGTTTTCAGGAGGCTGAAAATGGTGGAATAAGAATATCATTAATGATGAGACGCATTCTTTCACTGAATTTACAGAAAGCGTTCGAAGAGGTCACCTTCTGCAGCGATACAACACTGGGACCTTCTCAGAACGCTTGCTATCGCTGCCTTGAGCACCGTCGGTGAAATGCTGTGGCAGACTTCAATTATCTTCTCCTGCAAGGCTTCTGGAGTCGTCGTTTCCGTCGTATATACGTGATCCTTAATATAGCCAAAGAATAAAAACTCAAGGGCTTGAGGTCGCATGACATTGCCGGCCACAGCACAGGCCCGTTTCTCCCTATCCATTGCCTCGGGAAAGTAACATCAAGGCTTGCTCGTGCTTTACTGTCGTGCTTGACTGGCCCAGTCGTGCTGGCACCACATTGCGTCCAGCTGGGCTAGTGGCATGTTGTAGCAGAAGTCTTCAACCTGCCCTTTGAAGAACTGACATACCTCTTCCCGGTCAGAGGGTTGTTAAAAACATTGGGCGAATGACTGTGCGGTCATATATTCCGCACCAAACGTTAAAAGACCACTGATATTGGTGCCGGGATATTCCTAGCCAGTGGGGATTTTGCTCACTTCTATAGTGTGCGTTGTGGATATTTACTTGGCAATTTCAGGAAAAGTTCATCTCGTCAGTTCAGATACCTTGGTGAGAAAGTCAGAATCCTGCTCATCCTGAATCAACATCCAATACGCAAAGTTGAGTCTCTTTTGAAGATCCCTTGACTCCAGGCATTGATGCAACTGCAGCTGATAAGGGTGCAGTGCAGCTGTTTTCAAAATCATCCAGGCAGTTGAGTTGGACACACCGAGCTGTGCGCTCACGCTGCGTGTGCTAGCATGTGGATTAGCTGCCATGAAAGACAAAACGTTGGAGCGAACCTCATTATTTCTCAATCAAGCTCTCTGCCTCTTTCTTGTGAAGCTGCCGGTTTGCTTCAGCTACTCGTAGGTGTTGAATATTGTCATCGGGCTCACTCGCGTACCTGAGTGCCAGCTTCAAAATATTCTTGCAGCCTGCCGTCTCTATCTGCTTGCATCTACTAGGGCAAGGATCATGTTTGCTTTTCCTCGTTGGAAAAAGGCATCACAATATTGCTCGCGCTTTAGCGGCCGATGCACGATAGTCTATTTATCGCTGTCTGGAATTACCACCTACCACTACAACCACGTCCATCAGTCGCTTTACACAGCACAGGAGTTAACGGTTGCTAGCTTAAATCGAACAGCCAACGCTTGCGTCACTGCTCTGTCGCTTTTTAAGTGGCAGCTAGTGCACCCATGGCTGTTTGTGCACGGAAAGCTTGGGAGCAGTGCAATCACGACACGCAAGCGGGCATGTCACGTTGTGTTTTTTGTATTTCGCGGGAATCCGCAGCGAGCTAAAAAACACTAATAGATAGAAAGACGGAAACTGTTTATTCGGACGCTTTGCAAAGCGCTCTGAAACTTTCTAATTGGAATTCTTTTCCTAGCTTGGTTGCTTCAGAAGTTAGTTAATTAATCTTTTCTAATTATCTAATTAAACAAAATACAAGAATAGCTACGCAATGCATACAAAAGTGAGCAACATGCATTTGGTCGCGTTGTCTTAGAGTGCATCGGCATATTTTTAAACTTTGGCTGAAGTTAGCTAAAACACCCTGAAATATGGCTCAAACAAGGCAAATAAACATGTTGCGCAATCACAGATTCACAGATCACAGAATCCTGAGGCCCGCACTCCCTCGATGCATCGCGCGCGACGGAAGGCGGCGCGCTTCCTTCCCGCTTTTCTCCGTTGCGCACACAAGACTGACCCACCATCGTCGGCTCCCCCCTCCACCGCCCACCCCCGCTACGCTTTCACTCGCACGTACAGCATGCGGCGCGTGCTGACGATGTTATCGCCCTTGGACTTCATACGGAACATGACGGCGACGACAGGAATGCGCCGTGAGTGTCCACCTAATTGCTATCGCAATAATATAGTAAGAGTATCCGGCAAGTGAAGAGCCCCATGGCCCACTCCTTTTCGCAAAAGTAGTAACAAAATCGAACTTTCAGCATGCGACAATTCGCTGCGGGGCAACAATGTCTTTGTGTGTGCGTGGGGGGGGGGGCGCCGTAATGAAGAAACGCAAAGAAAAGCATCTTGGCCACAATCGAATGCCTGCTTGGGGCACCTAATGCAGCTATCTAAGGAATATCCAAGAAAACGTGAGACGCTTGGTCTACAGAGAACCATATGCATGCTGCTCGTTATCCTACACTGGCGAGATAAGACTTTCCGTAGACGTTGCGATAACATCGAAACGATGGTGATGCCCTCAAGCGAACGCGTTGCAATCTGTCGAGCCCCCACAATCGTTACGGTGAGCGACCATTGCTTTTTTTTCTCGTCTGCTAGCCAGAAAGCGTCCAAAACTCTCCGAGGCCAAAATCCGCTCGGCCGGAAAAAAAAAAAAAAAAAAAAAAAAAAAAACGCGCACCTCAGTGCGCCGCGCGGTTGTCAGGGCAACATATGAAAAACGCATGACCTCTGGCTGACTATGGTAGCCCGCGGGTAGCGAGAAAAAAAAATTGGAGAGGTTCAATGTGTCCTCGCGAATAAAATTCAAAGTAGAAAAAATAAATAAGAACGCAGTTACCTTTGCTGGCTTTAGTGTCTTGACATGCATGGATGCTTTGGCGCAGGTGAAAAAGATGTTGATATTGTTTTGTGTGACAAGATGGCAAATATGAACTATCACAACGCTTCGTCTCATCGCACCTTGTTGCGTGCTTTGCCAACTTGTCTGATAGTATACTGATTTGGCTTGTTTTGTTGTATGGTCCGACTTTAGAAAAGTAAATGCAGCTTTGGCATCAAATGTTAATAAGAACAATAAACCCACAAAGATACGGAAATGAAAATCTAAAGCGCGACTTTCGAAATGTCAATGCACTTTTCGCATCAAAACATTATGTGATCTTTATACCTCTAAAGTTTCTTAATTGAAATCCATGCGCTCCGTAGATTCTGCGGCCTCTGCGAGATGCCGTGGCGGGCCCGCTCGCCATCAAAGCGCCCGTGAAACTTTGTGTTCGGTTGGGGATCTTTGCGTTATGTGACTCCAGGTGCATGGGCGTCGCCACGAAATCCAGCCAGAGTTCACAATCTTCGCGCCGAAATGTTTTTTCGGGAGCGAAAAATACATTCTAGCGAACATCCAGAATGATTTCCGGCGCCGTGGGTTGTTTGGTTGGCGGTGCATCACAGCACGAAAACATTTCGGGGGGGTGTCGAGCTGAAGCCCCATAAGCCCCCCCCCCCCCCCCCCCCCCCGTCTGGCTACGCCCTTGTTGGGAGGCACGCGAACACTACATGTGTTAATAAGTTATGTGTCCAGGAGGGCACAAAATGAGTTTATAATTATCGCTGTCATGCCATGAACCCTCCTAGCATTTGAATGTTGTATATCGGCTGGACATTCAGTTTAATGACCCGCTGCTCACTTACCAAGAAATCACCTCACACTATCGAAAAGGCAGATCCAAATACCCGCTCCCGCACCCCAAACTCGGTCGCGCGCAGGCGGCCGCGTTTCGAATGCTACAAACGACTCGTATGCGTCACGAGGCCTACAAAGTCACTATAACTCAGACATTCCGGCAAATTGCCCAGACTGCCCAGAACTTTATTGCTCCCTCTCGCACATGCTATGGCAATGTACCGCGTTACCAAAGGGCCCTCTCTCCAGTGAGCCCGAATGGAAAGAAGCCCTCAAAAGCCCGGACCTCAAACTCCAACTCAAGGCCGTCCAGAGGGCCCAAGAACTGGCGGAGCGTCACCACGTTCCCGTCCCGACTTGGGTGTCACCTACGGTTTCGGCCGGAGGAGTTCCCCTCGTGGTATCTCCAACGGCTTGAAACTTCTCAGTACCTCAATAAAGTTCTTTACTGACTGTCAGCAGCCCAGTTAACTAAAATTGAATTATTAACATTTTGTTGACTGCAGTAAGTGGGTATGCTTGTATTGAAAAGTTAGAGGCAGTCGCGTTCCTATACAGTATCAGTTGGAAGAATTCTTCTAGCGTGTCTGTGCTCCGAGATATCCGACTCCAAATTTTAATTGTCGTTCGTATGATTACGCATGCAAGAGAGAGCATCGGCGCAAATCTCCTCCCTGATGTAACGCGGCTGTTGCGTACGGCGTTTAGTCTGACCACTGGGCTGAGGCATAGGCAAAGAGGATAACTGTTCCCCTTCTCCTCTCGGCTGCCGAAATAAAAAATCGAAAGACCCCAAACCGCGCAGCCTGTAACGATGGCGGCAGCTGCCATGCCGAGATAATGGCGCGAGCGGGAAAGCTGGAGGGCAGTCCGCGTGCGCAATGGTGACTAGACGCACGGACATGGTTCTTACCTGGGCTACGCAGGAAAAGGGACTGCTGATTTCCAAGTATTGTAAGTTATTATTGAAATCAAAAGCAACAACTGCACCAGCAACAGCAGAAGCAGTTTTAGCTATACTAACGAATATTTCATACTGTCGCTTTAAGTTTGGTGTGGTCATGCACAAATCTCATGAAAACACTTCATCCATCCAGATGCCAATGTCCTAAAACTGTTCAAAGTGCCGCCCTTCCACAGCATCGCGAAGCATGAACCGCACTCACGTCGACTCGATAACTCTGCGCAGTACTTCTGGACGGATGCTCGCACAGGCAGATATTATCCTGTGCTTTATATCATTGATTCGCATGATTACGCATGCGTAATCATGCGAACGACAATTAAAGGTTGGAGTTGGATATCTCGGAGCACAGACACGCTAGAAGAATTCTTTCAACGGATACTGTGTAGAAACACGGCAGCCTCTAACTTTTCTATACAAGCATACAGACTTACTGCAGTCGACAAGAACTTAATTATTCAATTTCAGTATTAGGGCTGCCTACAGTGATAATTATCATCTTACTTTGTGTCCACCTGGCCACATAACTTATTTGCACAGGTAGTCTTCGCGTGCCTCCCAGTGCCTAATTTTAAGAAAACCATAAAGCTTAATTTTGAACACCCGGTACCTTGCTTAACACCCCCCCCCCCCCCCCTGCCGTATGCACAAGCCATGAACCCTCCTTGCATTTGAAAGTTGTATATCGCCTTCAATATGTTACAGCGAAGATGTTAGCCTCTAGTTGGTCGAGATTTTTCGTGCCCGTACAGAAAGAAAAAATAGAAAATTGAACCGAAAAAAAGTGCGTATTTCCTTTGGAATCAGGCATATAACACAAAGCTCAGTATTCATTTCAGTAAAGAAAACCACGGAACAAGCGTGAAAACTGCATTATGGATGATAAGGCACCTGTGAACAATGCGAGGCAGGTTCCTTTTCCCCGCGTGTGTTTACCGGTAAAGATTACGGTTGCATCAGTTGCTGGGGTGGGAAAGTGGCAACAGCAGCATACGAATTAGTGAATGACGGCACCAAACTTCATATCTTAAAGGGAGACCTGCCTAGCAACTCATTAAGTTCATTGTAAGACCACTATGGGTAGACCACGCAAAGACTTCCGAAGCACAGTTCCCCTATTGTGAACTGTGCTTTTGTACGTCTCCGTCTTTTGTTGTTTCCATACTTTTCTTCCACCAATCCTCCAGTCGCCTCTTACTAATGTCTATTGCGGACATGTTTGCTTTACCACTGCTCCCTCGGAACCCAAGGGCTTCAAGGATGCCAGTGGTGCCTAAATCGACCGCTGGGTAGACGTCTTCACATTCTTATAAAACATGCTCCGTAGTTTCCCTAGCTTTACCGCAGCAAGCACATGCTTCTTCTTCCTTCTTATATCTCGCTTTATAGGTGCGTATTCTAAGGCATCCCGATCTCGCTTCGAAAAGTAATGAGCTTCCTTTGAGTTATCGTAAATTATTTCCTTCCTGATTTCGTTTTTTCCTCTTAAGTAGTTACTCATGGCAGGTTTCTTTTCCGTTGCCGCCACCCATGAGATTAATTCAGCCTCTTTGACTTTCTGCCTGACCTTCTTTGTTGCTGTGTTGTCCACCCTACAGGCCGCATACTTGCTGGTAAGTTTCCTAGTTCTTTTCCTCCACTGTGAATCAATGTTTTTCCTGTACAGATACCTGAACATGTACTCTCCCAGCCCATTTACTTTCTTCCATATTCCTCAGCCGTTATTCATACTCAATTTTACTGCGAGCTTCCCTCACTTCAAAACTAGTCCAGCCCATATCACCCTGCACAGATTCATTTGTAGTCTTCCCGTGAGCGCCCAATGCGAGGCGACCCACTGACCTTTGGTTCCCGTCGAGTCCTGATTGTAGCCCTGATTTATAGCAAACAACCTCACTTCCAAAAGTAAGTCCTGGAACCATTACACCTTTCCACATACCTCGGAGGACCTCGTACCTATTGTATCCCCATAGCGCTCTGTGCTTCATTATGACTGCATTTCTCCTCCCCTTTACTGTTATGCTTTTTTCCTGCGTTTCCATATATCCATTGCCTTCGTTTATCCATATACCAATGTATTTATATTCTGTTACCCAAGGTATTTCTTGGCCCTGTATCTCCATTGTCGGTTCACTGTTTTCATTGAATACCATAACACCTGATTTTCTAACACTAAATTTCAAACCTAAATTGTTGCCTTCCTGTCCACAGATATTAGCCAAGCGTTGCAAATCACTTTGCTTGTGAGCTAGCAACACAATGTCGTCCACATGAAATAAACCTGGGAGTTGCTGCTCTTACTGTACCCGCCTGTTTGTATGAGAGATTAAACCCGATATTACTTCCTTCTAGCTCCCTCTCCATCCTCACCATGTACATCATAAACAGCAGCGGGGATAAAGGGCACCCCTGCCTCAGTCCCTTGTTGATATGAACTTTCTCCTCGCTCCTCATCCCTTCCCATTCAACACAAACGGTATTTTCTAGGTAAATCTCTCTCAAAAGCGGTAGACAATCGTTACCTAAGCCTTCCCCTTCTAGAATATCCCACAAAATGTTGCGGTCTACGTTGTCGTAGGCACCTGTAATGTCTAAAAAGGCCACATACAACGGTCTCCTTTCTGCTATTGATATTTCAATACACTGAGTAAGAACAAACAAGTTATCATCCAAACGCCTACCTATTCTGAAGCCATTATGAAGCTCTCCCAAAATGCCATTATTTTCTGCCCATGCTTGAAGCTTTGATTTGATTGCCTGCATTGTTAGCCTGTATATTACCGATGTAATGGTCAACGGGCTATACGAGTGAATTCTGTCTTTCTTTCCCTTACCTTTATAAATTAAATTCATTCTACTTTGTCGCCAACTGTCTGGTATTCGTCTATCTTTTAAAGTTTTTTCCACTGCTTTCACCAGAGCTTCCTTACTTTTTGGTCCTAGTTCATTTATCAGCCTAACCGGAACCTCGTCTAGCCCTGTGGCTGTGCGCTTAGGAATTTTCTCTTCCGCTTTCTTCCAGTTTAAATTTGTCAGCACCAGCTCCTTTTCCACTTGGGTCTCTTTCATGCTCTTTTTTTCATCAAGTACAACCTCGTCATTGCCTTGGAAAGATTCGGCTGTTGCTTTTCGGATGTAATTTATTGCCGCTTCTCCTTCCAGTCTGTTTTCATCTTCGTCTAGGATATGTTGTTGTATTGTTGTTGAGTTCTTGCCTAATAATTTTATGTGGTTCCAAAATATTCTAGGTGTGGCCGTCTTTTTCTCACGTATTTCTGACAACCAACGTTCACTTTCACCTTTTAATTTTGCTTGCACCAGTATTTGAACCAGACTTTTTCTCCCGGTATATTTCCCATTTACTGGTTACTTCATCCTGTGACAACTGCGCCTTCTTTGCCTGCCTGTGCTCTCGAGTTGCTTTCTGTCGTTCGACGATCGCTTCTCGTATCTCCTTGTTGCACCAGCTTTTCGGTTTCTTTTTTCCTTTCCAACGAACATGTTGTTTCTGTTTCCGTATTTCTGTCGTTATTACACTTAGAAGCTCACCATATTCCCACTCTTTACTTGGCCATTTGCCAAGTTCTTCCTGAACTCTAGTGACTGTATTTGCTATTTGTTCAGCGTTCAAATTTGGACTGGCCATTTTGCTCTCCTTGCTCTCTTTCCCAACTACATATCCCATACTCAAAGTGATGCGTTTATGGTCACTCCCTATGCTGCTAAACCCTTCTTCATCGATGACCATTTCTCTCAACTTATCATGAATTCCTTCTGTCATCAGACGGTAATCAATGGTCGATTGCCGGTTTCCCACTTCCCACGTGATCTGTCCTTCACACTGAGGCCCTGTATTCATGATCACGAGGTTATGTTGTTCACAAAGGTCCAGCATTGACTTCCCGTTATTGTCGGTGTAGCCATCTAAATCCTCTATGTGGGCATTCATGTCACCTAATAGGACAATTTCAGCACCACTCCCGAAACCCTTAATATCAGCGCTTATGCATTCCACTAACTATTTATTCTTCTCTGTGCAATTTTTTCCGGTCCACAAATAGTTTCTTTCCCACTCATTGTACCTGATAACCAAAGATGCTCTTGACATTGTGAATTTACTCTTTTCCATTTGGCTCCCTGATGGATGACCGTTCCGACTCCCCCTCCCTGTCTTTCCGACTTAGTCCTGTTGCACCCTTCCCAAACAAAATTCTCAATAACTGGCGGCGCTTCTGAGTCTCTAAGGTGCGTTTCTGTAACCGCATACACCCCTATTTGTTCTCTGTGTAACTGCTTCTCAATCTCTGCCCACTTTTCCTTTTTTCTGCCGCCCTGCATGTTTATGTAGCCTATTGCATGGCGAGCTCTTTTTCTTGTTTTCCTCCTTTTTCTGTTATCGACGGCGATGCTCTTCTGATGTTCCCCTAGGGGACCTTCTTCATTACTATCTACTCTGACCTCCTGAGCGCCCGCCGGCCCCCTAAAAAAGCAACAGCGCGACCACTAAGTCGCCAGCCCACTTCTCGTGCTAGCTTGTAATTGAAGTGTATCCCATCTCGTTTAAAACCACCACAACTTCTCACTTCCCTGTTTACTTCGACAACCTCGAAGCCTTTCTCTCGGCTCATTTTCCATACTGCCTCATTAGCATCCACTACGGCTCTTTGTACGTGACTGTCACGCACAGGTACCTCCGGCACCGTGCACACCACGATCTGCACCTGAGGGGATAGCTCACGCAAGTCGTCCACCCCCTTCGCCAAACGCTCGGCTAGTCCTGGCCCTTTCCTGTTTAGGACGTCATTTAGCCCACCTGCTACTATGACGAGGTTGCGCACGTGGGCATTTTCCGCGAGCTTTTCTTTTGCTCGCTCCATGACAGAACCCAGTGTGCGCCCTGGAAATGTCCCTACCGCCACTCTTTTGTCGCCTTTCACCCTCTGCACAATTGCTTTTGAGCACCCAGCCAGGTTTGAATCGCCAGCGATAATCACCCTTTCACTCTCTCCTACCTCTCCCTGCTTCCCTTTGTCATTTTCCGCGTGATTCGGACTCGACAAGGGGCATTGTCCCCTGGGCTCCTGCTTCTTCCGCGTAGAGGCCTCAAGGTAGGTTCTGCTCTTTCCAGCTAACCCTTCATCAGCCTGCCTGCGTTCGACGTATTTCTCTGACCCTCCCGCACCTGTCGTGTCGAGGGTCTGCGTTCCATTGTGACGCACATTCTCGGTCACAATGGCGGCCCTGTTTAGCTTTTCCTCGGCCGCTTCAAGCCTCGTTTCAACTACCTTCAGTGCCTCACGCTCCCTGTTTAGCTCATTTTTGAGCTCTTGCACCTGGTTGACAAGCTCTTCCTGGAAAGCCTCCATTTTCTGCAGCCTAGTATCGACATCACATTGTGTGCCGGTTGATTCCGACACCCTCTCCATTCTCACCGGTCTCCTCATCTGCCTTGAGGGACCCCCCCCCGTACTGCCTGCTTTACCGGCTTTCTCGCCATGCACGGCTTTTTGCAAATACTATAATACTATATAAATGCAGAGCACGTGCCTTTTAGAGAAAACCGATACGCACAGGATCCAAATCCTCAAAATGCCGCAAAGCAACTATCACCACTGTTTCAAAAACAATGCCGCGGAGACCAAAGGTATGACACGCTCTCGCACGCGCTCAACCACGCGGCCACGCTCTCGCTTTTCTACCAAACACGCACAGTAAAACCACTAATAGCTATTTGTCTTGTCACTTCCAAGCTACTATTTAAAGACTACAAACACTCAACGTCCCACTCGGCTGCACGTGTTGGAACACGTGGCACGAAAGGACGCTCTAATCATCCTGCAAAACAAATGTACACGAAGCACACCCGCGTACCCGAAATACGAGAGACAAAAAATTACCGACGATTACGTTACTTCCTAATGCGAAATTTGAGCGCAGCAAATAAGCTGTTTCACCTTTTCGATAGATTGAGGCAAAGAAATCGAGCAACACATGTATGCGTGTAGCTTCTGCTTCAGCCTCGCTTACTGCTGGTTGCTCTCGACGGCGGCGATGAGCCTCCGCTTCGGCGGCGCGAACTGCAGGGTCTTCTCGGCGGCGGCGATGAGCTTCTACTTCAGCCTCGCTTACTGCTGGTTGCTCTCGACGGCGGCGATGAGCCTCCGCTTCGGCGGCGCGAACGGCAGGGTCTTCTCGGCGGCGGCGCTTAGCCTCTGCTTCGGCGACGCGTACTCCTGGATCATCTCGACGGCGGCGACGGTAAGCTTCTGCTTCGGCGGCACGCACCTCTGGATTCTGACGGCGACGGCGCTGGGCCTCTGCTCTGGCAGCTCGTTTAGCAGCAGCAGCAGCAGCAGCAGACGGAGGACTTCCATCGGTCGTCTCGCTCATGGCTCAGAAAGAACTGGCAGATAATTTCGCAGTGGCGAACGGCAGCGGCAATTTCGGCTCGGGCGGTGCACATATACAGATCCGCCGCCACCGATCTGGCTCTCTGATTGCCACCGCACAGGGCGAACGGCAGCGGCAATTTCGGCTCGGGCGGTGCACATAACAGATCCGCCGCCACAGATCTGGCTGTCTGATTGCCACCGCACAGGGGTTGCATTGGAGGAGGAGCGAAGAAAGGAATTAAGTTCGAGCCGGCGCTTTGACAACCGGAGACTCGCAGGAAGAGGGGGGAGGGGGGTGGCGTGTACACCCAGCGGCAAACGATGGGGGCAGAAGCGCGCGCAGCAAGCGGACAACACGATAAAGGGAGGAGGGAAGAGATAGCAGCGACTGACTGATGCCGCTGACGCCGATAGTGAGTCAACCCCAGCTGCGGAGTTGGTTTCAGGGACAACGCCGCCGATGCCGACACAAACAATATGATACCCTCGCTTCCGCAGCGCTAAGAACCAGGTCTAGCCGTGGGAAGGTGGTCACGTATTCGTCGACGTGCCGGGGCCTACGTGAAATAACCGGCGCGTCGGCAACTGAAGAGCACCCTATCCGCCACACAAGAACAGGGGGGGGGGGGGGACCCTTTCCTCCTCTTTCTGCATGGCGGCGACGGTGTTCTATGCAGTCACGTTATCTTGACTCTCTAGCGGCGTCAGCGGCATCCAGCGGTATCAGTCGGTCGCTGCTAGCGCTGGGGGGATGAAAGGGGGGCGGAGCTGGTTACGAGGCCGACGACAACGCCGACGACGACGCGAAACCCAGGAACGGACGCCAAAGAGCTGCGCTCTAAAAGAAAGGAAAGAAAAGGAAAACCCCCCAATTACTATTAAAATGCAAAAAACCAGCAAATAAAAACAGAAGCAAGCTCAAAGCATGCACAAAAACTTATGATTTTGTCGTCGCCACGGAGCCCCGAAAATCACGTCCATTCGCCACATAATCCAAAGCAAGAGGAACGCGGCCCGGATGCGTGCTCTCTCCTGTGGCCCGCGAGGCAGGGCGGTCAGGCCAACAAGGCGAGGGAGGAGGGGCGTTCTTCTCCGGCGACTGCTAGGGTGTCTCGATGTCCTCCTCGCCCGCCGCTCCGTACAGCGTGCAGACAACCATGGCGTCTACTACGGTATGGGCCACTCGAATCGCGGACGCCGTAAGGACGCGTTGCCGGCGCTCGTGCGTATTTTGTGCGGTTTGGTACTACTTTGCTGGTTTTCTCCCAGCTACACTGGTTGGTCTCTGGTGTTTGCGATAGCAGAGCCACGCATAAGTTTCATTTTATAAAGTACGGAAAGCTGCTCTTCGGATGAGTAATTTTGTGCCATAATTCGCTGATTGCGTAAACTTCAGTACTACTACGAGGTTTACTGTATATTACTTCGGTTCCTGTCCTGTCTACCAACCCAGGTGATATGCCTCATACACCGGTAATGAAAAGGCGCAGAGGATTACTAACGAAAGCACAATAGCATACCACAATTACGGCATGTCATTGTCCCATTTTTTACTGAAACCAAGGCTGTGTATTTCACGACAGTTTATGTTGGTTCGTTGCTTTTTTCGAGTACCTTAACCGCACGCAGAATTGAAATGTGAGCGAGTCGGCTTCGATTGATAAAGGGGGCCTCAGTAGTAGCTTCAGTGGCTTTGTAAGCTACCATTTAACAAACAAAGTTGAAATGTTTATTATCCCACTCGTTTAATTACTCCATCAAGCAGCACTGCACATTTCTTATCCTACTCGTCAAGTTTGAGTTCTTTGTGTTGTAGCCATGGCGAGAGATAAAAATAGTTAAGAAACTCAGCGGTAAAGGCACAGATTAAGACGTATAAGGCGCGCAATTTAGGCAATTTCGTTTCGAAGATAGAGATGCATCGTGTCTAGCTTGGATGCAAGTATATCTTTACCATGGCAAGCCATGTTGTGTAGAGTCATTGTGCCGTTGATAAGATGTGGTTCGGGGAGCAGGATTAAAATTCTGTGAGACACGCCTCCGAGGGCAGTAAGGAATGAACGGCAGCAATCACCGCACACAAGCATATACATATAAACATCTAAAATACAAGTACACGCGCACAGGACATGGCGGCACACGAGATCAAGCGTCCCTACGCAGCACTCAGAGCGACTACCTCTGCTCACTTACAGTTTGATTGGTGTTGCGTCATTGGACGAACTGTAAGAGCGGAGGCGGCAAGCGTGCTCTCGACCGGGTCCCTCCGACAGCGGTCGGCCTCCCGAACGTAGACGTTCAACCCAAGCCAACGCCTATTCCTGGCTACTCTTCTCAGCTCCGTCTGTCTGTCGACGGCGTCTCTTCGCCTTCTCTAGGCTGCATGAGTTACGCGTTTCTTGCTGATTCGCAGAGCGCTTTGTTTTCTCTTCATTGTTAAAATGGCGTTCAGTTCGACCTTTCATCCATAAGTGCCGGTATTACACTTGTAGAACTTCTCATGCTTAGGGGGCAGTGATCTTGCGGACAAACGAATAACAGGATTGGTTGGAAGAAGCGCACACGGTAGCTATAAAACAGACTTGCCGCCTTCGCTCGGCTGTGTTTATGTCTGGGTCTATGTTGAGAGACCGCGATGACGTTCTGATCCTTCCAGGGTTCCATGCTTAGTTGATATTCCTGTGGTTCTCGGGAATAGAACACGGGCACAATTTTGGATCGGGCCGTATACGAAGCTGAAGCCATTTGATTCCGGCGCATGGCCAGTTCCTCCTATAAAGAATACTCGGTTATTCATCCTGGGGGGAGGGAGGGGAGCCAGTGAGCAGTTCAGCAGCAGAACGGACATGTACTCTAGGTAGACACTCAGAACTCTCTGCGCCATCAACATTCCGTTTGGCATCAGTTATTCCACCACTTTGCCATGAATGTTGCATCGTTCATCCCGGCTCTTAGACTTCACACAAACACACACAAAGAGAGAAAGAGAGAGATAGAAATGACTGACAACGGAAGCTTTACGTAGCCCAAATCTGGGTATATGTGAAGCTGACTATGCATTTATTGAAGTCAAGCAAGGGGCTCTCATTAGCAGGCTTACGCTGTGGATCGAAGTCACCGGCCGACAGAGTTTCAAGGACCCGATGGTGATGCGTGGGTTCTAATGCTTGGCCGCAGCTGAAAGTGCGGAGGGAGGATGTAATCCTTGACAAGATTTAAGAGCAACCAGCGGAGAGTCTTGCAGATGTAAATGCGACTCGCTCGGTATTTAGTCGGCTGCCTTCAGCATATGCCGCCTAAGAGGGGAGCTTGAGGAATGATGCTAGAGCCGTCTGCGTGTGGGTGATCTTATCGAGCAGATGGAAGCGGATCTCGCAGAAGCAGCTCTCTCGCAGCCGTCAATGTATGAAGTTTCGCACTAACAATCCTAGATCGAAATCTGGCACTGCACAATCAGTGTACGTTACCAGAATGCGGCTCCCCATGCGTCACGCAAACGACGGCAGTATGCATATTTTCGCTAAGCTTCGTTCTTCCGGCTTCTAATGGGCCTTGTGTATTCTTGCAGTTCACCTTCTCGAAGCTTTATTTTCTCGCAAATTCCTGGTGGAACTACCTTAACTTAGCCTCTAATTTTCGTCGGTGTATAATTGTTGGAACGTTACAAAGAAAGGGTTGCTTTAACAATAGAAACTATTGGGATGAACATTTCTTACAAAACATCCCAATTATTCTAGTTTTGCGCTAACGCGTCGCGTCAGTAAGGGTGGTGGTGTCATGGATTTTGTATATGAACGATATGTGACGCTATCTGTGCGATCAAGGTTCACCTCAGCCAAATGCCCGGCATTGCATATTTCCTTGCGAGATACAGATGTGACCCTACTTGTAATTTGTAGACCACGCCCCGAAAACGCAAATGTTTTCATAGATGAAATTGATGCGTTTTTACTGTCTTTGCCTTCAACCTCACTCTTTTGCCAGGCAGGCGTTGTTAACATAAACACTTTATCTCTGTCGCGCCCGATTGCTTGCGATTACTTAAATGTATTAGCTAAATCGGGGGGCTCTTCGGACTATCTGTTCTTGTACAAGAGAAGAATACCTTGGAGCCAAGCATGTGACGTCATGCATCGATCACACCAATGCTAGAGCTCCGTTTTATCATGTTGATTCGGCTGTAATCAAGCACAAACTGGCTGACCACTATGTTGTGGGTTGCCCTATTTTTTTCCCACGCTTAAAAAGGAATGGAGGAAGCCTAAAAGCAGTGAAGAAGAAACTAGGAATAGGCAAGAATCAGATGTATGCGGTAAGAGACAAAGCCGGCAATATCGTTACAAATATGGATCAGATAGTTCAAGTGGCTGAGGAGTTCTATAGAGATTTATACAGTACCAGTAGCACCCACGACGATAATGTGAGAGAGAATAGTCTAGAGGAATTAAAAATCCCACAAGTAACGCCGGAAGAAGTAAAGAACGCCTTGGGAGCTATGCAAAGGCGGAAGGCAGCTGGGGAGGATCAGGCCACAGTAGATTTGGTGAAGGATGATGGGAACATTGTTCTAGAAAAACTGGCCACCCTATATACACAATGCCTCATAACCTCGAGCGTGCCGGAATCTTGGAAGAACGCTAACATAATCCTAATCCACAAGAAAGGGGACGCCAAACATTTGAAAAATGATAGACCGATCAGCTTATTGTCCGTTGCCTACAAAGTATTGACTAAAGTAATCGCAAATAATATCAGGAAAACCTTAGACTTCTGTCAACCAAAGGACCAGGCAGGATTCCGTAAAGGCTACTCAACAATAGACCATATTCACACCATCAATCAGGTGATAGAGAAATGTGCGGAATATAACTAACCCTAATATATAGCTTTCATTGATTACGAAAAAGCGTTTGATTCAGTCGAAATCTCAGCAGTCATGGATGCATTACGGAATCAGGGTGTGGATGAGCCATATGTAAAATACTGAAAGCTATCTATAGGGGCTCCACAGCCACCCTAGTCCTCCATAAAGACAGCAACAAAATCTCAATAAAGAAAGGCGTCAGACAGGGAGATACGATCTCTCCAATGCTATTCACAGCGTGTTTACAAGAGGTATTCAGAGACTTGGAGTGGTAAGAATTGGCGATAAATGTTGATGGAGAATACCTTAGCAACTCGAGATTCGCTGATGATATTGCCTTGCTTAGTAACTCAGGAGACCAATTGCAATGCATGCTCACTGACCTGGAGAGGCAAAGCAGAAGGGTGGGTCTGAAAATTAATCTGCAGAAAACTAAAGTAATGTTTAACAGTCTCGGAAGAGAACAGCAGTTTAGAATAGGTAGCGAGGCACTGGAAGCGGTAAGGGAATACATCTACTTAGGGCAGGTAGTGACCACAGATCCAGATCATGAGACTGAAATATCCAGAAGAATAAGAATGGGCTGGGGTGCCTTTGGGAGGCATTCTGAAATCCAGAACAGCAGGTTGCCACTATACCTCAAGAGAAAAGTGTATAACAGCTGTGTCTTACCAGTACTCACGTATGGGGCAGAAACCTGGAGGCTGACGCAAAGAGTTCTGCTTAAATTGAGGACGACGCAACGAGCTATGGAAAGTAGAATGATGGGTGTAACGTTAAGGGATAAGAAAAGAGCAGATTGGGTGAGGGAACAAACGCGGGTTAATGACATCTTAGTGAAAATCAAGGAAAAGAAATGGGCATGGGCAGGACATGTAATGAGGAAGGAAGATAACCAATGGTCATTAAGGGTTACGGACTGGATTCCAAGGGAAGGGAATCGTAGCAGGGGGCGGCAGAAAGTTAGGTGGGCGGATGACATTAAGAAGTTTGCAGGGACAACATGGGCACAATTAGTACATGACCGGGGTAGTTGGAGAAGTATGGGAGAGGCCTTTGCCCTGCAGTGGGCGTAACCAGGCTGATGATGATGACATCGACACACCAGATGCTAGTATGCAAGCAGGCTGAATATGAAAATCTGGAAAGGGGGAGGGGGGTTCTGCAGTGCTCGATGGCTAAAACAACGCAAAGAGATACGCACGAATAAACTATGGGAGTAGAGAGAAAAAACAAAAGCGCTTACACCAAGAGTGTGCTGCGATCATTCGTAAAGCAATTCAAGAGCTCCACCTACGCACGCAAACAAGCATAGTGAGTCATCGTTGCATTCAGCTTGCACGAAAGTTCCACTGCTACTTGAGACTCCGTGAAGTATGTTTTAGGTGCTACTCTCATTTCTTCGATAAGTTAAATTAACAGCACAAGTGTAAAAATATTAGAATCGGCACGGAAATGAAGAGAAAGAAAAAAGCTCCGAACGAAGAATACATCAGTGAGTTGCGATTCCGAGTCCCTTCCTACAGGCTGACCTATAAGGTGGCGAGTCGGCTTGTGGAGCTAACGCGTGCGCGCATCGTGAAACTCGTGGGCCGGCACCATTACACGGCACACGTGCAAAGAGGCCACCATATTTACATCGGCCCCGGTGACAAGAAGGCATAGTTCACAGAAGAAAGAGAAAGCAAATGAACATACAACACAAGCACCCGCTTTCGGGATGAACGGCCATGCCTGAAGTAGTACATTTTGAAGGCGGCGACGCGTGTGGGATATTTACGGGATGCGCCGGTTTGTTCGCTCTCCTCCGGGCCCCGGCAAGCGAGAGCTCGGCGGTGGCATCCGAATGCAATTTTCGAAATGCTTGCTGGGCGGCACACGCTGCTTCGAGCCACTCGACCAGGAAACGCCTTCGGGATACAGTAAGAAATCCTATCCGCTGTTGCACTTCCCCCTCGCTTCGTTTTTTATTTTTCTTTCCTGGTAATGCCACCGTGATGGCATCGCTTCATTTGCGCCTCCCGTGAAACACGAGCCACGCCTGCATTGGTTTTTGGCCCTGTACGCAGCACGCGCTCCCGAACAAAGGCCGGAGTTGGGTCATATTACGAAGCTCCGGTGTCCCGGACTTGGAATGATGGTGCAGCAAACAGACTCGGGCATTCAGTACCCAAAAATATCGGCGGTTGCATAGGCATTCTGCTTTGAGCGCGAATGCACCCGCCAGATAGGAGCTCCCATGCATTTCCCACCCAGTGCGTAAAATAAGGTCTTAATATTTTTGAACGAAGCAGTAACATTTCCCTGTTGTGATATGCCGTAATCTCGCAAGCTTACTCTTTAACGAATTACTTTTCCGTCTATTTGCAGCTGCGGATTGTAAGTTTCCGTGACGCAAGCTGTAAACTTTTTGTTCGCATAGCCGCTCGGCTGTATCTCTGCGCTGGTTATCTTGCACTCTGTAAAGAACAAGAAGGAAAATAAAAGAAAAAATAAACAAAGGGTAGCATTTGTCAGTCTTCATTTCGTGAAGGGAACAAAATAAAAGAAGTGCTGTGAAGAAACTTCAGAGAATTTCGCAATTCTCAACACCCATAATGCAATTGCCCATACAGGCGTGAATATTTACTATTAATTGATACGAAAACACACATACACAGAGAGAGGGAAATAGAGAAGGAGCGGGCTGGAAACTGCCACCGAGAGCGGCACGAAGCCCACCTATTCTTCGAGCTTAAAGTTAAGGAGTTAAGGGAAGTAAAGAAGAAAGAAACAGCAAGATGACAGGCCACAAAGACGAAAGTAAAGCAAGACATAGTGTGGGCAAGTACGGAAGAAACGTAGACGTAGGAACAGAAACCAGGTAGGTCGCACTAATTACTGAAGGATGTAAAAATACAAAAAAATGTAGCTAGCACAAAACATTTCCTCCCGTGCAAAGCCTCTCACAAACAGGAGTCAAGCCAGTTTCGTGTAGAAAAGTAAGCTGGGTGCAATGAGCCTGTTCACGTTGAGAAGCACAGCCACTCGGATGCAGGCAATGATCAAGGGTCGTACACTGCAGGCCAAGTAGGCTACAGTCCCAGAGTCGTGCGCTGTGAAATCTATCTATCTATCTATCTATCTATCTATCTATCTATCTATCTATCTATCTATCTATCTATCTATCTATCTATCTATCTATCTATCTATCGCGCATTTGGATGAGTGTATTGATTATAACTGATGCATTCATTCAGTCTAAGGAATGGGCTCGCATCTACATGCCCTTTGGTAATATGTTCTCAATGGGAATTTCGTGCAGAAGTTTAAGGTAGTTGTCACTACGAAATATATAGTGCGGTTACCAATTTTCTATCCTCACAGGAGATAGAGAATAATTTTCACGCGCAATTTTATTTGCGAATTTAATTTTTTGGAACTCCGACAATAAAAGCCTTTAAAGTCAATCAATTAAATTAACTTATGGGGTTTTACGTGCCAAAACCACTTTCTGATTATGAGACAGGCCGTAGTAGAGGGCAACCGAAATTTTGACCACCTGGGGTTCTTTAACGCGCACCTAAATCTAAGTACACAGGTGTTTTCGCATTTCGCCCCCATCGAAATGCGGCCGCCGTGGCCGGGATTCGATCCCGTGACCTCGTGTTCAGCAGTCCAACACCATGGCTACTGAGCAACCACGGCGGGTGATTTAATGTCAGGTATAGAATAGAACAGTCAAGTCACATAGCACAGATTCATTGTTCATATAATGGAAGGTACGCACTGGGGTAAATATTTTTTTCAAGAATATCAATCTCTGCCACAAATTTCGCTCGCCTGTTGAACAGAAGATATTCAAGATCCTCATTCGGGCGTGGTTACAAGTGCGTTGGGGATTATCAACACGGCACATTTTAGACAGAAAGCGCTTTGTGAATGCGCTACTGATTCGCAGACGGGGAACTACTGAGTTGCAAAAAAGCTGCTGGTATCCACTATGTGCACGCGGAATTCTAAATACAATGTAGATGTCAGTGTAATGCAGTTATAAAGTTCTTGAGTTTTGGTGAAGTCATATGTCTCTGAAACCAAGCCTGAAGTCCCTCATAAACACGCTGCCGTGCAACAGTGTTAGTATCGATGTTACACTGTCCAGATCCACTTACCGTGCTGCCTAAGTGCCTTCATTCAGCATTCATTTTTCTGCTGAAATGGCTTCCATGGTTGCTGAAAATCAAATTAAATATATTTTAGCTTGAAAAATGTTGGTACATAAGCTACACGAGTTGTGCACAGCCTACGGAGGCGCCACTGATGGCAGCCTAGCGGGGCTTCTGAAAGTACGCTCGGGATGCCGTGTCAGATGACATTACTTCGTAGCAAGGATGGCCAAGTTCGCGGCTGTGATTTCCCTTTGGTTAGGTTGCGAGACCGCTACTTCAGCATGACAGCTGCCCGATAGGTGCGCGCATAGATCTATGACAGAGGACATGGGCACGATATCACTGCAATTTGGGAGAACATAGTCCGCATATACGTGACAGGTGCGTCCCGCAGACAAGCACAACGACGCCCATTCATACAACGTGGAAATGATATTAAGTAGCCGCTTCGTTTTCTCCACCCGTTAAATCATCGAATAAGTGTCTTCAAATTCGCCTAAAGATGAGTAATTGCGAATTTCTTAATGGAAATGCGTACGCTAGTCAATGATGTCAACAAACTCACGGGTGAATAGAAGCGCTAATTAGCACTGCACCGCCGATGCAGTTCCACTGTCGACGAAAGGCGTTCACGCTGCAGTTTTCGCAATCTGAAATTCCCTTAGTCATATGCTTGGAAATGTAGTACAAAGCTAAAGTCTTACCAACTTTTCAACATTTTCTTTTTTCAAATGTTACGGAAGTTAGAAGCGACACGCTATATTTAAGAGCGGAGAAGCACCGGCAAAGGTATATGTGCGCTGTTGTCAAGACCGAGTTTAGTCCTTTGCGGCAAAGGTTGGACACTCCTACGCCACAAAAGTTGATATTAAAGAATTCAAATCAGCACACAATACACACGGACTCACTGCTAGCTGTGGCTTAGCAGCTATGGCGTTGCGCTCCTACAGCGAGGTCAAGGGTTGGATTTCCGATTGTGGCGGGCGCATATAGAGGGGGGCTAACTGCATTGGGGGTGTACGTAAAAGAACCCCAGGTGATAAAATTTAATCCGGAGACCACACTACGGCATGGCCCATAATTACTTCGTGGTATTGAAACAAAAAAGACCGAGAATTCAGTTATTGCACACCAAAAAGGCACTCAACAATGAAATAAACTGAGCACTAGCTGAGCGGGGTAAGTCTGCTCAGACTGCATCAAGGTGTAAAGACTTCACAAAAATAATGGAAACTATTGGCGAGAATCGAACAGGACTTCCATATACGGCAGCTAACAGTAATCCACGCCTTGAGCTACCTCTTCCCATTTATTTTTAATTTATTTCCTTTATTGCACAGCCTTAACCGCCCGACAGCATTGGATCCGGGAGTGGATAGCTGCAACACATATCCCACGCAACCGAAATATCGATGGTGTCCTCGGGTATAAAGAGCAATGATGCGAAAGAAGGGTTTGCCTGTAATCATTTTGATGAAACACAGCTGATACAGCAAGCAAAGCGTGCCGTATCAGTAGATGCCGCAACTGGCCGAGACGTTCGGTCTCCAACTGCCTCGCGCTAGTCGTCACGGAGCGTTTCGGTCTGACCTATGATGGCGAGACCGCCTTCAACGCGCTCTCGCGGCCCCTGATTTTTCTATATTGTTTGGATTTATCGTTAAAATGAGATTATGAATATCTCGAATCAGCTGCGACTTTCAAGATCTTTTTTTTAAAAATGAGCGTGCATTAAAATGCGACATTAAAATTTGACTGCCTTAAATTTCGCCATTTAAATACTGCCCCTAAGGCACAATTAAAGAAACATATTTAACAAACTGTTGCTAATTACTAATCTGAATTTCACGTGATTAATATTTCCGCCTCGCCTAGAAACCGAAACAGCATCACCAGACTAATAAAGATCGGGCCCCACGGTTTCCTTTCTTCTCGTTCAAATATATATATATATATATATATATATATATATATATATATATATATATATATATATATATATGCAAAATAAGCAATCATTCATGCACCACAATACAGCTTGTGAAAAGCGCTTGGACGCGTGCGCGCGACTTTTCCAGCACAACTGCTCGAACAGAGTTCGGCGACTGCACGACAGTGGCGCTTTGCGAACCAGTCTTCGAAACTGTACAAGCACAACACTGCCCCCTCGGCAGGTCGATCTCGCTGTGCAGTAGTCTATGTATCCAACGCTCCCCGCGGACGACTGACGTGCGCAGACGCGCGCCAACGGGCCAGAAAGCGGCGCGTAAACAGGAGCTCTCTCAGTGCAGTTCCCCCGGGCGCGGCGCTCGATCGAAGAGGCGCCGCGCGGGCAGCTGTCAAACGACGGCCGCAGTCAGTGCCACAAACACGAGCGTTCGTCCGCTTCCCGCTGACAGCCCGAGGTAGCCGTGTTCACATTAGTGCGTCGACCAGGCGACGACGCAGCGTGTGCCTTTTCTCACCATGTCTTCGATAATGCACGACTGTTGCCATCCCACGTTACAGCGCTTCTAGCCCATGTGTTTCGTGTTAGAGGCGCCGCGCTTTTCTTTACCTTCCTTTCCGTTTCTTTCTCTTCTTTTATTCTTTCTTCTTTTTTGGGTTAAGCCGTGCGGTCATTGCTTGAGAAGTACAGAAGATGAGCAGTCGTGGAGCTCTGAGATCACAGGCAAAGCAAGTGAAAGAGAAGAAATTCCCTCCAAGAAGAAAGAAAGGACACGGAAGAATGACGTTTATTTGTTATGGGGGATCTGATTGCACAGCTGAGATGATTAACAAAAAAGAAAGTTAAAAAGGCGCATTTACTGAGGTCCGACGGTCTTCTAATTGTAATTTTCGGCCTTGTCGAGGCCCACAAATTCATTGGCGTGGGTGGATCTGATGCAAAACAACTCGTTCAAGGCGCATGAAGTAATTACCAAATATTGCACAACGAACAAGTGAATCGCATGCTGCGCTTCGCTTGCTCATTGCGTACCTGTAAAATTTATTAATGCCCAAATACCCACTCAACTAGGGAGGCCTTGTGCCTGCTGATTAGGCTCTCAAGCAGACTCGGCTTTTCGAGTACCCTCTGAATTTGAATGAGAACTGCATGTGAGACAAGGAAAAGGGATATAAATTATGCCTTTTTTGTTATACTTGGTTGCTAGCGAAAACTTGGCCATGTTTTCTTCATTCGCGCTAAATTCGTATATTAACGGCCAGTTCTCGCGTTAGCCATCATCAAGTTGCAGGCATGCGGCGAAATGAACCTTTGGCGAGGTGTTGAGAGTATTAGCCGCTTAGACAGTGGGGACAACTGCTTGGCGTACGTTATCGATGTGAATTGGAAGGAATAAAGATATTGGGCAGTTTTGTCCGAATGCCCAAGCAAACGTCTAATACAATAGAAAGCTTTAGCGTTGCCTTTGTGCTCCTTGTACGATGTTCGTTTAATTATACGCTTGGGCCAGATGTTGGCGCTACACACCATGCCTGCAGTGCCGCAGAAACAGCACCCTGGTAGCTACCAGGCGTCTCACAACGTTGGCGTAAATAGGGAGCGCCGCCACCGGCGTTGCAGACGTCGCACTCGAATGATGCGAGAGATCAGAGTGAAGGAAAAACCGTCAGCGTTCGTAGGTTGAAGTTCGTTCCGCTCGGACTATTGTACGCACCACAGTGTGGGCGCGCACACGGCTGCAGCGCAGGAGCGCCATCGTTCGTGCGCACAACGCTCACGCAAACAAGTGGAACGCTTGTTAGCATGAGCGTTGTTAGCATGAACGCTCACATTCTGCGTTTGAGCGGAATGTGAGTGTATGTCCACTTGGCGTTCTCGTTCTTCTTTCTTTTTTTTTATTTTGTAGGCAAACGCACTGCGCCTCTCTCGCGTCTCAGGAGACCCTCTCATCCTCCACTCGCGAGCCCCTTCGGTGCACTTTCGATAGCGGCGGCATCGCAGCAACGGCGATGGCCGGTGCGCACGTGCCAAGAGCGTATACGTGTATTGCTATAGCAATGAAATGCACATTCAAAGCGCACGTTGGAACCTTTGTGACGCGAAGGTTAGGTTAAGCGGGTAATTATATTCCACGCATTTAAATGCGATGCGTGCGACTCTGTTTATTTTCATCCTGTGCGAGGTCTAATTTAATGCAATGTTTTATGTTTGTACACTGTAAACACCCAATCAAACGGATACACACTGACACGTGTACGTGGCCATGCCCCGAGGATGAAAAGCGACGTGTGATCCTAGTCGACGCAATAATGGTGGTCAAAGGTGCACGGACAGAAAAGTACGACACATATCTAAATATATTTCAGAATTCTGTACTCATTGTGTTGCACTGACATATGCCGAGACTGGAGGTTTGTTCCAGAATGGGCCCCTACCCAATGGTACATACTGAATAGGCGAAGAACGGGTGGCCCACATAGCAGAAAAAGAAATCAAGGAAGGCGCTGCATATTAGACGCTATTTCATAAAGAGTTCGGTGAGCTCCCCAGATAAATTATATGAGCCAAAACTTTATGTGCAGGTTCGACGTCGTGATTTATTTTTTCATGACACATACCACATGTTAACTCACTGGTTCTACACTGTCGGTAAAAATTATGTGCTGCATAAGCAGGGGCGTCCGGTGGCATTAACCTGCAGCTGCACAAGAATCGAATAGGTCAAATATTGGATATTTGTTCAAATTGAAGAAGTAATATAATATCATGCGCTTTTTCATTGAGAGGCCTGTGCGCTTATATTCCTGTGAGCCGAGAATATATGTACATACCTGTGTTGCGATCTAACGCTTATGGCTCTCCATGGTGCTCTATGGTTCGGCTCGATTCTACGCAGCGTACGCTGCTTTATTCCGCGAAACATCACCGAATAACGCGAAACCTGGGACAGTATAAGCCGAGAAAGCTTCGCGCCAGCTCACGTTGTCGGTGCAGTTTGCTGCCACGGAAAAAAGAGGATGCAGTTTCGCCCGAAAGGCGAACCATCGATTGCGATAGCAAACTCGCAGACAGCCACACGAAGTATGGATAGTAGTTTTATCGGCCGTATAAACTTGTAAACATTCGCTTGCTAACTAAATTAACAAGCATGGCGTGAGCGCCGCACAGCAAACATGAACACATCCCACTCGATGACCGCGGACACTCGATGTCGAAACGCTGGCGCGTGGAAACGCGGCAGCGATCGAAGTGACCTTCCTGCTGTCTATCGCTTCAACGCAAACAGCGGCGAGAACACAGCACGCACAAAGCTACGAGCCGTTGACGCGCCTAGACTCTGCCCCCAACGCAGATCGTTCTCAAGATATGGCCGCGCGACTGCGCGCAGCCGCAACTTGCGCAGTTGAAGCCGGAGTAGAACGGTGCCCCCCCCCCCCCCTCCCCTCCACACGGTGCCTTGGAACGTTGGTTGCGTCGCACGCGACGCAAGACGGCGCGCTTGATCCCCGCTTCGCTACTCTCCCGCGGGCAAGATGGAGCCGCGATAGTCGGCTCCCCTGGCACGCTTTCGTTCGCTAATACATCGTAAGGCGCGCGGCGACGGTGTTATCGCCCTTGGACTTTATACGGAACATCACGGTGACGGCAGAAATGAACCTGGAGTGCTCATATAATTGCTATGGCAAGAAAAAAGAGGGCGCTCGCCATTTGACCGTACGACGGAGAGCCTGAACCTTCCTGTCGCCTGTCCGAAACCGAAAAAGATTCGGTCAGTCGACAAATAGTAGCAGCTCGGGAACGGACGCGTTTGTTTCGAAAAAGCCAAGCATAAGATGGCGCAGCAGCTCAAAAAGATGCGTGCAGGAAATGATGAAAGGAGTGGCGAGAAAACATATCTTAAGAGAAAGTTTCAGCTCGCGGCCAACTTCAATGCCGCCGATTCAAATGCATTTAAAATGCAGAAATGCTTTTACGGGGCAACCTCTTGAGCGATTTGAGCGAAAATTTTGGAATTTAAAGATAAAGATAAATTCTAGTGACTGCAGGAAGCGGAATTTTGATTTGAACCCCACAATTGCTTTTTTTTTAGGAATCGGCATAAATTATGACGTTGAACACAAGATAGGCGCACTATGTTTGCATATCCGTAACTCTCCACAAAAAAAGAAAGAAAAACAGTTATCGCAGTTCTGTTAACTGCATCCGTTAGAACATCTAAAGCGGGCAAATTTGATGTATCAATTGATATCTGACGTGCTTTGTTAAAATGTTTACGAGGGCTTTTGCATAAGTCCTACTCACGTATTAGTTGTGCATTCGAGAGCTATGTATACTGAATCAATGTTACCCGCTTTGGATGTACTATGACAGAAAGTTTGCAGAACCTTTATACCGTTTTCAATTGGGAAGTGACACAGTTGTGAACTTGATACATTTTTTTAATTTGTAATTTTTACCTATATTTATTAAAAATTGATGGCCTAACTTAATATTTGGCTTCCAACGTTCACTAGCTTTTCACGTGTTCTTTGAAATGCAACAAACCTCATCAAACGCGGTGCAGTGGCTGTCGAGAAAGACGATTTCTCCGTCCCCATGTCTTCGGTAGCAGCCCCCGAGCTAAATGTTTCTCTTTAAGAGGAAGGTTTAGCTTCAGGCCTCCTATCTAAATAGATGGGAAAGGAGAAATCGTTTTTCTTGCTACCCACTGCACCAAGTTCGATGAGGTTTGTTGCATTTGAAAGAAAAAGGGGATAAAATATAGTAACTGTTGGTTGCGAAATTTCGATTGAGGTCGTCAATCGGTTTAACTAAAATTGCCAGAAGTCGAAAATTTTCAGAAAACCAAATAACGAGGTTCACAAGTCTGTAACTCGGCAATTAAAAACGATATCACAATTCTGTCAATGGCACCTAATATAGTATATAGATCTAAAGCGGTCAAAATTGTTATAATATATATGGCTCTCAAAAAGACCACTAATTTTTAGCAGAATTTTGCAAAACCCCTGTAAACAATTTAACAAATCCGATTTGTATTTTCTAATGAATGCAGTTTACAGAACTCAAGTTTTTCAAAACTTACCAGTTTTAGAAAATTTTATTGAAGAAATTCATGCCCTAAATCGAAATTTCACTTCGAACAGTCACTAAAATTTAACTTTCTCACTCAAAAACAACAAATTTCATTGAAGTCGGCCCATGGAGTGGTTATCTCGCGGAAGCGTTTCGGTGTTTTATATGTATTTGAATAGGTGGCGTCGGGGCTGGACCAGAGATAAAGCTTCCTCTTAACACCTTCAATTAATACTTCAATTAAGGAAACCAATGTGTAAGACAAGTATGCCGGTTTCTTTCGTTTTTAGTGGAACTAACAGCCGCATTTGTTTTTCACTCTTAAACATAACTCAGACGCAGCGAATTGGTTCCTTGCGCCTTGAGTGGAGCATCCTATAGCGTCGGTTGAAAAATATAAGACGGATGGTTTCTTGCACAATGCGGTACCTTATGAGCGTAGGAATCCACCGGACATAAAAAGAAGGAAAAAAATTAAAATGAACATATGTTGGAACCCTAGCGAACAAAGCGCTTTGTTCTGCGTGGACAAAGAGCATTAAGAAATATCTTCCTTACCGCTGGAATTCTTGTTTGTGCGCATGCGTTTGTTGGTCTAGTTCATTTGTTACTTCGATTGGCAGGAATATTTTCATGTTTTTCTGCTGCCCGAGTGCAATTTTATCGTTCTAAATGAAATGATAACGGTCAAATTTTTTATCGTTTTTCGTTTTACGGACATCATATTCGAGAAGGGTTGAAATCCGGGCCCGTTGGTATATAGTTGAAGGAAAAAACCAGTCACAAAACACAAAGGACAAGAGGAGAGGTTCACACCACAACGACCAGTCGTTGTGGTGGGAACCTCTCCTCTGGTCCTTTGTGTTTTGTGATTGCTTTTTCCTTCAATCATATTCGATTTTGATGTGTTCTCAAATGCCCTATATAGGGGATTTACAAAGCTTTTCTCTCTGTCTTTCGGCTTACTGCGACATTTATGGGACATTATTTTAACGCGTTGTTTACCCATTGTATTTTTGATGCGCTATTGACGCTTATAACAGGTGAGTGCTCTTCATTTTTAAGCTATTACAGCATTCGTTTACTTCGATTTAGGTGCATGCTAAAAGAAGCGTCAGACGGTCACACTTTATCCACAGTGTTCCCCTACAGCGACACTTCATAGCACCAGTATTGTTTTGGGGTGTCATATTTCGTAAATCGTTCAAATCAAACTCGCGTTCGCCGCTTTGTTCGGCGCTGCTCATTGCCGCTTTGCAGATATCCACCTATATGCATATCTTCGCCTACCATTTTCACAGCTATCAAAGCGACAGTTCTTTTTTATGCGAAAGCATCAAAAACCGAGCGCGCCTCGTGCAGAGCGGGCGACTCGGAACACCTGCTGTGTTGCGTCAGGGCGGAGAGCATCGCCGCAACGCCACGTCACCACCGCGCCTCAACGGAGCAGATACGCCGCGACGCGACGCCACGGGGCCAGACGGGTTTTTGGTGGCGTGCGAGCGCCGCCGTCTCGCTCTCGGAAGCCGGCGCGCGGGCCCGTGTCTCTCGCTTACCGCCGCCGCTGCTGCGCGCGCCGGCCGGCAGTGGTGACCCCTGCTGTAGAATAATTAAAGGCTACGACCAACGCTCTGTGGAGGTCACTTCGCGAGTGCGACTACAAAAAACTGCTGCTGCGTGAGACTCTTTCGGGCGGCGGCGTATACAGCGGCCGCGCACGCAGGAGCCTCGAAGGAACGATTCTCACTCGTCGGGGTTCGCTTCAAGACTGAACGTTTATTTTACAAAAGACATCGCAGTGACTAGAAAAGGAAGAGAAAAGAAAATACAAAATACGAGTTGTCCGTTGGCCGCACCGACGCCTTCGTCCTTCTCGGAAGCGCCGGCCATTCGTGCCCAGCAGGCGGTCCGCCGAAAACACGGGGCACGGATCAGGTTGCGGGTCGAGGCGCCGGTCGGGACACCAGCCCAGCGGGGCGCCCCCTCGTCCGTTCGCCGGCTCCCTCTTGGTGCGTCGCCGGGCCCCCAACCACGGTTGCACGAAACGCGCGACGGTCGCTACCAATTCTCAACACCTGCTGCTTCCTCGGTCGGTGGCACGTGGCGTCCTTGATTTCTCGGCATTATCGTCCTAACGATTCCGGTGTACAGCCAACATGCTAACGTAGAAACTGCGCACAAAGGTAAAGCGCACTAACTTAATCGCAAAACTCCTTAACATATCCCGCAGCAAAACTCGAGAAAAAAAAATTCTTCGCAGCGCAAATCTGGAAAGACCACTCAGTGACGTTCAATTGCACATTAATGCCTTCGTATTCACAACTCACAAGATGTGCGTAGGTGTCCTCGGATATTTTATCAAAGAGCTTCGTTTCTAAAGTGGCTCTGTTTTCTTCTTCAGAATTTACTTCGCTCATATTAGACGCTGCGGGTGCACGAACATTGTAGATGTGGGTGGACTGTTTTGAAGTGAAAAGAGGAGGAGGAATGAACTTTATTTGTAAAAATGAGCTGATGATGAAGTCCTCCCAGGTGGGCCAGGATACCGTGGGTCTGAGCCGATAGCTTGGTCCTGCTCACCAGACAATGCTGTTTTTCATGGCTCCGGCTTCTCAGCTGGGCCTCCCACTGCTCGACGGTTGGTCCGGTTACGTGTGGCATCGCTGGGTTGTGCCCACACTCCCATAGCGTGTAGTAGAGGGTATTCGGCGCTGAACAGAAGGCGCACTTGCAAGTGTAGCTCGCAGGATACATGGCATGCAGCAGGGGGCCATGCGGGAATGTGCCGGTCTGTAGTTTGCGGAAGATCACCACCTCTTCTCTAGTCAGCTGGGGATACGGGGCTGGGTAGGTCCTCCTGCCCAGTCTGTAGTGGCTCAGGATGTCTATCTATGTTTTCGGGACGCCATCGTGTAGGTCTACTGGGGCTCCTGAACCCCACTCTTAAGCAAAATTATACCCTTTTGCCACACAACTATAATCGTCATCTGCCTTGTCCGCATTTCCTTTCTTTAACGAGGCGAACCCGGTACTTTCCAGTAACTAACGGCATGCGCGTTATCAGCATGACATAGCATTCCCAACAGGAAAGTACCGGGCGCGGCGTTTTCAAGAAAGGAAACGCGAGCAAGGCAGATACACCCCAAAGGGTGTAACTTCGCCTAAGAGTGCCGGTGGGATATCCCGGTGAATGTGACCTCGGTGATCTCTGAATTGTAACTTGCAAAATAAGCGTGCTGGTCCTTGATGCGCTTTATCTTTGCTATTCTTGCGCGTTTCAGTGCTCACTTCGTGGTTGTTTTTATTTCTTTCTTTCTCTATTTCTTTATTATTATTATTATTATTATGATTATTATTATTATTGTTTTGTTATAGGCAGCAGCAACCAGCCCAGCACAATACCATTCTTGAAATGTCAGCCCCTTGAAGATATAGAAGCGTTGTCCATGAAACATCGCGGATGCTGTGCTGATAAAGAAACTCAAAATTTAATGCGTTTCAACATCAGCTTATCAACAAAGTATATGTATGAATTGTACAATTTAGAGCGCTTGTAACAGTCTGCTAGTAAGAAAAATAAATAATTAGGCAACTATACCATTCGAACAGGACCGCGGAGTGCCGTCACCGGACGTGAGACACCTTCTCCTCATTTCTACATTATTTTAAAGCGACAGCGTTAAAGAGCCCGTGTCGCAGAAAATCCGGTGCCCCGCGACCGGCGCGTCGGACGTCGCATCGGTAAAAATAATTTGCAACCAAATTCCGAACCACGCATACCCAACCACTTCTCTACCACCAAAGTTGTTCATACCTAGTCATTCATTCTTTACAAAGTTATTCCTTGGAATTTTGAGAATGGCAGCCCACAAACAAATCGAATGAAAAAAAAAAAAAAAACACCGAAAGCGCATTGTCTTTTATGTTAGCTCCTCTCAGACTGAAATATTAAAAGTGCGAAACAACAACAGGAGATCGACCCACGCAAGAGGCCGCGTTTCTACGAGAAAGCTCGCCTTCGTGCATAGTGTTCGCAGCCAGCGTTTCCCGGTAAACGTTACGGTTACGTAAGCTGCAGTTGCCTGGAAGCATGAAAAGCAGCAAGGGTCTCTTAACGCTATCGCGTTCCACTCTTATAGGTGAAGCTTAAGCGTCTTCCAAATTTTCGCTCTCGCGCACATGCTCTAATACCATAGGTTTCATCTTTAAACCCTTATTGAAAAAACTCGTAAAACTGCTTGAATCTTGGCCAATCGCTGCAGTGGGTACCAGCCATATTGATGGAGAAGAAGAACGAGAACGTGAGCTGCCCAGAAACCTGATAAAACCTGAAATTCGTGAGTTTTTATCGTTTTTGCTTTCGCTTCAACTTTGCATTCAGCTGCCAAAATTCGACCTAAGTCCTCTTGCTTCACTAGAGCTGAGCACTTTTTGGCCTCCAAGCGTATTGACGCCATTAAGATTGACAGAAGGGTGTCCGGAAATACAGAAGCCTGCTTAAGAGATGATAATGTAGATCAACAAGAGCATATAAGATAAGAAATAGAATCACGCCTCTTGCAATGTAGCAATGTGCACTACTATTGGTAATACTTTCCTTCATAAAAAAAAAAAGCGCGAGGAGCAAACTAAAGAATACATCCATAACAAGTCACTAAATGTTTTTGATCACGTATGCGTGTGCATGTGTGCGTGTCTCAAGTAACAATAATGTCTGCATGCCAACAAAGACTTGTATAGATCGTCACATTACTTGTATACTTGCACAGCTCGTCACATGATTTGCGAGCAGCTCTCTTTTTATTACACACTCCTGTCAGTGATTTTGCTTATTTAAATAGAGCTGTTATGTCCAAACGACCATCGCCTGTGAACTTACTGCAAGAACTTCAAACTGCCCCACAACACAAACCCTATTTGTCCCCGGATTTCCACTTGAAAAAACATGGCACCCAATTGTCACCCCCGAATAAAAAAATATCTAATAACCAAGGACCCAAAGTATGACTTGTGTATGCCAACGAATGAACCCCGCAACAAAATTGCGAAGGTAAATGACCGCCTAGGAGTAAACAAATTCTCGAGAGCTGTTCATAGAATACCCTGCAAAGACGGCTTCTGTTACATTGGACAAACCGGGAATTTCGCAAGACGACTTAGGCAAGAGCACAAACATGATGTCGAAAAGGGTCGTCGTGTGCCCAACGCACTCGCGGAGCACAATCGCATTCACGCCATTCATTGGAACAACACGTGCAGTCGTTTCGAAAGAGAAGAATGTGACGAGGTCTCCCCTCCGACCTAATCGCTATACTAATACAGGCGACAATGAACACTATCAACCGAACGGGTGGTACCATGCCCCAAGTTTATCTTTGTTCTCTTCGTCACGCGCCAGGCATATGAACTGACCATGACGCTGTCCATGTTGCATTGGGAACAGCTAACCCCATGTGGGTTCCCAAACGTGAATAATAATTTTGACTTGGCCAGCGATCCTGATATTTAACATTTTGTAACATGCTGCTCAACCAGACGTCGAGCTCCTGACTCAATTGCTTGTGCTTTCACCAGTGCATTTTATCTGCTGAAAGATGAAGGCGGGGAAAGGGGAGGAATAAATAATATAGAAGAAAGGAACAATAATGAACAAAATGTGTACTACAACAGCAATAATCGAGGCAGCGGCAATTACAGTTTCGTAACACCCTGCATAGTGTAGGCATATTCGCTTCTTTTCCAAAACAGTCAGCGTCGTGCAAAGGCTATACCATGACCGATGTCTGAGTTGTGTCACTGATCGCCGCGAAGCCAGCTTGCTGCCACAGCGTGGGCGCACCACAAGACATTGGAGGTGCTACTGAACGTCGTGTAAATGTTTCCTGTGTCCCCCTTGCCTCAGTGTCCTTCGCGCCTGCGCTGCCCTTGAGTGCGCTCGCCGAGTGACGCTCCTGAAGCGCAACCGTTAAATTTCTAGGCGCCTGCAGAACGCGCTTCAGGCTGATCAATACTCTGCAATGTAATGGGCAGCCAATCACCCTGCATTTACCACCTCGATATTTCGAGGTTTCGCACCCATCAATGGGTTTTCGAAATAGTTCGCAGTGCACTCAGTTTCGCGAAAAGTGTGGGCACCGAGTGGAATGAAATGGGCTGTGACGAAACAGCGTGGGCTCTTCATGGAAATAATCATGCGAAATCTACGTGAGGTTCGACGGTATTCGCGGGCCAGGCAGCGATCAGCATATCGCGCTGCGCCCCTTTTCTCCCGAGAAAGGGAGAGACGAACGGTGTGACACGAAAGGCGGGCCGTCGCTCGAGCAGGTTAGAGATAATGCCATTGTGTACGCGCAGTGATCGAAGACACGTCGCGTGCAATCCTTTTCTTCAATTATGGCGTGTTTCCTCTGCGCTGGCATTTATCTTCGGTTTCTTACAAACGCCCCATTTTCTGGCCTGCCTCCACGATCAGTTTGCGCAATATTCGGATGCCTTCATGATCGTCTCTGCTATCACGAATGTCGCCGTCATCCTTATCACTATTGTCATCGTAATTTATTCAATTCATTTATTTACAAATGCTGTAGGCCTATTCAGACATACAGAGGCGACAATACGCAAGAATGAATAAAAATACACAATGAATTAACGTTCACAAAACGACTTGTTGACATAACGACAAGCCGTAGTAAAACGGCCCCTATATAGACGAGAAAAATTCCGGAAGTCTACTGTCGGCATAAATTATACATTTAAAAAAAAATGTTGCACGTGTAAGGCCTATCTTGGAATCGATATTAAGCGAAGATTTGGTGAAGCGGTTAATCAAACGCTATAAGTCTGCCGATTTCATTCCTGCGGCTTTGGCGTAGAGGAAGCTGGCGCGCATGCGCACGTGCTCTCGTGCACCCGTGCTATACGCAATGTGACACATGCGGCGATCATCTCAGAGAGCTGGCTGGTGTTGGCACGGTAGAATCATACGTGCGATTGTGGCCGAATGGATGGAGCAACGGCCTACTGTGTAGGCGGACCGGTGTTTGATCCTACCGTTGAGCCCGTTATTAAATTACTATTTTGCTTTAGGGAGGACCTATTCGGCAAGACTGAAGCAGCACCCAGCATCCACGGTCAGGAATGTCGGGGAGGGTTTTCCAAGAAAACTACGCTTTAATAGTGATTATTATATGAATAGTGCCCATGACAAACCTACCCCCTCTGCCGAATCTGATTACAACACAGGAAGACTGCAACATTTGCGAGACCTTAGACGAGAGTCGGAGCGCTTTATGCAAGGACAAGCCAATCTTACTAAAGGCAGAGCCTCACAATAAAACGGCGCCTCAATCGCTGGAAACTAAAATCGTTGCAATGAATGAAATAGTTGCGTCGGTCGAGGCCAAGAATTACCTACTTGAAGGCATTGTACAGGATATGAACAATACAAAAGTGTTAGTTAATGAATTGACTCACATTATTCAGCAGTGACATGGAAGGGACATAGTCCTCGCATTCCCAGTCTGATGTTGCGCAATTATAGCAAATTTCGAGTGTTTGTGGTGTTCATTCAGTATCGACCATTTTTTGCTAATGGAAGCGTCTCAACGAGCGAAACCATCTTAAATCACTCATACCTTCAAGTGACGCAGACATAATATTTCTAACCGAAACACTTCTGAGTGAGAATGTAGGCGATAGACAAATTTTTCAAGATCAATACACGACAATCAAATGACGTGTATCGTTGCGACTGGGATAGCAGGCACAGGGGTACAACTCTGACAGCGGATACCTAGGGCTATGCCATTTTTCTTCGTAGACATTGCCTCTAATTTGGAAACCGTGTGGGAATGCATCTTTTAAGTAGCATTCGGTCACATCAGGCACCTCCTACCATCCTGTGAACGCTGCATTATGATGTCGACAAGTTTCATGAAGTCATCAACAGCATTGTATGTCGCTATCCTTGTTGGTAATTACAGTCGGGCGCCTCTACAACAAGCGTCTCTACAAGGAAATAAGCTATACAGGGTGTTTCACGTAACTTGAGCAAAACTTCGAAAATATGCAAGTGCCAGTAGCTGGACCGAACTAAGGTAATGTTGTTTGCCGTTGCTTGGAGCTACTGATATTATTCTTTTGCATTCCGCCTAATTATGTAATTATTCTAAATAATATATTAATAAACTTCTCAATTATTATAGTTAGATGAAATGTGTCAATGAGAAAATTGCAGAGCAACATGAAGAACTCCCGCACAACTTTCTGCTCCTGAATAGGTGCAACATAAAAGTTTTCTTTTTTTTTTTTTTTTCTAACGTGAAAGAATCCCGCGAATACATGCAAAATGCCTCGAGCGGCCAGTCGCACGGTAATTTCGCATGTATTCGCAGGCTAATACACTAAATACAATACTATAGACTCACCCTGAATTCCTGTCTAGTATCGTGTTACTACCCGGTCAAAGCACCATTCCGATTTCGAAGTTTTCAGAAGCCCACGCTGCCCATTGGCATTGGGCTTCTCATTGGCGATTATAGCAGAGCTAGCTTTATTATTCTCATTGCGCAGCTTGTCAACATATCTGGATTTACGTCTGACCGACTTTGATGAGCATTAACTCTAGGAAAATTTTAATTTGTTTTGCTTGACAATTAACGAGCCTAATGACACATACATTACCTGCGAGGAATATTTGAATGAATACCATGCTATTACCGAACTCTCGCCCACCTTTGATATAAAACGCGCCTATTTCGCCTGGCTCAATCGCGAAACACGGATTTTCACTGGGATACGTAAGTTTTTTTTTGTTGTTGTTGTTGTTGCCACAGAATACAATAACGCACCTTGCGCTGCTAAAGAACGGCTTTCCATGGCACATTATGTTTTTGAATAATCCCAAAATGTTGTGGTCCACAGTTGACATGATAGAGAAGTCTGATATGTCTCTCTGTGACGAATCTAGAGAGCTAATTTTGCCAGACTATTTTGTTTCTTAACACCGTTGTTACTAGCATTTTTTTCCCTTCAATTTTAGAAATTGAAATGTCTGATGCCTCAAGTCCCGATTTCTGTCTAATGTTGCCCGTTGTTATTGATCCTGTTGGTAATCTCAACATAATTGCTTCATTGAAATTGACATCATTCTGTGAGGCTCAAAGCATAACCTCGAAATTAAAAGAAAAAATGTATTCGTCCATCTTTCTGCCAAAAATGCTTCAGCAATACTTGTACAATGGCGCTAAGCCCTAGCGACGGGAAACCGTTGAAGTGCTTCCGCCATATAAATCGGGTAACGGACGTTCAACACTACACTACAGGCTCATTTTCTTAACTAACATTCGCTGCAAAATAATGACGCATGTATTATACTAACGACTTTTTAGCTTTCTTGAATGCTTTCTTCACATCAGAACGTCACGGCTTTGACAATTCGTTCTCCTGCAAAGCGCAACTTCTTTTCAGGCATTCACTGCCTGCTATACCAGACAAAGGTTCTCGTACTGATTGCTTTTCGCTCGATTTTTAAAGGCATTACGTGTTACGAATTATTAACGTATAAACTCGCACTACTTAATTCATACCATAGTCTATTACTGTAGCTCGAGTGCTTTCTTTCTGATCACTTTTAATATATTAATGACCAAGATTGACCACTACCACAGGTAACATCTGGTGTCTGGCGTTCCTCAGGGTTTGTGTTCGAGGTCGGGTAATTTTTCTAATTTGTATTAATGACCTGCCTAATCAGGTTCCTTCATTAATACATTTATATGCAGGCGACTGCGTTCTTTACCGCGAGATCGTGACCTCAGCGATGAGCAGGCCCCACGAATCAAACCTGATTCAATTGAAACTTGGCGTAAAACTTGGCAAATGGTGCTTACCCCTGTACTAATTGTCACCAATGCGCGTTTCATGTCAGAACATTTATTCCCCGTCTTGGTCTTTCAGCAATACCTCACGAGAGACCACATTTTTCATATATCCATTTAGCAGTTCTCATAACTGCTACCTTCACTTGGAAACCTCATTTTGACTCAATGAATCTGTAATGCTTATCGAATATTAGGGTATTTCCGGCGCAACTTCTGTAAAGCACCTGTTTCTCTAAAGATACTCTCTTCTAAGACATTTATGTTATGAAAATTAGAATATTCAGCTTAATTCTGAGACCTCTAATTAAGCCAACCTTATTCTGCCCTTGAACTCGTCCAGAATAACGCAACTCGCTTTATACTTTCTAATTACAACCACACAGCTATTGCAATAATAATGGAAAATAGCTTATCATTTTCTTCTCTGCCACTACGCCCAAAGTTTTTTTCGGTCTTTGTCTTTTCCGTGATGTTTACGATCTCACGCCTTTTCACAGTCAGCGCATTTCGACTCCCTCTTACTGTCCGCCTTGTGCTGACCACAAAAATAAAGTGGACTGCGTTCACTGGCACACGAAGAGCTTTTATTTTTTCATGCCGCTCACAACTAAACAACTGGAACGACATATCGACTTCCATCGCATCTGTCGCCAACAGTGTACTTTTCGGATAATGTTTATTTTGTTCTTTTCATGGTGAAATGACATTTCATTTTTTTTATTCTTCTATGTATCATGTTCTCGCGGGGCGCATTGATTGAACGTACGATATATTCATGCACCTTGCATACTGCTATCGCTTACTCGTTGTTCTTTTACTTTCTTACTAGGCACTATTCTTGTTCACTGTGATGCAATCTTTGCTGTTAGTTTGAGTTTATGATTTCAAGTTTTTTTTATTTTATTGCTTCTATAACAACTGTATATACAATGACGTAATGTCTTTTAGAATTGCTTTTTGAATTGTAGAGCTACTATCTCTCTTAAGCTACTTCGATTGAGCATAGTTGAAACAAATACATAAAAAAGTAAATAAAAACTTAATAAACCAATAAGTAATAAATAAGCATATAAACAAATAAATAAACAGATAACTAAATAAATTCAAACACGAACAACGCGTGTAGAACTAAATTACTTTGCTGTGCGTCTCCAGCTTCACCTGCATTGGCTTCCGTGACTTAATTGAACCTTCAAAATGTGCCCATGGGTCCTCAGCACCCTTAAAACACCAGATGTGCAGAATTATTACATATACCATTCTTAGGAAGAGCTGTTACGATTGATATTTTTCTGTTCGCGTTTCATTTAAACCCTCGAAATGTAAGCTGATTCTCGCGGGTGATTTTAACCTCGGGGGCATTGACTGGAATAATTTGACAATTGATGCGAAAGAGCGGGCTTCCTGTGAAGTTCTTCTTGATATCGCCTTCAATTATGATTTGACGCAGGTTGTTCGTGAAAACACACGTATAGCAGGATCAGCGCAGTCTACGCTTGACTTAGTTTTTCTTGATGCATGTCTGGATAATTACAAAGTACTAATTCAAAGTGGACTATCTGATCACAAACCTATTTCTGTTGAACTGAAAACCGATCTTACTTCAGCCCGATTTAAAGAAAAAACCACATTTGTTCGCCAGTATGACAGAGCCGATGACACGAGCATTATCGACTACTTATCATTTACGTTGGACAGTTTCAGAGCGGAAAGTGACGTCAATGACTTGTGGCTGCGGTTTAAAGATATTGTCTCGTATTGTATCTCAAAATTTGTACCGTTGCGAAAACAAAGACAAAAGAAACAAAATCCATGGGTAACCAGAGAAATAATTCATTTAAAGAGACAGATCGCCCGCCAAAGACTGAAGAGAAAAAGGAACCACGAAAAAATCGCTCTGTTATCACGGCAGTTACGAACTAAGCTTTACACAGCCAAAGAGAAGTATTACACCGAAACCTTGTCCAACTTTATGGTCTCCTCCCCACACCGTTTTTGGCGTCACTTATCACAGCCTGAAAATAACCCACATAGCATTATCATAAAGGATTCGGTTCTGCACGATCACGGAACGATAGCGTCACATTATAACACGTTTCTTCAGTCTGTGTTTCCCCCGCAGCCTGGTGGTGATGCGTCGCAATATCAGATGTCTGGTCATCGTTCTTCGGAAATGCCGGACGTAAACGTAACGTACGAAGGCGTACGAAGGCAACGAGCTATGGAAAGAAGAATGATAGGTGTAACGTTAAGGGATAAGAAAAGAGCAGATTGGGTGAGGGAACAAACGCGCGTTAATGACATCTTAGTTGAAATCAAGAAAAAGAAATGGGCATGGGCAGGACATGTAATGAGGAGGGAAGATAACCGATGGTCATTAATGGTTACGGACTGGATTCCGAGGGAAGGGAAGCGTAGCAGGGGGCGACAGAAAGTTAGGTGGGCAGATGAGATTAGGAAGTTTGGAGGGTCAACATGGCCACAATTAGTACATGACCGGGGTAGTTGGAGAAGTATGGGAGAGGCCTTTGCCCTGCAGTGGGCGTAATCAGGCTGATGATGATGATGATGATGATGACGAAGGCGTCGTTTCCCTCCTGCTAAACATTAACATAAAAAAATCTAATGGTCCCGACGATATACCAAATGCTTTTTTACGTAAATATGCGGCATGGGTTGGACACTATCTTACGATCATTTTTAAAGCGTCACTTGAACAAAAAGGCGTCCCAAATGACTGGTTAGTGGCCAAGGTTGTTCCAGTTTTCAAATCAGGAGACGGGCAGAAAATTGAAAATTCCCGGCCCATTTCCTTATCTTGTGTATGCTGTAAACTTCTTGAGCATGTAATATCAAAATCAATATACACCTACCTGGAAGACAAAAAACTTCTATATTCCAATCAGCATGGTTTTAGGCGAAACCTTTCGACAGTGACGCAACTAGTTGAAACAATTGATGATTTTGCGAGGGCTTTGGATAACAAGGGGCAAATTGACTGTATTTGTCTTGACATGTCCAAAGCCTTCGACAGAGTCCCTCATTCAGAACTCATTGATAAGTTGGTTCATCTTGGCATAAACTACAATGTAACACAATGGATTCGTGCAAACCTAACAGGCAGAACTCAGTACGTAGAAATTAATGGCTCCAAATCAGAATTATTAGACGTCACATCGGGTGTTCCACAGGGGTCTGTGTTCGGTCCAGTCTTATTTCTTGTTTATGTTAACGATATTGCGCAATGTATTAACCAAGACATAAGGGTGCTACTTTTCGCAGATGATTGCCTCCTTTATAAACAGATAAACAACCAGGACGATTCGAAAATTCTTAACGAAGCTCTGCAGGTGGTAGAACAGTGGTGTGAAATTTCAAAAATGAAAATTAACAGAAATAAAACTTTTGTATTTCGTGTCACAAACAAGACAAAACATGTTGTTGACTTTAACTACACCCTGGGTTCATTTACACTTGCCGCAGTTGATAGCCTTAAATATTTAGGCGTAACTATCTCCAAGAATCTGAGTTGGAAGGAGCCCGCTAAAAACATTTGTTCGACAGCAGAAATGAAACTCTGGTTTTTGCGTAGGAAGCTCAAGCTTGCTTCGAAAGACGCTAAGTTAACTGCCTACCTATATCTGGTAAGACCCACACTGGAATACGCCAGCATTGTTTGGGACCCTTATGAAACAGCATTGATAAACATGATTGAAAAAGTCCAACGAAGAGCTGCTCGATTTATTCTGTCTCGTTACTCGCAAACTGATTCAGTTACAGAAATGCTGCAATTACTTAACTTACCCTCCTTAGCCGAACGACGCCATGTAGCCAGACTTAAGTTTCTTTTTTTACTTTGGAAAGGGCATTTCAACATAAATACTACTCCCTATTTAGCACCAAACCAAGGCAGAGCCTCAAGAGGTACACATGAACATAATTTCCGGATATGTCAACTGCACATTAATGCATACGCCAATTCTTTCTTCCTCAGAACAATAAACGTATGGAACAGACTACCAATAGCCATTATTCAATGTGATACCGTAACACAATTTGAAAAGAATCTGAGGCAAATCATGTCCTAAACAAAATTATGTACATTATGTTAGATTAACACAGATTGTGTTTATTGTCACTGCATATTGCTTTTGTATTTGTGCTGTTACTAGTTTCCTGGTTCTTCTTATGCATGTATGCTCAAAAAGAGTGTTTTATGTATAATTTGCGTGCATTGTGTATAAAGTACATTATGTTTTTCATTTTCTGTGCTGTACCCCACCCCTGTAACGGCCTCCGGGCCAACAGTATGACTAAATAAAATAATAAATAAAATTTTATGCTGATCCGGGCCATGGCGGCCGCATTTCGATGGGGGAAAAACGCGAAAACACCCGTCCAGGTAATTTAGGTGCACGATAAAGAACCCCAGGTGGTCCAAGTCATTCCTGAGTCACCCACTACTGCAAGCCTCATGATCAGATCGTATAGTTTTGGCACGTAAACCCCCATAACCTAATTTTAATTTGTTTTATACTGATGGCACTAAATTCGAACGCGTGAAAGGGTGATATATAAAGAAAGCCAGAAACAGCGACAAAAATATTCGCTCAAACAAAAGGGCATGTGAGGCATAGCCATGGCTTCTTTTTTCATTATTATTATCAATAAAACACTACAGATTTGTAGGATTGGCCAGCTCCAACTCAAGATGTGATTATGAAGGTGATATAAATGCACCCACCAATACAGCACAGTAATCATTGCTTAGTAAGCTACTCCACGATTCCATGACAAAAGGAATAAAACGAACGCTTAAATTGGCTGCAGCGTAGGAGCAATGGGCGAAATGCGTTTCCTTATGAGTGGTTGGATACTAAAGGTACAGTTCAGATGTTTAAGGTGTTCGTCCTTATATCTATTTACGGTGGTTATGAACGAGAACGGAAACAAACACAAGGCAGTGTAATCCTTCGCTGACAGCGTGTAAATTAATAGGACCGTCAACGCATGTGACCGTGGTGAGGCAGCCTTAACCTTCCAACTTCTTTCCTTCTTTTTTTTTCTTCAAATGTGGCGCAGGTACTACGCCATCATGTACCCGCTGAGCTTCCGGTGGACTCGGCGTCGTGGACCGCATATAATTATGGCCATCTGGATGGTGGCAGGCCTGCTGTCCAGTGTGCAGCTTGTCTACGGTCGCGCCAAAGAATTCACCTGGGCCGAGGAAACGTACTACGACTGCACCGAGGACTGGGAGGCCAATGCCGGGAAGGTGCGCGTCAATGCTTTCACTTGCTTGGCTGCACATATTGGGGGCCAGGACTTACGGAGTCACCATCTGTCGGAAGCGCTTCCCTTGCGTAGTATTAGGGATCACGTGGCGCGCCCCTCATAGGTTTGGCTTACGGCGCTCAATAAGAACACCACGCGGCAGCCCTTCTGAACATTTCTGTAAGTACTCTCCAAACGAGGGCAGACTGTTACTGCCAAAATAATAATCTTGGGCAAACTGAACGCATATAATCGTTTACAGACGCTATCTCTTTACCGAATATCTACAGTGAATGCCAATGCCCGCGGTCGCCGCGATGGAGTGTCCCGAACCGGCTTCTTGCGTGAGAGGTAGGCAACCGCTGAGAGTAAGCTATGTGAAATATGTTCTGGTAATGGGCTGTCTCTATAACCGAATGGAGCATACCAGAATGAAGCCTCAACGCAGCGATTGCACGGGTTTTGCAGCCACCGACTGCGCATCTGCATGCATGTCCGCGTACAATGTTTTGTTTTCACTGCGAGTGCGTTTTCGTACCGTGCCGTGAGCTTTATAGGCCTCAGAATATGAGTATTTGACAGTACACAAGCAAGCATTGTTGCGTGGACGCTATCAGAGCTGTTCAAAAATAATTTCGTTAGACTTCCACGCCTACGGCGACTGTGATGTGCCGTCGCGACGATTCCATCTTTTGTTTTTCTTGTAAATTCTTGGACGTTTCAATGTTATCTCTCAAGTTGCGTCGCACTGTATGTTTATTGGTCTTCTCAGCGTGCGATATCCCGCTGCTTCTTTTTCGTAATCCAGTACATTTTTAATAACAGAAACATGACCATGTGTCATGCCTTTTTTTAATGTGCTTCTTACCGCTCCCGTTCCATTCCAGTGAATTTGCCAGAATCTAGCATCAACAAGTTCATAGACCAAATAAAGCGTCATGAAATTAGTCGGGTAGCAGGCGCGGGCGAGCGTCTCAGTGCGCGTTTTATGCTGCTCACCGAACATCGCAGTCCCGACGCCGTAGCAGAAATCTTCCGCGCGTCTGTGCTTGCTGCATGGCCGAGTTCTAGCCGATGACTGTTTGCCGTTTCTAAGTTTCCCGAGCCAAGCTTCACGCAGCTTATGTCCTACGGCTACGTATGAATAAGGCTGACACCAAGCTCCGTTGAGTATGTTCGGCACTGCGGCACCGAGCAGTAGCCTACATAATACAAAAAAGGGGTAAGGCGTGCGGACACGGACACAAGAGAAGTTCTCTTCTCACTTCTCTTATTTTGTGTCCGTGTCTGCACGCCTTACCGTTTTTGCATTATGAATTCTTACCAACTAGCTTAGCTTTCTGTCGTTTAGCAGCCTACCATGCTGCACGCCTCCAAAAGCAGCCACTACCTATTATAGGACATTCGAATGCTGTCAAGCAGATACCCAAGGCGGGAAAACCTCAGCACTTAATAAGAACCCAGCCCAGGTGGGGCTTTAAACTTTCGTTTTCAGTTCGCTTCGGCACTCTTGAAGCAGCCGACGCGGCCGCTGTGTCCACGTGATCCCTCATGTCACGTCATGGCGACGGTGGCGCCACCTTTTCCAGTGGTGGAGCTTGCCCCCAATAGCAAGCATCATGCGGGAAATGTGCTTTGGCTAAAGCAGCCACTAATAGCGCTTCAATAAACCTGGCGCTTTTATTCGTGACAGATGTCACTGAAAGCAACGACTAGCATAGGTGTAGTTGAAAAGCTACCGCGCATTTGTGTTTTCGAGGCGAGCTTTTGACCGTGGAGCATAATTGAGGCTAACCGATGAACCAAATAACTAGCTCAGCTTTTAAGCCACTGTTCACAACCGCAGACGTCGGAAGCCAGTTGGAACGACCATCGACTTCAGAAATAAGCGCGTTCTTCCACAACCCGTCATGAAGATCAAGGAACAGCTTCAATCAAAGAACTGCACGCAGTGTCGGTGCTAAATATACGTGGGACAATTTTGTTCACTAACGTGTGGTCTTCGCCCGTTTTTACGATTGACTTCCTGGTACAGGATGGAACATCTAACCGGCGTTCGATCAATGATTACAACGCACCACCGAGGTGAAACCACCTTTGTTGATATTTTACTGATTATTAATAACGTCGAAGAATGGGGCCCTTGACACCATTGTGATTTGAAAGAAGAAACACGAACAAATAAGGGCGGTTTGAACGCAGTTGACGTGTTTCACATTGGTCATCCTTGCGCAGTGCAAGCGGCTCTCACTTAACTGGCGTTCCAGCACCAAGTTTCGGCTAACGCTAGCTCAGTGCACTGCACAGGTGCGCAGAAATGAGCCTGCAGTGTGCCACCAATCCCAAGTCACCCGCTGCAAAACGTGCCAATGTATATATCGCATACTTGCAGGAGGAAGAAAAACAAGAGCACATGCTCTAAAATCACGTCTCACCTTCAACAGCAGGCCGCAGTGTATATCAAGGAGAGTACATAATAACCATACTTAGTGATCACGCCGAAAGCAGATGCGATACGCACATCTGAAAACGAAATTACCATCTTTCCTCAACCCGAATATATACGTTCACACCAAGACTAAAGGCGGCTTTGCTCTCTGTTCTGAGTGGCCATTGTCGTGAGTCGGGTGGCTGCATATATGTCAACCGAATTTCATTCAGCATCATAAATTCTGCCGTAAAATTAAAGCATATAATTATGCGTCACTCCTGAAGCCGTCCTCAATAGGATAAAAAAATATAAAAAAACAGATTGTCGGTCTTCCAGAGCATCGAGGAGAGTAATCGGGCATGAAGCTCTGTTTAGAGCGCATTTTAGGGCGAGTCGCCAACGCTGTGGTTGTAGATTGCAGACGGCCAAACAGCACCGAACGCACAGGCATGAGCAGCCCTCAGTGCGAAACGGCTTGTGGGTATATTGCGGATTACGCAAACTGCGTCCGGAGTGAAAACACATGCAGCTCTTAACTGCTCATCGCTCAAGTGATTAACAGATAATGAGTACGCTTGTCCCTCATATGGAAGTCAGAATTTTTTTTTTTTCATTGATCCCTTGATTGAATATTAGCCAGCGAGAACATACCTCGATATATGTCTCCTTTTTGTCTGCCATTCAAGCGTGTTCCAAAGCGCAGCACGTGCCGTAGACTACCCCCGCTCTTGAATTTAATAAACGACAGCACCAGCAGCACTTCTCTATTGCAGTTCTTTTTTACTTATTATCAGGTGAACTGTAATGATCTCCTATTGTGCTTTTGCCATGCAATAGGCTCCAGTCAATGTGGCGATAGGTTCTGTGCGTACACCCATTCCACAACTATAACGGTGATTAAGTTTTTTTTCTTCTTTTTACTCTTCTCAATCGTTAGCTCCTTGCGAACGGCAAACGTGTTCTAATTGAAACGATGTACACGTATATGAAAATGTGCAGCCTTTCACAACTGCTCAAAGCATGCCGGACCACTTTTTAGTTAGTGTTATTAAAGAATAACTCTTGGTCCTTGCTTTGAAGTTTGGCGTTGCTGCTATTCGCTGTAGGCGGGAGGAGCCCAACTCTCTAATCCACGCAGGGGTCTTCTCCCATCAAGGAACATATGCTTATAGTACCGTGAAAGCAGCAACGAGCTGGAGAAGGCATTCGAGAGACACAGGAGAACGTCGGATGCCTTGATGAAAGCGCTGACCTCTTCGATGATGAAGTTACAACTGCACTCGTGGAACATGCCGTACTATCTTTTCAGCACTCGCGATTCAATGAGTTGGAGGGCAGGTTCATGAAAGCGCATGAAAACGCCTGCGCACAGCCTCTTCGGAATCCTAACATCCCGGGCTGCCGTGTACACCTGTCAGAGTACGGTTTTGCTTGCCAATCCGTGCTGCTGCCATCGCGTTGGTCCCGGCATGGCGGGAAAACAAGCAATCTCTCACACGGTAGCCGCACTGAGGAGCAATCGACCGTAGTAGAGCGTCGCAAAAAAAAAAAAAAAAAATTCACTGGGCAGGTACGTATAGCTTACCGAATCCCGGCTTGCGGGCTTCCACAGCTTGACCTCCGGTATCGGAGACCTCTGACCAATGAATGAGTCGCCGGCAGTTTCCGTTGAGCATACGCTGTCTGTCTCGTATAGGCTCTGCATCACCCGACCATCATAGGACACGTGCGAGACGTGAATGAGCGGCGCCGGGGTTGTAATTGCATGCATTTAGGTACACACCCGCATACACAAGAAAAATTACCCATGTGGTTAGATATACAGAAAGTTGACGCCAGATAAAACACATTTTTTTTTAAATGGCCGCCCCAGAGCAAATGTATAGAGTGTTTAGAATGAAAGCACGAATAGATACAGTTGTTGTTTCTTTCATCTTTCAGTTCTTCTAGAATATCGTCCCTATAGGGACATTACATTGTCGATAGAGAGAGTGATATGGTATCCGCGAGCTACTGAAGATTGGTTTAACACAGTATGCTGCCTTGCGGTTTTCTTTAGCGCTACACATATTTCACGCATACTGACTCTCTTTCCGCAGGTGTACACGGCAGTGATATTCACGGTGACCTTCCTGACCCCCATGCTGGCACTGACGTTCACCTACTCGTCCATCGGCTGGAAGATGTGGCGCCACACTTCCCCGGGAAACGCTGACCCCCAGAGGGACCAGCAACAGCTCTCAGCAAAAATGAAGGCGAGTTGCATGGCTGTGCGTTCCTCTGATCGCATCGCCAATCTTGAAACATCGGCTTAGAAGAGCCCGTACTATCGTATATGGTACAACCGAACTCTGGCTTAGTGCCAACAGTTAAAGATCTTCCAAAAAATCCGTGAGAAATCAATAAGTGCTCTTGTACTAATGAAGATTCGGTCGCCCACGCCAGTACGATTAAACTGAATGGTAGCAACTGCAATGCAGATGCTTCAAGGTCAAAAGTCGAATAAACCGCCAGAGAGATAAGCCTTACAGCGGCTTTCACGGAATTTGGCGGGGCACAGTACGATGCGCAGGGAAACGTTATCAGCTGTCTTAGGGCTGGTTCAAATTTCAAGCAAGAGGAGATATACCTTGAGTGCCTTGTGCTTCCTCACGGAGGGGTACGTGGCCCTGTGCGCGCGGTGCTTATGCTTTACCTCATTCTTGTTCTCATGACAACAGAACAGACTATAATGACGTTTAATTTATTCGTTTGTTTTATTTTTTGCGTGCCGCGCGCAACGCAGCACGTGGCAAGCTTGCGATAGCCCGGCGAATCTGACAAATCCCACTGTCAATGTGATTACTGGCAATAATTGCTATGTGTGTTATAGTCGTGTGCCAAGAGCTGGTTCTACAGCTTCTCGGTTCCTTCGTAGAAGGTTTTGCTAGCAACTTGTAACAAAATATTGTTATAGCGAGCACTTGTGCACCACAGCGGTCGTAAACGGGCTCGGCTATGTCGACATGGAAGGCATTTCTCATTCGAACATATTGTAACGATGTTAGTAAAACAAGGATATTTATTAAAGGCGAACTTGTGCCCACAAGTAAAAGTCACTGCGGTGGTGCAGGAATCCGCGGCAGTCGCGTTCTCCAACTGGGCTCGAACCGTCTTCCTCTTCTTCTCGCGTGACACCTCGGGCGCGTGCCGCATGCGAGCCGGGTCCAACTGGCTGCCCGTGCCACGAAGATCGCTTCCTGTTGTTGCTGAACAACACCACTGTATGGCGTGCACAGTGCCCAATGCAAAGGGCGCGCAACTTGAATGTCACCAAGTTTGTCGTGGCATTATCCCCCTCCTTGCCGCATCGGCCCGATGCGTGAGAGGAAGTAGGGGTTCCTGTGGGCTCTCACTTTTTTTTTGTTGTTGTTGTTGTTGGTCATGACCTCTCCTGGTAGGGTTTCATGCGGACAACATGCACAACTTCCGTGGAGTTGCGCCGTCTTGGGCTCTCGCGTCCAGCGGATTTCACTTCGTAACTGACGACGTCGCTTATACGACGAAGTATTTCGTAAGGGCCGAAGTATCGGCACAGAAGCTTTTCAGATAGTCCACGGCGTCGCACTGGGGTCCATACCCACACCTTGTCACCGGGCTGGTATTGAGCTTCACTACGGCGCTGGTTGTACCGGCTGGAGTCGATGCGTTGTTGGCGGCGTATTCGGTACCTTGCCATCTGTCGTGCCTCCTCGGCTCGTTGCAAGCAGTCATCTAGGTCAGATGAGTTATGGTTTTCTTCATCTAACGGCAACATAGCATCCAAAGTTGTGGTTACTGCTCGGCCGAATACAAGTTCAAACGGGGTGACTCGTGTTGTTTCCTGAACGGCCGTATTAATGCGAAGGTGATGTATGGCAAAATTTCGTCCCACAGCTTATGTTCAACGTCGACATACATCGAAAGCATGTCGGTCAGTGTTCTGTTAAGGCGTTCAGTTAAACCGTTTGTGTGAGGGTGGTACGCCGTAGTTTTCCTATGATCAGTATGTGTCATTTGCAACAAGCATTTCATTAGGTCCGCAGTAAAGGCCGTTCCACGATCGGTAATAACAACTGCGGGAGCGCCATGCCTGAGCACGATATTGTGGACAAAGAATTTTGCAACTTCGACAGCCGTTGCATTGTACAGGGAATCAGTTTCTGCGTAACGGGTCAGATAGTCCGTGGCCACAACTATCCACTTTTTGCCTAAAGATGATGTTGGGAAGGGTCCAAGGAGGTCCATACCGACTTGTTGGAATGGGGCTTTTGGTGGCTCTATTGGCTGGAGGAGGCCGGCCGGTTTTACGGATGGAGTCTTGCGCCTTTGACACTCGCGACAAGTCTTGACGTAGTGCTGCACTGAGGCTAATAACTTGGGCCAGTAGTATTTCAGACGAATCCTAGTGACTGTACGGCTCACGCCCATGTGTCCAGACGTCGGCTCATCGTGACATGCATGCAAAACTTCTTCTCGCATAGATGTGGGTACGACAAGTAAAAACTTTGTCTCGCTGTTTTCGAAGTTTCTCTTGTAGAGGACACTTCCTCGCAGACAGAACGAGGATAGCCCCCTAGAGAAAATACGCGGCAGTTGAACGTTCAGTCCCTCTAGGCGCTGTATAAGTGGAAGCAATTCCGGGTCATCTCGTTGTTGTTGAGCAATTTGTGACGCGTCAACAATGCCAAGGAACGGGAAATCCTCTTCTTCTGACACAGTTGTCTCGACGGGTGCGCGTGACAAGCAGTCGGCATCGCTGTGTTTCCTCCCGGATCGGTATACGACAGTAATGTCATACTCTTGAAGCCTAAGGCTCCATCTTGCTAGTCGTCCGGATGGATCCTTGAGATTCGCCAGCCAGCAAAGCGAATGGTGATCGCTGACTGCTCTGAATGGTCTACCATAGAGGTAGGGCCGAAATTTACATATTGCCCAAATGACTGCAAGGCACTCTTTCTCGGTTGCGGAGTAGTTTGCCTCTGCTTTCGAGAGCTTACGGCTGGCATAAGCAATTACTTTCTCCTGGCCGTTATTCCACTGCACTAGTATGGCACCGAGGCCGACGTTACTCGCATCGGTATGAACTTCAGTGTCGGCTGTCTCATCAAAATGGGCAAGGATTGGAGAAGCTTGCAGGCGTTTCCTTAACTCGTCAAAGGCATCTTGTTGTTCGCTTTTCCACATGAAAGGTTGATCATCTCTTGTCAGTATTGTAAGGGGCTCAGCAATGTTTGAAAAGTTTTCCACAAATCTTCTGTAGTATGCGCATAAACCCAAGAAACGTCGCACTGACTTTTTGTCTGTGGGTGTCGGGAACCTCGCAACAGCTGCTGTCTTTTCGGGATCTGGTCGGACGCCTTCAGCACTGATGACGTGTCCGAGAAACCGAAGTTCATCGAAGCCGAATTGACATTTTTCCGGCTTAATTGTCAAGTCTGCTGCGCGAATAGCTTCTAATATTAGTCGCAGGCGCTCTAGATGTTGGTCAAATCTGGTGGAAAATACGACCACATCATCCAAATACACCAAGCATGACTGCCATTTCAATCCTGCAAGCACAGAGTCCATCATTCGCTGGAACGTTGCGGGTGCGGAACAGAGGCCGAATGGAAGTGCTTTAAATTCGTAGAGGCCATCAGGGGTCACGAATGCTGTCTTTTCACGGTCCCGTTCATCCACCTCTATTTGCCAATATCCACTCTTGAGATCCAGGGAGGAGAAAAACTTTGCACATCGGAGCCGATCTAAGGTATCGTCGATACGCGGAAGGGGGTACACATCTCGCTTGGTTACGCTGTTCAGTTTACGGTAGTCGACGCAGAATTGAAGTGTGTTGTCTTTTTTCTTAACCAGCACTACCGGAGACGCCCATGGACTGCTGGAAGGCTGAATAACGTCATCTGAAAGCATCTCCTCTACTTGCTTCTTGATGATCTCCCTTTCTTTTGGTGACACTCGATACGGGTGCTGGCATACCGGTCTTGTGGCGTCCTCTGTTATGATTCTGTGCTTCGCAACAGACGTGCGCCGTACCTTCGAGGACGTGGAGAAGCAGTCAGAAAAATCCTTTATCAGGGCATATATCTGTTTCTTTTGGGCTTCAGGGACTCTCGGGTTGACGGTAATTGATCTGTCGACACTGCAGGTTCCTGGCAGGGCAGTTGACGTAGTTAGGCTGCATAATTCGGTCGCTTCACAGAACTCGTGGAAATAGGCAATAGCTGTTCCTTGTGCGATGTGTTGGAATTCATTACCGAAATTTGTAAGTGCGACATTTGCACGGCCATCGCTTAAGTGAACAAGGCCCCGAGCCACGCAAATACCTTTGTTGAAAAGGAGCTCTATGTTTCCACCCGCTATGCCTTCGCGGTCGGAAAATCTTTCATTCTCCACAAGAACCATTATACTGCAGCGTGGCGGCACAGTTACGTCATCGTCAACGACGCGCAGTGCAGCGAGACGTCGCTCCTCCGATTCTTCCACAGGTATAGCTTGTTTTGTCGAGAAAGATACACTGGACCTACGTAGGTTAATTATGGCGCCATTAGCTTGTAGAAAATCCATTCCCAATATAAGTTCCCGTGAACATTCTGGCAGTACAATAAAGTCAGAAACGTAAGTAAAGCCTTTTATCGTAAGTCTTGCGGTGCATCGGCCAAGGGGCGTAATAAGATGGCCGCCTGCCGTGCGTATCTGCGGACCTGTCCACTTCGTCACAACTTTTTTAAGGTGCTTCGCCATCTTGAAGCTTACTACCGAATAATCAGCGCCGGTGTCGAGTAAGCCATTCAGCTCGCATCCGTCTATTATCAACCGTAAATCTGACGTAATCGTTTCGTTCCTGCACCTGTAGACTGGAATTATCTCGTCACCGCACTGGAATCGCGTTGGAGGATCTTCGTCACTCTGGTTATCAGCGGCCTCACCTCCACAGGTCGCTTGCTTCAGTTTTCCTGGTGTGGGCTTGGTGAACGACGCCTAGGCAATCTTGGAGACGCGCGTGGGCTAGGCGATCGGTAGCGCATGGGCGACGGTGATCGTGGTTGACGTTGGCGAGGAGTAACGGGGCTTTGGCGCGTCGACAGGTATTCTTCGATCTCCGCTGGCCGTTCACCGTTTCGGGGGCATGGTGCGCTTAAGGGAAAACCCCTTAACCCAACTTGACGGTACGGGCAGAACCTATACAGGTGACCCGCTTCTCCGCAGTGGAAACACAGAGGCCTGCGCTCGTGGTCACGCCAGACGTCACTTTTCCGGGGCCTTTGTTCCACAAAACGAGGTGCACTACTTGCTGAAGGCTGATAGGCAGCCGGTGGTTCCAGTAGACGAGGTGCACTGCGTACTGTCGACGGGTAGGGAACGGTCGTCGCAACTGCTCCACTACTGTGTACCGCGGGTTGCCTGAGTACGTCGGCGTACGTTGGGGTGTGCCGCGTCGCCTGTGGCTCACGCTCTGGATCCCGTATGACGTTCCTGAGTTCGTCCCGGACAACGTCGACGATAGATAGTGCAGCTGGAGCCTGAGGTGTCTGCAACTTGTTGAGCTCTTCCCTGATCACTGACCGGACAAGCTCCCGCAGGGCTTCCAGGTCGTTTGGCAGGCCTCCAGGGAAGACATGGACAGGTGCGCAGCTTGCCTCACGGTTGTATTGCCGAGCCCGCTGTTCCAGCGTCTTTTCGATGGTCGTTGCTTCACATCTGAACTCGGCAACCGTGCGCGGTGGGTTGCGGACGAGAACTGCGAAGAGTTCCTGCTTTACCCCACGCATGAGATGGCGCAGCTTCTTATCTTCACTCATGGTGGGATCAGCACGCTTGAACAGGCGGGACATGTCCTCGATGTACATCGCCACGTTCTCGTTTGTAAGCTGGTTCCTGGCTTGAAGTGCGATTTCAGCCTTTTCTTTACGATCCGTGCTGGCGTACGTTGCTAGCAGTTGTCGTCGAAATTCCTCCCAAGAGGTCAAAGAGGGTTCGTGGTTTTCATACCACGTTTTTGCGAAGTCTTCCAACGCGAAATATACGTTACGGAGCTTCTGTCTCTCATTCCATTCATTAAAGCTCGCCACTCTCTCGAACAGTTCCAACCAATCTTCCAGGTCTTCGAACGAGTCACCATGGAATGTTGGCGGCTTGCGAGGTTGGCTTATGACTAGCTGTGCCGGTGTTACCTGGGTAGTCATTGTGGCGGCGTCCGTTGTGGGAGTTTCTCTTGGCAAGAAGAGAAGAGGGCCGAATTCGGGCGAGTCACCTCGAAGACGGCGGCTGGTCCGCTGGTGTACAGGTGTCAGTTCCACGGGATGGACTCGCGGGTTGTCGGGGCTACGCTGACTTTCGTTCGTGGGGCTTCGACTCATACCCCGCACCTCCACCAGAAATGTAACGATGTTAGTAAAACAAGGATATTTATTAAAGGCGAACTTGTGCCCACAAGTAAAAGTCACTGCGGTCGTGCAGGAATCCGCGGCAGTCGCGTTCTCCAACTGGGCTCGAACCGTCTTCCTCTTCTTCTCGCGTGACACCTCGGGCGCGTGCCGCATGCGAGCCGGGTCCAACTGGCTGCCCGTGCCACGAAGATCGCTTCCTGTTGTTGCTGAACAACACCACTGTATGGCGTGCACAGTGCCCAATGCAAAGGGCGCGCAACTTGAATGTCACCAAGTTTGTCGTGGCAATATCCAATTAACGGAAACAGGTTATCGCAGAATAGCTGAAGCGTTAGGTGGAGCTGGCAGCTCGACCAACACTGGGATGTTTTCAAAAGGAAGTGCATTGCTTCCTCCTAGTGTATAGGAAAGAGCACTGGCAGATCCAGATGGGGAAGGGGGGGGGGGGGGGCTTTGGTTTACCTTTCTCACCACCTCGGATACGCTGGCGCTTCTGCGCTAAAAATATCTGCGCCTGCAGTGAGCCCCACCCCAACTCCCACGTCCTTCTGCTTGATTCTTTATTTGTTTTGATGACGGCCCCCCATTTGATAACCTGCATACACAAATGGGACTCGGGTATATTCATAGTCCTTGAAGAACTATGTCTCTCTCGATGGTTGCAAAACACTGGAAACAACAAAGTTCGTTGTTTACCTCTTTTCTAAGAGTGGTGACAAGTTGCACAGTACGAGCACCAGATTGCTTCAGAGCTGTGTGCGTTTTTCTCAAGGCACCTGCATTCTTCGTATCATACATGTGGACGGCTTCCTTCATAGCTGCATCCCACTCACACTCCATACTTCATTGTTTGAGTAGGCAAAAACAACTCCAGTTTCTCGTCCGTATATATGCTTTCAGAAACATGCTACGAATTCTGCATCACGAATTTGTTGTGGCCGGGGTTTAAGAGCTTATGCTTTGTTACCTGCCTTTTCTATTACTTTTGTAAACATCTTCGAGCATGCGCGACTTATAAATAAATGCCAGTTGACATGAGGCCTCCAAGGCCGATGGATTTCACGTTCATTCCGACTGCATCATGCCTTGTAGCCTTTTCATTGGAGAGCGCCGAGCTGTGGAAGCCGTCATTGCCGTCGTGCAGGGATACTCCGGATATATGCCTGGCACAGAGCACCCTGCGAGCACTTTCCATTCCCGCTAAAGTGGTCGAGTCAGAACGCTGGCAAATGTCATCGTGGCATTCATATAGGATATACGTCGGAATGCTGCCCGTTCTAGACGAAAGTAGAAGACATTGGGCCGCGTTCCGGTTTTTCTTTTTTTCTGTGTTCGTCTTCTTTAGTTGTGAAGGATGGGAAGTCTGGCCACTGAAAATACCGGCAATTGCAAAACCTTAGCCAAGAAAAATAACAAGACAAAGAAGATCTAGAAGACATGCAATAACGAGACAGACCCCAAACAAATACACGGATCGAGACAGAGTGAGTGAGTGAGTGAGTGAGTGAGTGAGTGAGTGAGTGAGTGAGTGAGTGAGTGAGTGAGTGAGTGAGTGAGTGAGTGAGTGAGTGAGTGAGTGAGTGAGTGAGTGAGTGAGTGAGTGAGTGAGTGAGTGAGTGAGTGAGTGAACTTCTATTCATGCTGTGCCAAATGGAGACGACATTGTGCGAATCGCACGGAAGTTGCTTAATGATCCCTGAATATCCTTAAGTACGACTAAAGTTAACTTTATCAATCTACAGCCTCTTGTCTGTCTGTTCACCTCCATTAGAAGCTAGTGACGGTACCACAATATCAGCTCTCCATAAGTGAATTCGTGCATCCCAAGTATTAAATTAGTATTCTGGTGCAGATCGTACGTGTTGTGTGCCCTTTCTATAATGTGAAATAACATTATTTATTACTCTTTTTTGCTGTTTAGCAGTTTTTCATTTCACGTAACATATCATAGGAGTGGCCCCTACAGTGTTTCAACTATGGGGCCTTCTTCTGTGCAATATTATACCCAAATTTGTATATGCACCCGCCGTGGTTGCTCAGTGGCTATGGTGTTGGGCTGCTTAGCAAGAGGTCGCGGAATCGTATCCCGGCCACGGCGGCCGCATTTCGATTGGGGCGAAATGCGAAAACACCCGTGTACTTAGGTTTAGGTGCACGTTAAAGAACCCCAGGTGGTCGAAATTTCTGGAGTCCTCCACTACGGTGTGCCTCATAATCAGAAAGTGGTTTTGGCACGTAAAACACTATAATCTCTAATTTAACTTTGTATATGCTTCTCATCAGAATAAACTTCAAACTTCACACTTCATACTTCAACGCTACTTGTATTCTCCTACGCTTTTTTTTTCTCCTCCTTCCTGTGTGAGGGAGACGATTCTTGTTGTGTAACATTGTATAAAGAGCTGTATAGTTGCGAGAGTGCGGGCAATTTGTGGCGTGAGTCAGCCTTGTTTTGAGAAGACACAAGTAGCCGCGAGGACGTTGCTACTTTAGATAATAGACAGCTTTAGTTACACGTACGTAGAGGCTTCACGTACGCAAACGTGAAAAGCCTACGTACCTTACGTGCACGCCATCTGAAACACTTTTAGCTACACGTACGCGACGCACGCCAAGAGAGACCCCGTAGCTACGTCTATCGGGAAATGTGGACACGGCGGTAGCCAATTCAATCCTGTCGCCGTGTTTCGATGCAAGCCGTCTGCGCGCGCGCGGCCTGCTATCGCTTCTTTGTGATCTCGCGGAACTCCCACGCGAAGCTGTCTACGTGCGCAAGAAACGCACGCAAAGAATTGAATCTCACGCACGTCCGTGAGACGCGCGCGCGCCCGCTACGTTCTACGCATGCGCACTGCTGACACGTAGAAGCTCTACGTACGCAAAGCCTCTACGTACGTGTAACTAAAACTGTCTAATGTGTGCTATCGCAATAAATGAATTCATAGCCAGAAAAATCTTGCGTCTTGCAAAACGCAGTGCAGAACAAAAAAATAAAATAAATGATGGGGTTTTACGTGCCAAAACCACTTTTTGATTATGAGGCACGCCGTAGTGGAGGACTCCGGAAATTTCGACCACCTGGGGTTCTTTAACGGCACCTAAATCTAAGTACACGGGTGTTTTCGCATTTCGCCCCCATCGAAATGCGGCCGCCGTGGCCGGGATTTGATCCCGCGACCTCGTGCTCAGCAGCCCAACACCATAGCCACTGAGCAACCACGAACAGTTACATGCGCGTTACTGACAAGCTAAACGACGAAATACCTTTGCGATGGGTGAAGAACGCTAAGGGTTCCTTGCGCGTGGGTCATATTCCACGCCAAATCAACCAGTGCTTTTTCGACCATCACAGATATAGTAAAAAAAATTACACATATTTGCTGAAGTGCAAAACTCATTCTCCCCGTTTAGTTTTCTTCCCAGAAGCTTTCTTGCATTTACGCGAAAATTTATTGTTCTTGCCCAGCTGAGCCGGAAGGCACCAATTAACTTTTTTTTTTTCAAAAACACATTGTATGATGCAGTTGTTCAAATTGTTCAAATGGTCTATAGCAAGACAATGGAGTGATGTGACTGCCAAAATAACCAATATATTAATTATTTGAATACTTTGGGTGCTTTCGGCACCGGCAAAATCCGGTAAAAGTGCAAACTTTGAAGTTTTTTCTGGGAACGCGGAAAAATCCAGAATCCACAAATTAAATATAGAAGAGTAGCCCGGTCGACTTACTATAGCCGAAAAATATTTGAAGCTTTGAAAGTTCAGCCGATCGCCTGAAAAGTAAGTGTAAAGTTGTAATTTTTTTCAAAAAGCTTCCTGGTAAAGGTAAAAAAAAAGTACCTTTGATAGTCGGCTTAAAAATACATGTGAAATATGATTAGGTAGCTCCACATGTCTGCTATTCCTGTGAGAAGTTACAAAAGGGCGTTGATTTCTTAAAGGCAAAAAAAAAAAAGAAATTGAGGATGTCCATAGGTTGATCGCGCAGGCAGCATAAGTATATGGAGCGTTGGTGTCTAGCAAGGAGAGATTGCTAATAAAATTAGCCAGAGAAATGGTTCAACAAAATGTGACTGGCTTTTTTTTTATTAGTATAAAGACAAGCTACGTCAATCGCCACAGCCTCGACTCGTATATATTTTTTTTCTTTCTATGAATGCGACAAGTGGACGTCAACCACGTCTAAGTACATGATCCTGAACTGGGAACATCAGAATTTTATAGCGGAGCATGTTCAGGCTGTCGAACAGCGGCGATGCACAACACCAGAAGTCTTTGTTCACGCTCGTGGAGGCTTTCAGTTGTGATTAGGAAAGTGTTTCTTACTTGCACCATCTTATGAGAGTCTTTGGGTTCCAGGGAGCAGGGCACGAAGTGTCTTGCTCTCTGCATGTCGCACTGCATTGCATGTCGCAATGCATGTTGATATGTTGCACTGTATTACAGTGCGCCATATATTTTCAAATGCTTTGCGTGAACGATATTAGCGCTCTTTCTGGATTTACTGGCTACTTAAGTGCAAGTATTTCTTTTTGTAAACTGCATGAAACGTACATTTTAACTCTGCAGGACTCCCAGGACGAATTTAACACATCGTGATATTCTGTGCATTGGCTGTATTGTGCACGTGGCACGTTCCACGCACAAGGCGCATTGCGTTAGAGTGTGCGTCTTTTCGCAATAAAACGCTGACCATGATACCGTTCCTCTGTCATCTGCGTTGCATACGAAGCCAGATTTTTCGTTTGCAACCCAAGCCGGTAAGCTTGTGCATACGTCAGAGAGAAGCCGGTGCTGACACGACAATTAAAAAAAAATTCCCGTTTAAAAATACCACATTTTTGTAACTTCTCACATGAATAGCAGACATGTAGAGCTATCTAATCATATAGCACATATATTTTTAAGCCGACAACCCAAGCTACTTTCTGACCTTGAGCACGAAGCTTTTTGCAATAGTTATAACTTTACAGTTATTTTTCAGGTGACTGGCTGAATATTCAAAGGTTCAAATATTTTTCGGCTATATTATGTCAACCGCGCTACCATTTCATATTTAATTTGTGGCTTCTAGATTTTCTCCCGTTCCATGAAAAAAAGGCAAGCTTTCAAACTGTACTGGCTTATGCCGGTGCCAGAAGCGCCCAAAGCATTCAAATACTTGATATAGTGGTTATTTTTGTAGTCACATCACTTCATTGTCTTTTCATACACGCCAATTGAATTAGTGTATCATACAATTTGCCTTTTAAAAAAGAAATATTGATTGATCTTCTGGCTCACCTGGGCAAGAACAATAAATTTTCGCCAAAATGCGAGAAAATATTTGGGAAGAAAAATAAACGGGGAGAACGAGTTTCGAACTTCAACAAACACGTGCAAATTTTCGCAACTATATCTGTGTCGGTCGAATAAACGCTGCTTGATTTGACGTGGTAAGATCAGCTCATAAGGCTGGAAGTATAACGTGAAATTACGCGCATTGTGGGTCTCTTTGCATAGGAATTAATTAAAACGTTTGAAGGAAGCTTCACCTAACGAATATTTGAATGAGTGCGTTGGATCTGCGTCATTTTTGACGTGATTTACGAGATTTCATGCATACGAAGTTGTTTGCACATCCAAGCACAACACCTGGCTCATTCAGACACAACACAACCCCTGATAAGGCAGCATTCAGAATTTGGTCACTTTTGAACGTTCTAACCGTGTTGCCAATTGTGCGCGGATTCCACGAGATTACGACAGCGAGGGCAGAAATTATTCACTACGTTTAGGTGCTTTTTTTACATAGGCTCATGAATTTCAAGTTTTAACAGAATACCAGAACACTGGAATGGACTAATCTACTAGCAAAAAAAAAAAAAAAATGCGGCTCCAAAGTAGGGTAACATATAATATATATATATATATATATATATATATATATATATATATATATATATATATATATATATATATATATATATACCCGCCGTGGTTGCTCAGTGGCTATGGTGTTAGGCTGCTGAGCACGAGGTCTTGGGATCGAATCCCGACCACGGCGTGCCTCATAATCAGACAGTGGTTTTGGCACGTAAAACCCCATATATATATACAGGAGCCTTTATTATGCGCTTGCTGCCTGCCATAGACAGCTTCCTTCACATGGACGTCATGTCAGTTCTGCATTTCACCGCAGCGCTTCTCACCAAATAGAGCTGATGAAGTGTTGGTGCCCTATAACATAAAACTATTCCAATATGCTTTTATTCCAATCTCCTGACGTCAAATTTGCGTAACCTCTAACGCAAGCACCGGGCGGTCACTCGCAGGGTTGTTTGAAGAGACCAATCAAACGCGGTCCTCGTTCATAGGAGGTCCCTTTTGCTTGCTTGAAAAACAAATAACATCGCCTACACTGAGCGGCTTGTCTTATCTAATTGTCTCACAACAGGCGAGGAGCACGCTCGAGTGGAGAGGAATTCGATGGGGCCCAGCCACTGCACTCAAAATCGATAACCGGATGAAGAGGGTGGTGCAGGCGTATGCGATTGGCGCGCTTTCCCTTACTTAGCTTGCAGTGGCTAGTCGAAAATCGCGGCGGCGCGCAATGGAAGCTAAAGGATGACGCTAAAATAGACCCTCAGCAAAGAAGAGTTGGCAGAACGAAGTTGTAAACGTGCTGAAAGTGCTGGAAAACGCTACATGGCCACGCAAAAGGTTTTATTATACGCAAATAAACCCATGCTCTCCGGCAGGTGCGAGCGGCCAGTGCCTGAGCGATCGGTGGCAGCCATCTTTTATTCCTTTCGGACCGCGGCAACCTCCGGCTATTCAGAAAAAAATTCAGTTTTTTTTCAGCGGCATATTAATGCATCTTTAACGCGTACACGTCACTTCGACGCGGTGAGTTTTCGCGGTTTGTGACGTCGCGTGACAAGCAGGTCAAGTGGCCACAGCCTTAAAACTTTTGACCAATTGCATAGAGCTAACGGCGAAAAGGCGTCGAATCAGAATAACTATTTTTCTGTTGTTCGGTCAAATCATGCATAATCAGTGTGCCCATCATATCAGATGGGGAGCTATCGCGGTTTTCGTGACGTCGCGTGACAGACAGGTCAAGTGAGGGTGGTCCAAAAAAGTTTTTGACCAATCGTGGAGGGCTGATTTCAGAATCGGAATAGAAATGTTTGGAATAGTTTTACGTTATAGGGCCCTTATGCGTTTAGGCTACTCCCAAAAATGTAAGGGTAGTAAAAAGTAAGTATTTAAACGAATAGCGGTTATAAAAGTATGTAAACTTTGTCGCGATTGAAGAAATCATACGTAATCATGCCCTCCCCTGTTCAGGCTATTATTAATGTGTGCAGCCCATAAGACAGCAATAAACCTCGCTACGCAAACTTCGACGCAAGCGCGCTGTGAAAGCACACGCACGATGTGTCATCAGAAATTTGTGACAGGTACGTTGGGAAGGGGTCCAGATTTTTTTTTATTGGTCTGTTTAAAGAAGCACCGACATGCTCGCTAACGATTTTAACAAATACGCCGGAAGGACTCGTCTCGTCAAATTTGGTTAGGGATGCTGCGAAAGCACTCGCTTTATTTTTTCCAAGGATATGTCTGACACGTGTAGGGCAAGCCCTCCGCAGTGTCGCATTAAGCGAATTTCAGGACCATTATGTACTTGAAGTACATCAACATACTGCAATGGCGGCCCAACTGGACACTGCAATGGCGCGGGTGTAAAATGCACTAGTGTACAATGCGGAAACGAAGCGTAGTCGTGCTTTGCTCTGCGTCCGTTCTTTTTTTTTCTTTTTTTTGCAGACGTTTGAATACCGCCGTACGAACACGAAGGTTTTGCATGGAAGTTAGAGTAGCATTTGTATGGATGCTCTCGGCGAGCGGCGGCTTTTGGAGCAGATGATCCTAGAGTGCCAGTGTCTATACATGCTCTTCACACCAGAAGGTCACGAAGGCGCTACTGAAGTTCATTCGTTCAAATGACCTAGCTGAGCGATTCTCTACACCCCCTTGTTTTTCTCTTTCTTTCTTTTTAAGTGTGCCCGCGTGCATGTTTGTGCGATGTTCTCCCTTACTTCCTTCTCCGTTTCGCCGCTTTCATTTTCACCTTTCTGTCTCCCTTTATCCGTTTCTCAGTTCCCAGTAGCAAACTAGATGTTTGTGTTCCATTCAATCTCCCTGTCTTTCGCAATTCATTTCCCAATTTGCCTCTTGCATTCAGTGTAGGACACTATATCCACGGCGATCACACAGTCAATTATACTCGAAGCATGGTCATTGCAAATGGTTTAACACTACTTACTAAGCTTCAGCTAGCTGACTGGGGGAAAATGAACACAATTGCCCAGAGTGCAGCAGGTATAAGTAAAATATTACCCCAAGCAGTTTTTGCGACCTTGATGAAGGACAACTCAAATTCAAACGAGCCACCGCAGTGGCTTAGCGGCTATGAAGTTATACGCTGTTAAGCACGAGGTCACGCGTTCGAATCTCGGCCGCGGCTGCAGCATTTCTATGGGGGTGAAATGCGAAAACGCTTGTGTGCTTAGATTTTGTGTACATGTTAAAAAACTGACGTGGTCAAAGTCAACTCAGAGTCCCCCCTCCTACGGCGTGCCTCCTGATCATATCGTGGCTATTGGCGCGCAAAACCCCCCAATTTAATTTAATTAAAAATCTTCAAATTCAAGCGAAGGAATATTAGAGACAAAGAGGCGCGACCTCTGGAGCTCTATGTATCATATTCTCGGTGCGATTTCCCGGCAAAGCGGCTTTTGTGATTTCTGTGAAGCTGTCTCGCAGCCATCCTACGCTCTTCTTCCGCATGCCGCGCTGTGTCACAGCTGTTGTCACAACTATTGTTATAGTGTCGAACGCCGCCACCGCTTGCAGTTGACGCTCTCAATGCGCGGGGCTCTATAGCCGAGCGTTTACGAACCTCAGAGGTGCGCACTTGAACAGCGCAGTCGCTTAGCAGGATCGATACAGCGCACGTCGAACGCTGCGCTACTAAAGCCAGCAGAGTGGAAGCTTGAGGGCTCGTCCACTTGGTTTGCTTTGCCGTTCTTTAACCAAGTTGACTGTACGTCAATCGCTTCTCGGGCAAACAAACTTATCAAACATTCGAAATCAACGCTGCTTTCTCCAGCGCCTCAACGCATGAAATCTGAGGGGAGTGAAGTGTAAGCGGCACTCAGTTAAAACTCTTTATTAACTTGTTGTGTAGCTGAGTGAAATAAGGGAAGACGAAAACGGTCTGGGCCTTAGTTCGCTCAACGATATAACATGATGCACCAACTGGCCCAACAGACAGTGATCATCTATTTATTTATTTATTTATTTACATGTACGTACATACATACATACATACATACATACATACATACATACATACATACATACATACATACATACATACATACATACATACATACATACATACATACATACATACATACATACATACATACATACATACATACATACATACATACATACATACATACATACATACATACATACATACATACATACATCCTTTTAAGACCGAGTAGATCCAACAGAAAGGAGCGGTGAAAATATACAATACTTGCAGTACAGGACAAGAATAGAAAATAAAGCTATAAAGCCACTTTGAACGACGATATCGAAGTTAGTGGCGTTACAAATTGAGACTGGGGTCTTTATGAACACTTCCGCGCTCTGAAAGGTACTCGAAACAGTTTATTTTAAAAATTAGAGGGCGTCTCTTAGATATAGGAAAGCTTCACGCAAGAATATTGGCCTCTTGCTTGTTGTAAAATTAAAAGCATTTAATTCACTGCACAATAGGACGTTTTGAAGTTTCCGGTAGTTATTTGAAAATCTCCTAAGGCACCCCCGATACATTTGTAACTCCCAAGTTTCTTCACCATGTCCTCCTTAGCATCCAGTTTACTTCTACAAAGTTTCATATTGATAAGCCTTGTGTTTATACATCTTAGCCCCCGCATATCTAATTGTTCCAGTAACAACGTATTTGATAATTTCCCACGGAACCACCAGCGCACATACAATTTTGAGAATTCACTAGCAATAGCCTCTTCGTATCCGCACGGTATTGCTGAACATTATAATTTTCAATTTGAAAGTCTGTTTTGCGTTTCTTCTAATAATATTACTAGTTCCTCCTCATCTTTTTTCGATGCTCATGTTGTATCTTATGAAGGAGTTTTTACATGCTGCTGAAACTGAAGTCGAATTCCTCACCAGGGCCTGATGGAATACCCAATGCCTCTCTTTACCGTTTTTCTGAACCGTTAGCCAAGTTCCTTGTAAATAAATGTTAGTCTTCTTTAAACACTTCATCGCTTCCCCAGGTTGGAAATTGGTCCTTGTAGTTTCTATACTAAAAAAAGTAAATGCCTTGACAGTTTTAAATTACCGGCCTATGTCTATACCTTCTTGCTGCAAGCTTCTTGAGCATGTTGTGGCTACCTGTATAACAAAATGTTCACACGAAAATAAAATATCACCATAGCTACATAAATTTAGAAAGGAATTTTCAGCTGTTGCTCAGCTGGCTTCCGTTGTTCATTTTCTGCCATCTGTCCTTGATATGGCTGGCCAGATCGACATGATCTTCTTGGATTTCAGCAAGGCTTTTGATCACGTTCCACACGACAAATTAGTTCAGAAACTACACATGACTGGTATTCCTGATTTTCTTGTTTGCTGGGTTTCCGCTTACATTAATTATCATAAACAATATGTTGAAATTAATGGTAAAAAATCGGGTACTCTCACGGTTCTATCTGGGGTGCCCCAGGGTAGCGTACTTGGGCCACTTTTGTTCTTCACTTACGTAAGTTAATGATTCAGTCACTGTTATTAAAGAACCCCTAAATATTCACTTCCTTGCAGAAGACTCTGTTCTCTTTAGTGATATTAATGAAGCACACGATGAGATGACCCTTAGTATAGCCCTCAATAATATTCTCACCTGGTGTAACCAATAGAGTATGGAACCTAACTCTGAAAAAAAAAAAGTCCTTCTTCGCGTCACTAAAGAGCTTAAGCCTTTAAGTTTTTTTTATTTAGTTAGCTCAGAACCATTAACTAAGGTAGGGGGCGATAAGCACCTAGGTGTTACTCTGACAAGAAAGTTTAGCTGGGACATCCATACTGATAATACATGTTCGTCTGCTCTTCGGAAACTCTGCTTTTCAAGTCCCAAACTTAAATATGCGCAAGCGCAAGTATAGCGTCGGGCTTATAAATATTTGCTCAGGCCTAAACTAGAGTACGCGTGCATTATACGGGCATTATATGGGAGTTAAGCGTTTAATGTTCTTGTTTTTATTGTTCAATCGTAAGATCTCGCACGAGCCTACACCGTACCTATCCCTACTTACGTGCCGTCCCACTCGTCATGTACACCCGCTTTCTCTGACTCATTATTTTGCCAGAACGAAGGTGTTTGAATCCTCAGTCTGTCATCTGACTTGTCACCTGGCTGCCTATTGGTCATCAAACAGTTGAATGCTACTGCTTAGGTTGATTTCTACCCCCTCCCCCGTTTTTTTTATTAATATCTAATTAGCTTGTTTTGGTATTTCATTTCGTAGAAGTGAAGGTGACGGTAACACAAAAATTGAAGCCGATGGACACACAAGAATGAAGATATTTCGCAATACGACGTGCGACAATGTTGCTTCAATTGTTACCGCGTTAAAGCCGACATTCAGCGGGAGAGGGGTTAGCCGGACTTCTCTCTCTTTTTTTTTGTCGCTCTTCGTCATTGGCTAGAGACCTACTCGAACGTTATTGTGCCATAGTTACTGCTTTCATCATATATATATATATATGTATCTGAAGAAGCTAGGAGATCAATGGGCTAGTTGTTTTTTGAAGGAATGATGGAAGAATGCAGGCGTTGCCGTGAACGATTACCTAATGTTTATTTATGCCAGCAGTTTCAAGAGTGGAACTCTCTTCGTCAGGGCAGTTTCAGTGCTTCTATCATTTGAGTATATTTGATTGTGCCACTTTGTATATATGTATATGTTCACGTGCCTTCCAACACGCCTTAAATGTGTTCTAAAACGGCAAGTGCGCAAATTATATAATGAGGGAGCACGCTTAGGATATCAAAAAGAAAGCCAGCAGCCACCTAGCTGATCACCGTGTGAGCTGTCCCTGCTTGCCATAATTTGACAACGCAGGCTTCTTGTTCTGGCACACTACACAGTAAGAAGAGAAGTTATGAAAGCACGCCATGTCTTTAAGAATTCAGACGACTGCACGCTCTCTAAGAAGCAAGACCTTTTAAAAGGCGCGTGAATAGCGCTGCTGTCTGCATCTCCGTCCCTATTTGTCAGATTTCCGCGCATGCGCGACTTCGGTTTACAGAACCGTTTATTTATTCGGCTTAAAAGCATTTCCGTTGCGTGTAGCACCATTGTCCATCCTCTTGTGTTCTTGCTTCGCGCCTAATGCACCATGATGAAGTACGTGCAAAGTTTATAGGCCGGATTAACTCGCAACACGTATCAGGTTGAAGTAATGTCCAAGGCGTCCGCTTTGTCGCATTGCTTTTCTCAATGAAGAGAGCGGCCGTACGTTCTTCGCTTTTCGAATGGTACATGGCATATATTCGGTCAACTTACTAAAGGGCGTCTGTAGGTTGAAAGCACTCGGGTATAAGTGACTAAGACAGGACGCACTTGGGGATGAATTTGACCTTTGGTACGGAAGGTACGGTGCTCATTCATTTTCATTATAAATAACCATGGCTTATCGGCTTCCAGTGTTACAATTTTCATTTCATGTTTGGGTGTTGTAATCGTCCACGTTTTATACAACTGCGCACTTTGCGCAACGCTCTTAGCAGCATTTACTTTTTTTTTTCAAGCTGGGCAATATTGCATTAGGGCATGGACGGTTTGCGCATGCATGCCGCTGATTCACTAATATTTTATTCGAGCATCGGTTTGTCGGTCTAGCGTACGTTCTGGCTCCGCTTAAATGCATGAGGTGTATTCTACTCAAGAAACGCAGTCTTGTGCTTGGCACAACGTAAATCCAACCTCGCTATACTTAGACTTAGGTGCACATTAAAGAACCTCAGGTGGTCAAAATTAATCCGTGATCCCCCATTACGGCTGACCTGATAATAAGATTGGGGTTTGGGCATGTAAAAACCCATAATTTAATTTTTATCCTCTCTATATCATCTATTGATTTTTGTTCGAACGGGAATTTATTTTTTTATGTCGCCGGTGAGATACAGCGCTGTTGCAACTTTAGACGTGGATTTCTAGAATTCGAATAGATTATATTAGATTATAACCACATACTTGATAACGAGGCGCTCCTGAGCACAGTGCGAAGCACGCATACGCTCCCAGCATACGTTTCCCGGTAAAGATTACTGTTGCGCAAGCCGACGGCAGCTTGCGACGTGGGCAGTGACGTCCCTAGCATTTCCTATACAACATAACCGGACTAGGAACTGATTTCAATGTTGTTGCAGCACCGCTATGGGTGGCGGCATGCTGTCAAAATTACCATTACTCCCATTAGTATCCCTACTCTAAAGCAATAAAACATTCCATACCCCCCTCAGCCATTGTAGTAGCGGTTGCCAAGAGCTTCGATGGACATCTACTTGCGCGGGGCCGGGATGGCGAGTCGATTTTGTTTTCTTTTCATTATAAATGTGTGCCGTAAAATTTGCAGCTTTTTTATTGTTGCAAATAATTTATTAGCAAATGTATTCTGGCTTTTCTTGCGAATTATGGCCGCCTGGGACGATAGTTCACTTCCAGTGAGGTAATTCGAATATACATTGTATACATTGTGTCCATGTTGCGTGATTTCTCTCAAAATTTTGTCATCGCTGGCTTCTACCCTTCTCGTAACCTTGTTGGCTCTTTGCGCTGTAATGTTGACGTAACTTCATGCAGGCTTGCTCAGCCAGTGCACCCTTAGGCACGCATGAAAAATATGGAAGGCATGGCACAGAGCGTTAAATTAATTAGAATCCGAGTTGCAGCCCCCTGTGTGGACTTTTGATCGGTATCTGTGCTTTTATTAACACGACTGTTAGCTTCGCCACACCACTTGTATAGTTCAGCAGCAACTCTTGGACAAAGGCCGCTTCCCGTCGGTAGCACTTTTTTTTTTTTCTTGCATGGTGCACATTTGGTGAGCGGCGTGCGTTGGTTTGATCCATGAGGGCATGGTATTCTTTTGTTCTAACCGCTGTTTTGGTACTGGTTACTTCGGACGACGTCCCGGAGGCAGGCTCACCTTGCTTTATTTTCTGTGGGCGAGCTGAAAGTTAACGAATATTGCTTCGCTGGAAATGCAGCGCTTTGTTCGCCCGGTTGGCATGCATGCCGCGGCGTCTTCTACCGCTGGCTGGCGATGCGGCGTCGAGAATGCAAACTGCAGGCTCGTCGGGACAGAGTTCTTTCCGCGTGACTGCGGAAGAGAAATTTTTTGCGTAGACGTCGGCTTTTAAAGGATGCAAAACGTACACGTAAGGCATACTACTATGCGCATTTTTCTCGAAGGTGCCATCGCAGAATTTCTCTCTAGTCTTTGGCTGCTGCGTCTAATAGGCCAGCTGGAGCTTCATTGAACTGATGCATCACTTACCGACACGAAGGCGGAGACCTATGCGCATAACGCGGCTGTACTGAGAATTTCTCTCTACAAGCGTCTGCGTTGCAAAGAAAAAAGCCACACGCGTAGAGAAATGGATAGAAGAATCGAGCTGGTACATTCTGTATCCGTCTAACGAAATTAACGAATCCACCCGATACAAGTTCAGCGTCTTTGAAATTTACAGATATCATTGAATACCTTTCAATGACCGATGCATATTTGCTGGGGCTAGATACGAATCACACTTGCGCCGAAAGTTGTGAAGGTTGTCTTTATTGTCTGTTTTTTTAGGTGTTTTTTGAGTGGTATAAGGGCTGATATTATTGTTGGAGTAGAAGAGTGGTATTGTCGACGCTTTCTGTCGCAGAATGCAGCGAGTAGTATATACACTGGGTGCAGGTTGAATACGAAGAGTGGAATCACTTTTCGAAACCGTTGTCTCCATAAGTGAAGGTAACCATTTTAAAGGAGGTTTACACGACGTTTTGAGTCTTTTCATGTGTTTTTCAAATGTCCATGAGCATCGTTTGCATATTTTTTTCTGTTTATTTACCTGTAAATCATGTACCTTGATTATTTAGAACTATGAATTACGCACCCTGATCTGCCATTCACTAATATTGCGTAACAGCAGCATTTGGTCGTGTTGTTGATACTATTTTTCGTGAATAGTGTTCATAAATTTTTTTTCCTAACTCTACTCTGCAACATCATTGGCCTTCTGGGTACAAGTATAATAAGAAATATAATATTAATAACACCAAAAAAAGGTATTGCTCGTCCGGCTAAGCAGTTCAAGCATGTTCAAGCAGAGATCATCACGCTTTGCGTGTCCGCCGTGAGTTGTGTGCATAATTGCTTTGTGTCTGGGATAACACACAATCTGGAGAAAAGCACAACGTATCGTATATTGTGCACCTTCGGTAACACGGGCTATCGAGGTGTCTCCCTACTTCTCTCATCCTACTGCGATGTCATGTCTAGTAACACTCGTGACGTTCTTTTTCTTATACGTAGCGTACGGACAATTATATGCACGAGAAAGCGGAAGTATAACTTACAAACATCGAAACGTCATTCGGGTTCCTGTCCCCGCCTGACAGGCACGCGCACACAGGCCATAAATTTCACTCATCCTGTACCCGCTCCTCATTTTTTTTTTCTCTCGAACAATAGTCGATGCACCTGGAGATGTTCACGGTGTGCCAAATTAAATTACGTGCAAGTAATTTTTCTTTATCAGGGCAACAAAGAAAGGACATCCAGCGATTTTTCCGTAATTGAAGGTGAAAGGGTCCCTTCGATAAAACAAAGTGGGCCGCACTTCAGCGAATGTTTAAATGAATAATAATAATAAACAGGACAGCTATGAACAGCTGAGAGCTGGCAAAGCCATAACTCATATCGCCTTGACAAATCAGAGGCGCCCATTACTGTCCAGCAAAGCAGTCGGTAGTCATTTGCTATACTCTCAATCGAGACTCCGTCAACCTGCTTTTCCCGTACTTTATGATCTTTTTTTAAGTAAAGACAATGTAGGACAATTTTTTATGTTGCTGTGCAAATAGTAATACTTGCAGGCATGGTACAACCAACGCCAATTATGACTTCAAATATGACTAATAAAACTCGGGCCCTGGGTTTCCTTTCTTCTCATTCATTCTGACAAGAAGTAATTCTAGACCGCAAGAGCCTCCCTGCCATAGAAGCGACTGTATTATAGTTTGCTGATGCCCATAACACGAAAACGCTGTTTCCGTTCCAAATGTCGACGCCAGGCAGCCAAATTCATTTTTTTTCTAAGCGAAGTGTTGCCCCGGTTTTCCGAACCCTGAAATTGGGACGAAAGCCAAGTTTCTGCCGCTGGAAGCGACCTCCGTGCCGAGCATACTGCGCGCTTGGCCGAACCTTGATCTCGCCGGCAGATTTTCAGTGCTCACTGGGTCTGGATCGCAGGCTTTGCACTCTCAATTCAGCTTCCGCCTAGGTTTTCTTTGAAGTTCAGAAGACAAGAAAACGTGTATGCAAGATGCAAAGTGGATTAACGTTTTCCGGCCACCGAAATCTGCATGAAAGGGGGAAGCATAAAAGGGAATTCGTATCATAGGCGGCAGCGAGACTCTATACGGTGTGAATATTGAGCCGTGCTTGACGTTTAAGACGCACTCTGTCCCCTAGCGCCTATAGCTCCGTTTTGGAAAGATACAGCGCCACAAAAACATGAAAAAAAGAACATACAACGGCGAAACCCAGACTGGCGGTGATGCATTTCGCTTACGTCCGGAATATCCATAGTTGTAAAACTCCTGAAGTCCCGCAGTGCTTTGACTTTTAGCGGCAGAAAAAAAAGTGAAAGCGCGCTGTGTTTTTTCTTTTTTTGGTCACATCGCAAGCGGAAATTAAACCAAACAGAGATTCAAACACCTTTTTCGAGTTTTACATCTTTTCTCCAGATGGCAGGAAAAAAAGCAGGCAAGAAAAGAAGAGCCTCGATAGGGGTTATATCCTCCTATTCCTTTAGCCAATGATTTTAAATCACGTCGGACACACATAAACATAAGTATAGTTATGACTTTGCATAAAAGATCCTGCATTTAATTAAGCAATCTGAAAACATGAAAATGAGTCTCTCCTTAGTGGTATAGTTGTGCGCAGAACGTCTTTACAGCTCAGCGCATTTGCGCACTCTTAGAATACTTGGACGCATTGGCATAGTTTGGCCAACTTTCCGCAAACTATTGCCTGCACATGCATAAACAGGCGCAAAGTCCTGCAGTACCCGGATATCTTCATATTCGTCATATTTGTTGTGGAGGTCCCTCACGTCGCTCGAGCATTTCATTATAGATAATGACACCATAGCTCCTATGCTATAACGAACCTCTCAGCAGATCGCGTTAGTGCGTCAAGGTCTGAATCGTTGGTAAAGAAAAGAAAAAGAAGTTCATACTGAATCAGACTCGCATCATCAGCGTTTGATTCAATTACCAGCAATCGTTGCAAAAAAATGAAAGAGCATTGTCCGCTGCAATATAATTATTGTTCACCACACTTTTTTCCTCTCACCAATGGCGATACATACCGTCCCGTAGCTTCGCAGGAGAGGGGTTTACGTGATAGGTATCGGCCTTGTTTCGAATCAGTTTAATCAAATCGAACTGTAATTAAACATACAAACCAGTGCAGGAAGAAGCCACTTTATTTCTAAGGCGACGTTCCTCAATTTCGCCTTAAACATTGTCAAACCGGTGGTCCGACGGCACTATCTATGCGCAGAAAAACGCCCCACTTGCATCCTAAGAGGACCATTTACGAATGACATATACCTGGGGCGCTATAACGTAAAGCTATTCCAAACTTTTCTATTCCAATTCTGCAATCAGACCTCCGCGATTGGTAGAAAATTTCTTTGGACTACCCCCACTTCGCCTGTCTGTCACGCGACGTCATGAAGCCCGCGATAGCTCCCCATCTGACATGACGTGTACACACTGATTATGCATAATTGGACCGAACAAAAGAAAAAGATATTTCTCATTCGGCTCCTTTTCGCCATTAGCCCTCGGCTATTGCTCAAAAGTTTTCGCACCGCACCCACTTCACTTGCCTGTCACGCGACGTCACAAAACCCCGAAAACTCACCGCGTCAAAGTGACGTGACGCGTTAAAGATGCATTAATATGATAAAAAAAACTGGATTTTTTTCTGAATAGCCACAGGATGCCCCGTTCCGAAAGGAATAAAAGATGGCTGCCGCCGATCGTTTAGGCTCCAGCTACTCGCACCTGCCCGAGAACATGAGTTTATTTTCGTACAATGAAGCTTTTCGCGTGGCCGTGTAACATGTTCGAGCATTTTCAGCTCGTTCAGCTGAGGATCCGTTTTAGCGGCATTGTTAACCTGCTGTTGCATGCCACCGCGATTTTCGGCCAGCCACCACACGCTAAGTAAGTCAAAGCGGACCAATCACAGACGCCTGGCACTACCCTCTTCATTCGGTTATCGATTTTCAGTGCCCTGGCTCGGCCCCATGGAATGCCTCTCCACTTGTGCGTTCTCCTTGCCTCTTGTCAGCCAACTGGATAAGAAAATGTGCTCAGTGTAGGCAATACTATTCGCTTTGAAAGCAAAAAAATGTGTCCTCCTATAAACGAGGAGCGCGTTTGATTGAGCTTTTCAAACAACGCTGCGGGTTACCGCCCAATGCTGGCGTCAGTGGTTACGTAAATTTGATGTCAGGAAATTGGAATAAAAACAGATTGGAATAGGTTTACCTTATAGGAGCCCTGAGAACGCACTGCGTCTTGACGTGTGGTCTGGCCTCCAACCACGAGTACGATTCTGCCTAACGGCACCTGTATTTAGCTGGATGAATACAGGTGGTATATTCGTTATTCCTAATTAGTGTTGTTTGTTTGTTTCCAAAAGTATGATGTGCAGCACGATGCGCGAGTGAAGAGGCAGTGCTCCCACCCCTATCTGTACCATCGTTTTCGTCGGCAATTGACTACTGCTAATATAAGAGCCGCCCAAGCAGCCTACTAATTCAGGCAACCATAACTTACGTGGTTCAAAGCCTTGGTGCATGTACACAAAGATATTATTTCACAAAAACTGTTCGTCATTGGCGAGAAGGCAATGCTAATATCATCTTCCCTGTCTCAACTGCCTGTGCCTGCTTTTCTACGAAAGGCTATATAACATTGAGTGCTTTGTAAATTCATTACCTCGTCTGGCAAGTCACTGATCGAAGCTCTGTCAAAATTTACCACCGGGCACTGTCGCTTAACTAAGTCGAACCACATAGGCGGTAAAGCCTTAATACAAGTGGCCAACCGAATGGCGCCCCTTAAGACCAAGGTAACAATTTTCTTCGGATCTCTTTTCATTTGTTTCGCCAACAGGTGGTGAAGATGTTGGCGACAGTTGTGCTGATGTTTGCTGTCTGCTGGCTGCCGATCCACATGATGAACCTGGTCGTGTACTTCGACCGCGACGCCATGCTTCCGGAAACTGCCGAGCAGGAGTACCTGTACATCGCGGCCTTCTTCTCCTGCCACTGGTTATCGATGGCCAACAGCTTCGTCAATCCTATAATTTACTGCTTCATGAGCGACAACTTCAGGGTGAGTGCATTATGCGAGTGTACCTCCGCAGCCCACAGAATTCCAACAGTTCTGAGCAACTCCTCTCCTGGAGTCGCCCGCAAAAAAACGTCTCGTTTTTGAAAGTTGATTGCCTTAAGTGGCCGCGGCATTATTTTTTCGTGTAATAACTGTCCCATAATCCTTTACAGAAGTCGAATTCGACTGTGATCACGTGCTTTTAAACAGAGATACGTGTGCCATGAACCACGCCCACAACTTTCATGTTTCCATCCCACGAACGCAAGCGCAACGAAACGATAAGTAAACAAAGTAGCTAATGCAAAATTAGCACGAGCAACTGTTTCTATTGTTTTTTACCATTAGGCAGTACGGTGCATTCGAAAGAACGATCTGTTGCCACTATATTCTTCTCTGAATTGCATTTCTTTCTCAAAAGCGAGTCCTTCACAAATGCCTTCATCATTCGCTGGAAAGGCACACGGGAAACCAACATATTAATGAAAATAGAAAGCATCTTTATTTTTGCTACTTTTATTTTGGCACCTTCGGCTGCAGTGTGCACAAGCATAACACTTACAGACACCCGGATGTCTTCGCGTGACAGGCGTAAGTCGGAAACGTAATGCGGATATCGAACGTCATTTGTCGTCAAGTGTCATTTGTCGTTTCCCCGGTGGCGAGCAATATCAGGCCGCGCTGAAATAAGCGTTCGTGATAGTGTGCTACATTCGAAATGCCATTAACAGTCACTGCCAGTAATGACACTGTTTACTGTAGTGGCATTGTCATTCTCTCTGGCCAACACGAGGTGGCACAATAAGGTCTATTAGCCCAAGGCGGCACGAAGAGAGACTTAGAAAATGTCTACGAGCTCCTGATGACTTCTTCCGTGTTGTTAGTGGCACGTGCACTCATTATGTCTGGCTGGCGAAAGGATGCGGTCTAAGCTTATTATTGTTGGGTTCGACGCCGCCTACATTCAAAGTTATTCTGCGACATGCACGGGGAAAGCAACAATCTCCAATAGTAGGGGAACTGCACGGAAAGTTTGTAGCTGAAAGACAGTTCTACTGTGTAAGTAATGCATGATGGTGTATAGTTTTCGTCCTCTTGGACGTGTCGTTTAGTAACTGCGAAACTGCCTGTTTATTGCGCGAAAATCCATCCTCCGGCGTTATGCACGTGCCCTCAGCCCCCCGTGTGTCTGCTCCCTTCCCCGCAATCTTTCTCGGGTGGAGGAAGTCTCTCTACGGAGTATTAAGGTCCGGCAGCCCTTGCACCAACGATCACTTGTGCTTGGGGGTAAGTGCCCAGTGTCCCTTGTCCGAAGTGCTCCGCTCCTGCTTCTACAGCACCGGCCCGCCATCTACTTTGGACGTGCCTTAGGTCAAAGACAATTCGTGAAAGTGTACTTAAAGGTGTGAAATTGAACCGTGATCAGTCTATGAAAGATGGATTATGGACAACGCATTTTATAAGTCACTATTGCACTATCTCTATGAAACGGGCCTGCATTCTTCTACCGGTTTGTTTCAGCGAACACTTTCAAAACTTTTTAAAGGTTGCCTGTGGCAGATAGCACAATTCTAGTTGATGAGCAGGTCTACTCGAAGAGGGGGACATTACATGCACAATAAATTGATATGCACGATCGAATAATTAACAAAAATTCACTAATTATGGTTCTGACTAATTACCTTATGGCCCATATTGCAGCTGCACAAATTCTAGCCGTGGAGTCATGACGGATCCACTTGGAACGAATTTTCAGGATGATAATAGTTTCGAAATATTAATTTGCGGACATTGCGGAGAAATGCATTGGCGTCGCAGTTTCTTTCTTAACTTCGTTTTATGCATTCAAGCACAAAAGTAACTGGAACATCAATGCATTTTTCCGCAAAGTTCGGGGATTAATATCTCGAAACTGGTGTCATCCTCAGAATTCGTTCCAAGTAGATCCCCCGTGCGAACTCCATAGCTAGAATTTGTAAATCAAATATAAGCCCTAAGGTCATTAGTTAAAAGTTAATTAGCGAATTTTTTGTTAATTAGTCAATTAAGCATTTGATTTTTTCCTTTGCAAGTAGTGTCCGCCGCTTCGAGTAGACCACCTCATGAACAAGAATTGTGCCATCTGCCACAGTTAACGTTTCAAAGTTTTTGAAACTGTTCGCTGAAACACCCTGTATTTGGTTTCATAGTGACGTTATACCGCGTGACAACCCAACTGGAAAAAAAAAGAAAGGATTTCTTGGCACCCGTGAGCTCTCCGTTCAACACTGCAGATATCGTTTTCAGTCCACACCCGTTGTCAATTGTTTTTGAGGCTCATGTACTAAGATTTAATCAGCTTTGCCGCAAAAAACATGTATGATTGCTCTCTGGGTTTTATATACGTCCGGCGTCCATCCGGATAGCCTCAGTTACGCGCTTAAAAAAATTAAAAAATCATAAAAACTAGCGCAGGCTATATCAGGGACGCATCCGCTGTGGGTTAAGTGAAAAGTCTTGTGCCTGCTGGAAATGGTGTATGGGCACTACGGTACAGAAACGACATAACAAAATACACAAGTTACATTTATTCACGCATTAGAAATCTTACATGCGTAACTTATGTTACGGCTAGTGGGGGTCTTACAGTCTAATTTTGCAATCGTTCTCTCTTAGTGGTGGGCTCGTTTGTTTCGCAGAAGTTGTTTGGAGCCACTAGGGTAACAAAATGATCCCCCCCCCCCCTTCCCCCGCCTTCTTTTGGTGATGCCCGCGGTGGACGGCTGGGCTAGAGGAAAATACGCACGCTGGAGCATATGTGGAGCATACTCAGTGGTCTATATAATGTCATATCCTCTTGCCGTTGTTTTGTACGGCTGCTACATATTTGGCTCGGCACAGAGAATGTAACAGTTATTATGCGAAGCATATTAACGTAGGTTTCGGGCCTTCGCGCGACGCCCGGCGGTGGCCACCATTGACCCTGAAGTGGAGTCATGTGACATGACGTCACGTGATGACGTCACACAGGCTGCAGATGGGGCCTCATATCGCGCCGTCGGTCGCCTCCCGGCGGTGGCCACCATTGACCCTGAAGTGAGATCACATGATGTGACGTCACGTGATGACGTCACACCGGCTGCAGATGGGGCCTCATATCGCGCCGTCGGACGTCGCCCGGCGGAGGCCTCCACGCTGCGGTTCGCGCCGTCGCGCGCGACGCGGCGGCGGCGCCACCATCGCTGCATCACGTGATATGTGACGTCTCCGTTACTTAGCCCCATCCACACTGAGGCAGCTGCTTAACATGCTTCGCATCCACTGGGCTTAACCTTGATAAGCCTCCAATTTTTTTCCTGTTACATCGTGATGGTTCACAGGCGCCGTTCAGTTTCTTGCGGATTCTGGCTGCTGTTTCTGTGCTGTGGAATAGGCATACACATGGCAACTTGTTTAGACTATGGATTAAGAGGTCGCTCCACATTTCACATAAACATGATTTCTTCGGTAGTAGAGAATCAGTAAGCGTTGTTGAAAAATATAATTGTTGTTGAAACATTTTAAAACTACCACATGTCGCATGTACCGGTGCACACAACGTTAATACACAGGAGCAAAAAAAAGAAAAAAAAACTTCTTACAGCAACCTTAACAACGTATTTTGCTCTAGCCGCGCTGTCACGAGAAAGGTAAAACAAGTTTCCAAGATAAAAAAAATCATTAAAATCAAGAAGATCTTTTCACTTTACAATTGTCGCTTACTGTATCAACAAAGCACCACTATAGCTCACGCACAGGATAAATGTTGGTGCATTTCACGACCACTTTGCTCTACAAAGGCGCTACGGGTATACCTGTTCAAAACGGGCGACAAACAAATTGCGCACATATTATGCCTCTTTGTTGGAAGGTATTATCTGTGCTCCTGCTATACCGTGACGGGGTGCTTTCGCAGGTGGACCTTCGGCAACTCGTGCTAGGTTGTTGCCCGTTGCTGGCCATGCGTGCTGGCGGTCGGTCTATGGGCAAACGCAGCTCGTACGGTGGCGGTGGCTCCCTTCCCAGCAGCACCATGATGCTTTCGAGTACCACTTCGAGTCATCACCACCAGCACCACCAGCGCTGCAATGGGTTCTACACACAATCACCCACTTCGATCGTGGCGCTGAAGACACTCGGAGATTGCGTTGCTGGCGAGGCCACTACGCTTCGCATACCTGTCTACGAGTAAAAAGGCATTTGCTGCCATCAACAGCGTATTCAGTACAGGGGACTCTCGACGGCACCGGCTTCGTACCGAGGGAGGAACCTGCGCACATGTGCCGGGAACGGGACGAAAGCATAAAAATCGTCAAGTCGCGTCTGACTGATTCCTCCGAGTGTTTACGTGGCGACGACGGCTGCAGCATTTCGTTCGTTGATAACTTGAACTAAACGGTTTCTCGGTACCGCTAACTTGTTGCATGGCCACCCATCTGACGTCGACAGAGTGTTTGGCTCTCTACGTTAGTTCGTCTACAAGGGGCCAGAAATAGCAGCGGTGTGGCGTGTTGGTGAAAAAGGTATTTCGCGCGATGAATCGGCGTACCAAAAAATAGACAAGTGAGTTGCAGCTAGCGCGATGGTTCGCAATTCTATAGTGCGAACTGCACGCATGAATAGTGTGGCGAATTGGAAAGTGCATTAAATCATCTTGAAATCATCATCAAACGCCGGGATCGTAGGATGGAGACCCCGTTATCTTTTGAACGGGTTCGGTTATGCGGAACGAGATGATGATGCATGCTCGGGTGCTGAAGCGCTACCAACTTGTTAGTGCGCTGATCGCTGCACTGGCTCTCGTATTTTGCATGGAGAGTCTTCTTTATCAACTTCTTTCAATGGAAGTCCCACGGTATGTGTGCGTTGTGCGTATGTTTTGAGTGTTGTCGTTGTAATCACACTGTAAGCTTATTTGCCAGGCACTGGCTACTATAAAAAGCAGCACTCTGTCTTGTGTGTGTTTTCTGTGCGGTGGTATATGTTGTGCTGTGGAAACGTATTTATCTTAAATGCCACCTGTGATGGATTATTCTACGTGACACTATTTCAGAACACTTACAATGTTGACGAAAACAGCTAAAACAGTTTATAATGAATTACATAGTAGAGTTCTGTAATAGAGTGCTTGTATAGACTGCGTGGGTACTAAAGGTTACTTAAAAAAGAACAGAACGTTGATTTATTTCTTAGCGCGAAGCTCTTAGGCGCCCGTTCCTGTGGCGAGCGTTGGCATAGACCCTCGTCATCCTCGTAACCAAGCGAACGAGCAGAGCGAAGGATGTAAGAGCGAACGCGGAGTGCTAATGAAAGACTGCGATAGTGAAGATAGCGCGAGGAGGAAAGCGGAGGAGGAGGGTAAGGCGAAAGCGCGAGAAGAGTGCCGCGCAGACGGGCTTTGCGGCGACGATGGCTACGAGATGGCGCCATAGTAGCGCGCGTCGTCTGTTCACCGATGATGCCACCGATACCATATATGGAAGCAAAGCACTGCATGGGCACACGTCTGTCGGCGGCGGCTGCTGTGAATCGCGCCCACGCGTCACTCACCCGCTGCCTCTCGCGATCTCCCGATTAGCGGTGGCCCCGGTTTGCAACGTGCCGCGCGAGACACATTGTCCGCGCCAGCCAATATATCGCGAAATGAAAACACGTATCCAGCTTCACTCAAATTTCGCATTATGTTTTTTTTATATCCTATTGACGGAGTTCAAAAACATCCGGCACAATTCATAATGGCAATTCTGCATCTGAACGCATTTCAAAATAATCGGTGATGCATGCAAACTGATATTTTTTTTTTTTTTGTAAAATGCTATAGCCGGATGCTATCTCAGGTATGTCCACACTGCAATTTCAGTCCTGTAAACAATGCCTAAAATACGCTTCTTGATTACAATGCTTGCATTTCTGCGTTAGGTATTACTGTTTAGAGAATTTGACGGTGTTGGAAGGGCACTCTTCCTCAGTTTGCATTTTAGTAAATGAAAAAAAAAATATCGCCTTCCATTTTTTCTGCGTCGATCTCTGCTCAACGTGTTCCGCTACCCGCCAGACCCGGCTGAAGGGGCTTTGGTTAGATTTATTTATTTATTTATTTATTTATTTATTTATTTATTTATTGCACAGTAACCTTAAAGGCCCTCTAGGGAGGGAATTACATAGTGTAAAGGTTACATCGGTGAGGCAAAGAACAGCGCGTAAATGTAAATACAATACAAAAACAAAACTGGGCTAGAATTAATTACAGTGCATCAACGTACAAACACAGAAGAAAATAAAAAATAAAAATAGTTATCAGTACAGCAACTTTAAATGATTTGCACAAAGTATGACAACGTCACGGAGACATTGGTTATTGGCACGTGAAAAAAAAATGTGTTTATAAATCAGAGAGTGAAACGTTATATATTAGGTATGCAGGGTACTGCGTATAGCGTCTGTAAATTTCGAGGCGTTTGTTTCAGTGACAATGTGCGATGGCAGATTATTCCACTCTATCGCGGTGCAAGGTATAAATGACTGATCAAATGCGAGGGGACGACACATGATGCATTTGACTTTGCAAGAATGATCCCAAGGCGGAAAAATGGCTGAGGGTTCACACATGAACTCGTTATGAAGAGAGAAGTGATAGTAAAGCTTATGGAATAGTGTTAAACGAGATATATTACGACGAAGGGACAAGACTTCAAGCTCGGCGCGATTTTTTAATGCTGTTACACTGGTTTCTCGTGAATAATCTGAAAAGATGAAGCGTACAGCAGGTTCTGCAAGAGCTCCTTAGTCAATTATTAGGTATGTATGATGGGGATCACATACGGCTGACGCGTACTCTATTGTAGGGCGTAATAGTGTTGTGTAGGCCAATTTGCGTAAGTGTACGGGAGCATGTTTGAGGTTATGTTTAAGGAAACCAAGCGAACGGTTTGCAGATGCGAGGATATGGTTAATGTGCTTATTCCACGTCAAGTTAGGGGTTACGTGTACGCCAAGATATTTGTAGCTGCAAACTTGTTCAATAAGGCTGTCGTTTAACATGTAAGGTGTTGAAGTTCGGAGTGCTTGAATAAGCAAAAGACATGAATTTAATTTTAGCAAGATTTAGAGGCATTATCTAGGTTGAACACCATACGTTTATTGCGTTTATGTCACATTGAAAAATGTCATGATCATAATTAGAGTGAATATTACGATATATGACGCAGTCATCAGCAAATAGTCTGATATTGGATTTGATGCCGTCTGGTAAATCGTTAATATAAATTAGAAAATGTAGGGTCCCAAGCACATTTTCCTGTGGTACACCAGATGTTACGGGGACAAGAGAGAGTTGCGATTATTAACCGATGTATATTGCATCCTTTTAGAAAGAAAGTATTTTATCCATCTAACAACAGTAGAGTCGATATTCAGCTGTGTAAGCTTGCGAATAAGTCGACGACGAGGGACACGGTCGAAAGGTTTTGAAAAATTTAGTAATACGGCATCTACTTGAATTCCGGTGTCTATTGATGAATGTATGTCGTGAATACAGCCAGCGAGCTGAGTGTCACAGGAATAGCCTCTGCGAAAACCGTGCTGTAGCTTAAATATGAGGTTAAGTTCTTGAGAGTGTATGATATGTTCGACTAATTTACAAATGTTACTTGTTAAAGAAATTGGTCGCTAGTTAAGCGGCGAAGAACGATCCCCAGACTTGAAGAATGGCGCTATACCTTAGCCACCTCCCAATCGTAACGGATAACGCCTGTTGATAGTGATTTTGAAAATAAGGCGGACAGTATCGGGAAGATGCTCGGGGCTATATATTTTAGAATTGTTTTATTTAAGCCAGTATTGTCAGCGGAAGATGAAATCTGAAGATTAGTAGGGAGAGAATAAATTCCAGAATCGGTAATTATTATTTCCGGCATACACGAATCAGTGCGAGTCATGGTGGAACGGCTCTAAACATTCACGCTTGGATACCGATGAAAATGTTTCGTTCAGTAGTTGGGAACAATCAGTCGCAGTTAACGCTACGCCATCATGATCAGTAAGAACGATGTCAGGATTATGCTTGGGATTAATGACACGGCAAAAGCGCCGAGGGTTAGTTGTTAACATCGATGACAGGTCCCGTTCATAGAATTGTCTGCGCGTGGCCTTGGGTAAACTTTGGTATTCAATTGCCACGTGCTTTGTACCACCGCCAGGATTTAGACTATTTATTTTTGTCAGCTTGCTTGAATAATCTTTTTTTCTTGTTATTTAGGCGATGAAGGTTCTGCGAAAACCAAGGAGCTGTGTTAACGGATTTTATGGAAATTAATGGGGATGTACTTTTCCATGAGATTAGCGAGTGTGTTTTTAAGTAGCAACCAGTTTTCTTCTACTGTCCGCGACAAGTAATCTCTCAGAAAGTCGACAGAAAAAAGCGATAGTTCATTGTTAAAACGATAAAAGGTAGCTCTTTTGTAACACCTAATTTTCTTGCTGATAATTTGCCTTTTGATAGGTGAATGATAGATGCCTTCGCTGTTCGACAATTGCGTCAATTTCATTGCGTCTTATGCACTTTACCTTGCATTCTCACTGTATTCACGTTTACTTGCACTGGATTCCATTTTTGTTTTTCGTAACAGCGCACATCTAAGTGCAGATGCATTCTGTACCTAAAGATGTTATGCAAAGAAGAGGTGAGGCGTGCAGACAGGACACAAGAGTAGAGAAGTGGACAACACAAACTCCGTGTTGTCTACTATTGTGTCCTGTCTGCACGCCTCACCTCATTTTTGCATAATGAATCCTTATCAACTAGCTCAGCTTTCTGTCGTTCTAAGCTAAAGATGTGTTAGTGTTCTTTCCGATCCACGAGTGGAAGTCCGAGAAAGTGACATTCAGGTTTCAACTTTGGACGGGACACACATGTTGAAGTTGAAACATGAATGATAGTTGATTTTCAGTTTGCAGCAAGCAGGGTCACGTATTTAAAACAGAGATAATGAGCGAAAATCTTATATTTAGAAAGCCCGTTACATACGCAGCGTAGCGCATCTTTAACATACACAGGGTGTCCCACGTAACTTGAGCCAAGATTTTTAAAAATGACAGGCACGTGGGAAGCGAATTGAACCGAACGCATACTATTCGATCTAGCCTATAGTAACTCAGGCACATTTTTGTCTTCCCCCATAACTCACTAATTAAGTAAGTTTAATTATCCAACTTTTTAATTATTGGCTGAGGACCCCAATTATGATATGCAGATTTTTAGAGGACCTTCAGAAACCACAGATCGAGTTGTTTCCTGTGAGATACGTCTCACGTAGTCCTTTTTTGCGTGTTGCAAAGAAAGTCCGCGAAGTATGAAAAAACCACGTGATGGAGCGCTTGTGCAGTGCTATCGTGCTGCTGTCAAGCGTGCGTTCGGTGAACAAGGTCGGCTGCATCGTGACCGGCGGCGGGGAAGCGGCAGGGCGTTCTTTATCTCCTCGGCAGCGCTCGGTCAGGAGCATGCATTTGCGCCGACATCCGACGGGAGCCGACCTTATTCACTGAACGCGCGCTTGAGAACAGCACGATACCACCGCGCAAGCGCTCCGTCACGTGGCTTTTTTTTTTCATAGTTCGCGCGCTTTCTCTGCAACCCGGAAAAAAGGCCTACATGAGACGTAGCGTACAGGAAGCAACTCGATCGGTGGTTTCTGAAGGTGCTCTACAAATCTGCGTATCATACTTGGGGTTTTCAGCCAATAATTAAAAAGTCGGGTAATGAAACTTAATTATTTTGTGAGTTATAGGGAAAACAAAAAAAATGCCTGAGTTACCATAGGCTATTGCGAATAGTATGCGTTCGGTTCAGCACGCTTCCGACGCGCCTTTCATTCTCAAATTATTTGCTCAAGTTACGTGGAACACCTTGTTTATCACAGCTGGGACAGATATTCATAGCGTCCTTTCGAATGGACAACATGCAGGTGGTCTCATGAAATTCTACAAAGGTAGCCCCGTGTTTAAGTGAAATCAACGAAGTAAAATTAAGTTCTCAAATTTACTTGGAAATGGAATGAATATGGCTTTTCTGCATCACGAGTGGCGTTCATTGTCACCAAACTTTTTCGCAAGCTATGGTAAATGTCTAATACACGGTATTGGTACATCTGCGGATAAATGTTCTATACGTACTTTAACAGAATACACAAAGCTTAGATCTCCCACAGCATTCCTGCATATTGCTGTTAAAACTTGGTCAGTGTATGTGTAAAACATCCAAGTCTGTTGATTCATGTCCTCGAAATGGAGTTTTCACTATCAGGCAGGAGGGCGAGCGAAGCAGTGTACAGGACTCTGCAAGAACTTAAGTTAGTCCGTCTGAGGGCCTGCACACTATTTCTCACAAGCACACTTTGAAGGAGGACTGCCATTCCAACGCTGTGAAGCAACAGAAAAAAAAAAACGTCACCAAGAGAAAAAGAAAAATTGCATGAAAGTATGTACGACTGTAACATTGTGACTAGTTTTGGACGTTACCTGGTGCCTGCGAGTTTACGTTAAGTGGATCTAACCGGCAAAATCGATAACCATAGCTTAGGTGCACTGCATCTCGTTCTTGGATTTGAGGTGGTTACCTTTTCACGAATAATTAAAACAAGCTTGGCATACATACGACCAACCGCAATTGAACGCTCCCTGAATAGATAAGATCGGTAGTCATGCGTATGAAAATTTCGCCTCCTTTAAAATACAAACGGGTGGAATAGCTATCAGGCTTGTTTTCACCAGCGTCTCTACCTGAACAACACTGCGCCTACAGCATGTGGAACCGACTTCACATGTGTTGCGTATAGTTTCATCAGACGTAGATATAAGGCAATATGCCGCTTTTCAAAGTTGGTGCACCGTTAAGCACGTTGCGCGATGTTGTTTCCTTGAACAACAACATTTTCCTGCAGCCGATGCTTAATGAAAAAAAATGTGTCACAGTTTCGCCAGAAAGGCGAAGCATAGATTGTGATATCAAATTAATAGACAGCTATACCAAGTAAGAATAGTAGTTCTATCGGCCGTATAGGCTCGTAAACATTCGCATACTAACTAAATTGGCAAGCACGGTGTCACGCGCGCACACGCAAGCATAAACACATCTTGCTCGATGAGCGCGGACACTCACTGTCAAAGCGCTGGCGTGAGGAAGGGCGGCAGCGGAAGTACTACATGAGCGAATTGATCGTCGCGCTGCCTGTCAATTCCACACCAGCCAAGCGGCGAGAACACACCGTGCATGAAGCTATGAGCTCTCGCCACACTCTGTCCCCATCGGGGATCGCTTTCACGACGAGGCCTGCGCGGCCACGCTTAGCCGCGCCATACGCAGCAGCCGCCGCCGCCGGAGTAGAATGCCGCCCCCAACTCCACCTCCCTAACCGGATGTCCTGCGCGCGGTGGAAGACGGCGTGATTCCTACCCGCATTCCTACCTTGCGCGCGCGATATCAAGCCACCACCCTCGGCTCACCCTCGCCCGGTTTCACTCACAGCTACATACAGCATACGGCGCGCGGCCACGGTGTTGTCGCACTTGGGCTTTATACGGAACTTCACGGTAACGCCGACAACGACATCGGAAATGCACTTGGAGGGCCCATATAATAACGGCAAAAAAAAAAAACACCACCTGCGCCAAGCAAGTGGCATCATATTTAGCCTGGTTCTGACAGTAAAGCGGGGAATGACATTGAATTGGGTGTTGCATCGCATTAAGCAAATGATTATTTTCCTCTTAGTCGATGAACAATTCATGTTTCGACAGCGCTGCACACTAGTTCACCAACGTTGTGGGCACGATGAACGTAAATGAAAGGCGAAACGGGGTAGCACCAGATGTCTTACTGTTAGGCGAGATACTATGTGATGTTTTTACTCACTTACGTATATATACTTCTTTCCTGCATAGGAAGTCATAGGGAAGCCTCCCGTGTAGGGATTTCCCGACACATAGTTTCTCCACATAGGAGCCGCCCTACGTAAGGCTCGACTGGTCTTTACATTGTTACTGCGCGCCGTGGACAGGTGAAAATGTTATGCGCTCAAAAGCGAACAGTAAGTGCCACGGCCGTGAACGGTATCTAATAATTTGACGCTACTCTCGAACTCCGAAATTAAAAAAAAAAGACGAAGGAAAAGATACTAGAAAGGTGGAACGGACAAGCAATCACAGGATAATATGGTGAAGTAGTACTGGCCACAAATATTGTGTTGATAGAGGTTTGGCCAGCGTTTGGGCCTCCACATTTTCATGTGTATGTATTTTACGAATTTCAGGCGCATAATGCATTATTTTCAGGACGGATATACAGTTCCTAGGAATGCGCACTCCCAGGGACGTGATTTCCTCATCCTTATATAGATACCAAATACAGCAAGAAATACGTTGCTTATGAAGAAACTTGGGTATTAAAAATGGAGGCAGTTGTTCGAATCTCATTAGATGCCACAGCGCTAAATTGAAGCCAATGGTGTGATATGAAAAAAAACAACACGCAATGCCTTTTCATTCTCGCCAAACCAACACCTTAACCATGATCCGGTAGCGAATGTGGGACTGTCTTGAGGAACACCATCAGCTCGTAGACTTCGTTGCGGTGCATCTGTCAAGGCAGCGGGCCACTGGCAGTGGTGATGTCAAATAAATTCGTTTATCTTCAAAATATTTTTTCCCTTTTATTATATGAGCTATAAATATCCCGTTGTCGTGTGTGTTCCTTATGCATTGTATTCACAGTAGCCGCTTTGCTCAATATAGATGGCCTCAGTGTTCCAGGATTACATGTTCCCCAGCTGCTTGCAATATTCAATGTATAGCGTTGCTGCTTCTATATTTGGCGTACACCTGTGAAGAAAGAAAATGTGTTGCTTTTAAAGCATGGTTCTTTTACCCCTCAGTCGTGACGTGCGTCTTGCCGCTATTAGCCAGTCAGTTCGCAACCGGATGGCATAAATCCGGATCTGAAGACAGCACGCTGGCACAAGCTTTTCCTTCTTGGAAATTTCGTGACACTCGCGAGAGATTGCGCACATTGTTTTCAAGCTTTCGCGCAGAACGGTGCTCGTAAGTCTACGTTGTTTTGTTATTCTGAAGCTGTAGATGTTATGTGTAACGTGTAAATTTGTGGCATGGAAATAAATGTGTTTGTCTTCTCGCGTAGTTTGTTGGTGCGTGCTATTTCTCATTCGGAGTTATGAATTGCGGTGCCTTCTTTGCAGCTTTCACGCGCAAAGAATTCAGAAGGGCTCCACGCCCTGGCGACTGCAGCTACCAGTATTCTTACAGTTGCACGGCAATAAAGAACAATGTGAAGAATTCCGCTGCACCCTCCTTGACCTTTCGTATCCAGCTTTTCCGGACACTGGGGTTTAGTTCGCGTGAGTGCCACCACGTGGCGTACTAACCTTAGACTTCTCAAACTTCCCGCGGTGACGCGTGATGACGTCAACAAAAGAAAAAGAAAATAACCAAAAGCTATCCCTGCGCGTTGAACTTCGCTACAATGCTTGTCCCGCCGGCGTTATCAGTGCTCTTGATAAAGCGTAGCCGCTCATCGCCTGGAAATGACATCATCCTAAGAGCGTTTAGTCGCCACGAGCGATGATTGATTCTGGGCTTTTGATACGGTTCTTTTTTTTCCTTTTTTCATTTTCCTTTTTTTCTTTTCGCTGGTACGGAGTAAAGAAGCTAGGCTAACCGTCAGAAGCCCTCCGTGGCAGCCTTTCTTCAGTCGGCCCACATTGTTAACATCCGAACATCGCACAGCGTCTACGAGAGACGCTTTCTTGGACGGCTTTTGATTTTGACCTATCGCTTTCATTAAGGTGCCCCCAATTATATCGCTAGCGACTTTGCTATCCCCACTCATGGGCTACCGCCGCAGCTACAAATCGAGATGTGCTTAAGTATTAAGACATATACATGGCTATGTTGGTTCTGCACCTTCACGCAAATGTCACGACACAAGAATTGAGCAAACTGTCTCTGTGTCATTGCAGGGTGTGAGACCGGACGAGTTGATATTCCGCGCTGAAGTGACTAGCGCCAGAGTGGACACGAGACACTAAAAAGGCGACAAGGAGAAGCGTAAGCTTCCAACTTCCAGTTAGAAGATTGCGCTTGTCCTTGTCGCCTTTTTAGTGTCCCGTGTCTGTTCTTGCGCTAGTCACTTCAGTCTGTGTCGTCGTTTGTTAGCATGCTATGGCCGAAGCTGCTCGCAATATTACGTCACATTTACTGGTCACCAGGCCAGGTACACCCTTGGGTACGATATATACAGTACTTGCAGTTAGTTTCCAAAGTAATCTCCTATGACGGTTATTCACGTGCGTGGAGGAAGACCGCTATGTAAAATTATTGTGTAGTAATATATGAGGGATTGTATATTCTCCATCTTATCTACGATGTTGCCGTTCCGCCTTTAAAATATAGCCGCAATGTAAACTATCAGGTATCGAACGCCATAAAGGCTACCCACATACTCAAAGACCTCGCGCACAACTCCTGAAGACACTTCTATTCAAGAGTTGTACGACTGCCCAGGACATCCTTAACGAATGTTACATAACACATTATGAGGTTTTACTTGCCAAAACCACGATTTCATTATGAGACAAGCCGTAGTGGAGGATTCGGGAATATATAGTTTAGACTACTTGGGATTTTTTAACGTGCGCCTCACCCTAAGTACACGGGTATTTTCGCATTTCACACCCATTGAAATACGGCTGCCGTGGTTGGGATTCAATCCCGAGACCTCGTGATTAGCAGCCGAACCCAATAAAAGCTAAGCAACTACGGAGGGGAAGGAATGTTGGCAGTAGGAGGAAGGTGACAGCCGGCACGTGAGACAATTTGTTCCCATCCTCATTGCGCGAGAATCGGTACCATCTGCCGAAGAATGACACCGTAGAATGCACTGTATTCAATGTGATGGAGTCCACGTCCAATATTTCAGACCGGAATCATTCTGTAAAAACTGACGACCAGGCATCTCGCTAATACATGCAGTCGCTTGACAGCTGCCGAGCGCTGGCGTCGGCCACAGGACCTACTTGACCTTTGTTCAACACTTGCCGACATTCTCGCCTTATTTCGCACCATTGCGTTTCAGCTGAACTGCTTCAACAGCCAATTTATTTGTGCCAAAATTTTGCCAACCTGTCAACGTTACGGTTTCTTATTTTTAAGTCATCTTTTATATTTAGGCTAATGCTGTCCTGAAATTTCCAGCGGTTTAACCTTTCCCAAAATGCCCGCATTTTTGTCGGCCTCTGTTCATATTTTGGAGGATCTTTAATAGACGTGGAAACCATTGCGTGGCCCCCTGACCAAGCTGCGCAAAAAGTCATGTTATATTCCTGAGGTCTTCTGCAAGCTTCTGCCTTCTTGCCATTCATCAATCTCCTGATTTCCCTGTCAACTGTATCCCATTTTGACGACTCCAATCCCACGGAAGTTGGCAACGATAATGTCTATGGGATTAAAGCCATTTAAATCAATTATACTGTGGATACGACAGCCGCTTTTGCTCACTGTGAATGGAAATATTGCGTTAATGAGCGCCATTCTTAAGCATTTAAGTTGACAGTCAAAAAATTATGCGGGTCCCATGTATGTGCGAATCGATGTAAGCAAAGCTTTCTGTATTTGTTGTCACTGTCATACGTAATCTCCACAGAGTATACAGGCACTCTCTAATGAAATACGGTCAATGTTTGCCTGATTACGCCTGCCATTGTGATGCAAATAAACGGAACTTCAACTCATTTTCTCAGAAATAAACGCTGAATGAAATGCTGACGTCATCCTAAACAAGATCAACAAGAGCCGTAGTGCTCGATCTTATGATGTCCCTATTCGTAAGCTTATATTCATGATTTATTTTTTTTTGGGGGGGGGGAGGGCGATGTGCTCTTGTACCCTAGAAATGTCCCTCGGACGTCTCTGATGTGCTCGTTTTTATTCTCAAGTATCCAATAAAAACTCTCATCGCTACAACTTCATGATGTCCTGGTGGCAGGCCACCATGGCGTGTCGCGCAAGTATGACCACGCTGATTCATTTGAGTTGACATATACTGTTTTGTGCGACATACTTCGCCACGTTCATTTTTCAAACTATGCCAGAGCTCGAAAAGGGCGGCCAACTCACTACGTCCCTTTCCTCTGTTTACTTCCGCAAGAGAGAGAGAGAGAGAAAGCAAGGACTGGAAAGGCAGGGAGGTCAACCAGAAGAGTATCCGGTTTGCTACCCTACACTGGGGGTGGCGGAAAGGGGAATAGAAAAAGGAGAAAGGGAGAGAGTGAGCACTGAGTACATGTGGGCGGGACACTATGCACAGGGACACTACAAACGGTCTCTTAAACCGGTGTTCCTCAAGTATTGCAGTAATGCACGATTCGCTTTTCCTGCCAGTGAAGGGTGGGGCCACGGTCCGAGTATCTTTGACTCGGTGAAAGGTCGTAAGTCTAGTCGGTGCAAAGTTTCCCGCAGAGGGAGGCGTTGTACATCGTAGCGGGGGCAGGCACACAATAGGTGCTCGATGGTCTCCTCGCACCCACAGGAATCGCACATCGGGCTCTCGGCCATTCCCAAACGAAAGGAATATGAGTTTGTGAACGCTACTCCCAGCCACAAGCGGTACAGCAAAGTTGCTTCAGCGCGGGAAAGGCTAGATGGCACTTGTAGCCGTAGCGTGGGGTCCAGTTTATATAATCGGCAGTTGAAGGCACCTGAACTCCAGAGATCTTGCGACTTTTTGCGTGCATGTAGGCGAAGTTCCCTGGCAGCGTCCGACCTTGCCAAAGGTATTGAACGCGTCTGGGTATCTTCATGGGCAGACCGGGCAGCCTTGTCTGCTAGGTTGTTGCCGACAATGCCACAGTGAGCAGGAATCCATTGAAATGTAATGGTGTGCCCTCTTTCCAGAGCATGGTGGTGCACTTCCCTGATGTTAGATATCATCTGCTCGTATATTCTGTGACGTAATGCAGACTTGATGCTGTGAAGAGCTGCCTTAGAGTCACAAAATACGACCCATTTCTCTGTTGGCTCTTCGATGACGTACATCATAGCGGCATGGAGAGCTGCAAGTTCTGCCGATGTCGATGTAGTCGTGAGCGACAATTTGAATTTAACTGTAACGTTCTTGGCTGGAACGACGAATGCGGCAGTTGAGCTGGCACGTGAGGTCGAACCATCGGTATATATATGTATGCGGTCATGATACGTCTGGTGTAGTAATAGGAGCGTAAGTTGCTTCAGAGCCGGCGATGGATGATTGGACTTTTTTGTAATTCCAGGAATATCAAAATTCACTTGAGGCTGTCGTAGGCACCACAGGGGAGATGAAGGCTTTGTCGCCGGTGTAAAAGATGACGGTATGCACTCTTGATGAGCGCTAATCACTTGTGAAAAGGTCGCTTGAGGTCTTTCGGCTGGTAGGGAGGTCAAATGATGGTCGGGGATCCTTGACAGATGGCGAATGTGCGCTCTGAGAGAGTCGAACACTACGTGTGTCTGGGTCATATGGTAACCAGCGATGGCGATTGTTGCTGTTGTTGAGGTGCACCGAGGCAGGCCTAAACACGTGCGTAGGGCTTGACCTTGTATGCTCTCCAAGGCGCGAAAGTTCGTCTTGCATGCATTTGACAACACTGGTAGACTGTAACGTAGGAGTCCGAGAAACAGTACCCTGTAGAGCTGCATCATAGAACGGACTGGTGTACCCCAGTTTTTGCCGCAGAGAAATTTAAAGACATGAGCAACGGCAACCAATTTCTTCTTTAGATAGACGCAGTGAGGGCTCCACGAGAGGTTGCGGTCAATGATTACACCCAGAAAGCGATGTGTCTTAGAATAGGATACCGCTTGACCATTGATTGAAACAGGATACGATGACATTTGTTTGCGCGTAAAGCTAACCGATGCGCACTTTTCAGTAGACACGCTGAGGCCTTGTTCTCGTAGATAAGACGCCGTCATGGGTGCCGCCCGCTGAAGCCTGGCTCGTACCTGAGGTCGAGTCACCGCAGAAGCCCAGATGCAAATGTCGTCGGCGTATATTGAGACGTGAACTGACCGCGGTAGGTACTCCGCTAGTCCTACCAAGACGAGGTTGAACAGAATGGGGCTCAACACTCCACCTTGCGGCACACCACGCCTGATGTAATGTTCCGAAGTTGGGCCGTCTTCAGTCTGTAAGAAAAAGCACCTCTCAGTTAAATAGTCCCGAATCCATTGATACATCCGGCCACCAACTCCAACAGCCTCAAGCGAGTTCAGCATGGCCTCATGGGCGACGTTGTCGTATGCTCCTTTAATATCTAGAAAAAGTGCCACTGATAGGCGCTTGAGGCTTTTTTGATTTTGGACCCAGGTTACGATGTCAATGACGTTGTCGATGGACGAGCGACCTCGACGAAAGCCCGTCATGGCGTCCGGATAGATGTTGAATCGCTCTAGGTACCATTCCAAGCGAGCAAGAATCATTCTTTCCATCACTTTACCGACGCAGCTCGAAAGCGCAATCGGACGGTATGATGAGAGCTCAAGCGGAGACTTTCCAGGTTTCAGAATGGGGATCAAGCGGCTCGATTTCCATTGTGTAGGAACGGCGCCGTTCTGCCAAGACTCATTGTAGTAGCTGAGCAGCTCACCACGTGCGTCATGTCCAAGGTGGCATAGGGCAGCATACGTGATGCCATCAGGTCCTGGTGACGACGAACGCCTGCACGTCGCCAACGCAGCATCGAGCTCTTCGAGTGAAAAGAGCACGTTCATTTCTGGTACACGTGCCTCAGGGATGTCATTCAATGCTGCGTCAGTAATGGTGGCCGCGGACCCAGCAACCCGTGCACAGAACTCTTCAGCCACTTGAAGTTCCGAGCCGAGTTGGTATAGGGCCAGAGCAGCAAAGGGCTTCCTTTGATGCGGAGATGAGCGAAGTCCCCTAACAGTTCTCCATATGTGCGAGAGCGATTTTCGGGGATCAAGCGACTGACAGAAAGTTTTCCATTGCTTGTCATCCAGTTTATCTATACGACGCTGTACTTTCTTCTGTATGCGTCGTGAAGCCCTCAGATCCAAGACGGACTTCGTGCGCCGATATCTCCTCTCCGCCCGTCGGCGTTGCGCACGAAGCCTCTTCAGTTCCATATCCAAGTCTGTTCGCCTTGCTGACCTTGTGAGCGAGCACATGGATGTTTTCAATGTCTCTGCGATTGCATCTTGGATAGTGCGTGAAAGGCCTTTTCGACATGCGTCATCCATATCCTTCTTAAACTTTGTCCAATTAACTGTACGCAAGACAAGAGAAGAGCGTTGCTCAACTCCTCTGATCTTTATGTATGTTGGAATATGGTCACTTCCATGTGTTTCAATGTCCGTAAACCAGTGGACGCTCGAGGCAAAGCGCCGTGACACCAAAGTTAAGTCCAAGCAGCTACTATATGTGGTGCCCCGCAAAAACGTAGGGCTGCCGTCATTCACACAGCACAAATCGTGGTCGGCAGCAAAGGAGGCGAGACTCCTGCCTTTGGAATCAATTTTAGTGCTTCCCCATAGCTGGTGATGCGCGTTGAAGTCACCTGTGATAACCCAGGGGCCATTGTTCATCAGTAATGTTTTCTTGAGTCGTTCGCCGTCAAAGTGACCCGCTGGGGAAATGTAGGCTCCAATTAGTGTGAATGACACATCTTTCTTTTGGATATTCAGGCAGACATATTGGTTGTCGTCGTGAGGCTCTACCGCGTTAGCGACATATGTAAAGTCCGTGCGGATGTAGATGATTACTTTCGTGCTCGCACCGCATGTGGACGAGACGAAAGATTCGTAACCGGACAGTCTGAGTGGAGTTGATGTATTTGGTTCGCAAATGACCAGTATGGGAAAGCGATTTGTAAAAATGAATTGGCGAAAGTCTGCTATGCGGGTCCTTAGACCCCTAGCATTCCACTAAAAGATCGACGCACTTTTAACTTCAGTGCGGAAGGGGACTATTGGTCGAGCCATGATGCTTAAACGATGCTAGCAAGCACTGGATTTTGTGCATCCAGTATTTGCAGAGCACTTCGAGCTGCTGGGGTTTGCAGCTTGTTCAGTATGATGCGCATTGTATTAATTAGCGATTGCAGCATATCAGCCACCTGCTTGTCTTGGTCGCACAAATCACTGACAGTAGACTTCGGGGGTTGTCCAGCAAAATTTTGCTGTGATTCTGTCGGTGGATGCTGTCGTTTCGGTAGAGCCGGCCAAGATTCTGCAGGTGTGGTCTTCTCAGTTGCGTTGTTCTTCGCGGTCCTTTCGACAGTGTCTGGCCCGGGCGGCAGAGGAGGAGGAGGTGTTGTAGGAAGTGGCATGCGCGTCGCAGAGACAACAGCCTTCCTTGAGGGGCGCCGGCAACGGGAACGTCGCTTCCTGAATTTTTCGGCGGCTTCGCGATGAGATGAATGATCTCTCGCCATCTCTTTCAAGATAGCCATTTCCTTCTTAATATGCGGGCATTTCCTCGAGGAAGCTTCGTGTGACCCTCCGCAGTTTGAACATTTCATTACAGTCGAGCCACATTTATCTGCAGCGTGGGGCTCGGCGCAACGGGGGCATGCTGCCTGATTTTCGCAGACGCTGCTCACGTGTCCCAGTCTCATGCATTTGCGGCACTGAAGAGGTTTCGCAATGAAAGGCCGCACTGCATGTCTGAAGTGTCCCACCTTAACATGCGAGGGTATATATTTACCCTTGAATGCAATCTTCACGCAGCGTGAACTGCCTAGCCGCTTGACATCAACAATGACCTCATCATTGGCTGGCTTGATAAGAATCGGCAAGTCGTTATTAAGGATGGCGACGTCTACGTCGTAGATAACGCCACTGACTACGTCAGATCCCAGAGGGATGTAAGAGCGCACCTGAATGCCATCGATGTCCGTTACGCTGCGTAGAGTGTTCAGAGCAGCCGCATGTTGGACATCAACCGCCAGTAGATTTTTCCGAGTGTTGACTCGAATGTTCGATATTTCATTTGGCACCAGGGCTTCCAGTGACATCGACACAGATTGCCTGTTGAGTAGCTTCATGTTGACGGTGGGAAGCAAGGGCACGAATATGATGGTATTGGCGTCCGGCCTCTGCGTGTGTCTTACTGTTTGCATGCTTGATGATGAGGACGTCCTGGTGTTTCTTCTCTTCGCTCTGCGGCTCTGCACCAGCTGGAAGTCGTCATCGGAAGTGTCCTCACTGCTGAGAGAGTAGACATGGGTGTCCTCGCTGTCGCTCTGGTGACCGTTCCGCTTCCTGGAGGCAGCCGCCGCTGACACCGCCGTCGCCGGCAGACGTGTGGGGTCGTCCACTTCCATCACGACCGAGCAAGGAGCGAGGACCAGCGGATGAACTTAGATTTTCACAGAAATAAACCGGAGCAAGGAAGAACAGCTCTGTGTCAAAAACACTTCGTCGTCGTCCTACTTCCGCAAAGTGCGTGTTTATCGCTGTGGTTACCAAATACGCCCAGCGGTATGCTACCACTCAAGCCTTGCTGCCGGCTGAGCAACTGAAGTCGCAGGCTTTATTCAACAAGGCGTCGACGTTCAATATGGCTACCCTCAATTACTTTTCGCGAACTTCGCTCACCGCCTTCTCTCCAGTGTCATCTATTACACTACTTCGTCCTGCTAGACACAACACAAACACGCAACGACCTTAATGAAGTATCAATTACACGCTAGTTGACATGCTGTCGATGTATATTTCCGCTGAGAACCGGGATTGGAGCGTGGTCCTGTCTATCCGTCTACAGCCTCGCTCAACAACACCGCTCGTCATCACGTTTTTTTGTTGTTGTTCTTTTTTTTGTAGACAAGAGCGTAGTGTATTTCCTCTGAATGTGCTTTCGGCTTTAGGTGTGATCTTGCACGCTCGCTTATTCTGTTACGTTGACGGTGACCGTTGTCGTCAGGCTGCTGCCTCATTCTGAGCTTCGCAGTCACCAGAGAGCACAGAAAGCTGTCTTCACAAACAAACCACCCGGATTCGAGCCCATCTCCCAAATGCACCATCTTGCATTTGGGTGAAGGGCACGCTAACCATTACGCTACCACCTGCCTCCACCAATTCCTGTTTATCTGCCTTCCCACTTCACGTTTTTGCCGCAGACGCAGGCAGAACGGATGCAGAAACGAAAAAAAAAGTAAAGATTGCTTGAGCCGCCAGCTGACACATGACCTTAACTTTGGAAGATTATTCTCATTGGAGCGCATGTAGGGTTGCGGCTGCGTGCAGATTGTGGGTCGCCTTAGCTTTATTTTAAATTTGCTTTCACCGACTTTTTTCAGCTAGAACTGAAACGCCAGACAAAAATGAGACCTACCGTTTAATATCTTTTCTTGTTTTCTAGGTTTAAACCAAGAACGCTCATTTACATAAATAGGGATTTTTTTAAGAAATTGAATAAGGATACTATATTTCGAGGTCATGTCGTTGCGTCAATACGGGCCGGCACCACGCATCGACGAAAGGGCATCGCAGTGCCGATGCACGCGGCAGGTTACTGAATGAAGAAAACAGGAAACAACTGTTTTTCAGTTCTCGAAACATATTGTACACAGAACACAAGGCACCCACCACCATGACATTTTATTTTTGACAACAGCGACACACAATGGCTGACTGATATACTTCCTAAAGGGGTTTCATTTTATTTTTTCATCGCAGAACCGCAAGCACAGGTTGCGTCGCGCGTATACCGCAGTCACGTACTGTGGCTGCACTCCTTTTCCTCTAACAATGTGTACCCCGGCGGCTTCACGCGCTCCCGTAGGTGGCGGATTGGACTGTCACTCCAGAAGTTTAAATACATAACCTCTTTGCATAGAAACGACGGCATGATTGTTAGCATATTGCTGGCTTGGATATGTTTGGCACGAGGCCCAAGACCCTGTCTTCTAACGCGTTCTTATGTTTGCATTCGCGTCTCTGTCTTGAAGGGACACGCACCGTAACATGCTGCAATGGTGCTTGCGTTGAGCGTATGTAAGGCGAAAAACGCGGTTCTAAAATGTCTGTTCCCTATCTTGTGCAGTAAACCCATGTTTATAGTATTCGCGTAGTATAGTAGTAGTATAGTAAGAGTCACGAGTATGGCCTCCGTAACCGCAAGCGTCACGTTATGGTCGTAACTTGTCGGGACAGCGTAGTTTTAATCCACAGACCCTGTCACTAAGGGATACGTGGCTAGGCATGACTGATGAATAAGCAATTGCGAAGATTGGTTTTCAGTAAAGGTTTGTTACCAAGATCGGCGGGAGCTTACACTGCCGCAAAGGACGGATGCTGGGCGGTGACTCCAATCATCTACTCGGCACATCACACATCTACACTGGAATTCAACTGGTTTCGCCAATTCTTGCTTATATCTCTCGCCCCTAAGCTGCGACATCGCCTGCCACCCGGGCCCCAGCTTTTCCTCTTTGTCACTCGCTTCTTTCCCAATCTGCTGAGACGTGCTTCTACTGATGCTTGCTCTTCCCTTTTCTCAATAAATGAAGGCATTCATTCATGCATTCCTAAGTTACTGCAGAAAATAGCGTGTCTTTATCTCCATAACCACCCTGTCTCTCACCTGGGCTCTCCCATCGCAAAACAAAGTTGCTGTGTTGCAAATGGCTGAGCGTCACATATACAATTTTCTAGGAATGGCCAGTAGCACGGCGGGCAATTTTCGGTGGGTGACAAGACAGTATACAGAACACCTTCTCTGCCATATCCACACTCATTGCTCTGCTTCGTGAGCTACTATTAGCCACTACGACGAAGTACGAAATGAAACAAACCTAGCTGGGCTGGTCGCGGGCAGCTCTTTTTGGATTCGGGATGCGTCGATATAAAATATATAAATTTATTGTCTAAGCCTAAATGACAGCGATATAGGCGAGGTGAGTTACGGTAGCTCGTTGGTTTGGACTAACGACGCTCTTCACGCAGCACTTTCCCCTTATGCGTGTTTGCGAACGGTAATGAAAGACAGGAAGGTAACACGCCTTCCTGAAATAAAACATTCGGAATAACCCTTTGTTTGGCGGTTGGACATATGTTGAGGGTCTCCGATACGAATCACCTGCAAGTCTGTATCACCTTGCAAAGGCGAACTCAGATGAAACGTTGTCAAACGGATAGACTTTTAATTATCATAAATATGTCTTTATTGAAATTCCTTACCATGAGGTGACAGCCGACTAACAAGCATTTAAATTTTCTGTGTTATTAAAACATCCTGTTATTAAAAAGTTGCTGGGCTTTACAGTCCCCTAAATAAAAAGTAACTCATGAAAAATAAATTGGTGCAAAAAATGTGTAAACGCAGACGCAAGAACAGGCCTAGTCCGTTTCCCAGTATTCACTCAATGAAGATGGAGCACCTCTATACTCTCACGTTTTAGTAATGTCAAGAACAAAACACTTCCAAAAGAGTCAGTCACGAATGTTACTCATTATAAGATGAGCTTGCGCTCGAAAAGAAAATAACACTCAAACATAACGATGGCTGCGCGCAAAGTTCTTCCTCTGATTCCGATCTAGGGATCAAGGCGCCGGTTCGTCAGATTGGAATGCTCGTACATTGCAGCGCAATCTCGGGTCGTCATGTGTGATGGAGAATGTACGCCAGTATTCGCTTCACGCGCGTAATCTCATAAGATAACGCTCTTTCGCTATTGAATCCGTGACAACATACTGGATATTAGAAACACATGCAGGTGCATCTTGAGCTAACTGATAACTTTGGAACTGTGGTTAGACGCTAAAAAAAAAGCCCCCCCACCCCCATAAAAATAGAATACAGTTGCTTTCAATATTAGCTGAAACATAGTGCTTGTAGTTTAAAAAGGGCCCCCAACACTGCACAGCGGCGCCGACATACAGGAAATTCAAGAGCGAACCACCTTCCGATTACTGGTATTTATCAAACCAGCATATCGTGGTTCAATGTAGCCCTGTAGTCCAGGGGCCAGTTCCACCACGGGTACTGTGTCGGAGCTCATATTTCATGTCAGCATTAATTGTCACGAAATCAGAGTATTTTTTCCTTTAGATCCTATCATTATACAGCTAAAATACAGCCAGCGAAACTCTGACCTTAATATTTCAGTACTTTTCGTTATAACGTACATATCCGTGCTGATCCATATGTTACAATGTACTAAAAATGTACCCAATGCTTTCCTACAGGAAGTTGTTTTCATTCCTTATGATGCCAGGAAACCAGTCTGATGCCACCAACGCTCAGAAACCTAATCGGGAGCGCGCACAATGTTCTCGCACACCTTGTGGGATGTACCGTCCGTAGCGCTGAGGTGCTTCTTGTATGATGTATGAGAATCGGTTGTAAAGACAGACGTGCAAGGTTGGGCCATGTGCTTAAGCTCATGAAGTTGATTTGTGCCGAGATGACCTGTCCAAGCTTTCACACTTACTTTATAAGAAGTCTACAGCACCATCAATATACCGGTTGCTTTTAACTGCACAAAACAAAACTATTGAAACGATACAAACAATGTTGACATCATTTTACCATTCGAGTGTTCAGATTGGTAACCTCTAGATGCGGAGTAAGTTGAGAAGTTGTTTGCTAAGTAACAAAGCTACGTTAATTAAATTTTCAGTAACGGTTCTTTCGTGGCTAAAGAAAATGAGCAGTTTGGAGCCCGTCCTCGAGATTATGCAGCCAAGCGAAAAACTTTCGACTAAACATGCTTCTGTAAGAGCCATGCGAACAAAAATTTTCCAAGTAAACACTCTTGGAAGCACGTAACTGACGCAGAAAAAGAACATCTGTAAAGTCACAGAAAGAACAGCACTTCACGACGGGACAAAAAGGAGGAATCACACACAAACTGCGCTAACTTTAAGCGCTGTTCTTTATGTGATAATGAAGCAACTAGCCCGTCAGTCATTCCTTTCAAACCTGTAAAGTCAACCTGACCACATCTAGCGTTTTGTGATGCTGTCATCAATAAATTGGCCCCGTGAACATGTTCCCCATGGCCACATAGTCGCGTTCCATTTTTATTCAAGTTGCTTTCTCGAAGGCAAGCATTTTAAAGTTTTAGTGTCAATACGGCAGTGAACGTGTGCCGCCGAAAGCTTGCTTGGTCGCAGAAGCGATGCATGACGGAATGATGGTGCAGATTTAGCGCGTCGCTGGCATCAAGACAATTCGCTGCCGCCTAGGGAAGGAAGATAACGAAAGTGAACAGCTTGGTAGCTGCTCACGGAGCCGTGCCGATGGTGGCGGCGCCATCATGACGAAATCTGAGGCGGTGATATTGACGGCTGAAGCGTTTTTTTCTTCTTTCATTCTTTTATTCCTTTTTTTTACAGCGAAGTCATTAAGAGGAAGCTTTAACTCGGGCCCAACTCCAACGCGCCCTATTCAAATAGATGTAATACGCCGAAACGCTTTTCTGAGACAACCTCTGGGCCGATTTTAATGCAATTTGCTGGATTCGCGAGAGAAATGTAAATTCTAGTGACTATTGGAAGCGGAATTTCTATTTAGAGCTTGAATTCTGGTAAAAGATTTTCAAAAATTCGAAAGTGCGAAAAATACAGAAGTACGAAGTTTACAATTTAATAACTCCGCATCAAGAACTGATATCGCGGTTTTATCAACAGCATCCTTTAGACAATTCAAAGCGGACAAATCAAATATGCCGATTTATATCTTACGTGAAGTCGTTACGTTGTGAACAAGGGTTGTGGAAAAGCTGTATTTCCACATTACTAAATTTTTTCAGATTCATGCGTAATATATCAATTTTGTCCGCTTTAGATGTGCTGTTAGATTCAATGTACAGAATTGTGATATCAGTTTTCACTCCCGAAATACAGAGTTGTAAACTTGATGGTTTTGTTTTCTGAAAATTTTCGACTTTCGCCAATTTTGAATAAACAAATGATGACCTAAATCTAAAATTCTAAACCAACAGTCACTAGATTTTAAGTTTTTCTTTTAAGTGCAACAAACCTTGTAAAATTTCATGCAGTGGTTGTGGAGAAAAACGAATTCACCTTTTACATGTATTTAGATAGGACCACCAGAGCTAAAGGTTCCTCTTAAGGGCTACTTTCCCCACTATCGCGTCCGCGTGTAGAGCAAAATCCCGAAGATAGCGTAATACCGGCCTGACCCGCAGCGGAGGTGAAGCAAGCGTTCAGCTCTCCCCATACGTGGGCTGATTCCGGATGTAACGCTATGCCAGGCCGACCTGCGGCGGAGGTGAAGCAGGCATTAAGCACTCCCCATACGTGGACCGATCCCGAAGACAGTGCAATACGGGGCCGACATACGGCGGAGGTGCAGTTAGCCATTAAGGGGCCCACATACACAGCTTTGCTTGTAATCTTTCTTCACAGAGTGGAAGGGCACTGAGATTTTTTACTTATCAAATATCAGGTCATCGATGGCGAAACCAGGGCCACCAAAGCCATCCTCGGGCTCGACCTAGAAAGCGCCTTCGACAAAGTGACGCACTCTGCCATCCTCGCGCAGGTATCCCATCTAAACCTAGGCGAGAGTTCGGACGATTATTTCAGACATCCTCACCGGCAGAACAGCGGAGCTCAGAGCCGGCGACCTGAAGACGGACGAGAAGGCATTAGGGAGCCAGGGCACTCCCCAAGGCTCCGTCATCTCACCCATGCTATTTAACCTTGTTATGATTCAAGTTTCCAAAAGACTATGCAAGCTTGAAGGACTGAAGCACACGATATACGCGGACGACATTACGCTGTGGGTGGAAGGGGGCTGTGATGCCCGCATAAAATCCACACTACAGACGGCCGTCGACACGATCTAAGAAAGCCTGGAAGGTACGGGACTGCGTTGCTCCCCAAGTAAGTCGGAGCTCCTGCTTTACCAACCGATCAGAACGCACAGAATCAAGAAGCAAAGGAAACACGAAAAGATCAAGATCCGCACCAGGGATGGTAACACAATACCGACGGTCAGCAAGATTCGAGTCCTGGGCATGACGATCGAAGCGCTCGGCAGGAACGGAGACACCGTCACCCGCATCATGGGTAAGGCGGCCAACGCCACCATGAGGGGCATTGGGTAACAATTATTAATATACGTACTTTGCGATGATGAAAAATATGCAGGAACACCACTGGTGTTGTCTAACTATTCGTAAACAGGCCCCCAAATTTCAATTGGCCCACCACAAACATTAAGTCGGCCCACCCCCAAATTTCAAGTTGGCACACCCTCAAATTTAAATTGGCCCACCCCCAATTTTAAAGTCGGCCACGCCCGATTTTCTTTTCGCCCAGCCTTAAACTTCCAGTTTGCCCAATCCCAAATTTCAATTGGGCCACCCCTAATATTCAAGTTGGTCCACGCACGAATTTCCGTGACTCGTCCTCCAAATTACGAGTCGACGCACCCCAAAATTTAGGTTGGCCCACCCCCATATCGCCCCCAAATTCAGATTGGCCGACCCTGAGATTGCCCCCACATTTAGGTAGGACCAACCCCATAAGACCCCCAAATACATATTGGCCCGCCTCCACAACACCACCAAATTTAGGTTGGCCCACTCCAATTCCACCTGCAAATCGAGGTTAACCCACCCCCATATCCGCCCCAAACTAACGCTGGCCCACCCCTCAATCACCTCAAATTTAGGATGGCCTACCGCAAATTACCCACCAATTAAGATTTGTCCACCCATATATCACCCCCAATTCAGCTTGGCCCAGCCGCACATCACCCCCATGGTTAGGTTAGCCCGTCCCCATGTCACCCCCCAATTTAGATTGGCCCACCCCCATATCATCCCCAAATCCAGGTTGGCCCACCCCAATATCAGCCCCAAACTTAGCCTGGCCCACCCCTCCATCATCTCAAATTTAGGATGGCCCACCGCAAATCACTCCCACATTTAGGTTAGCCCATCACCTTATCACCCCCGATTCAGCTTCGCCCAGCCCCATATCACCCCCATGGTTAGCGTGGCCCACCCCCCATATCCCCCCAAATTTAGGTTCTCCCTCCCCCGTATCATCCCCAAATCCAGGCTGGTCCACCCCCCATATTCCCCCAAACTTAGGCTTACCCACCCCTATATCACCTCAAATTTAGGTTGGGCCACCCCCATATGAGTCTCAAATTCAGCTTGGCTCATTACCATTTCACCCCAAATTTAGGTTGGGCCACTCCTATAACACTACCAAATTCAACTTGGCCCATCCCTGTATCACGCCCAAATTTATGCTGATGCCACTTCCAATTTCAAGTTGGCCACCCCAACCCTTGTTATGAAGACCTATGTATTTATATGGAAAAGGCGTCAAGTTTTTTGGCGCTACAGAGACGATTTTGCACGATTTTGCTACCAAATTGCTGGGGTAGTCGCCAAAGGATGCTGCACATTAAAAGCGACTGCACCGAACTAGCGACGCCATATGTTTATCCTAAATACTGACAGCTAGCCAAGCTAGCTTCTCTGTAGAGCGACGGGGCAGACGCAGCACGGGACATTTATTCAAATGTTTTTTTTTGTTTTTTTTACGGCAACACCTACGGATTCATGCCACTTCGCTGTAGGGAATACATTAACAGTAGCTATTAATCCACACGCTGCACATCTTCTCCTAGTTGGTGCATTTCTTATTTGGATGAATCTTTAGAAATAATTGACGTTCGGGCAGCGACTCAGCTTAGCAGACCCTTTGTTCCACGCGAATGTTGCATAGGAATGGCACTGGCCACCGGGTGGCATTGTTGCCCAGGTAGACCTGATTCGCTCGGAGTATGTGCCATTAAGGACAGGCGAAAGTCGAAGAAAACGGAGCTCCCAGAAGAACGCAATAAGAATAGCCATTTTGTTCTCCCAGGTTCCACGCTACAAAGCACGAAAGTTCTTCTTTTTTTTGCATAACACAAAGCTATGCGCAAGCTTCTAGTTATGATGTCCAATGAATAAAATCTTCATAAATGCGATGACTTCACAAATGAACACTACACTGCTATGTTTTAGGAAGGAAAATAGAAAACATAATATTTCAAGAGAACCATGCACTGGAAAACCAGAACCGAAAGGAAATTATTTTTTCAATGGGGTTTTACGTGCCAAAACCACTTTCTGATTATGAGGCAGGCCGTAGTGGAGGACTCCGGAAATTTCGACCACCTGAGGTTCTTTATCGTGCACCTAAATCTAAGTACACGGGTGTTCTCGCATTTCGCCCCCATCTAGATGCGGCCGCCGTGGCCGGGATTCGATCCCGCGACCTCGTGCTCAGCAGCCTAACACCATAGCCACTGAGCAACCACGGCGGGTGAAAGCAAATCATGAGTTTTGTGTTTCTGTCATCTGGTGGAAGACTATAAAACTAAGTCCTATGCGGCTTTAAAAAAAGCTGCGCCGCTGAAAAGCCAGAACCGAAAGCAACTGTTGGGTTTGTGTTTCTGCCATCTAGTGAGAGACTACAAAACTAGGTCCTATGCGGTTTAAAAAGGAAGTCCGAAGCGGGAATCGAACCGCGGCCACCGCGACGCGGGACGAAAGGAGCGCGATTCTACCACTCGGCCACGGCTTCCGATACTTCACCCAGCGGTACGCTTATGTTTTTATAGATACCACGTGAATTTTCACGACAGTGTTACAAAAATCGCTTTTGAGAACAGTGTTACGCCATGTGTGGAGAGTCGAGATAGGCATCAATCAAAAGCTTAGTCTCCGGACTACATACGCTGCACTGGGTATTACGATAGACGCAGTAGGTCAATCACAGGCACCGTTCTTGCCTCGAAAATCGAGTACAAATTTTCGTCGTTTCCATAGGCTTCCATTGCTAAATCTTTAACCGCTGTGGGAACAAAATTCTTAGGTGCCATAGCGTGATCACTGCATTTGGATCGTGTGGATTGTCTTCCAGAACACGTCCGTCACCTGCCTTTTTCGATATTCGACCTGCAGCTTTTGTTATTCGCGAAAAACCCGCTCGTTCCATTGAAAACGCGCTAGCTTCGTGCCGGGGCCGCTTGGCGCGCTAGTTGGTACGTGTCCACTAAAGCTGGATATGATAATGTTTATGAGTTTTCGGCGCACTGGTTTAGTGCAGATATCAGCGGCCCCTTGGAATGCTCTCTCTAGATAGATGCAGTATCAAAAAACTAGTTGTGGTTGTAATCGATTTTTCAGGAATTTCCTATATTTCACACCCAGCCAAATATCGAATTCATTGACATGTACTCCCATCCATCTTGTATAAACAGAAATTTATTTTTTATGCGGAAACCTTGGTTCATGGGCTTGTTTGTACTGTCAGCGCGTCTCTCGCTTTAATATACAGGCTGTTTCAGCTAACTTGTGCACAGAAAAAAAATCCAGCCGTGCCCTACGAGAATGCAGCCAATCTCAGTATCATACACTGTCCTCTTGAGCAACGCAATGTATTTTCATTGCGAGCAGAAATATTAATAAAAAATAAATCATTAATGAACTTTAAAGAGCAGCTGGTATTTCCGTGAAGATAGTTGTTGTGGTTTTAATTTATCCTGGCTGCAAAGAAATCACGCGAGATTTTAAAACATACTGCGAGACTAGGCACTGTGCGTATCCGAGACATAGGTGCCCACAAACGTACTATACCAACGAAGCAACGATGCTGCACACATAACGAGCGCACCAGTAGGGCGCAAGCAAAGATGAGAGGCGATGACCACAACACTCATCCACGATGCGTCGTCGTCTGCCGCCAGAACCTCCTCGCCCTTTACGCAGTCTGCTAAAAAAAAATCGCTTACGAACCTTCAAGAATTGGCGCGCGGAATTTATCGTATAACCCACGGCTGCATTTGCTTCATTGCTTCAGCCGACAAGATATCTGGGCAAAAGTCGAAACAGGACCTTTGTCTTCAATATATTGATTAAATGAAATGCTGTGGTTTTACGAATTAATACTTTTGTACGATTATAAAGCACACCTTAATGGGGGGACTCGCGATTAATTTTGACCACCTGTGGATTTTTTAACGTGCACCCAATGCACGGTACGCTGGGGTATTTCCATTTCACCTCTGTCGAAGTGCGGCCACCACTCTTTGGAATTGAACCTGCGACCTCGTGCATAGTAGAGCAACGCCGTAGCCACTATTTCACGGAACCCACCGCACAGTTGTTTTTTTTTTTCAATCCGTCTTGGTTGCTGAAGGCCTACTTACGCGTTTGGTCTGCATGCAACACCAATCTTCCTTGTTAGTGGGCTTGAGGGCAGCAGTGTCGCTGCGCGCAAGCGCCTAATCACGTGTTACTGTTTAAAATATCGCGTGCTTTCTATGCAGCCCCCCCTACCCCAACCCTCAAGATTAAAGCCGTGGCAGCTTCCTTCCCGGAAAGAGATTGCTTTGGCATTTCTCAATATAGAGGGTGGGGGGGGGGGGAGGGGCGGTGCTCTACAACAACTTTGTTGAAGGCTTTGTGTTTCAAAGAGCGATTTAACAGCAGGTTGAATAATTATTGTTAATTAATGATTTAGGCTCACGAAAACCTACTTTGAGTTGCTCAAGAGAATGATGAACAGTACTACGTTGGTTGCACTCTAGCAGCGCACGGCTGGATTCCTTAAGGCTTGGCACAAGTTAGCTAAAACAACCTGTATAGTCTATCTCTCTGGCGGTTATCATCTGCAGAACACAATTTGAAGCACCACATTTCCCTTTCCGGTTAAATGAGAGAGTAGCCAATTTCAGTTGAATTCAATATGTCATTTGCATATGAGGCTGAAGATGTATATATAAAATTCACTAGTCAATCAATGAAATGCGCGACAAAGGGAACAAAAGCCTAGCAGTCAAGTGTACTTTATGTAAGTGCGGAGAGCTGTATAAATAGCGTGTGTTCTCTGTTATTGGCGATTTAGAGAGGCAAACATTTAAGGCCACATTAAAAGCACTCTTCCATGTAAGTAGCATGGAATGTTTCTTAGAGACAAACTTCTTTTTTTGAGGATAGTCGGTTCTAAAGATTCTTGTATACCTCTCCATTTTTGTATATTTAAAATAAAATATATACTGGCTTTTCCTCAATTCAGTGATCAGATCTTGGAAATGCACCAGCTTCATGTACAATTCGACATGAACGGCATCCCATCTAAGTCTTGGATCGCGGCTCAAAATAACGCGTGCTAAACTAATTTTAGCCCGTACAACAGGGCGCTGAAGGAGGAAACGCTCCCTTAGAAAAAATATATTCATATCTCTCTCTTCTGAACAAAGCACTGCTCAAACGAAACGATCCCATTTGTGACACGTTTGTCCTCGTTCGCCACCATGAGCATTTTATTCGCCAACTTTTGTTCTCGGCTGGCGGCCATTCAGTGCTCTTAACTCCTGTGCTTTCGTCCAACAAAAGCTTTGGTGGCATCATGCCGGAGGGGGCCCTTTTCAAAGCTCAGTAAATAGGGACGGCGGCAACTGGTATTGTAGATAGGTTGCGTCGGGCGGAAAACAGCCCTTCCATTATGGCCAATTTATTTGTGCAGGGAAGAACGTTAACTGCAAGCAGCGGCTGGCAGAGCGATGCTTTTGCGCTCAGAACTCAATAACAGCACCCTTTACAAGCCCCGACAAATATTTATTTCTATAGAACTTCAGAAGAACGTCGGAGACGAAAACGCGGTGCTGAAATTAAACAAACGTGCGACGATAAACAACGTATAAGTATTTTGGGTCCCTTAGATGTTCAAATGTTGCCCTTACGTTTGAGTGCACCTGTCTGGAATCCGTGCTATGTGTACTCGATACTGAATTTGAGCTCAAACAACTAAGCTAGTGGATATTGCCTGCCAGCCGGACACGGCAGCTTTTATCGTTGGTAAATTTCTGATCTGACTTTGAAGTCTCGTGGAATGTACAAAGCCGTTTGTTCGTAAGAACAGTTTGTCTTTTCTTCGCCAACTTCACGAAGTTATGTTCGCTATCACAGTTCGAAGAGGCACTTTCTTACGAACTGCTCTAGCGCAAAAATCGCTTTATGAATATGGTCCCCAAATCTTCCAACTTAAGAAAAAGACCTGAATGCATCTTAAAGTGTTCACTTGCGTTTATGTACACGTACAAAAATGGTTTTAGTCCATTTTCTATTACGATAATATATATATTTTTAATTTGCTACACGCGAATAAATGAAAAAGAAAGAATTCAAGGGATGGCTAAGAGTGTCTAACGCGATTGTTTAAGCTTTGGTTGCAGTCTGGGTTAGGTGTTCTCAATCCCGATCTCGAGCTCGCGGATACTTTTGGGGGTCTTATTGCACTTTTTCCATGACATGTCAGTGTGAAGGATGTTTTGCATCGTTCTCGCTTAAGCTACAGTCGAACGCCTTTAGAGCGAAGTACCGTACATCTAGATACCGTACAGCTAGAAATAGAACAGGGGGACAATTATTCTTTCATTATACACATCATTCTGTTGTATAGGCGTTTGTCGCAGTCGCGCTCGACTATACTACGCTCGTCAGTTGAGTTGAGTTGGGTCTTGACGCTAGAGGTAGAACTAAGAGGTTGAAACCACCTTGGTCATTCGCGAGCCTCGATTGTTCGTTGACAATTCCTCAAGTACTAAAGTTCTCCTCTGGCGGCAACGCGTTCGCTGGTACTGGAACATCTTGAGACTGAATATGCACGTCATCTTCAAATCTTCACTGATGGCTCTGTAGACAAGGTCAAAGGATCTAGTGCAGCTGCTTTTCACCTTCCCTCTTTGAAGTATGATTGGTCTTTTCCCTTCACTGCAGTTGCGTCCTCCACAACGGCCGAAAGCGTTGCCATTGAGGCAGCTCTAAAGAAACTACGGTTTTGTACGCCTCAACCTGTTGTCATTATTACAGATTCAAAATCTGCCCTTCAAAGGTTAGAGCACGGGTTCCCTACTGATGCCTTATGTCTTAGCTCCCTACGCTCGGTGCACAATCTCCATATCAAAGGCTTCTCCATACGTTTCCAATGGGTGCCCTCGCACATAGGTATCATAGGCAACGAGATGGCGGACAGACTCATCTATAGAGCGCTGTCTGGGAATCCATTGAGAAGAGTGCCTCAAGACGACAACAGACTCTTCAGAGAAGCGGTGTTGTGCCACTTCAGTTCTTTGTGGAGCTCACCTCACAAGCCATGTGTGATCAAGGGTCTCAAAAGACACCAAGCCACCTTACTGCTCCGCATTCGCACGGGCTCTGCTCGCACCCCTGCGTGGATGTATAAGACTGTCCTGGCGTTATCACCATTATGTTCAACGTATGTTGTGTGCGGTGACATAGAACATTAGCTAATATGCTGTACTGTGTATAACGCGGAAAGGAGGGTGTTATTCGGGTCCCTCAAGCAGACAGGAGTTCCTCACAGCTCTCTTCAGGACATTGTTTTCCCGAGCGGTAACCGGTTGTGTAGGAAGGAGGTCTCTCGCCTTCTTTTAAATTACCTACCGGACACGGATTTGGCCTCCGCATAGTGAACTGAGGAGTGACCATTTGCAATTGTGAGGTCTGTGTTTGATTATGTGATTTATTTATTTCAAGTGTCGCTACGGTGGAGCAATTGCCGGCAGCAACTGCAAGGCTAATCCCACCAGTAGCCTACAACAACTCAACTATACTACGCTCCTCTGCGATGCTCAAACACTTGTGGGCTTTCTAAGTATACACTCGCGCAGCCGAAGGCACCAAACGATGACTGCATGGCGACAATGAAAGGACCATTCTGAAATGATGAAGACAGTATGACGACGACAGCGTGACGACGACGTCATGAGTATGATGGGAGGATAACGATGGTGCGAGTGACAACGACTGTACGACGACGATTGTACAACGACTGTTTCAGAACAATTGCTTGACGACGACGGTATGACGAGAATCGGATGACGAAGCTAGAATTGCGACGATGGCATCACGGCGACGGCACCACGACGACGGCATGACAATGAATGTGTGGCGACGACTGGATGACGACGATGGTATGGCACTGACACCCGCTGTTCGGGCTTAGTGGTTATGGGGTTGCGTTGTTAAATACGAAGTCATGAGATCGAACCGCGACCGCGGTGGCCGCATTTCGATGAGGGCGAAATTAAAAAACGCCAGCGTGCCGTACATTGGGTGCTGGTTAAAAAACCCGGTGGTAAATATTAATCCTGTGTCCCTCGCTACGGCGGGCCTCATTTTTAGATCGTGTTTTTGGCACGCGAAACCTCAGAATTTTTTTCTTAATGACGATGGTGTCATAATCACAACTACAGCATAACTACTGTGGAATGACGAAGGAATGATGTCGATGGAATGCCGAAGACAGTATATTATATTTTTTTTCATGCAAGACAACGTGACACATGGATGACTTCCTTCCGCAAAGCTAAAGATGGCCTCGCAAATGAGCGTTTTCGTGTGCCCAATTAGCGCGAATAGGAAAGAAGAGGTTAACGTTTTCATTTAGGTGAGCTCTGAGCCTAAGCTTTAAGCAGCAACCAGAGCAAATGTATCGACATTTATGAGCTTTTCTAATTATGCATTGTGCTTCTTTCTTAAATAAAAGCTGTGCTTTCCAACGGTAAACGAAGGATTCTAGTCTTCGTCGATGTATTGTTGAAGTTTTTCTCTGAATCGGAAACGTCAAAAGCATTGAATTTCGTCGTAGCATAGAACCACTGGTTATGAATGGAGGAGAATATTTTCCATGTGTAGGTGTGCCTTCGATGTCTCGATACGCTTTCCCGCTTCACGAAAACCAGCCTTTCCCAACCTTTTCGAGGCATTTCTATGAGAAAGTTTTGCTTTTCATCCTTGCTCGGCAATTAGGACATAGAAACAGTGTTGTCGCCAAATCTATGTTTGACAGGACAGGATGGCATTCTTACGAACCGCTATCATGAGCAAATGCCTTTACTAATCCGATCCTCATGCCATAATTGAAGGATTCATTTTGTGTTAGACTACTTATGAGCCGACTGCAGGCGACACTTGATTTCACAGCTCATGACAGCCGATAAAAAGTGCCACGATAAGGAGTACACGATACAGAAGTAACCACTAATTCAAACGTATTGTTTGTCATGTCATATACTTTTTTAGTCTCTAAAGACCACGCGGAGAAAGACGAAGTGTTTCTTTGATAGAACACATGCATGAGAGAGAGAGAGAGAGAACTATTTGGTCCATTAAGGGTTTAGCGTTCGGTCTTCGTCTTCATCGCTGTAGACGCTTGACCTTAGCAGGGTTGGGCCCCTAGTCCAGGGCTCCACTGAGCCGCGCTGCTTCGCTTGCGTGCTGCACCATTGCCCTTTGGGCGGCAAGCTCGCAGCTGGTGAGCCGGCTCTCCCACTGCTCCGCACTCGGGGTTTTGTGTTGGTGGAATGTGCAGTTACGTTTACACTCTCAGGTTATATGGTAAAGCGTGGGGGTTGCCCCGCACCACGGGCAAGTGTTCCTAAATTGTGTCGGATACATCTTGCTTAGTATATGTGAGTTAGAGAAGGTTCCCGTTTGCAGCCTCCGCCAACTAGCTGCTTCTTGCTGTGTTAAGGCTTTGTGTGGCGGGGAGTATCTAATTCTATTGCCTTTGTGGTAGTTCAGTAACTCTGAATAGCCGATCTCCACGGTGAAGTGCTGTCCCAGGGCGTGTGGCCGCTCGACTCGGTACGTGATCTCGCGAGCCAAGCTGTCTGCCCTTTCATTTCCTTCTATCCCCGTGTGTGCCGGAATCAAGATTAGTTTGTGGGTTGCGGTGTGTCTGAGGTGTTCTGCCTTGTGGAGGATAGCTAAGGCAGCCCTGCAGATTCTACCCTTTGTGTAGTTCGTGCATGTCTCTTTTGAATCCGATTAAATGACCATTGATTTGTCTTTTCGATAGCCCTCAGCCGCTGCCAGCGCAACAGCGACTTCCTCCGCTTCCACTATCCTGTCGCTACGTGTAGTTGCGCAGGTGATTAGCTTGCCTGCGTTGTCAACCACTACCGAAGTTGCCTTAATGTAATTTGTGTGTCTATTCCATGGATACAGTGTTGCATCCGTGAAAACCGTGTTTTCTAGCTTGGCTAAATGCCTTTCCACATAATCTGCCCGCGCCTGCTCTCTGCAACACTTCTTTTTGACATGTCGCCGGTTCACTATTCCAAGGAAAAAAACTTGGCTTGGATTTGCCTCTTGGGCTAATTCTTCACTTTGGGGCTACCGTACTGGGTTACAGCCATAGGAACGTTTGTGAAGACCTCTGCTACTTTCTGCACGAGGCAAAAAGAATTACATGCTAAAATTGTTTCTTTACTTTATATGCTCACATAAATTTTACTGTAATACTTAGAGTTTTGATCCTTCATAGCTGTATCAGTAGACATCTTAATTTACACTGACAAGATACTTGTTTCATTTCACCTTATTTTCCTAAAAAATGAGGACTTCTTTCCCCTCCCGATTCATAGCGAATACACAACAGTGGGTTGCGCCATTTCACTAAGGAACAATAACAAGAACATTTGTATTTGTTTCTCCACTTTCTTGCTTTGTTTTCTTGCATTTCCGGGAGCTGCGGCTCCTTCCTTGCGGCAGCGAATGAAGAGAATTAACTCTGAGGACTTTGTCGTGCGCAGCTGTCAGTTTGGATAACGTTCAGGAAACGTGGAAGCGCGTCAAGCGATACCGACAACGAGGCCATTGAGTTATGCTCGAACAGCTCCGACTCATCGGACGATGACGTCAAAATTTGTGATAAGTATAACAGCAAAAAGGAGACTACTGCAGGCGTCATCGTCGGCAAGTGTTTCTACCATGAAGAGTGCACCGCAGCGCTGCCCGCACACTGTGCTCGACATGGCCCTGGACCCGACGGCCAATTTGCGGCTCCTAAACCGGTAGCTCCTCTCTTCGTTGCTCCGGAAAATCGCACCAAATGAGATTAAAGACATGAGAATAAACTCGTGGGAAAATGTCCTAGCAGTTCGACCGGGTGAGTTTACCTGTCTCTACCGGGTGAGTTGTGTCTTAACCGCAAGAATCAGGAAACGACGACGAAGCCGGGCATCGCGATGAAGAAAAAAAAAAGAAAACATTCTATTCACGTGATTGGTACATGGTGGTGACTCTTATCCGAGTCTCGAGCGATTCTGATTAACACGAGGTCCAGCACGGCCTTAAACAACCCCCTTGCGGTCTTGTGATCGTCGCTGTTCTTTTGGGGAGCCTGTGGAAGTATTAGTGCTTTCGTCAGGTTCTGCCGTCGACGACCTCCTGCCCTTCGGTTTGTCTTCTCTTCGTCCTTCCCTTTGTGTCAGCTTGGGGAATAAAAGGGGTGATGCTGTTTCAGAGGAGAGGCCAATTATGTCGAAATGGAAACGCCCGCTTAATTCAACGCTTCTCACACGTGACAGGTCGATGTCCAGGCTTATCGTAATAGCCTTTTCTGGGATGAGGCAGATCATCTTGTCACGGGAACGTGCGCCAGAATATCTCTCACAGTTCATAGGTCGATCATAACAAGCCCCACCTTTCTGTGCGGCACTATCTACAATAGCTGCCTAGACTTCACATTTATTTCACGCTCCTTGACCAGAAAGGTTAGGTGGTCTTCGAATATTGAAACGCGGGGAAGTGACCGCCTCCCATCTTAGGATTGAAGGGCTGACGGACTCCAAGTTATCCGGCGTCTCCCAATCTACCGACTGGCCGATATTCAAGTTAGTTATGGAAGATGGCTGTCGAGATAGCTTATCCTGTACCCTAGATTACAGTATAAAGGGTGCCCTACAGGCTTCCCTGCATTCAGACAGTTCATTACGCAGCCAGACGCGGCAGATCAATAACGGCGGAAGCAGTGCAGCCATTAGGCCAATGAAACGTCGCAGCTGAAAAAAAAAATTAACCAAGACAAACACGTTCGCTTGGTGGCGGCTATTGAATGTTGGACGCATAGACTGGCTGGGATATTATTGTTATCTAAATAAAACGATCCTGCGTGATGCTGCTCAAAGGAAACAATAACTCCGTACGCAAATATTACCACCGTACAATTTGAATCGATAAATGGCACGGACTGCGATGAGTATCAGTGGGCTGCTGCTTAGCACAGGTCAGTGAGGCCTCAAAACCTTTATTCAAGTGATAGAGCGCAGACTTTAATAACATAAGTCCAATAAAACAATGATCTGTGTCACGGCCTGTCACCCGTTCACCGGCGGCGCGAAGTCGTCAATGGGGTAAAGAGCCGGTTGGTCCTTCCGTACTCAAGCGAACACAGTGAAGATGTCAGAGTCGGTAGAAAGAAAAAAAGATATCTACTGACAACGATACACAAATTAAATGAAACAGAAAAACACAGGAACACTAACAGACGTATTTAATATAGATCAATGACGACGACGAAAGAAATACATCCAGCAATTAACAGTGAATATATAAACTAATACTAGGGCGCTATAACGTAAAACTATTCCAAACTTTTCTATTCCAATTCTGCTATCAGGCCTCCACGATTGGTGAAAAACTTTTTTCGACCACCCCCACTTCACCTCTCTGTCACGCCACGTCACGAAAACCGCGATAGCTCCCCATCTGATATGATGTGTACACACTGATTATGCATGATTTGACAGAAGAAAGAAAAACAGTTATTTCTGATTCGACCCCTTTTCACCATTAGCCCTCGGCTATTGGTAAAAAGTTTTCGGGCTGCACCCACTTCACCTGCCTGTCACGCGACGTCACAAAACCGCACAAACTCACCGCGTCAAAGTGACGTGTACGCGATAAAGATGCATTAATATGCCGAACAAAACTGAATTTTCTTCGGAATAGCCGCAGGCTGCCCCGTTCCGAAAGGAATAAAAGATGGCTGCCGCCGATCGCTGAGACGCTGGCTACTGGCACCTTCCGGAAAGCATGGGTGTATTTGCGTATAATAAAGCTTCTTGCGTGGCCGTGTAACGTTTTCGAGCACTTTCGGCACATTTACCACCTCATTCTGCCAACTCTTCTTTGCTGAGGGTCATTTTTAGCGTCATTCTTAAGCTTCCGTTGCATGCCGCCGCGATTTTCGACCAGCCACCACAAGCTAAGTTAGGGAAAGCCGACCAATCGCAGACGCCGGCACCACCCTCTTCATCCGGTTATCGATTTTCAGTGCACTGGCTCTGCCCCAGCGGATCCCTCTCTCCTTGAGCATTCTCCTCGCCTCTTGTCAGCCAATTAGATGCAACAAGCCGCTCAGTGTAGGCAATGTTATTCGTTTTTCAAGCAAACAAAAGTGACCTTCTATGGACGAGGAGAGTGTTTCATTGGTCTGTACAGACAACCCTGTGGGTGACCGCCCGGTGCTTGCGTCGGTGGTTACGCAAATTTGACGTCAGGAGATCGGAATAGAAACATATTGGAATAGTTTTACGTTATAGGGCCCCTACACAAGAATACACTAAATAGTTGTCCACAAAACAGAGTTCAAAAGAAAACAAATGATGGCATACGCATGGCCGGGCAGCAGCAGCAAGCCCATAAAGCGTGGAGTCGATGGCAGAGCTTTCCTGAAGAAGACTGGCGAGCCGATCACGTTTCGGTGGATGCGATTGTTGTGCTGGACTTCCCGGGAGTCTAGATCTGAGGACTTCCCTCGAGCAGGTTGAGCTTACTCGAAGGGAACTACCGTGAGCTTCGTTCCAAACGTTGGTTTGTCGTCTCTTACGTCAACTAGCCACTCGGAGTTCAGACGCGGCTAGGTGGCCCACGCGATACTGGACGGCACTAGCCCCTCGTCGCTTCTCAGCAGGTCACATATGTTTAGCTTCTATACTGCCTAGCTCGGTCTAAAACCTGCGTTAAATAACTTATCCTTTCCCTATTCGCCTGGGTAGGGGAACGGCAGATATTGGTAACGATCCAATCAAGTTCACCCAATTGTATCCCGACTCCTCCCAAGGCCATGGCCGCGCCTTTTTTAATTAGGGGCGAGGGAACGGGTGATTCCTTCCTGCTGTTAGAGGTCGCGCATTTGCATTGCAGCACACAGGCACGTACACACGCGCACACTTGAGTCTGTGGCGGACCTCTATTGTCCGTTCACAAACACAGGAGAAATGACGGCAGCCGGCCATACGGCACCGCCAGCAAAATTACACCGTCAGCAATTCGTGGACACGGGATTACACAGAGGCACCACATATTTCGGGCTATTCGCACCCCTGCCGTCTCAGCAAGCTTCTCAATGCACGCGCGGGGCAGAGAATACACAGGGGTTCATATACAAAAAGCTTTCGGGGCGTCGCGGTCGCACCCACAACAAAAGAAATAATCTCTAAGCCTGCCTTTGACTTTTTTTTTTTTTTGCCGATTGCCCCTGTAGCCGGCAATACCCGTCTTGCTCGCCGGTTGCTATTTCCGCGACCTTTTGGCGCCCGTTGATCAGTGCTTCGCCTATTCGAATAATGCCGTACCGTGACAACCTGCTTATTTTGTGGAAGAGTTACATGTTAACTGTGTTCGTCGGTTACTATATGCACATTTATATACCAAATATTTAGCCATGTTTAGCGCCCCTAGCAGAAAATTACGAATTAAAGTACACGACCAACAAAATTAGAGCCGCTCCACTTACGCGCTTCATTCTGGAATGCGCCGCGGTAGATCTTTCGCCCTCTGTGGGGATCACTGCAACTTGAGAGTGTGCGAGGCATGGTAATACGGGCATTCATTTTCTGGGCCTCTGGGACCCGACGATATTACAGGACGGAGTGCCCAAGAGTGCAAACAAACAAAGGAGCATTTATTTTACCTTCTATACAGTAAGCTAGCTAGCCCCATACTACACTCAACTAGAAGGAAGTAGTGTGTTCACGAGCGGCGCGTGCCATGCATTGGCGTAAGGAGGCAAGCGTGGAAAGGTTTGGCACTTGCACGCGAGCCCACGCGACAGCAGCGCCGCCACCAACAACCATCGCTCATTTCTACTGTTGCCCGTTTTGCTGGTTCTGCGCTGCGCGCGTGTGCGTCAAAGTTTGTTTTGTTTGCGATTTATTGTTGTAGTTTGTATGTGTGCTTGCGCCAGGTGTCTTTCACTGCGAAGCTGTATATGACTATTCATCCGTCCATTTGTCGCCTGCATGCCGAAAAATCCTCTGGCACAACCCCATGCGCATGCGCGAAAAAGAAAAGAGAAAGAGAGGCACTAGTGGCATGCACCAGTAGTGACGTCGTTGCTCTCCGTCGCAGCCAAGCACGCGCGGATCAGTTTCTCTCCGCCTCCGAACTGGGTGGACCACGCGTCATACGCACTCCTGAGGAGCAGGCAGCTTTAGATCAGCAACGCCGGGAGCAGAACCGGGAACGAGCTCGTCTACGCCGCGCCGATGCTGCAACCCGGATCCGGCAGCCTACCAAGTCTTCGTTTAATGAACCGTCGGTATTAACACAGTGATAAACACCGGGCCGCACGTTTCAGCTTCGCTTGTTAACCATCTGTATCCAGTGCTTGGGCTGTGATTTTTCTTTAAAATGTCCTAAATATTTAAGAATTGCCGTTGGCAGATAGCACAATTCTATACCTTCTTCTAAATTACTCCATGAGGTGGCCATTACTTCTTTGAGAAATCGAAATACCTAATTAAAAAATTTAAATATTTACCCTAACTGCTCAATAATTTATTTCTACTGTAATGGAGTGCATTGAACAGTTCAGTTGGTAGCGTCTGTTCGTAATCGAGAAGGCAGGTCACGCAGAGCAGGAACAGCTGGTTACCCGAACGGCTCACATTCGTGCTAAGCACTGGCGATCCGGCTGGCCCACTGGTTGCACTGCAGGCACGGAACAGACGATCTGGCTGGCCTTGTACTTATGCTCTTCTTCTTCATTACAATTACCCCCGGTGCAAAAGCGGAACCATCCTGGCGACTTACGACGTGCAGACGAGCGGGTCATAGAATTGTTTCAGGCGGCGAACGTGAACAACATCCCGTCCACGGCGTCGCTTGTCGGATGTCGGTGTAAGCGGCTCTATGACATAGTTGGCCGGAGAGGTGCGTTCTACGATGCGTTATGGTCTATCATACTGCGAGAGAAGTTTTGTCGAAAGTCCAGGCGTGGTAGAAGGCACGGACAACAAGACAAATGTGCCGGGAGCGAAGTTCGGATTCGTAGCGTCGCCATCACAATTGGCTTTTTGTCGTTGTGGGTCGGTGGAGGTGAACTTTCTGGCTTATTGACGGCATTCCTCGGCGTATCGGGTGACGGCTGAAACGGGAGCACACTCTGACGTGTCTGGTGTATAAGGCAAAACCGTATCGATGGTATGGGAAAGATCGCGACCGTAGAGAAGGAAGTACGGAGAAAATCCTGTAGTACTTTGTGTAGCCGTATTATATGCGCACGTGACAAATGGGAGGATGATGTCCCAGTTTGTATGCTCCGATGAAACGTGCATGGCGAGCTTATCACCAAGGGTGCGATTAAACGCTCCGTAAGCCCGCTAGTTTCAGAATGGTACGCCGTGGTGGTCTGGTGAACTATGCGGCATTGAGCAAGCAGAGCTTCAACCACCTGCGACAAAAACACACGGCCTCTATCACTCAGCAGCTCCCGAGGTGGGCCATGATGAAGAATGAAACGATGGAGCAGAAAGGATGCAACGTCACTGGCGGTCGCTGCAGGTAGAGCAGCGCTTTCAGCATAGCGTGTAAGGTGATCAACTGCGACAATGATCCATCGTTTGCCAGCGGGTGTTAGCGGTAGCGGCCCGTACAGGTCAATTCCCAACCAGTCGAAGGCACGAGCAGGGCACGGAAGCGGCTGTAATAAACCGTGGGCCGGATGAGGCGGAGATTTGTGGCGTTGGCATTGCGGGCACGAGCGGACAAACTTTTGGGCAAAAGTAAACCTTCCTCGCCAGTAGTAACGTTGCCGTAGGCGGTCATACGTCTTGAAAACGCCTGCGTGTGCACATTGTGGGTCAGTATGAAAAGACGCGCACATGCCGGAACGCAAAGTCTTAGCGATAACCAGAAGCCACTTGCGACCATCGGGCTGGTATCGTCGATACAAGAGGTTATCCCGGACAGCAAAATGGACAGCCTGGCGACGCAGGGAGCGGGAGATGGGAGATGCAGGCGAGCCAGAAAGGAGATCCAGAAGACAGGCCACCCAAGGATCTTTGCGCTGCTCTGATGCGCAGGTGGCGATGTCGACCGAGGATACCGCCTCAATGGTGCAGAGGGAGGCCGTGTCGACTGGCTGCGGAGAGCGGGACAGAGCATCAGCGTCAGTGTGCTTGCGACCTGAGCGGTAGATGACGTGTATGTCGTAATCTTGAATGCGCAGAGCCCAACGGGCAACGCGTCCAGACGGGTCTTTTAAAGAGGATAACCAACAAATGGCGTGATGGTCAGTAACGACATAGAAAGGCCTGCCATATAAATAAGGGCGAAACTTCCCGAGTGCCCAAACGATGGCCAAGCATTCTTTTTCTGTGACGCTGTAATTGCGTTCCGCTTTGGTCAGCGCCCGACTGGCGTAAGCAACGACGTACTCGGTGTAGCCAGGCTCGCGCTGCGCAAGGACAGCGCCAAGGCCAATACCACTGGCATCGGTATGCACTTCAGTTGGGGCGGTGGGGTCGTAGTGTCGCAGTATAGGCGGAGACGTCAGGAGATGGCGTAAGGTCACGAACGCAGTGTCGCAAGCAGGAGACCAGGAGGATAGGTCGTTGGCACCACTTAAGAGTTGTGTCAGAGGTGATATAATTGAGGCAAAATTGCGAACAAAGTGTCTGAAGTAAGAACAGAGGCCGATGAAGGCGCGGAGTTCTTTGAGTGTCTTAGGTTTAGGAAACTCTGCCGCAGCGCGAAGTTTTGATGGGTCGGGGCACGTGCCGTCTTGTGATACGACGTGACCTAGAATCATGAGCTTGCGCGCGGCGAACTGGCACTTTTCCAGGTTCAGTTGCAGGCCTGCGTTGGTCAAGGACGTCAACACTTGCCTAAGTCGAAGAAGATGCGTGCTGAAACCAGGGGCGAACACAACGATGTCGTCGAGGTAGCATAAACACGCGCTCCATTTTAGACCGCGCAAGATATTGTCCATCATTCGTTCAAACGTAGCAGGCGCATTGCATAGGCCAAATGGCATCACATTAAATTCGTATAAACCATCTGGAGTAATGAATGCAGTTTTAGGGCGATCAACTGCTGACATCGGGAACTGCCAGTAGCCCGAGCGTAAATCCAACGAAGAGAATTCAGCGCCTTGCAAGCTGTCCAGAGCGTCGTCAATGCGTAGTAGAGGGTAGACGTCTTTTCGCATTATCTTATTAAGACGGCGATAATCGACGCAGAACCGAATAGAACCATCTTTTTTTGTGACGAGAACCACCGGTGATGCACACGGGCTATTGGAAGGTCGAATGACGCCGCGCTGAAACATGTCCACATGCTGACTGATCACCTGACGCTCCTTGGCGGATACGCGGTACGGACGCGGCCGCAATGGCGCGTTGGAGCCAGTGTCGATGTGGTGGCTGACGGTTGACGTGCGACCCAGAGTAGGCTGAGCGACATCAAAAGAAGAATGGAACTGGGCAAGCAGGTGAAGAAGCTGGGAGCGCTGCTCGGAAGTAAGGTCATTGGCAATGAAAGGTGTGAATAAGTCAGGTGATGGCGGAGCAGAAGTGAAAAGTGCACAGAAGTCAGTGAGCTCTGCATACAAGGTATCCGGTACGTCGGTTATAAACGTGTCATCAAGAGGCTGAACATGGCCAAGTGCTTCGCCACAAAGAGCCGTCAGTGCTGTAGGAAGCGGATTGCAGACAACGATGGCGCTTAAACCGGCCGAAATGTCAAGCGTGGCGAAAGGGAGGGGAACATCTTTGCGGGTTATGAAGTGTTCCGAAGGAGTGAAGAGGACAGTGCCTTCAGAGACAGCGCCACAGAAGACGGGAACAACGGCAGACGAGGAAGGCGGCGTGGCGACGTCTTCCCGAAGGACTAGCTTAGCGGAAAGAGAAGGGGCGCCGACGAGGGGCACGTCAGACAGAGGCGATAATTCGACTTCAGCACGCGCACAATTGATGACGGCGTTATTTCGCGAAAGAAAGTCCCACCCAAGTATCACGTCGTGAGAGCAGGACTGAAGAACAACAAACTCCACAATATAGAGAAGGTAACGGTCAGCGTAACGGAAAACACGGACAAAGCAAAGTCATTTTTGAACCCTTTGCTAAGCATTGCCATAACATAGCTTTTTATAAATGTTAACACCGTCAACGACACTCCCGCTAATAGCATTGTAGCATTAGTTATAGATAACCATATCAAGGGATAACACCGTCAACGGCATCGTAGGGTTATTTATGTTCTTTGTAGTACTTATTTCCTGCGCCAGAACGGGTAATGAATAAAAGCCTGAATTTAGACCATTGGTGTAAATGCAGGGTCGAGACGGAGGATGCACAGGACGCTTGTAAGGTATCTTGTATAGCGTCGTGGGGAGTTTTCTGAAATGCAGTTGACGACACTTCCGCACTTGTTAAAGCCGTGAGCTTGGTCAATGAGAGGCGCACTTGCCGGAAACAAGATCTGTGGCTAAGATGGCGCAACGGAAGTATGTCGCTTTTTGAGGTAACGCATTTATTGTGCCAAACAACAATATATGCCTCCGCTGAACACATTTGTAGTTTTGTTGTTTAGCTTCTTTCCATTCGTCTTATGTGAACTCATTGCTAAAAGCAAAAGGTGTGGGTATGCACGAAAAGCTGATATGTGACGAGCGGCATTCGGGACACGTCAGAGTTGTTCATGCATCTTCGCACCCTTTGATTTTTGCTAGGAAGCTCACGAGACATAAAAAAAGGCTGGCTCTCCCGTAATCGAGTGTAGATGTAAGCACGAAATGGCAACCAGCAAAGTAGACTGGTTGGAGATAACACTAGGCGCAATCTTAAAACGGGTGTTGTGCATCTTCGCAACGACACACTCAACCACACCACACCACGCCACCATGTGCACTGGTCCATGGACGCTGCCTAACTAGAAGAAGAAAACCGGCCGAAGGCGGCACGAGAGGCAGCGAAAGACGCCAGGGAGAGCGCGCACCGTCCAGCCAGAAGAAGAAAATCACCTGAAGTAGGAGCCCCCTAACGGGTCGCCATCTCTCGAGGCTATACGCAAAACCCGCTCCGCGGAACTTACGGACTGCTGATGTTCAAAAGAAACCGGTCTCAGCACCAAGAGATGACAGTGAAGTATATGGTACCCTGTATCTGCCTCTTGAACGTCGCCTATTGGAAATGACCAATAAAACTTCAGCGTACTACAAGTTGCAGCTTGAGTGATAGTGTGAACAAACATTAGGAAGAACTCGGAAGCAATATTTTCTGTAACTTGGTTGGGCAGTAGCTAGCGTATGTAATGTGGTCCTGTAGAAAGGGTTGGCGGCCAGAGACCGCATTTTATTAAGTTCTGACTGGTTGCCCAGATGATCTCATTTGGTTCTCGCAACTTGCCCGAATGTTCTCGGTTGAGTGCCCGGATAACGGCTCTGGCTATTGGCTTAACGTCACTTGAATAAAACACAATAAAAACGCTATATGATATTGGGACACCACGTGGAGGGGTCTGCGGATGACCTGTTGGTTACCTGAGATTCTTTAATGTGCACATATTGTAAACTCACCAAGGGTTAGTTGGCGGTACATAATCGATGTTCGCCCAGCGCATTTGGCACAGACCACAGCGCTGTGTTTGTTCTGATGTCCGCGTCTAATACGCAGGGAAAACATTAATATGAACGATGGGTTTTACATTTTGGCCCGATAGAAATTCGGACGCCGCGGCTGGGATAAAAGCCGCGACTTTGAACTTGTGTCCAAGAAACACGCGCTCCGCTTTACGTATACCAGCGGGTTTGTGAGGGCACACTTTGTCGCCATACGGCGTGTGTCTGCGACGACTGTCTCAGATGATCAAAAATTGAGAATTCTATACAAAGCGATAATTTTCGCTGGCCAGGCTTCTTAACAGCGCCGTCCTATACAGAACGGGTGTGATAATTACCAATGGAATTTTTCGAGTAACCAAACTTCCGTAATTATCTTGTGAAATTATGGGGTACGTTGTAACATCAGAACTAAGGTAGTCGGACACAAAAAAACATAATATTTTACCGAAAAATTGGGCTCATTGTGCCATTTAGCAGAAATGCGGTCTCACAAGGCACCACGAAATGCGTTCCTGTTCCAGGTTAACAGTTTTTCGTACCACAGTTTTTCCACAATGGGGGGAACCATAATAGGTGGAACAACAATGCCCTTCGCAGCTGATATTGAGTAGGCTACTGACTGACCGAAACTAATGCAAGGCACGGAGTTTCTAAGAAAGCAGAATATTGTGTTCTTTGTACTATCCAGCTTCAATTTCGCCCTTACAACATGCCCCGTAAAATCGTAATTAAACATAACAATTAGTAACCTTCTCTTTATTGTCTATTATATTCGGTGTTATTGCGCCACATGTCATGTTCGCCGCTGCTTACAATCACAGCCGGTAGAAATGATAAATGTTGTGTCGAATCCCTCACTATTGTTAATCAGCGGCAGTCCTCGCTGAAACACAGGGTATAAGGAACATGCAAACTTTCTTATAAAAAAAAAAAACCGTCTCTGCACCTTGGCGCACTGCGAGAACTAAACGAGGTTGCGGCCTATACGCAGCTGCCACCGTAGCCCAGTGGCAAATAGCGTTGGGCTGCCTAGCCAGTGGTTATTGATTCGCATTTCGATGGGGACGAAATGCAAAAGAACGCTCCCGTATTTAGGTTTAGATGCACGTTAAAAAAGCCCAGGTGGCCAAAATTAATCTGGAGTCCGCCGACTATGGCGAGCCTCAAAATCAAATTGTAGTTTTGGCACGTAAAACCCCAGAATATTCTTTTTTAACTGCTGCGGATTGTCTTTATTTTTTTTTGTTGGGGGGGGGGGGGGGGTATACGCGTTGTTGTAGAGCGGGCTACGGAAGCTTTACCTCGCCCCGCAAGGCGGAGTTTCGAATCCAAACTCCTCACATCGCTGTTTGTGCCCCAAGAATTGGCGAGCTGCCGGCTTTCACCACGCCATACTTCCTTTGAATGTCGCGTTACTCGGCGAGCTGAATACGACTCATCGAAGTGGCGCCCGAGAGGCGTAACCGAGATATCTCTCACTCGACAAATGCACTGACGCTTTTCTTCCATCTCAGCGTGAACAGCTCTACGCGAGGAATGTTTCATTGTATTTCAAGTCGATTTCTCGCATCACTCTGTTTCCCTCCGTTCTCGCTGAGTAGAAAGCTTGGGAATTCAAAATAAAGCGCCGCCATATCAAGGTATCCTAAGACCGTTGACTTTTCTTCGACACGCTAAAGCACTCTCTGGTGTTTCATACCGATGCGGTGTTGTATTTTGAGGACTTCCGCTCTTGTGAGTGCTCTCATCTGTACTGTTTTCACTGCGGCACCAGCGACGCCTTATAGACTTTGAACAACATTGTCTGCAGTTTACTGCGTAACACGAGAAGGTCTCGCTGTATGATTTTTTTTTTTAGGCGTCCCGTTTGTCTCCTCCAGTGGCGTCGCCCGCCCAATCGGTTTGAAACACAGTGCGATGGAAGAAAAAAAAAAAAAGCAAGCCAGCGACGTAATGATTCCATTGCACAACGTGTCTCGGCAGTTTGAAACGAACGCGCTACAATGTGCACACAGAGCACTGGGTCTGTTGAGAAACGTGCATTAAATAACCGAAAGTTCGGATTGGAAGAGCATTAAGCGAGGGTAATTTTTGAGGAGGAGCAACCTGCGCAAGTGGCGCTTAACAACAAAAGGAGTGTAATACCGAACCATTCTCGAGTCCGGCTTTAAAGGGCCAGCAGAACGCATAAATTTCACAACGATAGCTCACCTTGACGCAAAATTGTTGAAGTGAAGAAATATCAGTACTGACCGTTGTGCGTGTTGGTAATCCGTACTCAGGAAGAATGCCGCAAACAAAGAGGGACGAGAAAGAAAACACGTGCTAGCGCGGACTAGCAACAATGGTTTCTTTTGAAAAAAAAAAAAACACGGAAAATATATGCCCTGACATAAACACGTGAAGCAGTATAATGAATGGTTAAATAATCAACTTATAGTTCTTGCAGACTCACCGATGGTCTCGCAACGCGCATGTCACAATACTTATGAATAAAAAATGCTTCGTCAATCTCTTTCGCTATCGTATCTTTGTGTCTTGACAGCGCCTTGATTTCTCTTAGAAACGATTTCCCCTTGCATTCTTCACAAAATAGGCACAGAATAGACGACGGCTGCCCTTTCAGAGAAGCTCTGTGTTCCATTAATCGGTTATTCAAACACCGTCCTGTTTGGCCGATGTACCACTTGCCGCAGGACAGGGAAACGTGATACACTGCACCCTTTCCACACTCAGCAAACCCGTCACAGTGTTTGACATCGCAACCACCCCAATTCTGTGCATTACCTTTAACCTTTGCTTCCCATACCGCTGCGCAGATGCGGCCAAACATCTTCTTTCTTTTTTTGCGACGAAGACGACATTTACGCCGAATCTCTTACCCACCTTTTTCATGCGGCGAGACAAGGTGTGCAGATATGGAATACTATTGCTTATTATAAGCGTTGGCCTCTCTTGTCACGACGCCTTTTGCTTCCAATTTTAACTTCCTCAGTAATGTTTCACTGAGAGAGGTCAGAGTACTTGCTGATTAATTTGATTGCCTAAGTCCGTTGAGTTGATTAGAAAAAGCTTGAGTCATTCGATGCGGTCAACACTTGCGCAACGCGGCTTCTGAACAGGATGTGGCAATACCTTGCTTCACTAGCTTCGAGTGACCAGAACGGAAATCAGGAATGGGCTTCACGGACCTCGGTGTATACACCTAACAAGCATGCTCACACCCAATTAGGATATTTAAATCCAAAAACTGAATACCCTGCGGCCTAGGTACTTCAAAGGTGACGTTCAGACCACAAACTTTCTCCGCTTCTGCGCAGCGGTATAGGAAGTAAAGATTCATGGTAATGCACAGAATTCGGGTGATTACGATGTCAAACACCGTGACGGGTTTGCTGGGTGTGGAAAGGGTGCAGTGTATCACTTTCTCCTGTCCTGCGGGAAGTGGTACATTTGCCAAACAGGACGGTATTTTAATAAGCGACTAATGGAACACAGAGCTTCCTTGAAAGGGCAGCCGTGGTCTATTCTGTGCGTATACATTGCGAAGGATGTAAGTGCAAACCGTTGCTAAAAGAAATCAAGGTGCTGGACCACACAAAAATAGAATAGCAAGGGAGATTGCTGAAGCATTCTTCCTTCATAAGTCCGGTGACATATGCGCGTTGCGAGGCCATCCGTGAATCCGTACAATCTAGAAATTCATTATTTAACCACTAATTTTTAATCTGCTGCACGTGTTTATGCCAAGATAGATATTTTGCTTGTTTTTCCAAAATAAACCATTGTTGCTAGCTCGTGCTCGTCCGTGTTTTCTTTCTCGTGCCTGTTCGTTTGCGCCATTCTTTTTAGGGAAATATCACCATCTGAACAGGCAACTGAAGCTGACCTATAATGGGAACTGCATTACGCAATCAGACAAAAATTGCCAAGGAATACTCAAGAATTAGATACATGTTGCTTAGTTTCTTTTTCTTGGTCTGCTACCACGAATTGCATTGCCATATGCTAAGTTAAGATTTCACTAGGCTATGATTCCGAAGCTAACAAGTTCCGCGATAATACAAAGAGTGGCGTACATTACTGTGCTCGGCTAATCGGCGGGCTCAGTCAGTCGCCCAGCGAAAGAACATCAGATCCGGGGCCGCAGTCGAACCAGCCAATTCAGGTTGTCCCATAGTCCACAGCTATTGTTCACCGCATGCGCAAGGGTACATAGTGAGCAGCAAACAGCTTTATTATATTTTGGGGGTTGTGGTTATTTTGTGGGTGTGCGGGAACTGAAAGATCCGAATGTGTCCACATTTTTACAGAATTCGAAGACACGTACGCTGTATGAAGGAACATAAAGCCGCTTGCTTGAACCGCATGTAGCATGCGTTACATCGTTGGGAATTTTCTCGTTTTGTTTTTGACGTGAAATGTGTCTTTAAAGTCGGTGAAAGGCGGCCAAACCTATTCGAACACGGCGTAACGTGTCCGGCGCTACAGGGAGTGCGAGTGCAGCAGATTGCGACAAGTGCCAGGAGCCGCGACTATGTACGACTGCGGCGGGCGCGAGCAACGAGAAGGGAGGGGGGGGGGGGGGCGCTTCATTTCATTACCCTAACGTTCAAACACCCTCTGCAATACAAATGGGCCCACTCTGAGCAGGGAGCGAGCACGATGGAATAATTAGAGCGTAAAATCCCCACATAGCTCTAACATAGGTTGCGTATGTACGCTTTCTAATGCGTGGATAATTGCAACTCGTGTATATTTGGTCGAGTCGTTTCTGTAGCCTATAGGGCCCATATACCGTCCGGAGCGCGTACGAGACGTTTCACGTGTCCCACTGCGGCTATTCTCAAACAGACTACCCGAATATCTTTTTCTTTTTTTCGCAAAGGCCAGTACTGTTGCATGCCTACTGTATTGTTGGCGCTCCGCTGTTTACATTATTTTCACTAAGATATTGCCGTAAGTCAACCCCTCAGAAGACGCAGACCTAATACAGTTTTTGCCAGAGTTCCAAAGCATCTGCTAAGCGCAGTTGTGTTTCGTGATTATGAGCGTAAAACAATCTGTTTTATATTCAAGTATGGGGCACCGCAGTGCATAGTGGCTAAGCTCTACGGCACGGGATCAAATCCCGGCCGCGGCGGCCGCATTTCAATGGGGGCGAAATGCAAGACAGGGTAGGGTGTCTACCAAGCTGACATTTTCAAATTCCCCGAGTTTTCCAGGTTTTCCTTGAGTGCCTTTGCAAAATTCTTCGAGTGACAAAGAGCTTTGTTTTATGTGAAGACAGGCTGACACCATTTCGCCCGATGCTGTAACTCTATAGTAAGCGTGATATAAAATAAAAAACAATGACTTAGTTTAGTTTGAATAGTAAGGAGTAATGTTTATTATATTCAAAATAGAAAACTGAAGGGAAGGGTTAATAAAATGTACAGCGAATAAATTATCTTCTAAAAAAAATGGTAAAGGCCATTGCAAATGGAGCCGAACATTTTCAGATACGAATAAAAAGAGATGCATAGAGAAGTAAATATTTTCTAAAATGAGCTATTTCCATCAATTGATAGCAAGGTCATTGGTATTATGCCCGAACTTTGTCGCAAGTAAGATTCTCTCTCAACAGCTTGCAAGTCAACCTCAACTGTCCTGACAAGGCTCTCAGCCCGCGCACGACGCCTCAGTGTTGTGTTTCACTGCTTTGAAGAGTTTATTTTGGTTTGGATAGGGGTCACCTGCATCTCGGCGTCAGCCAAGATGCAGATGATTGCCACTTTTTGTGCTTAAGCTCCTTCAAAGAAGAGGCGGCACAGTTCATTTCCCGATCATTCCTCAATGCGATGGTCCTTTCTGTTCTAGTCCTCGTTCTGCCGCGCGTTCGCCCCACGGACACTTTGAAGCATCTTCTTGGTCAGTTCTAAAGTCCACGTCCGATCTTTCGGATTTCCTAGGGGCCGCTAAAACTTCCGAAAAATCGGGCAGTTCGAAAAAATGAATACATGTCTTTCACTACCCTTAAGGGCTCAAATCACCACAGGCACCTCCGAAAAAGCTCTGAAGGCCTGCTAGTACACTTATTAGGCATATCGATGCTCGTAATGTGACAGGAGACGGCGGGAGCGCGCGTGTATAATTAGAGAATACGTACTGTAAGCCATGACAATTGCCCCTTCCCACACTTGATAAGCTCCACCGCAATATATTAAGTATATTTCACCGTGTAACAGTTCTGTACTGAGGGGAAGCTAGCTTTCGGAAAACGGCATTATGCAACGCGCCGTGCTTTCTAAGCTTCGAAGCCAATCGCAAGGATTACACAGGCGGAGTCGGTGCCATTACTGATGGCGGCGAGTTCTTTCAATGAAAAACACAGCACCTAGTGGCAAGAACCATAATAGGGAACGTCGAAGCAGCTAGGCCTCGCGTTGCCGCGGTGGTGGCTACGGCTGCCAGCGGATCTGCGTGCGAGAGCGCCGGTTCGAGGCGGCGAGATAATCAAAACAGCGGTGTTGGCTTTGATTACTGCCGTTTCAGACCTTAGGTTGCGACAAAGCGTCCGGAAAATTGGACGGCGAAGGGTTCTTGTGTACGAAATTTCAGGTGTCCTTATACATTGACTGGGGTACGTGGTGGTGCCGCGAAGCCGTCCGCATCATCGGGCATGTTCCAAAACTCGGTAGTCCAGAAAATCGGTCGTTGACTGTACACTGGCAACTCCTCCAACTTACGACACGGCTTAAAAGACCGTTTACCGTGCATTGGGCGCGCGTTAAAGAGAACGAGGTGCTCAAAATTAATCCGTAGCAACCCGCTACAGTTTGTCTGATAATCATATCGTGGTTTTGGCACGTAAAAGACCAGAATTTAATTTCGATTTATCGAAGTATAGGGCCGATCCTGCTCGTCGTCGACTGGAGTTTTTCGCGCTTCTTTCGGCATCGCGGATTGACCGAGCTGGTGACTAAAATGCATAGAAAAAAAAAGAAATTAAAGAAAGGCGCTGGCTGGCGAAATGTGACTTGGCTGCCACTGATAGAATCAGGTAAACGAGCACGCTGACTGTTTTCTGGCGCCGCTCCAGGAATCACCGCAACCTTTACTCCCCGTTATCCCAGCCTTCATCAGAGTCATAATTCATGTCCTGTGTCTCGACAGCCGCCCACAACTCAGCCAGACAAGAGGCCCTCGTAAGAGCTGGAACCTTTATGGGGAGCAAAAAAGTATAACGTCAAGAGCGGTGCACTTGAGCGGGACGCGGGAGACGCGTGCGTCAAGTGCCAACGCTCGAGCGCAGCCAGCCAGGGCAGTGCTGAAGAGTCAAACGAAATTCGAGCTTTTCATGCGTCTATCTCGCGTCGCTCGACGTCGCGCTGCGGTGCTGCACTAAAAAACGCCGCGTATGCGCTGCGCGCAGCAATCCTTACACACCCGTGCAAACGAGAGCGTTCGAATGACACGGACTTCGATACTCAAAGGATTTACGAGGCTCGAATGGCCTCAAGAAGGGTGAGCGCGCCCAAGAAGGCCCCATACAAACAACAGCAACGAGTTCGCCAAAAAGAAAAAAAAAACAAGATTCAATAATGATTTGTAGGATGGCACTTGCGTAAGAACGTGTGCTTCTCTAATAAAGAGCGTCGGTCGATGACACTCTGCTTTCTAGAAAATGCTCGACGGCTGATTGAAGGGCTGATTTCCTTCTCAATTGCTCCTTCACTCTCGATGATTGCCCATCAAACGCACGTGAACGTTTCGCGATCGCTACGGACTTTCGAAGATGGTGAAAGGCAACCCGTTTTTGATTAACCTTTGCTGTTACGCAAACGCCGCCAAGAGTAGATCGAGCAATGATGAACGCTAGCAGCCTACAAAGAAATAATTTTGGAACGTTATTCTTGGTTTTGCCGTAGATTACAAATACTTCGAAAGCGAATATGTCACACCCTCCGCCGACGTTAGTCCTACCGGTCGACGACGCATGAGTAACATCAGCGACAGTGCTCGCAATACGTGGGCGATGTTATCTGACGAAACACACGTCCAGTGTCGAGGTAGATGTTAGAGTACACGTGAAGAGCTAGATTGGAACAGTTAGCCGTAACCAGCCAAGTCAAAATGGTGAAAATTGAATAGAATTCTTGCGTTTTACGTGCCAAGATCACAATTTTATTATGAAGCACGCCGCAGAGGGGGACACGCGTCGGGGAGGCACGCCGTTGAATTAGGAAGGAACAGCGCCAACTAAGACGATCACAAGTGGGGAGAACGACACAGGACAAGCGGCAATTGGCGCTTGTCCTGTGTCGGCCTGTGTTGTCCTTGTTCCTGTGTTGGCGCTTGTCCTGTGTCGTTCTCCCCACTTGTGATCGTCTTAGTTGGCGCTGTTCCTTCCTAATTCAAGTATGCACCCTCTAGCCCAAATGAATGTTGTCCTGAACCATGCACGCCGTATAGCCAGAATTTCATCCCGCGATCTAGTGCTTAGCAGCGCAACACCTTTGCCGCTATAAGACACCGCGGAGGGTGCCTAAACAGTGGGGGAGGAAACAAAAGGCATATGATCATCTAGCACGAGGCAACGCGCTCATTGCAAAGACAGCAGAGGTCTCACCTTGAAGTCGAAGACAGTCGCATAAACTTCCTAAAGGTTACTGAATGATTTAAAACGTGACAAATCAATCATAATTCGCGGTATATAGCATTTCGTGGGCCGCTCAGTAGATTTACCTTTTATGTTGATATTGCACCTTTTTATTTTGTCTCTTTTAGCCGCACTGTCTTTGTTACGTACTGTTTCTGTCTTTCTTTATTGATTTCTTTCTTTTAACTGCCCATTTTTTTTATAGATACTGTTAGCCTAAGAGAGGAGGAGCAGCGGGCATCACCCACGATGTTAACCTCTCCTGCACACAGATATTTTATTAATAATAATAATAATAATAATAATAATAATAATAATAATAATAATAATAACATATACGGCTACAAAGCTTGCTGCCCTGCGTGCTTCTGTAGACTGTACCAGCTAACGTTAGACGGGCTGTTCAACGAAAAAACAAAGATTTAAAAAACAACGTGCAAGATAATATATGAAGACCTACGGTATTCGGGTATAATAAGACTGACGAGCGAACCGGTAGGTTGTAGAATCGGATTGTGCACAGTGACTTTTAAATTTTTTTTTTTCAGTGAACAGCTTGGCAGGGACGCACAGAATACAACACGCCCTACAACAGAAACCAGCAATTTGGTCACATTTTCATGCGATGTGTTTAGAAAAAGTTTATTCAACAAGAGACGATACGAACACTGAGTCACAATCACGGCACAATTCCACCAGGACGATCACATATACAAAGTATAAAGCACTGTATACACGGCACGTTTTCAAAGAAGTGTCCGAGTCCTCAGTAACACATAACGACATATATCTAGAGACCCACGCAACACACAGTTCCACAGAAACTAATTGTCACGTTATATAATATGATGTTGATATATAGTGTACAACGCGATAGCGTTAAGGGCCCCGTGTCGCATTGTCGGGTGTCGGTGTCCGGCAATAAAGAATTTCGAACCACGCATACCAGGCACTTCATGTGGCGCAAGGAAGTTACTGAACTAATTTAATTTCTCAAGGCAAAATACGCAGAAAAATCGTAAAATACAACTTACACAGAACCTACAGACATGATTGTGTGGGATCGTAATTTTAATATACGAGAAAAAATTATTCTGTTACGCAGAAAGTGAAACACAAACTCCTTTTAACGCGATAGCCTTTTCCAGCTGCCGTTTGAGGTCTGTCTTAGCAGAATCGGCGCGGCCCCCTCGGTTTCTTGCACACCATCAAAAAAAAAAAAGAACCACAAAGCTCGGCTTTGTGATAGCGTCCGCATGCAGCGTTTCCAGGTAAACATTACGGTTACATAAGCTGCAGTTGCCGGGAAGCCTGAGAAGCACTCGGGGGTCATTGAATGCTATGGCGTTCCACTCTTAAAGGCGAAGCTTAAAGGGAAGCTGAAGAGTTTTCCAGAAAAAATGAGTGAAGAGCTGTACGCAATGGTTTTCAGCCCTCCGAATTCAAATATCGCATCGAAATTGAGCGAAAAAGAGCGCAAACAGATTTTATTTCGACGAAAAGTGCAGCAGCAGACTCGGGGCAGCTCGCGCGTCTCGTTTCCGCCTGTGATTGGTTGAGCGCCTCGTGACGTCAACAATGGTGCTCGTCCCGACTGACCGCTGCTGCTAAGCATGAAGCACGGTGCAAGGTGGTTTGGCGCTGTGGTTTGGTGAGACGGTAATGATAAATTTCGACAGCTTGCGTTTCTCTGAGGAGTTCGGCGTTGCTCCCTACATGTACGTAGCCGACCTCTCCAAGAAGCAAAAGATGCTGGTAGCAAGCAGCGCTTTCGACGCGAACGAAAGCGAAGTGTTAGCCTCTCCTCGTGTTAGAAAAGTTCTTTGGTGAGTAAGTTTTTTGCAAAGCTGCATTCAGCGATCCACTGAGTTCGTTTCCGGGCAAATAACTGTACTGTTATATTCCTGCATGCCTCCTCGTAGAAAGTAAGCAAGGATGCGATCGGTCGGCATTTGTGCGCTGCCCGAAAGCTGTCGGCAATCTACAGAGGCGGTTTACAAGCGGGAAAATTTTTCCGGCTATTGTAGCACGTGTAGCGACCATCAGCGCGCCATCCGCTCGCTACTCGTAACGGGAGCCGTAAAGGCAGCGAATTGCGATGGCTACGTGAGACAGCCGGTTTCTATCTGTGTGCGAGGGGGAGCGCAGCGTCCTGGCTTGCGCCGGCTTTCAAACACATGCAAACTTTACACTTGCACTGCATTATGATAGCTGCATGTAGGCTGCTGCACAACACTCGTGCGAATAGAAAATTAACGGCGGTTTGCGACGAGAGAGAGAGAGAGAGAGAGAGAAGGGCAGACAGAAAGGCAGGGAGGTTAACTAGACTGAGTCCAGTTTGCTACCCTACACGTGGGGAGGGGAATGGGGAGTGAAAGAGGGAGAGAGAGAACTTAGGTGTAGGATGTCTACAGTCTGGCACTCAAGTCTGTCGCCCTCAAGTAGCGAAAAAGCGCTCGAACTGCTTTCTGGGCCAATGAACTGTGAGGCCAGGCCCCCAATATCTTCGCTTCCGTAAATGGCCTGTCATCCAGTCTATTTAAGGCACACTGGAGAGTCTCGCGTTGATACCGAACCTGCGTCAATGGTGGGAGATAAACATGCACCTTCCGTTCAGCGTGTTAACACGAAGGAGCTAGCAGTAAATGAAAATCCAGGTTTGGACGAGTTCATGTATTCATAAGGTCTTCCAAGACCAGTTACCATCCGTCCGCCCACACCGGTCCCGTCTTTGTGCGTTCATTGCCCCGACCTTCTCGCGCTGCGTTTTGAAAGCCTGCTAGCAGCAAGTCGTACTCTCATTTATTCACGCATTGTTGATAAACTCTGCATGGTAGTAATCGCCGTCTCGGCAGTGCACATCACTGTCGTTCTTGGGCACATAAAATTCTTTCGATTTACAGCAGCCTCCCACTTAGCTGAAATCTTCTTGTCTTGCCGGAAGTAATAGAATATCGGGACATCGTCGCGGCCGCTGGTGTTCGCGGGCATGATCGGCCCACCACTTCAATTGATGCTGCGCACGTAAACTACCACTCTACATACACACAAACAAAGGAATGCAGTGTCGAGCGAAGCAGATTATGACGGCACGCACGCAGAAACAAGCACGGTAAGACACGGTAGTGGAGACTGCGAAGGAACAGAACACCAGTGCTGACGTCACTACGTCCCGGTTTCCGGTCTCCTTTCGCATCGACAGCGTCAGCAGCAGTGCGCGACGCGCGACGGGGGGCGGAGCGACAGCGCAATTTTAACTGGCGATTCCGTCGCTCCTAAGTGAAAAATCTCCCCCAAAATTTTACCTGCATGGTTTATAAGGTTCGCGCATCCGTATATGAGTTTATTATTGAATTCGACAGACTCTTCAGCTTCCCCTTAAGCGTCCTCCAAATTTCTGCTAGTCAAAGGCAGCCCTTCAGAGTTTGTAGTTTGCCCTGTGCAACATGACTCACGGGTAACCGGTGCAGGACATGTGAAAAGATCGCAAGCAAGGCCGTCAGACAGGACATGACATAATAGAGGTGACACGCCAGAACGTACCGACAGCCTCGTCAGCAATAACTTTGCTGACGAGGCCGCCCGGTCCGCCCATGAAGGATCGCGAGTAGTTCCGATCGCACCATCAAGAACCGACGCAGCAAGGAAATTGTTTCCTGTCTCGGACTTTCGCGTAGACTTATTGGTCGTGTCCCACTTCCCCGAAGTGTTGCCTACACGAAGATGATCCTTCGTTAAAGGTGCAACTGCCATCAACAATTCGCCGCTCCAACGCACCGTTGTTATGCCGCATCTGTATAGGAGTTGCCTTCGCGAAAGCGTATTCGTTCCGCACCTGGCTGTCTGACACACCTACGTGCGAGCCCTGCGGGATAGAAGAAACTACTGAACCCGTCACGTGCTTTTGTTGTCGTTATGACGTCCGGCGCCACTCTTCCAGATAGCATTCAACTGGTTCAACTCAAGACCACTCAATGTCAGGATACAGTCATGTCGTCCAAAAATAACAACTGGGATATGATTACACGCACGTATGTTGGAAAACTTGCACAATCTGCTATAACGAGCCGATATCGCTTGCCAAAGAGAAAGAGAAAGAAGAGATGGTATGCTCTACAGCAGATGGAGGTAAGCAGATGGAGGTACACCTAGCCATGCTGTTTGGCGTGTTTCACCAGGCTGTAGAGATACACACATGCATGCAAAGTACGCGTAGACGCGATATCGCGTGCACACGTGCCGTATGAAGGCAAAAAAAAGAAACAAAAGAAAAGCCAAGCAATATTCCACTTAATAATAAAGAATCGTCGCAGTCTTCTTTTGTCCCCTCAGGCAGCTTCCAACTACGCCAAAGGGAGCATAGTTGTGAGCGCACAGATGTATCGTGCAATGCCCTTTTTGACGCGTTTGCCAATGAGTGCTATGAAACTATAAGCACAGACGAAATTGACATGGTGAAAGACCTGTAACTCTCGCTTGAAACGCCCATGTGTCGCAACAAACAGGAGGAAATAGTGGAGGCATACCCTATGTCAAATAGGAGCCACTCCTCACTACAATATATCTTGTGGGTAACAGAAGCACACGCAAAAAGAGGAAAGAAAAGAAACGAACGAGCGATGCAGCCACGCGTGTCCTGAAGCTGTGCCTTCGAAATGGACGCTGAAGAGGGCGTTACAAGCAGCACGTTCTTTTTACTGTCGCCATGTGCGCGCTGCGCGACGACGTTACGTAAGTGAAAAGAAATTGAGGCGCAGATACTGCCGCTGAAATGCATTCATTTTGCTGTTCGTATTGGCGCGCATATACGAGCTGTTGAGGCACGCGATAACAACCCCCGTAGGTGAGGACACATTTAGGCTTGGGTGGCGGCAATTTCCTGGGCGGCAATCGGTGCACGCCGTTATTCTTATCACGTGATAGAACACTCTCAGCAAAACATGAGTAGTGTGCTCAACAAACATTGTTATCCACAGGCTTTGCAGCCAAAGCGCATGACGTCAGAACTGACAAAGAACGGTACGCGTGTCCGGGCTTCGACGTTTTGCCAGGGTCCTTCAATACTTTTCATCTGGTCATGAAACTTCCCCGCGTTTCATACAGGGACACAAGGTGGCACCAGCGGCGCTGGCGTAAGTAGGAGGTGAATGATGGCCGAAGTGCGCGATCATGTAAATGTTTCACGAGAAAAGGCGTCTCGCCCTGCACAGGCATTCGGCCGTTGCGCAATAGCGAGCGTACGCAGAGAACGCCTGCGCGTCCGTGCTGCCCCTGCTGCAGTCCACCTTCTACTAGCTCCAGCGCCGCGGTGCATCTAGTGAGCGCGCTATATGCCCTTACATTCAGTAAAACAAATACACGGCTCTTTCCAAACTTGCACAGGCCCCGCTCCACACACAGACGCACAGACCGCCACAGAAACGAAAATTGGGGCGATAGTGAAAGTAACAAAGGTCGCCGCCAGTGGTTTTGTGTTGCGATTGTCCGGAGCTATAGGTTCCGGTTAAACTTTTGATGTAAATGAATATGAATGTTTCCACCGCCTGAACGATTCGAAAATGTCATCTTACTTTTAGTAATAGCACGAAAGCAAACAAGGAGAAAAGGAAGAACAACACGGCGATGTGTTCTTCATTTTGTCCTTGTTTGATTTTGCGCTGTTACCAAAAGTACGCTGAATCCTAACCAGCTCGACCGCCTTGCTATCTTGGTCGGAAATTTAAATTTCACTGCTCAGGCCACACTACTATATTTTGTTATTTGCGTGCGTTTTTCATTCAGGTCTTCTATTGCTAAAAAATTTTCTTTTTTGCGCAATGACCCGTAAGACATAGTCTTGTCCACCTGGGGCCGTATTCTGTAGCGGTTCGCTTTGGAACCGGTTCAGTCTGGCTTTTATGTCTGGGTTACGTCGCTCGGAGAAAGACTGGAACGTCGTGGCGCGAGGGAGACTAACAAACGAGTGGCGTTCTGCCGCAAGGTCACGCCATCATTTTTGTTTCCACTTTGGGGGCGATATAGTAATTGAAGGATGTCGCTGGTATGATAAAAAATTATTGGTTTGTATAATACACTTGCACATTTAATTTCCAGTAATAAGTTTGAGATTCCACCACGGACAGCTGGTGGTATAATTTCATCTGCGTTCTTTCATTATTTTTTGTCGCTACGTGGTTACGTTAAGCAATCAAAGCGGTTCTCCAGGCGTAGGCAGCGGCTGTAATATGATTTCGTTTCGCCAGGGTTGAGCTTCTTAGGGTTGACGATTGCGATGAGACTTCCGTGCACACATTGCACAACTTTCGAGAATCATGCCGTGGTCAAGGAAGCGTTCTTGACTGTGGGTTTCTGCTACCGTGAATAGAAATCTGAACGCCCCCCCCCCCCTCCCCCCTGTTTTCTTTTCCTTTAATTGTAATGGCTCTAGCGATGGCGGTAATGATGCGACTGACATGACGGTTGCGGCAACCCAATGTCATTTCAGACGCACTGCTGAAAAAAAAAAACCGCGGAAATAAACACAGTGCGCAGAGCACTTACATCGCAGTGTCAACGCTACTAAATTTTGTGATCAGAGATATTCTAGCTCACCGCAAATCCATCGCACTGTACTTTTGGAGAGCCTAAACGCCTTCGGAACTCTCCTCCGCTCATGTGGAAAGCATCGCACCGTTACCACTAGTCCTGTCGTTGTCTCTCGCCAAGGCTCGACAGCAACAGAACCAGTGAAGCTGCCATCGCCGTCTCTCTCGTCGCGCCAACCAGTGCGAGACTAGCAGACGGGCACCGTTGCCTTAGCAACCCTCGATATCCTGATCACGACCGCGCGCGAGGCTCAAGTCAACCACTTCGCCGCGGTTTCGCTTGTAGCAGACTAGGGGTTCACTTTCCAGATGATTGACAAGGTGTGGGACAACAACAAAATTTGCAGTCGCGCCCACCAGGAATAACGACCACAAAGCACCGACAAATGACGTTCGTGAGAGCGAACCGGTCCCAAAGGGAACCGTCAAAGAATACGGCCCCTGGTAGTATTTTTTTCTTTCTGTAATATTATCGGAGCTCTGTATCCGCATAATATTAGGGATAAAGTCGCACCATGCTTGTCTCCTTGCTCTAAATTGCGCGCCACTAAAGCGCTTATAGAATTCATACGGGATCAGGCCTGCAATTAGTTTGTAAGTATGTTTTGTAATAGTGCGTGCTTTTCTTTTCTCCCCCCCCCTTCCATCCCTGATCTCGCCTGGAGCGCCATACCATGCCGGGCACTACAGGTGGTATGCGCTACCTGTAGGCGCCATTGAAAACCACCTATCGGTGAATTTCAGAATGGCGGATAGAAGAAGGCGCGTGGCTGCCCCGCTTGGTCACCAAGTACGACACAGTAACGGGGCTGCCATTTTGCTTTCATGCACTATATATATATATATATATATACAAAGAGAGAGAGAGCCCCACTTTTCTCAGACAAGCGTGATAGTGCCCGGCTATGAATGCAACGGGTAGCTTCATATATCTTGAAGTTGCACACTGCTGACTCGCCTGCATTATTAGTTGCCTTAATGCGCTTGCTGTACTCGTGCGACAAATCTACGCAGTCATGCGCATTTTATGATACCAAGCTTCGGCTACTATTCGTTTCGCCGCTAGTTATAGCCTTGGACCACGCCGTCGCGCAGTTATAACCTTTATACAACAGGAAGCATGACGGATAGAAAAGCAAGATTGGGAAGTGAAATGGTTTGTTACAAAATACAATCACCGATTTAAGGAAGGGGCGAACACAAGCACTCAGTATAATAATTTGGCCCACAGTACACCCTTTCACTATAGATTACTTATAAGGGTATTGAGTGGCTCCTGACAGGCTAAATGGACAAATCAATGGGAATGTTCCTGGTCCTCGCAATATTGAAAAGTTTGGCTGCACCGACAGCACCAATGCCTATGGCCCATTTCTTACAACCCACCCTAGCACCAATAAAATATGGCCAAGGCCACAAAAGTGACAACACATGTTAAAGCCACGCTTAACATAAAGAGTGATTAATCGCACAAATGAAGCGCTGAAGTGGTCAAAGGTTTCAAAGAATTTTTAATAAATCAAATCAATAACACCACTACATAAGCAAAATGTTTCTAATGCAGCTTCTAGAGATTTGCTTTGTGGTTATGTTATTACACATTGGTCACTTCATGATTCAGGGAGCTGGCTTAGACAGTTCCACAGGCTGATGCACCTCCAGGCAATGTAGCTTCTTCCTAATGTTGCTTGAGCTCAGATTTGTCACTTGTAATTAGAAGGTACGACAAGATATTAACAAACATATGTTACAGTGGAACTTCGTTATAACGAAACGGAACATAACGATTATTGGATGTCACAACGTGAAATCCCCGTTGAAATCTCCGTATATATCCACGTTTTAAAACCTTGTTTCAACGAAGTAAAATTATCCTGCCAATAGATTTTCCGAATTTAATTTGTCTCCGAAATACAAACTTGATTTGTCTCCGAAACAAGAAGTGCCCGACCTTTGCAGACTCAATCGCATTCCGCTGGGTGCGGCACACATTCGGTGCCAAAATTTTTAGGTAATTGCGTTGAATGCGCCGTCGAACACTGTTCCTTCTCACCTGCGCGTAGCTGCCCATAAGCAGAGGCTGAGTTTCACCATCGCAATTTCTCTAACTGCGGCACCGCGCAGGCTAGTGTAGCTAGGCGTGGCCTCAGAGATTGTGCCGATGCAATCTGAGAAACCACGCCTCCTTGTGTGGCCCGTGCTGCTCGAACGCGGCAAACGTTGTTCGCGTCGCAGCGTGCAACCCATTCAATCGCGCCGCCATTTCGCGATGTTAGAGACAGGCCAATTGAAAGCGGAAACGAAAGACCATCACATTGAAGCAGAAGGCAGCTATCGTAAACGAAATCGTATCAGATGCTAAGAAGTTGTGTGTTGAAGACGCCGAAATTTCTTTTGCTGCTTTCTGTTCAGCGCACGTGGCCATGTAGCGGTTCCACTGGCCGCAAGGCTGTCTTCTATGCAAGTTAAAATTTGCGCACTTCATTACGAATGCAATGAAGTGAACGGCAGTAATGAATATAATGAATTTAGGCTCCCCTACAACGTCGTTATAAAGAGATTTGATAGCGTGCGATTGATAAGAGCTCCCACTCATTTGTACGGAAGCTTTGTTTGCCAACACTAAGTGCTAGGAATTCGACCTAGGCCCCTTGCCTACGCATAGGGAATAATGCGATTGCTGCGATTTAGCCCTTTCTGCAGTGTGATAGGAAGCACCCAGGATACTGACGTGAAATTCAGATTATTGGCGATAACGAAAGTTTTATCCAAGGCAAATATCATGGTTAGAGGCTGCCACGTCCCCCGCAAGTACGTCGCCAGCGACATTCTTCGCTTTCGCATCATACACATGCTGCTTCAAGCGCTTTTCTAAAATGCATTTTTGTTCAGGCAAACGTAGTCACAGTTCCCGCACGGCATACCTATACCACGCCGAAAAATCTATTTACAGCATGTCCTTCACACGCTTTCAGAAACCTCCATATGGTGCATATGAGCACTCTGCAATTAAGCTATGTGCGCCATAGTAACGGGTTGTTTGTGCTCGGTCCATTATTCGTTGGTGGTGCGTTACGCATTCGTACTTCGTACTGGCGACATGGCCTTGGTGGGAGAGGCTTTCGTTAACCGAGGACGCGTACATCGCAAGTTCGGCCCGGAAGCTGTATCATGGTGCACTCAGCAAACTGAAACTTCCTGGCTTGTTATCAGCTGCTTTGCTATGTTGCATTTATCTCTGTGTTTTTGATACAGCGCTGTTCTTTCTAGCTCCAGTTTATTTCTGTGCAAATCTAAGTTCATCCGCTGGTCCTGGCTCCCTGCTCGGTCGTGACGGAAGTGGACGACCCCGCACGTCTGCCGGCGACGGCGGCGTCAGCGGCGGCCGCCTCCAGGAAGCGGATCGGTCAGCCCAGCGACAGCGACAGCTAGGACACCCATGTTTACTCTCTCAGCAGTGAGGACATTTCCAATGACGACTTCCAGCTTGTGCAGAGCCGCAGAGTGAAGAGAAGGAACACCAGGACGTCCTCATCGTCAAGCACGCAAACAGTAAGACACACGTAGAGGCCGGACGTCAATACCATCATATTTGTGCCCGTGCTTCCCACCGTCAACATGAAGCTACTTAACAGGCAATCTGTGTCGATGCCACTAGAAGCCCTGGTGCCCAACGAAATACCGGACATTCGAGTGAACACCCGAAAAACTCTACTGGCGGTTGATGTCCAGCATGCGGCTGCTATGACCACTCTACGCAGCCTAACGGACCTCGATGGCATTCAGGTGCGCTCTTACATCCCTCTGGGATCTGACGTAGCCACCGGCGTTATCTACGATGTAGACGTCGCCATCCTTAATAACGACTTGCCGATTCTTATCAGGCCAGCCAAAGATGAGGTCATTGCTGATGTTAAGCGGCTAGGCTAGTCACGCTGCGTGAAAATTGCATTCAAGGGTAAATATATACCCTCGCATGTTAAGGTGGGACACTTCAGGCATGCAGTGCGGCCTTTCATTGCGAAGCCTCTTCAATGCCGCAAATGCATGAAACTGGGACACGTGAGCAGCGTCTGCGAAAATCAGGCAGCATGCCCCTCTGCGCCGAGCCCCACGCTGCAGATAAATGGGGCGCGACTGTAATGAAATGTTCAAACTGCGTAGGATCACATGAAGCTTCATCGAAGAAATGCCCACATACCAAGAAGGAAATGGCCATCTGGAAAGAGATGGCGAGAGATCATTCATCACATCCTGAAGCAGCCGATAAAATCAGGAAGCGACGTTTCCGTCGCTGGCGCTCCTCAAGGAAGGCTGCTGCCTCTGCGAGGTGCATGCCACTTCCTACAACACCACCTCCTCCTCTACCGCCCAGGCCAAACACTGTGGAAAGGACCGCGAAGAACAAGGCCACTGAGAAGACTAAATCTGCAGAATCTTGGCCGGCTCTACCGAAACGACAGCATCCACCAACAGACTCACAGCAAAGTTTTGCTGGACAACCCCCGCCTTCTACTGTAGGTAATTTGTGCGACCAAGACAGGCAGGTGGCTGATATGCTGCAATTGCTAATTAATACAATGCACATCATACTGAACAAGCTGGAAACACCAGCAGCTCGAAGTGCTGTGCAAATACTGGATGCACTAAATCTAGTGCTTGCTAACATCTTTTGAGCATCATGGCTCGACCAATAGTCCCCTTCCACACTGAAGCTAAAGGTGCGTCGAACTTTCAGTGGAATCCCAGGGTTCTCCGGACCCGTATAGCAGACTTTCGTCAATTCATTTTTGCAAATCGCTTCCCCATACTGGTCATTTGCGACCTGGAAATGCATCAACTCCACTCAGACTGTCCCGTTACGTATCTTTCGTCTCGTTCACATGCGGTGCGAGCACGAAAGTAATCATCTACATCCACACGGACTTTACATAAGTCGCTAACGCGGTAGAGCCTCATGACGACAACCAATATGTCTGCCTTAGTGTCCAAAAGAAGGATGTGTCATTTACTCTAATTGGAGCCTGCATAACCCCAGCGGGTCACTTCGACGGCGAACGACTTAAGAAAATATTACTAATGAACAGTGGCCCTTGGGTTAACACAGGTGACTTCAACACGTAGCAACAGCTATGGGGAATCACTAAAATTGACTCCAAAGGCAGGAGTCTTGCCTCCTTTGGTGCCGACCATGATTTGTGCTGTGTGAATGACGGCAGCCCTACATTTCTGCGAGGCACGGCGTACAATAGCTGCTTAAACTTAACTTTGGTGTCACGGCGTTTTGCCTCGAGCATGCAGTGGTTTACGGACATAGAAACACATGGAAGCGACCATATTCTAACATATATAAAGATTAGAGGAGTTGAGCAACGCTCTTCTACTGTCTTGGTCAAAGTTTAGAAAGGATATGGATGACGCTTGTCGGGAAGGCCTCTCACACACTATCGCAGATGCAATCGTAGAGGCATTGAAAACATCCATCTGCTCGCTTACAAAATCAGCAAGGCGAACAGACTTGGACATGGAACTGGAGAGGCTGCGTGCGGCACGCCGACAGGCGGAGAGGAGGTATCGGCGCACGAAGTCCGCCTTGGATCTGAGGGCTTCACGATGCATACAAAAGAAAGTCCAGCGTCTTATGGATAAATTGGAAGACAAGCGTTGGAAAACTTTTTGTCAGTCACTTGATCCCAGAAAACCGCTCTCCTACATATGGAGAACGGTTAGGGGTCTTCGCTCATTTCCGCATCAAAGGAAGCCCTTTGCTGCTCTGGCCCTCTACCAACTCCGCTCGGAACTTCAAGTGGCTGAAGAATTCTGTGCACGGGTTGCTGGGTCCGTGGCCATCAATACTGACGCAGCATTAAATGACATCCCTGAGGCACGTGTACCAGAAATGAACGTGCTATTTTCATTCGAAGAGCTCGACGCTGCGTTGGCGACGTGCAGGCGTTCTTCGTCACCAGGACGTGATGGCATCACGTATGCTGCCCTATGCCACCTTGGACATGACGCTCGTGAAGAGCTGCTCAACAATGAGTCTTGGCAGAAGGGCGCCGTTCCTAAACAATGGAAATTGAGTCGCTTGATCCCCATTCTGAAACCTGGAAAGTTTCCACTTGACCTCTCATCATATTGTCCGATGGCGCTTTCCAGCTGCGTCGGCAAAGTGATGGAAAGAATGATTCTTACCCGCTTGGAATGGCACCTAGAGCGACTCAACATCTATCCGGACGCCATGACGGGCTTTCGTCGAGGTCGTTCGTCCATCGACAACGTCATTGACACCGTAACCTGGGTCCAAAAACAAAAAAAAAGCCTCAAGCGCCCATCAGTGGCACTTTTTCTAGATATAAAAGGAGCATACGACAACGTCGCCCATGAGGCCGTACTGAACTCACTTGACAGTGTTGGAGTTGATGGCCGGATGTACCAGTGGCTGCGGGACTATTTGACAGAGAGGTGCTTTTTCCTACAGACCGAAGAAGGCCCCACTTAAGAAGATTACACCTGCCGTGGTGTGTCGCAGGGTGGAGTGTTGAGCCCTATTTTGTTCAACCTCGTCCTGGTAGAACTAGGGGAGTACCTACCGCAGACAGTTCATGTCTGAATATACACAGACGACATTTGCATCTGGGCCTCTGCGGTGACTTGCCCTCAGGTACGAGCCAGACTTCAGCGGGCGGCAACCATGATGGCGTCCTATCTCCGAGAACAAGTCCTCAGTGTGTCTCCTGAAAAGTGCGCATTGGTTTGCTTTAGGCGCAAACAAATGTCATTGTATCCTGTTTCAATCAATGGTCAAGCTGTATTCTATGTTAAGACGCATCGCTTTCTGTGTGTAATCATTGACCGCAACCTCTCCTGGAGCCTTTACTACGTCTATCTGAAGAAGTTAGCTGCCATTGCACCGGCCTTCAAATTTCTCTGCGGGAAAAACTGGGGTACACCAGTTCATTCTATGATGCAGCTGTACAGGGTACTGTTTCTCGGACTCCTACGTTGCAGTCTACTAGTGTTGTCAAATGCATGCAAGACGAACTTTCGCGCTTTGGAGAGCATACAAGGTCAAACCCTACACACGTGTTTAGGGCTGCCTCGGTGCACCTCAACAGCAGCAACAATTGCAATCGCGGGAGACCATATTATCCAGACACATGTAGCTGTCAACTCTCTCAGAGCGCACATTCGCCATCTGTCAAGGATTCCCGACCATAATTTGGCCTCCCTACCAGCCTAGAGACCTCAAGCGACCTTTTCAAGAGTGATTAACGCTCATCAAGAATACCTACCGTCATCTTTTACAGCGGTGGGGAAGCCTTCATCTCCACTGTGGTGCCTGCGACAGCCTCAAGTGAATTTTCCTATTCCTGCAATTACAAAAAAGTCCACTCATTCATCGCCGGCTCTGAAGCAACTTACGCTCCTATTACTGCACGAGACGTATCATGACCGCATACATATATATACCGACGGTTCGACCTCACCTACCAGCAAAACTTCCGCATTCGTCGTTCCAGCTAAGCAGGTTACAGTTAGATTAAAATTGTCACACACGACTACATCTACGTCGGCAGAACTTGCCGCTCTCCATGCCACTATGACGTATGTCACCGAAGAGCCAACAGAGAAATGGGTTGCATTTTGTGACTCTAAGGCAGCTCTTCACAGTATCAAGTCTGAAGTACACCGCAGAACTTACAAGCAGATGATATCTGACATCAGGGAAGTGCACCGTCATGCTCTGGAAAGAGGGCACTACATCATATTTCAGTGGATTACTGATCACTGTGGAATCGTGGCCAACAACCTAGCTGACAAGGCTGCCCGATCTGCGCACGAAGATACCCAAACGCGTCCAACACCTTTGGCGAGGCCGGACGCTGCCAGGGAACTTCGCCTACTTGCACGCAAAAAGTCACAAGGTCTCTGGATTTCAAGTGCCTTCAATTGTCGATTACATGAACTGGACCCCACGCTACTGCTACAACTGCCATCTAGCCTTTCCCGCGGCGAAACGACCTTGCTGTGCCACTTGTGGCTGGGAGTGGCGTGCACGAACGCATACTCCTATCGTTTGGGAATGGCCGAGAGCCCGATGTGCGACTCGTGTGGGTGCGAGGAAACCATCGAGCACCTATTGTGTAGCTGCCATCGCTACGATGTACAACGCCTCTCTCTGCGGACGACTTTGCACCGACTGGACTCGAGACCGTTCACTGAGCCAAAGATACTCGGACCGTGGCTGCACCCATCACTGGCACGAAAAGTGATTCGTGCACAAGTGCAATACTTGAAGTGCACCTGCTTAAAAGACCATTTATAGTGCCCCTCTGTATAGTGTCTCTCCCACACGCATTCAGTGCTTACTCTCTCCTTTTTCCCTCTTTCTATTCCCCTTTCCCCACCCCCAGTGTAGGGTAGCAAACCGGGTGCTCTTCTGCATGGTTGATCTCCATGCCTTTCCTGTCCTTGCTTTCTCTCTCTCTCTGTGTACTCATAACGCAGCGGACTTGTAACTCGGTCATTTTACTAGCTGAACGACTTTAGTACGAAACTGAAATTGCTCAATTGGCTATTAGCATTCCACGTGACTGTATCGCCGTGAGTCTGTTTGTGTCTTTATGTGGCTCGCTTTGCCGCTCCGGACGCGCAGTATTTTTTCGAGTGCGCTGGTTTACTCAGTGTGGCCGCGGATAGTAGTAATTTGTTCGTGAGTGGTCGCGTGCGTCGGTTATCTGCACCGAAAAGAAGAGCAATGGTGCGGGCCGGTACTCCGGAACCATTTTTCATGCGTAGGAATAGTGTCCAGCCGATAACCATTCAAAATTATTGTTGACTGCCGCAAAATCAGCTGCAAGGCTCTTGGCTATTCTTCCCACCCGTGCATAGACATCAGTATAAATGTAAATGTTTTAGGCAGTGATATTTAGTCTCAATTTAATTGAGTGTACTGTTACTGACAGGCTAAATCTTCCGCTAAGTAGCTTGAGTTTACCATTGAGGCGACGTACCAGGAGAATGTAGATACGTCATTGTGGCCTCGATAATGAAGCTGGTCTTCAGAGAACACACGGATGGACCGTAATGTTCCTTCAGATGTCCTTTCTATATTTGCCGTCTTTTTGTTGAGAATTAATAATCTAGTGGCATCAAATTTAAGGCAAAAGTATGAAGGTAATTGACGTAAACGTAAAATAATATTGGCCCCATTGTGCTCAACTGAGGCCTTCCCATCTTCTCATCTTTGTGGATCTAATATTAGAAGAACATTCACTCACTCATACGTATGGTTTACGATAATTCGGACAAGAAGCAAGCAGGTGATACGCAGTGCCATGTAAACCGGATGGCTGCTTCTTGTCACGTATAGCCTATAAGATGCGGATAAACCTAAGTGGGAGAATATTGCTTACGCTAAGTTATGATCTGCTAAATTTCCAAGATTATCTGCTTTCACCATAGCGGTGCAATTTCTGGGGAGCAAAAACTTTAACGAAAAGTATGCTGAAAGATACGGATTATGGAGCCCTTCGAAAAATTAATTACAATGTCTTCCAAGTAAAAGCTTTTACATTGCTCTCTAAAGGGAAGATAAAATTGATATTGGCCTGTAGTTTTTACAGCAAAAGCTGTCGAACTATAAGCCGATAAAATTACTAACCTTCCGTATTTTTTTCGGCGACCGGCATCAGGAACGGACTTAGAGATTAGAAAGCTCATACACAATTTGTTTCATTGTTTGCCTTGTGTGTGATCACCTACGGGTGCAGAGCGGTGGCGCAGATGTCAAAATGCGGAACAGATTAGAACGCTCGCCACGAAAAATAGCGTGACGTCAAGGTTATCCAGTATACAGGGTCCTGAATTTTAGGCTGCGTGTATTTAAAAAAAGATTTTTGACTCACCGCTGCACTGTTCTTGCTCAAATTTTGCAGAACGATCGCATTTTCTTGCCTGCTTGGTTTAGTTTAACACTTGGAACGATTAGTCGCCTGTTTTTTCAGGCAAAGTTGAGAAACTGCTTTCGACTATGGAAAAAAATGGCGTCTGAAAAGCCGGCCCTGGCCCGGACTTGTGTCGCCACCTGCCGGCAGCAGCAGGAGGGAGCTGCTGTCGCGTAAACGGCCGATTTCAAGATGCCGTTTCGTCTGCGAAGCAGCTCCTTCCTGCTGCTGCCGACAGGCGGCGGCAAAAGTCTGTGCCAGGGCCGGCTTTTCAGATGCCATTTTTCCCATACGCGAAAACAGTTTCTCATTTTTGTCTTAAAGAACAAACGACTAATCGTGCCAAGTGTTATACTAAAAGAAACAGACAACAAAATGCGATCGTTCTGCAAAATCTGTGCAAAAACAGTGCAGCGGTGAGTGCAAAATCTTTTTTTGAACACAGGCAGCCAAATATTCAGGATCCTGTAAAAGCAGGAGAGGTATCGGCGCTAAAAACAATTGCGTTATCGATGGGGCGGACACGTATAGTTCATATACCCGAAGAGCAACATGCGTACAAGGAGCGCCGGGGGAACAGCAACGAAAATGTAAACGGCGACGGCGCGAAACGACCACCGACGAAGAACGTTCCCGCGATGCTGAACGAAAACGACAATCGCGAGCCCGGGCACCTCCGAACTAGCATAAACGTCAGACTCGCACCGCAAAAATAACGAGCATTCCACTCTGTGAAGATAGAATGGCAGCCAAAGCACATTGCTTTTCGTTTGAGAGCTTTGACTGTTATCAGGTTTCGCTGCGATTCCATCTTCGCCCTGCAATGGACATAAAAATTGCCTGCAGCAGCTGATGATTATGATGATGAATACTGTCATTAGTGAATAGAGTTGACTAGTAGGGCTACCTCGCTTTCCGAATCACGTCAGAAATCTCATTTCTAAGTCGCCTTAATTCAAAAAACCGAAAGAGGTCGTTGCTTTTAATGAATGTCGCATAAAGTTGCCCTTCGAAGTTGATTTTAGCGCACATCTAGCGATGTCTCGGTGTACTATAGTGGCACAGATTCAATGATGAACGAACGCCATTTTCCTTTAGTTCGTGTTCAGAAATTGTTCTAACACACGGCAGCCGTGGTGTCAGTTTAGCGAGATCGGCGTTCCCAGAATCATAAAGAAATTGCTATGTGCCCACTACGTATGGCGAATCGTCACCCAAATGAAGCTAAAGAAGCTGCAAAGTGACACGAGGCTATAAAATGCTAAGCTCACAGTAAAGCAGACACTATTCCGACTCTTGAATGAGTATCGGGAAGATATTCTCTTACACAAGGCAGATTTCACGGACGCCTCACAGAAAATGAGAGATCGGCAATTGGCATTTCCTCTGAATCACTATCATGGAGTTTTACTGTACGACTTCCGGAATATTGGGGGCGAGATCCATCACTGAAAAAGCTGGCGCCACCGTCGGCGTGACGTGGCATGAGGGATCCTGTGGGCACAGCAGCCGCGTCGGCTGCTTCGGGAGCGCCGAAGCGAACTGAAAACGGAAGTCCCACCTGCGCTGCGGTTCTGATTAAGTGGTGAGGTTTTCCCGCCTTGGGGGGGGGGGGGGGGGGATCTTCTTGACAGCATTTGTAAATACAACCATCATCATAATCATCATCATCATCATCAGCAGCAGCAGCAGCAGCAGCCTGGTTACGCCCACTGCAAGGCAAAGGCCTCTCCCATACTTCTCCAATCACCCCGGTCATGCACTAATTGTGGCCATGTTGTACATGCAAACTTCTTAATCTCATCCACCCACCTAACTTTCTGCCACCCCCGGCTACGCTTCCCTTGTCTTGCAATCCAGTCCGTAACCCTTAATGACCATCAGTTATCTTTCCTCCTCATTACATGTCCTGCCCATGCCCATTACTTTTTCTTGATTTCAACTAAGATGTCATTCACTTGCGTTTGTTCCCTCACCCAATCTGCTCTTTCCTTATCTCTTAACGTTACACCCATCATTCTTCTTTCCATAGCTCGTTGCGTCGTCCTCAATTTAAGTAGAACCCTTTTCGTAAGCCTCCAGGTTTCTGCTCCGTACGTGAGTACCGGTAAGACACAGCTGCTATACACTTTTCCCTTGAGGGATAATGACAACCTGTTGGTCATTATCTGAGAATACCTGCCAAACGCACCCCAGCCCATTCTTCTTCTTCTTCTGATTATTTCAGTCTCATGATCCGGATCCGCGATCACTACCTGTCCTAAGTAGATGTATTCCCTTACCACTTCCAGTACCTCGCTACCTATCGAAAACAGCTGTTCTCTTCTCGAGACTGTTAAACATTTTCTCTGCAGATTAATTTTTAGACCCACGCTTCTGCTTTGCCTCTCCAGGTCAGTGAGCATGCATTGCAATTGGTCCCCTGAGTTACTAAGCAAGGCAATATCATCAGTGAATAGCAAGTTACTAAGGTATTCTCCATTAACTCTTATCCCCAATTCTTCCCAATCCAGGTCTCTGAATACCTCCTGTAAAAATGCTGTGAATAGCATTGGAGAAATCGTATCTCCCTGCCTGACGCCTTTGTTTATTGGGATTTTGTTGCTTTCTTTATGGAGGACTACGGTGGCTGTGGAGCCGCTATAGATATCTTTCAGTATTTTTACATATGGCTCTTCTACACCTTGATTCCTTAATACCTCCATGACTGCTAAGGTTTCGACGGAATCAAACACTTTCTCGTAATCAATCAAAGCTATATATAAGGGTTGGTTATATTCCGCACGTTTCTCTATCACTTGATTGATAGTGTGGATATGGTCTATTGTTGAGTAACCTTTACCGAATCCTGGCTTTTGAAATTCCTCTACAGTATTCTCTCTTCCGTTATCGTCGTGGGTGCCACTGGCACTGTATAAATCTCTATAGAACTCCTCAGCCACTTGAACTATCTCATCCATATTAGTAATAATATTGCCGGCTTTGTCTCTTAACGCAGACATCTGATTCTTGCCTATTAGTTTCTTCTTCACTGCTTTTAGGCTTCCTCCGTTCGTGAGAGCATGTTCAATTATATCCGTATTATACTTCCTTATGTCAGCTGTCTTGCGCTTGTTGATTGACTTCGAAAGTTCTGCCAGTTCTATTCCAGCTGTAGGGTTAAAGGCTTTCATACGTTGCCGTTTCTTGATCAGATATATCGTCTCCTGCGATAGCTTACTGGTATGCTGTCTAACGGAGTTACCACCGACTTCTATTGCACACTCCTTAATGATGCCCATAAGATTGTCGTTCATTGCTTCAACACTAAAGTCCTCTTCCTGAGTTAAAGCCGAATAGCTGTTCTGTAGCTTGATCCGGAATTCCTCTATTTTCCCTCTTACCGCTAACTCATTGATGGGCTTCTTATGTACTAGTTTCTTCCATTACCACCTCAAGTCTAGGCTAATTCGAGTTCTTACCATCCTATGGTCACTGCAGTGCACCTTGCCGAGCACGTCCACATCTTGTATGATGCCAGGGTTAGCGCAAAGGATCAAGTCTATTTCATTTCTAGTCTGACCATTCGGGCTCTTCCAGGTCCACTTTTGGCTATCCCGCTAGCGGAAGAAGGTATTCATTATCCATATATTATTCTGTTCGGCAAACTCTACTAATAACCCTCCCCTGCTACTCCTAGAACTTATGCCATATTCCCCCACTGATTTCCCTCCAGCCTGCTTCTTGCCTTTCCTGGCATTGAAGTCGCCCATCAGTATACTCTATTTTGTTTTGACTTTACCCATCGCCGATTCCACGTCTTCATAGAAGCTTTCGACTTCCTGGTCCTCATGACTGGATGTAGGGGCCTGAACCTGTACGACCTTCAATTTGTACCTCTTATTCAGTTTCACAACAAGACCTGCCACCCTTTCGTTAATGCTATAGAATTCCTCTATGTTACGAGCTATATCCTTATTAATCAGGAATCCGACTCCTAGTTTTCGTCTCTCCGCTAAGCCCTGGTAGCACAGGACTTGCCGGCTTTTTAGCACTGTATATGCTGCTTTAGCTCTCCTAACTTCACTGAGCCCTTTTATATCCCATTTACTGCCGTCTAATTCCTCCAATAGCACTTTTAAACTTGCCTCACTAGATAACGTTGTAGCGTTAAACGTTTCCAGGTTCAGATTTCAATGGCGGCCTGTCCGGAACAACAGATTCTTTGCAGCCGCTGCTGCGTCACAGGTCTGACCGCCGCCATGGTCAGTTGCTTCGCAGCTGCTGGGAACTGAGGGCCGGGGTTTGATTGTTGTATTCATATAGGAGAAAGTACTATAATAGCTAGTTGCTGCCTTTGGAGGCATGCAGCATGGTAGGCTACTGCTCGGTGCCGCAGCGCCGGACGTACGCAACGGAGCCTGGTGTCAGCGTTCTTCACACGTATCCGCAGGAAAGAAGCTGCGTGAAGCTTGGCTTGCGAAACTTAAAACCGGCAAACAGCCATCGGCTACAATTCAGGTATGCAACAAGCACAGACGTGAGGAATATTTCTGGTACGGCGTGACGACTACGATGCTCGGTGAGTAGCCTAAAGCGCGCACTGAGACGCTTGCCCGCGCGCGCTGCCCAGGTAATGTCATGACGCTCTATTGGGTCTATGAACTTGTCGATGCTAAATTCTCGCAAGTTCAGTGGAATATAAAGGGAGCGATAAGAAGCACATTAAAAAAAAAAGGCATGGCACATGGTGAAGTATGAATTAAATGTACTGGATTACGAAAAAGAAGCAGCGGGGAATCGCATGCCGAGAAGACCGATACCGTGCGACGCAACTTGAGAACAAGAATGTAGAAAAAGAAAGAAAAGATCGAATCGTCGCCACGGCACATCACAGTCGCTGTGGACAACGAAGTCTCTATCACGAAATTATTTTTGAATAGTTCTGATAGCATCCACGAAACAATGGTTGCTTGTGTACTGTCAAATGATCATATTATGCGACCTAAAGCTCACTGTACGGTGCGAAAACGCGCTCGCAGTGAAAGCGAATCTTTGTGCGAGGACGTGAATGATGACGCGCAGTCAGTCGCTGCGAACCCGTGTGATCGCTGCACTGAGGCTTCGTTCTGTTATGCTCCATTCGGGTATACAGACAGCCCACTATAAAAACATAATTCACATAATTTGCTCTCAGCGTTTGCCTACCTTTCACTCAAGAAGCCGGTTTGGGAGACTCCATCCCGGCGACCGCGCGCAGTGGCATTCACTGCACATTATTCGGTAGAAATATAGCGTCTGTAAACGATTCTCTGTTTTTAGTTTGCGCAAGATTATTGTTTTGACAGTAAAAAATGTCCACTTTTTTAATGTACTTACAGAAATGTCCAGGAGAGCTGCCGCGTGGTGTTTTTATTGAGCGCCTTAAGCGAAACCTATGATGAGCGCGCCGCGTTATCCGCCATACTACGCAAGGGAGGCGCTTCCGACACATGGCGACTCCGTAAGTCCTCGACCCCAATATTCCAATTTTCGCCGCTAAATTCATGGCCATTTTTTTATTGCTGTACAAAATTGCGTCAAATAATGCTCGCAGACTGCGAGTTCTTCAGTCTTAGAAATCACACATAATTCACTACTGCACCGGTAGTTACACTTTTTCATTCCACCTCCTGTTAACCAAATTGTGTTTTTATGTGTACCTGGAAACCGAGGACTAGCACCTAATGAGATTACATGCAGTTTGGCAAAAGCAGCGCTTGTTGGGCCTGTAGGATTCTTTATACCGAGCTTTATCTTGCTGGCATCTACTTTACTGACATATGTTAGGCAACTTTCCCTCATTATTAACATTAGGGCGTATCATTTAAGAATCTAGCTGTTTATTATTTTAATATAAATTGCACTGAACACTAAGTTAACGGAAAACAAGGACTCGTGTGTTTCCTTTGCCAATGCTGGCGAATCCCCCCTCGTTGTTACACAACAACAACAACAACAAAAATCAGCAAAGAAAAACGAAACGGAATAAAACAGTGTCGCCTTCCCCCATTCCAAAGCTAACCGCGCCCTGGCAGCGAGCTGCCTGAAGCCCGAGATTATGCTCCCGTCTACGAATGGCAAAGTCCACCAGGGCGCTTCGGATAGAGCAGCTGAGCTGCTCGGTGTGGACGGCTTAGCGCAGTGCGTTCATGTGAAATGCGAAAATGCCACAGCTGAAGCAAAGGCCGTTTTCGGGGCTTGAATTTTAAATTGCACCCGAGGCACGACACGTGCGTGAGCCGCAAATCAATGTGGACGGTTCTCGGGCGGCCATATTTCTGTCGTTCACGCACTAACCAAGGTGACGACCGCATAATCAGAGGTAAGCTGCTTTCAGGCCGCCACAGTCATGAACGCGCGGCGGCTCGAAATGGTCGGGGAAAGGGCCAGTTAAGCGTATTCAACGGTCGTCGTTTCTCGTCACTCAAATCGCCGGAGCTTAATTCCTACGCTGACCGCGCGAGCACGGACGGCCTCACGATGACGAGGCCCATACTGCTGCTGCGGCGGAGCGCGAAAGCCGCGAGCTTGACCCTCCGAGCGAGAACGCCTTGGGTCATCAGGTGCCCGTTCTTTCTTAATTCGCCCCCCCCCCCCACAACCCCACCCTCTGTAAGATGACATTCGCGCGTCTAGAGACGCGCTAATGAAGACGTGAAAAGAGCTCAGGTAGAAGCCCCAAGACGGAAGCATCAGTTTGGATAATAAGTGCATGCTGTCGTAGCTTTGATGCTGAAACGTCAGCTGCTTATTAAAACTTTTAGTGCTGTCTTCTTACTGCTAATACTTGTTATTCTTTCTGACGATAGTGCGAGAAAGTATATCAACGATGCGGCCCGTCTTCCCGTTCACTGCATGTTTTAGTTTATTTTGGCATGCGGCATTCACATGAAATTCCCGTGGACTTTCCTCGTTTTACTATACCTCGCGGTATACGTATTCGGTTGGCCATACGTGAATATAACGATCATCTCTCTCTCTCTCTCTCTCTCTCTCTCTCTCTATATATATATATATATATATATATATATATATATATATATATATATATATATATATATATATATATATATATATATTGGGCATTTATAAGCTATACTTTGTCATCTGTACATGATCATCACCATGTGGGGTTCATATGGGGTTCTTCTTCATCGCTTGTGGGGTTCGCTCTTGTGTGATCCGTGCTTTGGGCGTGGTCGGTTATAAAACTGCCACTGAGTTTTTGTCTCCCATGCACAAAGCAAGCAACAGACAACAGGCCATGGGAAGCTAAGACGACAAAGGAAAGCGACTGCAGACGACAGCCATCGGCGTCCTAGATTGGCCGAAGATGTTCATTCAAAACTCCATACTAACACCAGCCCTGGGCGAAATGACGTTACTCACGTCGTTCGGGCGCTTCGTGCGATGTTCTTTCTGTAGTTTGCTGCTCTCATTTAAAAAACAAAACCATTCACAGCCTTCACAGGAGTTTGTGGTTTCAGCGCAAGAGTTTTCGTCAAACCGGCAACAGTCTTATCGTGCTCCGGGCCTGCTGCGCAGTAGTCAGGTCACTATGACGGCATAAAAAAGCCAGTCACAGTGGCCGGGTATTGCGAAATGTACGATGTGAAGCACGCACAATGAATGGTCACTAAAATGCGTCGTATCTGCAAGATGAGCATTTACGTCGCTCCAATTATGTTGTCTTGTGCGCCCTCCCAACGGCGCACAGTTCGATCGCTTAATTCAGCGCGTTTAGCCGAAGCTATGACCTTTGTTTGTAATTAGCAGTCGAAATGCATATCGTATGGATTGTACTGAAGCATCGAATGAACTTGACATCAAGGCGCGGGACTTGCCGCATACGCCTGACAACTGAATAATTATTTCATTTATGTGTAACTTCGATATTTACGTTCAGCCACAGCGCACGTATCGGCAACTTCTCAGGCTTCCGCTCTGACTCAGTGATATTTCCGGCTATACATGTTTTAACTTCCTGCAAGAAAAGTGGAAAAATAAGTATCGAGAAAGCGGTCAGTGAAGGAGACACAATTTCTCCAATTATTTTCACTGGCTGCTTAGAAGAAGTATTCAAGCTATTAGACAGGGAGGTATTATGGGCGATGATCAACAGCGAATATCTCAACAACCTTCAGCTTGCTGATGACATTGTCCTGTTCAGCGACACTGAGGCACATGGAAACAATCGATTGAGGTATTTAACCGAGGAAGTGTAAGAGTAGGTTGAGGAATAGTATGCAGAAGGCAAAGGCAATGTTGAATAACCTGTCAAACTAACAAGAATTCATGATCACCAGTCAGCCTGTAGAGCATGTACAGGAGTAAGATCGTCTAGGACAATTACTCACAGGGAACCCTGATCACGAGAAGAAAACTGACAGAAGAATGAAAATTGGTCGGGGTGCATACGGCCGGCATTACCAAGTCGTCACCGGGAGCTCACCACTGTCGTTGAAAAATATGCAATCATTCGATTCTTGAAGTAGTATCATATTGGGCAGAAACTTGAAGGTTAACGATGAAGCTTGAAAATAAGTTAAGGACCACCTAAACATGTGATGGAATGAAAAATGTTAGGCCTAACGCTAAGAGAGATCAAGAGCAAACGGGTGTAGTTGAAATTAAGAGAAAAAAATAGGATTTGGGCAGGCCGCGTTATTTATAGGGCAGATAATCGTTGTTCCATTTGAAATACAGAGTTGGGGCTAGGGGAAAGGAAGCGCTGTCGAGGCCGCCGGAAAATCAAGTGTCGTAACGAAACAAGGAAATTTGTAGGCATAACTTCGAATCAGCTAGCGCAGGTAAGGGGTAATTAGAGACCGCTGGGAGAGGCCTTCGTCCTACAGTGAACATAAAAGTACGGTGATGACGTTTCACAATATCGAAAATTAGCGTGGAATTTTAATGGACTGTAGCTCTTGAGCCGCAATTCGCTTCGTGCCGCGAGGCTTCATTCGCATGTTTACAGAATGGCGTCGGGTGCCGCTTCGGTACCGCCACCCCACATTGGCGTCGCACTATATGTGCAGTGACTATTCTGAACAAAGTGCGCCAGTGTCGCAAGATCGACGCCTTGAACCAATTTAACGTGAAAGACGCTAGGATGTGGAGCTGCTATGTGCTTCGTGTACTGTGCTGTGCAGCATTCTGTCGTGTACTTGTGTGTGTGTTTTTATGAGGCTGCAGATTTATGGAAACGTTGGCGCTGAGCATCGTGGTAATGTTGACTGAGTAGCCTTGACTTCTAGGAGGTGCCATATGGGCAATGACAGACAGCGTAGTTAGTGGCTCCAGGTCCTGACATTACCAACCTATGATTTATTATCGGTCTCCAAAATTGATTGTACGCGCTTTGTGCATTTCGCCGCTGTCGGAATGCGGCCGCCTGAATTTGCAAAAACAAACTTTTCAACTGGTACGAGGCATCATCGTTTTTTTTTTTTTCAGCTGAGGAAAAGCCAATAAGAAGCGATTAACGCTGATACGATGTCAAAGTCTGATAGGCAGCGAAACTTGCGGGTGTGGATATTACGTAGTGAAGTTTTCTTTCATAAATTGGGTCCGGAGTATCGGTAGCCACGACTTTCTGCATTTCGTTTTTAAGGCTGTTTTCATAGCTTTCCGTGCACTCGACAACAATCGTGAGCGAAGGGAGCGCGCGTTTCGTCGTCGTTTGGTGGTCGACGACATCGTCGACGAGCACCTTATACGGTACCGGCTTTCAAGTGACCTGATGTTGAGCCTATGTGCGCATTAGAGCAGCACGTTCAATCGTGTGCAGCGTGATCACATACCGTACCGGTTAACGTACGGGGATGAAGGGCTCCTTGCCTTGAGGCCATACGAACTGATATTATGCAGTTTTCTTTTTTTTTATTTCCGTAATTAGTACCGAAATACCGGCGTTTAGTTGCTTTGTAATACGGTGTTGGTGGCGGTGGTGGGGATGTATACAGGCGTGGTTAGCCTGGCAGACCTGGCCGGCAATTGCTCGGTCGGAGCGTCTCTATCTACCCCAAATATGTCACCCTCTGCCCATCACTCCTGTCTCTCACTGAAATGTGAAAAGAATGTGTAACACTTTAAATGCAACTCTTTTGACGGCGGTGCAGCGAACACGCGAGCGCGATTGCGCTTGTTGGTACTGTAGCAGACGCCCGGAAGAGATAGCTGTCGAATGAGGGTGTGCAGTGATTTGCGGTAAGAATGTAACCTCAACTACATATGCATGATGCGCGATCCTGCTATCATTTGACCGCACTTCTTTCATTTCTTGTTGTTTAATCTGAGTTTTGCTTCCTCCTCGCGCTCATACGACGCCGTAAGGTAAATTGGCTGCCACTTTGACGAAGAAACTGGGTACCAACAGCGCAGCTTCTTGAATTTCGCCTCAGGTTCACATGAGGGCATGAATACCACATGAAATCTCACGTCGTCTCGTGAAGGCAAAACGCTAAGAAAATAGGAGCATCACAGAAAAGCAAATAAGACAAATAAGTATGTTATTGTTTTATACGAGGAGCTCTAAATCTTTAAGCAGACCAAGTATGTGATATTTTAACACCTGAGTGCCGTAGTATGTTCGTTTTCTAGGCACTTTCCAGAGTTAACGCATCCTTAGTGTACGGACATGTTCGGTCTGGCTCAGTCCAGACAATTCAGTAAGAAATGAATTCATATTTTAGAATTCCAATTTATAGCGCTTATTTAACATTGAATGGTAGAGCACATTCCTTAACGCAACCAGCACACACGCAACCAATCCTTAAAGATTGGTTGCGTGTGTGCATCGTATGCAGCATTAGCGATTTTGTGAAGGGCTTTCTGTTGAAATTTCTGATTGTTACCTTTTGCTGTCATGCTCCAGACTAAGCCGCAGTAGGATAATTTCAAGAAAAAGGGGGATTTGCAAGTTAACAACATTATATTCTGAGGCAGGCTTAACCATATTTGCACGAAATCCCTACTGTTCTGAACATTTATTTAACGCTTAATTTGCTTGATCTGTCCACGTCATGTATTCTTCAAAAACGAAGCCAAGAATTTTAGCTTCGCGCGATATTTGCATAGCTGATGACCCTAATTTTAAACTACCGGTTATATTGAGTGTTTTATGCTGAGGGCAAAATAAAACTGCTTTTGTCTTTGCAGCATTCAAGTTGAACGAGTTGGCGACACGCCAAGCGAGAAGTTTACATAACACTACGTTGCATTTTCCCATGAGGCTAGAATGGTCAGTTACGTTTATTTAAATACTTGTATGGTTCTGGATATAGAATGTAGAATAAATTTTGTCTTATTATCTATGTTTACAATATCGGTCACATACATGTTGAAGAGTAATGGGCCCAAGATACTGTCCCAAGGCACAAACACATGAATTGGTTTGACTTCAGATAGATAGCCGTTAACAGAGATTTGCTGTCGACATTGATGAGTGTTAGGAAAGTAACTCTAAAGCCATAATGATCAAGTTTCTCAATTAAGGAGTGGTGATTAATTGAGTCAAATTCCTTAGAGCATTCAACGAGTATGCCTAGTGTGCACAGCAAATTATCGAAAGACTACAAGCATAACATCAGCTCCAAGACAAGCCTTTATGCATAGCCATTACACTGATTGAAAACCTGGGCGTCCCCTTCGACACAAAAGGATCGGCGAACCCCTGCATAGAAATGCAACACGTGGTACCGCATGCTGCCTCTAATCAAAGGGATATTGTTCCGCTCTGTCGGAGCAGATGTTGGCGTGGCCAAGCAGCTGGTCTCGGCACTGCTGCACTCCAGGGTCAACTACGGCGCGCATCGTTACAAGCTCAACAGAGGAAAATGATACCGACAGGAGACTCCATATCGGGAAGCGCTCCTCGTCATTACTAGCTTGCCAACACGCACCAAAGCAGAAGAGCCGCACAGATACACCGTATTACCCCGAATCCAAGACATTGTGAAAGGCGCCGTTAGTGGCGACGGACATCGCATCGACCACACACGATAAAGAAGGGCTCTATGGCATTATTTCGATCTAAATGGCTCGTCGCCACCGATACCCAATGAGATGCCACCATAATAAGTTGTACGCATCCCAAACAACAAGCCTCTACCTAAAAGAATGTGATAAAATCAGGCTGAACGCCGTGCAGGATATATCCGCAAGTATGAACAGCATACCGTAGAGAAGCTAAAGGACGCTGTCACTCAGGTTTACATTAATACAGCATGTCTCCAAGCTGGTGACAGGAAATGGGCGATTGCTTTCTACAATGCTAATACAGACAACACTTCGGCAAAAATATGAAGTACGGACGCCCACCCGCATCCTAGAGAATTTGAGCGGCGAGCCATTGCTTGAACATTCGACAGAGCGCTACGCTCCTCGAGTGGCGGAAGAACCATAAATATTTACGCTGACTCGCAAGACGCATATCCTGCTTGTAAGTTTTGGTATCACGTGCACTCAACCCTGCACTGGGTAAAGCAATCGTGCAAGGCGGCAGCTGAAGATTCAACTGCAACCAAGAGTGTGGTCGTCCACCGGCTACAGGTTCACAGTGGTGTCCGCGAAAACGAGAAGGCCCTGTGAGGTGGCGCGAGCTCTAGTTTTCAACGCTCTGCCTCGCTGTTACCTGCATCTTGCGCATTACCACCGTCCAAATGTCAGCGCTGATTTGCACGACCCTGATCGAGTCCAGCGCTTCTTTGACAAACAATGACAGAACCATCTGCGAGACACTGTGGGGCAGTCACGGGAAGCACGGATGTCAATGGGGGCAGGAGAGCCTGTACCGGTAGCTTGGTCAGTGATCCTTGCACAAAAGTCTTCTGCAACCTCAACATCCAACCGCTTCTGGAAGAGCGCCAGCGCTTTTCATGGGAAGCGTTGTTCAGGGAGGGAACGCCGACCGCGTACGGTTTTCCAGATGTCGGAAAGTGGCTTCCAGGGGTCTAGTGACTGGCAAAACATTGTCCAACGTCGAGATGCTACTGTATCCATGTGACGCTGGATACCAAAATGCAAAATATTACCGATTGGACTCAGTACAAGCTGGAATGATGCACAATATTACATAATTTGTGCAAATTAGCAAAGGGGGAGAACAGCTATCGTTCTAGCTATGCAGAAACTTTATATAGAGTGCGAACAACCATAAGGTAACAACATGTGGTCATCGAATACTTCATACCAGTACGAAAGAGAATAAAAAATAAGCCAAAAGTTACCGCTCTCCGCACTTCCTTTCGAGTTATTGTAGCGTGAATTGGCTAGGCAAACAACATTGCGAAGCTAGGGAGCTGCTCAGCGCAGCCTGACCCATGTAAAGCTGTATCCTTCCATTCCGCATGCAAAGTTAAATTTCCACTTACTGCGACGACATGGAGTGGAAAAACGCGGATGTACCGAAGACGTACCAAGCACAGGAAAGTGACCTGGAAAAGGAACTATTTACCAATTCATTAGAATGAATGAGTTCTTGTCCATGCTATACTCGAACAATAATTTTATGATTGCATTCTTGCTGCAATCGATACTCACGGGGAAAAGAGAGCGCCGATGATGTCAAACTCACTGTCCCTGCCTTTCTTCAAGCTGACATTGTCCCCACCAACATGACCATGCGAACCGATGCTTTGCTGCTTACTTTCGTTGTCTTTTTGTTTTCGGCGGCAGCGTTCTGCCTTGGTGCTGTTGCCGCGCCAAATGTACATCATTCCGTGTGCACCGCTTCAGCGCCGTAGCAGGGTTCTCGCCTGTCAGCATTCGCTAGCCACTAGCACCGAAACGCTGTGTTGCTTGCTGGTGAAAAATAAAATTGGGCAGAAACCGTCGACGACGAATTATCAATGTAAGCCTGAACAAACGAACCAACCAACGAACAAATCAACGAACGAGCGAACCAACGAGAGAACGAAGGTTTCACCTTGCCTAGTCCGAACACTGACCATCAACCGTTGACAAACCACGAAAATGGGATAAAGAGGGGGAAAAAGTATCTGTTCGCTTTAAAAAAGCAGCACATTGCTACGGCTTTCAATTACCCACCGTCACAGAAAAAGGCCGTTCAAGCACTATTGCGCTTTTTGCGATCTACCGGCCTTTGTGAACGTCTTCAGCTGGAACGCCTCTTGTGTGTGTGTGCCTCCGTGTGTGCGTGCGTTTTTAACGTTTTCCTCTCTGTCCTCTTTCTAACCCCTATATCCCATTCCAAGTGTAGGGTAGCAAACCGGAGATTGATATCTGGTTAACCTCCTTGCCTTTCTTCTTTACCTCTCTCTCTTACTGACTGAGCAGACCACTGGGACAGTGGACACCGCCGTCGTCTTAAGAATAACTTTTTTTTTACCATGCACAGAAAGCTATGTTTGAAGATGCGCTCAGTATTTCTTGTTGTGGCATGCGAAATCCATCCACAGAAACAGCACTATAAGCCTCTGTATGGCGCATAGAACCTCACACAAATTGCCAAGCGTACCCGCCATAGTTGCTTACTGGCTGTGGTTTTGGGCTGCTGAGCACGCGATCACGGGATTAAATCCCGGCCATGGTGGCCGTCTTTCGATGAGGGTGAAATGCGAAAACGCCCACGTACTTAGGTTTAGGTTCGTGTTGAAGCACTCCAGGTGGTGCAAATTATTCCGAGTCCCTAACTACGGCGTGCCTCATAATCAAATCGTGCTTTTGGCGCGAAACACCCCAGAATGTTTTTTTTTTTTTTATTGCGAAGCGCGAATATTTCTTAGTAGCATCGTAGCTAGCGCTTCCTGTTCCTAACGTAATCTTACAGCTGGGGCCTGAGTTAAAACTCTGATGCGGCGGTCACTGAGAAACATGTATAAAGCGCAAAAGATGACCTGCCACGCCAATAACTTGTAACTGGCTGACGATGATTGCTTAAGACACGCAATGCCTTAGAGACTCCCATAACGACACGGCCGAAAGACCCTTAAGGAAGCTTATACGCAGGGTATGATGCGAAGTACACTGTGTATCCCAGTTAACGTTAGCCAAGCTGTCAAAAAAAAATAGATTTAAAAAACACGATGGAAGACACAGTTATTAGACCTACCGTGTTCGGTCGTCACAGCTCTGACGGTCGCACACTGTAGGACTTAAAATTGTAGCTTGCACCTTGTTTTTCAAGTCTTTCTGTTTTTCGTCCAACAGCTTGGCTAACGTTAGCTGTCTGGAATATTCTATATATGTGTAGTGGCTTCTTATTTGCTGATTTACGAGTTTAACTCTTGCTTTTCTTCCATTAGATTAGGGTACTGTTCTGGCGTATGACGTAGAAGCAATGCTCACCTTCTTTGCTCGAGGTATGTTCGGAGTGCTCACTAGAGCAGAAGCAGATTCGGAGAGTGGCAAGCAGCGCCAGGTTTCCAATTATTGCCCCAGTAAGTGCGCGCCTCCACGCCAGGCGAACGTCAATTTCGCTGTAGCCTTTAGCGGGTGAAGGGGCCGAAGTGTCGGACATGCTCATAATCCCTTGCGGCCCAGAAGACCCAGGATACCCGTATTATCATACGGGCACGTGAATCATCTTAAGTTGTACCCTTACTACCCTTACAATACAGCTTGGCTATTTACAAACCTATAAGTTAGCTTACCACTTCACACTCCTAAATAAACAAAGAAATTGAGCTTTATTTGAAATTTCAATGATTCTCTACTGGACGTATCCTCGTGATGTCTAAATTTTATAGACATTATTAGTTCTAGTTTAAGGCTGTAGCGTTATTTTACCAGATTTGTAACTGGAGAATTGATTTTTTATGGTGAGTAAAAAAATGAATATGACGTTGCGTTACCTTTGCCGGGAGTTTCCTGTATATATAATGCTTTACAATAAAAGCAAGCAAGTGTAGGAAAGGCATTCGGATTCCAATACTTAAAGGCTTAGCAGATTCAATAGGTTAGCTTGAGCACTTAGACGCTCGCGAAACCCTTTCATGCACGATGGTGCAGTTTCTGGCCTTGCTTGACGTACCAAGTAGTTGTTGTGCACGTCATCTTCTCCGTAGTTTTGCTGCACAGAAGGTCAGCGACACTGGTCTATAATGGGCCAGGCCTGCATGAGTTTTTCTGGGGTTCAGGATGCTCAAGACCTGTACCACCCATGCTACCTCCCATTATTGTGGGATGTCTACTCTGACCCACACAAGGTCAAAACATTCCTGCAAATCCCATCGTCGCTCGATCGGTAGGTTAGTCGCACCTGATTGCTGATGCGGTCAGGTCATGCAGCTGAGCAACGTGGTGGGTTGCTCATAGATAGCTCGAACTCTCTCAGCGTAAAAGAAGCATCCATCAGGGACTCTGGTGGCGGAGTCGGGTTGGTGGTGCCAGCTGTATAGTTAGACAAAGTATACTTTCGCAAAGGCATTTGGCACATTGAATAGGGAAATTTGTATATTTTGCGGCGAGCGAAAAGAAACCGCGTTTTCTTCCGCACTATTTAACATCACCGTGGCTAGTCACCAAGGGCATTAGGCCACCGAACACCAGTAGGATGTACACGTATGACAATGATATCTGCCTGTCTCTAGCACGATCGCCTCGCGCGAATACTGGATGAAGCAACTGCCATTCAGGACCTTTTGTCAACGCTTGGCCTATCATTGTCAGTGGAGAAATAGCGATTTGTACTATTTCCCCGAATGAGGAGAAAATCTACACGTTTGCAGATGAATTTCGACGGATACCGGATTCATCAAGTCACCAGCGTTCGATTTCTTGGCATTACTTTGGATCACAGGCTTCTCTGACGCCAAGCTGCTGGCCGCTTTGCGGCATCATCGTTACAAAGACCACGTCTGCTCCAGAGCGTCACTGGCATACGCTGGGGTAAGCACACGATGTCTATGCTACGGCTACATTCATCGTTGGTTACCTAGGTTACCTAGGACATGTAATGAGGAGGGAAGATAACCGATGGTCATTAAGGGTTACGGACTGGATTCCAAGGAAAGGGAAGCGTAGCAGGGGGCGGCAGAAAGTTATATGGGGGGATGAGATTAAGAAGTTTGCAGGGACAACACGGCCGTAATTAGTACATCGCCGGCGTAGTTGGTGAAGTACGGGAGAGGCCTTTGCCATGCAGTGGGCATAACCAGGATGATGATGATGATGATGACCTAGTCGAAGCTAGTTCAGCTACCTCTGTGTCACGCTCAGACAGCCAGTAATGGGCACTTAGAAGTAATACACAGGAAAGGTCTTCAACTGTGCCTGGGAGCCCCTGCGCCGGCTTCGAATAAAAAGGTGCTTTAAAAAGCTGAATCACGCACCCTCCGGCTTTAGGCGTCCCAGACTCTCTTTACGCAGCTGTTACGTCTGAGCGAGTCTTCCCGCAGTAATTCCCTTCTCAGGCGCATAGGTAGCAGGCACATTCGCATTTTTGTGCAGCACTGAACATGATTCGCGTCTCAGGTTTGCGCTGTCACGGCCCTGTCTGCCACAGGAAAACGACTATGCTAACGGCCGGCCCTGGATAATTGAAGAGCTTGCATTCAACTTAAGTAACCACTATTGCAGTTAAATAGCTGCATTCAATCTGCAGTTGTCAAGCCACTCGTTCGGTAGCATTGGACCACAATTGGTCGTAATCGCCTCCAAGTATAGACCGTTTTTTCGTAGGCGCCGCCATATTGTGAACGCAGTGGCGCCGCCTATGAGCAGCGCCATACTGGCTTGGGTAAAAGCGGTCTTTTCCATGGCAGGTATACGCTCGGCGGTAGGTTCTGGCGTTTGACTTCGCGGTCCTGCGGTCTATTTAGTATGACGTGCGTCTTCTACGTGGTAAACGGTTCTGTGAGACGTGCTGAAGTGGTTTAAGGCGTCATGGCCGGAATTTCTGCTGGAGTTGAGGTGGACGGAACATGCAGCGCGATGTGTGCGCGCATATTTGAGCCTACGATCAGCCTCGGATATGAATTGTGTATTTCTGAATGTTCCAATCACTAATGTGACCTTATTGCAGTATTATCCTCTATTTCTAAGCTGCGGTTTAGGAGCCATGAAACATACGCGACGATCGTAACAGTGTGGGTACCGTTCTGCTACGATAGGGGCTGTGCTGTTGTACTTTGACAAGCGTTCAAACTGTTCGCTGCAGGTTATATTGCGTGACTACTTGGTTGGATGGATGAGGTTTCAACCCATGAATAAAATAGTTTTGGCTAGTAATAGCGGCGTAGCTTAGAGTCTGAATTAAGCTTGTCCAGCAAAGCGACCGTTTACGAAATGCGCGAGCGTCCTAAGCAGTAGTAGGTGCTGGATTACAGATATCTTTGTTCTATATAGCGCATGGTCCAAGCGGTTATATATTTATAAACGTTGTGCGACGTTAGCCCGTTTTGTCTTGCTTTTTAGAGAAGGAGGATGATAACCGAATTTTTTTTTCGGTTGTGCTCGTTCAGTTCTCTACGACGCACTCACACGTATTACGGAAATTTCGCGCTCAGAAATAGCCATCGCATTCTTTTTATGAGAACCCTTTCATATATTATGGCTGTATACAGGCCAAAAAGGCAATGCCGAAGCACACAGCTTATATATGTATCGTGCTGGCTCACCAACCGCAGTGATCGCTGTGTGGAGCAGCGCCATGGGCCTATGGTAATTTCAAGCATACTAGACTTGAAATGCGTGAGAACGATGCCAGTGTATCACAAATATTTGGTTTCGTGGTTGCCTTAGGTTGACCGTTCACGAGCATGCGCTCTTATGTTTTATGTTTTACTCCCTACGGCAATCGGTCAGACAGTGAGCTGATTTACCATTTAATGCTGGTAATACAGAGACGCCGGTTTTCTTTGTTGTAATAAAATCGATATAAGCAATGCAGTAAACAACACATACACGCACCGCGACTGATAATGCGCGTACACCGCGCTCATTATGCGCGTCACATTTTTGCGCCCCCAAGACATATTTCTGCCTACAGTAGTTACCGATGCACCGAAAGGCTTCCCTGACGAACTTATATGAACGAGCATGGCGTAAATTTCACAAAGTAAGATCAAAAACATCTCGAAATCGTTCCGCAGCACGCGACAGCAATTTTTTCAAGCAGCGCCGCGCCGGATCGCCCAAGCGAGAGAGGAGGAAAGGCTCTCCGCGCGCCCTATCCTCCTCGCCCGATGAAACGGTCTATACACCATGGGTCTGCCAAAATAGACGGAAAGCGCTGCGCAGATGCATTCTGTATTTCCTCTCTGCGAGTTGCGAAGTCTGGCTTTCTGGACTGTCTGGCCTCGTCGACATTTCCGGAGAGCCTGACAATAGGTGGTGCTCTAAGCAAACTAAATGATTTGCCTGCGCAGAATGCAGTACTTCTTAGGGACTGTGTGCTTGCATTGCAACTATACTCGGCCACTGTGTAACATCAACCAAATTCCCGCGAAAATCGCACGCACTCCTGAAAGGCCTCAGCAGCGACGACTTCACGCTCAAGTTTCAGTGGATTCCTCTTAGGACATTGGTACTGCTGGCAATGGAAATGATGATGCTCTTGCACACGCAGCGATTTTTTTCATCATCCTAAAGAGAGTAATCAAGTTACAAAATCTGACGTCCGCAATCACTTTCGGTCGCTTTGGGGTCCCCCACATGCACCCTGAGTAACGAAGCGATTTCGTCGGGGAAAAGCATCACTTCTATATCCTATACAGGATATACAAGATATACTATATATACTATATATACTATACAAGATATCTTGATACACCACCACGATTATTTAAGACGGGACGTTCCGGTTTTGCAAGCTGTATTGCATGTGATGAGACTTAATACGTCGTATACTTTCTGTGACCGCGCCCAATATACCGTGATAAATGTGACGCTCTTCTTCAGAAGCTGCGAAAGGAGGACCTCACGTATCGGTGCCAGTGACATCTCGTGTTCCCCGGAAGCTCAGTGGTAGACTGAAAGGAAGCTTCACGTCTCCTTCTTGCATTGCTAAAGGCATACAAGTTTTATAAACACCGGGTAACATACTGCAGTGACACTACCAGAGAATGCTCTGGCGGAGCATTTTCCAGTCTCGATCGCCAAACGACACTGGCCTGTTGCAACAACACACCACCACCACCACCTGAGTTTGATCCCGGTTGTGAGTCGTGGGAAAAGTTTTTTACAGTGGAGCTGTTTGAGCTTGAGTTCCAGCCGTGCCCAGCGGCTGCTCAAAACTCAGCGCAGCTAGGCTAGGCGAGACATAGGGCGGCAACAGCTAGGAGCGCGCGTGTGGCATAGGTGTTTGGGTGAGGATAGAGAGATTCTTGGTTTGGGAAGGAAAAAATGGGGTAAAGTGCAACGCAGTAACTGTCTCTGAGATGAGGACACCTCAACCGCGCTGCACAAGAGGGAGAGGGAATTAAAAGAAGGGTGATAGAGACGCGGCGGCGGCGGCCAAAACGGCGTGCGCGGGCAAGTTGGTGGCCGTCGCTTATGTGGCGCGGTAATGCGCCTAGCCGTGATGAAGCAGTGCTTCTTGCGCGGCGAGAGCCGCGTCACACATTTGACGAACGTTGCGGTCGATGGCTGGGCACTGGACGAGCAGGGCACGGAGTGCGGCGGGGAGAGCGGCTATTAGCGCGTCTTCGGAGTCGTCGTTCAGAGTGGTTGGAGGGCCGCGTGACGGCTCAGCTGCGGCTGTCGGGGTGCTGCGACCGCGCAGGACGTCACTGTAAGATCGGCCCTGCGGGGAGCGAGCAGACGTAGACGGAGCGGCTGTACGCGGCTCGGTCGGTGCGGCACCGGCTAGCTCAAGCGCTTTTTTGGGTGAGGAGACGCGCAGTGGGGGGGATTGGCTGCGCCTAGCGATGACCTTTGCTCTGACGTGCACGTGCTTTCCTAGTTGAGAGACGCGGCGTGCGCCGGTGAGATCAGTGTCCGATCCACCGATAAGAAAAGCAGACATAGGAAGGTGCTCTCTCCCGAAGAAGAGAAGTGACGGCGAAGGAGGATGAGGTAGGGGGAGGAGGGGACCGATGAGAGCCCGCGCAGGGCGCTAGGAGGAGAGGCGATGTGCAGGTGTCTCTGTGCGGCGCGCAGTTTCGAAAGATCGAATCCCCTCGTCCCGACGGATGGATGGACGGAAAAAATTTTAACGAGAAAAGCACCTGCGTGGTTGCCAGCCCGGGCTCAGGCCACCCAGGCATTATGTCCGATGAGGCATAGCCTTGCCAGCGCTGCCCAGGCCCGCTGGATTGGCCATAGTTGGTCGTGTACTTCCGAGCTAGTCAGAGCGCTTAGCCATCGCTCCTCGAGAAGGTCCGGTTCTATGTTGTCCTCTGTGCATTTCCGTAAGATGTGTGCTGTGTCTGCGTGTTCATGCTTGCAGAGCTTGCAGCTTGCGTCAGGGTATTGTGTGGAATTTGTTTAAGTGTGCTGGGTTTCGAAACGTTCTGGTTTTCAAACTTCTACAATCTGTTTCTTGAGATCTGTCGAATTGTTTGTGTGGTTGTGGGTCTGCTTCTCTTTGTTTCGTATAGTGTGTCAGTATGTTTTGGTACTAGACCAGTCTGTCCCTGTCGTGTTGTATCGCTACTTCGTCATGGTCGCCTTCTCCGTGTTCTCCCCCCTTCTGCGGGAAGTGCGGGGTGTTGGGTCGTCACTGTCCGAGCCGCAGTGGGTTAGTTATCGCGCGACTCGCCGGCCTTCTCGTTGAAGTTGGGAGGGGTGCTCGGGTCTCCTGTGGTTACTTCTCCCATATGTGCCGGGATCGATTGGAGGTATATGGGTGTGATTTTGCCGTTCTTGAAGTCTTCTGCTGTGTGGTTCAGGATTTTGGCCGCCTCGGTGGAGACCCAGCCCTTTGTGAAGTTCCTAATGGCCGTCTTTGAGTCGCTGATTATTGTTCTGTCTTCTTGCCGACCGTTGATTACAGCCAATGCGATTGCCGTTTATTCCGCTGCCTCCGACGATCTGGTCCTTATGGAGCCGGCAGTCACGGTCTTTCCTTTCGTGCCTACGAGCGCCATTGCAAAGAGAGAGGTACGCTCGTCAACTCCGACACCCCCATTGTCGTTCCGGTTTCGGGGTACAGGACGGCGTCTACGAAGAGCACCCCATCCCGCGCGCCGTGGTTTTTGAGGATCGTTTTCGTGCGGCATTTCATTCTCTCGGCATTGTGCATGAGGTGCGTCCCGAGCGCCAGCAGGAGCTTGCACCAGAATGCGGTCAAGGAATCGGCGGTGGCGCCAATGGCCGCCTCCCCCGCCGCCACTGCTTACGCAACGTGGCGGCAGATGCTGCTGCCTCAGTGACACAGCTGCTTGCAGATGTCGCAACCTACCGCCGCCACCACCTTATACGTTCACGTCCGTCACCCCGTAAGTCCTCCAAATGTAGTTCGCAGTGGGTGCTCTTTGATTTGTCGTCCCGGACTGGCTGAGGACTGTCCGAGTAGCTGCGCGCACCAAAGCTCATTGGCTATTTCTACAGTTTTCTTGACCGTCACTACCACGTGACAATAGTGCACTACGGGGCCAACCCACAGCGGAGGTGAAGCAGGCTTTAAGCACTCCCAATACGTGGGCTGACCCGAAGATAGTGCAATACCGGGCCGACCAGCGGCGGAGGTGCAGTTCGCCGTTAAGGGGCCCACATACACAGCTTCACTGGTCATCCTTCTTCATAGAGTGGAAGGGCACTGAATTTTTGTTCTTCGTCATATGGAGAGGGTGAAAATGGATAGGTGGCCTGACCACGACGGCATAACGAAAAGTGCAGACGAACGGACGGCGCAGCCAAATTAGATCTCCAGCACTGGCCTCGTCCGTAAACTCAATAGACATCCTTCAACGAAAGAGCTACAGACAGTGCTTTTGCGCAAGCATGTCCCTGTATACATTTATCTCGGGCAACCTTATCCGTATAGGCAAACGTAACATAGCCAAACCGAACTGAATGCATCCCGTTGAGACCGATGGAGCGTACCGCGATAACTATCACCAATACGTTGTTCAATATCTGTAGTTAATCATTTGTCATAATGAAACGCAGCAAATTGAAATGGGCGGCTTTGTAAACAGTGTTCTTGAGGAATATGCTCATAAGTATGCGCAAAACTCGCGAAAAATGGTGCAGGTCCCCAGCATTTCATATCGAAAAAGAATAACCAAGCTATAAACTTTTCCTTGGTGTTCCATTAGATCAACGGAATTTTACACTCTGCAAACATGCAAACTAATGGTGCTTTACGTCCCATACTCATAATCGCGTTTTTAGAAGCACCGTAGCGTGGGGCCGCGCACTGATACTGTGCGACACAACTCTCCCTTCTCTTCTAGTGATCTTTTTATGCAAACAACGATGCTCACTGCATCGCTCATTAGGTCTTGAGAGAAATCCTTGGTTACGTGAGATCCTGCTTCTAAATGCTAACAGCGTCCATGCGTCTGAATTGGCCTCTCCCCCGTCCCTTTTTTTCTTTTACTCCGCGGTCACGTGTGACCTTGCTTCTTTCGCTGTTTGTTTATTTGTTTACAGACGTCTTACATTTCTTTGTTGCCATATAGGTTCTATTTTCTTATTTAAATTATTTTTTCGACCATACCATCTTACTCCCGATAGAAATGGAATGCGGTAGCAAGAAAGAAGTTCTTCTAACCCTCCGACTGGACTCTCGGACAAGTTTTCAGGGGAAAATTATTGGACCGTGGCCAAATCCATCGCTGGCGCTGAAAGGTATACGTGCGCTCCAGTGGAGCTTTTGATGTGCACTGGCTTCAATGACCGTTTACATACTACAGTCCGGTACATCGTCCATAATGGCCACAGACTTTTCGTTTTCGTACTCCCACTTTTTTCTTGCGCGGCAAGTACGGTAGTCAACTGACAGCTCGTCTGGGTAACCTTTCTACCTTTCCTATACCCTTGCTTCTTATGTCTCTGGCTCCCTCTACAGGTGATTCCCCGGCTAAGCTCTACATGCCTCCCTGTGTTTCTGCCGACTTATGTTATTTAGAGTGTGTTTTATTTGACTTGGATAAGCGGCACCTTGGTGTCTAAAAATTTTGCCATGCGTTTTCAGTTTTTAAACAGCAACAAAAACTACCGCTTTCCACAATGCAGCCAAGAAGTCATGGAGGCGTATAATGTTACCGAGCGCACAGCGGTGACAAATGATGAGAAGCGCAGCTGTTGTCGTGCGCAGAACAGTGGAGGGACGGGAAAAAAAACAGGAAATGCGCAATAAAGTGTCGCGACAAGCGCGCGAGCATGTTCGAATTCAGTCCTGAAACGATGAAGACGTTCATGCTGACGTCGCTTGCAGGCGACGGCAAATGAATCGCCCTTCAAGCACACATATAGGCAGGCATGCTCTGGGTCATAACTGCGTTCTATTTAGAAATCATTCGCACTAACAAAAAATAAAATAAAAAAGGTTCCTTCGTCTCTACATTGTGTATGCTTGTTTTTATTTTACTTCGAACACCTAAAGAAAAGGCTAGAATATTTACTCGAATCAGGTAACTAGAGATGAATCATCCGCACAGGCGGACATCATTTGCAAGAAAAAACAAAACAATCCATATACTATTAAAACTAATTACAGTATTTACCTTCCTAATTACCAACTTTATGGCACATTTTTATACTAAAAAGTTGAAGGGCACCATCATGGAAGTCTAGTTCCGTGTCTCTGCTTCTCGATATGGACATGTATAACGAAGTAATTGGCTTCCTATTATTTGCGCAATTAACGTGATTACACACACCACACCGCGAGGAGCGGTAAGCGGTGCATATGCGCATTTGCGGTGCTTGGGCTACTAGCGCATGCACACAGAAACAGCGATGGAGTTAACTATCTCTTGCATCGCCTGCATGTGTACGACTATTCCGAGATGTTCAACGTTGAAGAAAAGAAACAGATATCTTCCTAACAGCCTCCTGCCCCCGCCAGAAAGAGAAGGGACAGAATTAGGCACTGTAGTTCATATGCTAAGAGAGAGAGAGAGAAAGCAAAGAGAGGAAAGGCAAGCAGGTCAGCCAGACGAGCGACCGGTTTGCTACCCTACACTGAGGGTAACGGAAAGGAGGAATTGAAGGAGGAAAAGGTGAGTACTTAGCGCAGGGGGGAGGATTCACAGGATCCCTATAAGTGGTCTCTCAGGTCCGTGTATTTCAAGTATACGCTACTGCACGAATCGCTTTTTGTGCCCGCGATGGATGTGGCCACGGTCCGAGTACCTTCGATTCAGAGAACGGTGTCGGGTCCAGTCGGTTTAAAGTTGTCTTGTGAAAGAGGCGTTGGACGTTGTAGCGAGTACAGATACACATTATAGGTGCTCAATGGATTCCTCGTACTACAAAAGTCGTATGTATGGCTATCAGCCAATTTCCAAGCGGCAGGAATGGGCATTAGTAAACACCACTCCCAGCCACAAGCAGCAGAAAAACGTTGTTTCACCACGCGAAATGCTATATGGCAGTTGTAGCCGTAGCAAGTGATCCAGCTTACGCCGTCGGCATTTGAAGACACTTGAAAAACTCCAGAAAAGTTGTTTTCTTTTCTTTTCTTTTTTCTTTGCAGCCAACCAAACGAAGTTCCCTAGCAGCGTCTGTTCTCGTCAAAGGTATTGCAAGCGTCTAGGTGTCTTCGCCTGGCAGCGTCTGACAGCCCTCGGAGCAAAGTCGTTGCCGACGATGCCACAGTGAGCCGCAATCTACTGACAGATTATGTTGTGCACTGTTTCCAGAGTATGATGGTGTACTTCCCTAATGTCGGACACCATCTGCTCGTACGTTCCGGGACGTAAAGCCGGCGTGAGAGTGTAAAGAGCTGCTTTAGTGTAACAAAACGTGACCTATTTCTGTGCCAATTCATCGGGGACGCAGTTCATAACGGCACGAATGGATGTAAGTTCTGCTGCTGTAGATGTAGTCATGTATGACATCTTGAATTTTATGGTAATGTTAGGCCGTATAACAAAAAAAAATATTCCATACTGATTTTATTCCCATCTCCTAAGGTGAAATATACGTAGATTGACGCGAGCATCGGGCAGCGACCCGCAACGTTGTTTCAACAGTCCAATCAATCAATCAATCAATCAATCAATCAATCAATCAATCAATCAATCAATGTTTATTGCTGATAAAATAAGAGTGGTACAAAGCTAAATATGCAGAAGGAGGACCCTTGGTTACAAACTCCTATGTTAATACACTAGCCATTCTTATAGCAAACATATTGACACGTGTACTTATCTTTATCGGGCGACCACGTTTCGCCGCCTAACAAGTGTTATCGCACAGCCCGGGACGCGCCTGCATGTATCCGAAGTTTCTGGAAAGTTATCGATGCTTCTATTCGCTGTCTGTTGTCGCCGAACCTTATGTTATCTGATTTCATCGCCTGCCGCGAATGTTGTAGAAATTTGTGGAAGGCACGCGGGTCCCAATGATTGGTCTGGAACATTCGACGACTGCTGTATAAAAGCCGACGCGCTTGACCCGCTGATCAGATTTTCGACGATCGCCGACTGTGTTCGCCGCTATCGTTGTGCTTTAAGTGTAGCCTGTTTTGTGGGCACAGGTTCACCCAATAAAAGCTAGTTTTGTCTTTCACAGTACTGCTACTGTGTTCTTTAACGTCACTACCACGTGACATATAATAAAATTAAAAGGAAATCTAGTGCGTTCATGTACCGAACGCCACCGCAAAGCCGCGATCCAAGCCCGAAGCTCGAGGACAAAACTAACATCGCCCAAGACCAGCGTGCTAGCCGCAGACTGCAAGGACTGCCCCCAGAGCACGGACTTCTACCTGACTCGACAAAGAAGATCGTGGTCAAAACAACCCCAATGGCTCCCCCAGCGTCCCCCGTTATTCTACAACAACCTCGGGACCCACCGACCTTCCATGGAGCAGCGACTGAAGACTCAGAATCCTGGCTGGAGACCTACGAACGAATCGCGACTTTTAACCACTGGGACTCCGACGACAAGCTGCGGCATGTATGTTTTGCCTTAGAAGATGCCGCCAGAACGTGGTTTGAGAACCGGGAGTCGACCTTGACGACATGGGACCTCTTCCGTAGCGGCTTCCTGCGCACCTTTACGAGCGTCGTGCGCAAGGGAAGGGCCGAAGCCATGCTGGACGCCCGAGTGCAGCTACCTAACGAGAACGTTGCCATCTTCACATAAGAAATGAACCGTCTGTTCCGCCACGCCAACCCGGATATGCCCGAGGAGAAGAAAGTCCGCCTTCTCATGCGTGCTGTGAAGGAAGAACTTTTCGGCGCAATGATACGAAGCCCATCGAAGACCGTAGAAGAGTTCCTTCGCGAGGCCACCAGCATTGAGAAGACACTCGAAATGCGGAACTGGCAATTCAACCGCCGTACAAGCTGTACCCACTACGCAGGAATTCAATCACTGGCCACGGACGATCTGCGCGAGACCATCGGGGCCATTGTGTGCGAAGAACTGCGCAAGGTCTTGCATTCGTCGCAGCCTCAAGTGGCCTCGATCACCGACATCGTGAAAGAAGAGGTGCACCGATCGCTTGGCGTTCCTGAGGTGCAACCAGAATCACCACAGCCCCAGCCGGAAGCGATGACCTACGCCGCCGTCGCACGCCGTCAAGGCCCCTCCGCGACCGCGCCAGGGCCCTGTAACGCCGCAATTCCGTCGTCCGCCACCGCCGCCGCCAGCACGCCCAACCGTCGCCCAGCGCACCTACGCGAGCCCCCGACCACCGCCCGCTCTGCTATCACTGCGGAGAAGCCGGCCATGTGTACCGCCGATGCCCATACCGCGACTTGGGACTGAGAGGGTTCGCCGTCAACGCGCCGCGTCCACAGCTTGGCGAGCGCCCACGTGATATCGCCGATTACCTCGCCGCTACTCAGTGGAGCCCTCGACGGCCGTCCCGTTCGCCGTCACCAGGCCGCTACCTGTCGCCGCAGCGCCGACCATACACCGGCCCAGCCCGGGGCCGCTCTACGAGCCCATATCCGGAAAACTAAAAGCAGCAACCGATGGAGGTGCGGTTGCTGTTCGTCGAACTGACGAAGATCCTCCGCCGCCGACGAAGACAACAACAGACCATCTCGACGACATAATAACGACCCGCCGCCGTCCCGACGAAGTCAGGAAGCCAAGACTACACCGACGAAAGACGACTTGATGACGCGACGTTCCAGCTTCAGTTCAACACGACGCAGCCGTGATCCGACGCCAAGACCTAACTGCAACGCCAAACAAAGAACCACCGACCTCGACGTGCTTCTCGACGGCCACGCAGTTACCGCCTTAGTGGACACAGGGGCTGATTACTCCGTCATGAGTGGACACATCGCCGCCCAGTTGAAGAAGATTAAGACTGCATGGGAAGGCCCTCAAATTCGCACCGCTGGAGGACACCTGATTACGCCGACTGGAATCTGCACGGCAAGAATAACCATTCATGACCGGACTTACCCTGCCACCTTCGTTATCCTCCAACAGTGTTCACGAGACGTCATTCTCGGTATGGACTTCCTGAACCAACACGGCGCAATCATCGACCTGAAGTCGAAGTCAATAACGCCGTCGGAAGATAAAGCGATACCGCCGGAGAGCCCTCGTAGTCACCACGCCTTGAGTGTGCTCGAAGGTCAAGTGAGTATCTCGCCTCGCTCCAGCATTGTTATTTCGGTCGGCACCGAAATACCCGCTGACGTAGAAGGTGTCATCGAAGGCGACCAGCGTCTACTGCTAGACCGTGAAATTTGCGTCGCAAGAGGGATCGCTCGACTGCATGGAGGGAAAACTGAAGTGTTGCTGACAAACTTCAGCCAGGAGTTCAAGCACATCAACAAGGGCACGACGATCGCGTACATCGAGGAAATTCTGGAAACCAGTAATGCATTTGTCCTCTCGGATTCCGCCGCATCTACCCCGACAACCATGGTTTCCGAACCAGACTACGACATTAATCCAAGTCTCCCTGTGATTAAGCAACAGCAGCTCAGAAGTCTGCTCCGACGATACAAAGGCTGCTTTTCGACGTCATCGAGGATTCGACAAACACCAGTCGCCAAGCTTCGCATAATCACCGAGGAGTACGCTCGACCACTCCGCCAGAGCCCTTACCGAGTTTCGCCGCGAGAACGTGAAGCTATAAGAAAACAAGTCGACGAAATGCTGCGCGACGAAATCATCCAGCCGTCGAAAAGCCCGTGGGCATCCCCTGTTGTCCTGGTGAAGAAAAAGGACGGAACTCTACGTTTCTGCGTCGATTATCGTCGTCTGAACAAGATCACGAAGAAGGACGTATACCCCCTCCCACGGATAGACGACGCATTGGATTGGCTCTGCAACGCTAAATACTTCTCCTCGATGGACCTCAAGTCTGGCTATTGGCGAATAGAAGTCGACGAAAGAGATCGCGAAAAGACCGCCTTCATCACCCCAGACGGCCTCTACGAGTTCAAGGTTATGCCATTTGGACTGTGCTCGGCACCTGCAACGTTCCAGCGCGTGATGGACACGGCTTTAGCAGGATTGAAGTGGCAGACCTGTCTCGTTTACTTGGATGACGTCGTTGTATTCGCCGGAAATTTCGACGATATCCTTAGGCGGCCTGCCACAGTACTAGAGGCCATCAAGTCATCAGGGCTCACTCTGAAGCCAGAAAAGTGCCGCTTCGCTTACGATGAGCTTCTGTTCCTAGGCCACGTCATCAGCAAGTATGGAGTCCGCCCTGACCCGCAGAAGACAGCTGCCATCGCAAAGTTCCCGCAGCCCATCGACAAGAAGGCAGTGCGTAGATTTCTTAGCATGTGTGCCTACTACAGACGATTTGTCAAGGATTTTTCACGCATCGCTGAGCCGCTGACACAGCTAACTAAATGTGACGTCGAGTTCAAGTGGGAAACGCCGCAGGCCAATGCATTTAAAGAACTAAAACGACGCATGCGGTCGCCGCCCGTACTTGCGCACTTCGACGAGCACGCCGATACCGAAATCCACACTGACGCCAGTAGCCTAGGCCTCGGTGCCGTCCTAGCCCAGAGAAAAGATGGACATGAACACGTGATAGCTTACGCTAGTCGGTCGTTGTCAAAAGCGGAAGGCAATTATTCTACAACCGAAAAGGAATGCCTCGCCATCGTTTGGGCTACAGCGAAATTTCGCCCTTACCTCTATGGCAGGCCATTCAAAGTGGTCAGCGACCATCACGCGTTGTGTTGGCTAGCTAACTTAAAGGACCCTTCAGGACGGCTGGCACGGTGGAGCCTCAGACTACAAGAATACGACATCACTGTAACATACAAGTCTGGACGAAAACACTCAGATGCCGATTGCCTATCACGCGCCCCCATTGACCCGCCGCCGCAAGATGACGAGGATGACGACGCCTTCCTTGGAATAATAAGCGCGGAAGACTTCGCCGAACGGCAGCGAGGAGACCCGGAGCTAAAGCCCTAGTCCAGTATTGGGAAGGGCACACCGACGTTCTCCCTAGGGCATTTAAGCGTGGATTGTCTTCTTTCGCGCTTCAAAACAACCTACTCGTGAAGAAGAACTTCTCACCAGTCCGCGCCAGCTACCTTCTTGTTGTTCCGTCGGCACTGCGTCCAGAAGTACTGCACGCCCTACATGACGATCCGACCGCTGGGCACCTCGGTTTCTCCCGGACGCTATCGAGGATACAAGAAAGGTATTACTGGCCGCACCTAACCGCCGATGTCGCCCGTTACGTCAAGACATGCCGAGACTGTCAGCGACGCAAGACACCACCGACAAGGCCAGCGGGATTACTACAGCCGATCAAGCCTCCTTACCGACCTTTTCAGCAGATCGGGATGGACTTGTTGGGACCGTTTCGGACTTCAACTTCCGGAAATAAGTGGATCGTCGTGGCGACGGACTATCTCACCTGCTTCGCTGAAACTAAAGCTCTACCGAAAGGCAGTGCAGCATAAGTGGCGAAATTTTTCGTGGAGAACATCCTGCTGCGACATGGTGCTCCAGAAGTCCTCATCACCGACAGAGGAACGGCTTTTACAGCAGAGCTCACGCAAGCCATTCTGCAATACAGCCAGACAAGTCACGGGAGGACAACTGCCTACCATCCGCAGACGAATGGTCTCATGGAGCGCCTGAACAAGACCCTCGCCGACATGCTAGCAATGTACGTCGACGTCGAGCACAAGACGTGGGATGCGGTCCTGCCGTACGTAACATTCGCTTACAACACGGCGGTGCAAGAAACAACACAGATCACGCCGTTTAAGCTGGTTTACGGCAGGAACCCGACGACGACGCTTGACGCCATGCTGCCGCACGTCACTGACGAGGAAAATCTTGACGTCGCTACCTATCTCTAGCGCGCCGAAGAAGCTCGACAGCTCGCCCGCCTACGGATCAAGAACCAGCAGCGTACCGACAGCCGACACTACATCCTGCGACGACGCTTCTTCGAGTACCAGCCCGGCGACCGTGTTTGGGTGTGGACCCCGATACGCCGACGAGGACTCAGTGAGAAACTACTGCCACGCTATTTCGGACCCTACAAGGTCATCCGACGAATTGGCGAACTGGACTATGAGGTGGTGCCAGATGGCATTTCGCATTCACAGCGGCGCCGCGCACGATCTGAAGTCGTCCACGTGGTGCGCCTTAAACCCTTTTACGGACGCTGACGAACTTCCTTATTTTGTTGTTTTCTTTGCTACGAGGGTTTTTGTTTATTACTTTCGTTTGTTTGCTGCATCGGGTTGATGCTTTTTAAGAGGGGGGTAATGACACGTGTACTTATCTTTATCGGGCGACCACGTTTCGCCGCTTAACAACTGTAATCGCACAGCGAGGGACGCGCCTGCATGTATCCGACGTTTCTGGAAAGTTATCGATGCTTCTACCCAGCTGTCTGTTGTCGCCGAACTTTGTGTTATCTGATTTCTTCGCGTAACGCGAATGGTGTAGAACTTTGTGGAAGGCACGCGGGTCCAAACGATTAGTCTGGAACATCCGAAGACTGCTGTATAAAAGCCGACGCGCTTGACCCGCTGATCAGATTTTCGACAATCGCCGACTGTGTTCGCCGCTATCGTTGTGCTTTAAGTGTAGCCTGTTATGTAGGCACAGGTTCGCCCAATAAAAGCTAGTTTTGTCTTTCACAGTACTGCTATTGTGTTATTTAACGTCACTACCACGTGACATATAATAAAATTAAAAGGAAAATCTTAGACGTAGTAAACAAAGCATCAATAATTTCAGTTCTTAACATGAAAATCCTAATGCAACATGCACAGCTAACAAGTTTAACGGAACGCAACCACTATACATTGACTGAAAACATTTCTAGCTTTCGCATAAATACATAAATAGACATTATTACCTTTCAGTGCAAGTGTAAGTGAACTGCGTAATGAAATTGATGACAAGCCAATACTCATTTCTCCATAATTAGTAATTGTTTTGGGCAGTAGAAGGTTATTGTGGACACAAAACCTAGTTCTATTAGGATTAAATAACGAAGACGGGAAAAATGTCGTTGATGATGATGATGATGATGTTGATGATGATAATAATTATGCGGCGAAGAGCCTTCAGAAACAAAACAAAAAACAAATACTGTAAGTATATAGCTTAGAGATAGGCAGCATATTTACTTCCATGAAAATAGGATGATACGGTGATAGTGGGGAGCGGAGGTAATCAGGCGTACTGTTTGCCTTTGCAGTTTCTTGCAAGGCTAAATGTGAACTGAACATGAATTTTCAAAAGATGTTATGCACTAACTGAGATTACTTTGTATGACTGCATAATACAAGTAGAATAAAACTGCTTAGGCTAAAAGAAATTCTAGATTTTAACAATGCCCTAATTCGACACGAAATCTTTTTTACAAACGGGAGTAATATGATGGTGAAATTTCAAATGGGTGTCAACTATAGCTCCCATAAATGTTTGTGATCTTTTAAAGAAGTGAATTTAGACTTGACATAGAGGCAGGGAATAGTTTGCAGTTTTTTGGCGGGTGAATGAAAAAGCCTCAAGCTAGTTTCGGATGCATTGAATGATAATCTATTAGAATTGCACCACTTTTCAAAAGAGGTTAAGTCAATTTGCAGGTTAGAAACTAAAGTTACAGACTCAGAATGATGAAAAAAATAGTCGTGCCATCGGCGTAATGTAAGCGGGAAGGATATTTAACGCAAATTGGTGAGTCATTAATCTATACTAGGAATAATAAGGGGCCTAAGATCGAACGTTGTGGAAGAACCTCTATTATTAGTGGCAGGACTAGGTGTTCAGGTACTAAAAGAAAGGACATGAAACCTATTAAGGAGAAAGTTCTGCAATAGTGACAGCGCAGGACCACTTTTGCCATAGCACTCTATACTACAAAAAAATTAAATGATCAGTGCTATCAAACGCTTTTGAAAAGTTCACAAAAAGAGGACCTGTGATATTACCACTATCAATGAATCAGCAACTTGTGTCACTGAAGCATGCAATTGCTTTATCAGTACCAAGACCTGCTCTAACGTCAAAGGCTTTCCTCATTTATAGGAGAGCACTTTTATTTGCTTTGAAAGCCAGTAGCATTACCCGTCTTGACAAGATTTTCTTGTATAATTGGCTGACAAGAGGAGAGGTGCGCGTAGACGTAGAGGGAGTTTCAGTGGGTCCGAGGTAGCACATTCATAATAGAAAACTGGGTGATGAGGGCGGTGCTGGAGTCTCATATTGGTTGACTTTCCCTTGCTTAGATTGTGGTGGGTGGTTGAAAATCAAGCCGTCGTTCAACGCAAGGTAAGAAAAATGCCGTTAGCGCAGATCCTCAGCGAAGAAAAGTTGGTCGAGCAAATTAGGATGTGTGCCGAAAGGGCTCTACAACGTTACCCTGTCAAGCAAAATTTTTATTATAGGCACAGATATTAATTCTCACTGGCAGCGCCGACCAGCCAATGCCAGAGAGATGGGCCAGCAGCAGTATTTTATTCCTTTCGCAACGGAGCAGCCTCCGGCTTTTGAAAAAATAAAAGCAGTTTTGTGTTGAATAATAACGCATCTTTAGTGCGCACACGTCACTTTGACGTTGTGTTTTTTCGCGATTTTTTGACGTCGCGTGACAGACAGGCGAAGTGGACGCAGCCCGAAAGAATATGACTAATAGCGGAGGGCTAATGGCGAAAAAAGAAATATCTCTTTTTTTTTCGCTTGGCCTAATAATGCCTAATTAATGTGTACACGTCATATGAAAAGGGGGGGGGGGTCCAATCTTGGTGACGTCGCTTGACAGACAGGCGTATTGGAGGCGGGCCAAAATTTGTTTGACCAATCTCGGAGTCCTAGTTGCATAAATATAGTAGAAACAGGAACAAATCTACGGTAAAGCACTCGGCTTCGTTGGAATTACGAAAGCGGCAGCCGTACTGGCAGGCGAGGTCGAACCGTTTGTACATACATATATGTGTGTGGTCTTGATACGTCGGGTGAAGCAGCGCCACTTGCTCGATACGCTAAAGTGGTTCGCAATAAAAGGCGTTGATTAATCGTCATTGCCTTTCTTGATGTACCAACTCTCAACCTTTTCACGCCACTATGGAAGCTTGAAACTTTGCCTACAGCAGAACACCATATCCATAACACCATAGCCATAACACCATAGCCATAACCATCATAACACCATAACATAACACATAACACCATAGCCATAACAATCATGGCTGTGTCCCGCAAGTCCGACTATAGACGCATAGTCTGGCAGTGGAATTGCTGGGGCTTCAAAAACAAGAAAGCAACGATGGTGCAATACATGAAAACGCTTGCCAATAACAAACTTCCTGTCCTGATTGCCTTGCAAGAACCTTTCGATCGGGCCCAGCTCCCGGGTTATGTGACGTGCGGTCCCCCCTACGAATCCATGGGGAGGGACGTCAAGGTGTGCACCCTGGTTAAGCGCGGGACGGCCTTCATCGAACACGAACTCGTGCTCCACGAAGAGTCGGACATAGACCATGTACTGATCGAAGTCGTGCCGAGTATTGGAAGTAGGAAAACCGGCCTTTTCGTGCTCAACGTATATAGCTCCCCCTTGCAAAGATACCGCACTCACACTTTCGACGCCCTCTTTCGCGAAGCGATGGCAAAGGCCGCCTCCAGTTCCTTGCTGATATGCGGAGACTTCAATGCGTCGCACACAAATGGGGATACGGAGCCGACTCGCCGAAAGGGAAGAGGCTAGCCGGACTGATGGACGAGCTCGGCCTGACTGTACTCAACGAACCTGCTTCGCACACCAGGATCGGACAGGGAGTGTGCCGCGACACGTCCCCCGACCTCTCCGTCTGGTCAGGCGCGGGCGTGGTCACTTGGTCGAACTCCTTCGAGGACCTGGGGAGTGACCACAGGATCCTGTGCGTGACCGTGGGAGAGGATGAAAGCGAAGAGGGCATCTGCCGAAAGGCGAGAATCGTAGACTGGGACAGATTCCGGAAAAATAGAGAGCAAGACAAGAAAGAGGGCCCGATCGAAGACATCAGCGAATGGTGCAGAGTACTACTCGCGGACGTAGAGAAAGCCACCGATGAGGTCGAATGAACGGACTGGCGACAACTACCACCCAAAGAAGAGGCACACAGGTCCCGCGGAGCCGTGGGCGACGGCGCTCCCCAACCGTCCAGAGTGGACAGCCGGCTGGCACATCTTGTTGTGGCCAAGAAATCCATGCAACGCAGAGCGAGTAGGCAAAAACTCAACAGGGAGATACGCAAGAAGATCGCCGAAATCAACCGGGAGATCGAGACGCATTGCGCCCGCCTGTGCGAGCAAGAATGGCAGGAGCTGTGCGACACGATGAACGGGAACATGAGCGCTGGACGCACCTGGAAGATTCTCAGGCACCTGCTCGACCCGGCAAGCACCAGAACGGCGACCCGTACAGAGATGGCCAAGCTGCGACACAAGTACAAGGACGACCTAGAGGCCTTCGCGGAAGAGATCGTGCAGACGCACCTCGCACGCCCGGAAGGGCAGAGTCACCCAGAGTACTGCGGGGCTCCCAACGAGGAGCTGGACGCGGACTTTTCCGTGCAGGAAATTAGAACGGTTCTCCAGCTACTGAAGACCAACTCGGCGCCCGGTCCTGACAGGATCACCAACAAAATCCTGAGGAACCTGAAGGACGACGCCATCGAGAAGCTCTGCGAGTACATCAACGCGTGCTGGAAGGAGGGCCAAATTCCGCAAGAGTGGAAGACCGCGGACGTTATACTGATACCAAAGCCGGCCAAACCGCTGGAGGTCCGAAACATGAGGCCGATCTCCCTCTCGTCCTGCGTCGGGAAAGTGATGGAGCATGCCTGCCTTAACAGGGTGACGACGCTGCTCGAGAAGCAGGACGCCTTCGGCACCGACATCATCGGTTTCCGGAAGGGACTTTCAACGCAGGACGCCATGCTGCAGATCAAGGAACAGGTCGTGAACGCTCCGAGCACGCACGTGCGCGCCCTACTCGGGCTAGACCTCAAGAGCGCCTTCGACACTGTGAAGCACATGGCCATACTGGACAAGATCAGCCGACTTGATCTCGGGGCGAGGTTCCACCGATATGTCAGCAGCTTCCTGAATGGGCGCGAGGGAACAGTCAAGATCGACGGGGCCCCACCACGAACGGTCCGAATGGGTGGTGCGGGAACGCCGCAGGGCTCCGTACTCTCCCCCATGCTTTTCAACCTCGTCATGATCGGCCTGCCGGAGCGTCTTGACGCGATAGAGGGCATCAATCATACGATATACGCAGATGACGTGACGGTGTGGACCACGGAGAACACGAGCGTCGGCGAAATGCAAGACCGACTGCAGCGGGCCGTCCGGGAGGTGGAGCGGCACCTCGAAGACACGGGACTCGTCTGCTCACCCGACAAGTCGGAGATCCTGCTCCACAGGCCGCGCAAGAAAAGGCCCCTTCCGCAGGCCGTGCTAGACGCTCGTCGTTTGGGAGTCCGCGTCACGACGAGAGAGGGGACCCGAATACCGACGGTGTCCAAGTTGCGAGTGCTCGGCCTGTGGCTGGAAGAGAACGGTGCCAACCGCGAGCTGGTTGCCCGACTGCAGAAGAAAGTGGCCGCCGCCACACACCTCGTGCGGCGGGTCGCGAACAAGAGGAAAGGAATGAAGGAACACAACGTTACGAGGCTGATACAGGCGTACGCGCTGAGCCACATAGCGTACGTCGCCGCATACTGTTACGTTTCGCCTACAACGCGCGGTAATGCCGGCGCGGATGCAACGGACGCCGGGGCTTTGTTCAAAGCGGCGGACATTTTGGCCCGTTCAACGACGCCGCAACGCCTACCCGCCAAGCGTGTCCAGGCGTGTTTCAGTGCCACGTGTCTTCGTGTGTGCGTGTGTGTGTGTGTGCCCTCGCTTGTCAAAGCGCGGCAGCCGGGGAGCGGAGTTCCCCGAATGAGGGGCCTGGAGGTCTCTCGGCTCAACCGCTCGCGCCGTCGTGGGCCCCTGCTGCGCCGTCCCGTGACCTTCATCCCGTGACCTTCCCTCCTTCCCTTTTGGACCGCGACGCCGAGAGTATAAGAGCAGCTGCCCCCGGACGCCAGGGGAGAGGCTCCGATTTGTGCTGTTGAGTTACGTGCTCTCCCGTCTCTCCAATTCGGTCGACCTGACCGGCCGCTCTTTTGCTATGTTAGAATAAACAAGTTGTTCTGTTACCAGTCTTCTCATGCTTTGCCGGGGACCTTCGGATGCTTCCAGTGCCCCAGGCCGCCAGGCCAACGCTACCCTTGGGGCTTGCGACCCATTGGCAATAACGGGCGTCAGCACCGAGACCCCAACAACTCGTGCCAGCGGTGCGATTACAACATCTGGTGGCAGCGGTGGGATCGCGACAACGGAGGCCAGCAGCGAAGAGATGCGGTTGACTGTATGCTGAGCAGCACAACGACCATCCGGGAGCAGCGCAACGAGCCCTGTGTGATGACTGGTTGCCTGCAGCGGAACGACTGCGCTGAAGTCTTGGCTGCGAGGTTTGGTGAGTGCGGGACTTTCTTCTTCTGAGTTTTGCCAGGCTTTTGTTAGTGTTAGAAACAGAGCTGGTAATTGGGGTTGTCGTTGCTGCCGGGTTAGTTTGCGGCAAGACAATAGTAGACAGTAGAGAAAGCAGCATTCAGAGCAGCCATGGATTTGAAGTCGTTGCGCAAACCGATATTGCTGGAGCTTGCAAGAGAGTTGGGTCTGGATGTCTCAGACAAACTCAGAAAACCAGAACTGCTAAGGGCTATTCTTGAGTTAGAAGCTGAGGATGACGAGCTGTCGGAATGCCTTGAGACCATTGAGGAGAGGGAGCGTGAACTTAAAGAACAGAAAGAGAAAGATGAGCATGAACTTAAAGAACAGAAAGAGAAAGATGAGCGTGAACGAAAAGAACAGAAAGAAAAAGAAGAGCGCGAACACGCTTTGGAAATGAAGCGTCTCGAGGTAGAGATGGAACGCGCTCGTAATGGAAGTCAGGCACACGGTGCAGGAGAACGAGTATTGTTCAAAATGACTGACCTGATGCGGCCGTTTAAGCTTGGAGAGGACATTGGTTTGTTCCTGGTTAACTTTGAGCGAACGTGCGAGAAGCAGGGGTTCTCTCGGGAAACGTGGCCACAGCGCTTGCTCACTTTGCTACCCGGCGAGGCGGCCGACGTAGTCGCTCGCTTGGAGAGAGAGGAGGCAGAGGATTTCGACAAAGTGAAATCGAGTCTGCTAAAAAAGTACCGGCTGTCAGCGGAGGCGTTCCGTCGGAAGTTTCGGGAAAATGAGAAAGGCAGAAGTGAGTCGTATACAGAGTTTGCCTACAGGCTAATGTCAAACATGCAGGAGTGGCTCAAAGAAGAGAAAGCGTTTGGTGACCACGAGAAAGTTCTGCAGTGTTTCGGGCTAGAACAGTTTTATAGTCGGTTACCTGAGAACGTGCGGTACTGGGTCTTGGATAGGCCAGACGTTAGTACGGTGGCTAGAGCCGCTGAGTTAGCCGAGGAGTTTGTGACGCGTCGGGCTCGCGGAGCTAAGGACGGTCAAAAGGGTGAATTTGGCTCCAAGTTTGAGAGGCCGAAGTTCACACCCATGAGAGCAAAGGGGGACACACGTAGTTCGGATGCAAGTGAAAGCAGTCCGACCGAACGTAAGGAGACGGCGGCAACCGAAGCCGAACGCAGAAAGCGGTTCGAGATGAGGCAAGCGCGCGTTTGTTATACGTGCCAGAAGCCGGGTCACTTTTCGGCGCAGTGTCCAGAAACAAAAACACAAGTCGTGTTTTTGTCTATATGCAGCACTGACGAGAACATGAAGCTTCTCGAGCCTTACATGCGAGACCTCCTCGTGAACGGGAAAGAGTGCCGAGTGCTTCGCGATTCCGCAGCTACAATGGATGTAGTTCACCCCTCTTACGTAGAACCCGATATGTTCACGGGCGAGTGCGCATGGATCAAGCAAGCAGTGGAAGCTCATAGCGTGTGTCTGCCGGTAGCAAAAGTGCTTATTGAAGGACCTTTCGGAGCACTTGAGACGGAGGCCGCAGTGTCATCTATGCTGCCCCCCCAGTACCCGTACCTATTTTCGAACAGGTCCGATCACCTCCTGCGCGAGAAGGGGCTTTTGTTTGGTGAGGCTAGCGTTCAGGCCTTAACCAGATCGAAGGTTCGGGAGCTCGCTGCAAAGGCGGTAGTTGCGGGGCCGACGTTGTTGAACGATGAAAAAGGGTCAGAGGCGCAGCAAGCTGGTATTCAGAGCACGCCCGAACAGAATAAAATTGAGCCTGTAGCGTTAAAGGCAGCAGATACTGGAGAGGAAATTCCCGACACGGGAAAGTTAGAAGAGCTGTCTCCAGATTTGCTCATCGCGCCTACGTCAGACGGACTTAACAGGTTGCTAAAAGTCAGCCGCTCGGCTTTGATAGCCGAGCAAAAGAAGGATGGCAGCCTAGAAAACATACGCTGCATTATCAAGGAAGGTATCGCCAAGAAAAATGCTCGCTTTGTGGAAAGAGGTGGGGTCCTGTACCGGAAGTATCTAGACCGCAGAGGAGTGGAGTTCGATCAGCTGATCGTGCCTCAATGCTATCGTCAGGATCTGTTGCGCTTGTCGCATGGGGGTTCGTGGTCCGGACACCTAGGAGTTAAGAAAACTAAGGACCGTCTCTTGCAGGAGTACTATTGGCCAGGGTGTTTTCGGGACGCAGACCACTTTGTGAAGACATGCGACACCTGTCAGCGGGTGGGCAAGCCAGGGGACAAATCGAGGGCGCCGTTGAAGTTGGTGCCTATCATTACGGAGCCTTTTAGACGGCTCGTTATTGATACAGTGGGACCTCTGCCGGTAACAGCCACGGGGTACCGACACATTTTGACTGTGATCTGCCCAGCGACAAAGTTCCCTGAAGCAGTGCCGCTTAAAGAACTCAGCTCAGTTGAGATAGTCAATGCACTACTGTCCATATTTGCGCGAGTTGGTTTTCCTGCAGAAATCCAGTCAGATCAGGGCACAGTGTTTACTAGCGCTTTGACGACAGCCTTTCTCGAAAGGTGCGGGGTAAGGCTATTACACAGCTCAGTGCACCACCCCCAGTCGAATTCCGTTGAGAAGCTCCACTCCGTCATGAAGCGCGTGTTGAGAGCATTGTGTTTCGAACATCAAACTGACTGGGAGCTGTGTCTGCCTGGAGTGATGTTTGCATTAAGAACCGCGCCGCATGCGGCTACGGGGTTCTCGCCAGCTGAGCTGGTGTACGGTCGCTCGCTGCGATCTCCGCTTCGCATGCTTCGAGAATCATGGGAAGGCAGGGGCGACGACCCAGTCGTGGTAGAGTACGTGCTTAAGCTCCTCGAACGCTTAAGAAGGGCACAGGAGTTGTCAGGTGAAGCAATGGCAGAGGCCCAGCAGAGGGCCAAGGTTTATTATGATCGGACAGCCAGGGCCCGTCGTTTTGAGGTGGGCGATGAGGTCATGATATTGCGCACATCGCTAAAGAACAAACTCGACGTGCAGTGGGAGGGCCCAGCACGGATTGTTCAAAAACTGTCGGACGTTAACTACGTGGTGAGTCTGCCAGGAAAGCGGAAAGCACAGCAAGTTTACCACTGTAATCTGCTCAAACCCTATAAGCAACGGGAAGCAGTGGTGTGCATGATGGTAAACGTGCCCGAAGAGCTTCCGGTCGAGCTTCCGGGACTAGGCTCAGTGACAAACAGGAAAGACGCCGATCAAGTCATTAGTGACTTAATAAGTAAAGCATCGCTGTCGCCTGAGCAGAAAACAGAACTACACCAGCTCTTACAAGAGTTTCAAGGTCTGTTCTCTGAGAGGCCTGGTAGGACTTCTGTCCTTACTCATGACATAGAACTTACCTCCCCAGAGCCAGTACGATCCAAGGCGTACCGGGTGTCACCCCGCCAGAGCGATATTATGGAGGCTGAGGTAAAGAAAATGCTACAGCTCGGTGTTATTGAAGCGGGTGAGAGTGATTATACTTCCCCTTTGATTTTAGTTGAGGTACCGGGCAAGGAACCTCGTCCTTGCGTCGACTACCGCAGGCTTAATTCCATCACTAAGGATCAAATTTATCCGATCCCTAACATCGAGGAGCGCCTTGAGAGAGTGAGTAGCGCTCAGTTTATTTCCACCCTAGATCTTGTCAGGGGTTATTGGCAGGTTCCACTTACAGAAGAGGCTAGTAGGTATGCGGCGTTCATTTCACCAATGGGGACATTCCGTCCTAAAGTTTTGAGTTTTGGTTTGAAGAACGCGCCATACTGCTTTTCAAGCCTCATGGATAAAGTGTTGCGGGGACAGCAAGAATTCGCTTTACCGTATCTAGACGACGTAGCGATATTCTCCGCATCCTGGCCGGAACATATGGCGCACTTGCGGGCAGTGCTAACCCGCCTGCGCGATGCGGGCTTGACAGTCAAGGCTCCCAAGTGCCAGTTAGCACAGGCCGAGGTTGTCTACCTCGGACACGTGATTGGTCGGGGTCGACGCCGCCCCTCTGAAATAAAGGTGGCCGCTGTGCGAGACTTCCCGCAACCGCGTACGAAGACCGATATTCGGTCGTTCTTAGGTGTCGCCGGCTACTATCAGAGGTACATCCCCAGGTACTCTGATATCGCGGCTCCCTTGACGGATGCTCTAAGAAAGACAGAGCCGCAAACAGTCGTCTGGGATGAGACGAAGGAAAGAGCTTTTAGCGCCCTAAAGAGCGCCCTAACAAGCCAGCCTGTGCTACGATCGCCCGACTACACAAAAGGGTTCGTTGTTCAGTGTGATGCTAGTGAGCGAGGCATGGGCGTTGTACTGTGCCAACGGGAAAATGGAGAAGTAGAACACCCCGTCCTGTATGCTAGTCGTAAGCTGACCAGTCGTGAGCAGGCGTATAGCGCCACCGAGAAAGAGTGTGCGTGTATCGTGTGGGCCGTTCAGAAATTGTCATGTTACCTAGCCGGCTCGAGGTTTATCATTGAAACGGATCACTGCCCTCTCCAATGGCTGCAGACCATCTCTCCCAAAAATGGCCGCCTCCTGCGCTGGAGCCTCGCTTTGCAACAATATTCCTTTGAGGTGCGTTACAAAAAGGGGAGTCTCAACGGTAACGCCGATGGCTTAAGTCGAAGCCCCTAACGTGAGAATCAGCCTCAAAATTGCTTGTTACTGATGTTTTTCTTCCTGAGGCAGGATTTTTAACTTATTGCTTTTGTATAGTGTTTCAAAGTGATGATGTGCTTTCTAGTGCAATTTTCCGATTTGTGGACGCGTTCTGAGTGCTGCTAAACTACTGTAAGGAACTAGGCAGCAGTATAAAAGGGGAAAGAGCCTGGCAGGGCTTAGAGAGGGTTGTGCCGTGCTTGCTGACTGAGCGGTTGACTTTCGGCGTAGTTCTAACGCTTGCCGGAAACGAGAACAAAATGTCAACTCTCCCGAAGTCACTTTGCAGTGTCCTGTGTGCACCTGAACGTGAGAACGAGGCCTTCTCTGTGCACTGCGCTCAAGAAACGCCAAAGGACGCCCGACTTCGGTTATGGGCATCATCGAGCGACATCCCTCCGGACAGCGGATGCAGTCCCCTGACCATCGGGATCTCCTTCCCCCGGCGGGGCGGTCTGTTACGTTTCGCCTACAACGCGCGGTAATGCCGGCGCGGATGCAACGGACGCCGGGGCTTTGTTCAAAGCGGCGGACATTTTGGCCCGTTCAACGACGCCGCAACGCCTACCCGCCAAGCGTGTCCAGGCGTGTTTCAGTGCCACGTGTCTTCGTGTGTGCGTGTGTGTGTGTGTGCCCTCGCTTGTCAAAGCGCGGCAGCCGGGGAGCGGAGTTCCCCGAATGAGGGGCCTGGAGGTCTCTCGGCTCAACCGCTCGCGCCGTCGTGGGCCCCTGCTGCGCCGTCCCGTGACCTTCATCCCGTGACCTTCCCTCCTTCCCTTTTGGACCGCGACGCCGAGAGTATAAGAGCAGCTGCCCCCGGACGCCAGGGGAGAGGCTCCGATTTGTACTGTTGAGTTACGTGCTCTCCCGTCTCTCCAATTCGGTCGACCTGACCGGCCGCTCTTTTGCTATGTTAGAATAAACAAGTTGTTCTGTTACCAGTCTTCTCATGCTTTGCCGGGGACCTTCGGATGCTTCCAGTGCCCCAGGCCGCCAGGCCAACGCTACCCTTGGGGCTTGCGACCCATTGGCAATAACGGGCGTCAGCACCGAGACCCCAACAACTCGTGCCAGCGGTGCGATTACAACAATACGCCGACTGGAACAGGAGCGAAACCGACAAGCTGAACGTGGCGATCCGCAGGGCGTTCAAGACCGCCCTGGGAGTACCCCAGTACACGCCAAACCACAGGCTCCTCGAGTTGGGCGTACACAACACGCTCGAGGAGATCGCCGAGGCGCAGAGAATCGCGCAGCTGGAGAGGCTGTCGAGCACCGTAACGGGAAGACGAATCCTAGACTTGCTCGGGATTCGATATCACGAGGCGCGTGGACTGAAAGAATCACTGCTACCGGAAGTCAGGGACGCCATACAGACGGAAAACATGCCGAAGAATACGCACCCGCTGCATGACGTGCAAAGACGTATACGCAGGGCGGTAGCAATCCTCGAGAAGCATGGAAGACAAGAAGGCGTCCTCTTCGTCGATGCAGCCAGGTACCCGCGGCCAGTCGGTGACTCTGATGGCGACGAGGAACGTCGACCACCACCGCCGCTACAAGGGAATGTGCCAGACGAACCGCAGTTACCAGCACCACCACCACTACTGCTACTACGACAAAAACGGTAGCAGCAACAACGGCAACATCGACACGGCCGGCCGACGGTGGCGGCGCCCGCCTTCTCCATGGCAGTCGTAGATACAAAGGGAATGATCCGAGTCACGGCATCAGCGAGGCTGCCGTCGGCCGAAGCAGCGGAAGAGATGGCCATAGCCCTCGCGGTACTCCATGGAGGTGCGGAGGATAACTTGATCATCAGCGACTCCAAATCAGCGATTCGGAATTACACCAAAGGTTGGGTGTCCGCGGATGTGGCACGCATGCTCAACGCCCGGGCCGGGGACTTCGGATCCGGCACGATTAAAACAAGTCCCTCAAGTGGTTCCCCGCGCACGTCGGGGAGCTTGGCAGTAACAATAACAAGAGCCACGACAATAATGACATCAACAATGCTAACGGCCGAAGACGCAACGACACTCCACCCAACCACAACGAGCGCGCCCACCTCGTCACGAGGCAGCTTACCCGCCGCGACGCGGTCGCCCAGAGGGCAGCCGCTGCCGTTGTTGTGCGGGACCCCAGCGGAGGAGTGACGGCGACGGCGGCTGCCACCCTGTCTGGCGCGGCCGCTGTTGTTACCAATACAACACAAATCGCGGCGGACGGAGCTGGGGATCACGCGGACGCCGACTGCGATGTCAAGGAGTTTCCGGCAACGTACCGGGAAGTGCTTGGTCACTATAGGAAAGAACGAAGAAAATATCCACAACCCCACGGGCGCCTAGACAGGTCCCAGGCGGTCGACCTGAGACGGTTGCAGACGGGCACTTTCACCAACCCCTACCACCTGCACCGCCTGTGGCCCGCGCTGCACCCGTCGCCCGGCTGCCCGTGGTGCGAGCACGAACGGGCCGATATGGTCCATGTGCTTTGGGAAGGCCGACGCCACGTGGAACAAGGACGAAGAGGAAGGGGGAAAAGAACAGCAGAACCCTCTGAAGCGGGGCGCCTCGCTGAGAGATGGCAAGCCGCCCTCCTCAGCGAGGCACCCGAAGACCAGGAGTGGGCCGTCCAGCGGGCCAGGGCCGTTGCCGAGGATCTCGAAAGATTTTCCTCGGGCGATGGACCCCTGGCAGCCTAGCCCCGGGCACCAACATCAACAACCGCGTTGGACAAATAAAGTTTATTCCTATCCTATCCTATCCTATCCTCGATAAAATATTTTTAAATACTGCCAACACGCGTTCCTTGTACTAGGACAACATAATCATCAGTGGGCACGTCAGCTGGCCGCTGGTGAGCAGGATGTCAAATCCGTTCTTCTATTTCACGCAGATTTGACCACTCGGGGCAAGATGCTCGGCCGGGGCGTCTGAAGCAACATGGCTCGATTCAACGGCGTTTTTCTTCAGCAGAGAGTGCGCAGAAGGACCGGATCATGCGTTTGAGGACTGCGCACATGAGCGCTCATGAAGCTTCGTCAACTGGAGTGGAGCGCCACCCACTTCGACTTCCTCGGACGATGCGCCTATTAGAAGCTCATCACACGAGCATCCTTTCAGGGGGCACGTCAGCTGGCCGCCGGTGAACAGGATGTCAAATCCGTCCTTTTTCAGGCAGGTGAGCAATAAGTACTCATGAATGAAATCTAGCGATCAATGCCTTATCCAGCTGACATGCCAACGTCACTTTTGTGCTTTGTTCTGTTACGTGAGAGACGTCGCGTTGTGTCTTTTAATGCTCTGTGGTGACGTGGAATCCAATCCAGGGCTCGAAACGGAAAAGATGCTGCTTGAGCTTCTTGACGGACAAAGAGCAATGCATGAAAAACTAGAAAAGCTAGTGAATAGGTTTAAGAACGTCCAAGAATCAGTGGCAATTATTAAAGACCTCGGGGCTAAAATTCTGAAACTGGAACAAACTGTGGAGCAGTTAGACAAGAAATTAAATGAGCTTGAGGATAGAAGTAGACGGAACAATCTTCTTGTGTTCGGCGTCTCGGAGCCTGCCGGAGAAACGCCAGAATTACTTGCACAGACAGTGCTCGATCGCTTATTCCGAGATACGCTAGGAGTGAAGGTATGATCCGTAGAGCGTATTCATAGAATTGACCAACGGCATACTAACCAATCACGCCCTGTAATCTTAAAACTGGTTGACCATCGTGCGAAAGTTACTGCCCTGGGAAGGAAGGAAGGAAGGAAGGAAGGAAGGAAGGAAAAAGTGGAGAAGGAAAGGCAGGAAGGTTAACCAGTTTAGCTCAACCGGTTTGCTACCCTACACATGGGAGCGGGATGGGGGGATGAAAGATGGGGAGGAGAGAGACAGAGAGCACATAGCACAGCACACACATCGCCAGTTACAGTCCGTCCCTCTTGCGTGGTGCGTGACATCATTGTCACAGCCGCTTGTTCAAGCCCGTCTCTTTCAACAACCGAAGTAGTCCCTTCGTCGCCTTCAGCTTCAATGTCTTCTCTCGGCGACATGTGAAAATCATTTCAACTGACAATAGTCTATTGTCAAGGTACGCTGGAACGGACGCCAGGGACACTCTCTGAACATTATTTATTTATTTATTTATTTATTTATTTATGATACCCTCAGGGTCAACAGACATTACAGAGGGGAGTGGTATAAAATACAGAAAAGCAACAAAATTTTAACTACAAGAAGCTGCACAATGTTTCTAATTATGCGATAATAGTTATGAAGAGGCAGAATACATGTTACAAAAAACCCGCCATGGTTGCTCAGTGGCTATGGTGTTGGGCTGCTAAGCACGAGATCGCGGGATCGAATCCCGGCCACGGCGGCCGCATTTCGATGGGGGCGAAATGCGAAAACACCCGTGTACTTAGATTTAGGTGCACGTTAAAGAACCCCAGGTGGTCGAAATTTCTCGAGTCCTCCACTACGGCGTGCCTCATAATCAGAAAGTGGTTTTGGCACTTAAAACCCCATAATTTTAATTTTTTTAATGTTACAAAATATACTATATATACAAACAAGCAGTCCAGTGTTTCTAACTATACAATAATAGCTATAAAGAGGCAGAATACAAGATGTTACAGAGCATTGGTTAATGAAGTGAAAAATTTTTCATGATCTGAAATTGTTACTACCAAATTGGGAAGGCAATTCGAATCATTTGGTGTGCGTGGTATGTAGGACTGTAGGAATGATTATGTTTTACACAACGGAGTGTCAACTTTATGAGCATGATCCAGACGGCGCGAAACGTAATGGGGAGCAAGTATTGCTAAATCGCGCAGGTAGGGATGATAATAAAGTTTGTGAAAAAGGAATAAGCGAAGCATGGCTCTTCAAGAAGCAAGCGTAGGTAGCCAAAGGTTAGCTTTGATTACCGTGATGCTCGCGATTCGATTGTAATTAGAGAGTATAAAACGGACCGAATTATTTTGCGCCATTTCAAGCGAATGTACCAAATTATTATAATGCGGATCCCAAACCGGAGCGGCATATTCTAACTTAGGGCGAATGAGTGTTTTATATAGCATTAGTTTGAGAGACGAAGGCGATTTTGCAAAGTTACGACGAAGATATCAGAGCATGCGATTAGCGTTGCAGACAACATAAGAGATGTGAGTATCCCATGTTAGATTGCTACTGACGTGAACTCCGAGGTACTTATGTGAAGATACGCTGTCGAGTAGTGCATTATTTAGGTGATAAATGGGTAAACTAGTAATCTTTCTATACACTCGCATGAATTTGCATTTTTTATTGTTTAGTACCATAAGCCATGTATTACACCACTCAAAGACTGCGTTAATGTCAGCTTGAAGAAAAGTGGCGTCGTTTGGACCTGTTACTTCTCCGAAAATTACGCCATCATCGGCAAACAAATGAACGGATGAGGAAACGCAAGATGGTAAATCGTTAATATAAATGAGAAAAAGAAGAGGACCAAGGACTGAGCCCTGCGGTACACCAGAATGGACTGTGCATTCATCAGAATTCGCGCCGTTAGCTGAAACAAACTGAGAACGGTTAGCAAGAAAGCTTTCAATCCAGATTAAAATGCAGGGATCAAGCTTAAGTAGTGGTAATTTATAAATGAGCAGTTTGAGACACACTTTGTCAAACGCTTTAGAAAAGTCAAGAAAAATGCAGTCAGCCAAGGAGCTATTGTCAAGGGTGGTGTTTAGTTCGTGTACAAAAAGTGCTAGTTGAGTTTCACACGAGTATGATTTGCGAAATCCATGCTGTGATGCTGCGAAAAATGAATGCGACTCCAAAGAAGTAGGTAGGTAAGAAGCCAAGATATGCTCTAGTATCTTACAAGGTATAAAGCCCCTCAATCTTTCAAAAGTAGCGCCATTCTTAGATCTTTCCGCCACCCGCTCACCCTGGCGCGTCCTCCTCCACGCCTCCTGTCGCCCCAGCCTCCTCCGCTCCCCCATTGGCCAATCTGTGTCACGTGGAAGCGGGCGCCGCGCTTTTGTATATTTTTTTCTTTCCAGCGCGGAGCAGGCGCCGCGCTTTTGTATATTTTTTTCTTTCCAGAGCGCGCCGACCTCCATTGTTGGGCCTGCGCGACGAAAGTACGGCAGGCGGACTGACGGAATGCGTTAGCGTAATAGAATGTGCAGGGCCGAGAACTTAATTGCGACGCCATGCTGCTGCACCTTTGGTTGCTGCAACAGACACAGCGAGGGCAAAAAGCTTTTTGCTTTGCCGTCCGGCGGGCGCAACGCAAAAAGAAGTGTGGATTCGCAGGATCGGGCGGGCTGACTTCGAGGAAGTGGCAAAGAGCGCACGGCTTAGTGAAGTAAGGGCCACGGCTACTCACAACCTCTTATTTTGAGCCTAGTTCACGCCTTCCGCTTCGAACAAGTGGGTGTTCATGCTCTGCGTGGTTTTTAGCGCGTTGTTTGACTTTCTTTTTTCGAATGTGCTTTCTTTGTTTCATGTAGTATCGTCTTGCGGTGAAATGCACGCATCTGCAGCTGGCCTGTGACATAAAAGCGACTTTATTCAGGGTGTGTTTTGAGCTCCACCAGAAGTTAGCACATTCTCGACGCTATTGCAAGGCTCACTATGACTTACGATGCAGTCTTTTAGCTTCGAATGTACGCCCGCATGTGTTGATTTGGTTTGTGGTGATTAATGTTTTTAACGTTCCGAAGCGACTAAAGCTGGGATGGAGGTCGTAGTGGATGGCTCCGGATAACTTTATCTAGCTCGCCTGGGGATGTTTAACGTGCACTTTGATCGTAGAGTCGTAAGTGGGCCGGTAAATTCCTCGATGGCGTTTCATAATACTCGTGCGCTAGCGCTGCTTTAGGAGTTGGCGCCTCGGCGCGATTGCATTTCTTCAATAAATTTGATTTACTAGTGTAACAACTTGTCATTATTTCGTGTTATTGACGGCGCCTTCAGGGCACCAAAGCGGCAACGGGAACACCAAAGCTAGAACCAGCGCTGGATGGGGCTCGCCGAAGCCTGTGCATGCCAAGGGGGTATAAGATCGCGGACAGCCAATTTTGTATGCGAACACTCCCTGCGACGCCTGCATTAGTGTAATGTTACGTGCTCTTCAGAGGCCTCCGTTAGCCATTACATGTGCCCTCCTGGAGCAGTACTTGTAAAAAAAAAACAATATATCGTCACGATTACCAAAACACCCCGCAATGAAAAAACGGCCCTGTTGCCAGGCATTGCTGACCGCACACAGCCGGAATCTCTCACGCGCCGACCGAACAAAAGTGTCCTGCGAAACCTGCGAACAAATGAACCTACGAAACCACGTACACATACTTTCACGCTGTCAACACCTGAAACTTTGGTAATTACGCGCGTGTTTGAGTACACCGCGTGCTTGCGTCGTGTTTCAGCAACACGAACTCTCAACGTCGCGCGCTTTACGCCTTAAATACGCCTTGAATAATGGTCATTTTCTCTATTTCCTCCGCAATTCTAACACGAAATTCTAAAGGCCAGTTACCGACTGACGAAGAAAGATCTCGATTGAAAAACTGCTCCGCAGGGCTCGAACGAACTTTTCTGCGGATTTCCTCCCGTAGCGTGTTAGCCGTCGTCTGCTACGGCAGGCCCACCACCGGCAGCGCCAGCGTCGAGGCCGCGCCGAGCGGAGGAGGAGGGAAGCGAATGGCGCTACTTTGGGAGATTGAGGGGCTTTAACAAGGTATACTTCTCAGCGAAATCTGTCGGTAATTTAGAGGGGAATGCTTATTGCCCGATATATGGATTGGAATTACCTTCCCGACTTTCCACTTGGATGGAAGAAAACCATCGTGCAATGATTGCTGGAAAATTTTAGATAAAATGATTGATGTGTAGCAAGCTGCGCTTTGAAGGAATTTCACAATAATCTGATAACTGCCCAGCGCAGAGGATGGTTTTAGTGACCTAATGATGCTTGCGACACCATCATAGCTGATAATGAGAGGGAACATTACACCATGGTCATATGGCCGTAGGTGTGGTGGAGTGGAATTGCTGGGTAACGAAATATAATGGGGTCATTACCCATTATATTCAGGACAGTCGCACAGAATGTGTTCTAGCGCCTCCTCGCAAAGACAGGCATTGCAGAGAGCGTTGTCGACCATTTCAATGCGAAATGAGTAACATTTCGTGAATGCCACCCCTAGCCATAAGCGATAAAGTAGAGTGGCCTCTCTTCCGCGGAGTCCAGTTGGCGTACAGAGATGCATAAGCTGCTATAAATTAAAGGGAAAAACCGTCTGGATCTCGGAAGATTTCTCGGCCGTCACTAGAGAAGTTCGAAAGTGTCTTTGTGTTAGGACGATTGACACGAGGAAAGACGGAACAAAGGTAAAACTGCTCTACGATAAAATAAAAATTGGCACTGAATTATATGCATGGGACAGAGCTAGGAAGACACGAGTATCGAGCAATCAACAGAACCAAGGAGATGGCGGATCGTCGGCGTCGCGCGAATACGGTGGGGACGCAATGAACACAAAGGCGGCAAAAACGTTTTCCGGTGTCTTAATCTGAACGCCCGAAGTATAGTAAAGAAAACAGCTGATCTGGAAAACATAGTTATTGCCCATAAACCCCATGCAGTATTCATTACAGAAACCTGGCTGCATGGCGACATAAATGACTCGCAAGTCGTACAGAATGACTATCGTATTTACCGCAAGGACTCCCGTGGCGGTGGCGGCGTGGCTATCTTGTACTCGGAGTCGTTGTGCGTTACAAGACTATACCGGATATTACCGACTTGGGATGCGTTTTGATTAAAATGCACTTTGATGAGTTGCATGAGGTAATGGCCGGATTTTAACGCCCCCCCCCCCCCCCCCCCAACAGTGACAGCACATTTTTCGAAGCGCGCAATGTGCTAATGCGCAAGACCCCATTTCTTATCGTGTGCTTACCGGTGACTTTAACCTTCCATCAGTAAACTGGGATGGTGATTTTCCTGCAGCACTTTCTAGTTGAGCTGAGCCACTTACACACATTGTTTTGTTACGTGGCTTAACACAGCTAATAAAGCATCCACACGAATACAAAATAACAGCCAATCAATTTTAGATTTTTTTCTTGCAAGCGACAGTATACTTGACCGCGACACGAAGGTTGATATATTCAAAGGAATCTCGGATCATAAACTGCTGGGCTTAAGTCGGGAAGTGAACTTCCGATCGAGGTTGACAAAAAAAGAATGTATGGTGCCTGTGTTCTCGCGGGATATAGTGACGTCTATATATTGGATGCTTTAGATAATTCATTTTCTTTCTTTACCTCATTGTATGAATCGGATGCATGTTCTGTTAAATATATGTGGTGTTTTGTTTAGAACCTCGTATTAACCTGTATAAAAAAATTTGTTCCACATGAACTTAACTTACAGCGTACACATAATCCCTGGATGACGAAGCAGATCGCACGCCAGCGGCGCAAAACTAAACAAAGCGCCGACACAGCTCTGATTGCATCCGTGTTGCGGCGGTTCAACTAAAATATCGGAAGTATGCGAACAACTAAAGTATAGCATTAAAAAGGCTAAATATTCTTACGAAACCGGTCGCCTGAAAAATTTCGTTTGTTATCACCAGATAAGTTTTGGCGACACATTTCGTCAAAAAAGAAATCCTCCCCTGCTCTTTCCGTCGATGATATCCCTGTGACAAAAAAAAATTAAATTATGGGGTCTTACGTGCCAAAACCACTTTCTAATTATGAGGCACGCCGTAGTGGAGGACTGCGAAAACTTCGACCACCTGGGGCTCCTTAACGTGCACCTAAATCTAAGTACACGGATGTTTTCGCATTTCGCCCCCATCGAAATGCGGCCGCCGTAGCCGGGATTCGATCCCGCGACCTCGTGCTCAGCAGCCTAACACCATAGCCACTGAGCAACCACGGCGACTATGTCCCTGTGACAGATGATGCAGTAATTGCCGAAGCACTTAATACTTATTTTGGTTCGGTATTTTCTGTCGATGATGGCCGCACACCAGAATTTCAGAAGTTTAATAACGTACAAGCTATTATTGATTTATGTATCCTGGAAAAAGGCATACTTGCGCTGTTGTTAAAACTAGACGTCAAGAACTTACCAGGTATAGATGGTATAGCCAATATCTTTCCAACACACTATGCGGAATGGTGCTCAAAATATTTGTTTATTATTTAAGAAATCACTGTTTAATGTGGAGCTTCTGAGCAACTGGAAGTACGCAAAAATCACCCCAATTCCTAAAACAAGTGTGCCTTCAGATGCGTCATCATAGAGACCGATTTCCTTATTATGCAAATGCGCAAAGCTCTTAGAGCATATAGTTTTTAAACATACATCTACTTTCCTTGAAAATAAAAGCCTAATAGGTTTCTTCCAGCATGATTTTTTCCATGGTTATTCAAAAATAACTCAGCTCATCGAGACTATCCATGATACAGCGCTGCCCTAGACAGACATAACCAAATTGACATTCTATTTCTAGATTTTGAAAAAATATATTCGACCGTGATTCCTATCAAAAACTATTATTGAAGCTAAAATCAGTACTAAAAAACACCGCCTTAATAGCTTGGCTAAAAGCCTACCTATCGTCTAGATGTCGCGTCGTATCCATTGACAGTGTAAATTCGCTTGCCATTTCAGTACTTTCAGGTATTACACAAGGATCCGTCCTTAGTCCTCTCTTTTTCTTCGTGTATATTAATGACATTGTTCAGAAGATTCCTGTCAAGATACGGCTTTTTGGCGATGATTGCATTGTATATCAGGAACTTACTTTACCTAATGACCAGGTTTTAGTAACTCATCTCTGGATCAAATACAAACATAGAGTTCAGAGTGGCCAGATGACCTTTCACAAAAAGAAAACCGTCACAATGACATTACTCGCAAAAAGTATCCCATAAATTTTCCATACAGCTTTGATAATCAACCTTTAACAGTAGTAATGAAGTATAAGTATTCGGGAGTCGACATTTCTAACAATCTTAGATGGAACTACCACATTACCTATATTCAAAAGAAGGCGATGAAAAAATCGGATACTTATAGAGGTGTTTGGGTAAGTCAACACAATAAATTAAGGTCCTAGCGTACGAAACCTTTATTTAGCCACTACTAGAATACTCCGCAGCTGTATGGGATCCACACACAAAACGAAACATTTCAATACTGTAAAAATATAGATGAAATCGGTTTGATTTATTTATAACAAATACAGTTGGCAAGCATCACCTACAGCTCTCTTCGAAAACGCTAAACTTAAGAAACTAGAAATTAGGCGGCACCACGGAGGAATCAAACTTTTTTATCTTCTTTACCATGGACAATTAGGTATTATGAAGGATACATATTTAAGCGACGTAAAGCAACGGCCCACTCGCTCCTATCCCACTAAAGAAAGTAACTGAGCTTTCATGTAACCCCAACTTGTTCGGACATTCCTTTTTCCCAAGAAGTATAATTAATTGGAATTCACTTTCAGCAGCTGTAGTCGGATGCCCGACGGTATCATCTCATTTACATGCTTTCGATTCCAAAACACACTACTCTGGTGTACTATATGAGCCTTGATGTCACTTTCTTTAAGTTTCTCTGTGTGTATAGTTCTTCTTTTTGTAACTTTCCCGTGCAGTGTTCTCAATAACTAAGCTTCTTGTTGCAATCTTCCAATTCCTAACGTTCATTGCTGTACCTCTTGATATGTGTTTATTGTACATCTGTTGTATGTACGAAAATAATTTTAACCCGCTCCTGCTTAAGTTCTGAACCAAGACCGGCAGTACTGAAATATATAAAATAAATAAAAAAAACATTCGCCATGGTCATGTGAATCTGAGCAGAGTACTTCGCGCTCTACGTGATGAAATTCATAACGAGAATCAAGTGTATTCCTGGCCACTGTCAAATCCTTGATAACGAAGTAGCACACCAGATGGCATGCATACCACTGTTGATACCAACCACCGTCCGCCTACGTATTCGACCTCTTCTTCAAAACTACCACCGATGGATCGAACAAGGTCCATTCTTGACACCAGTCGCGTATGGCTGCATATATACACGAACGAGAGAATGCCCAGCAACGGTCATTCTCTGCCTTCATGCTTGCCCGGGGACAGGCGCACAAAAGAAAAAAAAATATGCACATCCAATGCACATGTTCGAATCTACGTGAAGCGCAGATTCAGTAAAGCGGTTAATTAAATGTTTACACATAAACGCGATGCGTACGACTTTGTTTACTTTTATCCTACGCAACGTGTATCCTCATGCAGTCTTCCTGTTCATTCCCACAAATGTCACAGCTTTGTTGTCAAGCCATCCTTAGGTTTATTATGCACTACATCGCTCGCAAGCTCTGCCGAAATGCAAACTCCAAATCAGGCAGATGCACTGTATGAGACGTATACGCACCGATGTTACAAGGAGGATGTCGACCTGTGATGATTGGTGAAGGAAGAATAGGGATGACAGGTGAATGTATGCACAGAAAAGTACGACACATATGAAGGAGCATTTAGGGATTCTGTACCTCTCGTGTCAAAGTGGGACATGCCCCTATTGGAGGATTGGTCGAGAACGGGTATGCAGCCAGTTACGCATACCGAATAAAAATTATTATTATTATTATTATTATTATTATTATTATTATTATTATTATTATTATTATTATTATTATTATTATTATTATTATTATTATTATTATTGGAAACATATACAAACACCACAGCGTGACAGAAAAAAGGGCTACTAATTGTGTCCGAAGAGGAACGCACGCCACCACAAACCTCACAGTAAAACCCAAAGTACGAGCATTACAGCTGAATTTGTAGACCTGTGGTTGACAAGAATTATAAAACAGTCTTGTCAGCCTCGTATAGAGTTGAAGCACTACTTTTGAAAACAAGATATCATTGACCGAAGTTCGAGCAAGATTAAGCTGTTGGAACTTGCTCGGCAGCACACGATAGAGAAACAAATTAGCACATAGCCACAACTGTGGAATGTTGTACATCCTAACAGCAAGGGCTATAGCGTTTAGATGTAGTGCCCACAAGCAATACGGAATGGCTAAATCCCCGAAGATAAGGCCAATCAAAGAATGCAATAAATATAATTCACCAGTTTATCAACAGGTCGGTATGTTTTAGCGATACCTGTGAGCCAGCATTATATGTTCAGGTTATGTGTAGGAATCACAGTGGGACATGCCCATTTTGGATGACTGGCCAAGAGTGGACACACCCAGTGGCACCTATCGAATGTCTAAATCAAAGAAAAATAGGTGAGTCGGACAATCAGTCAAATATATTTCACCATTCCATCAGCAGGTATGTGCACTTGAGATATACCCGTAAGCCGACATTGTATGTTCAGCTGTTACACTACGAAGTTATTTTTTTCGCCACACCAAGGTGAGCATACTTGGTCAGCATGCAAGCGTAATATTTCGCCCGTTCACTGGTAATGTCATTCACTGCCCATAGAACCTTTATACATACATACACACACACACACACACACACACATATATATATATATATATATATATATATATATATATATATAGTCATATCATAAGAAGCCAACACACACTGACACCAAGGACAACATAGGGGAAATTACTTGTGTTTAATAAATGAAAGAAAGAAACGATAAGTTAATGGAAATTAACGAGGATGAAAAAACAACTTGCCGCAGGTGGGAACCGAACCCACAACCTTCGCATTTCCTGTGCGATTCTCCACCAATTGAGCTACCGCGGCGGCGTTTTCCCATCCACTTTCTTGGGTATTTATGTGTCCTAGTAGAACCCTGGGAGTGTGGTAGAGCAATTGGTAGAGCATCGCACGCGAAATGCGAAGGTTGTGGGTTCGGTTCCCACCTGTGGCAAGTTGTTTTTTCCTCCTCTTTAATTTCCATTAATTTATCGTTTCTTTATTTCATTTGTTAAGCACAAGTAATTTCCCCTATGTTGTCCTTGGTGTCAGTGTTTGTTGGCTTCTTATGATATGACTCATAAATATCGGGCCTTCCGTTTAACCCCCCTTTCTTCTCGTTTATATATATATATATATATATATATATATATATATATATATATATATATATATATATATATATATATCCGCTGAGATGCAGCCAAGCCAAACCCACGAGGGTAAGAAAAGAAATTTTCATTCTTATTTACCGAGAAGACGCCAATACCAGTCAGTACTCGAGCCCGTGCTTAGATACCCCTCGTGCAAGGCAACCTCGAGACCCAACATGCGTCATTTCCCATGGGATTTTCTTATCCTCCACAGTATAGCCATCATAAACACTGAGCTAGAATAGCAAGGCTAGTTGAATGCTTCAACCCGTACTTAGACACCCGACAACGTCTCCTAGCCCTCACAAGTTCACGAAAGAGACAGGAATCATACGAAAAGCACAGGTACCTACATTATTGTCACCACATTGAATATTAAATTTGAGGAGACTCAGGTAGATCATAAACATTGCGGAGCCTATCCCTCAAATAGAAATTTGGAGGACGCTTAAGCTTCTCCTTTAAGAGTGAAAGGCGATATCATTCAAAGACCCCTGACTGCTTCTCACCCTTCCCGGGAACTACAGCGTATGTAAACGTAATGTTTACCAGGAATCGCTCGCCGTGAATGCAATGCACGAAGGCGAGCTTTCTGGTAAAAACGCGGCCTCTTGCATGGACTGCGATCCGGCGGAGGCGAGCGCCATCTGGGAGTGTTTCAATAAGCGGGCGTGCCGCTTCATGGACTCTGAGATATTTACGCGGACGTCGTCTCCGGTCTATGTATTGCAGAAACCCTGGAAATGGGGTTTGTTTGAATTTTCGCGTAACAGAATTACATTTTCCTCTATATTCAAATCGCTATCTGAAAGCTATCCTGTCTGCAGGTTGTGTGTAAGTCGTAGTTTTCGATTTTTCTACACATTTTAGCTTGAGAAATTCAATTAGTTTAGTCAATTCCTTGCGTTACATGGACGGCCTGGGTATGTATGATTCAAAAATCTTTTTGTCGAAAGGATGTCCGACGCCTGATGCCAAGGCCGACGCCGGATTTTTCGCGCCACGGGCTCCTTAACGATATCGCGTTAACAGACCTTGTGGGTATGCTCCGCAACTTCCACTCTCAACAACACCGTACTTCGTAACTTACCGCCGCAACTTACAGCTGAGAAGAATTATCCACTTCCCAGCACAAGTTCAAAAATTATGGTGGCCCCTTCGTTCAGCACATCAAAAATATCCGGGGCGAAGAGGCATGAGAAAACCAAGGAAGGCCGGGCCTCAGTTGTTGCCTCAAAACATTGCGCGTACCCACGAGGAAGATTGACCACACTGGAGGGAATTAAACGTACACGCGACAAAATATAAAAAGGTTAAAGGCGAACATTGAAACGAAACAGTTGGCAACTAAATGATCACCCAAATTTTGAGAAGACCTATACATTAACTTAGGAAAAAATAAAAAAAAAGTGATGAGTCATATTCCAGTCTCCGAAGGTGGATAATCAGCGAAGCTGTTTAGCACACGACACAGAGGTGAGACAGAATTTTGAACAAAGGTATGAACGCGTTTATTGTCTTAATCTGTGGTCTTCGTGACGATAGGTACGCACACACAGTCTCGTATCGCCTGTGTTACTAAATGCATAAGCATTTCTATGCCTACCCAACAAGAAATTTGTCCGTCACGTAAGACAATGAATAGCTCATCCCGATTAAGCAGTGTCTCATACCCCTGTAAGCAAGAAAAATATCTACCTGAGAGTCTATTGGCCCAGGCCTGGTGAGGGGCCATCCTAGGACTCGGGCCTGCCAGATCATAACTGAGCAGAATCTCAGTAAAGTTGTTACCACCTACCTGAGAGTCTACTAACTGATCTTGAATATGATGCCTATTGATAACTAATCTACTGAAAACGCATATCCAAGCGATGGAACGTATAAGTTTGTAGCGTAGAATGAAGTGACTTTGCATCAAATTCGGGAACTGAGTTCTTGCACATGCAGATTTGTTCACAGTCACGAAAAATCTACGGAACCCTAGACATGAACAGCTTCGCTGTAAGATAAGATAAAGTGCCCCACGGTCGGTGCCCTAGCCGCGTAACCTTTCGGACGCTTCAGTGAACTTCAGCAGAGCAGTAACCATAGACCCATGGTTTGTGCATAATTACAGTCACCAAAAGTCAAAGTCTTCTGTGTTGTAAATGCTAAACCCAGATTACCAGGGGGCAACATGAGGAACATTCAGCGGAAGGAGGAAAAGCGGTGCAAGAAAGAAAGAAATGGCCAATAATTTCTGGTTGATTAAAAAAAGAGCAGAGGTTAGTTATAAGTAAACCAGATCTATTAGGTAAAAATTTAGACGGGGAACTTTGCAGCGGGAGTTTGATAACGTCACCTCTCATTGACATGAAGGGCATTAATTTTACTCGTGTTCTAGGGAAATTTTAGATGTCGAAATTCATCTTCGGAAAGTATGCATGATTCATTACAATACAGTAATAAAATGCGTTTAAATCTAGCTGCTGTATAAAAATCAGGAAGAATACTTAGTTCATTTGGGACTACTGCTTGTTATTTCTTTCTCCTCCTCCTCCTTCTATGATTAGGCCAAATATTTTCAGCATTTAACCCTTGATTGACGGCACATAAAATTACCCCAAAAAACATCATATTTTATCCAAATGTGCAAACACATTAATAATGAGAATAACCAACAAAAAGAAAAAAAATATATTTTGCGAAACCTTTTCTGCAATAAAGGGGGGGGGGGGCGCAGACAGATAACAGGAAGTAGGCTTCACATCAAGTATTCACCCTAACCATTTTTACAGATAGCGCTCGTCATATGTGAATCGTGGATGCACATTTCATTTGCTTTACTTCACGTGTGTGGCCCGACTACAGCCGGAGACCTTGCATCGGTCTGCCTGCTCTGACCATGCTTTCGAAAGAGAGTTCCGCGCATACCTTCTTCGTCCTCGTCCTCTGTTCTCACTGAAAACCAAATGACACTTGTTGCCTGTCATTCAGTGTTGGCTGATGACATTTAGCCAGAGATCTTGTACTCAATACCGAAATTCATAGTAGAGTGTGTGTTTAGGCCAGTTGGTATTCATGATTTTGGGATGCTGCCGCAAGCAAAACACAACACTTGAAGGAAGGGACAACACGAAGCGGTACTGACAACTGATAATTTAATGAAACTAGCGTCATGCTTTCATAAAACATACACATGTGTGCACGCGGAAACCAACGTAAAACCAATAAAAAGAACAGTAAAAAACATACAGCAAAAGAAGGTGGGTTTTCGGAGTTTTCTTTTACTTTCAGTTGCCGAATCATTGCTTGTCAACTTTCGGAAAAAGGACATGAAGCCATCCAGCTCTAATGAACACGCTAGTAGAAAAATTTTGCAGTACTTCCGTACATACATAAGGTTTTCTAGAAACTTAAAAAGGTTTCTGGTAAATATAGGGTTGATGTCGTTTCAGCACCTGGTAAACTTTCGAAGTTGTGCAGCATGGTGGCAAGGGGAACCACGGGCTTGGTCTACTGTGAAACGAAGCACACAAATTCGCATGTGCCTTGCACAACACGTGCGATATATAAGATTCCACTAAAGTGTGGCAGATACTACATTGGACAAACCGGTAGGTGCATTAACATTCGCTTGCGTGTGCATGAACGTTCCCTGGGGGCTGCAGGAGGGTCGACATTGGCTATTCATTGCCGTAGTTGCTTGGGGTGCTCTATTTTGTTTTCGAAGACTCAGATTATTGGCAGAAAAAGTCGCCAGCTAGAAAGAGAGATTTTAGAGGCAGTGGCCATGCGACGCTTTAACGATGGTGACTGAGTTAGATCGCCGTCAGTTGCGGTTCCTCAGAAAGAACATTTGTTTCTTTCCATGTGATGCACACGTGTTTGGTGCCTCAGTATTCTGTCAGCGTTTTCTTAGTATTTGTATTGCACCCCTGTTTAAGGCCGCTCTGTGTTCTTTATTGGGTTTTACGTTGCCTTTTAGATGTACACGTGTGTCTTATCTATAAAAGCTTGGCGTTCACTTCATTAAATTGCCAAAGTTGCTAGTACCGCTCCGTGTTGTCCCTTCCTTCAAGTCTCGTGCTTTGCTTTCGGCAACTTCCCAAAATCAAAAAATCACCATAATTCAGGAAGAAAAGAAAGATTGTCTCGTTTGTTGCCTGTCGGCAACATTCTTCAATAAAGTGTTAGGCAACAAGCTGTTACCTTCGTTTCACCGAAAGCATTCAACGACGCACCGGCAGGGCGGTATTGGGGGCGGAAGGTCGATTTTGCCATTCACTTCGCATCAACACTATCCGGCGAAAATGAACCTTCCAGCTGAAAAAACACCATTGTGGTGACCAGATCGACTTTGTTTGTTCTTCGCAGGCTTGAACCAACCGTGAGGTAGCGAATCCGGCCGTGAATCCGCTTTCATTCGGGCAAGGCACACCGTGCTTGTATCCGTGACAGATGAGCCGTTACGTCCCGAGGCTATCACTCGGCGCAGGAAAAGACCACGCGATTAAGCACCGGACTTGCGGGCGCCTCTATTGAGCGCCTGCGTTGTGGCCGTAAGCTCTGGAAACACTTTTTCTTACCGTGCTTTTCTGCTTTGACCGCCCCGGGCATCTGGTGGGCGAAATGGCCCGCAACGCTGCGAACGAAAACCTCATTGCAATATAACAGCGCAAAAGACAACGAGGCCAGCGACGATGCCAGAGCTGGGTCGACCGCCTTGCTTTTCTCGTCTGTTGCGCTGTTATTACAGTGTTGCAGTCGAACAAACTGGCGGAACTTCGTACGCGGTGCTGCACACCACAAGAAGCCCGATGACGCACACAGAGGCTATTATAGCTGCGGTACGTATTTCGCTTGATTGGAGTAGAGTGCTATGATGTTGTCCGATGAGGGAAAAGAGGGTGTCAACAACTTGGCCCGAGGCTATATATATATATATATATATATATATATATATATATATATATATATATATATATATATATATATATATATATATATATATATATATATATATATATACGTGTGTGTGTTTGTGTATGTGTTTGTTTGTTTGTGTGTGTGTTTCTGTTTGCTCGCAACATGTGAATATATCTATGAACCATTCCATCTCGGAAGGGTGCTAGAACTGCAGGTATCGCTTGCTTCCAAGCCCTCGCGCCAAGTTTCTGACACCCTCCTATATATATATATATATATATATATATATATATATATATATATATATATATATATATATATATATATATATATATATATATATATATATTTATTTATTTATTTAAAGAATAAGCTGGGAAAGTCTCGAAACAGTATAATGGTCAACTTCTCTGTCAAGGAATTAGCGATATCCATGTATTAACTTTCGAGTTAGCTGCTTAATTACTCATGTCCAACGAGGTCCTAAAATTTTTACATGCGCAGCTCCGTCAGAGATGGAAATGCTTAGCAGCGTTTACGTAATCTAAATATGTTCGTCCCTCAGAATGCGCACACAACTTTATCATCTTTCCTTTGCTGTCAGAATTGTCATAAGCGTGCTCCGCCAATTCAACGAATTGAATTTGCTGGTAATGGCGCATTGGCTCCTAAGAGGGAACAGAAAAAAATAGTATAATATTTTAACTTGTCGCTGAGATAGGCTAATCTACTCGGCAATACCTAACGGACACTGTGTACGCGAAAAAGGCTCACAATGGCCTCACAATTTCTCAGTTACAGCAAGCACATCACGTTTCTCTCAACATGCATGCTGCATAGAACGTCAGAACTGAGGTCTTTTGCGAAGTAGGCTTTGACAAATACAGGGTATGTAGTGTTTTTCTCATGGTGCCGTGCATATTATAAACTCCTTTTTCTTCTTTCACCCATGTTTCAGCCCATCTAACAACGACACATGTTTTTGCGATTAGCGTTGAGTGATTATGGAGCCACTGCATAATGAAAGTCCCAAGGCAAGAGCAAAAGTTCGCATTGTCCTTGTCTTGCATTTCAGGAAAGGCTATGAACGAAGCGAATAAGGCAGTAAGAAAGTTGAAAAAAGGGCAACGTCACTTACAAAAGACGCATTCAGTACTACGACTTTTACGCTCTTTGCCGGCAGGCGCCGAAAAGCCTTTCCCTTTAGCATCGGTCGGCCGCACAAAAGGGGAGCTCAGCCGATCGCCGCTTGCGAGAAAACGAGTGGGAATCGCGGCGGAATGATCGCCGAAGGGACGCCTCCCGCCTAATATCTCACCGCGCTCAAAAGCGCCTCAGGCGAGCACGCAAATATTTGCGCGCCCGATTCTGGAAAAGGATTGCCTTTGCGGCAGTGGGCCAGCCGTGATGGCTGCCAAAGTGACATCGAGGGCTTTGGCGGACGTAATCATTAAAATAGATTATGCGCCGAGTTGGTAAACAGTAAACATCGGCGAAACATTTTTTGCTGTGCTCGAAGAAACGAGTACAAAAGGTGAAGAGGAAACACGAAATGCGATCGAATAAAATCGACAACTGTGTCAGCTGGCAAACACTCGCCATTGATTATCGAGAACTCCAGCAACAACAACAAAAAATATTAAGTCCTAAACGCAAATAAGATATTCTGAGTGCTCGCCTTTTAGTTTTATTTGTGTGACTCTGAATGCTGCCGATGAGAATAGGAAGGCTGTTGCTGACTACAGGCGAACCTATCCTGGAGAACTACTAGCAACTGTTCGGAAGGGAGCGGCACAGTGAGTCAAATATTAAGCCCTCAGCGAATATAAAAACACGCTTCACTCATCAGGTCTCATCACAATACGTGCGGGAAGGATAAAGGGATAAGGACAGAGTTGTATATCAGTGTGACAAGTAGCAAGACAGGAGCCTAAGGGATGAGGTGCAGTTCAGCTGTGCCTGTAGGCCATGTTCGTCTTGCATGCCGAGTTTCGCTTGGGCAACGTGACGATGTCCAAAACTTGTAGTAGCTGGAGAAGTCCACACTAAGTGAGATCTGTCCAACTGTGACAAAAGCTTACACTTGTGTCCTCTTTATATCACCTCGCTAGCCCGCCAACACGGCTCAGCACTGATTCTTTAAACCTCGAAGATACTCCACATGGTACTAGCAGAACGCTTTGCTGAACCAGTTTATTTAGTTATTCATTTATTTGTTTGTGCATACTGCAGTGCAATAAGCGCTATAGCAGGAGTTGGTTATCAGAAGGAAATTATACACAAGAAAGTACGATACAACGATGAGGGTGATGTGCTAGGACCATTCATCTTGGATGGCAGATGCAGAACTTCGGGGTGAGCATGAGCGAATAGACCCAGGTAAGGAATCCTGGTCTTCTATGGAACGAGGGAAAAAGCTGAATTTAAACATATTAGTGGCACGCAATGTAGGGCATCAAGTTCAAGTTGTGATGTCGTCTCGTCGATGACACTGGCGCGAGGTTAGCATAGTTGTTTTTGAAAGTCTAGCGGAAGAATTGACGATGCTGTGCAAGAAATCTAACGATGCTACGCAGCAATGTGAATAGAGCGAAGCTAAATTCGAGGAACGAAGTGCAGAAGACGGTGAAAAGTCACTATCATAACGGTGACATATACACCTAGTGTCTCATACTGCTCTCACACTGCTCACACTGCTTATAAGGGTTCCAAACGACAGATGCGTAGTCCACAACAGGACAGATTAGCGATTTATATAACAGTAGCTTAGTATCTTTTCGAGAGTTGGATACTGTACGACGTAGGTAACGTAATTTTTGTAGTGCTTTGCTACAAATGTAATCAATATGATTAGACTATGAAATGTTATGCGTAAAAACGACACTGAGATACTTATATTCAGATACCCTAAGCACAGCACGGTTATTGAAGGAGTAATGAAAAAAAGAAGGATTATATTTTTTACTGCAGGACTTAAGGACGGCTTTATCAAAGTTATTGTTCATTTACCAGGTGTTGTACCTAGTGCAAAACCTAGCAAATTACTCTTGGAGCCGCTAATGATCATTAGAGCAGTTAATAACTTCATATAAAAGATAATCATCGGCATAACGTTTGGGGACAGATATGGCGGAAGTACGCGTGAACTCCGAAGAAAAATGTGCGACAAGAGGATAGATCACTGTACACTCACAACTGACAGTTGACACAAGTAAGCCAATCTTCCGGTGGAAAAAGTACTTACCTTGCAATAGTGTATCCTATACACTGTGGGGATTTGGTAATTCGTCGCGCCCCATTGCGCGGGCGCATTCACCTGTTTCTGCCATCCCTACGCCTCACTCCCTCCTCACTCCGAACCAGTTGTCAGCGGTGGCGCTCGACTCACGATGGTTCGCGGTGAGGGCAGGGCTAAGACGTAACGAGGGGCCCCTGGCGGCTACTCTCGTGGCGGTAGCGCGTCTCTTCTCCCTTGAGACTGCGTCGGGTACGTACATGCTTCCTCTCGTGCGCCAACATCTTTGTGACTAGGACTTGAACTCACGCATAGTGCCTTTGCCCGTGCGAGGAGCGCGTACCTTGTGTTGATCCTGTCCCGACGCTAAGCCGAAGAACAGGTGCCTAGTGCTCGCGCGAGGTCGTACAACGTCGAGCCGCACTTATTGGAGGCCCAAGCCGAAGGAGATTACCCGAGCTCTCGCGAGTTGGCCCATTGGTTATTGGGAGAGCAAGTAGCATAGCCACCGGGACTTTTGCTAACAGCGTGTCCCAGCTTGAGCCTGTGCTCTCGCAGCGACGTGCGATAGGCGCCCGTGACTGCACTTTTCGCCCTTGGTGCAGAACCCCTTTGGTTCCCCGCCGCCCAAGGACCGGGCATTTGTGCAGTGTCGGGTGCCGGTGGATAAAACAAACGGTTTCCGTCAACTCAGGGCAATGCTGTGTTCTTGCGTGTGTCGCTCGGTAGCCCCTTGCGGCCTGAGCTCGCGCGCTGCGGCGCTAGAGATGACGACTGACGCGGCCCTGTGGCTCGCTAAGCTCGAACCCGCGGTAGTCGGTACTCCTCTGAGACCCGAAGACCCCACAACAGATACCTTATGTTTGAATAAAAATTTGAGGACCTTCAACAAGAAATAACTGGCAGCACCAGGGCTACTACCACAGACGATGATGCGAAATGTCCTGTTATGACTCTACTACGCCAAACGTTCCATGCAAATACGACATGCCGTAGTGGCGTTCATTCCGTGAGATACACAACGATGCAGCTGAAATTCCTTCCCCTAAAGTTGATCTCTTGAAATTTACCCGTGTAGTACCCAAACCCAGCCTCACGTGAAGGAAAATGAAAACTAATTGTTTACCTATATTTCTCGCCATAGACAGTAGATTATTATTGTTTTCTGCATAACTCAATCATTAGGTTTAATTACCCAACTTTCTAATTATTGGCTGAGGACCCCAAGTATGATACGCATATTTGTAGAGCACCTTCAGAAGCCACCAATCGAGTTCTTTCCTTTACGATACGTCTCGCGCAGTCCTTTTTTCCAGGTTGCAAGAAAAGCTCACGAAATATGAAAAAAGTCACGTGACGGAGCGTTTGCGCAGTGGTATCGTGCGGTTCTCAAGCGTGCGTTCGGTGAACAAGGTCGGCTCCCGTCATATGACGGCCAAAAGGTGTGCTGCTGGCTGAGCGCTGCCGATGAGATAAAGAACGCCCTGCCGCTTCCTCGTCGCGAGTCACGATGAAGCCGATCTTGTTCACAGAACGCACGCTTGAGAGCAGCACAATACCATTGCGCAAACGCTCCGTCACATGGCGTTTTTCATATTTCGCAGGCTTTCTTTGCAACGCGGAAAAAAGGACTGCGTGAGACGTATCTTAAAGGAAACAACTCGATCGGTGGTTTCTGAAGGTGCTCTACAAATCTGCGTATCATACACTTGGGGACCTAGTTTGTCGTGGAGAAACAGTCAGGGTTGTTTTGTGATGGTAGGCGGCGAGTGGCAGAGAACAGGACGAACGAAGCGAGGAAGGCGAACGGGACTAGTGACCTAGGGGTGAAGGTTAGCGGTTAGATCACCAAGAGGCAAGATCAGTATTAGAAATGAGGCCGCAATATATTTGGGAGCATATGTGCTGCATGGATGAAACGCGTTTCCCCACTGGAAGAACTGCACATAATCAATCTAGCTGTTTCGGAAAGGCATATTCATCACACCGTAATGTCAGCAGGTCCCTTGCTAACTTTCAGAGTCTATCTAATGCCACATCCACACCCTCTTATCTCCCGCTCCCCTGTCCACCTTACGAAATGCGCAGTGATGGAAAGTCACGACGCTGACTCTGACCTATATATGCGTTTCAGTGAGCTCTTAATCTTGCATAGTAACGGTTCACGTATGACGGATAGAACTTGGCAGAGGTCAACTTGTGTGGCACCGCATTTTTTTTGGTGCACACAAAACAGCGACAAAAAGAAAAGGACGGCAGGAAAGTACAAAAGCTGCTATGTGTCGGCTTTAACTTACGTCTGTTATGTTCTTGTTTTGCATTACGCAATGTCAAAAGACCCTCAGTGGACAATGCACTTTCCATGTACACCCTTCCTCGGTGTCCTATTCTTTCGTTTTCTTACTTTCTAGCGTATATTTCGTCCAGTCACTGAGGTCACGATACTGAAAGCTAGCGTGCAACTTATGACAAATGAGGGATCATTGCACTGCTTTTGGTTAGGTCGCAGGCCTGCGCCAAACCCTGGCGTAGTTGCGTTCTATGGCGCGAGTTATTCACACAGGTAGGCGTAAAAAGAAGGAAAACAAAGTAACTAAAGCCGCCACGGATCTTCCTTTAAAAGAAAAAAAAAACTAAACAGTAAGATCTCAAGTATAATGACATCAACTGAACAATGCAGAGACTATGCACACAGGATGACAATCACTAGACGAGGAGTCACATTTCTTAACGCTGCAAGCTACATGCTCACCTGTTATTTCCGTAAATGTTTTATGATTGTGTATAGTAATTTATAAAGCTTAATGAACGACGCATAATTTTTACGCCATCCTGTAGCGAGACTGCATGAAGTTAATCTGAAAATGACGGATTTGTATTTCATTTGAAGTTCACTGTACACGCTAGAACTTGGCTAGCTTGATCTCGATAATCCAGCACAATTGGATAACTAACTTTTGGTTCATTGCCGCTAATGTGATAATAATTGTGCACGCGCCAAATCAAGCCACCATCCTTCTGGACTCACGACCCCCCCCCACCTCTACTCTCACGCTTTTCCTTCCGCCTTCAACATACAGCGTGCGGCCGCAATGTTCTTACACTTAGACTTTATACCGAACATCACAGCATCGGCGACGTCGGATATTCCCTTGGAGTGTCCATGTAATTGCTATCGCAATAAATCGCGAAATGAAAGTAGAACTACCATTTGCGGCCCTTCGTTGCCTTTAATCCAATTTTCTCTTCCTTTTTCTTATTAATTCCACACTTCAATTAAACATAAGAGACAATTTCTGCCATGCTTTCGATGGCATGTCTCTTTCATTTATAGCATCATTTCCCTTGTTATGTATGTTGAACTGATAAAACACAGACTCGCTTACTTTGCTGGCTAGAGAAATACCCACTATGGTACAAATACTCTTGCTACCGGAAACTAACTTTGCCTTGATTTCAGTGGTCACCCATGAAACTCCTTACATTCGAGATTAGTGTGTATCACACGCACGCTTTTTCATTCCGTTTATCGTCTCTAGATATTGGTGGCTAGGCTACAGCGTAGCGGGCATATTCAACGACATTCACAGTGCTCGTGTCAGAACACCACGCAGATGCACAATGTTTCCACATAAGCTGGAAAAGAAGGGTTCAGTGTATGTCATGAGGTTAACTAAAGTGCCTGTACATTTACTGTAGTATTCAGTGCTGAATTTATACGATGTAAAAAGCGGAAAACAAGAACAAGCAACCGCGAGCAGGAAAGAGACGCCGAAACATATTCTCTCACGAACATGTGATCACACAAGCCAAGACCTGCATATAAGTACCGCGTGGGCAATATAGTCTATGTGCCAAGCATCTCATAAGGCATGTAACACCATTGCTTTTGCTGTTCGATTGTGTAGTTGTGCATACGAATATTCGACTGTGGAAGCATGTTGAAATTGTCAAATTCAGTGCAGAAGAACAAAACAATTTGCGAAAATGGTATACCGCATGCAGTTGAGAAACCCACAATCCGAAGGCATTTTTTGAAGCAACACGTCTCTGAACCGTATTATCTCCGCACCTTAATCGCAGTTCTCAAAACAATCATCATCATCATCACCACCATTATTATTATCATCATCAGCCTATTTTATGTCCACGGCAGGACGAAGGCATCTCCCTGCGATCTCAAATTACCCCTGTCCAGCGCCAACCGATGCCAGCTAGCGCCCGCTAATTTCCTAATTTCATCGCTCCACTTAGTCTTCTGCCGTCCTCGACTGCGTTTCCCTTCTCTTGGCACCCATTCTGTAACCCTAATAGTCCGTCGGCTATCTAACCTGCGCATTACATGCCCTCCCCAGCTCCATTTTTTTTTCTTTTAATACCAATTAGAATATCGGCTATACCCGTTTGCTCTCTGATCCAACCCGCTGTCTTTCTGTCTCTTAACGTTATGCCTAGGATTCTTCGTTCCATCGCTCTTTGCGCGGTCCTTAACTTGGTCTCAAGCTTCTTTGTCAATCTCCAAGTCTCTGCCCCATATGTCAGCACCGGTAAAATGCACTGATTGTACACCTTCCTTTTCAATGATAACGGTAAGCTTCCAGTCAGGAGCTGACAATGTCTGCCCTATGCGATGCAATGCATTTTTATTCTTATATGAATTTCGTTCTCATGATCAGGGTTCCCTGTGATTGGTTAACCTAGGTAAACGTACTCCTTCACAGACTCTAGAGGCTGACTGGCGATCCTGAACTCTTGTTCCCTTGCCAATCTATTCATCATTATCTTTGTCTTCTGCATATTAATCTTCAACGCCACTCTTACACTCTCTTTGTTACGGTCCTCAATCATTTGCTGTAACTCGTCTGCAGTGTTGCCGAATAGAACAATGTTATCGGCAAACCGAAGGTTGCTGAGATATTCGCCGTCGATCCTTACTCCTAAGCTTTCCCAGTTTAATAGCTTAGATACTTCTTCCAAGCATGCAGTGAATAGCATTGGAGAGATTGTGTCTCCCTGTATGACCCCTTTCATTATAGGTATCTTCCTATTTTTTGTGTAGAATTAAGGTAGCTGTGGATTCTCTATAGATATTTTCCAAGGTATTTACGTAAGCGGTCTGTACTCTTTGATTACGTAATGCCTCTGTGACTGCTGGTGTCTCTACTGAATCAAACGCCTTTTCGTAATCTATGAAAGGCATATAGAGAGGCCTATTGTACTTTGGGATTTCTCGATTACCTGAATAATGACATGGATGTGATTCATTGTACAGCATCCCTTCCTGAAGCCAGCCTGTTCCCTTGGTTGACTAAATTCTAGTGTTGTCCTTATTCCATTGGAGATCATTTTGGTAAATATTTTATATAATACTGGGAGTAAGGTAACGGGCCTAATGTTTTTAAATTCTTTAACGTCTGTCTTTTATAGGATTAGTATAATGTTTGCATTATTCCAGTTTTCTGGTACCCTTGCACTCTATAGGCACCAAGCATTATGTCTCTTTCATCTTTAATTAAATCGATTGTTATTCCATCTCCTGCCGCTCTTCCTCATTTCATGTTTTGTGAGGCCCTTCTGACCTCATCACCAGTTATAGGTGGAGTTTCTGTATCCTGTTCATTACTGTTTCTAATGGAGGTATGCTGACTCCTCTGGGTACTGTCCAGGTCAGTATAGAATTCTTCCGCTGCTTTTACTATATTGTCACGTGGTCGTGACGTCAAAGAACACAGTAGCAATACTGTGAAAGGCAAAAACTAGCTTTTATTGGGCGAACCTGTGCCCACAAAACAGGCTACACTTAAAGCACAACGAGAGCGGCGAACACAGTCGGCGATCGTCGTAAATCTGATCAGCGGGTCAAGCGCGTCGGCTTTTATAGAGCAGTCGTGGAATGTTCCAGACTAATCGTTTGGACCCGCGTGCCTTCCACAAAGTTCTACACCATTCGCGTTACGCGAAGAAATCAGATAACAGAAAGTTCGGCGACAACAGACAGCCGGGTAGAAGCATCGATAACTTTCCAGAAACGTCGGATACATGCAGGCGCGTCCCTCGCTGTGCGATTACAGTTGTTAAGCGGCGAAACGTGGTCGCCCGATAAAGATAAGTACACGTGTCAATATCATCGAGATTGCTGATGGTATTACCCTGCTTATCTTTCAGTGCATACGTCTTGGTAAGTCCTATGCCAAGTCTCTTTCTCACTGATTTCAGGCTGCGTCCACTTTTTATGGCTTCTTCAGTCTTTCTCACGTTATAGTTTCGAATATCACTTATTTTCGCCTTGTTGATAAGCTTTGACAGTTCCGCAAGTTCTATCTTATCTCTTGAGTTGGACACTTTCATTCTTTGTCATTTTTTTGTTAGGTCCTTTGTTACACTGGAGAGCTTGCCTACTGGTTTTCTTGGTGCCTTGCCTCCTACTTCAATTGCTGCCTCTGAAGCCAGCCTAGTTACGGTTTCATTCGTTATCTCTATGTCATCTTCATCTCTCTGTTCTAAGGCTGCATATTTGTTTGCAAGTACCAGCCTGAATTTGTCTGCTTTTACCCTTACTGCCTCTAGGTTTACCTGTTTCTTCTTGACCAATTTTACTCTTTCTCTCTTCAAATTGAGGTGAATCCTAGCTCTCACTAACCTATGATCCCTGCACCTTACCCTACCTATCACTTCTACATCTTGCACTATGCTGGTATCAGCAGAATGTATGAAATCAATTTCATTTCTTGTTTCACCATTAGGGATTTCACCATTAGGTCTACTTTCTGTTGCTACGCTTCCTGAAAAAGGCGTTCATTATTCGAAGCTTATTCCTTTCTGCGAATTCTACTGGCATCTCTCCTCTAGCGTTCATAGATTCGACGCCGTAGTTGCCAATTGCTTGTTCACCAGCCCGCCTTTTCACAACTTTTGTATTGATGTTGCCCATTACTACAGCATACTGAGTTTGCACTGTTCTCATGTCTAATTCAACATCTTCATGAAACTGATCTACTTCCTCATCATCGTGACTGAATGTCGGAGCGTAGGCTTGTGCTACCTTTAATCTATATCTGTTATTAACTTTGATTACGACTACAGCTACCTTCTCATCAACGCTGTAGAGTTCGTCAATGTTGCCCGCTATGCCCTTATGGATTAGGAATCACACCCCACATTGCTTCTTATCTGGGAGACCTCTATAGCAGAGGACATGGCCGTTATTCAGTAATGTATAAGCCTCACCAGTTCTTCTAATCTCACTAAAGCCGATGATATCCCCAACAATGTCTGATAGTTCCTCAAAGAGTCCTGCTGAGCTAGCCTGACTCGACAGAGTTCGGCTGTTAAAGGTCGACAGGGTCAGTTTCCATTGGCGGCCTGTCCGGACCCAGAGATTCTTAGCACCCTCTGCTGCGTTACAGGTCTGACCGCCGCTTTGGTCAGGTGCTCCGCAGCTGCTGGGGATTGAGGGCCATGGGTTAAAAACTGTATATGTAAGCGTTCCCACATCATCAACCACCCGCACGAACAAAGGCCGAGCTGTTCGAGCTATATACGCCACGTAAGTTTTACCGATAACGTTAGCGTTAGTTTACTGGCTTGAATCCGGCACTAATTCAAATTTTTTTTCTGCCGCATCGCTGGTTAATTTTATTGTATGTTCAAACACACTGTACCACGTCACTGCTTAGGTCATAAAGTGTGTTTCTAGCTTGCGTGTCTGAAGTGGATATGTAGGTCACAGTGTGCGTTATTCTGATGCAGGAAGCAAGTTAACCAGTGTTGAGCAGGCCTCCGTATCCAATAGATATTAGTAAAACAGAGTGATTTTCTACTTATCATTCAAAGAAGTGGAACGTTTTTCATTCTTAAATCAACAAGCGTGTTTGGTCACCCTCTGGCTATCAGCGCATATACTATTTTGGTAGAGATATGCTGTATCAGGCTGCTTTCAGAGTGCATAGGCTCATTTCTGTGGTGCCATGGTGGTAGCCCTTGAACAAGAAGAAACTTTTTGTCGAGAGGTATTTTTCGGTTAGTGCCTAATTTTCTGAACTCTGGCTTAGGCTTGCCATCCTTGAACTGCCTACATGCGATGTTTCCTGCTTGTTGCTGTCGTTGCCTCCAAACAGCTTAAGTTCGCGCAATAAACGTGTCATAGCCCTTCATTTTCCTCTACAGATGTCACCATAACAAGCGATATACGTTGCTCAATATGCTGGATGTCCGTCACCACGAAATCTTTTAGCCACGCTAAGCCGTGCCATCAGTACAACTAGGGTTAACCGTGAGATAAACTCGTACTCACGAAACTTATCTTACGTAAGAGCGTTTTCTCATTTGCCAGCAATAAGGCACCCGCTATTCGTGCTAGAAATCGGCGTGACAACGAGACGACCGTCGTAGCCATGGCCAACTGCACACAGCATTTGCGAAAGTAAAGTATTGTAAATTCAAGCCCAAGGCCGCCAAGCTAGACGTCGCAACCTGCGCACAGTGATTCGGCAAGCTTACGAACTTCAATGACGGCCACCACTACACATAAACTTTGCATGTTCTACATCGCCGTCACAAGTGCGTGCAACCATGCCCACAAACACGGCCGGTTAACATCCTTGACCTCTTCTTGCAGCACCGTAGAGAATGAAAAAAATTTTATTCACAATTCATCGTAGCGTTCTCTCTGGCATTCAGTTCGCAGCTTCGCCGGAAACCGTGTCGTGCGTCATAATTATACATTAAAGGGTGTTGTTTCAATTTTTTTCTTGCTTTTGCCGTTTTGTATAGAATCTGGACGAGGCTTCACAAGAACACTATCTTCCTATCGTACTAACATGCAGTCAGGGGACTAAGTTACAAGCAACCTTTCGCCGACTTCATTTCCACATCCTCGTGACCTTTTGCTGGTCCTCTGATGTCCTCGCACAAGCCATGCTTATCTTTCGACTTGCTTGCTTTACCTTTCAACACGCCCGCGGTAACAACAGGTTCCTTTCGCCAACTTCGCAATTGCTCTTTATGTATCCAACAATCACGGATCTTCTAAATGCCCACACATGCTAGTATAAGAATAGCTTCGACCATTTTGCTTACTCGAAATAAACCTTCTATTTTAGCTGTCGTCCGCCGAGCCTCTAAAATCACATATCATTACACATCGTGGTATCGATCCGCGCCATCTGTGACAGTCGCTGTCCCTTACTTCCCTCAGACAGAGTTTTCTGTCGCAGGCAATCTGGGGAGCGGTAGCTGCTTGCCGGAGCTTCGCGGGCTCTTCCAGTTTATATCGGAACGAAGAGCAGCTCTGCACTGTGTCCTCGTGCATGGTGCTGCCGATGGTGCTTAAAAAAAAAGGAATGTGTACAAATATGCTGCTGCGGCTAAAGGTCATGAAGCTCTCTTTGCGTAAGCATTCGGCAACCGGTTTGTTTAGGAGGTGGCTACTAATACAAACAGCGTGGGTATGGGATGGGACCTCTATACGAGCGCTAGAAAATGTGTGTGGCGGTACAGAATCGCCGACAACCTAGCCTGTAGAATACCCCACAAAGACACTGTTGCTTGTAAAAACAGTTCAACCGGTGGCTTTCGAGAATCGTTTCAAGTATAAATGCCGCGGAATTTTGCGAAACATCGGTAACAGTCACTCACTTGTGTTGCTTTGATGGTCGCTTTGTAGCGGTTACGTATTTAAATGCAGAAGCCGAAGTGGAGTAGATAATAATACGAAGATATCTTTGTTGTCCAGATCCGGTGGTGAATTTCAGCCTACATCAAACTCCAGCATGCTTGGGCGAGGGGGAGCACTGTTTCAGATTTTACATCATACTAATAGAAGTGTCGATCTTTCCTGTGTCCTGTGTGGCGCCCTTTTAATATTTAGGGTCTCAATAATCTCGACACAAGGCGATGTGCTAAATGCACCGCGCGTTGTGGAAACTTCTTTCGCTTCGATAGAAGCCGGACACCAAAAGTCAGACCGGCACCTCGCTACATGTAGTACGCATGCATAAATACACGAGAAAGTGGACGGGAAAATGGCGCCGTCATAAAGCTCAGCTCGTGTAATGCGAAAGGTACGGGTTCGGTTCCCACTTGTAGCAACTGTTCTTTTCGTCCTCTTTAATTTTTCTTGTTTCCTTATCCTTTCTACCATTTCAATTAAAACTTGCAGGTAATTTCCCCTGTACTTTCTGTCTTTATTGACTGTTTGCTTAATTCTACGGCTGTAACTAACCATAATCAAGCCGCTCGGTTTTTATTCTTTTTGGCCCTGGCGAAGTGGCTCACTGAGCAATTTCTTTTTTTTTTTGCTAGTTCCTTTATCTTCCCTGCATAGCTATTGCTGGCACGCCGAGTCGTATTATTTACTACCCGTGCCACACAAACTACTCAGAAGCTACATTTATAGCTAAAGGAGTCTGGATAACTCTAATTGCTTGCCGAGAAAGGTGGTCCAACTTATGCTCAATCATGCGGTCTAGACGGGATCTTTTTTGCTGCGCAGATATATTGCATAACGTGCTTGAAAACGAGCAGTAAAACAGCGCTAAACAACAGGACGAGGAGAGGGACACAGACACCAGCGCTGGTGTCTGTGTCCCTCTCCTCGTCCTGTTGTTTAGCGCTGTTTTACTGCTCGTAATCATGAAACAAGCAGCCCAAATACGTACTCTTGTGCTTGAAAAAATTGCGGACGAAAGAAACTAAAATTAATTGCTAAGTGAAGTTGCAATATTATTGTAACTAAAGAAAAAGCTTTTCTGCGATATTTACACCGTCTGCGTTTTCTTCGCGATCACATGTAGGACTGTTTCATCACGTCTCGTATGCACCAGGGCTCCGAAGGTCGCGTCTCCTGAAAAATCGCAGAATGTAAAAGTTCGGGAGAGGGAGGTATTCTTTTAAATCCAATTCGCTTTATTTTGTTGTAAACCTGAGCAAGACCAGAAATGATTGCCGTTGGTCGAGTTTTTTTCCTCAGCTATTTTTTCTGAATTTCAGAAACGGGCATTCGTGAGCACAACGGCTCCTACATCACGTTATTTACATACTGCAGATTATTTGTTGATGTTTATTGCCAGGAATATGAGTCCGCAGGCGTAGGGAAAGAGGAACAGGAGAAAAAGCAGAGGGGGGGGGGGGGCAAACCTGCCGCGTGTACAGAGTACATGAGGATGTAGGCGGAGGCGTTGAAGCAAGCCCATGTCCTGCGAGCCCCCGGGTCCGTTTCCCATATCCCGGCCATATTCCCGGACGGGTCAAAATGAAGTGGCGGACATCCACCTAGTAGGCCGCGACTGAGCAATGGAGGCAAGCTTGGGAGCTTTAGATGCGATTCCCTCTCTCGAATGTGAGGACCGGCGGAGTGACAACACACCGAGTACCGATGAGCGTCAGCGGCAATTCCTCAAAACCGACTGAAACCACGGGGAACTCGGACGGTGCACGGCGTAGTCAAGGCTGGCGTGGTTGCCCGAATTCTAGTTTTCATGGCCCCGAGTGCTTTCCACGGGGTCCACGGGAATAACGTGACTTCGCAAGTTATTATCCCGTACAAAAATGACTGTTGCTTAACTATTGATATATTGTTGGGCAATTGTTGAAACAACGGACTTCAACAAATCTTCAAAAGCAATTGAGTTCGCCCAACACTTGCACAACAATATTACCGTCGAGTGTTCTCAATAAACAATTGATTGGGTAATTTGTGTCTATTTTTGTAGTTGCTTTTTGTTGTGCAGCAGTTGAGTCCAGTAAACAATAATTAGGACTCGCATATGAAAACATTCCAAAAGTTTAATGCGAAGCGTTCCAACCTCATTCTTGTTATTTTGCGGCAGGTAGGTTCTTCTTTCGCCTGCTTTCTTCGAATGAAAATAACGTGTGACCGATGGGGTGGGATCCAACGTCGGCCGTCGAGCCAGGTGCCCGGCCACGAGCGTGCGCATACTCCTCTCGTTCGAAAGCCACTAAGCTCCGAAATGCTTGGCGCGTGCGCCTCGTGCCACTTCCTCGTGCTGGCGCTTTGAAGCGCCTGTCTCCGGGACCGCCCCACTTTCGTAGCCGTTTTCGCTACGTAAAAACTGCAACGTTAACTAGCTTCATGACCGCCCAAGTTCGTAACGATTTAACGTTTCTTCGCCGGTGTACAAATGCCATCGTCGTTTTAACATACACTAGATGACATAGCCATTGGTACGACCAAAAATAACCACGTTTCGGGGAGCAGATGAATGCGAAATTCACTTGCAAACACGGTGACTACGCGCATGTGGACTTTCCCAAAAGTAGACACGGCGGCAGCGCGGCCGGCGATAAGACAGGCGCCGACACGCGACGACGAGCATCGGACGCGCTGTGGGAACCGTAGGATGCAAGCGCGCACACGCTGCAAACATACACGTGAGAGGTCTTCGAAATTCCTGCGACGCACCCTCTGTCCGGAAAGCAAATATATATTTATCCAACGGCCGTGGTATTAGAGATCAAACAACGAACGCGCTTCGAGACCACAGCGCGCAGCCGCTATAACCATTGACTTCAAAGAGCTTCGGATCCAGCAACAACCGCAACAATATCACAGCTAATCGCAGTATCTTCTGGTGCTGCCGACTCTCGCCTTGCAAGAAGCATGCGATTTATTTGAGCCTCGCCCCAACTGTCGTCCTCTGGTCAGGTCTCGTATGTTCAGTTAAATAGAAGAAGACCAAAGAAATACAGATAACGGACTCTCATCATACCTTACTTGTCACCTCGTCATCTGCAAAGGCGCTTTAAACTATTTTAATAACGTTACTTTTGTAAAAATAAAGAAATTAGTAATAGCTTTTATTAATAGGTAGCGCCACAAACGTCAAGGTAGCGTTCGGGTGTGTGCGTGTGCGCACGCGGTTGTAACCGTTGTTCCTTTGTTTTGCGCACACTTTTGCAACAGTACACATGGTTACCGCTAGTTTCGTAGTCGCATTTTTTGGTCGTAGTATTTGTTGTTTACGCTACAAATTAGGTTGTTCTGAAAAATTTATAAAGGTTAGTAGATGAAAAAGTTATTGCTAATTAATTAGCGGTTTTTCAGTGTGGTTATTTTGTGTTTGAAAGGTTTTTATAACTCAATACAATAGTGAAGCTATGAGCGGCTTCCGGACTCAGTTACGTGGTTGCAGTTATGCGGTGGTTCGCGCCTCGCGCTTTTTGATGCAAGTATTTTTCCTTGTCGGATATCATGGCGCAGATTTTAGTGATATGCTTTAACGACGATAAGTGGGACATTGATCCATTGAAGTTGTTGGCTGACCCAGCTACTAGTCTTCGACTGATGTGCGAGCCTGGCTGTTTTGATGAGTTGCGCGGCAGAGGTCATCATGCCTGTTGGAGAGAAGGCACACCGAAACAGTCACAGCCGAACTTCTGCACATAGGTAAAAAATCTCGTTTTCTTGAGCACGTAGCCTTTTTTTTCTATTTTGACATTGACAAACGTGAGATGTTAAGCACACCGTTCACTTTCTTCAAGCAACCCGTATGCCCCAGAGCGAAAGCGCGCGATACTAACGCTCGCTGCCGCCGTCACTTCGTTTGAAACAATGGTAGGCGAAGAGGCAGCGGCGCCCCACGTGCGTAAAATTGCATTGCTTCATTTGTTCCTGTCTAATAACGTTTGCTTAATTTCTATGAGAGAACACAATTGAAACATAAGGATCAGCTTCTCTGCGCAGTGAAAATTTTGTACAGTGGCCACGGCATCTTTAATAGGGGCTCACATGGGCCGTCTAAGCGCTTTTTATCGCGGTCTGATACGTGAGAGGCGCGCGCCTTTCAAGGTATTTAGGCAGGCATTATGAGCTTAGGAGAACCGCGACAAGTTATTGTGCAGCAGGTGTGCAGCTGTGCTACGCTTGTACCACACTCGTACTGGAAGGCAGTGTTGCACTTCACGCTTACGCATTTCGTAACTATGGGAGCCGCCGTGGCAATTTGGGGCTGGAGGTAGTGGATACGATCCCTGCAGCGGCCGCATTCCAAAGGAGCGGAATGCAAAAACACTCGTGCATTGTGCACGTAAAAATTTCCAGGAAGTCAAAATTATTACGGAGTCCCCAACTACGGCCTGCCTCATAATCAGATCGTTGGTTTGGCATGTAGGACATCAGAATTATTTTTTTTTTAATCCGTAGTGGATCATCGTATACCATACGGTTAGTGTGATCACCTTTTGTGCCATAGCGGTTAAGCGCACCTGGATTTAGGTTGCGGCTAATGATGCGGCGCACCGCAATATATATTTCTCCTCTTTGGGATTTCCGTAGAACGGCCAACCGATAAGTCGCAGCTTCTGCGCGGTGACTGTACACGGATGCACAGCGCAAATGAACAGAGGTGTGGTGACGACGTCGGCATACGAAGACAGCCGCCGACGTACTCGCCTTATCGCCTATCACCGCCAAAACTACCGCAGTAAGCATCTTTATCTAGCGCGGTGCGTTGGCGTTGAAGGCGTACTGTACAATTTTAATAGGCTATAACCGAATATGCCACCGTTCCCGGCTGGCTCTTTGAGCTGGACCGATCCGAATGTGCGTTGCTTGCAGAAGCGAAAGGAGCGCCAATCGGCGTGTTGTCGCCTCAAGCTAAGCGTCGCCCTCGAGCACTGTTTGCGCGGCGAAGAATGACGCGTGCATGAAGCTAGCTCTATGCGCAGACGCTACCGCGCAAAACGCGCAAGGGCGTGTACGCGACGTTCTGCGCACAAATCGCGTGGGACGATTGGAGCCACGCCGGAGCGGCTAGCTTCAAAGAAGCTGTATGTATACATGTTCTCACTCGTACAGGCTCCTATGCAGGCACGCTCACGCTCGCATCGCTCTCGGCGTATCTTTAGGTCATTCCTGCTGCTGGACTTCTACCCAAAGATTCGATATCTGTTTGGTATCAGCTATGCGCTGTCGCGTGGTCTTTGATTCTGCGAGAGAGCCGGGAATATTTTTCCCCGCTGTGAAACATAGCTGTGCGTGTCTTAGCTAACATTTACCGTAGCAACCTATTTCTTCCTTTTCTCGACGGCGCTCGTAAAGAGTCGCAAATTTTTACTTGCCATTATAGTTTGTATTTCTATTTCGTGCGTAGTTATGTGCAGTGTGTGGCAGATTCTTTTTCCGAGTAATCTCATTTTATGTCCGCATTCCCTTCTCACAGGTTACGCATGCAGCAAAATTCCCAGGTGCTAAAGTGTTCTACGTCAAGAGCAGCTTGTCGTGCGAGAGACACCCGTTGATATGTGGCTAATTCACTAGGAAGCACGCATCTCTGTTGCCACTCTCCATCAAGTGGGATTTTCAATTCTCGTCAGTGGTCTCGTCAATTAATAGCCAAGTTGAGTGATGTTATTTTATAAAATAATTGGGTAACATGAAAATATATACATCTCGAAGACAAAAAAGCTCAGACAAGTCTACTTTGGTACTTCATTATATTTTAATCGTGGTGAAAGACGTGTGCTAAAACTTGTATATATTTACGTGAAGTCATTTGTTTCAAGTCTTTTTTATTTTGCCTTCTCATAGTCAGCCATAACTCTTCCTGTGATGTGTTGGTGTGCAAAATATTTTAATGTAACGTATTCAGATGTCTTTTGTGTATTCACACATGCAACCAGCTTCAAGTGTTCATGTGCTCAAAGTTGGTTTTTACAAGGGTATGCTTGAGCCCTGCCTTTTGAGTCGCTTTGCCTTCTAGTCATAAACTTAAGTCAAAAGTGAAAACCGCACTGATTGTTTTGATTGAATTCATATGTATAGGTTTTTTGCAGATGTATTTACACTGTTAAGAGTGCTGTAGGTACAAGCCTGTCTCCAGGTTCCATGTAGTGGTGCCTTGTGTAGTGTAATAATGTTTCATGTGCACACATATTTAGTGTAAATAAAGCTACTTCAAATTGATCAGTCTCTGCTTTGCTTTTGTTTGTGTTTGGGAAAGTTATGAGCAGGCACCGGGGCATGCAACTGTGAATAGCAAAGCAATTTCAATATATGAATAAAAATCCACTAGCCCAACGAAATGTCAACCATATTTCAATGGCGACTTCTGAAATCTCAATGCCATCTCAACTGGGCTGCAATGTGCTTTTCAGTGCTGTGCCAATAATAACTCAACAACAGGTCAACAGAACTACCACAACGTCAATTCAATGCAGCATTAATGGTAACCCAACATCCATTCAACAAAACGAACACAACGAGCCGTCTAGGCACAATGGACTTTCAATGGTAAATTAACAATTTTAAAACATTGAGATGCCCAATGGTGTTTCAATTACATTTCAGTGACCAATGTTCAAGAGTCGTCAACACTCAACCCAACAATTATCCAACAAACTTTCCATACTTCCTGAATACAAAACTCAACATTGACCAATAATATATGAATGGTTAATCAACAGTCATTTTTGTACGGGATTGCAGGTTATTGATGTATAGCATTTGGTCCTCCTACAGCCACCTTACTTCAAACATTAAACAAATTGTTTTTGTGTGACGCAATCGTTGCGAGCCGTTCAAGTGGTAAAAAATGAATCAATCACACAAATTAGTCCATCGAATAACCATGAATCAGGTACAGCGTAATACCTTACAGTAAGAGTTGAGACTACAATTTGTTCAAATAAAATATAATGTTGTAGGCCGCCGAAAACGGGCACCCATTTTGCGTCGCTAGGAAACGGAACCCCAGCGATGTTCCAAAGGGTGTTCTGCAGCTTAGTCCACTTCAGCTGTCTGTTCTAGATGCGCTGAAATCGTCTAGTCGTCCTTAGCTTAGGACCTACGGATTTCGTCGTTAAAATGCACTGACCTCGAAATTCTTAAATTAATACACCTCAAACTAGCTTGAATATAGTTTTGCTGCATAAAAATAAACGCGCAAGATATTACAGTAACCGATGGAAGGTCTCAGAATGCTTATGCGGTTCCGAACGACAGATGCGTAGTCAACAACAGGACAGAATAGCGATTTATATAACAGTAGGTTAGTATCTTTTCGAGAGTTGGAAACTGTACGACGTAGGTAACCTAATTTTTTAGTGCTTTGTTACAAATGTAATCAATATGATTAGACCATGAAATGTTATGCGTAAAAATGACACCGAGATACTTATATTCAGATACCCTAAGCACAGCGCGGTTATTGAAGGAGTAATGAAAAAGAGAAGGATAATATTTTTTTACTGCAGTACTTAAGGACGGCTTTATCAAAGTTATTGTTCATTTACCAGGTGTTGTACCTAGTGCAAAACCTAGCAAATTACTCTTGGAGCCGCTAATGATCATTAGAGCACTTAACTTCATATAAAAGATAATCATCAGCATAAAGTTTGGGGACAGATATGAGGGAAGTACGCGAGAACTCCGAAGAAAAATGTGCGACTAGAGGATAGAGCACTATACATTCACAACTGACAGTTGACACAAGTAAACCAATCTTCCGGTGGAAAAAGTACCTACCTTGCATTAGTGTATCCTATACACTGTGGTGATCGGGTAATTCGTCGCGCCCCACTGCGCGGGCGTATTCACCTGTTTCTGCCATCCCTACGCCTCACTCCCTCCTCACTCCGAACCAGTTGTCAGCGGTGGCGCTCGACTCACGATGGTTCGCGGTGAGGGCAAGGCTAAGACGTAACGAGGGGCCCCTGGCGGCTACTCTCGTGGCGGTAGCGCGTCTCTTCTCCCTTGAGACTGCGCCGGGTACGTACATGCTTCCTCTCGTCCGCCGACATCTTTGTGACTAGGACTTGAACTCACGCACGGTGCCTTTGCCCGTGCGGGGAGCGCGTACCTTGTGTTGATCCTGTCCCGACGCTAAGCCGAAGAACAGGTGCCTAGTGCTCGCGCGAGGTCGTACCACGCCGAGCCACACTTATCGGAGGCACAAGCCGAAGGAGATTGCCCGAGCTCTCGCGAGTTGGCCCATTGGTTATTGCGAGAGAAAGTAGCATAGCCGCCGGGACTTTTGCTAACAGCGTGTCCCAGCTTGAGCCTGTGCTGTCGCAGCGACGTGCGATAGGCGCCCCTGACTGTACTTTTCGCCCTTGGTGCGGAACCCCTTTGGTTCCCCGCCGCCCAAGAACGGGCGTTTGTGCAGTGTCGGGTGCCGTCGGATACAACAAACGGTTTCCGTCAACTCAGGGCAATACTATGTTCTTGTGTGTTTCGCTCGGTAGCCCCTTGCGGCCTGAGCTCGCGTGCTGCGGTGCTAGAGATGACGACTGACGCGGCCCTGTGGCTCGCTAAGCTCGAACCCGCGGTAGTCGGTATACAGTATACGATTTCAAGTCGGTCAATATACAATTTCAGAATACTTCGAAAAAGAAGGGAATAAGAAGAAACATTGAAACGCCATATAGATGGAGTTGCCGATAATTGTGCCAAACCTTAAAAAAACTGTGTGTCCGCTACGAGAATCATGCAACTCAAGGTTCAGATCATTGTTTATTGGTAATAAGTTTCTTTTAATGTATTTGTGGAAACACAAGATCTCCAAAGAAGTAGTGTAACGCATTAAGAAATATCAAAATAATTTTTTCTTCTCTGAAGTATGCTAGCTCTGATTATAATTTTTCCGGGCATCAAAAAAGCGCATGCAATTTAAAAAAGATTACCGCGTGATTAGACACTCGTGCGAAGTGACGTTAGTGCCATGACACATGCTACGAACGAATGATTGATGCTGCAGGCAGACCGAACACATGAACAGGCCGCAGGTAAGTATGAGTGATGATGACCAGACCCATCGTCTCCGATGCTCCGCCATACTAAACGAATAGGTCAAAAGCCAAGACGCTGACAGAGCTTCAAGAATTACTTCCCATCCGCTATTTATTGTATATATCATGCCTTTATTTGCATCATTACTTTAAGAGACAAGATATCTCGCTGAAAGTGAGATTGATTCATTTTCTTTGCTTAAGCCTCTTCATGCGTCTCGTCTACTTGCAGCATCGATCTTCCTTGGCAGCATGACTGAGGGCATTAATGTCGGCGTCCAGAAGTTTTGGCGTTTCTTAGTAAACCCCAAACGTAGTGTAGATCAACGAAATATAAATGGAAGTACCAGCACTACCATAGTGCACCGTAGTAATGACAGCAAATGCATTTATGCAGAAGAGAAAAACATGCGTTTCTGCAAGAGAGAAAAAAACAATGGAAACGGAATATTATAACTGAAACAAAATATCATAAGTGAACAAAATATTGTCTGAGTTGCTTCCTATTGTAACCTGCAATAACTACATATTTATTGAGAATAAACGGTAAGTTGCACGCTAGCGATTGGTGTTTGTAGCAGCATGTACGGAAATGTGGAATAATCAATTTGTTAGACTTCCTTGTGTTTAGCTTAGGCTGATGGTGTTCTAAGCGTGCTAGACGTTCGATGAAGTTCTTTACTAATGTTTCTGAATATTGCATCACATATAATAAACGGTATGTGTAAAGGTGATCTACATTGACCATATTAAACAATTTATATGCATCTCTAGTCGCAGACAAAGGTTACAGGTTTCCGGTGTGACGGATAATTATTTTCTGTAATATAAAAGTCTGTTTATATTGGCTTTAGTTGTCGTACACCAGACCAATGCACAGTAGTTTAGGAGTGAAATGAAAAGGGCGTAATGTATCTGTAGTTTGGCGGAGGCTGGCAGCATGCCGCGACAACGGCATAGTACTCCTGTCACGGAGGATAGTCTTTTACATAGATAGCTTACATGTGTATCCCAAGCTAAAGTGGATGAAAAATGAACACCAAGAATTTTTTAACTGTCAACAATCCCTTTTTCTCGATCCTCAAAAATTATGTTATGGTTCAATGTTGCCTTGTTGTTTTTCGCATGAAATATCATAACCTTTGTCTTTGTTGCATTAATCTTAAGTTGATTTTCCTTAGACCATATAGACAGCTGCTTTAGTATAGATCGTTACATTGTGATGATAACTGGTTTATATCAGATCCTTCAATTGAAATGGTGATGTCGTCTGCATATATAATAAATTTTGTCCTTCTGTCTAAATCTACGATATCAGTAACATAGATGTTAAACAAAAGTGGTCCCAGCACACTCCATTGCGGTACCCCAAATTTATTTTGTAAGAGGGTTGAGGTTAATAGAGATAGAGTTAAGAAAGACACTTGATCCCACGACGTTTGGCGGGACCAAAATTTATGGTGCCACCATTGATGGTCGAACCCACGATCATTGATGAGATTCGAACCGACTACCTTTAGTGTACACTGTGGCGAAGTTAAATAAGGCACTGTTAATTAAGATAGAGTTAATTAAGACACATGAACCCACGACCTTTGTTGGGGGAAACAAGTAATAGGAAGTAACAACGCATTCGAATGAGAACGACAAGTAAATTAATGAATCTCTCATGAGCGCGCAGGCTTTCGTCTTCATCTTCTTTAGCGTATGCCAAAGTGACTGACTCTTTTTAAAAGACATTACGCGATTGAGAGAAAGTTACAAAAATGCTTGTTTATCTTTTTGAACAAGCATTGATTTAATCATGCATTTTAATGAGAAAGGGGTGTCTGCTTTATCTGCCGAACCATATCAGCCATATCTGCTGAACCGCAGTTCTACAGTTATGGTGAGACCAAGGTGGATGCGGTTGGGAGACCGTACTCAGTGAAGTCCTGTTTGTGGCGAATCGGCGTTTGTCTTGCCCGTTCGCTATCCATCTCATGGCCAAGACTAATATTACACGCTATATGATCAACATAATTTCAGCGGTAATATATATATATATATATATATATATATATATATATATATATATATATATATATATATATACATGCCTACATATATATATATATATATATATATATATATATATACATACATACATACATACATACATACATATATACATACATACATAAAATTCATCTCTGCTCTTGCAAGCAGAATGTATATATAGCTAGACCCTCCTTGAACCCTAGAAAAAGGCTCGTTCCCTGCTAGAACATCGATCCCTGGGTGACAGTAAATTTCGTTGCCGAGGAAATCAATGTACTCTGAAATTCGCAGTGCTTTTGACAGGCATTTCTGAAGGAATACCTTCGTGAACTCGCAGAGCAGTGCGACAGAAAATGTACGACACTAAATTTTAATGTGAAAACATTATATGCCCCATTACGCGAAAATGAGACGTTATCGTCGTCGTACAACACACACACTCAATTTAATAAAATGAAATCATGCGCCGGACATACCGGAAGAAAAAAGAAACCTACAAATCACAAATAGTGGGGCATAGTTCGCGGAAGGCGTGAGGGTCACACAACGCACACCCTGACGCCACTCGCGCGACACTAAGCCCACCACGTGGGAGCCCCTAAGACTCGCGAAAAACAAAAAAAAATACGCGACACAAATACAATATATACGCGACCATGAACGCGGCAAAGACTAAACTAACAAGACACACAAAAATCAACACGCGATGGATAAATAAATGGAAGAATAAACGCGATTAAAAAAATACAGTCCCGCGGAAAGTTCTGAGAGCGGGCTGGAACACGAGGCTTATCGGTGGCGTGCTTGCCGAGATCCCGATCTGAAAAGCGTCGGGCTGCTGCTACCTCGCTGCCGAAGATCTTGACGGACTTGCACCGTCTGTCGGTCGAACGGCGAAGACTTCGGCCTGGAGGTTTCAGCCTGCCGACCACATCTTCAGCTGTCTCCCGGTGCACGGCCACGCTGCTCCGTCTTCCAAAACCGCTCTGCCGCTCGCCGAGCCGCCTCGTCAGGCGACCCACGTCACCAACCGGTCCGGTGAGCTCAGGGACAATGGGAAGCTCTCTTCCCCATCGCTGTGCAAGGGGCGTTGCTGCTGCTGCGGCAATGGCGGCCATCTTGAGAGGGGCGCGGGCCTGCACTCTGTGACACTCACCAAGGCATAATTTAATATTTATTTAATTCTGCGGTTTCCCGCGCCAAAACACTAATATGAGTATGAGCCACGCCGTTGTGGAAATCGCCGGATTAATTAATTTCGATCTCCCGGAGATTTTAAACGTACGTCCATTGCTGGGTACTCGGGCGTTTCTGCATTTCGTCCCCATCGAAATGTGGCCGCCGCAGCTAGGATTCGATCCGCGCCTTTTGCCAAGTCATAGCTACTACACCACGATGGCGGGTCCTAAATTAATTGAAGTGGTGTAGTTATTATGACTCACTCTTCGTGCATGGGATGTTTGACTTAATTCTGCTTAGTTTCTCAATTTAGAAAAGCATTTATGTAAACCTTCACTGCACTGCAGCAACTTGCGCGGGTATGTACATTTCATGAAAGCATCAAACACCCCAAAACAAATGAAATTTGCAGCGCTTTTGTGTAAAGCAGAATTTGTTGAAAGTGAAACAAAAATATCTTTAGAACGCCGTGGAATAAACAACATCTTTCAAGTGAGATTCGCTTTCTTCAAGATTTCGCATTTACCGAAAAAAAGAAATCAATAACGTAATGCAGTGAAAACAACGCAAAGGATAAAGCTGTGAACGAACAAGGTAAAACACTCGAGACATTAACTAGAGCGAAAAAGACATCGGACGACCGCAAGAAGCCCAAAGGACAGAACGCTAGTCTTGTCTTTCGTTTTGTAAAAGCAGGTCACAGGTCAACGGTGAAAACTGTGGAGCTATACGTGAAGCTGTGCACACGCCTTCCTTTTTTGTACAAAGGTGTGACGGTTAAAATAAACAAGTGCAGAAGGAAGATAAGATCTAAGCATTTCTAAGAAGTTGCCAATAGATACTGCAGAAGTATTCCGGAAGGCAACAGGTCCGAAATCTTCTATGTGTTTCCTAACAACACTGAACAGCTCAGCCTGCGGTGATGGATAAAACAATTATTCTACGTCTACCAATCGGGAAGGGAAAAAAACCCTCCCCTGCCTTCTCGATGTCACACAAGTATTCAATTAACAGAGGTAAAGTAGCGTGCTGGGAAAGAATCATTACGTGGCGATAGACTGAGGTGTTTGTGAAGAAAGATCGAAAGGTCTCCTTGCCAAAATTCCTTTTTAGTCACAATCCCATCAGCGGCAGTCCATGTCTTAGCTGAAAAGGACAAGCGTCGGTGACAGGCACTCCCTAAGGCTATCTATGTTCATTTCCTTTCAAATTGTCAATTCCTTGCACAGTGCGCTTCATTTCCTTGCACAGTGCGACAAAGCGCGCCCACACTACCTCAGAAAGCAGCCATATGCTTGGATACGGCAACCCTCTACAAGAACACTAGCCTCTGACGTGCATGGGAAAGCAGCAGTGCAACTTTGGGTCCATTCTTTAATTATGAAGCGTGGAGGGTGTCAGTGTCTCATTGAGAAGGCTGTCGCAACTCATGCGAACCCGTGCTCAGTCAGTGACCACTTGACAAAGGAATAGCTGTGGGAGCTGGATGTTTAAAAAATAATGCTCATTATGACGCATTCCTTTCGGTCCCACTGTAGAAAACACCTGCCACAGTTTCTCTGATCAATGGCCAGTTATAGTGTATATTACATGCATATCTGAGTGGAGTCGACTGTTCGGGTTTCACTGAGTTTCTTTGCAGCATGAGTGTAGGCACGTCGACAATTACTTTACTCCTGCATTGAAATTTGGCCTTCTTATATATTGATTTATTAATTTATTCCTTATGTGAACGATTTTTATTGTCACCAGTCAAGTCAATGATCATGGTTATTTTGTTACCGGTCAATTGAGCTCGTAAAATTAATGCAAAAACAGCAAATATGCATCTTTACATAAGACGACCCGGATTAGACAGCACGGATGTGCACTTTCTGAACTACTCGGTGCAGTACTAAAGTCTGTGTATCTCTTTGAGGAATTAGAGCAGCAGTCCGGAGCACAGATTTCTAAGACGATCAGATGAAGTACGTTGGAAGCCCCGCAGGCGCTTCCTTTTACTGCACCCACGGGCGACACCGCAGGCAGCCGTACATCCAACGCCACAATTTCAACACAAACATGCACTGACTTCGCCCGCCCATCATCGAGTTCATGCTCTCTTTTTTCCATACTCATTTCTTGCGCTAAAAAGTGCTGCAGGAAGTGAAGGAAAACAAGGGGAGCCACTGGCGTGCTCCAGGAAGGCGTGCGTGCGTGCGTGCGTGTGTGTGTGTGTGTGTGTGTGTGTGTGTGTGTGTGTGTGTGTGTGTGTGTGTGTGTGTGTGTGTGTGTGTGTGTGTGCGCGCGCGTGCGTGCGTGCGTGTGTGTGTGTGTGTGCGCGCGTGCGTGTGTGTGTGTGTGTGTGTGTGTGTGTGTGTGTGTGTGTGTGTGTGTGTGTGTGTGTGTGTGTGTGTGTGTGTGTGTGTGTGTGTGTGTGTGTGTGCGCGTGCGTGCGTGTGTGTGTGTGTGTGTGTGTGCGCGCGCGTGCGCGTTTTTCCGTGGAGAAGTTCTTCCCCAACAGACCATCCATTCGTCGCTTGTTCTTTTACATTTTTCACCAAAGACTTCTTTCGAAAAGCGGCTTCTCCGCCTGGCTGAAGAGCTATAGTGTAAAGGCGAACGAAATCGATCAACTGCGGGTGTGTATAACTCTTACGATTCCCGAAACCATTCATTTATCAATGTTTGCATGTCAACAAATTCCAAGTGGGCGCATGTTTGCGGCCGTCGAAATCGACCTTGCCAAAGTTTGCGCAGCGATCAATGGCTGCATCGAGTCTGCAAACAAATGTTGAAATAAACCACAGGATCTCGAGTCCAGCGCGCCTGGGTCTATACGTGCCTCTCATATTTCCGCAGGCTGTAGCTCCCGAAATCATTGAAGAGCAAAAATTTGGTAGTGCTTCTCAGTTGGAATTGTACCGTACTTCAACTACACATTAACAGTATGAGGTCGGCAATTTTAACAAGTAGGCTCAATGAGTTTGCTTTATTCCCCGAATAAATCTTGTCATTTACATTTTTTTAGTTAGAAATTATTTGAGCTCAATTGCTGGCATGGCTTTAATAGTTCATCCAGGGTGTTAGAAAAACGTCAAAGACATGACAGTCCGTTAAAAATACCACCACCAATGCCAACTGCAGAAATTATGGCTATTAGTGCACATTTTCTTAACAGTAAATCTTCAGAAACAGCTATGTTTTGTTTTGTCTTTTTTCATAAGGTGACGCAGGAAAACGGTGCTGTTATGTACCAAATCACAATGAACACTACGCGAGCCTTCGTTCTATATCATCTCCTTCCAAATTTTTGTCTGTTACCTTTACTTCCTGTCTCCTATTAATTGGGTCCTGGAGAAGCATCTAGAAAAGACAGCGTCCGGCAGGCAGTAAATTTCACTCATATTATAGCTGTGTTCGTTCACTGAGTCACATGGTTGTATCCTACTTCCCGGTGTTGCCCAACACATGCAAGACTAAGGCCCAAACAATGAAACGTTCCTTTCCTTCGAGCGCTTCCTAACCTTAGGTGAGGCCTCCTTACAGCGAAGGACCGATGGAGGAAGCAAGCGTACTCTGAAAGCTCCCTTCACCCGTCCTCACGTAAGGAGCGGTTGCCGCATGCCTGGGTTCGAGATTATCTCTTAAAAGCTTTACGCGAACACCATTATTCAATAAAAAATGTTGTGTCGTCGCACAATCTTTAAATTGAAAAGCTAATGTAGAGAAGCGTGGACGCTTTCTTCTAGTTTTGTTTACTAAACTTAAAAAAAGTAACGCATTACAGTGCAAAACTTGATGTGCTCCATCAACGCTGGCACGCCGGCGTCGTGCAACGCTGCAACGCCTAGCAACGCTTTCATGCCGCACGCGTGACTGAAACGAACATGCCTGGCAAGACGTACCGTGCTCGCGCTTCTCCGCAGGTGGGCGACAGCGCGCATGCGCAAGCAAAGGTCACGTGGTTAAGCAGTGAGGTGAAGCGCTCGTTCAGGGCCAGGAGCGGCGCAAGGACGCATGAAGGTAGCTTTCGAGCTACCTTATGCTGCGGAAACACTAAGGAAGCCTTCACCGAGGGCCCCTCAGTAAGGAAGCTTTCAGAGTGACATAAGGTAGCCTCACCGCAATGAAGGCTTCCTTACTGGGGTAAGGAAGATTTCATTGTTTGGCCCTAACTTGCCTGGACTACAAAGGGTACCATCCCAAGCGCTCCGGGATTGGCTCTGCCTACTCCGATGTGCTTCCCCAGTCACGACGGCGGCCATTGGCCAAGACCATCAAATGTCTATGCACACGTAGGTTTCGAAGCGCTCAGAATTCACATGCGCCACTTATCCCGCCTGCAATCTCGCCACCCGGCCACCTAGGCCACCGCAATAACGGCTCGCTGCATTTTGCAATATTGTGGCTGCTCACCGTGCATATTTTACTTCAGGCTTCGCCCCTGCCTCTCCACCCTTGACTACTTCGGTGTTCCTCAGGTATCCCACAATAAAATTTCACGTTCCCAGCAGTTGTAAGGAGGCGGACTTGCCGCAGGCAGCTCTGAAATAAGTCAGCTTACAATACTTATATAAGACATCCTTGGTTTATGCGCACGTATATAACAACTCGTCAGTTGCGGTGGTCATCTCATCGAGTCCGGCGTCGATCATGTCCAAGTTCCCCTAATATACAACATCAAATGAATCGGAACTTACTGATCGTACAGGTGCTGTTCGCTACATCCAACATCCATTAATAGCCACCTAACTGGTGGCCGAATTTTGTGATTCCAAGGTGGTCCTCTGAACTATACACTCAAGCACATTTCATGGCCCCGATGAACACCTTGTATTTAAAATCAGAGATTCTTACTATTGCACTGTTGCAAATGGACACACACTCAAAATTCGGTGGCTACTTGATCACTGCGGCATTATCGGTAACGAAAGCGCCGACGAAGCAGGGCGCTCCACTCATCAACAAATCCACAATGTGCCGTGGCAATTGTCAAGGCACATTGAGCACGGCAACTTCGCATACTTGCTCGTTGCAATGCATTTGAGCACTGGTATTCAGCGGAATGTGCCAACTTGCGACTTCTCTCCGTGGATCCCACATTGCGTATTCCACTGCTGCCTCGTCTATCGCGATGCAACCAACTTTTTTGCGTCGCTTTTGGCTGGCACCACCTTTACTAACGCCTACATAATCGTGATGGCTAAGTGGCTACGGTACAGTGCTTCTGAGGACGACGTCGCGTCTTTGATTTCCGGGCACGGCGGCCGCTTTCCAACGTGGGCGGAATACAAGAGCGCTCGTGTGACTTGTTTCGGGACTACATTAAAGAACCTCAGGTGAAGAAAATTAATCCGGAAGCCCCCACTCCCTGATAATCATCTGTGCTGTTCCGGGAAAGTAAACCCCTGAATATATTTCTTTTACAAACGCCTGGTGTTCTTGTACGAAGGACATTGCCTCGTGCAACATTAGTGGTTCTGACGAGATTGTAGTCCAGAACATTATCTTCTGCTCCTTTTGTTGACGACGAAAGGCAGAATTTGAGCGCCATTTCAAGCCTACTGGAAGACAGATCCTCCACGGAGAAAGAAATGTTACGACAAAGATAAGACACGCCTCTTCAGACGAGATAATATGCGCATGATGCATCAGAACAATACTGCGTCATCTCATGCGTGAATACAAAAAGCAAGTCTGTGCTGGTCTCGCGCGAAGCGCCCTGAATAATGTTGCCGACATTTTCTCCTGCAGCGATAAAGATGGAGAAGATTGTCAACATTGATCGACCCTATATGACTGCTGCATTCTCCCATATCCCAGCCGAATGCCTACGTCCTTCTCTCACATACGCCATCTTCGTGACCTATGTGTCTTTATTATTATTATTATTATTATTATTATTATTATTATTATTATTATTTTCTGGTCTCCTTTCTTGCTACGCGGCGCATTACCAGATCCGCATCTACGCGCGCTTTTTGTTTCAAAGGGGTGCCCGAGCTTTCCTCACTGCCGCTGGTTATTTGTGCGCTGCAGCGTCCATGCGTGGGACGTCATCTCGTTCGCGGGGCGTGTGGGTGCTCCGAAAATAACGAGGGCTTTCGTTAAATTTTCAGCGGCTCTCGGGGCACTGATAAGTATTATACTTTGCAGACGATCGTCACGAACTTACCCGCTACATCCTTCCATGCACAAGCTCGTGGTAAAGAAACGCGTACTGTCGTTCCCTTCACTGAAGAAAAAAACGGCAGTTTTGAATGGTTTCTCACAACTAATTTGGACTGGTGAAAGCCATACTCTTATGCATGAAGCGAATGCTAGTGAGTGGGTAATGTACCGGGGTTTTTGAGTATTTGTGCTTTACCAAGTTCACGATGGAGAAACTTATCTACGCAAGATCTACATAATGCGTATTTTCTGGCCATTTTGCCAACGCAGTTTTCTTTCACGCCCAAGCTTGGGGCCATACCTAATGTCGTTTTGTTTTTTGTTCATTTTGGTTTTGTAGGTCATTCTGACCTCATTTAGAATGACAGCGCAAATATCTGTGCAGGCAATGGACTAACAGAGAGGAACGGACATGCCGTCATAGAGCTACGCCTTTTGCCTCGACTAAATGTCGCCTTTACGCTGTCTTCTTAACCTCTTCCCTTAATCACCTGCGCTCATATCATCTCTTCTGCGGCTACGCCATTGGCGCCTGTCTCATGGTATCGTAATACAGATTGGAAAATAAAGAAAGCGTGCAGCTGACTGGCTGCAAGAGTGTTGATTAGATTTTCAGCACCAACAATGGTTACGCCCACGCGCCCAATGCAAACGCTTAAATATCGCTTTGAGAAAGCGCTTGCACGCAGCTCCACCTTACGAGCACGACTCATCTTGAGGATGTTGGCATGCAGGTTTCCTCATGAACACATGTAACTATTACTAGTTGGTGCGTGTTACGCAGTATATATTCCACGTTGATTTAGTTAGCTAGACAGACATATATCACACCTCGACCACGTAGCTCACGCGACATGTTTGAGCAGCCCAAATATTTCGCTTGCTTAAATTGTATTTTATTTTTTCTTGCTGCGATGGTTGAACATAATTTCAGTAATGCACAGTCCGGTTGTAATAAGAGGCATTGGCTGTCCGTACGAATATGTGTGAAGCAAAACAGTTCACATGGACTGCATCTTTTAGAGGGCACGCATTACTATAATACTGCTTACTGCTATACTATTACTTACTGTACTAGAGTAGATTATTATGAACTAGTTGTCCTGCGGATATAGAAGATGTTGAAGCGTAGAGCGGACAAGAGGAGAACGAAGTGATGTTTATCGCCCGCCATCTTTGTCGTTGGTGCCCCACTTTTAGCCTCATTGTACACAGTGTAAATAAACCCCCTTTTGTGTAGATGTCGCCGTTACATCTTGGTGGAGGTGTGGGGCAAATCACGAGCTCATCCCGGAACTTCATAGCAGACACCTTGTGGGCCATTCGACCATGTCAATTGAGAGGTCCGCTGCTTAGGCATCGGCTACCACAACATCGACTGTCTTGATCCAATTCCGAGACTATTGCACCTTCTCCGGAACTGACACCAGAGACGTCGAAGACTGGATAATCGAATACAAGCGAGACAGCAAGGACAGCCCGCGGGGTCCGACTCTAATGCTGGCTAGCATCATCCATTACCTTAGGAAAGCGGCCCGTGTTTGGTTCCAAACACACGAGGAGGAATTCAACAGTTGGAATTGGAACACCCGAACAGTTGGAATTGGAACAGAATTGAAGACCCGAACCAGTGGCGCAAACATCACACCAAGTCAGTAGGCTTTCCCTACAATGGAATAGATCATATTTCCCGCCATTGTCGCTATCGTCGGCATTCGTCTCGGCGTCCCACCTACACTTACCGCCCGGAAGACAGCCGGTCCTCGCCGTTTAATGCACTCCATGACCCGCCACACTATGATGTTCCTGCTCCGACTCCACGCTACGACCACCGTTTGCCGTCCCCACAGAATGGGCGTTCTCGATCATCGATTGCCCGTCGCTCGCCGTCGCCATATTCTCGCCGTCCCTCTTCGGAAAACTGACCAGTGCAACTGCCAGAGGTAATGCTGCATTGTCGAACCGGCCTGGAAATTCTCTGTTGACGTTGGCCCCCCAACAAAATCTTTGGTCATAGAGGTGGATGGCGTGACTGTTTCCGCGCTCATATACACGGGCATGCAATTATCGGTTATGAGCGCTCGTGTTTTTCGTTGTCTCGGCAATGTTTTGACGCCCGCCGCGTCGCCAATACATCTTGCGTCGCTGATAATGTGCACTGCGCGTATGAGCTTCGCTATCCACCAGAGCTCAATTCTATTCGCCATTCTGCACCAGTGTCCACATGAAGTCATCCTCGGCCATGACTTCCTGAGTACCCATTTTGCCCTCATCGACTACTCCTCTGCCCAACTACAGTTAGAACTCCCTCCTGTGGCCCATCTCACCGCCGAGTCACCAACGCTCTTGTGTCGCCGAGTTTGTTCACCTTTCATCAGCTACCGCAAAATATGTCCCATTGACTTCAGATCCCCTGGTTTGTGAAGGTGACTACGTTATATCGCCTTCCCCAGGCGCTCCTTTGACGTAGCGTCTAGTCCCCGTAACCCCGTTGTAATGTTTCCGCAAACCGGGCATGTATCCCTCTTCTGAACTACCCTCTTCTGAAGGTATGACGCTGAGAAGTAAAGCGCCTTTAGACGCACTTGACCCTCGGGCCCTTACTATCGATGCCCCGCGCTCTTCTGGAAGCCCTGACACCAGCACTTCATTTGACGTCCAATTTGACGCAACGATTGCCCCAGACCTTTCCGCTGCTTGGTCTTACGACCTTCGTGGCTTGCTAACCGCTTACAGCGACGTTTTCGATTTTGTTTCGCCTCATCTCAGCCAGAAGAAACTTGTGATGCATCGCAAATGACACCAGGAGTATCTGTCCCATGCATAGAAAACAAGTGGAACGCGAGAGGTGTAAATTCAAGACGATGAGCAAAACGAGAACAAGGTAAAAGCGGGAGCCAACGTTTCAACAAGTGGACTTGTCCTTTTCAAAGCTACATATGCTTTCCTCGGCGCAGTATATGTATATAGGTAGGACCCTTCTAAAGGTGAGAGAGGGTAAGGCGGGTGGGGGAGGCAATGACCGAAGGTGTATTAGGGGCGACGGTGTAGAATTCACAATAATCGGGTGCTATGCACACGGCCGGTGCCACGGCCGTATGTCAGCCGGCGTGTCAACAGCCGTGTGCATAGCACCCCTCTATTATCTGCTTCATTGGAGGTCAGTGGCCTATCGCCTCTCTGAAAGAGATAGTAAAAGCAATGGTAGAAAACGTGCCCGTGAAATATAAATTGCTGAAATGGAATAAATATATAAATACCAGAAAAAGTTCTTTTTTTGCCTACCTGTCTTCTTTTGCTTATTTTATTTATATATTTGTTCCATTTCAGCATTTTTTTTTCCAGAGCCTTATTTTCCGCCCCTCCTTTTATTATCTCTTTCAGAGAGGCGATAGGCCACGGACCTCCAACGATTCACAGATTCTGCTATATATGTGGCCACTTGCTTCAAAATAAAACAATGCTCTAAGTTTGCGCTCCTGTTTCTCAGCCTCTTCGTCCTCGTCTTGTGCGCAGAAAGCTGCATTCATGTCCTACCAACATCCCCAAACAGTCAACTTAGTGACCAGATAATAGAGGCGTGCTATGCACACAGCCGTTGACACGCCTGCTGACACACAGCCGTATCACCGGCCGCGTGCATAGCACCCGTTTATTCTCAATTCTACACCCTCGCCGCTAACACATTTTCGGTCGTTGCCTCATCCACCCGTCTTACCCCCTCTCCCCTTTAGAAGTGCCCTACCTATATATACTGTGCCGAGGAAAGCATATGTCGCCTTGAAAAAGGCAACTATACTTGTCGAAACGTTGGCTCCCGCTTTTACCTTGTTCTCGTTTTGATCATTGTCCCATGCATAGGCGTCCTTACCGAGGGGCACATACAGTGCTAGAAAGCGGGCACGCCCTGTGATACCGGGGCTTACCAGAGACAAGCACTAGGAGTCGGATTCCTGACTAATAAGGATGATAGCTGGTAACATGCAGGAACTCTATTGCATTAAAGAGAGGGTGGCAGGTCTTGTGAAACCTAATAAGATGTACAAATTGAAGGTCTCGCGGGATCGAATCCCAGCCACGGCGGCAGCATTTCGATGGGGGCGAAATGCGAAAACACCCGTGTACTTAGATTTAGGTGCACGTTAAAGAACCCCAGGTGGTCGAAATTTCCGGAGTCCTCCACTACGGCGTGCCTCATAATCAGAAAGTGGTTTTGGCACGTAAAACCCCATAATTTAATTTTTTTTTAATTGAAGGTCCTACAGGTCTCCGCGCCTATATCCAGTCATGATGACCAGGAAGTCGAAAGCTTTTATGAAGACGTGAAATCGGCGATGGGTAAAGTCAAAACAAAATACACTATACTGACGGGCGACTTCAATGCCACGGTAGGCAAGAAGCAGGCTGGAGACAAAGCAGTGGGGGGAATATGGCATAGGCAATAGTAATAGCAGGGGAGAGTTTATTAGTAGAGGTTGCAGAACGGAATAATTTGCGGATAATGAATACCTTCTTCCGAAAGCAGGATAACCGAAAGTGGACGTGGAGGAGCCCGAATTGCGACACTAGGAATGAAATAGACCTCATACTCTGCGCTAACCCTGCACTCTAAAAACTAGGAAGGGTATCGCAGGAGTGAAGCTGCCGGTTCACTCTTCAAAGCGTCGTTTTACTCTCGCAAAATGTCGAGGAGAGTGAAATGCATTGTTCACTCTGTCACCAAGGAGAGAGTGAAATGTGCTTTTCACTCTCCCCTTCAGAGAGAGAGAGTGAAAAGACTCTTGCGACAATAGAAAAGAGAGACTCTTGCGGCGATAAAAAACAAAACGTAGCGTAATCTTCTGCTTCAACTGTAGGTGGCTGGCCCCGAACATGGCAATGTATCATTCATGCACGCTGAGCAAAGAACACATCGTTTTACTTCTAAGAGAACAGGCCACCGCAGTTCAAAGGAACGCGTAGCGAGCGCTCTACTTTTTCACTCGGAGTGGCTCCACCGCGCGCGCGCGCTCAAGATCGCGGAACAACACAGCAGCGGAGAAAGGTCACGTGAGAAAGGTGATCCGTCCACCATAGCGTCCACCGAGCAACAGCGAAGGCCAGCCAAGGGAGATCGTGTGTCAGCCATCTCGCGTCGCAACGAAAACACGACAGTCGTTCGTCATGCCTTGGATATAACAACAAATCCTCCACGGTAAGTGAATTCTAACTTAGGTGCACATTCTCCGTATATGTCATGCTATCGCCAGGAAGTCGTCGCTGCGCTTAGCCGACGTGACAAAGGACTAGGCATACGCGCTGTGTCTCTCGATGTCAATCGAAAAAGCCAGTCGTCGCGATAACTGCATGTGATTTTATCACTTTGCCGTTGTCCGTAAGAGCTTTAAAAATCGCAAACGCTGCCAGAACTATGGTATGTTCAATAAGACGCCAGGCGAGAGGACGCTTAAAATGGTTAGTTCACCAGCCCGTGATTCCGAGCCTATGCGGAGCGTGATTAGCGTGCGTTTTGTGTGTTTGAATTTATTCAGTTTGGCAGTCTACTGTGTACGGAACGCTGTTGAACTAAGGAATCACATAATAGAAGGCGTCATTTTGCTGGCAGCATGCTTTTTTTTTATAAATAAACCGCGCGCTTGACGGTGTCTCGCGCAGGGGGAATCTGCGACCACTGAAGTTACGTGCAGCACCAGTGCTAGTTAGAAACTTTGCCGCAGGCATTCAGCTGCATGCTGCAAGAGGTCAGTTGGGCGCGTTATCTTGAACTTACTGAAAACGCATGAGGAATCCATGTTTTATGCTGATAAAAGTATAAACCCCATATAAGCGATCTTGCGCGCGGCAGCTACAAGCGACGCGACGGAGATGGCTGTCGCGTTCGCTCGTCGCCTACAAGTCGTACTCCGTGCGAGCGACGATTTTGAGCGACGCCTCCCCGGTGTTGCCGGCATGAGGGTTGCAGTCACGCGTGACGCGTGCTTTAGTAATTTACGTTGATGTATTTCACTATAAAAAGTAGCATAAAATATTTCCGGAGGTCTTGCAGTACGTTCTTATCCTTGCACGTATAAAAATTGAATCATTTGCTCGTTCCGCGCGACAATCGGTAGTATTTGAGCGATGTATGTACTACATCCAGTTCCGGCTTCGCGCTATTGGCTAGTCGCTCATAGCACTTCTGGGCGACGAGCAACGATTTCTAGATTTCCAGAACCGAGCCATCTGTTCAAGCGACGGCCCGTTTTGTCGCTCGAAGCCGTCGCTCGTCGCCGTCGCGCACTAAATCGCTCTCACAGTGTTTATCCCTAAGACTGAACTGTTTTTGCTCATGTTGAAATGGTGTGATTATAGGTCTGGTTTTGTCTCCTGTTGCGGTTTTCGTGCACGGTGCGAAACTGAAAGGATGCTTATGTCTACGAACTCGGTGAATTGTCGAGCAGCTAGTTACGCATCGGCATCGAATATAACGGCTGCTGTGTGGAATTACAATTGCAGGGGCGCTTTGCATACGCTTATTGTTTTGGACATGCCTGTGCATTTGCTAATATGAGTTGGCGTGTCAGAGTTATGTCATATGAACAGCTAAATCAGCCTTCCTCTGGGGGTTACAAGCGTAATGTGTGCATTTTGCTATAGCATGGCAGATCAAGATGTGTTTATCGCTTGAATATTTTTAGTAGAGAAATAAAATATCAAAATAAAATGTTGCTTTAATTCCGTGTTACCAGTCTGTCGTACACAGAACAATAGGTTGGTGTAATAAACTAATAACTGCGGTTTAACTGCAACTTTTACATGCCTACAAGAATCTAAAATGCTAGATTTCAAACTGCAGCAGTAGTCGGGTCTGTCAAAAATGAACTCCACTGCGCACCTCATGCATGAAAATAAGTTCATGCCTTTTAGTAAGCTTAGATGCAGGCCGCAGTGAACTTGTTAGTATTGAAATGTGGGTAAGCTTGCCATAACAAACCTTGTTGCCCTTTTTTATAGGCACATCCATATATCCATTGAGCTGAAGGACAATATTTTCATCCCTACTGAGCATCATGTTTGCAGCTATAATCCTCAAATTATGGCTTCAGCAGTGGCACAACCAGGGATGGTGCGGGGGGGGGGGGGGCACACGGCACGTGCTTAGGATGTGTCACAAGTGGTGTTTGCGATACACCAGACTCATGACAGACCTATGACGTCTGAAAATGACCAATATTCTATTCATTAGCAGGAGTATTCTAACATTCATGAAAAACAAGGATGAACTGTGGTTTATTTGTTTTTTTGCTTAAATCTAAAAATTGAAGTTAGTTTAGCAGTTGACTGTTGCAGTCATTTGGATGTTTTGCATGCATTTCACTAGGAAGACTAAGAGCTAAGACTTTTTTATTGCCATGGCCTTGACTGTCTTGATGTTGTTTTGCACCATGCCCTTGTGTTGACTTTTGCATACAATATTTTTCAGGCACCCGCTTTATATAACGCAAGAAGGCAGCTGCAAGGACACGAGGATGTGAAAGAGCCAGTGCAGCGTGACTTCACGTAGTGCAGAGGTGCCAATGCCAAAAAATCAAAATACATTGGCATGTTATTCGGACAAGAAAACTAGTATGTGGGTATATTGGGTGTACCATTTGACCAAACGTCAACAAAATCAAGATACAGTATGTTACACGAAGATGAAAATTCTCACGTGCTCCAGGCAGTCATCTTAACATGGTATATTTATGTAATGTCTCTGATTGGAAAGTCAAATCAAGTATGCTCTCTGGAGACAAACACATAGCAGCAAGTGTCATTGAAAAGTTAAAAATGTGTTTTAAGAAAGCTGATTAGTTCTGAGAAGTGACTGCTTTTTGTCTTGCCTCTCAACAGATATATCCATGTGATAAAAAAATAGTGGTACAATGAAATTGCATATTTGCTTAGCGACATGATACATACTTGCAATGAGCACGGTGCCTGTGTTTACTATAAAAAGCAACAGCCCATGCTTGGTTAGGTTAGGCCCACTACAACATGCAGGCATGGGTGATTGGCGCTTTTTTTATTTCTGTGTCGTGAGGCTTATTGACGTGCGTATAGGTGCAGTGGCACGCAGTATGGCTAGTACAAAAAAAGGGGGGGGGGGGCAGATATATGTAGCTCACTGTACACGACACAGGGCAAAGGAAATCCGTGTTCAGTAACTATGTTAAATGCCATGTACGTAAATTTTACAACGCTACTCGTTCGAAGCGCGCACAGGTGCATATTGAAGAAAAGTTTACAGGGTAGATAATTTAGTTTGTAATTTACACTAATTTTGCTCTAACCACGAGACATAATAATTTGAATATACTGCACGGAAAAACCTAGAGCGAATTAAATTGTGTGTCAGCATCGTGTGTATACATATAGTCTTTCCTATGCATTAGGTTTTTTGCGTAATGCATTAACAGTTGACGGCCTATCTTATGATGTGTACTCTGTTTATATTACAGTTGTTTATTAGTTTACTCGTTTGTTTTGCGACTGATGAAATGCCGGCATATATATATTTTCAACATTTGACACAACCCTGTATGTTTTGCAGGGACAACCCAGGACGTGCATTTCTCAGCACCCAGTCAACTGCCAAAAGTGACTCAAACACAGGCCACCAGTAAGTGGACATCAGTTGCAATTTCACATTATGCAGTTGGCGGCTGCCTTGTACGGAGGCTTTTTTTTTTTAATGAGATGGTGATGTCGTTCTAATGTACATTTTGACCACAAAGGTGCGATCATGTCTCACAGAGGCATATATGGTTGCTATTCTCTGCGAGGGACGTGTTCTCGTGTTCGTGAAGCATTTGTGTTTGGCAGTATTGTCGCCCAATGAGTCGGATATAAACACTAACTCGCCACTGCCGGCAAGTAGTTGCGAGAAACGCATTATGACGCTGTAAAGTTATTTCATTAATTCGAAGGAAAGTTTTGCAGCAGGAGAAAAGGTTGCTATTCCAGGTAAACATGTCTTTTTCTCACAGGTTATTTAGCCAAACTGTGGATGCATGAAATTCGTGACTTATGAATAGATTTTAATTTATTCTTTAGTAATGCTTCTAAAGGAGACTAGAAATAGCATGTGACTACCTCTGCAATCAGCAGACCATACATTTACAGTCATAAGTGGCAGTTCCATGCAGTCTCGCACTTTATATAACCTTTCCTTTCAGCAACATTGGAACTGGTGGCTGCGTTTTCAGAAGGAGAAGTGCACTTGACACTGTATATGTATGTGTGAATTCGGTTTTCTTTGTATGTGTCGGCTCACTGACAAACAGTGCAAAAATCTGTTGTACCATGAGCCTGACGACGCCTTCTGCTGCTAGAAATGCGGCACTTCGTATTTTATAGTACTGCATGGCATTTAAATCAAAGCTACCACATAAAATGATCAAGAAAACTAACCGCTGTTATAGCTGTTTTCCTCAAAGAACGCTTGTCCTTTATGGGCTGTGTTAATCTGAGCTCTCCACCGATGTTTCAGTAGTATTATCCCTTAGTGAGTGAGAGATTGGGGGCAATTAATCGTGTTAGTGTTTAAGTGGTGTCCTAATTATGTGCATTTGTTCCAACAAAGTTGTCTAGATTACTTTATTGTGTAGTGTAAAGCTTATGAAACCATCAGCAACTACTGAGTTGCTAACACGCATATGGATTTGTCACTATACAGGTGGAACTCGGCTGTACCACTGCAGTGCTGCGGAAATTGCCTTCACCAGCGGCTTCGCAACAGCTGTTTCGCAGCATGTCGGTATGTGTTAATTTATAATTATGTTGGGATGGGCTAGTATTATGGACCACTGCTACTCTGTATTGTGACAGATCCATATGATAAGGGATGTAATGGGCACAGCGAAAACCTTTGAATTTTTTACTATGGTACATAAACAGGCTCTCCTTTTCGTCACTGGAGCAGGAGAGAAGGGCATGCAGGCATTCCTGAATGTACATATATTTCAAAACATGAGAGAGACATACACACACACACACACACACACACAAGTAAACTAAAGGCAGGGACGTTCCATCTTTCATCTTGAATTGAATTGTGGAGTGCAAAAATACAACACAGACCACAGAGAAGCACACATGTTAACAGGTTTGATACACACGTTAGTTCAACAGATTTGATACTTCAAGTGTGCTATTTTACACAAGGGGGAAGGGAAAGGGGAGAAAATCTGAAAAAAAAGTGGAGTGGAAAAAAAGGAATCGTGCCAAAAAGCATGAGAAGCATCGCGCAGCCAGGATCACCAGCAGGATAACCTTACGTATAGTTTGTTTCAATCTACTCAGATCACATGCAGCCATTACTGCAATCAAGTTGTTTCCTTATGTCATATGAGGGAATGATGTGGGCCCAAAAAACTGTTTAGAGCTGAAGGATTATGTTCCATTCTAGCCTCATTGCCTGCTTTTTTATCATATTGTTATCAGCTGCTTATGTTAGGGACAAAAAGTAAGAGTAGGAACTGTTTCCCGATTCACCATTCCACACAACATGTCTTTGTGACTATATGTACATGCAGATGATCCATAGTTGAAAAATACTCAGTACAGTAGAATCTCATTACAAGATGCACTTGGTTGTAAGAGACATCTGAAAATGGTTTGGTTGGTTTTCCGATGTTTGCCACGTTAACAATACTGTATACAAGAGACACCTTTGTTACTAAGGATGACTTTTTAAGTATTCACTACTTCGAAGGGACACAACCCAGACACATTCACTTTGTGCACCTTGTGTGCTCCGAAGGGCGTAAAGATCACGCAATCCTTACACAAGTCAATCGCGCATGTCTCTTTTAGCATGAACCAGAAAAGGAGGGCAACGAGGACAGTGCAGGGCAAAAAGTGTCGGCAGTTGAAGCTGACGAGCGTCTAAGAGCACCTCAAAGGTACTGTGAGCAACAAGGCTTGCAAAGTGAAGTGTTTAAATTCCAGGAGTTGGGAAGGAAGCTAACACAATCTACAGTCACTAAAAAGCTGTGAATGTCTTCTTTAAAGGGCCCCTAAACCACCGAGGTTGAAATTTAGTTGCGGTGTTGCAGTTCTACACAATAAGGCAATGAACAGATAGCCACGAGAATTTTTCGAAACGGTGCAGTAATAGTGGAGCTACGTGTGTTTGATTATTGAAAAGTAGTCCCCACTCATTTTACTCTTTCATCTGGTACACTCCATATGGACAGTATCGTCTTTTCCTTGCCTAGTACACCTCCAAATGTTACGGGACAGGCCAACACCAACGAGCTCTGTTGCTGCCGCGCTGGCCCGTCGTCCTGCGAGGGGTGGCGCTAATACAACGGAACTGTATGGTGACTCGTGTTGAAGAGCCTCATAGGGAGACCCTTCTGTTGGCGTTTCTGTTCTTAGCCCCCATTGGCTGCCCACAATGGCATCGCGCGCAACGCGACGAGGAAGAAGGAGTGTGTGTATTTGCTTGCAGGCCTTGCCGGCAGTCGTACACTTTCGTTCGACCAATCGACAGCACCGGAAACTGGTGACATCATCAGAGACAGCCTGGTGACGTCAGGACAAACTGGGGGTGCAGGATAGGTCCAGAGAGGCGCACGGGGTCATTTTCTTCATATTGTGGTGCTCCGGCAGTGCTACGCACTCTGGCATTTGGCTTCGTCGATCGTGACGGCATTCTGATTTCGATACGCGTGTTTACTTGAAATGTTCAAAAAATGTCGAGAAGTGGTTTAGGGGCCCTTTAAGCCACCCTGAGCATTTATTCCTTCAGATATATCAAAACATACTTTAGTGATGATGCATAATAAAGTGATCTAGTCTGGCTCCTCAGTGTCTCAAAATTTTTGGTTTCGAGAGACATGTTTCCCGTGCCTCTTGAGTATCTTCTGATGAGGCTTTACTGTAATATACACAAACAATTGTGTAACTCCTCCTGCAAGTATTATTCATTAAGCCCGGTCATTTATGTGCAAAGCTTGTGGTTAAGTCTTGATGTCCATACTTTTTAGAGCTATGTTTATTATTTCATGCTGTTCTTATTGGTTCTTCAATGCAGGAGACAATGCCTACGAAATTATTGGCCCTGATCGTGAGAGCCCTCAAGGGGCAAACAACATCTCTGTTGCAGAAGTGAGCCCGATACCACTTGGAAGTTACCATGACAGATGACACGGCAGCAATAGATACAGAGACTGCCATGTCTACTGCAGCTGCAACAGTGTACGAGGCAAGCAGCAGCGCGTCAGCATCAGCAGCAGTGTCAGAAGGAACCACACCAGGCCTGGTAGAGCAACATGTGTGCTATCACTGACTTTTTTTGTAGTGGATACAACTCATTTGCTCAACATACAAAAGCTTTTCACCACGACTGTGAGCCAGTGTTATTGTACAGCAAGTGCAAGACTAAGTTAGGTGTTATAACACAGTACAAGCATCACTTTAATATATGCAAATGCAAACATATTACAGTTGTTGCCTCCCCAGCCAGCCCACATAGTGACAACAATGTGGAACACATGGTGGGACACACCTCTCCCCCATTACAAGATAGTAGAGACTGTCAGTGTTGTTGCTAGATTGACTGGTCTTTGTAGGCAACTAGAAGGACAACACAGGTGTCATAAGGTTGTTGTTGATGTTGTTGTTGAAGAGGTAAAAAAGAAGTTTGATGCAGCTGAAGTGCCAACTGATATTGAGCAAATCAAAAGCAACCACCTGATAAAGCAACACTATCGAAATTAGGGTATATATGTGCCGCCAACTCTGGTAAGAATGGCATAGGACAGAAGTGTGATGAAAATCACACAGACACTGCTGTTGCATCACTGGCCACAGTGAGCAGCGACTTGTAGGGCAAGAGAGTCAACTGAAACTAACATTATGATATAGTGTCATGCTCCCATGTGACCACTTTTCAATTTATTTTGCAAGATACAGCTCAACCTCCAGAAACGAGACTGCAACTTGTCTGTAAAAAAGCTTTCACAAAAAATTATTCATAACACTATTAACATAGCAGTACCTTTTTTTTTGTGTCGGTTCGAGGTTCCCGGCTGTCCATTAATGCAAAAATTGAGGAAAAAAATAATGTGTCGTACTTACACCTTTTTAACAAGTACGAGGGGGACAGAACTTTTCTAGTCATGCATCTTCATCATACTATCAAGTTTTTAAATGCCTTTTATAATTATTACCATTTATATCTGAGTGCATTGTATGCATGTAGCAGGTGTAAAATCAGGTCAGTTGCATCAGATGCCTTATCTGCAAGCGAGCCCTATATTCAAGAAATTTGAATTAAAATAGTTACGTTAGAGACGCAGTCTTTCAGCACTTTATTGCCTGTGGTTTAAGCATTGCTCAATACTTTTGTGGGTGGCAATTTCAACCGGCACAGCACTGCGCTTTGCCACAGTCACATTTGTCTTCAAAGCGGTGTTTACCATTTGTTGATCTGTTTGTGTATGCATAGAGCAAGTGTTTAATTTATATTTTTCTGCATTCTTGTGCTTGCACTAAGCTTGTATAAGGCAGTTACAAAATGTGCGTCACTATAACGAACTGTTCTGTTGAGCTTACACTTGCAACGCTAGCTTTGTGTATGTTCTCATGTTTGTACAAAGCTTATATAAGCTAGTTAGAAAATGTATGTCACTAAGCATTGTGATATTCTTTAAAGAACTGCTTGGTTGGTTTTACACTTGTGAATTAGTATTGAGGCGGTGGTATTCCCATGTATGCCCACTGCTAGCTTTCTGTGTCCTCACGTGTTTGTATTAAGTTTCTACAAGGGAGTTACAGCATGTACGTCACTCAGCGCTGTGATATTTTTTAAAGAACTGCTTTGTTGGTTTTACACCTGTGAGTAATAGTACTCGGGTGGCACTAGTCATGTGTAGGTACACAGGGACCATTTGTATACATTATGCTCATGTAAAGCAGTTACAAAGTGTATGTCACTAATTACTGTGATATTTGTTGAATTGCTGTGATGGTTTTACACATGTGAATAATAGTGGTCAGGACACAGTACTTGCGGTGTATAGTTGAATTTATACACTGCCAAGACATGGGCTGTATACGTACCAAAAGAAATGTATGTCATTATATTGTTGTGATTATTACTGTTTGGATTTTATTAAACTGTAATAAAATTGTTTCTTGTATCAATTGAGGTATGGCAATTTGTCATGCAACCAAACTGAGGACCTGAACTTGTGCATACAAATAAACAGCTGATTTAAGAGTATAGTGCTCATATTCTGCTAAACCAGTTTAACAAATCTTGTACTACAATGCTGGAAAAATGACAGAGCTGACTCGGATGTACAGAAAAAGTTCTGCACTGGCTGAAGGACTGCCCCACACTGGAGTTCATAATGTTGCGTTTATTGGAGTAGAACAGAAAGTGCACTTCTATTAAAAATGCGACAGTCGGTGCAGAAACATAAGGCAGACGAGCGGATGTGGCACATTTTTTTCAGGGCCCTCCATGCCTACTACTGCATTTCTAGTCTTCCTGTGCTCTGCGTATAAGCCCCTGTTCAGCCAAGGTTTTTACTCAATGACAGTTGTTCTACTGGGTTCGTAGCAATATTGAAGAAAAAAATTCGATGGTTTTCAAGGTCTTTCGAGGCCCCGACACAGTAACTTCAAGGACCTCGTGCAATGTGTGTAGTAGTTTGGACAGGCAATAACTTGTTCAAGAACACCGTTAACTTTAATGCAAACAAAAGAAAACAAAAATCGCATTTCAGTGATTTCAATCATTTGAAAAGACTGCTAATTTGCCTTTCACCACCCACCACTAAACGCACACAAGGAAGCATTTCAAGAAAGTGCTCAAAGTTTTTCTGCAATAGCACAATTAACTACTTGGACCTGCAACATTTGCAGTTTTTGAATACTGTTTGGTTTGACAGTGTATGTGATGTCATCTGTTGCCTCAGCTTTTTTCACCATCAAATAAGCAATAGTCATTTCTAATTTCTTTTTATTGTGTCTGTCGCTCTCAATTTACTCTTCACGGCTTCTCTTCGAATGCCTCAACTGTTGAGCTTCCTGCTTCTGCTCCTCCAAGCACATTTGTCGCCGGTTCCATGTGCATAAAAGTGGTATCTGCAGCTCCTTTGTAATTTCAACTTTAAGGATGTCGCTTTCCTTCTATTACCTCCAGAGACAATTTTCTGTGACATGCGAAAGAGTGTCACAGAAGGGAAAAAAAGCGCTTGGCAATGTCTGCTAAGTCTAGCCAAGTGTACAAGTTTAAGGACTTTCCAGTACTTCTAAAAATTCAAGGGCTTTCAATGCCTTGAAAATGGCATTTTAGAAATAAAGGATTTTCAAGGATCGCTACAAACCCTGGATTCTAGCACCTAAATAATTTTACAAGCTTATTTTGGCATGGATTTAGGAAATTCATGCTTTCTAGCTAACGCTGCACTATCTCTGTACAGTGAAGCCACGAGAGCGCAACTATTTTGGAGTAAAGGAAAATACTGAAAGCTTTTAATACCACTCTTCTTTTTTTCTATGGAGCTTCGTATTGCCTAGTTAAGTTTACGAATGTGCCTGGTTTTGGCGGGCGTTTCTTCGACATTTTCTGGAAGAAGCAGATGTCTAGCCCCCGTATTCAGAAATGTATCTTAATACAAAGCTCATGCTTGACTTGATATAAACGACGCCTGGTGCGAACGTCCCCCAAGACGCTCACTGCCTTTCTTTTGGTGCGTTCACGACTTGCGTCGTTTAGATCAAGTCAAGCATGGGCTTCAAGTTATGATGCATTTCTGCATATGGGGGTAAGCGTGCACAATTCCGGGCAACGCACTGTGCCATTGACACTGAGAGAAAACGGGGAAAACAGAGTTAACCACTTATGCTCCTAAACTTTCGCGTACCTGTGGTGTGCGTGTATCGTGGAAGAAGAAACAGCGCAAACACAAGGACGAAAAAAAGCATCAACCACACCAGCGCTTCGTGGTGTGGCATGTTTTTGCGTCGTCCTTGTGTTGCGCTGTTTCTTCTAAAATGCTCAACCAACTAGCCGGCAAGTCCATCCTGTGCATATATAAATTGAACACACGCATGAGTGTAGATGGTCTTCGAAGCTTTTAGAACGAGCACTGCCACAGGATACGAGCAGTGCACGCGTAACAAGTGGACACATTAGTCATTTAAACATGCGTGCCAATGCATTTGACGCGGCTATCGGCATAAGCAGTCTCCAAATGCTGGAATGCATGCGCTTCAAAACGCTAACGATCCGCTGCTAATGCAGGACAACAGCTCACAGCGGACTGAACCAAACTCTAAACTAATGCACTTGAAAAGAACGCCTACACGGCAGCGTGAGGCACGTCGAAATACCTGGTACTGGCGTCGCAGTTGCTCACCAGTATACGCGCGAATTAAATTCACATACGTGGATGGTTGGCGCAATACATTGTATCCGCGTATTTTGGAGAACATGGACTGGAGAAGCACTCGATCATGAGCTGAACGGCACATCTGTTATTTTCCTGCGGTGACGACAAGCCGTGAATAGTTCTCACGTTGTCGTCTACGTTGTCTTCCTTCGTTAGTCGTAGCAAGGAATGGAAATGATGCAAACGCACACGTATTCCAGTGCACAACAGCACAGCACACTGCAGAGAAACCCCACCCACCACAGCCGATTCATCAAATACGTTTGGTATATATATAATCTCTAAAAGAACACGCCTGGGCGTGGCGGCGCTGTGGTGTAATGGTTATGATGTGTGTTTTGAATTGTACAAATGCGAGTATACGCGGGTTCGAATTCACATGATGTATAGAGCATTGTGATTCTTGAAAAGTATGTGATTCCCTAGACAATTGTATTCTAATTAGATTGTGTGACTCCTGATTGTGAAATTTGCGAAGATATTTGCAGATTAAGTGTTAATTCGTTTCTTTTTTCTCCTCAGTGGCGTTCGTGACGCATACGCATAGGCCGCTTCAGAGCAGTCACGCCTCACGGTAGGCAGCAAATAGCCAGGAAAAAATGACTTTAAAATCCTGCATAACTTTGCTCACGCCTATTCTGAAGGCCGCTTGGAATCGGGCCAGTGTCTCTGAGGAGCCGCCTAGGGAACAGTATATCAGCGGCCCTAATTTGATCTGATTTCCTGCCTGCATGCGTGACCAGGACTTGGCTAAGAGGGTATTGGGAAGAGTGCTAGCACTCTGTTCTGAAGGAGTACAAGCACTCTGTTTGGGGGAGTAGAAGTACTCGGTCTGGCGGTGTACTATTAACCTTGCGGGGAGAGTATTAGCACTCTGCGGAAGAGTACTAGCACTCCCTGTGGGAAGAGTATTATCACTCTGCGGAAGAGTACTAGCAATCCCTTGCGGTGGAGTAACAAAACTCTGTCAGGAGGAGTTGACCTACTCTCTCTCAAAGAGGGTCGATCTACTCTCGAAAAGAGAGTGAAATATGGGACAAGCAGCTACTCCCTCAAAGAGAGTGCCCGGCACTCCCTTAGTTTTTAGAGTGTGGAATCATACAAGATGTGGACGTGCTCGGCAAGGTGCGCTGCAGTGGCCATAGGATGGTAAGATCTCGCATTAGCTTTGACTTGAGGAGGGAATGGAAGAAACTGGTACATAAGAACCTGATCAATGAGTTTTTATTTTGCACGGAAAGGTTAACGCTACGGACTAAAATCAGTGTGGCACACATCGAAGCCCCCCAGCCAGCGCGCATTTCCGTGTGCGCGATCCAATTTGAGCGAAACTGCGTCGCTCATACACTGCACAAGTGCGCTGAAAGGATGCGGATCAGCAGAGCTTTCCCGGATTTTGGCCCGCACCTGGGGCCACGAAGGCGTTCGAAGTTATTATTCAAAAATACATAATTAGCAGCCTGCAACCTGTATTCGTACAGCTGTATTGTTTTCATTTGACAACACTCACACCCTAGCATACATCACCGAGAATTAGTTAACTCGATTTCATACAACGGATATTAAGGATCGTATTCCATAGTAAAGGATGACAGACATATAGCTCCTTTCTTTTTTCAAAGAATGCAGTTCGGCAGTGTACGCACCCACATATCAGGATGCCAAGGCTGGTGCAGGAATGGCGTAACTACTCAATCAAAAGGCACAAACTGCTCCTCAAAGACATTCGATTGATTGCACAAACGAGTTATCTTAATACCACTTAGTTTCGGCGTATTACACTACGGCGTAACAAGGTATCTGTCCACCTATACGTTCGCCTCAACTAGGGGTGGCTCTGAGCCTGTCCATGAATTAATGCTGGTCGATCGCAAACTTGATCTCCGATATATCTGCGCACTCGTTGGTAAGATTCCCGATCGTGTGTCAGCTTCGGATAAGAAGTCGCATTATGCTGTGTAATACAGTTCGTGATATCCTGTACTATAATGTTGCGGATGTACGTAAAAATATTGAAAGATATCTATAGCGGCTCCACAGCCACCGTAGTCCTCCATAAAGAAAACAACAAAATCCCAATAAAGGAAGGCGTCAGGCAGGGAGATAGGATCTCTCCAATGCTATTCACAGCGTGTTCACAGGAGGTATTCAGAGACCTGGATAGGGAAGAGTTGGGGATAAGAGTTCACGGAGAATACTTTAGTAACTTGCGATTCGCTGATTATATTACCTTGCTGAACTGGAGAGGCAAAGCAGAAAGGTGCGTCTAAAAATTAATCTGCAGAAAACTAAAGTAATGTTTAACACTCTCGGGAGAGAACAGCAGTTTACGATAGGTAGCGAGGCACTGGAAGTGGTAATGGAATACATCTACTTAGGACAGGAAGTGACTGCGGATCCGGATAATGAGACTGAAATAATCAGAAGAATAAGAATGGGGTGGGGTGCGTTTGGCAGGCATTCTCAGATCATGAACTGCAGTTTGCCATTATCCCTCAAGAGAAAAGTGTATAACAGCTGTGTCTTACCAGTACTCACGTACGGGGCAGAAACCTGGAGGTTTACGAAAAGGGTTCTACTTAAATTGAGGACGACGCAACGAGCCATGGAAAGAAGAATGATGGGCGTAACGTTAAGGGGGGGGGGATAAGAAGAGAGCAGATTGGGGGAGGGAGCAAACTCGAGTTAATGACATCTTAGTTGAAATCAAGAAAAAGAAATGAGCATGGGCAGGGCATGTAATGAGGAGGGAAGATAAGCGGTAGTAATTAAGGGTTACGGACTGGATGCTAAGAGAATGGAAGCGTAGCAGGGGGTGGCAGAAAGTTAGGTGGACGGATGAGGTTAAGAAGTTTGCAGGGACAACATGGCCACAATCCGCCTCTTTCATTTTCCTGTGCTGCACTCTGCTGCACGCCGCTGAAAACGTTTTGGAAGGGTCCCGGGGCTTTCGCCGGTTGATTTGTGTACCTGCGCCCACGTTGAGTGCGCGTCGGTTGTGCGTTTCGTGGATCGCGAATTATTATTAATGACTTCTTCGGGACAGCATGTCGTTCCTGAAACCATGTAGCACTCAATGACTACTGGGTGAGCAGGCCTGAGTGCGCTGTTCTGCAAACAGTGCGGCCTATAAAGGCACGCTGAGTTCCGTTTGGCAGCACGGCTGCCTTGGAATTTGTCACTGATTTCTGCACTTGGACATCACTTTTTGTATTCTTTTTACACATTATTTAGATGGTTCGCTTATTCAAAAAGTCTTCGAGCGCTGCCTTGTGCGTCGGATTTATTAAAGCGGTGCACTTGTTTACATCGACATATATAGTCGCAGGTCGTTGGAAATTTAGGAAAAGGTCCATCGCTGATATGAAATAGTGTCAAAATGTATCAAAACATGCATATCTGCGCACATGTGCCATGTTACACCCTGAGATGAGTCAATATGAGCGGCCGAACCACTTAAACAATGGCGACTGTGATCCAGATACATATATTACGGGCTGTTAACTCATTCTCGCTTTTCTTTAACTCCATCATACTTACAGTTTTAGCGTGCCATAGAGCATTATTAGGGAAAACTGTGTTCGCATAAGTGCTCATAATTATGTAGGCCATGTTGTTCTCTCACGAAAACGCGCGGGTGCCATCGCTCACACGGTATTGGTATAAATGAGCGAGGCGGTTGTTTATGCTGCTTTATACCGAATACACCGTCTCTTGTTCGCCGCTTGACACAGAGGCAGAAAGTGCATCTCTGAAATTGAGAAATGTGTCGGCAAAGCAACACGTACAGGCCCACCCATATATGTAGCGAATGCGGCCGGCAGCTTACAGGTACGGGGACGTACAGATGTTGGCACAGCGCTGTGCCGCCGCTTAATGTGTACGCGCCGTGCGAAGTGAAGTGTAGCTGATTTCAAATCGCTAAAGCCAGAATTGAACTATAAGAACAGTTTCATTCGACCTAACTGCTTACATTTAAGTTCAGGTCCGCCGGTAGCGAGTGCACAAACTCGACAGCGCCAGGTTAACCTTCGCTGAACAGGATCGACATTGGCTCAACCTTCGTGGGCACGGCTTAAGAGGGTTAAAGCTTGTGCATTTCAACTTGGTAGGCGTGCTTGACTCATTTTGAGCACGATTAATCATATATACAAGTGAAGACGCTGTCGCTATTGTGTTGTCGGTTCGACGGCCGATCGTGCGGGGTTCTGTCGGATTAACGATGTTCGGCGCGCTGATTTTGCCGGTGCCGTCGACAAGAAAGCCCGTCGCAGTAAAACTCGCGCTCGTCGGTTGGGAGAGACCTTTGCCCTGCAGTGGGCATAGGTTGGCTGATGATGATGATGATGATGATGATGATGATGATGATGATGATGATGATGATAGTATTTGGCTTGTTTGTGTAGTGTAGTCTTTTGTCGCAGCGTGTGATAATGTTGTGGCAAATATGATGTGGTGATGAACGAACTCTTAGAATGTACTTCAACATGAGTTGTGTTCTTCTGTGATATAAAGATGGCTGGTTACTCTCGGATACAAATTGGGAATTGGTGAGGCTCTATAGGCACCGGATGCTAAGCGTAATCCTTTACTATGCACGGTATCTTACCGCTTAAGCAACGATTGTCTGGCTGAACCATATGCTATGCATCCGTAGTCTAGTTTGCTACCTACCAGAGAACGATAAATATGTAGGAGGCATTTACGGTCAGAACCCCAGCGTTTCCGGGACAGGAATTTTAGGACATTGAGCGTCTTATTTGTTTTAACCTTTAGGTTCTTATTGTGTGTAAAAAAATTTACCTTTTATCTAATATGCCCCTTAAGAACGTGTGTCCTTGTTTAACTGGCAGTATCAGTTCATTAGGTTTCAGGACGGGGTACGGTTGTAAGCTCTTCTTCTGACAAAACACAACAGCAACAGTTTCTTCCGGTGAAAAACGGAAGCCGTTTGTATTAGCCCATTGTGTCACTTTCTTTAGAGTGATTATGATCTGCTGTTCAGATGTTGTTATGTTAGATACGCAGAAAGCAATTTCGAGATCATGAGCGTAAAAAGAATGCATAAGGGTAGACGGTATGACCTTGCCAACCGAGTTCATTTTGACCACAACCAGTGTTTTACTTAAAACACAGCCCTGTGGTGCACCGTTTTCTTGGGTGAATACATATGGCAGCATTCTGCCAAGACGCACTTGAAATGTTCGATCGGACATAAAGACAGAAGGGCGCTTCAGGATTTTGCCCTGAATTCCCAAGTCTGCTAAGTCCCTCAAAATGTCGAATCTCCATGTGATGTCACATGCCTTCTACAAGTCGAAAAAGATAGCTAGGCAGTGTTGTTTGTGTAAAAAGGCATTGCGTATTTAATCTTCCATACAGACTAAGTGATCAGTTGTAGAACAACATTTTTATAACCACTTCTCTGTTTCGAGGGTAAAAGTTAGTCTGGTGTTCACAACAAATTCGTACGACTCTGCCAAACAACTGGTGAGAGCAATGGTGTGGTAGCTGCTGTGTGATGTTGGGGCTTTTCCGGATTTTAGAAAAGGTAAAATTACGGCATTTTCCCATGTGTTTGGGATTTAGCCAGTATCCCAGATCTTGTGAGAAAATTTTTGTAATGCCTTTATTGAGGTTTCTAACAGGTGGGAAGCCTGGTATAGAGGATGCGGTCCATGCCAACTGCCGTTTTCTTTCCAGCAGAAAGTACGTCGTATAATACTGGAAGTGTGAGAGGAACATTGTACGTTTAATCAGATGAACCTGCTGTTGGTAATCTTTGTTTTTAGCACAGTTTTTGCATGTTAAAAATGTGTCCGTGTAATTTGCAGAACTTGATAATCTGTAGAAGTGTTTCCCCAGAATGTTTGCCAAATGTTCACCAAGACCTGAGAGTAATGGAATTGTATAGGATGAACAATCCCCTTTGAATTTTCTTACTTGTTCCCGCATGACTTTGGAGGTGCCTGAACTGTTAATTGAGGAGACATATTTCTGCCTAGAGTGTTTTTCGGCTTGTCTACGAATGTATCATGCATCGGCTTTTTTGTTTGAAGTTAAGAAGGTTGTTGTAACTTGGGTATCTACGAATATTTTTTGCTACAGTACATTTCTCTCCCTACCACGGGTTCAGTTTCTTTCGATGTTCTCCAGTAGATTGGGGTATAGCTCTTTCAGCTTCCGTGATTATGGAGTTAGTAAAGGTTTCAAAAATCTCATCGACACTTAGATCGGCTGAAGCATGTGTAAGTTTGGCTGTTTCTGTGAAAAGCCGCCAGTTTGCCATTTGGATTTTCCGACGACGCAGCCTAAATGTTATGATGGATAAAGTTGATGCCACTTTGATTATGGCAGGTAAGTGGTCACTGCTATAGGGGTTGTCTAACACTTCCCAGTTAAAATCAATGAAAAGAGAAGGTGAACAGAGAGATAAGTCAAGACAGATAAAGTTACATGATGTAGGTGAAAAATAACTAAGTGCTCCTGAATTTAAAAGACCAATGTTGTCAGATAGATTAAAATCTTCTATGAGTTGTCCTTTTTGGTTAGTTTTCTAAATTCGCAAAAGAGTACAATGGGCGTTAAAATCACAAGCGTAAAAGGGTCCTGTGGCTGTTCAATCAGATTTTCAAGTTCTTTCACATTTATTCTTTCGTGGAGGGGTAGGTGCAAAGAACAGACTGTTACAGTTTTAAAAGAGAGAATAGTCATGGCAACCGCTTCGAAACGAGTATGCAGTTTAAATTCTCGGGTGGGAGTGCCGTCTTTCACAACAACGGCAACTCCTCCATACAGTCGGCTGGTGTTCTCCCAGTCTTTTTGATACACGGAACAACCTTTTAGGAAATTCTCGTTTGTGGTGCCTCGATTTGTTTCTTGTTAAAAAAAGGCAACTGGGTAGAAGCTATTTATAATCTCTTTTATGTCACCGAAGGTATGTAATAGACCTCTGGAGTTCCACTGTATAATAAAAGTCACGATGGAGCAGAACAGAGAATATTTAATAAGAAATTGATCTTAAATACACATTATAGGTGTCAAAAAATCGACTGTGGATAAGAACGCTAAATGTTAGGTTGCCTGTACTTTTTTGGAGTGGTTACTGGGATTTTATCCCTTTTTGCGCGCTCGAGAGAGCGATGATCCTTCGGTATCAATGACACCGGTGTTTTGGTGTCGACCTCCATTGCTCTGTCAAAAGCGCTGGAGGACCCAGCGACTCGCGCTCAGGCAGGTGCCTCAGACCTTGATGTTCGCGTTGTCTTAAGGCCCTGCGAGACCGTGGTCACCGGAGCCTTTGATAGCGATGGGGCAGCACGTGCGGCTACCACCAAAGGGGAGAGGCAGCCTGCAGGGTGCCGAATGCAGCACCCCTGCATTGTTCGTTGGAGACGTTGCAATTGGCTGTTAAGATGACCTTTGACTAGTTCGCGGATGGTGTTGTGCACCCCGAGTTGTAGTAGGAGCTACGCGGACGCATTTTGGGGTAGTACGGCATTTAGTGCCGTACGGAGGAGGGTCTTCATCTGGTGCATCTCGGTCTGAGTCAGGTTATGGTAGGGGATGTGGTAGGTTAATCTACTAATTATGAGTGCTTGCACTATTCGGAGTACATCTTTTATTTGGAGTCCTTGTCGGAGGTTTGTAATGCGCTTCCTCATGTGCGTTATATGGGTGATTTGTTGGCGGACTATGTGTGAGGTATCTGTGGCCTTCCCGTTGTGTTGTATGGGAAGGCCTAGTACATGTAGTCTCTCTACCCTTGGAATAACGTTGCCCTTGAGGAGCAATGTGATGGTTGGTAGAATACCGGCCTTATTGTGTTTTTGAATACAAGTAGGAGGTCCGAGTTCTCAGCTGCGCAGATGAGTCCTCCGACAGTTGCACACTCTTGTACTATATTAATCTGCTTCCCGTAGCGCGTCTTGAATGGCGCCGTCCGACCCTGTGGTCACCCAGATTGTTAGTTCATCGGCGTACAGGGCGTGCTGCACGTTCGGAAGTTTTTGAGGAAAGGTGGTAGCTTTGCAATCGCCACGATGAACAGGGTGGCTGAGAGAACCGAACCTTGGGGAGTCCCTCTGCCGGAAAGCTTTATGATATTTGACCGAACATCACCTAGGCTAATGGTGTCCGTACGGTCAGATGAAAGGGATCGGACATCATCCTAGATGCGTTTTCCGCATCGGGAGGATGCAATATTGTTTAAAATGAGGTCATGTGAGATGTTGTCGAAGACCCCATTGAAGCCCAACGCCCGAATGGCTCTTGTTTGAACTTTACTCGGACCATCCACAACATCCTCTTTAAGTTGTAGGAATACGTCCTGCGAAGACAGACCTTGTCGATAGCCGAGTAAGGTATTTGGGAAGAATTGGTTCGCTTCGAGGTGAGGCTGGAGGCGCATAATAACTACGTGCTCGAAGAGTTTGCCGATACACGAAGTCAGGAAAATGGGTCTGAAATTTTGGAGGGGCAATGGTTTCCTGGGTTTCCGAATTAAGGTAATATCGGCATGCCGCCATTCCTGTGGAAGCGTTCCGTTTTTCGAATTGTCGTCGTAGTATGCAGTGAGTTGCCGGATGGCCTGATCGTTGAGGTTGCGTAGTAGTGCATATTGAATGCCATGTGCTCCGGGCACCACGTTACGTCTTATGTCTTGTAGAGCTGCCCTCACTTCTGTCTCTGTAATATCAATCGACACTTACAGCGCAAACATAGACGGAGGACAAAAAGGACGACGTAGACAGCGCTTGTCTACGTCGTCCTTTTTGTCCTCCGTCTATGTTTGCGCTGTAAGTGACGATTTATACCATGGAAATCCAACTAGCCCGTAGTCAAACCTTGCTTCTGTAATATCGCCGTCCAATTGGGTTTCTTCCGCGTGAGACTATTGCTCATGCCGACCATGCACGTCAATTGCTCACACTTGAATTCCTCAGTCGCAGATCCTCCAGCTGTCTCGCTACAACAGCCATCACAGGACAACGCACTTTGTCCCTGGATCGCTGGTCCTGTTGTCCTCAGCACGAGGTGTCCGACTATTTCAAAAGCTGCTCTTCCAGTACACTGGTCCATATCGCGTGTGCCGCCATGTGACTGACGCCCCGAGGGGGACGAAGTGATGTGCGCCATCTTTGTTGTTGCTGCCCCACTTTTAGCCGCCTTGTACATAGTGTAAATACACCCCTTTTCTGTAACTCACCCGCTAACAATATTATCGCTTGACGTTTTCACGGAGTTGTCACCAAATCAAGCACGAACTGGAGAAAATCAGTGAGTGCACCTTAGTGTCTGGTGCACACACACAGTAAGAGAGAATGCAATACCGTAACGGTATTGCAATCAAGCCTGGAACTTGCGTGCTGACGTTCTGACCGCTGTTTCCCGCGTTAGCGAGCGTCCAGTACTGAGCTTGCTCGGTGGTGGCATTATTCAATGGTGTGCCCACTGCGCAGCCGCGATTTTATCCGCGAAATAAGAACTACGTCATCTAGATCACATCACGATTTTGATTTTGAGACCATCGCTGGTATATGCAGAAAAGTGGACGAGAAACCAGTTCAACGTACCTGTTCTTTTCACCAATGACTGTATTATATGAATGCTCTGAAGCACAGGTAAAATAGAAGCAGCTCAAAATAGGGCACCAACCATAAAAACCATTGGAGTGTTCGTTTCTATAGTCTGCCTTGCACTGCAACCACTGTGTTTCATCCAATAAGACAGCAGGAACAAGAAACGATTGCTTTCATTAGACTCTGCCCGCTGTGTCTTTAAGCAAGATACACACTAGTTGCTGCTACGCAATGACGACTACGTTTAGCCAAAAGCAATTGTGACCGCCTGGTGCATTCGCGCAAAGCAAAAAGCTGACAGTGGATTCTCGTGGTTTAGAGAGAGAGAGAAGTTTAATGATACGAAATGCCGAGAGGTCGGCCTGAGGTATATTCCTCTCGCCAGCTACTCGGCATTGGGGGGAGGGGAAGAGGGAAAGAAAGAGGGAAGAAAGAGGCGCATGATGGGTGACGATGACGATAGAACGAAGATGTAGAACATATGGCAAGCAATTTGGCTTGCTCAGAGTCTGCAATCCAGGCCCGTAATTTTTAAAAAGTTTAGTAATGCCTGGATGGCCCTGAAACTCGATTGAGCATCTGGCCAAGGGCCTAAAATAACGTCCTCCTACAACGGTGCGCTGTCGAGACGCGTAAGGTCGTTGTCCAACCTTTCACCCTCTTCCACGTACTTAGGGCAGTCACAAAGCACATGACCTATAGTCTCAGTCACATTGCACACCTCACAGTGTGGAGACTCGGTGCGTCGCATGAGGTGCACGTATCCGCGCGTAAACGCTACCCCCAGACTACCCCCAGCCCCAGCCTGCACTATGAAAATATGAGATGGAGCTTACTGTCGCTGGAAACGCCACGTAGGCTCGTTTCCGGTTGCAAACGTCTCTACAACTCGACAGAATCAACTTCTGAGAAAAGGCATTTTTCAATACATCAAAACGGACCTTCGTGAATGGGGGCACCCGATTACAATTCGGATGAGGAGTGCTCTACTTAGAGAAGGCGATTCCGATTCAATGTCGACTTTAATACGAATTGTAGAGTTTTAACGTCCCGTCCGCATTGAATAACGAAGGTCTGCTTCGAGACACATATAATAAAGCTTTGTATATTCAAGAAGACCGGCATCCTCTGCTTCTGTAGAGGGACCGGCAGAAGTGAGCTTCCCCGTGCAAAATATTACCCTATATTACTTTTACTAGAATACGTATCTTTACCAAAACATCAGCTGATGTCTGTAGTGCGAAAAGTACAAAGGGGCCCTTGATTAATATTTTGGTGCCTGTGCTACAGTCTAAGGATAACCATGCATGTTGATATGTCGTTATTCAGTTTGTTGGTGCACTACGATCGAGTGTTTCTCGTTTTCCTAACGAAACTGTCTATTAAGTTCAGTTTCCTTTATGACAACAGCGGAGATTGAGCTGTGTCATAGAACAGGGCCTTATTTTCAGACCACAACGTAACGTCTTGCAGAGATGGACTGTGTTAACTTTGGACTCGCTGAAAGTAGGGAAAAATTGGCAAGTTTATACATAAAAACGTGCAAGTCAAACCTCGCTACCTTCACTACTGTCGACAGATTCTTAACTGCCTTCCCAGATTTTCTTCATTTTAGCTACCTTTCTAGCCTACCTTGCTTTAACACACATAGGAGTTGACGCTGTGTTAAGCTGTGAACCACATGTCAGTGTTTGCTCTTGGCGAAAATGCTCATCAAAGCTTGACAGAGGTAAAAGGCATGGAACGAACACTATAAGTAAAAGCGACCAGGTACTTATAACAAGTTGAAAGGAAGATTTCCTCCAGGCCTGCTTATTGTATTGCGCAGATGTTCGAACATAGAACGTCGAACGTCGCCGGGAAATCCTGCATTCTTGATTACAATGAGGCAGAAAGAATGCCGTTTGCTGAGAGATGCAGATAGGTCTGGATAGCCTGATAAAAGTCGTACCGAACAGAACCTATATGGTTATTCTCCACATTCTCATAGATCATTAGTGCATTTTATGTTGCGGTATCACAACACAACTAGGCCATGCAGGAAAGCCTATTGTTGACTGTGGAACCACATGGTTTGCTGAAACTAGCGCTCCTTTGATGAATGGACAAATATGGGCGCTCGAAGGATTTCTAAAGCTTAAAGAACTAAGTAATCGCCTAGCTCAATTGGTAGAGCATCTCACGCGAAATGCGAAGGTTGTGGGATCGTTCACCACCTGCGGCAAGTTGTTTTTTCATCCACTTTTATTTCCATTAATTTATCATTTCTTTATTTCATTTATTAAGCCCAAGTTATCTTCCCTATGCTGTCCTTAATGTCAGTGTTTGTTGACTTCTTATAATATGACTGATGAAAATCGGGCCCCTTGGTTAACCTCTTCCTCGTTTTAAAACCGCCCCTCTTGTCGTTTAAGTAACGACTTGTAGTTCAACGTGCAGTCGACATCAGCCTTGCGTAGAGCGCGCGAACGGTGGCCGCCAGGGCGCTCAGGAGCGAGCCAGCGACGTCTAACGGTATTTGCTGGGCCAAAACATACCCAGAAGCTACCGTTAGACTTGAGGCACAGCACCTAGCGTTAGATGTCGCTGGCTGCCTCAGGAGTGCCAGGAAGGCCGCCATTCCCGCGCTGTACATAAGGGTGACGCCGATTGTACCTTGACAGGCCAATGATGAATTATTACAATGTAAGATAACCCAGTCTCTGCACTGTGATACTTGCTTTAAATTTAACACCATCGTCGTGCAAAGACAGCACTCATTTGGGTAACTTTTTTCGATGTTTGATACTTGATAGAGACCCTTGATATTTCTCCTGGACTTCAAAACAGAGCGAGGAAACTTTGAGTTGGAGTTTGGTGAAGGCATGCGCAAATACGTATACAAAGTTATTCAGTTATAGGGTGGCATGCATTTTCTTGTATGAAAGTACACGTCTTCGTGGCCTTGCTATTTCAGAAATTTTAGCAGTCCTGTGTGTGTGCTCGCTTATTTCATATGACACTGTCAGTAAGATCTGACAGCGCATAAATAATCAGGTAAATACATTTTTTTGCCATTCCTCATTTGCTAAGAATATATATGCATATATTTCTAAAATTTTCTCTTGCTTCTTTTTGCATTGATATGTGCATTGTGCCGACATTCTTTTTGCGTACGTACTAATTGCATGTCGTGCATACCGGACAACCTGTTCGTAAGATCTGATCAAGAAACGCCAATGTATGAAAGCCTCTAAACCCTACCGCTAGAATAGAACTGGCAGAACTTTCGAAGTTAATCAACAAGCGTAAGACAGCTGACACAAGGAAGTATAATATGAATAGAATTGAACATGCTCTCAGGAACGAAGGAAGACTAAAAGCAGTGAATAAGGAACTAGAAATTGGCAAGAATCAGATGTATGCGTTAAGAGACAAAGCCGGCAATATCATTACTAATATGGATGAGATAGTTCAAGTGGCTGAGGAGTTCTATAGAGATTTATACAGTAACAGTGGCACCCACGAAGATACTGTGAGAGAGAATAGTCTAGAGGAATTTGAAATCCCACAAGTAACGCCGGAAGAAGTAAAGAACGCCTTGCGAGCTATGCAAAGGGGGAAGGCAGCTGGGGAGGATCAGGTAACAGCAGATTTGTTGAAGGATGGGGGAACATTGTTCTAGAAAGACTGGCCGCTCTGTATACGCAATGCCTAATGACCTCGAGCGTACCGGAATCTTGGAAGAACGCCAACATAATCCTAATCCACAAGAAAGGGGACGAAAAAGACCTTAAAACTATAGACCGATCAGCTTACTGTCCGTTGCCTACAAAGTATTTACTAAGGTAATCGCAAATAGAATCAGGAACACCTTAGACTTCTGTCAAGCAAAGGACCAGGCAGGATTCCGTAAAGGCTACTCAACAATAGACCATATTCAATCAGGTGATAGAGAAATGTGGGGAATATAACCAACCCTTATATATAGCTTTCATTGATTACGAGAAAACGTTTGATTCTGTCGAAACCTCAGCAGTCATGGATGCATAACGGAATCAGGGTGTAGACGAGCCGTATGTAAAAATACTGAAAGGTATCTATAGCGGCTCCACAGCCACCGTAGTCCTTCATAAAGAAAGCAAGAAAATCACAAATAAAGCATTGGAGATACGATATCTCCAATGCTATTCACAGCGTGTTTACAGGAGGTATTCAGAGACCTGATTGGGAATAATTGGGGATAAAAGTTAATGGAGAATGCCTTAGTAACTTGCGATTCGCTGATGACATTGCCTTGCTGAGTAACTCAGGGCTGCTGGTTATTTGAAAGCGACCGGATTGAGTCAGCGTCTGTGATCCGGACTGAGTGACCGACTGATATCTCCAGTGGACTTTCTCTTCCTTTAATCTTTCAGTCCCCCTTTCCCTTTCCCCAGTGTAGGGTAGCCAACCGGGCTCAGTCCTGGTTAACCTCCCTACCTTTCATTTATCATTTTCTCTCTCTCTCTCTCAGGAGACAAATTGCAAAGCATGCTCACTGACCTAGAGAGGCAAGCAGAAGTGTGGGTCTAAAAATTAATCTGCAGAAAACTAAAGTAATGTTTAGCAGTCTCGGAAGAGAACAGCAATTTACAATAGGTAGCGAGGCACTGGAAGTGGTAAGGGAATACATCTACTTAGGGCAGGTGGTGACGGCGGATCCGGATCATGAGACGGAAATAATCAGAAGAATAAGAATGGGCTGGGGTGCGTTTGACAGGCATTCTCAGATCATGAACAGCAGGCTGCCATTATCCTTCAAGAGAAAAGTGTATAATAGCTGTGTCTTACCAGTACCCACCTACGGGGCAGAAATCTGGAGGCTTACGATAAGGGTTCTACTTAAATTGAGGACGATGCAATGAGCTATGGAAAGAAGAATGATGGATGTAACGTTAAGGGATAAGAAAAGAGCAGATTGGGTGAGGGAACAAACGCGAGTTAATGACATCTTAGTTGAAATCAAGAAAAAGAAATGGGCATGATCAGGACATGTAATGAGGAGGGAAGATAACCGACGGTCATTAAGGGTTACGGACTGGATTCCAAGCGAAGGGAAGCGTAGCAGGGGGCGGCAGAAATTTAGGTGAGCGGATGAGATTAAGAAGTTTGCAGGGACGACATTGCCACAATTAGTACATGATCGGGGTTGTTGGAGAAGTATGGGAGAGGCCTTTGCCCTGCAGTGGGCGTAACCAGGCTGATGATGATGATTTACCAACGGATCCGCTTCAAACTCGATAGACAGGCACCAGGTTCACCCAAGCTAAATGCTAAATAATTTTCTGTCATGTCCAAAGTGTCTAACACAAGTGTGCTGACACTGACTATTCTGGCCGCTCATCACGCTGCGGCAAATAACGTTGCACAGGAAGAGCGACGGAAATGGAATATGTGTGGAATGGAATCTGCCAACCCAGTGCAATGACTTCCAAGTCGGAGGAACCGCATTCTGAAGAAGCAGAATAAAATACCGTATCTCTAATGCACGTTAAAGAACCCCAGGTGGTCAAGACTATTCCTCAACCTTCCAGAACGGAACTTGTTGAGGAGCTCATTGGGGAGGTAACATGGTAACAGGCACCATCATTACGAGAAGAAAACTTCTGCACATATTTTTCAGAAAATTGTCGAAATGATTGCTACGCGACTGAAACGTAAAAAAAATCATTTTTCATCTCCTCCACGGGTTAGGAATACCGGTAGGTGGCGTTTCAAATGCGATTGAAAACTTCATTTTATTTTGTCGTTAGAAGGTGCAGGGACGAAAGTATTTGAAAAGTGTTCCTCAGAAGTCCTGATTTTCTGTGTGCCGACAACCTGCACAATACTACTGCATTCGTCTTTAAGCGCGACTACAAAAGAAGATGAGTGCGAAAGCAAAAAATAATAATCATAATCAATATGCATTATGAATACATAAGGCTGAACTTTCAAGTTTTTTCGTACATTCGCTTTGATGTTACCACTAGCGTTCCAGATGGAACAACAAATAATCCAAGTGAACCAAAATAAAAGCGTTTGCCCTTGCAATGCCCTGGTGCCATAATTTCCTTTCCTGATATCCCCTTCTACTGGATTAGGCAATTCACGGCCGCTCAAAGCTATGTCTCCGGAAATGATCAATGACACAAATGGTTTCAATTTTTGGCCAAACAATGCACTTTTATACCTGATGTCGCATCAATGACAAATCTTCATGCCAGAAGAACGGATAACTATATGTGGAATCATGCACCAGAAAAACCGCAAAGCTTTGCACTTTTTGCTCGTTTTCTTAGTCGTGTTATTTCCGCAGGCATCAGTGAACACAAAACGTGTCGTGGAGCTTGCCAGAGAGATGCGAGCTCGGTAATAGCCGGAATTGGGGTCGCTGTACGCTCTAATTCTGAGGTCGAACTTGTGTCTTCTTTAAAACGGAAGCACGTGGCCGTACGGCTGCGAGCACTAGACCGACGATATTTGGCTGTTTTGCTTTCGCTCGTTGTGACCCTTATTTTCTATTCGGTATAATAGTCACGCTTCGTGAGGTAGAGTGGGAACAACGTGGTAGGGCGACGTACCGCCATAATATATGATGAATGAATATGGGCTCTAGTTTTTTTAAAGATGGTTTCATGAGCAATGTCAGTATGAAAGTTGAAAAATTTTCTATTTAGGTCGGTTTTAAGCTTGTTTTTAATGCTTCGCGACTCAACAATGTTATGTGTGCTCTTCTCCTCACGTGGCGCGTTTAAAAAAAGCAACTGTGCAGAATCGAAGGTACTAAGTGCTGAAGAGCACTCCTGGCCTTCTAGTATCGCAACCTCTCAAGACGATCAATTTTCAGAATCGCCGATACCCATATTTACCCTAACCTTTGGTTTAGCACCAGGGCTTCACAAACAGAAGGCCACGATTCGCAAGCATAACGGCTGCAATCACCCGCACAGCAAACGGAAGACAATCCTTTAGGTGGGCGGAGGAAGTGTTAATCAGAAATCTTGATCCTGCCACGGCCTCTGAGGTCAAGCCCAAGCAATCACAGAAGCCACGCAGTGGCACTTCTCAGCCTCAGAGCTATTATCCCATTCTTCTCGAAACTGAAAGCCCCCTTCGCCTTTTTGTTACTCTTTTTTCTCCTCTTTAGACCAGAAAAGCAAGAATTGGCACCCACTCGTTTACATTTGTGGAAGCAGAAACCCGCAAGAATGGAGGGGAGCACTATTGAAAAAAAAAAAAGCAAATTATGTTACTTCGGTTTGGCTCGAAGGCATAGAGGGATATGAAAAATTGATGAAACAATTCAATGCAATGCGCCAGACTGCTGCCATTAGCTAATGATGCAGCGAAGTACAAAATATTCATAAGCTGCACATAAGTGCGATTGTGTATAACGCAATGGTCCTGAAGGTCTTTTAAAGGAGTACTGACACACAAAAATCCATGTGGTTTTTTCTGCTTTAATAAGTATTTAATGACCCGGTAATCATGGCACGAAGCCTCATTTACTTCAGAGCGCGACACGTAACTATTTGCAGTCTTTTTTGTAGCGACCAGTCGAAGTTTCGGTTTCAGAGAGCAACGAGACGGGAGAAACGGGAATGTAAACAAAGTGGTCAGGTGTTCGCAATAAAGCCATGACGTATGCTCTGACACGCAGCCAGCGCGCGCGACCAACTTGCTGAATATTGTCGTGCGACTGCCGCATCGGTCGAACGACCGCAGCCAATGACCGCGCCGGTAGCGTGAACGTCATGGCCACGTGGTAGACCCGGCGGGGCGGGGCCGGCGATCGGGCGCCTCGCCACTCTGATCATGTATTTTTTTCTCTCCCTGGTCGAAACGCGGGCCTCTTTCGCCGCTGATGGCGGCACATAAATCGGCTACAATTTGTTTCTGACACGAAATAACTTCTAGAATAAAGTGACATCGAAAGAGTGGGAGTTATAAAACGTTGTGCGAAAAAGTAAACCGTTGGGGTGATTTCTACTCGGACGCGGTAAGCGCAGACGCGCCAGCAATCGTCTGTATACGAAGCGCCTCGCCTGACTAGCGCGTTTACTCATCGCTACTAACGGCACCGGGAAAAGTAACCGTATTTTCACTTAAGAGAAACATAAATCTTCAGGCATTGATTGTGCTGACGAATTTAGGCGCTTAATCACGAGCTGCGGACGCATCGCAAGGACCCTCGGCCCCGGATAGACGGCCGGCGAGCTAGGCCTACATCGTCTCCCAGCGATCGCAATTTCGCCTGGCATGCTCGTTCGCTTCTGTCGGCGCCAATGAAATCAAATGTGCTGCAATTTAACCGTGACATAACTGTGTACACGTTGTGCCGACTAACATAGGCGCCTCGTTATACGAGCTGCAAGCGATCGTGTCACAAGCGCAACCGGTGTCGGATTCGATGGCCCAGCGAGCTATGCCTGCCCGCTCCTGGCCATCGGCGGCTGTCAACTGATCCGATACTGCTAACGCGGCCTTGCGGAAACACGTCTACAGTGCTCGCATAGAGGTGTTTATATTGTCATCGTTTGTTTTAAACAAGATAGCTGTGCAAATACGGTTGCTTTCACTTTCTGTTCGAAGTTACGCAGCATTCCGAACTTCCACGCAGGGGCGCCGGTTCTGGGCGGAGCTACCCGCCGCTGGCTCATTCGTACCATGTGTCCCGAATCGTCGCATGCGGCAAGTCGCGCCCGACGCGCCGTACGACAGATCGCACGGAAAATCGCACCATGTGTCTCGCGCTTTAGACGTGCCCAATCACTTAGCGACTCGGATGTTGCGGCCGGCGATGGCGAGGACAAGCCTCAACAAAACCCTCGCATCGACCACTATCAATGGTAACACACAACAAATCGGCGTTAAACGTTGTAGCAGCGCAGTCAAGCTGATATTGTGGGAAATATCCCGATGGACATGACAAAAACTGCAGTTGCAGCGACACGGAGAGCGTCCCACTACAAGTACAAGAGCTAGAACACGCAACAACAGAGAAGAAGAGCACATGTAAGCCTCATGGCACCCAACTAAAATTCGGGACGTAGCCACATGACGTAGCGTTTTCTTGGCTATTTACAGTCCCGCTTGATGTCAATGTCGTGAGGTACTTTGTTTTGTGGTTGGCTGCGCGCACGTGCTTTAAAATTGATATTAAGTATGTTCTAAGCGATATTCGCCGCTGATATTTTATAGACGATGTGTGTGTGACCAACTAAATCGATCTCACAAGTTATCTCGACTTCAAATTTTTGTGTCAGTACTCCTTTAACGTCTGTACAGCGGTCAAATCAAGCGAGAGGAACCTTGTGAATAACAAAAGGGCCGAGTGCGCACGAACGAGGATCTTTGACGTGCTTCGCTTTCGTTGTGCACGATCACGTCCCGCATGGCTGCCTAAACCACTAGTAGTGCCGCTTTGGCTGCGGCTGCATCGGTCGACGCACTCTCCTGGGAAACAAACACTCCAACGATGGCGCTACTATATAGAAGAAGGATTATAAGCCAGCGAGAACAGCTGCAGTAGGCAAGGTGTGATAGTCCTTCGGACACCAAGTGCCACAAAGGAGGAATAGGAAATCTCTGGGGAGATCCGGCCAACAGCAGCTATCTTCAGGAGCTATACGTATACCAATATACGGCGAACAGCAGCCGATATCACTAAAGGTTTTCTCACCGAATGTAAGTTTACGACTGTCTCTTGCATGCTGGCGTTGTAGGACGAAGGACAGCTACTTTGCTGCACTATCTGTTCCCCGGCTGAGAGAGAGAAGGAGAGAGAAGGGAAGAAGGAAAGGTAGGGAGGTTAACCAGACTGAGTCCAGTTTGCTACCTTACACGTAGGGAGGGGAATTGGGAGTGAAACAGAGAGAGAGAAAACATGATTGTATACCGCACTTTCACGTGCACTATGTTAGGTGCAGAATATCTATAGTCGGGCACTGAAGTCTGTTGCCTTCAGGTAGTGAAGAAGCGCCCGAACTGCTTTCTGGACTAATGAACTGTGAGCCCAGGCTCCCGAGATCTTTGCTTCTGTAAATGACCTGTCGTCCAGTCTATTCAAGGCACACTGGAGAGCCTGACGTTGGTTATCAAAGCGAGAACAGTGGCACATAAGATCACTGATGGTCTCTTCACACTTTCACTTAGAGCACATTGGTGAGTCCACCATTCCAATACGATGGCTGTAGTGAATGCTACTCCTACCCACAGCCGACATAGCAGGGTTGCGTCACGTCGTGAAAGGTTTGCTGGTAATTTAAGTTTCAGTGATGGATCGAGGCTGTATAAACGACACTTAGAGTTCTGTAGTGTATGCCAGTAACTTCACGTGATGGTACGAGTGAGACTGCGAAGCTCTCTTGCAGCGTCTACTCTCGATAAAGGTATAAGGAGTGTCGGTGTACCAGCCTGGGCACGTCGGGCAGCGTCATCGGCGAGGTGATTACCAACGATGCCACAATGTCGCGGCAGCCACTTAAAGATGATATCATGTCCTCGTTCAGAAGCGCAATGGCAAGTTTCGTTGATTTTAGACACCGGCTCAAATACATCTATATCATGCTAAGTCTCCTATTAGTAGTGTAGAAAGAGGAAGTGTGTGATGATGATGGTGTGCGTGGTGTTGTTGCGTGCATCCTGGTGTATTGAAAATGCATAAATATATGTTAACAACGAATTGGGAGAAAGGGTGTCGAATGGGCACCGACGCTGGGCCTCAGGCCGATACGCGCAAGCGGAGAAAGGAGATGGCGTGAGAAGTGTTCGAAGGAAGCCGACGAGCGGGCACACGCTCGGCGAGTGGGCGGGTGAGATGGTGGAGCTTGGATGTGGCCACGTAATTTGCGACCACGAGTTCGCAGCAGGCGTCCAGCTGGGCAAATCATCGCATCAACCGCCTCATGACAAGGAATTAGAGACGCCACTTTTATAGCGACCGCCCCGGCAAGCATGCGCGTTTTCTATGAGAGAGCGTGGTTTTATTGCGAATAGCGAATCATAGAACCCATCTCTCAAGAAAGCCCCAGGAAAACACGTTCTACACGCCCTGTCTGAGATATCATGCAAGCTGTATCATTGCTTACAACCGAAAACCCGCTCCAAATTGCGGGCGACGATTCAAGGATGGGAGTCTACGGAAACGATCAAAATTTTGGGGGCTCTTTTGGCCAGTAAAAGGTGATTTTCGATGAAACAATTGCATCGATTGGTATATTCGCGCGTATCTATAGACTTCAATAACGCCGCTTTCAGCTGGTTGCAGCCGCAGCCCTTGAAATGGCAAAGAAGTCATTCCAAAATCGGAGTTTTCGTAACAATGTCGCGGAATCCATTGTGGTATAGATATGCAGGGTGCTTCATGTAACTTGTGCCAAGGATTAAAAAAGTGGTTAGCCGCAGCTGAATGAAATCAACAGCATATGGTTTACCGTCATGTCCCGCTCCTTAGAGTATATTTGTATTCTGCCTAAGTAGTTATTAAATAAGATGAATTATGAAACATTTTTCAATATTCGCTTTAGGGCCAAGTGCGTTTCATTCTTTGTCGAGGGGGTTCAGCAACGACCGATCCAATTTTCTGTGGCAACGTACATGCTGCGTGGTGATCTTTTTGGGCATTTTAAGAAAGCCCGCGAAATATGAAATAAAACCGAGTGACTGCGCTCACGCGCTATCGTGTTGCAGCGCTCTCAGTCGCGGTTCATGTGAAAGAACCGTGCGCACGGCCTGTGGCGAAATTGGGCGGCAGCGGCTCCAGGCATCGGCTTCGCAGTGCGTCGACGTCTTTGGCGGTGGCACATGGAAAGGAAGCACCATCGTCCCTGATAGGTGATAGGCTCGACGCACGGTTGAGAGCGCTGCAATAAGATAACGCACGAGCGCAGTCACGCGGTTTTATTTCATATTTCGCACGCTTTCTTTAAACGCCGAAAAAAATTGCCACGCCACAGGTACGTTGGCACAAAAAATTGGATCGGTCGTTTCTGAACCCCCTCTCCAACACAACGAAACGCACTTGGCCTTAAAGTGAATATTAAAAATTTTGCCCAATTCATCTTAGCTAATTAATTAAGCAGAATGTAAAAATACTCTAAGGCGAGCGCCCCATGACGGCCAACCATATGCCATTAGTTTCATTGAGGTGCGGCTAACCACCTTTTTTTAAAATCCTTGGCAGAAGTTATGTGAAACATCCTGTATGTATAAATCTCGTTTCGCGCTGCAGCAACAGCTGAGCGCTCTGAAGGGCGACATATCAGAATCGCTGATAACACGAGCTCGAATTCGCAGGTTCGAGGCCTGCTGCATCTTTTATTTTTATCATTTTGTCGCTTTTTAGTCTAGCACTTCCGCTAGATGGCATATTATAAAGTGCAGGTCATTTAGATGCGGTTCTTGTTTTGTTTCTTTCTATATGTACCAATATTTTGTACAAAAAATAGCTGGCTAGTTTTGTGAACATGCGAACGTGCTTCCAAACTTCTTTTGCACTGTTGTGCTGCTCGAAACGTAGCAGAAGATACAATTAGCGGCCAGTGCGCGCAATTAAAATGCACTAAAGTGGAAAAATTGCCAGCAGCCGTAGACGCAGTATTCGTACAAACGAATGCAGTTAAAGCTATTTGACGGAACGAATTCACAGTATATCAAAGCAGCATATTTGCTACCTGATTTTGGGTGAAAGTGGAGGCTGTCCGAAATATTGCACAAGTTCGTTCCCTTAGTACGAACCGGTAGCTCGAAACCTAAACATTTTATCACCAGTATTGAGAGCACGTGGTCAATCTTTTCCATATAGCTTCATGAAATCCAACTGCAGACCCTTTTTTGAGATATGCCCACAAAGTTCTGCAAGAAGACCTTGTCGTCCGCTACAATCACCACAGATCCTATACCATTCTGCTATGCAGTTCGGCTCTCACTCTATTGCTGAGTCAGGTCACTGCATCGTGATTTAAGTACTGGTGCAATTCTTCCGTTATTATGTGAGATTATTCTTCCGCCCTTAGCTTAACGTGTTTGAACAATTGAAGAAACACGAGAGAGGGCATTGGGGGTTTGCTAGAAAAGTTCCACTATTAGAATCGTTTACGACCCATATCGGCACCGTGGTTTTGCTTTGATCACGCCAGCGCCCACGATGTATAATTTCCTCCACCGCCTGTAAATAAAATTTAAAGTGTCGCTCGTTGTGCGTGAGTAGCACAACACCAGTTCAGCCTTTAATATGGTCCCACTACGCTACACATTCCCTCTTCTGCCATGGTGCCGCCAGACATGCCAATTTGCACCTTGAGTTTCGCGCTTTCAGTTTCCCAGAAAGCTTTCGGAAGTACAGGAGAGGAGCAGGCAAAGTTTTGAAGTAGCTGTGACATTTGAGTGAATTTCACAGACAATTTTCACTTCCCCCCACCCTCTGTCTCAACGGCGATCTTCGTGGTGCCGTATCGTCGCACTGCCCTTCTAGATGGCGCTGAATAATTGACATGTAATGAAGCTGCGACTGCGTGATGACATCGTGGCCTGCTGACGAGATCAATGATACCAACACTGGAGGTCGCTGCTCTGGGCGCAATCCCTTTACATAAGCCAGCATCGAAGCCTAATCTTCATGACAGCCGTAGTATTGCACGAGCCACAACTTAAACAGAGTTCAGTGTTTACGCAGTTATTCTTACAAGCTCTCTTTTTCTTTTTTTTTCCATGCCACTGCCGCTGCTCCCACCAACTGTGTTCTCCTCCTTCTTCTGTCTTCGATATTGTGTTTCATTGTATACCATTCCAACTAATGCTGAACTCTAAAAAAAATCCAGGATCTAGAGGCTAAAGTTAATAGTTTAGCTAAAGACAACTCTGATAAGGTGTTCGGTAGGTTCTTGCTAAAAATGAAACGTTCCGGCATTTATATTTCGGAATTAAAAAAAGAAAGATGAATTCCGTCAATCAAGTGCACAACACTTGAACGAACTTGTCGAGGATCTATGTGGCAAAAATTTCTCATTGGGAAATGAGAATAAATAACTCAAAACTCAAAATTACTCACTCACTCGCAAGGTCGAAGAACTTGAACAATGTTGAGGTCAAGGTGTCCCCTGCTACCCAGGGGAGGACTGTATCGCCATCATGGAAATCTTAGGGGAGAAAGCTGGCTATCCCATATTGCCTAATGATTTCGACATTGTCTATCGCGTGCCTACACCGTCTAGCGATAAAAAAAAACATCATTGCGCGTTTTCGCTCTCGAACTAAGAAATCTGACTCCTTCAGTAAAGGACGTAAGGTCAAGCTTTGTGTTAGTAATCGAGGTTTTTCTAGCATCTTTAACACACCCATCTTTGTAAACGATCTTCTAACCCCATGTAACAAGGCCCTGTTTTCCAAAACCCTAACATGGAAGAAAGAAAAGAAGTGAATGCTTCTTTGGACTGACAACTGTGAAATCAAGGCTAAAAAGACTACTAATAGCAGAGTTTTGCGCATTCGTGATGATACCTACTTCACTAGAATAGACTAAAAGCATAGCAATTAGTGTTCATTGCCTCACCGCTTATCACATCAATAATGGCCTCTTTCCTGAAACCTAATCAAGCTAACTCTTTCATAAGTGAATTTCCTTCCGTCATTCATTTCAACACTAGAAGTCTTAGCAAACATTTTGATGAGATTGATAATTTCCTTTCATCATGCTCTATCTCATTCTCACTAATTGTCTTAACTGAAACTTGATTATCAGACGATGACAAAAATCTTTATTGCTTCCTTAACTACAATTCATAATATTGTAACAGATTAACTAGCAGTCATGGTGGTGCGGCGATACATTTTTCTCCTGATCTTACTTCTCACGGACGACATGATCTACACTTACCCATCACTAATTGAGAATCCGTCTGGATTGAAATAGTTATTCTCCCTCAGTGATCATAGATATTTCCTATTTGGTTGCATTTAACGGTCCCCTTCGTCATCAGTCATTGACTTTTTATCTAAGCTTGATCATACTTTACACACCGTTTCACTACAAACAAAAATGACGTTATTAATTCTTTATTTATTTTATTTGTTTATTTATCCATACTGTTAGCACACATCTTAAAACAGGATTTGCTGTGTTGGGTACAAATACAGTTTTTTGTGAATTTGAACACAAATACAAACAAAAGGATATCGTATAATAACTCAGCAGAACACAAGTGAGCCAGAAAGTACATTTGGGTATATCAATTGTGATTTCAATATTTAGAAGTGGCATTACGTACAATAGGGTTTTCGCTCAACAAAGCCCTCTCAAATACTTTATCGTCATTACACGGTGCGTAATCCCCCCCATTCGGTAATTTGTTCCATGCATCTATAGCCCACACAATAAATAAATTTTTAAAAGACTGTGTTGTGATTTAAAGGCTTTATGTGCTTACCGTGCTTTGTACGCGAATGTGATGTGTCCACAACTAAAGTTTCGCTATTTCAATTTGATATTTGCCATGCAGTATCTTGAAAAAGAATTTGACATGATTTTCATTCTTTGCCGCACAGTAAGAATTTCTGCTTGTGTCAGTCTTGTTACCGAGTGCGTTCGACGGAAGGAGTTATAAATAAATGGTAAAGACCTATTTGGACCCGTTCATATTTCACGATGTTTTCTCGTGTGTATGCTTTCCATACCGCACATGCATATTCCAGCAACGGCAGAATGGTAGTTTTATACGCTGAAAGTTTGACTTCAGTTGTCGCATCACCAAGCTTACGAGAAAGCATCCACACTTTCTTTTGTGACTTATCACAGAGATAATCTATGGGGCGAACCCAGCTCAAGTTATCTGTGACATGAACACCCAGGTATTATTTACGTTCTGACACATGGCAGAGTGGTTCGTCATGAATCATGTAATGAGATAATAGCGGTTTGTTTTTTCGGGTTTGCTAGGATTCAGCTCCATTGCCATTTTTGGCACCAACAGCCTATCATCCCCAAGCGTTCATTAAGTTTTTCCTGATCATAGATAGAATCCATGTTTGAGTATATAACTGTATAATCCGCATAATGCTTAATAGAAATGTCAGGCGAGAAACCGCTCCTTTAATATAAAGTGCGAACAAAAGCAGCCCTATCACAGAGCCCTGGGGAACCCTCCATCCTACCACTCGTCTTGTACTTGTGGCGCCTTGGATGCAAACCACCTGCTCTATCTATGTCAAATAGGCTGCAATCCACTTCATGAGAGTATCATTCCGCAAAATCGTGCTAAGTTTATGCAACAACTTGGGATGCATTATTTTGTCGAATGCTTTCCTAAAATCAAGAAAAATAGTGTCAACCTGTTCTCTAGCGTCCACAATTTGGTTAATGAAGTCTCTTAATTCAGTAAGAATGGTCACGGTAGAGAAGCCCCGCCTAAAATTATGTTGTTGGTTGCCCATTATATTGTCCTCTACAATAAATTCTCTTAAGTGCTTAGTAAGTACATGCTCCGGGGTTTTACAGCATGCGCTTGTCAATGACACAGGCCTGCAGGTATTCATGCTATCTTTAGCGCCACCTTTATATGCCTTTACCTTTATGAATCGGTATTACTCTCGCACATTTCCAGTCGTAAGGAACCTGTCGTGTTTGCAAAGATTTGTTAAATATGCCAGTCAAGTAATAGGAGCTCCACTCAGCGTACCATTTTAAAAAGGCATTTGGAATTCCATCCAAACCGGTTGATTTCTTTACATCACGGTTTAGAAGAAGGTTAAAAGTGCCTTCTAGAGTCAACGCAATATCAGCTATGGCCATAGCAGGACAGCACAAGTTATGTTCTAGTAAAATGCAGTCATCGTTCGTAAACGCTGATTCGAAATAATCATTAAAAGTACAGGCTATCTGGAAATTATCGGTGACTTTGCAGTTCTCACTAGTTAAAGGTACATCACTCGTTTCTTGAGCTGATAGATAGCGCCGAAACTTTGGTGTTGTTTACGAAATCAAAAGGAAGAAGTGAAGTTGAACCAGTCATGCAATGCGACAAAGGAGGCGGAGATTTTAATGAAGAGAAAGGAGAAGAGGTCGGCCTGGAGAGCGTCTTTAGCCTGCTTCGCCTCAATGGGGAAAGGGGAAGTGGGAATATAGGGAAAGGTAGGTGGCAGACGATTATGTTGTGGTACAATGAGATACTATATACACGTTCTCCAAAACGCGGATGTGAACTGCAGGCACAATACACGCCAGAGTAATCTTTTCCACACAAAAAGTTATCGCGTAAAGACATTTCGCACTGTCCGCACGCCTCACAGGTTCTAGAGGCGATCGTCTAGACCAGTCTCACGTAGAGAGTACAAGAGTGACTTTAAGGCACGTTGGGCATAGTCAACTGTTCTCCACGCGCCTAAAATCTTCTCCTCCAAATAGGGGCGGGAGTCCAAGCAGTCAACACTAGACTTAAGTGCTTTCCGTTCGGCCGCATATTGAGGGCGCACGCAAAGTACGCGAGCTATTGTCTCGGGATTGTGAAAGACGCTACAGTCAGGGTCCCGTGCTTGTCCAATCTTGTGAAGGTATCGGTTAGTGTACGCCACACCCAGCCGTAATCGATGGATGAGTGTTTCCTGGCCTCTCCGCAACCGAAGTGGAAGGCGGAATCGTAAACCAGCGTCAAGTCTATTCCACAATGGCTAGGAATCCACTGCAGCACGTTGGTATGACCGGACTGAGACGCCTCAGCAAGCAGAGACATGATATCATACAGCAGAAGAATATATGCGGTTCTGTGATTCATATAATTGCTGATGAGTTGCAGTGCTGGTTTTGAGTCGAAGAACACTGTCCACTTCTCGAGCCTTTTTTGTAGTATGCGGCGAATTGCTTCTCCGGTCAACTGAACTGCTGTAGACGACTGAACTGTGTGCTATCTTGAACTGTTGTGCAATGCCCATTCCAGGTACCTTGTAAGCCACCGCGGAAGAGGTCTGTGTCACGGAACCATCTGCAAAAACTTGTTCTGTATATCCATACATGTAAGCAATCTAGAATAACGCGAAATTCTTGAGCCCCGCAAGCGGCATTTTCGACTTCTGCGTCATTCCGGGGATTGAGAGTCTCACCGTTGGTTTTGTCATCGTCCAAAGTGGAACTTCTGGTATGTCATGTGGTTCGAAATCCGACGGCAATAAGTCTTGCTGCGACAACACGGCTTCTGACTAGGCGGCGACAGGCCATTTGCTTGTGATGTTCGTCAGTGGATGATTTCTTTCTCTAGTCGGTAGCCTTAGATGCACTCGGAATGGCTCATGTTGCAGATAAACTCTTGCTGGGCACGCGCGTGCCTCTGCAACGACATTAAACAAAGTTGGGCTCAGTACGCCTCCTTGAGGTACCCCACGATAGGTGGGATGGTTCCTTGTTTTATCGTCTATTGTTGTCATGAATATCGTTCTCTCTTAAAGATAGCTGGCTATCCACTGACACCTACGGCCCCCAATGCCATGTTCTTCAAGGGCATTTCAAATTGTATCATGTAGAACATTGCTACAAAGAGATAACGGGTAGCATATTAAGGTGACATAATGAGCGCCGAGGGAAGGAAAATACACTCAAGGGCGACCGAAGAGTGGTTTGTGTGTTGAGATTAAGAAATATGCAGACATACAATGGAGTCCGCTGGCGCAAGGAGAAAAAAGGTGAAAGCGGATAGTACTGAAGCAACACACCATATTTACAATAACTAAATGCGTCATGTATAAGGCGTGTGCGAAGCCTGGCTCTTCGCGCTTCCCTCTGGACACGCTGCGCCATCAAGCACCTCCACCGCGAAGTCAACGCGTAGAACATGTGTGAAAACCTATTCAGACAAAATTTTCTGAATATTTATGACGCGAGTTCTATTTCGCCCCGCACCGGAGAAGTGTTAAATATTTTTTCAGTCATTTATGAGTGGCACACGGCCGGTAGCATACACCCGGTGACCCACGTTGGTGTCCAAGAGCTTCATTGAAGAGCGGCACGTATCGTGCGACCCAAGTTGTCGCCTGAGAGGCTGGTTGAACAGCGGCCTAATACGCAGTGGCACATACCCAACGATTGAAGTTGGCGTCAAGTGGCCCAAGGCTAGTGTCGCATACCCAGTGATTCAAGTTGGCACGATGATTGGTTTCGAACCCTGTTCGCTCAGCACAGTAGCCGAATACTCTACCCATTATACCATGGACTACCCGGTTACACGAGTCAGCGGCAAAACGGGTAGAGACATAGTCCGACAGACGGGCGCCGGTAAGTGCGTCAAGTGTCCTAAGTATGCTAATCACATCAAATGTTGGCTTGCAGAGTTCTTCGTTCAACAATGGACATAAAAAAAAACGGCTAATAGCGGTGAGGAGGAGGTGGATCATGATTTCGATTATTTAAAATTAGGCCTTATACGGTGTTAGGAAGTCCCACTCGAGGCCATTGTGGTGCGTTTGAGACATTCCATATGCCGCTGGCGTCAAGGAGCAAGTGGTCTCAGGAGCATTCAAGTATAGCCAAGAGACCCTCATACTCGTATGCATGATATACGTCATTTTACCGGCGCGCTGTCATTTGAACGAGTTTCGCTCGTCAATTAGATCTATATGGCGACAGATGCGCTGAACAAACTTATATAAGCAGTGTCCTTTTCAGACATTCCCGTTTATCATACAGAGTGTATAATATCGTTATTTGCAAGTGAACACGGTGAAAAGACGGGTTAGCGTACCTACACGACAGCGATGGCCGGATGCGAATTCTAAAAAAAAAACAAAAAATGTCAAAGGGTTGTTGACGCGCGAGCATCCGCTGGTTTGGTGCGTGACAGGGGAGGAGAGAGAAATGTCAATAGCCCTCTGCTTAGCCGGCTCGAGCATAATTACGCGCTCGCGCGACAAACAAGCCCATGCACGAACCAAGTGTTGCGAACGTTGGGTACGTGCGGCACCCAACGCTTTCGTGGCTCGATTAGCTTGCCCTTATAGATAACTGAATTTCTCTGCCGCGGCCTTTTATGAGGCCGAAAATACTGCATGCGTGCATAACAACCCCTGTGGTGATGGGCGCAACGCCGATGTGACGACGCGACGCTGTGCAAGCGCCATCCCGCACAGCGCCGGCAAAACAGTATCGTTTGTAGCGATCTTCATCCTGGCAACGCAAGTGCTGAATCGGCTCCCTTCTTGCACTAATGGAGAAGCTTACAACGTGGGGCGCCCATATAATTCGGTACATGCGCTTTTCTTCGTAAGTCCATCGATAGATCGCGGAGAAGTTCCAGTTTCAGTTGTCAGATTCCGTTTATTATTTTTTTTAAATACAGTGAATGGATAAGAGACAATATACAGACTTTATATGTACGCATGGTATGGCTTGGTGAGGAAGCTGTGAAAGTCACAAACTTCAGTTTTGTTCAGGGAAACATAAATATGGCTGGAAGCGCTAGGGAAAAAAAGTAAGGAATATATATTCCTTCCGACAAAATAGAGCGTTGGTAACAAAACAATTGTATTTTTTTCCACGAACCGTGGACTCAAAGGTCATTGAGTGATCAATGCGCCTCGTTTTCGGACTGCACTCTCCATGACAGCACTTGGATGTTTAGAGCAACGTAAAAAAAAAGAATAAGTAAAAAGTAATATACTGGCGCATCGAACGAGGCCTAACCAAACGTTAATCTCTAGTAAAAATGCTTCTCTATTCCTATTTGGAGCGGACAAGCCAGCGTAGCACAAGTTTTACTTACCTTATATTGTAAACAGAGCGTGGAATGCAACTTCGCGTCCATTTTGGCTATAAAGCCATAAGACAGGCATTCAAAACTCTCTCGAATAATGGCGTTACATAGTGTGGGACCACAGAAAATATAAATGTACATAGTCTTACTAAGGCTGATTTGTTGATTTTCAGCAAGCGCATCCCTAGTACAAAGCATGATGAACAGAATGTTGGCAATGCCGGCGACCTTGTAACTACCGAAGCCCCGGTCGCTATGCTGTCTCTAAAGGCTATATATCATTTTTTTCTTTGTCCAGATCCCAGCTTCCATATAGGCTGCTCTAGCCACCTGGCCAGCATCCACCTCTCTCTGTTTTTGTTTTCACCATATTTTTGTCGCATACGTTCCCCCCTGTGGAGTGGAAAATCGAGCACTCGTTCAGCGTCGGTGTGCCGTAAAACTCGAGGTTGAAGCATTGCCGGCTCTTACAAGCGATTTCTTCTTCTACGGCTACCTGTTGAAGCAATATAAGGCGACATCAACTGACTTAAGGTAAATTCCGAGGATGAGTTCACTGTTTAATATCGTGTTTTGACGTTTCCCATGCGTCAGCTCCGGATATACTAATGCATAATAATAATAATATTTGGGGTTTTACGTGCCAAAACCACTTTCTGATTATGAGGCACGCCGTAGTGGAGGACTCCGGAAATTTTGACCACCTGGGGTTCTTTAACGTGCACCTAAATCTAAGCACACGGGTGTTTTCGCATTTCGCCCCCATCGAAATGCGGCCGCCGTGGCCGGGATTCGATCCCGCGACCTCGTGCTCAGCAGCCCAACACCATAGCCACTGAGCAACCACGGCGGGTGATATACTAATGCAATCCGGTGAGTAACATACACTATAGCGACACTTCTTGGTGCCGCTGATAGCAGAACCACTGAGAAAGGGACGTAAAAATGAGAGCTGTTTCTTTTTAAATAATTTTATGAGACACTTATATTTTATTACGGGCGCATATTTTATCGTGTTTATCATCAGTGGAAGGACGTGAACATTGTTTCTAGATAACTGAAAAAAGGGAACCCTTAGGCCTATAAACGTGTTGTCTTGGCAAGATGAGCCTTAAGTCTGACACAGCTTATATATTCATAAAAAAAGTAAATTATGGGGTTTTACACGCCAAAACCACTTTCTGATTATGAGGCACGCCGTAGTGGAGGACTCCGGAAATATTGATCACCTCAGGTTCTTTAACGTGCACTTAAATCTAAGTAAACGGGTGTTTTCGCATTTCGCCTCCATAGAAATGCGGCCGCCGTGGCCGGGATTCAATCCCGCGACCTCGTGCTCAGCATCCCAGGTTATATATTCGTGTTGCCTAACAAGTTTGAATGGTCCTGCAGCTAGAAATGGTTTCATAAACAAGGTATGCAAGGTGTGCGACTTAAATTTAGCCAAATACTAGGTACAATACACGATTAAGATACCTACCATATTCTGTCATCAATGCTCTTACGCCGCTAAGATTATTTTGTGTGCCAGAAATATCAGCCTAATTAGAGAAGATTAATTAAGCAAGAGTTCTTTTTGAATTCATAGACTTACTTCAATGGCATAACTTATATCGCGTCCTAGCACAACCCTTCCACTCGTTTTCATCGACATATATGTCCAGCACAATTAATTTTTCCGTGCTTTGCACGTAGCGTACAAAATACAAGTACCGCGTGACTGCACTCTCACGCGCCGCGACAACCTAGGCAATGACCAGCCGGTTGCCGTTTCGGGCAACGATTGGAGTTAGTTCCTTCAAATGACTTTTGGGACCACTGTTGTCGCGTTACGTAGGCGAGCAATCGCGTGGAACGTTTTCTTATTTCAGGCATTGTGATTAAAACGCGGAAACATTCATTACGCTAAAGATAGTGCGATTAAAGTAACTGAATAGGATGTATTATGAAGGAATAACTGTTTTCCCTTCAATATTGACACCAGCAATTAGGAAACCAAGAACTTGTTAATTTGTACTCTCTAATTAAATGAATAATTGGCAAGCACGAATGATCGTAGTGTTGGAAGTGGCCTGATAACCGAATACCGCAGGTGTCATTGTCTTATACTGCACCAATTGTTTTGTTTTTAACAGCTTGGCTAACATTAGCTGAGATACCCACTATACGTATAGAATTTAATTACAAGAAACGCGGCACAATGAAAAGAGTTATCCAAAAAGTTCAAATTCAGAAACAACCGGCCCTTTTATTTTTTTGCCAGTGCTGTTCGCGAAATGTGCAGAATGCAGTCCTTTCTATATTGAACGTCCTAAAGACAGCATAGCTAACCAGTTCGGTTATACTTGGTTCGGATTGAGAGAATGCATTCTAGCGAGACGACAACTAAAGACGAAGACAAGACAGTTCTGCCTTCTCTGTCTCTGTCTGCGTCTTTACGTGTTCTACTTGATGAATGCATTTCTCATCTCGAAAGACGCGTTGCTCGACACCAAAAAAAAAAAAACTGCTCTCGATAGAAGGTGTATGAAGACGAGACAGCTCTCAGGAAAAATGATACGAACAGTTAACTAATAATGCCGCCAAAACATACAACGTTGGCTTATTTCAAATCAATGGATATGCGATGCTAGGAGACTGAATGCAACGATACATTGCACGCGCATCCCGATATCCGTTGTTAATCTTGCTACACTGTGAAGCCGAGCTCGCGAAATGAATATTCAACGCGGAAAGAACTCTGCCGTAATGCCGTTTAGAGTGTAACGCGCCGAACGATAAAATTACACTTTTTTTCACAAATTCCGGGCAAGTCTCCCCCGAGAGAATAATGATGCAGATATCGTATCCTCGTTTGCATGTCATATTGGCCTAATTCAATTTTACACCACGTCATGCCCTATGTTTCGTGCCCTTGCAATGATATGCAACACACGTAACTGCGACATCACCAACAGGAGAATTGCGTTAGGAAGTGGATGAGCGCGAGCCCCCTAAGAATAAAAATAAACAAACTCGGTCTCTCTTGACTGACGCGGAAACTAGGTACCACTACGAAGAACGCTTCATACACAACAGTAAAGTGACATGTCAGTTCATCACATTAAAGTAATCTTAGTTGAAAATACCCCCCATGTGTCGTTCCAGCGCGCCTAATCAAGAGCCCGTAGCAACTGCAGGGGGCGGAATATACAGGCTGCAAATTCCACCTTGTACTTTCTGCTTCTCTTAGGAGCTGAAAAAACAACAAAAAAAAAAAGCACAGAAGTCCATAAATCCGGGACATCTACTACTGCGGCGAAACCGACCCATCGGCGATGTGGTAGGCGAAAGTCTAAGGGAAGTATTGTTCAAAAATTTATTGCTGAGCGCTGCCTCGTTTTTCCCAAATCGCACTTCAGGCACTTAATTCGGATAACGGTCTCACGCTACATGTCGCGTCAAGATAATTGCGTTGGCCGGATTTTCTTTTTCCTCAGACACTTTTGCAGAGCGTCTTAAAATGCATGGGGTTTATTTATTTACAGGATACTGCCGGCCATAATCTTATGCCTTGGGCAGGAGTGGACGGTGCGGTATACAGATGAATAAAACAAACACAGAAAAAAAAATGAACAGCAAAAGTTATTACAAGTATCCAATACATTGCAATAGACATATTCCCTGATCTGCACGCACCGTACGCAGCATTCCAACGAAAAATCTTTGCAAAATTTCAATATATTTTCGAATACAGATATTCGGTTGAACCGCGCGAGCTGTACAGAGCATATTGATAACAGCGCGATATTGATAACAAGAAGTAAAAAAAAAGGAAGTCGCATTCATACTGATATGCTGAAAGACATCGCGCATGCTCGGTTGGTTGAGCAGCAAAAATCTACAAAGAATAATGACAAGCAAGCGAAAAGAGCACTTGCGTATAATGTAAATCAAAAATTAAAAAAAAAATTACACTTATACCCACACATACACACACATACACACACGCACACACGCACACACACACACACGCATATATATATGCATGCACATACCCGGAATATCACGTCTAAATGCTATTCAGCATGTTGCAGAAGAACTGGATGGTCGGGCATTCCACTGTATTATTATTATTATTATTTATTTTGAACACATATACATATATACACAGTTAACAGGAAAGGGAAAGCGAGGAGCAGGCTGGCAACTGCCACCGGAAGGGACACAACGCCTGCCTACTCTTCTGAAGGGAGGTGACAGCAACACAGAAATGGAAGATAGGAAGGAGGGGAGGAAAAAGGAAAGAGGAAAGGAAGAGCAACAGGACAAATCTAAAGACTAAAGTAGAACACTGCAACAGGACAAATCTAAAGACTAAAGTAGAACTCTGCAGCCGGAATTAAAGTGACGCCGCGTCGAACCGCCTCCGCAATTATCAACCACATCCATGGCTAGTTCGCTATGCGGCTAATTGTGTTATCCACGATGAGACGCCAAGTACAGCTGCACGTAATCACCGTTTCACCGGTAGTCGGTTCACAATATACACTACAAGGTGTTTGAACCGGCCACCTCCCATCTTTGAAGGAAGAAGCGTTAGGGCACAGTACTGATCACACACATTAGAGCCGGTCACTGAAGGTCACGCTACTACAGAATGTTGAATGTTCATGCTACAAACGTGAACCTAAGTTAGTCAACTCTATAAAGGTTAGTAGGGCGCGATGGGCCTGATCACGTTTAGATGCACAGCCACTGGGGTATAAACATTCCTCGAGTGTCGCACACCGCAGGCCAAGGAGATGATAGTTTCTCACTAGCGACATGCGCTGCGCACTGAAAGCGGGACACTCAAATATAAGGTGCTGAAGTGTCTCGTAGTGGCCACAAGACGTACACAATGGACTTTCCACACGCCCTTGTCTGTATAAACGTTCGTGCACGTTCACGCAACCAACCCTCAGCTTGAGCAGTTGTGCTCTAGCGCGACGAGTCAAGCCTCGACCACGATCACGGGGCGGGAACGTTCCATTTGCGACGCGCTGATCTGGATGCTGCTTCAGTAGGTGGCGACGAATCAGCAGACGAGCGTCATCAAGCTTGTACAAAATTTCTGGGCAGTCAAAGTTGTTATGAACGCAACTTGAAGCGAGCCGATCAGCCTCTTCATTTCGGGCGATTCCTACGTGTGAAGGTATCCATTGAGCAACGAGAGATACCCCACGTGATGTAATTTTGTTCGCAGAGTCATTAATGCTGCGCACAAGTGGACAATCAAGCTCACTGCGTTGCAACCTGCTAAGGGCAGCACGGGAGTCCGTAAAGATGACAACCTGCGATGTAATTAACTCCTCTTGCCCGTATTTCAGAGCAACATTAATCGCTGCTAGTTCCGCAGTTGTTGACGAAGTTGGATGAGGTATTTGAAAGATACGTCGTACTTGAGTTGAAGGGCAGTAAAAAGCTGCAGAGGCGCCTTGACCGTCGTTGTGTACAGATGCATCTGTGAAAACTTGAAGATAATCTGGAAATATTTCGAACAAGTGAGACTGAGCCAATTGGAATATTGCCGAAACAGCCATATCAGACTTTTTGTGCATGTCAGGGATTGTGAGGAAAATGGGGAATACGTGTTTCGTGACATATTTTGGAGGCGGAGACGTACCTGAAGCAGCATGTTCAGAAATGGTAGTGATATCTATAAATAATGCCACCATTTTACCCATGCGAGATAATGGGCGCTGAATCAGACGATCAAGGAGCGATTAACCATTCGATGCGCGGTGCAGACGCTCAATATGATACAGAGCTCTCTGATCTGCTTGCAGCCTCAAGGGTAACTGATGGGCTCCAGTAAGTAATGCAATAGATTGCGCCTCACGAGGTAATCCAAGCATTAGTCGAAGGGCAACGCGATGATCTCGCTCCAGTTGGGCCATCAAACTAGGTGGTATGTTCAAAATTGGTAATGCGTACGGCATGCCTGAGAGTACAGATGACTGGTACACCTGAAGAGCCGTTGTTTGGTCGCAACCAGCATCTCGAGCAGTCAAGGCGGCCACATACTTAAGGAGGGAGTGCGATTTGCGTCGTACAGATTTAACGGCAAGACTCCAAGAGATGCGATCATCCACAATTAACCCCAAATAACGGTGTTGTCGCACCCAGTTTATAGGCGTTTCGTCAAGATACAATCGGCTCATAGTTCGACGAGCACGTTGTTTAGGGTGATATGCTATTGCAGCCGACTCCGAAGTAGCGTTGAGAGCTCTTTGCAAGCTTGCACGAAGCCGCAGACCAAGGTGCGAGGGGCCGCTTTTCCACAGAGCAATTTCATCTGCGTAGACAGCTATGCTCACGGGAAAGTCAGTGTCTCGAGGCAAACGACTTGGAAGCGCGGCGAGTACCGCGTTAAACAAAAGCGGCGATAATACGCTGCCCTGTGGAACACCGCACTTCACATTTCGGTATTCACTAGTTACTCCTCCGACACGCACTTGCATCCGGCGCTCCGATAGAAAATTATGTACAAATTGGAGCAGACGACCCGAAATTCCCGCGGTTGCAAGAGTGAAAATAATCACCTCTTGCGGAACTGAATCGAAAGCTTGCTCTATGTCTAGGAAGAGCATGTAGGCGGAATGCTTGTTTTCTTTATCAAATTCGAGTGCTGAGACAAGGTCTGATATGCTGTCCAGAGCCGAACGGCGGCGACGAAAGCCACTCATGACATCAGGGAAAAAATTCAGCTCCTCTAGCCTGACATCTAAGCGAAACAAGACCATTCGCTCCATTAACTTGATGATGTTTGAAGTTAGGGACATTGGTCGGTAGGACTTGAGGTGCCTTGCCGGACGCCCGGGCTTTAAAATTGGTATTACCACGGACGATTTCCACTCAGCAGGGATTACACCGGTTCTCCATACTTCATTATACTCGTGCAATATACGGTCATGGAAACTTTTATCAACGTTCCGCAATGCTTGGTACGTCACACCATCTGCGCCTGGAGCAGTGCGGTGTTTGGAGAGGTTCAGCGCGTGTCGCAGCTCCTCAAGTGTGAAATCTGCCTCGTCCATCTGGCAAGCTGGACCGTAGGAAGCGGTTACGGTGCTGTGACTTGTCAAAGAAGGAAGGTCGCTAATTTTGGTGTCACTGGATGCAGGAGAGACGAAAATGTCTGCAAATGCCTCTGCTATTACTTTTGGTGACTGGCCAGTCGCTGTGCTCAATGTAGTCGTAGGATTCTTGCAGATTTCAGGAGTGCGGAGAGCCTTCAGTATGCGCCATACATTTCCAAAACCACTTCCAGTATGCAATGAACTACACAAAGCTTCCCAGCTCTTGCGACGAAGCTGTTTTGTATGCCGCCGTATGGCTTCATCAAGGCGATTGTATATAGTTCAGTCGGTGCGTCGTTTAGAGCGCTGTGCCCGTCTATAAGCGCGCCGTCGACAAGCGCGGAGCCGCAAAAGCTTTAGATCGGGATTTGGTTTGCCAATATCCCGTCTTCGTTGTACTGTAGCTTTTTGTAAGCACTCACTCATAAGTTTAAATAGGCTGTCTTGAGATGGTGCCTCTGAGATCAGCTGTCGGAACTTGTCCCAGTTAGTAACTGTATAAACGACTTCCTGGCAACCCGCAGTATGTGTTGGTGTTAACCAAATGGGTAGGTGATCTGAGCCCCACGGGTCGGGTTCACATGACCAGGCTAAGCACACATCTCTCGTTGTTATCGCAAGGCCTATAGTGGAATGCTCCTTTCCCCTACCTATAAATGTAGGTGAACCGTCATTCAGTATTTGGAGATCGTTCTTGATAATGAACTCGTTAATGTCTGCCCCACGATTGTCTTGGGGACGGCTACGCCATCGTGGATGGTGGGCATTAAAATCTCCGCATAACACAAACGATGCACCCCACCGAGACACTAAGCACTCAAGTAGCGAGGTGCCGGAAGAATGTGTAGGCCTGTTGTATATGCTTGCCACCGTCGTACACACACCTCTGAGATTCATAGCAACAGCTACACACTCGAATTCATCGCCACAGATGCGGTCTGTGTCAATAACCGCGAAGTCCAAGTCAGCACGAACGTACACTGATGCTTTTGAAGCATTGCGCGTATGCGCCGCCTCCACACACTGGAAAGAGCCACAAGCTGGTTCCGCGCATCGAGTGTTACTGTGGACACCCACGAAGCCTGGAAATCGATATTCGTCTTTCCTTACGTTATTTTCCTGAAGCGCTATAACGTCTGGTGGAGTCTTCATAGCGACTAGTCGAGGGACTAGATCAGTGTGCCGCGGTCGCATCGACCTGACATTCCATTGCAGCACAAAGGGGCGAGGCTCACCTATCGTCCGAGGAAAAAAACATGTTTTTACATACGTTTCTTCTGCAAGAAAATTCCTTTATGTTTTTTTTCGGATGATTAGATCGTGTTGCACGCCTGGTAACTAGAGCAATATACATCTCCTTATCTATCCCCAACACATCATGATAGAGTAAATACATTTATTTCAACCGGTCTCTATATCGCCTTAATTTTAATGTTACCAGGTTGGGTTTGTTAATCAGGTCAGTCGAAGATACGTGCGAGCTATAACAGTTAAATACGAATCTAACAAATTTTCTTTGAATGTTTCCCAATTGTGTAATGTTCTTCAGGGTGTATGAGTCCCATACTACCGAGGCGTACTCAATAATTGATCTAATATACGTTTTGTAAGCTAAAAAACGGATTTCTTGTGTGGACTGTCGTAGCGACCTTCTCAAGTAACCAAGTTGGCGCATTGCCTTTTTTTTTTGTAATATGAGATATGTGTTCGTTCCATCTAAGGTCGAATGAAATTACGAGGCCTAAGTATTTGTAGCTACTAACCGTAGATAGATTGTTACACTGTAAGAAAATTTTAAGGGGTGGCGTTTTCGTGTTACTGACATAGCAACCATTTTCTTTGCATTAATATTCATTTACCATGTGGTGCACTACGCTTGTACCTTGGCCAGTGAACAATTCAAACAGACCTGGTCATTTACGCTATTAACTTCTTCATATAGTATACAGTCATCTGCAAATAATCGTATTTTCACGTGCACTTCTTTTGTTAAGTCATTGACGAACATTAGTAAGAAAAGAGGCCCAAGGATGGACCGCTGTGGAATACCCGACCAAACCGGTGCTGATCCAGAACACGCTCTGTCGATAAACACACTTTGCCACCTTAACGACCGATACGCAGAAATCCATGAAATCAAAGACTCATTTTTAAGTATTGTTTATAGTTTTAACAGCAGTTTAGTGTGAGACACACGGTCGAATGCTTTTTCGAAACCTATGAATATTATATCAGTTTGGCCCTGTCTGTTTAGAAATGCTGTGAGTTCGCGGATAGTTTCGAGTAGCTGTGTTGTTGTAGACAGTTCCTACCGAAACCTATGCTGACTGGAATCAATGAAATCGTTGTCATTCAGGAAACACCAAAATATGTTTAAATGTAATATGCTGAAGAGTTTTTGCACATGTGGGTAATAATGGAATCGGTCTGTACGAAGTGATAAGCGGCCTGTTTTCTGATTTGGGTATAGGGGTAACCTTTGCGTACTTCCAGTCATCCGGAACTTCTTCACACGATAAAGACTTGCTAAATAGGATGCACAGATATTTAGAGCACCACTCGGCATATCTCACGAGAAAAGCAGTAGGTATGCCGTTCATACAAGGCGATTTCTTTGTATTCAAATTTAACAAGAGAGATAAAATGCCTTCTTCGGTCACTGAGATATTTGCAATTGGCGGGCAATTAACTGAAAGGTAATCGCTTGGTTTGCGACTGTCGTCATCGGTAAATACTGAACAGAAAAATTGATTGAAAGATATTGCGATCAAACTTTTGTGAGTTACGCGATCCCCGTCGCTGAAGAAACTGGACAAGGGCTGCTTTCTCGAAGAAAAATGACGCCAGAACTTTGCCTGGGAAGACAGCAGAAAATTATTCAAAGATACACTTTGATAGTATTCCTTTGCTTTTCTAATGCTTGTCTTTAGTTGCAGACGTATGTTGGAAAGTTTACTGGCATTGCCCTCTGTGGTATACTGACGGTGCCGTTTTCTTATTCGTTTAGCCTTGCATTCCAGCCGCACTATCTCATTTGTAATCCATGGGTTTGTGCAATGTCTTAGTCTCATTGGAGCAAAGCCCCTGGCGCAATTTATAACTAAGTTCCTAAAGAAGCACCACAGCTCGTCCACGCAGTACGTGCCTGATTTAGAAAGAAGTATCAAATCAGCCAGTAACCTATTCATGGCGTCCAAAATGTCGACGTCCTTAGCGCGGCAAAAGTTTGAAACGAGGCAGCTTTTTTTCTTGGTTTCAGTCGGACGGCTAAGTTGAACTGTTAAAGATATCATTTTGCGATAAGATATTCCGTCAAAAATATGTACTTCGGTATCACGACTGAGCACTGCATTGCTTACAAGGAGTAGATCTAAAATTGCAGCTGTATCATTCTGAATGCGCGTGGGCTCTTTTACTAACTGAGCTAAATCATGGAATACTACGAAGTCAACCAGTTCAGCAGCACTAGAAAGGGGCTCAGGAAAATCGGTACTCCAGTCGATTGAATGCATATTGAAGTCACCATCCAAGAGGACATTAGAATAATAACTTTTGCTAGAACGAAGGAATTCGTTAAGCTCGAGAAAAAAGTTATCTTGAGTAGGGGACGGTAGAAGCCTGCTACGATTACAGTGTGCCCATCCATATATACTTTAATGAGGACGCGCTCAATTGAAGGAATATCAGGTAACCTAGACACCAATAGTGACTGTTGATAAACAATTGCAATACCACCGCTGCGCGAACTACGGTCTTTACGATGAATTCCGTAACCTGGCGGCGTTACTTCCTCGTCGGGGGTATCGGAGTGAAGCCAAGTTTGCATAATTATGAGAATATGCGGCTTGGGTGTTAAAATTTTGTTATTTTTAAAGTCCTGATTGCAGCGCAGCGAGTATTCATACGCTAATTGCACTCTAGCGACATACACTCTACGGCGCCATCTGTATGTAGGTCCAGTTTGGTTTAATTCCGCTGGTTGACTTTTTCTCCTGTGGCGATTTTGTTCCGCTACTATGCGTCAAAGCAGCACTACAGGGGCAAGAAATTTGTCCATCGTTGAAGTGACGGGGAAGAGCTTACAGTAGCGGAGCCGAACAGCGCACCAGACCGACAAAGCGGCTGGTGGTAACTCTCTCGATAAGAATGGGCCTGCTCTGCCTTAAATATCTTTGGGAGTCCCATTGTCGACGGAAACGAGGCAGGACGGGAACTGACGTCAACCGTGTCGCTTTCCTCTTACGTTGAAGCAGGAGAAGTCCAAGGTGCAAAAACCGGTCTCCATGGCAGCAGTTATGTGGAATTGTGAAGGCTGCCAGTACATTCGTCGTGGTGCCCTGTGCCCCCCTACTCCTCAGTACGACCCACGGAAAGGGTTCGGCAGTTTCCTGGAACGTTGCCGGTTGTCACCAAGGGAAACCACTTCAGAAGAACGAAGGCGGGGGAGGGGGAGAGCCACACTCCTCTCTAGATCGCTGCCTCGATATTTATTTATTTACTTAAAATACCTTACAGGCCCATTTAAGGGCATTGGGTAAGGGGGGACACAAAGTAAGTGTTTCAACAGGAGTAAACAATATAAATATCAATACAGGCAGTCACAAGATAAGTAAAGCAAAGTTTAAAAAAAATGCTTGTCTAGGCTAAGCTTTAGACAGCGTAAACACAGTAATATACTCATACACACAAAAAATACAAAAATACAAGTGTGAAAAACAGTGCAGGAAAGCAGGTCAATAACATTCTTATGCAATGTTTCTACAGGAAGCTTTGCAATTCTTCGCGAAAGGCGTCACGATTTGTTAAGCACGCAATGTTATCACGAAGTCTGTTCCATACGGTTATAGCACGTGGAAGTGCTGATGCGTTAAATGACATAGGCACGCAGTGTGGCACAACAGTAGTCAGTGGTATTATCTAAAAGGTCATACATGAGTATTTTTGTTACCATAGTTATTTGATCATGCTGAGTCATAAGTCATCACTAGTGATAAGTTCCGTTCAATGTGCTTGTACATTTAAGCAAATTAGCTTCATGGATATCAAATGAAACTACATAAAAATGGTATTATAAGTAAGAAATGGTAGGGTTGAGTCACTCGTGAGCGCGAATCCCTTTGTTCAGTATGACATTGGTAGTCTTCATTTATTCATCGTCGTTTCTATGAATCAAATTCAGTAAACTTACTTTTTCTGAATATACAGCAGACAGGGTCTTAATACTAGTGATCACTGGTAATTACGTGTACTTCTTGACGCTCAAGCCGGCAGAAATAAAAAAACTCAATGTTGTCATTCGAAAGGCAATCAAAGTAGCCTTGACGCTCCCACCCATGGCATCAACGGAGAAACTCCTCAAGCTCGGCGTCCACAATACGTGGGAAGAGCTTGTCGAGGCTCATAAGATCAGCCAACTAGAGCGGCTCAAGCTCACACCCACCGGACGTGCAGTTTTGCGCTACCTCAAATACAGTGAAAGCTTCATTGCAGACACAGACCAGAAAGCAAGAATCCCACCTGCAGTCCGGGACTGCATCAGCGTTGCAAGTATACCGCGCAATATGCATCCAACTTATCATAAGGAGCGTCGGCAAAGCAGAATCCGCGCACTCAGCAAGAAATACGGGAGCAACCCTGATACGAGGTACACCGATGCTGCCCGGCATATTAAACGAAACGCCTTTGCCCTAAGCGTCACGGATCACCAAGGCAAAGAACTTGCAGTTGTCACCATCCGAGCAAGAGCCCCTGAGACTGCAGAGGAAACGGCAATTGCTCTGGCAATAACAACCTGCCCTGAAGTAGCAGTAATACTAACCGACTCCCAAGCAGCAGCTCGCAACTATCAAAAAGGCCGCGTATCAGAAACAGCGCTCAAAATACTAACAAATCACATCGCACGCGCCCCGCTCCCCGACACTTACATCAACTGGGTTCCAGGCCATCAGGGCATGACAGGAAATGAGGCGGCACACGCCGCTGCCCGCGAGCATACCAGCCGGGCTTTCCTGCCATCCCACACTAGGCCGGCCACCAACGTTGATGATATCGCCCTAAAGTACTCGGAGATTCTGCAACACCACCGACTCGGCAGAAGAACGTACGCTTTACCAAACAAGAATCTGAGCAAAGACGAAGAAGTCATCCTGCGCCGCCTACAGACCAACACCTACGTGCACGGCATAATGATGCACAGACTGTATCCTACGCAGTACTCGTACATATGCCCCCATTGCGACGTTCCAGACACCCTGCAACACATGGTCCAGGATTGCCCACTGCGTGACACATCCACAGACCCTACCTCACAAGCTCCACAAGACGACTCCTAAGAAAGCCGCCCCATAGAAGCACAAAATGAGCGCCTCAACTCACCGCAGATCCATACGATAACCGAAACGTGGGAGGCCAAGCTTTCCTCCGATGACCTGGACGACCAACGCAGTCTCGTCGCCCGGGCCAAAGAGGCAGCCCAAGCCAGAGGGTTCTTGGAATGAGGAATCCTCCCACCTAGGGTGAACCGGGTTCTGACTCGGTTTACCGTTTCGGAAAATAAAAGTTTAGTTCTCTCTCTCTCTCTCTCTCTCAGTGTTTTCTACTGAACTGCTAACATTTTCACAAAATTTTGCGTGCCTCGGGATTCGAAGGTTCTTGAAGGACGTTCTGCTTGGATTAAAGTCAATGGCACTGGGAATAAATCGGCTGGCGTTTGGATTACCTTGGACGAGAGAATCTGTGTTTTGCATAAGCGAAACCAAGCGCCGCCGTTAACTCGCCCTCAGTAGTGCACCTGTTTATCCTTCGGGGAACTGAGCTAAAGGTATGGTTTCTAGCCAAGGTCTGCCATTTCGTTTCAGGCGTGGCTGTGAGGGCATTCCTAATAACAACATAATGCTGCTAATAACGCACGGTGGTTAAGAGAGAAGGAAGCCGCTCCTAGCGTGCGCAGAAACTACGTAATTTCTCGCGATCGGAAAAGACTCACCTCCCGCCGTGACGCAGCAGGCGCTTCAAGCAATCACAGTGCAAGCTGGAGCATGCGGCCGGCGGAAGTACGTGCTGCGGGGGTGGAACTCACGCCGTATCGATTCGATCGCCCAGGTTTTGCTTGATGCCACAAGCTCGCGGGCTTCTTTCAAGCTCGGAAAACCACTTTCATCTAGCACGTATTGAGGAACAGAAAGCTGTATTGGGAGTTTCTCATGGCGCTCTACAATTTTCTACTAATTATAATATTTGAGACGTGGAGATTCATTAATTCAGACTATATATATATATATATATATATATATATATACGTGTGTAATGTTTCTGAGACGCGGTTTCGTGGTGGCTGCTGGTGTTTCTCACGCTTATGGCTTTATCTAATTCAGTGACGACACGGTGGAAGGTAACGAGCCGATGTGACGTGGCATAAGTTGCGGTTATAGTGTATGCTAAGGAAAATTGATTTTTGGTGAAAATCTGTGCCACGAATTTAAACTTTCAAAGCGGTAGGTGTCGCCTTGTGTATATATGAGTATCCACGGCTATGCTGCTGCTTCTGTGAAGGGTAGCGAAACTCAATGGGGACTAGCGTTGCAATGCGAGGGTCATTGGATATGGCAGAGGCTGGCGCCGAAGATTTAAAGGACGGTTTATTTTAACGCGATAGTTGTGCACTGTGACGCAGTCAAAACGGGTTTTAACGTTGCATTGAGAATGCAATTACAGCGAAGGTTTACACCTAATATTAAGATGGCGGGTAGAGGCGAGGTGGGTTTTAAAGCGAAAGCCCTGTCACGGCCCATACGCAATAACTGCTGTAGACGATAACGGTCCGTCCGCAAAACATAAACACCTTCCCCGCTTGCAGAGCGATTCGCGTTTCAAGCCGTTTGGAAGAGTATGGAAGACGCTTCTGAGAGATGACGCCACCTCGCGGCCACAAAAATAAGTTGAGAAAAGCACGAATTATTTCTGTATATTAAGTCTTTGCGCCCGTGAACCTATTAAAAATAGTAGGTACCTTACATTAAAGGCGTAGGATATCGTGCCGACGTTTTCATGCCCGCAGACAACCTACCTGTCGGCTTTTAAAGCGTCCTGCTCAGCCGCCATCTTGTTAGGACAGGAAAGTAGCCTGCATCATGGAGGAAAGAAAAAAAAGAAACTGAGGAGAGGCCCTACCCCCTTTGCGCGCTAGGAGAAAAGTGTGGAGGAAGTCACGCGGTAGGTTCTCTTCTTTTTTATTTTTTTTATTTTGCTGTAGCGGTCATGCTTTCGGGCCACACTGCCGGCTTTGTTCTGTGCGCTGACACGTGTTGCTCCGTAGATTTCGTACCGTGGCAAAGGCGCCGTGTGGGCAGGTTTGCAATAGTCTCCTCGTTTTGTTGCGCTCTGCTATCTGGACCGTGCTCTCCCAGATGTTGCTGAGGCACAGCGGGACAGGAGGAACTAAAGCTCGTGAAATGAACACGCATGCAACGCTGTACGCAATGTACCGAGCCCCGGCAATGGCAACGGACGAAGGAATACCCACGGGAAATTTTGTCCTCATCCGCGGAATCATGCTAACGTGTCATCGCAGGCGCAAACCGATGCGTTTCAGAATCTGTAAAATGGACGCCTTGCAGGTCAGTGATTCCTGTTTTTGGCAGCGCATGGTGAATTTGTGGCACGTAGAACGTACGTTATGCAAGAATGCATAGTCCTGGTTTTAGAACATTTGTGTTCAGGAACCACTTTCTTTTGTGCATATTAAAACACATGTTGCTCAACTGATGCCCGTTTCTCGCAGTACTCGCGAGAGCACGATGTCTTTTAAGCACAGCGCGTTCGAGCTTCATACACAGCTGCACAGCTGTACCACAATACACGTGCTGATAGAGCGTTACGCAGAATATTTGCATTTTGCTGCCGTCGTCACCGTGCGCTGGCCAGTCCACGATTCATTTATTTATTTATTATTTATTTATTTACGAATACTGCAGGCCTTAGAAGGCCCAGGCAGGAGGGGAAAGGTACGAGAAGATGGGAAAGAAGCGGCTGCTTTGACTTAAGGGACGAATCCTCCCTACGGTAGGCGTGTCTTATCTGTGCGTGCGAGAAGCGCAGGGAAGTGAACGTCAGTGGATGCGCTGCAAGAGCGAGCAAGGCTCCACAGAACGCACGCCCGCGAACACAGCAAACGGCTGTTCCATGGTCGCACGTAGGCCGGTTCTACGCGCGTACTGTTCTGTACGGTGTGCCGGCTATCGCAAAACTTTGGTTCCGTGAAGTTTCACTTACCGTGGGAAGAAGGCGCCTCAGGCCATAGTCAGTGAATCTAAACCCGAAGTCAGGGCGGCGCGCTGTCGTAGTGATGCGCGGCCGCCCGAAATTTGTTCAATAAAGCACGACGATTCCTCAAGCCACAGCGAAAATCTATGTTTGTGCTCATAAACTCCAAATGGCTCCCAAATGGGTCGATGTGTCATACGTGCATCCAGTGCATTCTTGCAGTGCAGTGAGGATGCGTACATTTTTTTCGTATCGCCAGACGTCTAGCTCGCAAATCCGTCTGAGAACCCCAGGAACCCCAAGTATAGAAAAGCGAGTAGAAGACAGCGATAAACGTGACCTTTTTTAAAAACACGCAAGAACTGGGCAGCGGCCGGTAGCTGCGGTGGATGAGAACAGTTCAGTTGGCTGTCCTCTAAAGCATGTTTATTTTCATGAAAGCCGGTAAAAGCAGCGGATTCGATGACACGGCCCAATTTGCGAAGTTAATTTTGAACTTCTTTCAACATGACTTCGGCAACGCTAATGCAATGAGACATCGCGATTACATCCTTTTGTTTAGTATTGCTGCCGAGCGAGCGCGTCCAAGCAGGCCCGGTTGCGCGCAACGCGGTGAGGTTTCGCGAGGAGTGTAAACAAGAGAGGAGAACTGGCCCCACATGATGGCGGAGCAACGCCAACGTCCGGCTTCACTTAGCTTCACAAAGATTGACGTCAGGGCCCCTCCTCAGTTTTCCTTCCTCCATAGCCTGCGTCGTTTTGACTTCGATACTGTCTTCGCGAAGCTGTCTACTTCGACGTCTTCGTGAGAACTGGATCGAGACTTAAGATGGCCCCTGTGCGCTCAGTGGTATACTTTGCCGTTTACGGCGAGTATTGGAACATAGCCTCTGTACCGAGTAGAACAATTGATATCACTTGTCAACGACGTGATGACGCTCTGTCAGCGGCGGTCCGGGTGGCGCGAGGAAAAAGAGGACAGTGCGATAGCATATACAGGATCACTATCCCTCAGTATAGGTAAACCCTAGCCCGGAGTTCACTCTAGTTCTCCTAGGAGATTTTAGATTGGAGATTCGGTTTACGGTAAACGAAAAAAACAATCAGGATAAGTAACCCACAGAATGTCGATTCCACCGTCAATCTGCATCAAATCGACAGCCATGCTGCATATTTAACACATCAAATGTTTTCCATAAACTCAAAGGAACATTCGCATCATTTATGCTCATACACTGCGTTGGACCTGACGTAAAGCTTCCATTGTTCTTCTTCCTATATAATAATGATATTATTAGTAATAGTTTTAGTGGTAGTCGTAGTAGTAGTAGTAGTAGTAGTAGTAGTAGTAGTAGTAGTAGTAGTAGTAGTAGTAGTAGTAGTAATTATTATCGTGGTCGCATTCGTTTTCACATGACACAGAAATGGTCAATGGTTGTTGCTCAGCGAAAACGGTAGACCAGCGTTGACATGGATAAAGTAGAAGAAACGAAACTGGTGAAATTCGAGATGGAGACACTGCAGCCCCTCAATCTATAAAAAACGCCGATAGCTTTGCTGTTTATCGATTTAGAGGCTCCTATGGCGTCGCGGTTTTTGTTAGAGATGACTGGCAGAAAAGCAATGCAGTTCTGGGAGCGCGCAGTCCTTTAGCGTCACAAATATTTATGGTGCCTCCAGTTTCAGCAGATGGAACACGAAATCGGAGGTCGGCAGCGCAGTTTGTAGAAGTCGCATGGTTATAACGCCCAACGAGCGTGCCAACGATCGCTTACAGCGTAACGCTATCAAGTGCGTTTTATAAACTCGAAAAGTAAATTCGCGTCACATTTGGCTCGGAGATCAGTGAATTTATTCATTTGCGTCAGCTTTCCGAAAATGCAAAAACCTATTGTTTCGGTCGTAGGACTTGTACATCTATTTTAACAAAGGAGAAAAAGGTCACAAATACGTAGGTCTACTGCAAATCGCCACGGAACACCGATAGGAGCGGGGGTAGGCAACTTTTTCGAGATGCTGCGCCCGCTTTCTCGAAGCGCCACTCGGCACCTAGACGCCAATCAATTCAGCAAAACTGCCGATTCACAGTCTACTATACTCGTGAACAACTTTCTGTGGCTATGGAGGGAAAGCTGCGGCCACGTGACTGCTGCACATGTGTTACCGCGCCAAGTAGACCGTTTGACAGAGCTTTTGGTTGCTATGGGAACAGACTCTGAATCGACGCAGCTGCCACGTGCGACGGTTTCGCGCTTCCCCAGACGCGGTAGAGAAACGCCGCAAAATAATTAAAACTTTACACTCAGTGGTGTGCTTATTTGTTTATTTATTTATTTATTTATTTATTTATTTATTTATTTATTTATTTATTTATTTCGCAATAGCCCTAAAGGCACTCAAGGGGAGGGTATTACCCTATGTCTTACTGAAATGTTACTAATAAGGTATGTTTTGTCTTTCCCAGCCTAAACTAACGTGGATTAAAACACGGCACTTTTTTCAGAAGCGCTATCACCTGTGCGCGTTTTGCCTCCGTATCCTTCCCTTCATAGCCACAGAAAGTTGTCCGAAAGTATAGCTGGTCGCTCGTCTTCTACGTGCGGCGATTATCAGATCAGCCATTCTCGGTTCGCATTCGGCGCTGAAAGCTGTTGGCGTGGTCCTGTTTTGTTTTTATTATTATGTGTATTATATTTTGGCCCAGTGCACGGCATGTGTCATCACGCAAATTTGGAATCTTGAAGGTCCGTATGCCATGTGGTGTAAAGGCTGCGTACTATAGAGGCGATGTCCGGAATCGCTGAGATTGATCTGAGTAATGGTGTTTTTTTCCCCTATAGATAATTAGCACTGCCGTTTGTAGCGACGACACATAAGTTATAATTTCCGAATGCACATCACATTTATTTTTTTTGTTGTAATAATATGCAGCTACAAAGCGTCAATCTTCTTGAAGCCGACATTCCACTTTGCTATGCAGTCTTTCAAAGGATTGCAACATTTCATTATGCTAGTACGATTAGCTGTTTTCGTAGAAACATTGCGCCAAATTCACAATGCTTTTTTTCGTAAGTGCTCTTTTACATTGGCAGAGAACCTTCGCTAATTATATGTCCAATATAGGTATTGGCCGCCATGATCAGTGCTAGCGTAAGAGCATTTTTTGTGAGTTCATGTGTCGGTTCCCATTAGGGGCGTCCGCGAAACAATGATAAGTCATCTCGTGTATTTTGTTGCATGGAACGCGATGCTGACGCACTTTGATGACGTCAGCTAGATGTTTCCGTTTGCATTATCGAGTTCAGCCCGTGAGAAATTAAATATATCCAGCGGTGCTGCTTAACGCGGATGTCATAATCATATTATTCACACCATGACGGGATGTTCTTGCACTGAATGATCCGCTACAGCAAGCAGTTGCCGTGAGACGTCGCCTGGGTCTGTATACAGACACCTCGTGCACAAACACCGACTGCCTCATGGCAGGGCGTTACGGCAGCAGATTGTATGAAGCATGTGGGCACGTCATAACGTAAGCACATGATTGACTACATGAATGCACTGTTAGATACATATATCGTGTTGTCGATAAACTAGAATTAATGTATTTTTATACTCCTTTCGCCCGCTCTTATTGACTCAGATGAGTCCGCGCTATTAGATTTGTCGGACGGTCCTACCGCTGTCGACCAGATGTAGGAGTCGTCGGACTATCTCGCCGCTGCCACCATTTGAAGGAGATGAAGGTCGTAGACAGGAACTCGGTGAACAGGATTTATTTACATATTAACAGTTTAAGCAAGATACATTGGCAGCCTGGCGCGACTCCCATATGGAGCCCGCAAAACTAACATACAGCAAACAGTTTACGAGCACACAGCTCACTAGTACATTTCTAGTATGACAGAGCACTCAGCTCCCGACAACGATCACGACATGAGCACTCCCTAGCAGCCGGCAAACGCTGCTTATAAGCTCTCCGCTTGACGTCATACTTCGACGTCATCGTTCGGCGGGGACGGAGCAGGAATGGTCGGGAAGGTTCTTCCAAGCATTGTAAACTTGCCGCCGCCCCGCACTATCGTTTACGCCCAAACACACGCAAACACACAGGTGCGAACCCATACACACAAAGGCTCCGGAGTCGACGACCGAGGGCTTCGTAGAACTGTGCTCCGTCTCGGGTGGTGCGGCCAAGTACCACATTCCTGAGCTGACCGCGCGCCACGTGGCTGCCGGTCATCCGCAGTTCTCGGTACCGCCCAGCTTTCAGTGCCGACGTCAGAGGGCTTCGTAGAACTGCTTTGTCCCGGGTGGCTCGGCCAAGTACCAATTTCCGGAGTTGATCGCGCGCCACGTGGCTGCCGGCCGTCCGCAGTTCTCGGAAGGCGCCCCGACTGGTGGGCTTGGAACACGTGCAGCGGGCTGAAAGCTGGCACGTTGCCACCCCGTACGGCCATTCTTAACAGCGCCACCATTATTGCCGAAATGAACCACACGGAGCGAAGAATGATACAAAAAGAAGTATGCGAAATGAGAAAACTGGTTCAATTAAGACACGGCTACAGATATTTCAGGTCGTTTGCCTAAACCTTGTTCAAGTTAAACAACCATTGGCAACAAAATTATTCTGCAGCCCTCCACCACGAAGTCTCTCACACAGCCTCTGTGTCGCTCTGGGTCGTAAAACTCAACGAATCAATGAATCAATGAATACATCAGACATCGTGGTTGACGCAGAGCCTAAAATACAGTGTAGTAGAGATCAGAAGGTGATTTTTCTAAAAAAAACATTGCCCGCGCTGGCTGATAAGAGGAATTGTGGGATGAGCATTCATTCTTTAAAGGCCCGAAACACGGTAAAAAGCATTTCCACTAAATACTTTACTTTTTGACAAAGCTGTATGGCTCTGTCCTTAACGATGATTTATATGTTTATGCAAAATCAGCCTGTGACCTCGTCAGGAACGGAAACCACTGTAAGCGGATACTTGGCAAGGCAGGACGCCAAAACATAGTTCATTCCTTCTCAACACAAACAAATCGCGACACCCTTTAACTGCTTGTTCAAGAAAGCGTCTACCAATAAGAAAGCTATACGCACGTGCGCCGAGTCTACCTCTTAGACATTTGCTGTAGATGCCCACTCGTTGTACTTCATCCACCCCTAGCAACCGAATTAATTAAAGCTAGACATTAAATCTAAAAAAAATTAAAACAGACCATATTTCTGTGTCTAGTCTAAAGCGGATCGGTGTTAACCCGCAGGCTACCGCCGCTCTCAGTGCGCCATGGCTGGAGAAGTTATGGGGCACAAGAACGTCGTGGTCGACAGCTGCTGGACGCTGCTGCCATTGTCGGCGCTGTTGGCTATGCTCGCTTCGATGATCAACAAGAACAGTGGCCTGTTCTACGTGGCATTTATGGACCAGTTCGGTGCAAGCCGCCAGACAGCCAGTTGGCCGATAACCATACACTCACTGATGGGGCATTTGACTGGTACGCAATTGTCTCCCTTTCTATAGCTGCTGTTTCATGTTCGAGCACATTGAAATCGAACTTTCTCGCCTGCAGTTCGACCGTCATATTGCTACCGCAAGGGCTGCTAGATGTTGCAGTTGAAGAACTCAGTATAGCTACTGCGCTTCGCTGCGTCTCGTTTGAGGACGACGTGTTGCTCCCAACGGCATTCTCTTATTGTCGTAGTCAAACGCATGACAACTTATCTGACAACTACCTCCTACATTAATATATTTACATGCCCTTGGACGCATCATACTATGCTTAAAGCTTTTATCTAATATTTTGTAGCAGCGATAAATTCAATGGCACGTTTCTCGAAATCACTCACATTGATCTTTTGTACTGAGCGACGCAAATAAAACGCCTAAACTACAGCAAATCATCATCAGCAGCAGCTGCAGCAGCCTAGTTATGTCCACGGCAGGACGAAGGCCTCTCCCTGCGATCGCCAATTACCCCTGTCCTGCGCCAACCAATTCCAACTAGCTAGAACCCGCAAATTTCCTAATTTCGTCGCACCACCTAGTCTTCTGCCGTCCTCTACTGCGCTTCCCTTCTCTTGGTACTCATTCTGTCACCCTAATGGTCCAACGGTTATCTAATCTGCGCATTACATGACCTGCCCAGCACTATTTGTTTCTCTTAATATCTATTACAATATCATCTATACCCGTTTGCTCTCTGATCCAAACCGCTCCCTTTCTGTCTTTTAAATAAGATCTGCCTAGCATTTTTCGTTCCATCGCTCTTTGCGCGGTCCTTAACTTGTTCTCAAGCTTCTTCATCAGTCTCCTCGTAGTCAGTCTCCTCGTAAGGCTCTGCGCCATATGTCAGCCCCGGTAAAATGCGCTGATTGTATATTTTTCTTTTCAATAATAACGGTAAGCTCCCAGTCAGGAGCTCACGATGTCTGCAGTATGCGATCCAATCCCTTTATATTCTTCTGCGAATTTCCTTCTCATGGTCAGGGTTCCCTGTGATTAGTTGACTAGGTAAACGTACTCCTTCACAGACTCTAGAGGCTGATTTGCGATCATGAGCTTTTGTTCCCTTGCCCGGTTATTTATCATTATCTTTGTCTTCTGCATATTAATCTTCAGCACCACTCTTACACCCTCCGTGTTAAGGTCCTGAATCATTTGTTGTAACTCGTCCGCAGTGTTGCTGAATAGAACAATGTCATCTAAAAGCCGATGAGCAGGACATGTAATGAGGAGGGAAGATAACCGATGGTCCTTAAAGGGACACTAAAGGTTACCAGAAAGTCAAGTTAAAGTGGTAGAGCAATGTTCTAGAACGTCTAAGGCGTCAATATAATCGCGAACAGAGCTTTAGTAACCGAGAAATTGAGGTAAATGCATGACACGATTTGAGACCCCCCAGCGACATTCCGGTACTAGCCCGATGACGAAAGCACTCCTCATAATTTGTGTTACTAATACTCAACTACTCGTATTAAAAATATCATTTCATTCGATTATAAGACGGAAGAAAATGCTACTTGTCTACGTCTATTCGATTCTAAGAAAAAATAGCATTTTGACGTTACCCTTCAGTAGTTAGGTGGTCGAAAGGTTTCGTTTTCGCTCGACTCTGCGCCGCGCACGCTTTGGAGTTTCAATAGTTTCGTTATCGCGTCGTGCTGTACAGGTTCTGCTGGCTCGCGAAACTTTCATTTGGAACAAGCAGCGAGAATGCCACGTCCATGTGATGTCGTGGGAAGCCCTCGTTGCTTTCCCACTCCGGAGAGCCGGTGTCGAGGCCGCCGTCGTAGTACGCAACGACGCCGGCAGCGCGAGCCCTCAGCAGCAGGTCGCGCTCGTCAGTGCTCAAATCGCTGAAGTTGAGCCCAGCATCGAGAGTCAATCTGTCGTTGTCAGGGTCCAGTGCGACGAGCGTCGAAGTTTGTGTCATAGAATGAAGTACCAGCTCATGGTCGCGCGTTTCTCCTTCCGCCAGCCACCATAGTCCCGCTTTCGCACTGCTGTCGGCTCTGTCTTGGCTCTGTTTCTGGCCGCGCGTTCGCGTTTTGCGCAGAAAAGCCGTAGCGCCGTCTGCGGACGCCGTTCTACTCACCGATGGCGCAACGTCACTAAGAGACCATGATGTCAGTACTCCTCGATCGGAGGGCGGGCGATTTGAACTGCGCTAGAGGTACGCGGACGCTTCAGGACGCATTTTCTCTTAAAATAGGTTTCTCCTTGGCACGAAACAAGCGTTTGGAGGTTTTTGGGATGGTATTTCAACAGTCCACGTTGACTTAATAGTAACCTTTAGTGTCCCTTTAAGGGTTACGGACTGGATTCCAAGGGAACGGAAGCGTAGCGGGGGCGGCAGAAAGTTAGGTATCGTTTCCGTACATGCTGATGGAACCAGTTTATTGGAACCGCTCGCGCCTTGGAAGCGAGAGCCAGGAGCGAGGCTTAATACCCCTTACACCGATGATGCGCACACTCCGCCTCAATTAGAAGTCACTGAGATGTGTTCCAAGCTGATTACGGGCGGTTGCGAATTTGGCACCGGCCGTGCCTTCTTTGTTTTCGAATTATTGGCCGACCTATACCGAAACCATTTGGCGTGTGCGAACGCCAACCTGGACCACACCGTCCGAAAGCGGTAGCCAGACTCGGGCTTGCTACCTAAGAGCCCTGTATTGAGCGTCTTCAAACACTCGCTTACAGAACTGGGTGCAGAAAGTTAGGTGGGCGGATGAGATTAAGAAGTTTGCAGGGACAACATGGCAACAATTAGTACATGACCGGGGTAGTTGGAGAAGTATGGGAGAGGCCTTTGCCCTTGCAGTGGGCGTAGCCAGACTGATGATGATGATGATGATGACGACGACGACGATGATGATGATGATCGGTAAGCCGAAGGTTGCTGAGGTATTCGCCGTCGGTGCTCACTCCTAAACTTGCCCAGTTTAATAGCTTGAACACTTCTTCCAAGCACACAGTGAATAGCATTGGAGAGATTGTGTCTCTTTGTCTGAACCTGTCTTTGTCTGTCTAGACCTCTGCAAGTGGACTTTCTTTTCGCTAAGTCTCCCCTCCCCCTTTTTCTTCTTTCTTCAGTGCAGGGTAGTCAACCAGGCTCAGTCCTGGTTAACTTCCCTGCCTTTGATTTATCTTTTTCCTCTCTCTTTAATCTCAAGTGCTTAACTCGCAAGATCATTGGCCCCCCAGACGCGTCTTCCCTACGTACGCTTGTTTACCCTTATAACATATTTTTAGATTTTTGAATGTGTTACCCTGCGGAGCACTACTCTAGTTTGCGTATTTAAAAAAATATAGATATTAGGTTTTGCTCTACTGCTATGTTCAAAATTGTATGTCGGTTAAATATAAATCGCTGGTACAATTTTAGATAAACGCTATCAGCTATTAACTGTTTTTGTTCGTCGTACAAGAAAGTGAAGCCAGAAATTAACGCCTGTAATTATATAATTTAAAAGATTATTCATTCAAAATTGTGGAGGAGCAGAAATTTACAGACTTAAATTATGAATGCAATCAAACACTGAGTAGTGCTTCAATGCGAATACACTCTTGTATGCAGTCAAATATCAAGTGTATAATGTATGACTGCCCACAGTAATATGCTCCCGACTATGTTCTACAATTTCACACACCAAAGTTCTTGCGACTGAGAGTCCCGGCGGAATATTCAATTTAGATACTCTCTTTTGTACACTTGTATTGGCACGTTTAACTTTCTGAATGCTAACACATTAAGATCATTTCATTTGATTTCACTATATCCGTTGCCCACAAAAGTGCGTGAACATTCAGCTAAGCCCCAAGGCACGAGATCCAAGCGCGGACGTGGTTTCGATGAAGTCGGAATACAAAAATTTCCGCGCACCGCGCATTGGGTGCGCGATAAAAAACCCTACGTTGTCAAGGCGATTCCGGAGTCCCGCTGCACGTGTAGCCGAATTGCGGTTTTGGCACGCACAACTGCAAAATTTATTCCTTGATTGTTTCTTGCGTGAACTTCGGCGTTCTTGATTCACATAACAGCAAAGCATATATTGCGAAAAGCGAGTGATTCGTACTGTTATAACGCCGTCTTCGTTGGTCTGCACAGGGGAAACACACGTGTTACAATGAATGACGCGAATTTTGGGATCCCTAATAAAAGCTTGGTTCTTTACAAGTTTATTTCCATAAGCGTTAAATGTTTACCGACTTTGCATTTACATGTTGCAACAAAGTTTCTTCCAGATCTCACAGAATGACTACAAAAAATCAACATAGAATGTTATCTCGCAGCAAAGTGCACAGACGGTTGCGACGCGGCCAGAGCTTGTCTATATCTTCTACCCACATGGGAAATCAGAAATGAACGCGTAATCTAAGAATGACTTTTTTTTAGTGCCTAGAGAGAGGGATGAAAGAGAGGAAAGGCAAAGAGGTTAACCGGAATTAGAATTCGGTTTGCTACCACACAGGGGGGACGGCTCGGGGGGGGGGGGGGGAGGGAGAGGCGTTGTGGGATGTAGAAAGATAAGAAGGAAATGGACACAGATACGTCAGACGTACGCGCGAACATTATTAAAGATACGCCCAACGAATCGCTTAATACTTATTTCTGGGTGCGTCCAACGTCCCCGTTATACTTTGTAAGTATGCGGCAGATACCATATGAGAGAACTTCTCCAGGAAGTAGCATCTCGCGGAGCTTCAAGCTACCTTGAGAGTATAGCGGTTTGAATACGTACGGAGCTGTTCCTCACACGAGCATAGCTCGCCATCTTCAAATGTACTGAGTAGGATTCTGCGCGAACAACGAAAATTTACCCGCAACGATATTACTGAGCTCCAGCTAGGGCGAGAGCTCGCTTATTTAACATATGATTTGTTTAGGAGTGGTTATAGGCGTTAAATAGGCTATAGATAAAAAGTTAGAGTAGAACTTACGTAAAATGTACACGAACTGATATTCCGAAACATCGAAATCAACAAAAATTATGCGGTAGAAACCATCACAGTTTGCAGTCAGTGCTTATTATTATAAGTAAAGAGGGACTTGCCCGATGGCATAACATGGAACCGTGTTCCACTGAAGTACCTTGGCGTGCCATTAGGCGCGTTTACCTTAAGCCAACTATTCGAACGAAAGAGTTTCGACCCTTAACAGTTACGCTCAGTGGAATTTTTTTCGCACAACCTTTCTATTTTCAGAAAAGCTGAAGCATGCAAAAGCTTTTGGCAACAAAAATGTACTAAGTAGTGCCGGGGATTCACTGTGCCAGGCTTCGCACACAATGCTTTCATCGAATTTGTGCACATTTTGCTATTGTGCTTTTTTGAGCCCACGAGTGGACTTTTGTGCATCCTGTTTCAAGCCAGTTAGTGCGGGCCAGCATGGCTTAGCGCATCTCTACTTGCGGCAAATGTTCTTTTTCTTTCTTTCTTCGCGATACTTCGCATCCAATAGTCTGATCATTCACCCAGGTTAGACTTTAATATTTTACGAAACTTAGTCGTTTCTTCACATCTTTCTTCACATTCGTGCTTGTAAGGGTTCACAAATCAAGTTTACGTTGTGGTGCGTTTCTGAACAGTTCAGTTTCCCACTTAGTACTTGTGCCGAGTGTTGTTTGGAATAATATATTATGTATACAAAAAATATTATGGATGCATTTTTCCATCTCCTTTTTACTGATCACTATGCACTGATTGGCCAGGCAATAATTTATTGAAGCATGTTAGCAAAATGTATAAGTCTATCTACTCGCTGCAAAACGTTCTTTTATAAACTTCATGGTGAAACAGTACCGGTAAAAATATGGATACAGAAAAAGACTGGTCTCTGTGTCATCTGTTAGCTTCCGTTCTTGTGATATTCCTGAGACAACTGAGCAATATTTTTAAGCTGTAAACACGCCATTCTGTTTTCGGATGTTATCCAATGGACTCTAAAGAGAAGATTGGATATCTATCCTCATACTGTGCAATAATGTACCTGCTGCCAACCTGAGCTGAAAACGTACTATCGCGCTCAGTATGAGCTACACCGCGCGAGCGCGTGGCCGTGCGCTCGGCCTGGTCGTACAGTAGCCCCGATAGTGGCGTGTTTTCGAGCTATCTAGAGAGGGTGTAGCTGTTCCAGTAAGCTCGCATCACCTCCACTTGCTTGCTTTCCCCTTCACCCTCGTTTAGATTGGTGTTGATATCTGTTTCGAAAATGATAACTGTAGCCGTAGGTGGACGCCCAAACTTCCTAATCGGGCCCGCGTCGGTCCGCACAGTGGGTGTTATCTGGTGTGTCAGATTGATAAAAAGGAATACGTTCGTCAGCTCGCAAAATGTCCCGGGTGCCCAACAATCATCGACTTCTTAATTTATCTCAGGTTTTAGCATATACAGCACGCAAGCTGTCTTAGTGCGAACCATTTTTTTTTTATTCGGGCTGAATGTATCTTTGACCGATCACATGACTCTTTCATGTCAGTGCACGTTAAAGAACCCCAGGTGGTCGAAATTTCCGGAGCTCTTGACTACGGCATCTCTCAGCCTGAGTCGCATTGGGACGTTAAACCCCATAAACCAAACCAAACCACACGACTTTTCGGAAAGGCAATTAAGTACCCTAGACAAAAATAACCTGCATATCACCTTGCGTTTATGTATCTAGGAAAAGTATACTCTGGATGAGCTGACTGGAAATTAGTGTATACTGGTAATACCGGTAATGATCGGCGAAATCGGGGTTTGGGGCCATAGTGATAGTGCACTCTAAAATTTCAGAACCATTTAATGCATCTTAAGAAGGTGTGGTGTGTTCTGGAGCCATCACGCACGGTGGTAAGTTTATGAAAACGACGCACGGCCCCAGGAGTAGGCTGCTCCTGCCAAATGTGAAATGTTGCTATAGTACAAAGAACGGCGGTGGCAGCAATGGCAACGCGTTGCCGCATTAGTACCGGGGCTATGCTAACGCTCTGTCGAAAACAATGCATGGCCCACGTCGTGGCTGCTTCCGCCTTTACGCTGGACGCTGAGGCGCATTATCAGTGCTAAAATCATGTCTAAACGCACAGCCCTTCTTGGACGAAAAAAGCGCTGTCTTTGATAACCTTCACACGCCACGTCTGGTCGGTGGCAGAAGCGCTGCATGATCTTGCAGTTTCTGCTTCAGCGAAATCAAAGTGAACAAGAAACAGATAAGGTGTCCTCCAGATAAGCGGGGACGAGGGGTTCCAGCGCGCTTGCTGGAACAGCTACACCCTCTCCAGATAGCTCGAAAACACGCCACTATCGGGGCTACTGTACGACCAGGCGGAGCGCACGGCCACGCGCTCGCGCGGTGTAGCTCATACTGAGCGCGATAGTACCTTCCGACATTTTTTTTTTTCTCATGGGAATGCACAGTTTGTCGAAAGTGCAAATGATGGACTATACCACGCTGAACTGGTGGTTTATTCAAGGCGGCATTTCATTCTATTGGATGTACGCCTGAAACATATTTGGGATGAAGGTGACATTTGACCAAGCAGGTACTCCATTTGGGAGAGGTGCTTATTTTTACCATCCTTCAAACGCTGGATGCGCATTGCAGTCAAGTAATTTACACTGAAAATATGAACAGTGCATGTGATGTTGCCTCTTCTGCATGTGCGTGTGTAACCGTCATTGTGCCCGCCATACGGAACTATGCACATTTAGTGATTGTTTTATTGTGTTATTTGGTCTGTCAATAATGTAACTTGCTTGCTAACAAGGTGCTGTTGCTTTTGCAGGTTAATATAATAAATACCATTCATAGGAACATAAACTGTTAGCATTGCGGTAGAGTCTCCTATTGCTTGGCAAGGGTATAAGGCTTCGATACCATATTACGCTTATTGTTTTGCCTTTCTTGTTTTGTTTTTTTCGCTCTGTGACAGTTCGGCTGACATGGCAAATACCTTTTTCGCCACTTACATTTGACGGTGACAAGATGACAGGAAGCAGTGCGTCCTCACTAAAACTCGAACAGCCACATCTGTTGTACTGTCGAGTCATATACTTTTAAGTTACTTTATTGCATTGCTTTTACAGTCCGTTTATTTCGCTGTGTTTACATGTGCTCTCTGGCACCTGTGAAAACAGCGCAATAAACTGAAACGGATGACCCGACGATCCGTTTGCTGTGGCCTGTCGGGCAGCAGTGAGGACGCACTGCTTGCTGTCGTCTTGCCCTTGTCAGGTTTAAGGCAAACTGACGCAGAGAAATACCAAACTAAATCCCAGCACAACGCACCAGAACGGGCTATTTGCGCTCTTTTTCCGTACTCGTAATATTGACCACTGACTCCCAACTATTTCGGTTTACATCTCGCAATTGTGTTTCATTTCTGCGTTTCCGAAGGCCAGTACTTCAACACATTATGTGCATTCTACTGTTACATTTGAACTATAACGTATTGAACGCTTTCAGCCACTCCTGCACGTGCATTTTGGTAAGGAAACGAGCGCTTAGCCGTGCTGGTACTGATTTCCATCGAAGTGCGCTACTGCGCGTGCATTCTCCTTCACCTCTTGCGCAGTACCCTACCTGCACCATACGGTACTCTAGGTGGACGAAGCAGCATAAGTTCATACGGAGACGGCCGAGTATTCTTTTAAACGCATGCAAAAGCAACGGATCTCATACAATGCGAGATACACCTGCTACCAATTTCCAAGTATTTATTAGCGGTCTGCGTAACCGTTTGATTAAAGCATGGCTTCTTGAAGAAGCATCAAGAAGGAACTGCTTGTGAGGGACTAAGTCTCAATACAAGCTAAGTCTAAGTCTCAGTGTAAGGTGAAGAGCGGTCAGGCGGAGGAAACTGTCCACTTAAGAGTAGCGCTTCGCTGCCTGGTATTAGCCAACGTTTCTGTTAATTTGTGTCTCGCTTGTTTGACATCAATATCTTCGTATCTGCGCAATATAAGAACAACAGCTGCAACGCGGACGCATTTCTACCAATCACTCAAGACGATTGGTAGCGGAGCGTAATTGGATTATTGCTCCATTTTCGAGAGGAACAGGTTGTCATACTATTGCGTCGAGAGGCGCCGAATGGAATGCGTTTTTCTTTCCCTGAAGGCGCGCACTAACCCTGTGGAAGCGGATAGGGCAGATAGCACAGCACTGACGAGCACAGCATTCTGCACCCACTACGCTCACTCTGGCGCGCTCCACCGCAGCACACACAACAGGGACGTTGACGCGAAGGAAGGGCACATTTAGCTCTTTTGTGCGCTTATGCCCGATGTATCTTAACGTAAAGCATGCCATAACCAATGAGGTATACTGGAGATAGTTCCAATTAAAAATAATAGAATTTACCGCGGCATCTGCCTAACGTATCTTTAAAAGAGTATAAAGATTGGGTCGGATCTAACTTCAGCCATAGCCTTTTTTTTTTATTTTGGAAATACGATATTTAAGCAAACACGCCCATAGAAGGGAGCTTTTTAGCTTTGTTAACTAGGGGAAGAGGCTGAATGTTTTGAGGTTAATAAACTTCCCTCAACTACTCACTATTATTATTCTGGTATTACCGGCAAATATCTGCGCGTGAGTGTCTAGAAAATTGGAGGCATACAAGATGTTCTTAGGTTAGAGGGGGCGTTGGGCTACCATGGTCGTAATTCCTCGCTGTTCTTATGTATATTTCATGCTTTCTTAAGCATATTCTGAAAACACTTGTGGCTTCGAGTTCGAGCTTCGAGCAGTTTATTTTCGTGTAATTGACTACGGCTATTTAATTTTAATCTTTGTTAAAGTCCAACTGCAACGAAATATGGACCGCGTAAAACGCCCCCTTGTACTTCATTTAGACGTATACAGATACCTCTGTGGAAAATTTTGCATTTGAAATAAGAGTGTGCGCTTCACAAATTGCGCGCAAAAATCGATGTTTTTCATGCTGAAACTGAAAAAAAAAACGCCGCCATAACAACTCTCCGAAAGTGACGTACTATGCAGACTGTAGAGAAGCAGTCTTACTCCCTTGCTTGTATACCGCTTCCGTGCTTCCGTATAGGTCTCGCATGTCTGCTAGCCATAAAGCTAGAATACTTTGCTGCCTGCTTCGTGCACTGTGCCAACGCCGTTGCGCGCCCACCATGTTCGTTTATTTGCGAAGTACTCTCGCAGCCCAGCCGGTTTTCTTTCTCCGGTGGTCTACGTTCAACAGCAGAGCCTCGATGCGTTCTACCTCCGCTCGAAAATCGCGTTGGGGCGGCCTAGCTGAAGGCGCGGATGCAGTCCGGCTTAACGCGGACGCGAAATTAATAACGTTAGAAAGACCCAGGAAGCCGTAAAACATGCACGCAGCTTCAAATCACTGAGAAGAAAACTTGGCATAGGACAAGCCAAGATGTATGCACTGCAAGATAAGCATGGTAATATCATAAGCAATTTAAAAGATATAGTAAAAGCAGTGGAACAATTCCGCTTCTATACCTGTCCAGTACTCAGAGCATTTACGCGACCTTCATTCAAAATAGTAAAGAACAGGATACAGAGGCTCCTCCTATAACTAACCATGAGGTTAGAAGGGCATTGCAAGACATGACCGGGGTAAAACCGGCCGGTGAAGATGCAATATAACTTGGTTTAATCAAGCACGGAGGAGATATGATGATTTAAAAGCATGCGGCCCCTCATACGCAATGCCTCAAGATTTCAAATGTACCAAAGAACTGGAATAATCCCAACATAATACTAATCGACGAGATGGAGACATTAAAGAATTGAAAAATAATAAGCCCATTTGTTTGCTTTCAGTATTGTAGAACATATTCACCAAGATCATTTCCAATAGAATAAGGGCAACACTTCAGTCAACCAAGAGAACAGGCTGGCTTCAGGAAGGGATATTCTACAGTGGATCACATCCATGTCATCAATCAGGTAATCGAGAAATCTGCAGAGTACAATCGGCCTCTCTAAGTGGCCTTCATAGATTATGAAAACGTATTTGATTTAGTAGACATACCAGCAGTCATATAGGCATTACGCAATCAAGGAGTGCAAGAGGCATTCCTCCATATCTTGGGAAATATCTGCAACGATTCCACAGCTACCTTGGTTCTGTAGAAGAAAAGTAGAAAGATACCTATAAAGAAAGGGGTCAGCGCAAGGAGATTCAATCTCCACAATGCTATTCACTGCGTGCTTGGGAGAAGTGTTCAAGCTATTAAACTGGGAAGGCTTAGAGGTGAGGGTCAACGGCGAATATCTCAACAACCTCCGGTTTACAGATGACATTGTGCTGTTCGGCGACACTGGGGACGACTTGCAACGAATGATTGAGGACCTTAACAGAGAGAGTGTACGAGTGGGGTTCATTATTATTATGCAGAAGACAAAGATAATGATCAAGAACCTGGCAAGGGAACAAGCGTTCAGCATCGCCAGTCAACCTCTAGACTCTGTAAAGGAGTACGTTTATCTAGCCCTATTAGTCACAGGGGACCCTGATCCTGAGAAGCAAATTAACAGAAGAATAAAACTTGGTTGCAGTGCATGCGGTAGACACTATCAGGTGCTGTCTGGAAGCTTACCATTATCATTGAAAAGAAAGATGTACAATCAGCGATTTTTACCGGTGCTGACATATGGGATGGAAACTTGGAGGCTAACAAAGAAGGTTCAAAACAAGTTCAAGACCGCGCAAGGAGCGATGGAACGAAGAATGCTAGGCACAACAGTAAAAGACAGAACGAGAGCGGTTTGGATCAGATAACAAACGGGTATGGACGATATTCTAATTGGTATTAGGAGAAAAGAAAATGGAGCTGATCAGGTCATGTAACGCGTAGGACGGATAACCGGTGGACCATTAGAGTTACAGAATGGGTGCCAAAAGAAGGGAAGCGCATTTCTTTTATTATTTTTTTTTAATATGGGCCATGATCTGATTATGAGGCACGCCGTAGTGGGGACTCTGGAAATATGGGCCACCTAGGGTTCCTTAACGTGCACCTAAATCTAAGTACACGGGTGTTTTCGCATTTCGCCCCCATCGAAATGTGGCCGCCGTGGCTGGGATTTGATCCCGCGTCCTCGTGCTCAGCAGACCAACCCCATAGCCACTAAGCAATCACGGCGGCTAAGGAAAGCGCATTCGAGGACGCTATAAAATTAGGTGCGGTGATGTAATTTGGAAGAAGCACGGCAGATTGGGCGAATTGGTGGTTTTCCATCATGTTTAAAGATAGCGTAAAGACGTACACCGGACAACAGAACAAAGAATGGGACACACACGGCACTGTGTGTTTCGCATTCTCTATTCTGTTGTTCGGTGCAAGTCTTTGCGCTGTTCTTAAACATTATGTAATTAGGAAATTTGCAGGCGCAAGTTGGAATCGGTTGGTGCCGGTCAGGAGTAATTGGAGATCGTAGGGAGAGGCCTTCGTCCTACAGTGGACAGAACAAATTATTATTATTATTATTATTATTATTATTAACGTTTCATTTGCCGTTTGATTTGATTTCAATGCTATTTGACTCGGCGGTCTTCCAGTCGTAATGTTGAGTACATTTTCGAACACTCTATTTATAATTTTCCCGAGGAACAATTGAAGCTATTGTTTGAAGAAGAAAGAAAGTTACGTATTAATGCTTAATCGAATAGCGACAGGGCTAGGAAAGAACAGAGTGAAACTTTTATCAATTTACTGAGGAATAGAAGCAAAACTCTCGTTTAATTCATTCACTGTTTATTTTCACAAAGCTGTGTCATCAATTGTGCAAGTATACAAAGAAAAATACATCGCACGAGAAACACAAGGAGCACTCCGTAAATTTCGCCTCTTCTCTTGTCTTCCATTGGCGTTGCTCAATTATTTAGTTCCACCAACGGGCAAAACAAGTCGATGCTACAAAGAGAATGTTCATGGAGCAGAGTTATGCAATGTTGAATCTACTCTTTGAATTAGCTGCTGAAGTATCTCCACTGCTTTAGGTATTGTCTTTGAATTCTAGTTGATTAGCTGTTCCTCACTCCTATATTGAGGAGCCTTCTAGAACACCGTAAGCAGCAAAGCGAATATCCTCATTCGAGTCCAGCAAATGAGCACAGAACTTATGAAACCCTAGGTCCTGCAACTAAGTACATTGCATAGTGAATGCTAGCCGGAACGCCTAAAGCAGACGCTGCCAGATGTGCACCAGGCCATTCACCAACTAATGGCACACGTGAAGGGCTCGCAACAGCAACAAAACGTAGCAAACGTGATGCACACATACGCACAGCTTTAGTGGCAAATATGACGTATAGCGCCTAAAATATTCTGCACTACCCCCAAAATAGATTAAAGTGGAAGTTTCTGTACTTTCAAGACAATATACAGACACACCAAAGGAAGACAACGAGTCGCTTCGTCCTGTTACTGGCATATATGCCTTCCGGTTTGTCCAAAACTTTCTCATGCACGTCAACATAATGGCTGCGCGGCTTTAATGTTTGTAGGACTCACGTTGTTGTTGTCTTCATTAAGGCTTTACCATCTACAAGCTCAGTTTTTGGAAGAGCAGTTGCTGCACATGGACCAAGTTACTTCCTGAAGCAGATAGTATTAACTCCAATACTGTGCCAGAGGTATAAATGACCGATGCAGAGTGCAGGTGCTTCGAAGTTTAAAGTGGTGCTGATTGCAAGGCCGCTATTGAAAGAATTGATGGATTGCATGCCAATGAAGAAACTAAAACACACATCCTATAAATTTATTTAATAACGATGACTATCCAGATCATTCTGCAGTGCATCATGCGCAATATTCTTAACTGATTTGGCAGCGCACAACCATTTCTTGCCGCAATGCCCAGGTCTGCTCGTCACCTTACTCCAGAAGAAGCTATCAACTTACCAGATTGCTGTCTCAGGGTGTCTACTCAACTTCACAGGACTAGTAGCCTCGGCCTTCGCACCCACCGCCGTTTGGATGACAATTACTCTGGGCGTCGTTGTCGGTGAGCCGAACGCTTTTTCTAGAGAGTTGTCTAACTGCGCATTCGACGTGCTGTGGCTGTCGAAAGCAATGCGGTTGGAGTATATCGGCGTCATTGGGCATCGTATACCTTGGGGTGACACAGCTGACACTGCCACTTAATGTTTTGAAAGTGAAGTAGCTGCTGAGGTCGCCGTTGACACTTCAGCGTGCTTTATTTTATAAGTACACATGCTTCTTGCGCTTTATCCCCTTTCCCTAGCCCTATCTTTACCTCGTAGTCTATTTTGCTGTCTCCATCCTCTGGCGACGAAGGCAGTCTTTTCGGGTTACTTGTTGCTGGTGTCTCGCAACCTACAAGAATTTCTTTATTCGTACCTTAGAACACTAATTAACCTTGCTTAATTGGCGCTAGAAATAGGAATCATTTACAAGATTAAGTATCCCACTTAGCAAAAAAAGAAAAGCCGTTTCTTTTTTTCTTTTTCAGAAGCTAGGAGGGAACTTACATGCGTATATTAGGATCGCAGTTTACAATCGTAGTGCAACGATAATATTCCTGTTGCTATGCAACGTGACGGTACGCGTCTATAGTGCCTATATCGGCTGTAAACGACACAGTAAAATAATATGGCCCCGCGGGCCAGAGCAAGACGTGATGATACTCTGACCACGAGAAATGGCGAAACACATTACCATCCACACAATCTTTTGAAAGTACATAGTATGACGAGACCGTAGTTAAGTCGAAAGCCAATCTAATCAGCCTTTCGAGCAGTTAAGAAGAGCTGCTATTCTGCACTAGGGCTCTTGCAGCACAGCCTGTTATATGCATTGTGCTGTTGCTTCCAAAATAGACTTCTCAAACCTGCTGCGATAAGCTAGCATGACGGTACACCAGATTTGTTTTTGCAATGCCGTGCTGCTAATATCTCTGTCTAAAGATTTTGTCTCTCCACGTGTGCCCCCGCACCTCTCCTGCAATTATGCTGTGTAGGATGTTTTAAGGTTTATTCATATTATAAAGAAAACAACGCAGTAACTATTGATAAGCTGTAGCTTAAAAACATTTACATGCTCTTGATGCGAGTCTTCCCGCATAGGCTAAGGGCACTACGCTCAAAATTCCTCCGTGCGACAGAACTCCAAGCCAAAGTCGCGGCACCGGGTGGTCAGCCTTATTATTGGCAGGCAGAAAACAAGTGATAGAGGGCTCAGCGAACCAAAACGCATCCTTACGGATAATAACATACGCAGAGGTTAAAATGCTGCGAAGCTGCAACAGCCGTCGTTTTGAATTCTGCGCTCAAGCTCACTTTTGGCTGTTATATCACTCTCCATGCATAATTTAATTAGTGTGCATTCCTCATTTGTTCATTTGTTTGCCTGTTCGTCGCACACTGCATCGCGGCCTCATGTGTGTGTTCGTGGCTCTGCATACGCGCATGGGTACGGACTCAGTGTGGTGTGACTTGCCTTCGCCTTTTATAACTGTTTGTGTGTGTATACGATTCTGTGTGCTGTAGTTGTTTGGCCCTAGGACGTTGATTTTTTTTTCATATATACATATATTATATATATATATATATATATATGTATATATATGTATATATATATTATATGTAGATATAGTGACGTCTCGGTCTTTTATTTTCATTTAGATAAAAAATAAGCAGTCTGTCTCAAGCTAAGTGAGCCTTAAAATGTTATTCAGTGTAAATACTCTAGGAATCGAGGGGCTTCAAGAGCAGTGCTTTTCGCTTCTGTACTGAGATCTCCAGAAGAATGAGCTCCCGACTTGCACACTTCCCAGCAGTTCCTCGCGTCTGCCCTTAGACCTGTCGGATACCCTGGTATAAAGACAAGAATGGTTTTACTGCAATCTATTTCAGCCAGTGTGCAGTGCAGATATGCGGAACCCCACAGTATACTTGCATGTGTTGACCAACTCAACCCCCTTCTTTTTATGTTTACTCTGTCTTTATTGACCACTCGAGAAAGAATGGTAGAATTATGTTTTTGCGAAGCCCTTCTCCCACTTGCAACCATGTAATGTTGATTCACTTTTTTACTCTTTTCAGGTGTAGGGTATGGAATGATAGTGCTATCACTGTCCATCTACGCTATGGTATACTTCCATAAGTACAGGGGTACCGCAAGTGGCTTCAAGTACACCGGAATGACGTTGGCACCAATCGCTTTTCCTCTGGCCCTGTCGGCACTCATCCGAGCGTACGAATTGAGCGGTACACTCCTCCTGCTCTCAGCTATCACGCTGCATACTCTGCCTCTTGCCATGCTCATGAACAATCCGCGACCTGTCACCTTTTGCTGCTCACAAACACGTCGTGAGGCCTTGGCAGACAATTTTCGTCCATGTTATGGTACAGTAGAGGAAAGCGCCATAGTTACATGTCGGAATCAAGGAGCCCCGGTAGTCATTTCCACAAGAATGAGTTCAAGAGAAGCTCGGCAAGAAGGTGCCTGCAAACCTCCCACTGGGCTTTATGCCCACAACGCTACGACAGCAGAGCAAACAAGTATCACCAGCAAGCCAACAAGCCATACATGCTTCGTTTCTTCTCCTTCGGTGGGTTGTTCTAAGGAAAGCTTTGAAGAGGATGACAATGGCTCGGACCCGAAAGCCCCACGCGCCATCACGCCAGTGGCCACTGGGGAATGTCGAAAATATTTATCTTGTTTGTCTCTTCCCGGTGAACACCGGCAAAATGAAGACTTCAATAGCTGCTGTACACGCGAAAACAATGCCTTTGTGATAGAAAGGAAAGAGCGTACCGTTCGTAAAAGTCTGTGTTCGAATGTAGTATCTACCGATATTCGGAATCTCTTCAAAAATCCGCTTTTGTATCTTTTCCTGGCCACGTTCACGACTAACGAGTACACTGCAGACACTTTTGAAATGACCGTGTTAGACTATGCCATAGACAAAGGTTCTGAAAGGAGTCAGGCTGAACCTATCATTACGTACATAGCTGTAGCTCAATTGGTAGGACGGCTATCATTACCCCTTCTCTGGGAGAGCATGGGACTTCGTCGTAGCGTCCTCTTGGCGCTATGCCTGGCTGTCGCTGCCGTATCCCTGGCTGTAATGCCGCACATCCACAGCTTCAGTCACGTCTTGGTGACATCTTTGACAATGGGTTTTTCGTCTGGGTGCGTGGTGGTGTTGAAGCCTGTGATGTTGAGTGATCATCTTGGCGTTCAGATGCTACCTTTCTGCTGGGGTCTCGCCGGCATCACCTTGATACCGTTCACTTTCGGAGGGTCATTACTTATAGGTGAGCTTGCTTCTTCACGTGCTCAGGTGAACTGACTATAGCGATATTGATGCATAACAGCAAAGACGAGGTATCTCAGTTTGGGGGAATCTGCAGTGGTACGGTATTCAAGCAAATATGCTAAAGAATTCACCCGCGTGTTTGTTACTGAAAAATGCGAAGATATTCTGCTAAAGTCTTCATGTGGAGGGGAGTTTTTTCTGTATCCAGAATATTCAGAAAGTGAAGTCAGTACAGGAGAAAGAGTTGAACAAAACGATAAAATGAGCGTAGTTGCGCAGCAGACAGCGCGGAAATGGTCTACATAACTGAAACATCAAGAAGCTATAGCGGAAATTGACGCATTAACATGCATTTTCAGGTATACACAATTGTCGCACTGACGTCGAACAATTTTGCACATGATGAATATTTGTGTAAATGCGATATAAGTAACATGCCACGATGGTAAACAGGGGAAAGACGGGAGATCGAAATTCAAGACGATGGACAAAACGAGAACAAGGTGAAAGCCTTGTTCTCGTTTTGACAAGGAGAGAAGTGGAGGAAAAAGACAAGTCCACTTGTTAAAACGTTGTCTCCTGTTTTCACCTAGTTCTCATTTTGCTTATGCCACGATGTTGTCATTTTCTAAAACAAGACTATAATAGCGGCAAGCGCACTTCATTGACGCATGAAGTTAAAATTACATTATGGGGTTTTACGTGCCAAAACCACTTTCTGATTATGAGGCACGCCGTAGTGGAGGGCTCCGGAAATTTCGACCACCTGGGGTTCTTTAACGTGCGCCTAAATCTAAGTACACGGGTGTTTTCGCATTTCGCCCCCATCGAAATGCGGCCGCCGTGGCCGGGATTCGATCCCGCGACCTCGTGCTCAGCAGCCTAACACCATAGCCACTGAGCAACCACGGCGGGTGACGCATGAAGTGACTTTGCACCTACAATATTTCTTGGCTGAGGAGCGGGTAATACATTGTTGTTAGGTTGTTATGGAGTCTGCTCTTTACTGCATCACGCCGACGGCCCTATATGAAGGGTGTCCCAGCTAACTTAAGCCAGAGTTTAAAAATATGTGAATGCCACGTAGCTGGACAGAACCAAGGTAATGTTGTTTGCCGTCGCTTGGAGATACTCAAATTATTTTTTCATTCCGCCTAATTAGAGAATTCGTCTTAACAATTAATAAACTTCTTAAATATTAGAATTAGATGAAAATTCTCAATGTGAAAATTGTAGCACGACATAAAAAAGCTCCCGAGGCAGCTTTCTGTTCCTCAATATGTGCTACATAAAAAGTTTTTTTCCGAGCGTGAAAAAAGCCCGCAAATACACGCAAAGAGCCTCGAGCGGCCAGCCGCGTGGCAATATACGTGCATTTGCGGGCTTGTTTCACGTTCGGAAAAACACTTTTATGTACCACGTATTGAGGAACAGAAAGCTGTATAGGGATTTTTTCATATGGTGCTACAATTTTCTCATTGACACTCTTCATCTAACTATAATATTTTAGAATTTGAGCAATTAGGACTGCTTATGTAATTAGACGGAATTCGAATAAAAATAATTTGAGTATCTCCAAGCGACGGCAAACAACATTACCTTCGTTCTGTCCGGCTACGTGGCATTCAAATGTTTTTAAACTCTGGCTAAAGCTAGCTGGGACACCCTGTAGAAGCAGAGTGTAAATTCGTCGCACGTGGAATAACATTATTATATCTGTAATGTTTGTGTTTAAAAAAGAGTAACGGAGAAAAAAAATTATTGTCGTTCAGTACAGAAGTTTCCTTTTTCATATGTGCTAGCTGCATTCTTGTGTTAGCCTTTATTCCATATACCACTTCCTGAAACGCAGGTTTATTTCGGGACACCATGGGATCGTACGATAATCTGTACAGGATGATGTCGGCTTTGTACCTCGTCTTCGCCATCGTCCTCTTCATCTTTGCATTCATGGAGAAGCGTGTTCAAAAGCGGCTCGGCCACAACTAAAAAATGGAACCGAGCCGATGTCACCTCAAACATTCCATGGTTCATATATTGTGCACACGGCTCAACTGTGCCAGGTAACTACTTCTGAAACAGCTTAAGTGAGCGCGCTTGCAGAGCTGCACTTTACTCACGCACTACATTGAGTCGCTTCTCTTTATTGCAGCAAGTAAAGCTGTGGACTGCGGAAAAGGTAATGTCGTATGAATGTCATGTTTAAGAGAATAATGAATTGTTATTTACTACGAAAAGTTGGCTTGTAGCACTGAGAAGCAGAATCCTTATCGAAAAAAAGTTCTTACGCTAAAATTGTTAGTAAAATCAAAGCCCTACCAATCGTGCCATCCCTCAAAACTTTGGCAAATGCAGTCAGCCATTGCTAAACAGTACTTACGAACCAAAAAAAAAAGCAACAAAGAAACTTTTTGAATTTGGCCCCAGTGCACTAAGCAGGTCAGATACGTAGTTTTAACATTTTGAATAGACGAAAATTTTAGTGGTCTTTCTTGTTAATGAGTGTCTTCGAATGAAAATGAGACACAATATAATTAGAACATGCCCCGAAATTGTTGACTTTTCGTTCCCATTTAACCACTTCTTCAGCAAATGGCTCGTTAGCCTGACGACCACCAAGTAATCACTGTTTTTTCGGTGACCAGACAGTCTGATTGGGTTTGCTACAAGTGTGAGAGGTGGCACGCTCAGAGGCGACGGTAACGGCGTAGGCGAGATGCCGTGCGCAAGATGTGTCGCTGGAGCGAAGTAGTGTCCAGAAGGCACCGCGCGTCTTGGTAGCATCATACTCTTTGACGGAAAGTCATAGCTAGTGTTCGAGGAATGATTCTGCGAATTTGCATCCACCTGTTAAGAATAGCTTTCTTTTTCGCCAGCTTATTTCTGTTTTGTGGTTGACGCGATAAACCGAAAGCGATACATAACAGAGCGCACCAGAGAGGACACTTAAGTCCTATAGTTAGCTAGGTACAAGAAACTCTAGCCCAAGCCCTTGCAAATTTACCGCAGAATGCGAAAGAAATTTAGGGAACAAACAATGCGGACCGAGGCTGTAAATATAGAATATATGTACTACACTATTCTATATTGGTATTACATTACATATAGGTGCAAAATATGGAAGCCGCGAGTTTCCCACTTGGCTGAGTTTCACCCTAGTTTGTGCTATGTTAGTCAGTGAGCGAACATAGCACGAAAGCAGTAGTTAATGAAATGTCTAAAATAAGTCGCAGTATCGCCCGAAAGGCGAAGCGCCGATGGCAATTGCAAATTAGTAAATAGCTATAAGAATAAAGAAAGTAGTTTTATTGGCCCCATAAACTTGTAAACATTCGCTTACTAACTAAATTAACAATGATATAATATGTAAGCGTGACTGAAGGAGGACGCCGAAAGAAACAGACACACAGAGACAGCGCTGGCTCTCTGTGTCTGTTTCTTTCTGCATCCTCCTTCAGTCGCTCTCATAAATTCTATCATGGATGCAAACCAACACGCTGCCAACGTGATTCAACTAAACAAGCACAGTGTCACGCGCGCACAGCTAAACGTGAAGAAATCGTAGCTCGATGAGCGCGGATCGAAACTCACTATCAAAATGCTGGAGTGAGGAATCACGGCAGCAGCCGCGACCGAATTGACCTTCCTGCATCTCTCGCTTCAAAGCGAACGAAACGTCGAAAGCACAGGGCATGCCAAGCTATCGGCACTACGCGCACCCGGCAAGCGTCGGGGATCACTTTGAAGATGAGGCCCGAGCGGGCGCGCACTTTGGCCACGTGGCAGATCGCTTTCCAGATAGGCTCCCGCACGGCAGCACCGTAAGCAGCAGCCGCCAAAGAAGAACGCCTCGCCTCACCCCCGTGCCTTGCGCGCTACAGGAGAGGGCGGACATCCGGCCCGCCTTCCTCGCCTTCCTGCTGCCGCGATTCCTCACTCCAGCATTTTGACAGCGAGTTTCCGCGCTCGTAGAGCGAGATTTGTTCCTGTTTACAGGTGCGCGCGGGACACTGTGCTTGTTTAGTTGAAAGACGTTGGCGAGCTAGCTTGTTTGGATCCATGACAGAACGTGTAAGCGCGACTGAACGAGGACGTACAAAGAAACAGACACAAACAGACTGTCTGCTTCTTTCTACGTCCGGGTTCAGTCGCGCTTGCATTATATCATTGTAAATTTATTTAGTAAGCGAACGTTTACAAATTTATACGGCCGATAAAACTACTATCCTTACTTCGTATAGCTGTCTATTAATTTGCTGTCGCAATGGGTGCTTCACCTTTCGGGGGAAACTGCTACATTTTTGGGGTCCAGCCTCAGCCCGAGCTCGAAAGTTCCGTGCGCCGCACGCCTGATGCAAGGTCAATTCTTTGGTCGCGAAGGCGAGGCTGAAATGCGATTCCAAAGCAATGGACAGTGACATCAATTATAATCGCACGCTTGAAGCGCGACTACATCTCGCGTGGCAAAACACTAGTTGATGAAAATTATGCATCCAATACGTCACCAATGGAATCGTTTGAAAAAGTACAGACAATCTCATTAGAATAGGAAAATCGGAAGGCACAGGCCGTTTCCTTCGATCCACGAATAATTATGAGTACGAAGCAGGGCAGGCTTTCAGAAGTTTGCTCATGGCGATGCGTGCCACGATATGCCGAGATTGTAGTACTGCATTTACCACTGTAATGTCGCCAAAACTCTCATGTGTAGCCATGAATTGTAATGGCAATACATGTAGTATTAACCTTATAATATTTAATACGTAAATTTATGTTATAACTGCCTTTTCCCTAAATACTATGTTTAGCTATGTCTTCATCACCGGAGAAAAACTACAGGTGCTACGCGTGCTGTGTTAGTGAAGCCTTAAAGTGTGGGTTTTGTGAATTATTTCAATCTAATATTGATTTCATATTAACGCCGAAATAGCAGATGTACGTTGGTAGTAAGGACACATGCGTATGGTAGTTAGTTGAAAATCCGGGTGAACCCATAGATATGAATTCATGCAAAAGCTATGAAGGCCTAGCAGTCCAATGAATGCCGTTTTTAAATTATGGAGTTTTACTTGCCAAAAACACTTTCTGATTATGAGGTACGCCGCAGTGGAGGACTCCGTAAATTTCGACCACCTGGGGTTCTTTAACGTGCGCCTAAATCTAAGTACACGGGTGTTTTCGCATTTCGCGCCGATCGAAATGCGGCCGCCGAGGCCGGGATTCGATCCCGCGACCTCGTGCACAACAGCCCAACACCATAGCCACTGAGCAACCATGGCGGGTAGCGATAAATTTAAGTTGTTAGCGGGTGAAATGCGGTCCCCTGAAGAAAGATAAGCAAATGCTCGTGTCAATACAAACCTCACAGAGATTATTTGCCAGAGATAGATTTGAGTGTGTCATGTTATCCACTTGAGATATGGCTGACAAATGAAAAAGAGTAGAAAATTAAAGATTGCACGCTCTACTCGTTTTGTTCGTGCGTTACAGTGGGATACCAACAACTGCACTAAACTTGCCGAATAGTTGTACCACAATTACAAAAAATTATGTTGTGAGGTTTTACCTGCCAAAATCAGTATCTGACTGTGAGGCAGGCTGTAGTGGAGGACTAAGGAAATTTGAATTGCCTGGGGTTCTTTAGCGTGCACTAAATCTAAGTACGCAGCTGTTTTCGCCGCCATCGAAATGCGGCTGCCGTGGCCGGGATTCAATCCCACGACCTTGTGCTTAGCAGTCAACACCATAGCCACTAAGCAACCAAGGCGGGTTTTACGACAAAATACGCATGTTGAAGGTACAGTTGACTACTCAGGTAAACACCAACAGCCATACCATGTCGTTTTTGAATATGAAAGAACTATTGCAAGGTAGAGTTCTCGGTTGAATAAGCCTGGCGGCAAAGTAACTATAGTTATGCTGGTCTATTTACTTGCCAAGTTACATAATACATTGGCTTTGGAAAGTTATCTAGCTTCATTATATATAAAATTGGTGGTACGCAAAGCTAATGGCCCATTCGCAACCATACCGTCACTTGAAACAAGCAACTTTTTATTTTTTTTATTTATATATACTGCAACCCTGAGTAGGGGTTTGAGCAGAGTGAAGTTACATTTTGGGGGGGTTTGCAAATTGGCAAACAACTAACAATAAAAGTAATACGCGGAAAGGAAGTACAAATTTTGGGAATGTAAACGCAATGAGGTATCGGAACCAAGCATAAGAGCATATAAAAATTTTTGCGTGACATGCGAGACAAGTCACTGCTGTAGGTGTACAGCAAACAGGTTTAAAGGTGGTTGTGAAACGACTTGATAAGTAAGTTTATTCCATTCAGTTATTGTCCTAGAAAAAAAGAATACTTAAAAATTTTATTTTGAGTGGAAAAAGCAGTTATGGTCAAGGCGTGTCTCTGGCTTGCAGCAAGCAAATCGAGTCGAAGAAGAAAATATCTGTGATATGTTTACCTTATAATAACCTTTAACTAACGGAAACAAAAATTTCAATCTCAAAACACGATTTCCTGGCGTTAGCTTTGGGAGGTTGGCTTTTGCTAATAATAATGTGCTGGAAGTTCACCCCAAAGCTCACCGCTCTCTTTTGCATTTTTTTTTTCAATTTGGTTAACATGTTTCTGAGTGTACGGGTACCAAAGTATAGATGCGTAATCTAAAGTTGGCTAAACAATTGTCTTATATGCAATAAGGCAAACAGCGGGAGTAGAAAGTTTAAGAGCTCGTCTTAGATAAAAGAGTTTATACTTAGATGAGCCAATTACAGCATTTATGCCTTTCGTCCAGCTAACGTCATGTGATATCCAAAGCCCCAGGTATACTTGTAGTGCTCCACTTCCCGACAGAAAGACGTTACTTGCTGAATATGTGTAATGAAGTGGACTACGTCTACGAAAAAATTTCATGAAAATGTTCTTTTAAAATTTAATAAACATTTGCCATTTATCACACCAACGAACAACCCTTTGAAGTGCTTCGTTCAAATGGATTTTCTCTTGCTGGCTTTCAATATCAGAGTAAAGGATGCAGTCATCTGCATATAACTTACCTTTTACAGGTATGTCTTGTATTATATCATTTATAAACAAAAGAAACAAAGGGGCCCGAGAATAGAGCCATGAGGGACTCCAGAGTCGCCAGATACTGTGTGAGATCACTGATCATTAAAGCAAACTTACTGTTTTCGATTTGAGAGATAAGCAGAAATACAGTTTACAAGCTGAGTGTTTTTAAACGTTATATCTAGTTTAAAGAGTAGTTTATTGTGAGACTTTATCAGAAGGTTTAGCGAAATCCATATAAATTGCATCAATCTGTTTTCCGTAATTTATAGCTTGAGTGAAATCATGTACGGTAGTTACTAATTGAGTGCATGTAGAAAACCCTTTCCTGAATCCATGTTGAGAACTTGAGAAAATATTATACTTATCTAAATATTCCGAAATATGCTTATGTATTATATGTTGAAGAAATCTACATCAAGTGGAGATTAAAGAGATGGGGCGATAATTAGTAACACAATGTGTGCTTCCACTCTTATGAAGGGGCTTGACTTTGGCAGTTAGCGAGTCATCTGGAACTCGGCTCTCATTCAAAGATTTAGAGAATAGAATTGTCAGATACTTTGAAACCCACTCTGCATAACGTTTTAAGAACTCGTTTGGTATTCCATCCGGCCGAGAAGATTTTTTTTACAACCAGTTGCAAAAGTAATTTAAAAACACCCTGCTCACTAATAGTAATGTCAGCTATAGGTAGACACGACACATCAAAACGTTCAAGGACTCCATTATCTTTAGTGAATACTGATTTAAAATGAGCATTGAAAGCGTTAGAAATAACAAAACAGTCGCTAGTTTCTACACCGTTAAATTCAAAAACATCACTGGTCACAGTATTTGGGTAATCAGGCTCCAGAACCTCTCAGGAGACGACTATATGAAGTTGGGAAGCTGTTCCCCGAAATAGCGTTCCTTGTCAGTCGATACATTTGTCTTGACTTGAGAAGAAAGTTCCGTTATTCGCTGCTGGAGAGCACCTACGTCATTAAAATTACGCGCTTTATTTTTTAACTGTTTTAGTCGTCTTTGTCATTTCAATGTCTCCGAATAAATCCAGGGGTTATTTCCTTCCAATTTCTTTACAATACAATGCAAGAAATCTTTCAATGCACTCATTTATGAGGTCCTTAACACTATTCCATAAGCCATGAATATCCGCAGTACTGCTTGAAAAGGAATCGTATGCAAATGAAAGCAAGTTCAATATTGAAGTATGATCTGCACCTGAAAAGTTAGGGAAGGAGACCCTCTTGGAATTTTTGTTTAAAACAACATTAGAAAGATTTAGTATCACAGCCTGACGATCAGATATTCAGGGGAGAACATCACAGCTAGCTTGAGCAGCAACTGAATCACTTATAAAAAAAAAAGATATAGTATTGAAAAAGAGTTTCTTTGAATTCTGGTAAATTCATTGACAATATGCAGTAAGTCAAAAAGAAAATGCGATATCGATCACTTCTTTCACTAATTTTGTCGTTGGGCTGTTTCAAAGAAAAAAAAAACAGCGAAATAATATGCGGCAAATTAGAATCTCCGGCCAAAATAATCTGATCTCCAGCCTTTGCATGTGCAACAAGATAGTTATTTAATTCGTCAAGAACATCAGTGAAAGTGATGGGTGGCCGATAAATAGCCCCGATGACATACCACGTCTTTCCATAATAAGCTTTGCAGAATATACCTTAACGTTAAATATGTCCGACATTTTTAATATCTGTAGCCACTGTCTAAAAAGAATGGCCACTGCCCCGCCTCTACCACCCCGGCCATTCCTGTACACGTTTCCTAGCCCCGTCTATTCCTAGCCCCGTGGAACAAATTTGATGTCATGTATTTCGTAGCTGTTTTGTTCATGTGTATTTTTAGCGAACAAACGTAGTGCCAAAATGAATAGCATAGTTACAAGTAGCATACCGGAGACCACTACTGGCCTGACTGAGGCCTGAGCTCAACGCAAGCCCGAATGTTCTGAGCCCAAGCCAATCTCAGGCCTGCGCCAAAACTTGATTACTTGGCCCGAAGCCGGCCCGCGGGCCAGATCGGGCCTGGCCTTTTGAATAAACCAGATCTCGTGAAATCTCCCACTACCGCTTTTCTGCCCAATGCAGCATTCTTACCGACGTTCGTTTTCACAGACGATGCATTCATTTTCGTCTATGAGCTGCAAGATGGACGGCAAACGTTGAAGTAAACATGGCTTTAATTACGAAGTCATGTTCGGCGACACTCAGCGTATGAAACTCGTCGTAGTGAAAACAGTTCGCACGAATGTGACAGCATCCATATAACTTGCGTACTGTTCTGTAAAAGCCGCTCTTTTCGTGAATGTTTGGCTGCGCTTGCGTAGCCTTTCGTCTGAAACGAATGACGAGGAATACAAGTGGTAATGTTGCTCAACTCTTGTGACATTCTTACTCACTTTACCAATTTTCAATCTAATAACACTACTGGAGATGCAATGCGTTTCGCCTGAAAGCCGGGTAGAACAAAACTACGAGATGCCTGGTAAACTTACCTCTCTGTCGCGCGCGAGTACTACCCATCGAGCAGCGCACACCATGTCGAGGCGCACGAAATAAAAGTGTGCCACGTACCCGTAATTCGTTGAAAAATAGTTATTTGTGGGTGGTCTCCAAATCTGTGCAAGTATAAAAGTTGCAAACAAATGCCCCCTGGCAAGCAAGTGGCAAATTTTCTTTTCGTCACGAGTTATTTACTGCGACCTAAGTAACGTTTGAATCTTATCACTTGATCTCGCTTCTCCTAAGCCAAGCGTACTTGTTTCTCATCTTGCATAGCGACGTCTGTGTATATGCCTGATTTGACGCATTCAGATTTCAAGTGGCTGTAAGTGCTCGCCGGTGAGAAACTCGGCGACACTGTACGCTCTTCCGCTAGTAACAACGGTGAACGCTTATTTCTGTGCTCTCTGCTCGCATTACGTTAAGCTTAGCACAAAAAAAAAACGAACACAGTGTTCAGTCAACATTTCTTGCGTTTATCTAGTTGGCGCCGAAAGCTGTATTAACAAAGAAATGAAGCCACTAAGCTGTCAGCTAGTATAGTAGGTTGAGTACTCTAAACCGACTACGTATAAGCCTGTAGCGTTTCACCGTTTTGCAAAACGACCAGAACATCAGCCTCAGGTCACTGAATGCTTTGATTAAATTAGAATTTTAATGAGAGGTCAATGCACGTTTGCGGTCATGGCATTGCGGCCGCAGCTGAGGAACGAATAACTGAGAACCACAGGAAATGAAACTCCACCTATTCCTATTCCTATTAAAGCGTGAATGCCCTTTTAACTGACGTAAACGAATATGCCAATCGTTTCAATGGCATTTCTAGGCCAAGCCTTATTGCAGTACAGTTGCTAACTCACTGCATAAAGTACAACGCAACACATTACAGTAATGTACCACCAGTGCGTTACTGAACAGTATCTATCATGATCGATTTCCACCCTGCGAGAAAGTCGCCCAATCTCATGACAAATAAATGTTTTATCTCTCTCTTTCTCTCTCTCTCTCTCTCCATTGCAGTGGAGCTTCAACTTGGTAACCATAGCGCAGGAACCTGAAGAACGAATCCAGAACTTCTCCAGAATTCGAAACTGCTTGACGCATTACTTACAAGTTAGCGTGCGCCGGCACGCTGATTTGTCTTATCGAACAAAAGACGCGCCCATCTATTTCTGGAAAGGAAATGAACAAAAGAGCTTTCTTTAGTGAAAGTTTCGTATAATCGCAGAGAGGCACCAAACTGGGCTTCCCGGGAAACAATCTTTGAAGACAAGGTCTTCTTTGAAGATTTCAAATTGTTTAGAAATTTGTGGGATTAGATTATCTAGCGGGGAGGAAGCAGCATCACAGGGTACAGTGCAGCATTTTGTACCCTGCAGCATCACAGGGTACACGTTGTGATTGATTGATTGAAAACTTTATTATTCCACCGAGCTGGGGTGCTCCCCTCTTACCCTACACGCAGGTAAAGGGGGAGGACGAAGCAGTCCCCGCGCGTTGAGGGCGGTGAGTCGTAAGGGCCTCAACAGCCAGGCGGATTGCTCGACGCTGGTCGTCTTCAGCCTCGCTCTGGTGCAAGGCCTCCCACTGTCAAGCTTTTCCTTGGCCCCTGGGGAGCCAGCACACTCCCTGCATGGTCTAGCGTACCTTTGTGATCTTTATCTGTTGTGACTTGCGGACGCGCGTTCATGCTTAAGACTACTGTCTCATTTTGTCTCTTTAAGATTGTCACTCGCTGTATTCACGATCACCAGATACGTTTCCAGACCCCTAGAAATGTTTTCGTTTCCTTTGGAATTTATTTCTTTGCTGAGGTGCATCTGCATATCCTTTCCATTGAAGAAATGCATAGGATGCCCACCTCGATCACTTTCAGTATTTCTTAACACTGTGGTTTGCTGTTGCGCCCTTATTTTGTCTATGTGTTAGTCTTGACGTGTGAGGCCCTAGCCGGTGGATTAGCCCCTTGTTGTAACTGCATGACTTGGCATACATGAATGAACACAAAAAGATTCCTCTGGCGATAGCCGAGCACCGTCTGTGGAGTTGCAGGTGCACATGTCTCCCTTTAGGGAAACCCAGCTCTCCAGTAGTGCGTTAGTTTTTACTTATTCCTCTAAGCGCATTTTGCGCAGCATTATAGCTGTTAGACCATGCCTACGTGTTTCTAGTGGTAGTTTTCTAGCTAATGACCGCCCTCATAGCTCCTGTCCTTGTTGACATTTCTAAAACCAAGACACCGGCAATCCTTTACGCACAAGCTCATTTATATAATGTCTGTTTGGATGATTACTTTGTTTCATTATATTTTAATTGATTGCCACAAGCATTGTTTTTGGAAAGCATTTACAATAAAATTTACTAGCGAATAGTCTGTGGTGATGCTGGTTACTCAGTGCTTTCAGTTTCTTTCTTTTTCTTTTTTGCTGTACCTGTGGAGGCTGACAAGCGGTGCGTCCTGACATGCGCCTAATTCATATTTGATCACCTCAGAGTTATTCGAATGGGCATTAAGGGGTTGTGTTTTACATGAAGCGTGTGGTCAACGTAAATGATTATTGTTGCATGCACTCAGAACTTCTAGGTATTCCTCAAAAAAGAACGCCCGCATTCTCAGGCTGTGATTTCGGATCGCACAACTCGCGTTATTTACGCACAACCCTGCATCAACACCACTAGTACAATAAATACATAGAACTACTGTTGTGCGTTTAATAGTGGGCACTCACCATGGCCTTAGCGAGCACCTACCCGAGCCGCGGAGAAAATACGCCTAAACAAACTGCGTTTTGTTTGCCTTAGGGCGCCTACGCCTTCATTCTATCGCTTGCCTTGCGTTTAATTATTTTGGGGAAATGCAATGCTCTTCATTTACAGCTCCCACCTTTATGATTGATGCACCATCCTATTTAGGAACTTCTTTCGTTTCGATTTTTATTCTTTTCTTTAACATTTACTAAACACCCTCTCTATTCGATATATGGCCCACCACGGTAGCTTAGTCGCTATGGGGTTGCGCTGCTGAGTTCGGGGTAGCAGGATTGATCTCTGCCCCGTAGGCTGGATTTCGAGGGGGGTGAGTTACGAAAACTCTTGTGTACTTAGGTTTAGGAGCACGTTAAACACCCACCAGTTGGTCAAAACAAATATGGAGTATCCCTACTACGTCGTTCCCCATAACTATATGAAGGTTCGGGCGCGTAACGCCGCAGAATTTAATTTATTTTTATTCGCTCTATGAAAGCAGCCACACTCATTGTGCATCTGCAGAAACAGCGGTAATAAAGAAGGCCATACCAATTGCGCATTGTTGTAGGGACACGTCCGAAAGAGGTATAACCGGAAAAGCAAAAAGAAAAAAAATTGGAGGTTGCAAGCTCTTACTTTGTGTACTTCAGAAATTTGTCTAAAAGAGTTCTAATAGCGCGCATCATCCTCTACATAACATATGCAGGTCTTCCAGGAAAACGAACAAATATCTGGAGAAGTCTTTAATAGGATCCTAAGGACTGAATAATTAGCTTTTGTACGGTTGATGAAATCGTGCAATCCGTCATATTAGCGAAATAAGCAACGTTTTGCAATAGATTTAATTGTCTCGACTACTGCGTGCTAACTTCTATAAGTGGCATAATTGTACGAGGGGCTTCAATCAACTGAGCAGACCTATTCCTAATAAACTTTCACCATTGAATGTTTGGCTAGAAAATCACTAGCTTGTTAACTGTCAGTTTTTTTTTTTTTGTTTTTTTACAGAGGACTGTATCCCGGGAAAGAACTCTGAGAGTTGACCTCTGCCTGACTGATGAAACAACAGCGATGTCGAGCCACGAAACGTACTGTGTGCACAACTACGAATGTGCGTCGTTTCTGAACTGAAAATTGCCTACGTAAAGCAGTTTCGCCTAGCATTCACTGCGTGTTTTGAAACCTGGCACTGGCTGCAATATTACCATGCCTTCTCTGGCTTTCCGTGAGAGAATGTTTGCTTATTTGCTGGCTTATTTGCCAGCTGGTTCCCTAGACAAGTGGTCCATCTTTGCATATTCACCCGGCGTGCAATCTTACGAAGTCCTCCAGGCGTGCAAGCGTGCAAGGTCAATGCGTATTTTCTGATCACACGCATCGCACTAGCCGAAATTGGGAAGCGTGCCTTCTTGTTAGAGAGAGCTGGCCGAAACTACGCCGAAACCATGCTGGCCCGAATTTATGGGGGGCTGCGCCGCTATTAGCTCACATCCATTCTCGTTTCGTTAAGCACACCTAATTTTCCGTCCTGATCCAACATTTTTTTTTCTGCTGCAAACGGTATGCTGTTTACGGTAAAGGACTTACAGGTCCCGCGACAGGAGATCCGATGACGCACTGTGGTGACGCATAGACACCCTCATTATGTTGTGTATATGGCAAAAAGACAACGGCAATTTTCTTTTTCAAGAACACAATCACCCTTATAAATGCTGTCAAACGTTTGCACAAGCTGAAACTGCACGCGGGCCAAGACGAAAAGCCTTCAGACAAGACCAACTGTTTTAGTGGTGCCACAACTGCAGATATTACAAAACATCATGCTGCAATTTAAGAAGAAAGCATGTTTTTGACGAAATAAACTAAAAATCGTAAAATATGACAACTATTTTTCGAACATATGATCCTGTGAAATGCTACTGAATTTGACTATGACTATGACAAGACTATGAGGAATATTAAATTTATTATAATTTTTGCTGTTCTTTTTTCTTAATTGGAAGTTACTGCCGTCCGTTTGGTTGCCATCTGCTAAATAACTGGAATGCTTCATTTAGTCTCACATCATCCTAGACTCAGTTCGCAATTTACGTTGTGCAGAAGCCGATGAAGTATTTCCTTGCAGCCAACAGCTCCAATAAACAAATAAAGAAAGAAACCAACTCTGGTATTTTTTTCTTGCCTCTCAACTGTAGCAGGGTTTAGATGCGGGCTAGTTGGTATTCCATTGAAAACTTTCCATTGCAAACAAAAGGACCGAAAGAACGACGACGACAAGCGCTGCACAGGGCCCGAAGTGCAAGAAGTTGAATGGCGTTGTATAAGTGACTCAGGTCACGAATCACTTTCTTCTTTTCAAGTTTGGTCGCAGATAGAGACAATACCATCATGTTTTCCAGACTTCAGCGCTACCTTAAACATCGCATGTAAACGAACACATCAAAGGAGTGAAATGACGAAAGCTACTTTCGCTCTCGTCAAAACGGTAAATTCAAAAGCAGCCTGCAGGGAACTACACCAATTCACGTTTGTTGTCTGCATAGACCCCTAAATTTATTCTAGTATATTAAAAAAAAACAGACCATATTGCTATTCACTTTCTCTATAATATATATACACATACATATATATAACATGTTCACTTTTTCCACAACCATACATCCACTTACCGCAGAAAAAAAAAAAACGTTTAACAAGTTGAAAAGAAATGAATACCGTTATCCGCACAGAGCATCACCCAGTAGAATGTCCCTTCAAGAAAAATAACATAGCGCTTTGTTTTGAAAAGCTTCGAAAGCAAGACTTCTGTCATAGCCTGATGAAAATGCATCTCTAACTTATTCTCAAGGTTAAAAGTGAGCAGTAGGCTGTTGGTCGTCAGTTGAGGTTGGGCAAAGACCTAGTGACACACAAATGTATTAATGAACGCGCAGCTACGAGACATGGGGAAATAATTCTAAAGGTAACTCAAACCGGCTGCATTCAATGCATCAGGGCATTCTGCCCAGAACGATTGTTTTGAATGATTTGCATCACCTTCCTGTAATACGCTGAACGTATATATTATGCCTTTTCTTCTATAGACCCCATAGGCTCAGCTTCGTGCGACCTGTTTGAATCATAGGACAGGTGCCAGAGCTACGCTACAAGTTTAGTCATTGCCTGGAGTTCATCCGTCATCAGACTGAGTCCACATAATCAATAATAATCAATCAGAATCAATTAATGAAGCCACTCCAGGCACGAGTGTCGAGCAAACTTAGTAGTAGCACAACGCAGTTGAAGTAAGCTCAAGAAGATTCGAGCATGCATCCAAATATCCCTGTATGGTAGCTACGTAATAATTTTGAAAAAAAGATAGAGATAGAGTATACGAGCAATGCATGTCTGCACAAATACAATACGTTGCACGCTATTTGTGCAAATAGCGAAATGTGCCGAAATGTTTTGTAAAGATAGGCTATAAGCAGCCCACCCTAAGAACTAGTGAAATTACAAAAAGAATGGAGTATCAGTCAAGCACTTTTGTTCCCGAATTTTCAAGCTTCTGAAGCTTTCTTGTTGCAGCGGACTCTCTCTGGCGCTATTTTTTGAAAGCCATATTGATCTTATTTAAGTTCAGCATAAGCCGTGCATAGCAGAACTGCTGCAGCAGGTCTATGCGACACTTTTCTGAGCAAAAGGATTCTTAGGGTAGACTGCTGTTTAGTTCATCTTTCAGTACAATGGCTACACCACACAAGCGCCCGACCACGCCAACGTGCTCCAGAAAACATTTATCCATCTTACTCCTCCGACAATAGAGTGCCAACTAGCTCTCCAAGAGTTTGTAGAATTCTGTGCTCACATGATACCTCAACTTCTCTAGTGCTTATCCTGTGGTAGTTTTTCAGCGGCTCTTTGCTGACTTCTTATACATGTATCATTCCTCAGCCGTTTGATGACGGCTCCCGTCTCTGGTGGGAGAATTTTCTGCTTTCAGCTTTGCTGAGGCGGTGTAGAACCTGTAAAACCAGATGCATGACTAGAGCATCTAGTTATGCTAGTTGGTAAATCTTCGCCAAAGATGCACGTTCTGTAAAAAAACACTACACACAGGCACACAGGACAAGCGCAGTGTCCGGTCTACCCCTAAGTCTCATATTGCTTTGTAAAGTGAATTCCAATGGGGATAAATGCGTACCAAATGACATCGGTTCACATTTATGGAAACACGACACGAAAAGCCCGTTCAGTACCAAATTTCTAGTACAAGCGAAAAAAACGCTCCTAATAGGCTGTTCACGTATCTCTTTACGCTTAGATGCTTACGCTTAGTTTATGCTTAGTTTTACGCTTAGTTACATGCGGGCAGCTGTGCTCATCATCAAGCCCGCGTTGATATAAACAGAAGTTCATGCGATGGACCCTTTTTCATCCCATATATTCATTTATTGTTTACACGTTACGCCACCACATATATGCGAGCTATTCCACATAAGATATGTGACACTGATATTATATTATATCAATTACAACCTAATCAACAACCTAATCAATCAACCTAATATTATTTATAAAAAAGGATGGAGGACCCGCTGTTTTATGTTACCAGGAAAAATAGCAAAAAAAATTTACGGGTTCATGAAAAAACCGTCGGCACAACTTGTGTACTTACGATGTCTTTCCCGGCCCAATGCTTCCGGCGATGTCAAACGCACCTCTACACTGCCGTCTGCATCAAGGCCAGATGGTCCAGGCAACGGGAAAGCAGGGTGAACTGACATCTGGCTGGAGTCTAGAAAAAGACAGAATATAGAGTGCCATGTATTCATATTTGCCCGCAAGACACGCAATAGCTCGGGGCAACACTACCAGCACGCATACAAACAATCAGTCTAAAACGTTTGGTAGTAAGTTTGTAGATTACGTGAGCCGCATGCTGACCCAGTTTTTATGTGAACTACTTACAATGTATAAAAATATCCTGCAGGAGGATTGAAAAGCGGGCGACTGGAAACCTATACATTCTTGAGCAGCGCACACACAAAATAAACACGTGGAAAAAGAGAGAACAAGCGATGGTCCTCTCCTTGTCTTGAAGTGTCCCTCTTTTCTTGAAACGAAGGCTGGTTACAGCTTCTTTCTGCCCTTAACTTCTCTATTCACTACTTTTTCTTTATCAATAAATATGGCACTGAAATCTTGCGACGATTCGTCTTGTAGTTCGTACCGCTGCACCCCCCCCCCCCCACCCTCAAAAAAAAAAAAAAACAGCACTCCATGCATGCCCACTGAAGGCCTCGAAGAAGCGAAAACCAACCAATGCTCGTCGTTTACTTTCAAATATGTAAAAACTTCCATGGTATGTTATATATCACACGTTGCTTTTGAACAAAAACTTACCGTAACGTAGACGAGACAGCGATTATGGGAATCGAAGCGGATGTGACTGCGCTAGGGCCACTTTCTGAAAAAAATGCAAGAAATAAGTAAAACCGAAGATTACGTATTGCACGGATGCTTTAGCAAATCTTAGAACTGCTTTGTAAAATGGTGCTTTCAATCCATGCTGTTCAGTGCTGGTTAAACATTGCTCCAGGATTTCAATTAGAAATCGGCCTCGAAAATTAATTGAATAAGCAAACTTCCAAGTTTTGGTGCTACTAATATTCATATCATAAGAAGCCAACAAACACTGACACCAAGGACAACATAGGGGACATTACTTTTGCTTATTAAATGAAATAAAGAAACGATAAATTAACGGATATTAAAGTAGATGAAAAAACAACTTCCTGCCGGTGGGAACCGAACCCACAACCTTCGCATTTCGCGTGCGATGCTCTGCCAATTGAGCTACCGCGGCGCCGTTTTCACATCCACTTTCTGGGGTATTTATGTGTCCTAGTAGAACCCCGGGAGTGTTAGCCAGCGCCACCACTCACAGACCTTGGCGGCGGACGTGGAACGTCCTTTTTGCCGCAGGCGTCACGAGAACGTGATCGTTCTGGGTGAAGGCAACTGGTCAATAAACCTACATATGCTACCTGAAGGCATCAATGTTGCCGGATTCGAGTTGTGGGTTCGGTTCCCACCTGCGGCAAGTTGTTTTTTCATCCATTTTAATATCCATTAATTTATCGTTTCTTTATTTGATTTATTAAGCACAAGTAACTTCCCCTATGTTGTCCTTGGTGTCAGTGTTTGTTGGCTTCTTATGATATGACTAATAAAAATCGGGCCCCTCGGTTAACCCCCTTTCTTCTCGTTAATATTTATGTAGCATGTTAAGCGTTGCTGGTTTCCCAATAGGGGCCTGAGAAGACTACGCTTTTAAAAAATTTTGCACCCTCTGGCGCTAATCTTGCCCCACAACAATGAAATGCATCTGCCTTGCTTGCGTTTCCTATCGTGAAAACTGTGAGCTCGCTATTTTCCTGTTGAGAATGCTGTGTCACGCTGATAATGCGCAAGCCATTCGTGACCTGCGTGACCAGGAAGTACCGGGCTTCTCCCTTCATTAATGAAAGAAAATGTGGGCAAGACGGATGACGATTATCGTTGTGGAACAAGATACACTCCAAAGGGGGCAATTTTAAGGGTGTAGGCATCAGTTCTTTAATGCTAGTTTTCTTGATCGATAAATGTTGTTGATTCATCTTGTGAATTATTAGGTAAATGAGCGCTTTATTTACTTTAACTTCATTTTTCCGCAAGATACCCATCAGAGGAAGCCCAACTTCCAATAGTTTAAAGCTGCTGGGCAAATGGGCATTGGAATTTTCGCTCCAGTAGAATTAATGCTTATACAGCTGCAACCAAACTCGGGGACAACACGGCAGCGCGTGGCAAGAAGCGGAGTGGCAACAACTAGCGCCAAGCGTGGCATGACTTTTTGCGAACGTCAATTCGCTCGTTGTCAGCGAAAACTGCTCAAATTTTAAGTTTATCCAATAATCGGGAACATCGTGCACCGCTGATGAGCAACCGATAAAGGACAAGTTACAAGCATGCTGTTTCTTGGCGCATGCGGAGATCACTTCTCTCCGTAATGTCACATGGCACCCGGCGCCGTTGCAGACGACATGGAAATGACTGAGCTCGCCGTGCTCGTCGCAGTTGTGCCGTGCCCTGTCAGTTGGTTTCTGTACGAATATAATGAACTACAGAAGCACATATATTCGAAATCACTGAACTTGTTTTCCATACCTACACCGATCGGGATTTCCCTTCCAATAGTCCTCCCGGCCGACCACAACGATCTGGTTTTGGCCGGGTCGGCGTTGTCCCTTTCTGTAAAGTGGTCCGAGAAGAGGCCGCAGCCGTCGTACATCCGCTCCCGTGTCAGCCCCGCCAGGCCTTCCCTTTAGCGTAGTCTTGTCACGTTTTGCACCTGGAAAAAAGGACAAAATACTCAGTGGTCATGATTATAAAATACCTAAAAGCGAAACCAAAGTTGGGATACGAAGAAGCGATGAAAAATATTATCTTTCTAGGCACAGGATCAAAAGTGAAGCACACCTCGGTAGTCACTCCGGTCGCTCCAATTTATTGTTTTTAATTCAAAATGGAAACGGTAACTACTACGTAATTCATTTTCTTTTGCTGCTGCTGTGTTTATGAACATTCGAAGCTGGTAATGTCTCAACAAAAAACTCGTCAGCAGAATGTTCTCCAGCGTAACAAGCTTCTGCAGCAAGCATTCAAATAGCTTGAGTGAATATAAATGGCAAGCTTTTTTTTATTCCTGAAAAAAAAAATGAATACCAACCACTTACATATAGTATGAAACAAAATTTCCATCTTGGCATCAGCTAGCACGATTGGGTCATGACCAACTGTCAAATGATAGATTCAGTTTAATACTTGCAACAGTGCCGAAAAATATGCCACTTCAAATAAAAAACGATATTCTCTAGGAAGAAAGCGCGGAAGGTCTTTGATTTTATAATATAGCTGTTTTGATAAGGATAGCCCTTGTTTCCTTGATAACGGCTGCAGAAAAAGTGTTCTTACCTTTTGTTCGCAGGGAAAAAGAAAATTTCGCCCTGTTGTTACTCCCCGAGTCGCCACAACACAGCCGCGCAGCCAGCCGTATGTCTTTTCCTCGGTTCTTTTTCCGTTATTTCCGAAACATTCGCTGGCACAGAAAAAAATATTTAACCACAGAGCATACGAGTAAACTTACATGTGTATTGAAAGCGATGTGTATTGAGGAGCAGACCGACAGAACGTCAGCCCAAGCGATAACAGCGATAGAGCCACCCGTTGGCGAAACAAACTGAAGGAATTAAATGCCAGTATAGAACGCCAAAAAAGGAAATGAGCAAAATACACTTTACTTTTACGCATAAGTGCATGACTTTATTGATATGTAGGTTGAAAAACAGCCAAACATGCAAAAGTTATGTAATTTTTCGTTGGATACCAGAAAATAATGGCGACGCTTTATTGCCAATACCGAAACTAGCCCAACAGTCCAGGAACTCCTTTATGTTTGCCATATCTCACACCAGACTACGACCAGAAGGTGAGGGCACGTGATCTTGTCTTTGTCTCTGGTCTTCGTCCCAGTTACCGCACGTTTTAACCGACGTATACATCACCTACTAGCAGCCCGTCGGCATCGAACGGCGTTTAAATTTGCAGCGTATCAACGAGTTCAAATTTTCCCTCGGGGCACTTCTAACGGGCGTTGACGGGACAGTGATGAAGGCGTAACTAAATTGGCACCGTAACCGTCTGCGATCGCAATAAAGCCTTACAAACAAAGCTGGGATTCTGCAGGGCGCTTTCTCTGAGCTTTATAATATACAGTTGGATCATATTAGGAGTACTAGTCCACGCGTCCAGGATAAATTATCGTGCACGTGAGGCATTTTCAAGTCCAGCGTCTCGGTAAATTTTTTGGCTGGCGAAGATGCGCATAAGCAATAGTAATTGTTGCAATCTCTCGGGAGCGTCCAATACACGGACATTCCCGCGAAAGTACAGAAAAAGCACATTACACACCTTGTCCGTACCTATTCCCCCCAGCTCACCTCTCTACCAGCTAAAAGTCTGCAGACATGTCCTAGAACGCCTTCTGTACTCTCATCTTGTTCGCAAATGAAGTCAAAGAATATTTTTACGGCTTCCTAGGTTCATTTTTTTTCTCGCTGCATGGCTCGCGAAAAGAATAATGAAATTTTAGTATTTTACACTCAAGAACCACAGTCTGAATATGAGAAACGCCTTAGTCGGGCACTCAGGATAAATTTTCACAACCTGGGGTTCTTTAACTTACACCCAATGCAGGGTACAGGAGCATTCTTGAATTGCACCGCCATCGCAAAGCAACGACCGTGGCTGGATTCAACACCACGACCTCGTGCTTAGTAGCGCGACAACATAGGCTCGTGGAAAGGACCGCATCGCGATCACGGTGGATAGTTGCTGTACCCAGCGGCGTAGTCCACTGCTTCTGCGCTGCATGCGGTCAGAGGCCTGTCCCGAAGCGCACGTCGTTTGGTACTGAGTCAGTTCTTATTTCGCGCCTGTTACATTTAAACTTATTGGGCTGCGCAGTAAAAGCTCAAACGAAGTGGGTAAGTTATGTTGGGAGAGTGAATGAACGTACAATGTTTCTTGCTGCAATAGGAGGTTTTCACAAGCGGTCATTTATGTCGTCTGCTCACACGCTGACGGCACAGTGCGCGGCGCTCGCAGTCACGACAGTTGTCCGAGTTCCTGTAATTTCCTTAGACGTTTAAGGAGCGAAGGGAATACTGCGGGTGATGTTCATGAATACAAAGTTCGTGAGACTCCGGGACAGAGTGAAAGTGCTTCTGCGCAGAAGAAAAGAAGCCGAATGAGCACTACTTGCTTTGGGCCGAATTGTAAGTGCGGCTACAAATGTGCGAGCCCCCAGGCGAAAATATCATTGGTTTCAATGCGCTGAGACCCAGAACATTCCGAGAGACGTGAGCCTGCCCTTCGCTGTGCTGACCAAACCGCATTAGCTTGTGCCAGCCCCACTTGAAAGAGCGTTTCATCGAGCGTATGATGGGCCGAAAGATTGTGCATATTCCGGTGGCGTATGGATGGCTAATGAGTCACACTGTTCCTTCGATGCTACCCGACGCTGCAGCGCACATACCGAAGAAAATTTCTCCAAAAAGAACAAGCAAGGCTCCGACGGGATGTCGGCCGTTAAAATAACCCTGAAGAGACAGTGAGCCAAGATTACATACTCTTGAAGCAACTATGTTGCGAATGAAAATGTCGCCCGTTCTACAGTTGCAGAATGAGTATTTGTGCACTAGTGAAGAAATGAACCTACTGAAAGGAGGCCGGCGAAATGATTCTGTGTACAGAAAATTAAGCTAGAATTGCAGCGGCCGCGGTTCACGAGTACCGAGTGGTAGACGCCCTGCCGCTGGTACAAGTCATCGGTTGTCAGCAACACAAAATTGAAGTTACGAAAAAATCGAAGTTAAGAACAGCATCATCAAGCTAATAAAGCTAATATATTGCGCGTCTGCACTTCCTTAATTGTGAACAAGAACTTGGCGCCTTAGCGTAGTCCAGAAAAGAAAAAGCACCTTACTGCATACACTACCACATTCCTTGTGTGCGCTGTGATTCAGTGCCGTGTTTGATTTAAAGCTCTAGTTGCCGCAAAAGCTTGGTGTTTCTGGTTTGCATGTGTGACCGAAGAATTAGCTTAACCAACCATTGCATTCAAACACAGGTGTATGTGATCATCCAGAGTTTAAACTATTATTTTGTTTGTTACAAGCTATACTACTCTTATCATACATCATTGAAAAACGCAAGAATTTGCTTTTGTTTCTTTTTTGTCAAAAACAACTTATTTTGCATTTTCAGAACATATCATTAATTTATATTGCAAGCGTGTCTCATTTATAATAGTCGCAATACGTCCAGAGAAATTGGACTAGCGGATTTTAGTTGTAGGGATATCAATATTTATTCTGGTGTATTTATGTCCCTCGAATGCAAATAATTTTTTGCGCATTCCGTGGTATTGGAATTCACCTGGCACAAGTTGCCTTTCGCATAAAACCCTTACATACTAGCTATTCCGCAAAGCAAACTTTCGCTTTCCTCGCTTCACAACAACACATGAAGGGCTATTTCGTCCATGCAGACTTGCTGCTTCTCCTCGTAGACTCAAGTGTAACGTGAATACTGACTATATATTTTTGCACCTGAAACGGGGAAACAAACAGGGTAGGGACAAGGCAAGTACATTACGTCCGCAAGTCACAGAGCTCCACTGCATTCAGAACTTTGTTATGGTGTCCCTCTGAAGATGGTTTTCAGTTTAAATACGATGTTAAATGTGCCGTAGTTCCACTTTAATACCGCCGCAGCAGCACGCGACGGGCGCCGCTTGTGGCAGGCTTCTGATCGCAGCGCCACGTTTGTCGTCATGAAGCGGAGAAAAGCTGAACTACACTTCACGCTCGGCCAGACGGTGCACCTACCCATCTGGCCACTGTATCGAGATCACACATGCCGGCTGTAGTCGAGTGACCGAGCTGATGAATGTTGTCCGAAACAAAACCAGGGTCAAGTAAAAACTCCGCTACCCATGTGGGTTTATTCACCAGCTGCAGCAGACGAGAAGCAATGTCGAGCAGCTGCTCTGGACGCTGACTTGAATGCTGATTTGACGGTAAACAGATGCCAGTTGATTTTAGGCAGCTTAACGATTGCCGCAGATTAGGACATAAGCAATCCTCTTACAGTATTCATAAACAAGGTCACGTACTACTTATAGAACTGAAAGATCAGCATCTGGCCTCCGTAAAGTGCATCTATGAGGACATTATAGTGGAACAGGCAAAGTGAAATCTACAAGATTTCAGCTTCGATAGCTTCGATACTGTGGTTGTATCATCGTGTATTCAATGCCACTTTTCAGTAGAAGTGCGACGCGACCGCACCTTGAACTGCGGTTGCAACGAACCAAGTCATCCGAAATCTGCATAACGTCAGAAAGAATGCTGTCACCATGACATGACTCAGTAAGGCATGTTATGTTTGGGTTAGACGCGTGAATAAGGCATTCCAGATCTTCGGATCTGTGCAAAATGCCTCTCGCAAACATTCAAGAATAAAGAGGGGGGGGGGGCTCTAAGGTAGCGTGTTTCGGCAGGCACTGAGTCGGCCGATTGAGAGGACTCGCATTCTCGATAGCTGTACAAAGATGAAACGGATGGCGTTCCATTCGTTTCTTGTTGACTATGGTGGTCTCACAACCCAAGCATGTGGAGAGCCTATTTGATATTTTCAGCACCGTAAAGGGAAACCACCAGAGTTATCGATGACAGCGCGCGATTTAGCTGCAGTAGTGAGCCCTGGCCAAAGTGCATTCATGAAATATCTCACACATATTTAATGCGAGTGGTCATAAAGGTATACATTATAATGGCGTATCTATTAAAGACGAGTTGTTAAAAGGTTGTAAGTTTTCTACATGCGCATTTAAGGAATGATGTTTGTGTTACCGGAAAAATAAGGACCATGCTGTTGACACAAAACACCAAGTACCACACCTGTAGTTCTAGAAGCTAAGCACGTCTTTCTCAAGTTCTCCGGCGATATCTCACAAGTCCTTACGTGTCTTGAGTGGAGATCAAATGCTCGAGGGCATGTTCCTGCTATTTGCAGTGAAGTGTTTTTTGTGTGGTGTGCTGGTCTTTTCCATCCTACCAAAATGTTGACCATCGGAAATTCCATACAGAGTGCAACAAAAGCGTAATTTCAGAATTATATAAGAAACATAAAAATAACTTAATACTCAAGCAGTTACCTGCGTCCTTGTGGTTGAGTGTCCCCACTAAGCGGCGTGCCCGGACTGTTTTCTTACACACATAACTCGAGGGTGACCGCGAGAGCGCTCTAAAAATATTAGCTACGACTCCGGAAAATAATAAACAAAATGTTGTTACTTTTTATGACCAACCAGCAAGGACCATTTTTATCGTCGGATAACTTTCCTGAGGAAACTTTTGCGAAGGAAGTATCTTCTGACGAGTGGTTTTGAACGGTAGTAAGGCGCTTAAGTTTTGCTTCGTGTCTTCATCAAAATAATATCAAAACAAGAGATTTTTATTTTCTGTGTACTTTTAGGCAATTTCGATCGTGAATGCTGGTGTGCTCACAAACCTGGAAAGCCGTGAATAGCACCAACAGAGAAGCTGAAACAACCGAAATGCCTTTGTTTGACCTCTCTTGAGTTGGACGTCTGGTGATGGTGAAAAAAAAAACTTTTTTTTTTATTTCTTGGGCAGTAACATTGCGCCGTTTTGACATAAGATACTAAATAAAGAGCTATATCATAAGAAGCCAACAAACACTGACACCAAGGACAACATAGGGGAAATTACTTGTGCCTAATAAATGAAATAAAGAAGCGATAAATTAATGGAAATTAAAGTGGATGAAAAAACAACTTGCCGCAGGTGGGAACCGAACCCTTAACCTTCGCATTTCACGAAGGTTGTGGCAATTGGTAGAGCTCAATTGGTTGTGCCAATTGGTAGAGCTCAATTGGTAGAGCATCGTACGCGAAATGCGAAGGTTGTGGGTTCGGTTCCCACCTGCGGCAAGTTGTTTTTTTCATCCACTTTAATTTCCTTTAATTTGTCGCTTCTTTATTTCATTTATTAGGCACAAGTGATTTCCGCTATGTTGTCCTTGGTGTCAGTGTTTGTTCGCTTCTTATGATATGACTAATAAATATCGGGCGCCTCGGTTAACCCCATTTCTTCTCGTTAAATAAAGAGCTGCTACTTCATTGAAGATCTTGCAAACGTTTGTGATTTACGGTACCTGTGCGTTTGCATGTATGCGTTATATAGTCTCGTAGAGCGTAACACTCGAAAGGACAATGAAAGGCTTCGTTGCGATGAATGCCGCAGAAGTCCATCAGATATTTCTTCCCTTGCTTCATCACTATAATCACCCTCCTTCAGCTTAAACAAACGATGACAAGGAATAAAATCCTTCAACACTTTTAGTGTGCGAGGGATGCTAGTCCTGTGCACGAGAGATTAGTTGCAACTACTCAATCATCAACTACCAAATATATTCCGAAAAGAATGACAAATATCGCCTGCCAATATTCTCACATCTGCAGAAACTCTTCTACTAAGACGTGTACGTGTCGTGATCGTGGTCAGTGGCCCGCACATGAGTAAATGTATATGCGAGCTGTAGATACAGGCTGCGCAGAAGTCGCTGCCTAGAAATCTAGAATGTGTGGTGTCTATACATATCATGAGAAGCCAACAAACGAAGAGACCAAGGAAAACGTAGGGGAAATTACTTGTACTTACTAATTGAATTAAAGAAAGGATAAATTAATGGCAATGAAGGTGGATGAAAAAACAACTTGCCGCAGGTGGGGAACGATCCCACGTCTTCGCATTAAACGCGCGATGCTCTAACCAATCGGGCTACCGCGGCGCCATTTCTCCACCCAACTTCTTGGGTGTTTATGTGTTACTACCAGAACTAACCCTGGGAGTGTTAGCCAGCGCCACCACTCATAAACCTTGGCGGCGGATGTGGAACATCCTTTTTGCCGCAGGCGTCACGAGTACGTGACGTACTCGTGACGTACTCGTGACGTGAGTACGTGGGTACGTCACGTACTCGTGACGCTTGCAGCAGAAAGGATGTTCCACATCCGCCGCCAAGGTTTATGAGTAGTGGCGCTGGCTGACACTCCCAAGGTTAGTTCTAACAGTAACACATAAACACCCAAGAAGGTGGGCGGGGAAACCGCGCCGCGGTAGTCCAATTGGCGAGAGCATCGCACGCTTAATGCGAAGACGTGGGATCGTTCCCCACCTGCGGCAAGTTGTTTTTTCCTCCACTTTGCCTGCCATTAATTTATCATTTCTTTCATTCAATTAGTAAGTACGAATAATTTCCCCTATGTTCTCCTTGGTGTCTGTTTCTTGGCTTCTCATGACGTGATGATTGAAACTCGGGCCCTTCCGTTAACCTCCCTTCTGCTGGTGTCTATACAGTGTGTCCCAGCTATCATACATAGCCTTTTTAAAAGAGACGGGCCATTTTACCTGAAGATAACCAAGCGCAATTTCCCAGTCGAGAAGAGTAGCCGCCAATAATTTTTTATTTGCGGCATTCGATTAATATTTATTTTGCGAAGAGCAATTTTTTTTTAATTCCTGCTTTGAATGCCGTGCTAGCTGTCAACGAAGAACTTGCAGGAAACACAAAGAAACTTAAAACTGGCACGTTTTCAGCCAGGTAAAGCCGCGATAAAAAGTTTGGGGACCAAAGCTGCCGTGATTTTTTTTTCTCTTGCAGCCTGAGCATTCCGGCTGAAATCAAGAGCGCGCGCGTACGCGCGCATGTTTGTCTAATACAGTGTATCAAACGAATTGCGGCCCGCGGAGGTGCACAACTATATATTTTAATTTCTTGCTGGTGCCGTGCTCCCCAAATTTCTGATCGCGGCTGTACGTTTGCGGTAGATATTTTTCCGGCTGAAGAAGAAAGCCCGTAAAAAATGACAAATATCATGTGGCTAACCCACCACCCACATAAAAAAGCAGGGAAAGAGAGGAAAAGCAGAGAGGTCAACCATATGTCAGTTTTCGTTTTGCTGCACTGCACTGGGGTGAGGGAAAAAGGCAAAGAAAGGTAAAAAACTTTCGGTGAAGCGTGTAAGAAAGCAACATTTTAGAATACTAGGGATAACCTCATTGCAAATTCCGGCAATAAGCGCGAAATTTACCCCTCAATTACAGGCACGCCGCTTGCGATTCATTTCAAGCAGTTCCAAATTGATTTATTTGAGTTTTCGCCTTCAGAAGACTTTTGTAGGGACCCGCACAACATACCTTCACAGTGCCAGATATATGCTAGCGACGAAGGCATCATCATCATCATCATCATCATCATCATCATCATCATCATCATCAGCCTGGTTACGCCCACTGCAGGGCAAAGGCCTCTCCCATACTTCTCCAACAACCCGGTCATATACTAATTGTGGCCATGTCGTCCCTGCAAACTTCTTAATCTCGTCCGCCCACCTAACTTTCTGCCGCCCCCTGATACGCTTTCCTTCCCTTGGAATCCCTTCCGTAACTCTTAATGACCATCGGTTATCTTCCCTCCTCATTACGTGTCCTGCCCATGCCCATTTCTTTTTCTTGATTTTAACTAAGATATCCTTAACTCGCGTTTGTTCCCTCACCCAATCTGCTCTTTTCTTATCCCTTAACGTTATACCAATCATTCTTCTTTCCATACCTCGTTGCGTCGTCCTCAATTTAAGTAGAACCCTTTTCGTAAGCCTCCAGGTTTCTGCCCCGTACGTGAGTACTGGTAAGACACAGCTATTATACACTTTCCTCTTGAGGGATAATGGCAACCTGCTGTTCATGATCTGAGAATGCCTGCCAAACGCACCCCAGCCCATACTTATTCTTCTGATTATTTCCGTCTCATGATCCGGATCCGTCGTCACTACCTGCCCTAAGTAGATGTATTCCCTTACCACTTCCAGTGCCTCACTACCTATTGTAAACTGCTGTTCCCTTCCGAGACTGTTAAACAGTACTTTAGTTTTCTGCAGATTAATTTTTAGACCCACCCTTCGGCTTTGCCTCTCCAGGTCAGTGAGCATGCATTGCAGTTGGTCCCCTGAGTTACTAAGCAAGGCAATATCATCAGCGAATCGCAAGTTACTAAGGTATTCTCCATTAACTCTTATCCCCCATTTTTCCCAATCCAGGTCTCTGAATACCTCCTGTAAACACGCTGTGAATAGCATCGGCATTCTAATAACTAATAGGCATAACTAATAGTAGAACTGACAGAGGTCGATGTTTCTTCGAAAATTCAGCTCCACGCATCCCATTGCAAAATAAAGCAGCATTGCGGTAGAAAAGCGTTAACGCTGCTCCAGTAGGCACTATACTTGTCATAAATACGGCGCTATTATTTTTACAGCGAAAGCTGTATATGACTAACCTTCCCTAGTTTTTTCGGCATCCGGCAACGGAAACCGACTTAGCAATTTCTAACAAACTCATACGGGTGCGGCGGCGCAGATGTCAAAATGCGGAACAGATTAGAACGCTCGCCGTGAACAATAGCGTCACGTCAACGTTATCGCAGTACATCATAAGTAGGAGAGTTATCGGCGCTAAAAACAGCTGCGTTGTCGATGGGCCGGACACGTATAGTTCGTGCACCCGAAGAACAACATGCGTACGAGGAGTGGCAGAGAGAACAGCAACGAGAATGTGAAGAACACCGGCGCGAAACGACCACCGACAAAGAACATTCCCGCGATGCTGAATAAAAAGGAGAATCATGAGCACGGGCACCTCCGTAGGAGCAACGACGCCAGACGCGGAACGCAAAAAATGAGAACCATTCCGCTCTGTGAAGATGGAATGCCAGCGAAACCACTTTGCTTTTCGTTTGAGAGCTTTGACTGTCGTCAGCTTTCGACGCCATTCCATCTTCATAGAGTGGAATGGTTGCAATTTTTTATGCAGATATCTCTTTCGCAGAGAAATAAATACAAAAGGGAAGTTTCCGCTAGGGAATCAGTAATATCTCTAGAGTCGCTACGAAACCTTTGACACCTGAATCTGCCATTAAAAGGTACCTAGCAGTCACCTTCATCGTTATAGGCAAGCAAGTATTCCTCCACGCATCAACATTGTTATCGAACCCGGCTGCAGGTTCGCAAAGAGGTCTCCGGCGCAATTTCACATTACCGGTCTTCTCCAGATGACTCTGATGCCTAAACACTGCCAATAACTATTTCCTATATACACAGAACTATGGACTAACTCAGCACCGACGGCACTTTATTGTCGGCGTCGCGTGCTGGGTGACCCCAACAACAGCCTGAGTCGTGGTTTATTGTTATTTCTAGCTCAATTGGCGCCAACAAACCTTCCATGGAAATAAGAGTAACGGTCATCCCGTGTCTTATAGCGACGAAACTGGCTATAAGCACTTCGCCTTTTCATTTATTCACTGTTCCCAATACCATACAGGCCCACTCAAGGGTGCTGAGTAAGGGCAGTAACAGTAGCTAAAGAAAAAAAAAGCTAGCATAAAAAAGGAGTTAACGAAACAAAGGTTATAATAGTATAGTGGAACGTCATTATCGAATGTTGTCAAAGAGTGTATTTAGGCTATCACGTAATGTTTCGTGGTTTGACAATAAAAAAAATCATTGTTCAAGCGCTCCATACAGAAGTTTAACCAGCGCAGCTGAAACTTTCGGCTCCAGTTTTTATCACGTGGTCAATCCCAACGATTCATTAGACGACGACTTGGTAGGCTGCCGGATCCTCTGTACGTGGTTGCGGCTCGCGCTCGGCTTCACGTGCCTGTTCTTGTGCCCGGGCTGCAGCATCGGCACGGCGTAGACAACCTCGTTCCCGCTTCTACTCACGGTGTTCCTGATCGAAAGCTGCCTTCTCCTCGGGAGTACGTATGACGCGGGGCCTAGTCATATCGGAGCCGGAGAGAAACTTCTGAGTGGGCGCTCGGCTGAGATGAAGGGCAACGACGTCACTACTGGTGCAGCCAATGGCGCGTCTCTCTCTCTCTTTATTTCTCGCGCATGTGCAAGGGGTCGCGACGGAGGAGTTTCTGGCGTACAGGCGACGGACGGACGGACAAATTGGCTAGCCATATACAGCTTCGCTCTAAAATGAATAAATTATGGCGTTTTACGTGCCAAAACCGCGACCTGATTATGAGGCACGCCGTAGTGAGGGACTCCGGAATGATTTGAACCACCTAGGGTTCCTTAACGTGCACCTGAATCTAAGTACAGGGGTATTCTCACATTTCGACCGCATAGAAATGTGGCCGCCGTGGCCTGAATTTTATCCCGCGACCTATGACTAAGCCGCCCAACACTATAACCAACAAGCAGACACGGGGGGAACGTATCAGACAAGCCGCGTGCAAGTAATGCCCATACATTACTTGCACCTCACAACACAGTGGCCTCGCCAATAATTATAAAAAATAGAGGTAATGCGAGGTTCGCTTAAATAAGCAGCGCAAGCGAGACACTGCATCAGTCCAAAAACGAGTAATCATTTCTCAGGAGCATTCTGCCAATGGTCATGCGCCAGCGACTAACGAGATCAGACCAGATAACCATTGTGCCAGCCAATGACAGCTGAACTTTACAAGTGAAAACACTGGCGCAGCCTATTCGCATATTCGCTAGTTTGCGAACAAGTAAGCAGCGCGATGCCAAAACACGCATGAATGCGGAGATTTAAAAAAAAATCATTTAAAGATGTTGAGACGAAGCACAGCTGCGTGGTGCGCTGGGATGTGTTTGCACCATCTGTTTCATCTTCCAAGAATGAAAAGCCCGCCTGCCAAATTTGTGCCTAATTAAATTTGCCACTCTTTAGAAAATAATAAATAAGTGTGCCAGAGCAGCATATTAATATGCCTCTCTGGTGTGATGTGGAGTAACGTTGAAGTCTTTTACCGTCTAATATGATCACAACCGCCGGAAAATTCAAGGACGCCTGAAAATTAATTTACACAGTAAGCAATGAGGCTGAATGCTAGCCTGTGCGTACTAAAAAAAAAAAAAATGGGAAAGAAACATAACTGACCTAATTAAGGTCGTCCTTTGTAGCCACTCCCATTGGGATACAGAAAAGACAGAAAGTTATCGTGTTCGTAATTTTAATTTAGATGTAGATCACAGCATATCTTTAGCGCATAGGGAGGCAGTATCTGCAGGCGAGGAACAGTGATGCTTCAGCAAAAGATGGACGAAAGAAATCATAAGAGGCACTGGGCAAAGTGCATTCATACCAGAAAAAAGCTAGCCTTCCTTCAGGGCAGCAAACGATAGAAATAGCTAACACGTACGAAACAGTTTCAAGCAGAAAACGCGGCTTGAAGTGAAGGCCGCGAATAATTCGCCTGAGAAAAAAAAAATGGCCGACGACAACGGTGCTCCCTAATGTGAAATGTGAGCGCAGCTGTAGAAATGTTTTCCTTTCGTGATATATTGAGGCAAGAAATTTGAGACCAAAATCACCGCACCGACTGGCAGAGGGCCGGTGCTGTCACCGCCTTCGCAGAGGGAGGGCCAGTATGGGAACGCTGGCATGATGAGGGACATCGGGGCCAGCCCTGGAAGAAAACGACGACGAACGTGCGAGCACAGGCACGAGTGAGTTCGCACGCTTCCGCCTAGGCACATCGACGCTGGAACAGGAACAGGCGCCTTAGATGTGTGCAGAAGCATGGAGCAGTAATGTGGCCGTGGCTTGGAAGTTTTCCGAACTGTAGGTTCTTCGGTCTCCAAAGGAGTGCGTTCCCGAAACTTCTTGGCTGGGAAAGCAATTCTGAAAAGGAAGTTCTCATTCTGAGCGCTAGAAAAAAAAGAAGTGTCAGGATCCTTGATGCGCTAAAGGAACGGCTTGTGTTTCTTTTCTTGTTATTTTCTTAATTTTTTTTTTTGGAGGGGGATCAGAGTTCAAGTTGGCAACTTCTCTTTCAAATATTCAGTGTCTCTAGAGACGATGATGATGGCGATAATAATGATTATGGTGATAATGATCTCAGAAGGGTGGTATATTTGCACCTCGTGGTGTCTGGTGTTTCATGGCACTTGGTGCGTAAGTGGCGCTTTTCACAAAACGAATGCCGCACCGCAGCCGCGCCGCGAAGCACACCCTCCGGGAGCCGTGCGAGCGAGTTCCGAAACAACTGCGTCCGCTGCATAGATCGGAGGCTTGTCAAGCTCTCTTTCAACAGAAGAACGGCGCAATAAGAAATCGTGAGACCATTGCTTCGTGCCGTTCTGCACACCCAAAAGATAGGAAACGTCGTAAGGTGTCATTCCATCGTTTCCCAAATGCCAGCGAAACGAAGACGAGGCAACTATGGGCTCAGAAACTATGAATGGGTCACCCCATAATGGCAACGATGGCTCTGTGTGCGCTGCATTTTTAGTCGCACAACTACTTTTTGCCAAGTAAGAAAACTTGTATGTTTCCTCGAAGGCACAGTGCTCAAACTAAATTGGTGTGCAGCTAAAGCTCTTAATTATTTTGCTACATCGCTCCGGCTACAAATATACTTAAATCGTTAAATCAAGACCAGGCATGGTGGACGCTAGCTTGTGTTTTTGCACTAAAATGATTGGCGAGTTCTAATGGAAGCAGCCGTGGTATTCAGCATTTAACTCTCTTCGCGATTAATACGAGTGGCAGAACCTGTTTCAGCGATAACAAATCTTGCGTTTTATGAAATCGCTGCATGAATGTGTAACGTACTTCCTTAAAACTTTCTTCAGTATGTTGTTCACGTTCTTGGTCACACTGGCGGTGAGCCTCACTAATTACATGCATCTTGACGACTACCACATACGCAGAGTGGCAAGTTGCGGGCAGCTCGGATGAAGTTCACAATACACAGGTGGTTAATTTCAGCTGTATTAATGATAGCACGATTGCTTCTAGCAGAGAATAGGATAACACTGAAGAATCACTTCGGTTCAAAGATTTTTGCGTCAATTCTGCGTTTTAGGTGGAGAAGGAGGCACGTTGATTTGCGGAGGATGCTGCGCGAAGCACTGCGGACAGTGGCTATGGAATTTGACCTAGCAGCATTTTCATGCTGTTAGTTAAAAAAATTAAGTAACACGTATAATTAATAACCTAATAACTATGTGATTCGAAGAATTACCGGCAGCATAAGTAGCAGTTTTCGACAGGAAGTGCCTTCGTATTAGGGGATGACCATGCGGCTGGCGCTTTCGCCAAATACTAATTTGACTTTTTTGTTTGGATTTGAAGATATGCGAATATGTTACTTGTTTAGATCAGAAAGTTGAAGGTAGTGGTATTCGAAGACAACTTAAATTTTGTTTGATACTTCCCGACCACTATAGTGCTGTGATATTCATCATCTATGTGGACAGTGAGGACGCTAATTTCGCTTTCAAAGGCGTGAGTTTAGACCCGAAGTAGAACCCGTCACTTGACGTAGCTTACTCCGTATAGCGCGCCAGTCTAAAACTCGGCCATAGCTGAGGACAGCCGCACTCCTTCTATCAGGTGACCAAACCAAGACTGGCTTTACCCTTTCGCCCGCAACCGATCGAGTAACATGGAAGGTTCCGAAGATCACACAGGTTCAGCTTTGGGTCGAAAGTCCCTCCGCGTCCACCTCTGAATGCGAAGTTAGCGTACAAGGCGTCAAATGTAATTATCAGTATCTCGGAAGACAAACGAGTTAGTAGTATGAAACAGAATGCAGTTAACTTTGATTATTTAGTCTTCAAGCTTCAATATAAATATGCAGCGTACTCGCAAAACAAAAGCCAGAGTAATTAAAATTTTAATTCTATTGTGGCTGAGATTACATGTTCACGAAAATCGTGTCGTATTGTTGGAGGAACTCGTACCAGGCGACACAATAGTAATTTGGAATAAGTTGTCCAAGTGTCGCCGTAAATCTCCTAAACGAATAATAAATATTTTATGCACCCTGTCGCAAGAACTTCCTACGCGCACGCGGAAAGGTGAACAGCGTCCTTTCTTAAGTGTATTATTTAGTTTTCTGTTACGAGTCAAAAGCGAAATCATCTTTTCCTTATTCAGCGAGATTGGACTAGAAAAAGCTAGAAAAAGTTTACGTAAAGATAATGATTTGGTAGGCGTATGACTGTCCATCCTGTGCCCTCTATGAATGATGTGTAATAATATGATGTGGCAGGTGGACATCTTCCCCACACTTAAATGGGATCTCCTACAAACTCTCTGTGCGTGCGCTTAACACCCTTCCTCCCTGTGTAGGGCAGCAAACCGTACGCTCGGCTGGTAGGCCTCCCTGCTGTCCCTCCGGCACGCCTCCTCTTCCTCCTCCTCCTCTCCAAGAATTCTTTTGGACCTGGTTTATCAATCGACCAGTAAAGCATTTCGTGTTTTCTTTCCATCGTATAATATCACACTTCATTTTACTCTCCGAAAGGATGGAGTGCGTATTTCAACTTTAGAGTGCTGTATTTTTTGTTCATCATCACACTATTATTGATTTGATTTCTGAAGCACTCATGCTCTCGCGCTAAGAAAGCCTCAGGAAAAAAAGTTGGGGGCCATACACGCTGACCGAATAGAAAATATTTGACGACGTGATAACATCGAGCGCCGGATAGGTTGCAATTAGATTGGGGTACATGAAAAAAGTGCCGACATCATCTCGAACTTACGCATATTTATTTTAATTAAAGTTTTACGACAAGGAGGGGAAAAAGACGCCAAAGAATAACAAAAGAAGCCTGTACGCGTTGTTCAAGCGAACAGCAGGGGTGAACGCACATAATGTTAACACAAAAGTTTCCACAACGCAGCTTATGATTCTAACAGTCATCCTTCGGTTTTCAAAGCCCGTGCCTTAAACCATTAAACAAGTAGTCCAAGGCATTTTGCTTTTATGGCACGTATTACGCCTATGTCTCGCACGTATTACGCCTACTCTAGTAGACACAAATGCGAGTGGTTTATATAGTGGTCAAGGGTACATATTATCTATAACGTTGCAGCGACATGGCTTTCTACAGCTCCAAATATATTAGGGAAATCAAAAACTACACGCATTTTGTGTTTTCGCACGAATAAATGAAGAAAGGGTTTGTCTGACGCCACCATGCGTATACTTGAAGAGACGTATTCATCACTGGCCAACGCCGTATGAGTGCTGCGAAGCAATAAGGTCACACGTGTAAGGTCACTACTCCACGATTGTACCAGCAAGGAAGAGCGTGTCGTCGTGCGCTTTCTGTGGACGGAGGGCGTCAAACCGACGGACATCCATCGTCGGCTGTGAGGGCTTCCCTTTCCTCCATTACAGCCCTGATTGGGCGCCATCGGATTACCAAACGTCCGGCCCATTCGTAGAAGCCCTCCGTGGTCACGTCGGTTCAGGTGACATGACACGGTTCAGCGAGTTGTGCAGACGTGGCTTCGTAAGCAATCAAAAGCCTCGTTCGGGGACGGAATAGTGAAGCTGATTGCACGATACCAAAAGCGCAATGACGTGCAGGGAGCCTATGCGGAAAAGTGCTATGGTATGGTATGGTAAAACTTTATTCTGGTCCTTCAGAACGCGCGTCAGCACGTAGCGGACCGCTCCCACGTCGGTACAGAAAGGCCGGCAAAGTGCTACACGCAGTTTTTTTCATTCTTGTGGGGAAATGAAGGTCTTATATGAAAATTACAGTTACTTTTTTATGTAGCTCCTATACATTCTGTATATCAACGTCTACGCAGGGGGGGTTCATGTTACTTCTGCGCAGAATGCGTTGATGCTATTCTGCCATAAATGACCTGTAGGTTTACAGCTAGCAAATCCTGTTTTGCTAATGATTTGATTCCTTTGCACAGGTTAACGTTCTTTTGGGGTTTTCCTATTCGAGCACAACCTATCTAGCGGCTGAAGTCGGTGACATTTGTTTGATAGGTTCTACACGTGTAGGCAATTACCGGCACCCGTGTAACTTCATCTTTCGTCAGCGTACGCTAGTAGACTAAAGCAGTCTTGCATTGACGACGGAGTGTTCATGAATTATTAAGTCCGTTCTGCTATGTTTCACAGATCTGTTTCTAGTCACGCGTCGTCTTTCCGTCTGTTTTAGAGTTTGAGCTATGGTCTGGTACGCTCATATATCCTCGTGCCGCCTTCATTAAATATGTAATTCGAAGCACCGTACTGTCTCTTTCTGCAAGAAAGTTGTCTTGCAAGACGGTGCTACTTACGTGGTAGGCGATAGTCCGAGTCAGCGTAACTAGCACGGTCACAGCTTTCCTTGCTCGTTTCGTAGGTCTTCCATCTGACACTTGGCAGTGCTGCCTAACTCAGTCCGTGGAGCTCTTTGCCGTTGATGTAGTGTTTTCTCGCGACAGATCCATAAAGACAGAGGGCAAAATTTATTGAAGAAACGCAGAGAGGTTGGCCTGAGGTGATCTGCTCTAGCCTGCTACTCTGCTCGAAGGGGAGAAAACGAGGGGTATGAGGAGGGATGATGAGGATACGTATGGTAGGGCGCGACGATGCAAGTATACATCGTCGTGTCCATAGTGCCCCTTCACCGTCTTGAATCTAGACCTTTGTTAATCAAAAGATCTGAGTGCCTTGATGGCTCGCTTCGTTGATATTCCCTCCGATTATAGTCCCATGGTCGTGAAACACCGCTAGCACAAGTGCTGCTCTGCGGCTTAGAAATCGGAAATCGAAATTGAAACTATTAGGTTACTTTCTCTCCCCCCCCCCCCCCACCTCACGGCACCTGATCAGGGCCATCGCAAATCGCGCCTTTAGTAGTTGAGAAAAAAATAATAGAAGTTTTCGGACACACTGGTGCCTTAGTGAACGTCAATCAGCGCTTCAATCATCTCAAGAAGCAAGTTCCCAAAAGAATGCCGTATGGGTGAGAATTATTCGTGCGTTCCATGTCTACGTCCTTAGGTATTTTGCAATGGCACTGATGCTTCTGCTAGCCAGTACATACGTTTTATGTATCGCTAGAAAACGGGTTCTGTCGAAAAGCAACATAATGTATACGCGTCATGCGTGAAATAAGCGAGATCAACAAAGCGCATAAATTGTATGTCAGAAGAGCCTGTGGTACTCGAACTGTACACTGTATCTCCATTTTAATGAATGCTCGTATAACAAGGGATGCATGTACGTCTGTTTTCGTTCCGCATTGCATATAATAAATTTAACAGTTTTTACACCTTAATGTGTTTATCTGTATCCATAAGTGTTTCTATATTGTATCAAGGCTCAAGCTCCCCAAACGATGTAGAGCGCCTACGTTTGCGTATACTACTTGAAGCCACGCTAATACGTACAAGACAATGACATGGTGAGCCACCTGTGTGTTGCCATATGCTAGACCTTCAACCTGAAAATCAAGAACGAATGTCAAAAAGATTAGTGAGATAACTCCGTAAACTCCGCCGCATGAAAGGAAGACTAGAGAGTTATAGCTCAGCCGGTTACGGGCCAGCGGGCGAGCGGTGACGGCAGCGGAGCGCCGTATGAAAGAAAGAGCTTTAGCTCAGTGATCCCTCTCTCGGTTGGAGGGAGTTGAGTGCAGCACTTCGCTGCACCACGCTCGCTTAGGTTTTCGATCGCGGTCATGCACATCAAGTCGTCGCCGAACGGCCTTGTTGCTGAAACCTCGCCCAGGATACCGAGGCCCGCTTCAGTGGGCAAACACCTCCCCGGCTTTTTCGCCGGCAGGCGAGCCAGCGCCGCTTTCGAAGACGACTCCGACGACATGCCGCTATTCGTGCGGCTGGTAGCAAGTTTGTTTCGCAAGAACGCTGGGGCGCGATCGGAGATATTTTGTTCGATACGCGTTCTGTTCAGTTGCTGCAACGTCACAAAGTTGCAGTATGCAAAATTTGTGACAGTGGGGCGGAGAGAGCAGCCAATCAGGAAGCGGTGACCTCCCCGGAAGTTTACTTCCGTCGTTTGTCGTCTGCTTGCAAACAGTATACTACAAAACCAAATGTTTCTCGTCTTCCAAATGAAATAAATCTTTATCTAAAAAAATGTATTTTTTCTTCTCAAGCCCAAACACGTTTTCAAATAGTAGTACGTGTGACTACTGCAATTTATATCTGCCATTCCGCAGCCGAAAAGGCCGCCTGTTGGATCCAATCCAATCCACCAGACGCGCCATGCAAAGCCATATGATCGCTCCAAACTTCTCAACTCCCGTCGCGTTCGGACGAAATGCTCGGTGGGCGGATGATTGACAGGAGCGTATCGTCATTTTGACGTCACCAAAAACGGGGCGGCGCCCCGCGGCTGGCGACGTCGGCGCGGAGTAGGCCAATCGCGCGCGCCGGTAACCGAACGAACGCGCCGAACAACCATCTCCGATCGCACCCCTGGTCCGCTGGACGCGCTCCCCTGGGGAGAGATAACCAGCGAGCGAGCGGCCCGCTCCGTAAAAAGGCTGGCAGCCCCAGCGTATCGCACATGCGCAGTGATGTCGCCCATGCGCAGCATATCGCACAGCCCCAGCGTATCGCACATGCACCCGCTGGGCCCGCTGGCCTGTAAACCCGCTCAGCCATAACTCTCAAATGTCCAGTGGAACGCCGCTGAGCAGTCCTCCGAGTTATGAACTCCTCGCAGGCAAGCGAGCGCCTTGCTGCGCTGAGGTGCCCTCTACTGAGAGACAGCTACTGCGCTGCACTTTCCCACTTGCCCACTTTCCCAACCCTCCTTTAAGAACCTCCTGTAACGCCTGCTAGAAAGCACTAAAGCCGGTGCACTGCGATCCGTGACGTCATGCTATCTTGCCCGACTTCCATAGAATCTAAAGGAGACGCTCCCGTGTAAGCAGCGGTGATTCTGACGTCACGGCTTCCATAACGCCTGGCATGGCAATGGAAATTTCTGTCCAAGTAGCATGACGTCATAAAGCAGAGTGCATAGCCCTTCGTTGCGCTGGCTCAGCCTAATGGGTAAGACACTCGGCTTCTGAGCGTGCGGTCGTAGGTTCGAAATTTACTACTGCCAACGTTGCTCCTTCCGAATTCATTCTATGTTTTATGCATGAATTTCTTAATAACGATTACCGAGGTACAGTTAGAACGCAGGCGAGAGCTTGCGTGGATAAGCAACGCGTGGATAACGGAGGCTCGCGAGAGCGAAGGGGCGCTAACGACCCAGGTGTTCGCTTTCACCCGCTCTGCTCCGCCGAGGCGCGCATGCGACTACACGTCGCAGCCAATGGGAATTTAGGCGCCGTTTTTCGCTTCCCCAGAGCGCAGACGCTGGCTTTATCGCTCAATGGGCGATTTGATGCTTTTGCGTCAAAAATATGTTGTCGCTCTGATACCGAAACTGAGCGTCCGAAAAACTTCCCACGTAAAGCTTCGCGCCTCGTTTGGTCTCCTTACGTCAACGTGTTGACCGCCTCGACGCGTTTCATATCTTATCGCTCGAAGATCATGTCACCGTGACGCACCGTCGCTTGCGGTACAAACGCAGGACGGCAGGTTGGAGACCTCAGCAGAACACCGCAACCAGCTGCTCTTCGTCATTAGAGCGTGAAGAATAACGAGGGTGGGGCTTCCGGCGCTGTTTGCGCTCCAACTTTCGGGTATATAGTCGAGCGACAAAAGGCGCATTTTTGACGATGAATAACTAAACAACGGATGGAATTTGTAAAACAGCGTAAATTGCTTTTAAGCATGAAATGCTTTTAGCTCTCGTTGTCGTCGACTACCAAGTGATCTTGAGCCAAAAGACAGAGCCGTTATTAGGTCACTGAAACGATAACATCCGGGCAAGTTGCCAGAACAAAACGAGGTCATTCGGGTTACAAGACAAAACGTCACAAAATGCGGTCTCTGGCCCCCAACCCTTTGTACAGGACCACATTACATACGCTAGTTACTGCCCAAACAAGTTACAAAAATATTCCTTCCGAGTTCTTCCTAATGTTTGTTCACAATATCAGTGAAGCAGTAACTTATAGTACGCTGAAGTTTTATTTGTCATTTCCAATAGGCGACGTTCAAAAGGCAGATACAGGTCATCGTACACTTCATTGTCATCTTTTGGCGATGAAACAGGTTGGCCTGTGCTCTTTTGAACGCCAGTGGTCCGTCAGTTCCGCGGCGCGGTTTTTTCGTCTTTCACTGCCTGTTGTGCCGCCTTCAGCCGGTTTTGTTCTTCTAGATGGGCAGCATTCATATGCACCAGTGCACAGTATGGCGTGGCATACTCCTCCAATACTGCAATTGTCACGTTGGCATTAAAATCAGGGGGGGGGGGGGGGACACTCCCCGGTTTCGGTGGCACTAGAGTTACTGTATATGCTACCACAGGTAGCATATACAGTAACTCTAGTGACTCTGTGGTAGCATATACAGTAACTCTAGGTGGCACAGGCAATTGGTGCCATCTCTGTAATGGGCGAACGCAAAAATCCGTTTCCCTTGCATGGCCTCGTAGATCGTCGCGCGCACGCGCGCCGATCCAGGTGGTCAAGCCCTTGCCCCCGCTCAACTCCTCTTCCCACGCCCTCTCTCGTAACCCCCTCGCAACTCCCTCACCTTCGACTGTCTACGCGCCCGCGCCGCTGTGCCGTCCCCGCCGGCCCGGCTGCTGCTTAGTCCACTACGTAACGCTTTATTTTTGTTATCTACTGTCATCGAGATGCGTGCGCTGCTGTGCGTTGACCGACGTGGCTAGTTTCGTCAGTTCTGTGGTCCTCGGTAGCTGTGTGCTTGTGCTCCACGATGTTTCACCCGTTTCACGACTCGTACCGCTCGTGCATCGTGCAGTGGTGCACAAATACCTCAAAAACAAGCCCAGCAGGGTTGTTCCGGGTGCCTAAAGACAACAGGTGAGCGCTCAGACCCAAGGACATCAGAAGGCGCATGTACACGAACACAGCCCTGTCCATTTGTGTGCTCCATGAGGCTCCGGACGTCGTTGCGCCTTGATTGTGCTACACTTGCCTCTTCACGGTAGAGAAAGCTGACAAATAGATGTTCCTCCTCATTGTCACCTGGTCTGTGACTTGTATTTTTCTGTGCCAAGTCTCATTCTGCAACTTCAGTAACTTGCCCAGCTTTCCATACCGCCCTCAGTGCTTTTTCTGTGTATCACGTTCTACAAACCTACTAACAGCTGAAAAATTACTGTTAGTGTTTGTGTACGATCTCAGTAACCCCCGATGGGAAAACCGCGCGAACAACCTTCATGTGTAGGCATGATACGCTTTTTTTTTCTTCTGGAAAGCATGAGCATTGCAAGTGTCCTACATGCAGATTTTTGCAGTTCGTGTTTATTATACAAAGGAGAGCCCAGTAGGTACGACTTAGTGCCTTAAGTGACGTAATTTTATTGCTAAGCATTGCATTCGGATAGAAAGAAAAGTCGTGTTGGCTTGTTTTACCTGGTATTTGATTGAGGAATAAGCCTTTCTGCGAATGTTTTCTATGTGCTGCTGCAAAAGCCGAGTACCTTCTGTTCCCCTTGCCACCGTTACTCAATTTGTGGCCAAGTGCAAAATAATGTGATGATGTGTGTTTCAGTTTTTAGTACAATGTTACTTTTTTCTGCCATGTTTTTTTTTTTCAATTTGTTCAGCAGTAATGAACATGTCACGCATTTCATATACTTTCGTGCAGATTTATAAGTAAGCTTTCTTTTGGTATGGCTCTCAATCAAACAATGTTAGCATTTTATTCTATCTTTCAGGTATTTTGCGTGTCATTGTTCTTGCCATTACCAGTGAGTTTTCCCTTTTTATAGATGTCATGACTATGTCATACACGTCGTCCAATTTTGTGCAATAGCTTAGTGCACATGTCAGGAGCTCGTCTACATTTAGGTCTTGAGGACGTTACATAAAAATCTTGTTTTTTTATGTGTGTACATGAAACGGCCTTCGCGTTTTCTAGCGCTTTCTTTTGTTATTTCACCATCTGTGAACTTTTGTCTTTAGTACTCTTGTATATGTCATGCACCTTTCACTTTTGCTCATTTTTTGAGCGTGTATCACACCACGTTGTAAGAAAAATCTGTTTTCGGAAACGAAGTCAATAAAGCGAGACTAAACATCTGTTGTGTTGGAAGTGGAATTTTTTTTATGTCCCGGCACATGCTGGTATAAGTATGGGCAAGACTGCGTGCGTGCCAACGCATAGCCCACGGTGCATCACGCGCCAGCTCGCAAGCAATGCCAATGCGCGCGTGAGCTCGCGCGTGGCGCGCCGTACAAGCGCGCTATAAAAAAAAAAAAAAAAAAAAGACGCGCCGCTTACGGGTAAAAACAAAACAAAAAGTGAGCGGCGCGCACGGCATGGGGGAAAGGGAGTGGAGCGGGTCGGAATAATAAAAACAAAAGAAAAAGGTTTGGGAGAGGAGGTGCTGCACGGCTGCTGTTGCTGTTGCCATGACAACGTGAACAATCATGTGCGCCGCCATTTTGCTTCTGCGTCGCCCATTGGTTAGAGCCGTAACTGAAGGGGACCTTGGCGCTAGCGTCGAAAGAGCGTCTGCTCGATAACGGCCAATGGGAGCCATACGGAGTGTCCCCCCCCCCCCCCCCTGTTAAAATCAGTAACTACAGTTAAGTAACCAATCTTCGTTAATTCGTAAACGGACTGCGAAGGCTACTCGAACATGTAGTGTGCGCCATTCGAAAAGAATGAATAGTGAAGGAAGCGTTATCGCATCGGCTAAATCGAATTTAAAAAATTATTTCCGAGGAAATCGATCACAGGGAGCAGTCTGGATTGATTGCACCCTGTGCAGCTGTTCTATTTTGTATAAGGGTGACCTTGCGGACCTTAGGATCACCACAAAAAAAACATCACTAAACCCGGCCTCCCAACCACTGTCACTTTTATGCTGCTGACACTGTATAATAGGATTTCAGCGTATCTGACTACGAACGAACTACGGCGGTGTTGCATAGGCTTCTTTTTCAGGTGTAAAACTTTAATTTTCATTGTGGGCTAGAAGAGCGCGTGTTCCTACTTTCATTAGTAAGTTGTTGCCATGGGAAGCAACACACGTGCAAAGCACCTCAAAGCACTATCTTGCACGGTTGAAGCTGGTGAGGATGCTATGTTGAGATTCCATGCGTTCGTCTATGGTCCGATGGTTAGAGCATCGGACGCTGCTGCGCTGAGGAAATCGGGTTCGAAACTAAGCGCTGCACAAGCATTTTTCTGTTACCTCTTTTTTTTTCTTTAAGGAGAATCAGGCGACCACGGCTACACAGCAGCACACCAAAGTGGGTTTAGTATACGGTAAGAATACCGGTCGCGTCAAAGGTATTCCTTCGCCATTTATGACGGAACGCGGCCCGTCGAGCATCCTAGCAAAGATGGTAGTGCCTTCATCGAACTGGTCGTGTGCAGCATTGCTCAGTACATTGAAATTAAATGCATTGATCTACACTGTGAATGAAATTAATTCAACTCACCCCAAGCTCAATGTCAATGTTGTTCTTATTTTCCTTGCCGCCACGGCAGGAGAGAATGACAAGCCGCGTACGCGAATGTGTGAAGCTTCACTGAAGGACAAATATGCAGATTCGTCCGTCGTTCGCTGCCGCAGCTTTCAAAGACAATGTGATATTGCACCACATTCAAGATGGGGTCAGTTTGCCCACTGGGTTACCTTCGTGATCGCGCAGCTTGTAACGGAATCTACTGTAACGGAACAGGTTATAATGTTTCTTTATCGGAGTGCAATTCAACCGTCACGCCACCGTCGTCGCTGTCATATGGGATCGTCGCCACCACTGTGGAGCCATCGTCATCACCGTCATGTCATCGTTGTCATCGTCGTCACCATGGTCATGAAGCCATCATCGGAGCCATCCCGCGCTCGTAGTCTGCTGTTGACGGCGCGCGCACGATTGCTCACCTTACACCGACACGTTGTCTTATCTGTTAACACTTTGCGGGACCCCAAACTAGGCTCAGTAGTAGTTACCTGAAACGTGCTTCGCGTAAACTCGATTGGCAGAGTGCGTGGGATCGCTATAAAGTTTTATACTCACTGGCACGCGCTTAAAAAATTATCGTGCAGACGATAAAAACAAGGAAAAATACGAACATTATGCTCTGCCAGGTGACGCCCAGGGCCCTTTGTACCTGTTGGTGGTGTCGATCCCTCTGATCTTGCATAATCACACATGCGTCGTATTATTGGTGGTTTTCTTCATCTTCGTTTGACTTAGCTTGCGTCTGTGTGTTCGTCACAATAGCAGCAGGGCATTTCTTTTCACGCGAATGTCAAGATGGTTGCGCGTGTTTCTGTTAAGTCGTCGCTACAGCAACTCGTAGGGCTTCCTCATGTTAGCACGCGTGTGGCTGCATCGTGCTGTTACGTCAGACGCTCCGCGCGCTCTTTTATGCAGCGCATGCCGGCTCATGGTGTGCAACGCGCAAGGTGTTTTCTGCCGCAGCACGAAGGTTCGTTGTGTATAGAGACGGCATTCATCGTTTCACCAAATCACTGAGATTTCTTGGATGCCTTCGCACAATGAGCTGTCTTCATCGCACCTACACCGTGTGAAACGTACTGTGCCGCAAACAAAAAATTTACTTGCCGGTACCTTCTGAATGGCTTGGTTATCCAAAGTTTGTTAGCAGTGCGACTGGAGGTTGGCTTCGCCTTTCGAACCTACAGCACCAATATCGATAGCACTGCGTAAAAATTTCGGGCGGTTGCTACAGTCTCTTTAATTTGTCCTACGTCAGTGCGAACAGCCTGAAAGGAATAGTGCGCTGGCGCTCACTAAAATTGCTTGAGGGCATACCACCGTGTTCAGTCGTCAAAGGTACTGATTTCTTTTCTCATGACATCTAACCTCCACTTGACACTCCAATTCTCACGGATGAAAGCGGATGGCAGCGCCACCCTTCGATTGAAATTGTAATTGCGCTTTAATGACACTCTACGACGATCCTTGAGCAACGAACGCTTTCTGTAACCATACGCTCTTGGTGTCGGCTCAAATTCCTCTAAAGGAGTGAAGGTGCATTTCCCAAGGAATGCACCGACGTATAGGAATAATCAAGGATCGTTATTGAGACTCAGTGTATTCGGCAATTGAGCGGCAATGCTCTGCTCCTATTGGTGGAGTCGAGGAACAGCAATTCGAGTCCTGTTTCTAAATATGGTGGTTGGATTCGTCTGCTGAAGTGTGCGGCAAAATTGGAATCGCGCAAGCATAAACACTTGCATTTCAAGCAGTTTATAGCATGGTGCCGCAGTAACGCGAACAATACTTTCTTTTTTCATTTTTGATAGAGAGAGCCTGACATTACTAAGCCAACATACAGCCCAGGACAAAAGTTTGCAGTATGCATCCACAGAGGAAAAGTTGAATTTCGGCATGACAACTCAGATGTTTCAACTAAACTCCCTCGCTCGAAATTCATAATGAATCACTCAGTTCCTGGTTATGCACGCTGAATTCGACAAAATTTTGATGTTTTCGAGTGATGCGCTGTCCAAATACTTTTGTCCCCAACTGTACAATAATGGATGCCACTCTAGGCAGACTGTGTTGTTATTGCATTATGTCATCAACCATTTAACAGCACAATCAGTTTTGCATTTTGTAGGGATGTCCAGCAGACGAAATGCATGTGAAATGCGGTACTTGAACAGAAACGAGAATAATTGTTTATTGCCTCTAACGGAAAAGTCATTTTCAAAACAACATTTTTTTGACGCGATATGCACTCCAGTACTGCCATCTTAGCCGGCTTTCCGCCTCTAGTGGAATTTAAGCTTGTTTAGTAACAAACAAGGAGGCTTTTAGTAGGTTGTGAGCTTCAAAGAATTGCGCGTAGTTTTTGTGTGCGTGTGTGCGTGTGCGTGTGCGTGCGCGTGTGCGTGCGCGTGTGCGTGCGTGCGTGTGAGTGTGTGTGTGTGTGTGTGTGTGCGTGTGCGTGTGTGTGTGTGTGTGTGCGTGCGTGCGTGCGTGCGTGCGTGCGCGCGCGCGTGTGTGTGTGTGTGTGTGTGTGTGTGTGTGTGTGTGTGTGTGTGTGTGTGTGTGTGTGTGCGCGTGTGCGTGTGTGTGTGTGAAAAACAGTGATTCTAGCTGAGTAAAACATTTCTTCAGCAGATTCTTAGCGTACTTCTAGTGGTTCTTAGTGCATAATTAATCTTAAGATTGCTAGAAATCCTAATTCCAGGTAATAGAGGCATGATCAAGATATGTAGATACGTGTATGCGGCCGTGCTAATCCAGTAAGCTTATGCAGAATTACGCACATGCATATCTAGTGCGAAATATACAACTAACAAGCGCGTCATCACGGCGTACTTCCACCCAAATATCGCCCTAATCTTTAGCTTCCATGAAGCACCCGAAGCGACAAGGGATGTAAAACAAGGGGAACCCGCACACATTTAGCGATTTTTAAGTGTATTGCGCATTAATGCTACTGTGGCGTCACGCATTGCCATTTCCTGAGCAAGTTTACTTCTTCGCTCACTCATTAATGCGTTCGAATTTCGCCTTCTGGACAATTTCGCTCAAAGGCATAAACCTCCGCGTTAAGAAAACCAGGGCGCTTCCGGTTGGTCATCGTCCTTGGTATAGTTTGCTAGTGTCGTTCTTCAAGTAATAGAGCGCAACCACGTTGTAACGCATCTTACGAAAACCCATTCCAACGCAGTTTATACCGCGGTGCGCCGATGTGCCTTGTATTTCAGTTTCCGCAAACTGCGGCTGGCAGCGACTCGTACTGGCGTATGGCTTCGGAGTATCGGAACAGGACATTGAGCAAACAACGCCGGTCTTGAACCATATCTCTGCGCATTGTCAGACTTCACTGGTCAGCTTCGTTTTCCTTCCGCCTGCCTCGGGGCTGCGGTATCACGCTTCTTATATTTGGAAGATATTACGTTTTACAGCATCAGTAGTGCGGTAGAAAGCTCCCCGAGTCCTACATCAGTTTCTTTCCGTTTATCTGTCGTCCACCCCAGCTGTGGCACAGGAGAACGCTCTTCCTGCCGCAGAAACTTCCAGCCTTTTTCTTTTACTTGTTTCGCCAACCGGCGGTTCACGTTCCGCATTGCTGATCTGAGGTATTTTCTCCGCCTGGTGGGCAATGCCACGTTTTGCTATTTCTGAGCAGGTGGATGCAGACATGCGTTGGCTGGACAGATTATGTTTCCAGTGAAAGAAAATTTAAATCACGGGTGCTCCGAGAATGTGGTGCAGTTGTATCGAGAAATTGATGGGCTGTGCACGGGTCAGTGAAGCGCGCATAGATAGTTCCTTGAAACCGCCGTGTCAACTCTCCGCGTATACCTCTGGATTCGTCCAAGTCGCAATAGAAGCGGCATCTGAGTCACGTGCGCTTGTGCTGTTTTCAGAGGCTGCTTTGCAAGCATACAACTTGTATTGAGGCTGTTGTGCAGCCGAAACGTGTATAAATTGACAGAACGAAAGGCGGTCGAGGCGTGTATAGGCAAAATGTATCGAGAACGGTTACAATTTTCCGTTAAACCACACTTTTTTTTCCCTTGTCTTATTGGCACCCGACGCCTTTCACTCCTCCCTTCACTGTGGCTGCATCGCGGGCAATGCCAGATAGTAGTGTATAATATTGCTAGTGCATGCTATTCGGAACATGATTTTTGCCCCCGATGTTCTGCAATGTTTTCTACAGTCGCATAAAAGCAAGCCGACTGACAGTGCCGCTAATTTGTTTTGCGACGCAGAAAACCGCGATATACTGCGACAAAAGGTGCATAAACTCTCGAATTCAATGCAAATATCGCGAAGGCATGGCACGCAAACAGCGGACATGGGAGTTTCGGGCCACCAATCAAGAAAGATTTGCAGAGAATAACTCCAAACTCCCTCACCCGCAGAATGTAATCCATCGACGAATGCCATTACAGCGGCACAAGATATTTCCTTTCTTGAAAAACATATATAATCGACAACCACGAGGGAAGCGAGATGCCGGCTTAGCTGGTGTGCGAGAACATACGCGTACAAGCGTGAAATCCTACGCGAGGAAAGGAGTGCTTTTCTAGCGCTCATTTTACAGCGAAGCTGTTGATGGCTAGGGCTCCGTGGATTCTTCCTGTCTGTCAGCAAATCTGCGTGTGCAAGAAGAACTCAGCTCCCTAATTTGATGCAAAGTCACTTCATTCCATGGAAAAGCTTACGCGTATCATCACTTGGATATGCATTGTCAGTAGAATAGTTATCAATATACAAAATTTTCAAGATCGGTACACTCTCAGGTATATATATATATATATATATATATATATATATATATATATATATATATATATATATATATATATATATATATATATATATATATATATATAGAGAGAGAGAGAGAGAGAGAGAGAGAGAGAGAGAGAGAGAGAGAGAGATATTGCTTGCTTAAGGGTGTATGAGCCATTGCTTGTGGGGGTATGAGCCATTCATTAGGTTATGGACAAATTTCTCGTTGTGTAGGCATAGTGCAGTGATATATACAATTGCCAGCAAAAGACGAAACAGAAGGCTGTTGTTCATGCTCTCGCTCTCCCTGCTACTCCATTGATCCGAGCGTTTTCGTTTTTCCTTGATCGCTACAATAAATTGCAATTCTACGCGGAGCGGCCACCCGCTCATCTGGCTCCGCTTCCTTTTCTGCGTCCCACACCAATGCCTGCCAAGCCTTGGCGCACTGCAGACAACGGGCCAATATGTTATTTCTGCCATCTTCCTGGCCATGCAGCACGCTTTTGACATCGCCGCGACTTCTGCAGCCATAATGACGCCAGAATTCAAGGCTACGCTCACCCTGAAGGCCCAGCACGTCCGGTTTCGTCTAGTCCAGCGCCCGATTCTACCTCGTCGGGTCGGCGCGCCTTTGGCAAACGCCGGTGGCCATCCCCACGTCGCCGTCCCCTTTCCCCTATGCTCCGTCGACCCCAGCCCATCCAAGCGGAAAACTGAGCATCGCAGTTCCGGAGGCAAGAACGGCGCTCGTGTCAAAAATTTCAAAACCTTGGTTTTCGCCAGCTAGCGCAATCAACGAGTATATTGAGGGTGTCGCTGTACAAGCGCTTGTTGATAGCGGTGCTGCTATTTCTGTGCTCAGCGGTGAACTATGTCGCAAGTTGAGAAAGATTACGACATCGCTTTCTTCCATCTCCTGCGTACGACAACCGCGCAACACGTCCAGCCTTCTGTGTCATGCACGGCTCGGCTTGTCATTCAGGATGTATTGTATGTCGTTGAATTTGTTGCCTATTCACCATGCTCATGCAACGTCATTCTGGGCTGGGACTTCCTTTCTACACATCATGCTGTTCTTGACTGTGCGCGTGCCGAACTTGCATTATCGCCGATGTGCGATGCCCCGTCTGAGCCGTGTTTCTCTCCTTTCCCCCGAGTAACCGTCCTTGCGGACACTGACGTACCTCCTTTCTCTTGCGCTCTCGTGCCCCTTTGTTGTGTGCTGCCTATTCTACTGCTCTGTTTTCACCCTCCGACGCCTTCGCCTCTCACAAAAACTTGCTCCGTCCTTTTGCTATTCGCATCATAGAAAACTTTTGCGGAGCCATTTACGTTATGAATTGGTTACCTTCATCAGCAACTTTATTCCGTGGTGAATGTCTGGGTCTACTTGAGGACATTGGCTCCGTTTATCCTCGTCAGCTGCCTGATGACATCACTGACCTATCTGTCATCAGTATTACACCTGGTACTTCGTCATCTTCAAATTGATTCGCAACTCTCGGATAACCAGCGCCCCCAACTCTTGGCACTCCTCCACCGTTTTCATACTTCTTTTGACCATGAACAACCTTTTTTTGGGCTGCACATCCGCCATCGTTCACCATGCCGACACCGGCACCCATGCACCTCTGCGCCAGTGCCCGTATCGAGTCTCGCACGCGGAACGCCGTGTCATGGACAACCGGGTGAACGACATGCTTTACCGTGGCATGATACAGCCGTCACACAGCCTTTGGGCCTCCTCAGTTGTGCTGGTGAAAAAAAGGACGGCAGCATCAGCGCTTGTATATATAATCAGCGCCTAAATAAAATCACGCGCAAAGATGTTTATTCCCTGTCCCGAATCGATGACGCCCTCGACTGCCTGTAAGGAGCAGAGTTTTTCTCGTCCTGCGATCGAGGTACTGGCAAGTTCCTAAGGCTGAAGCTTATCGCCCCAAGACTGCAGTTGTAACTCCTGATGGGTTATACGAGTTTAACGTGATGCCATTCGGCCTTTGTAATGCGCCTATCACTTTCAAACGCCTCGTGGACAACATACTTCGAGGCCTCAAGTGGCACACTTGTCTTTGTTATCTGGACGACGTCGTGGTTTTTTCGAGGGACTTTGATTCACAACTTACCCACCTTGCAAGTGTCCTCAGTTGCCTTACACATGCTGGGCTGCAGCTTAATTTATAGAAGTGCCATTTTGCTGCACGCCGGCTCACTATCTTAGAGCACGCTGTGTGCAAGGATGGTGTTCTTCCAGACTCTGCAAAGCTTCGAGCTGTCACCCAGTTTTCCAGGCCGACTACAATGAAGCAACTCCGCAGCTTTATCGGCCTATTTTCGTATTTTCGATGATTCTTTTACAATTTTGCCTGAATCATCGCTCATTTGACATAATTTCTCGCCGACAACCAAGAGGTTTCGGCTTGGTCTTCCACTTACGATGGCGCATTCGCCACTTTACACCATCTGCTATCTTACCCTCCTATTCTGCGCCACTTTGACCCGAACGGTAGCACAGACAACCACACGGACGCTGGCGGTGTCGGCGTCCGTGTTTCGTATTCTGAACAGGCAAGTTCTCCCTTTGTTTTACAACGAACCTTTCCTTGCTTCTTCCGCGCGTGGTTTAGCGTGTGTTAACGGTTTCTCGCTGGTTATATTTTTGGAGATAATATGCGCACTTGGCTTGTTCTCCCAATGCAGGTACCACAAATGTGCTTATTTACACCATGTAGGCTGACTACCACAGTAGTACGTGTAAGCACACCTCTGTTCTACATTACACAAGAACAAATTCCTGCATAATACATGAAAACGTATTGTCGGCGCCTAGGCATCCCTAAAGCACAGCGATCTTTTAATGGAATAGCGTTTTATATACAACGGCTTCTTTGATTAACTGTCGCATGTACCGAATGACTAGATCAGCCATTCGGTAAGCGCGGTTGAATTTGCGCCTGCTGATGGTCGATCCTGCAGAATAGTCATGTGCCATTGTGATATGAGAGTTATGGAAGCCTTGCACACATTTACAAGTAAACTTACAGCCAATGTGGTGCAAGGGTTATAGTAGTTTTTACGTTTCGGTGCATAAAAGTAACGTTTGCATGCGATTACACGTTGGTTAGGATAAAGGTAAACACAAGTACAATCATTGTCGTTACTTGAATGACCATTTATTTAATCGCTTCATTAAACCTTCACTTCACGTAAATTCCCGCATGTGCCTTAATGTGCATGTTGCTGTTTAGAAAACATCGTGCCTAATGGAATTAACGTAAAAGACAACACCAGAAAGAACATACTGATCATTGACGTTATCACGACTTATATTTGGCTGATAAAAAACGAAAAGGGTCAGTACACATTTGTGACTCTTCCTGCTATGAACTCAAGTTCAGGAGAACTCAGTAGAACTCACTTTTCGGAATACAAGCACTGAACCCAATGCTGAAAAGCGTCTGCAGTCCTGCACGCGACGATGACAGCGCGACGGGAAAGAAAACGTCGTTGCTATGACAGTGATATTTCATTAAATGACACCTATATATAACAGCCAGAGGAACACCGAGAATGACTGCTGTGCTGAAAGTCGCTTCGAAAAGGCCTGCTGCATTGAGCACCACTTAGGTCAAGCGACCCTATTGCCGGCTGTTGCGTCCTATACATACATGCACAGACGTCAGAAATATCCGTATTTGCGTAGCGCACGGTACAAATTGCGCAAAAACTACATGTGTGCCACGCAGGGTGGCTGTATGATTGCGCAATGGTTATCACGTCCTGTTCCTAACTGCATATTGTCCGGCGGTAGTGACCCAGCACCTCCACCAGATGTCACGTGGTAGTGATGGTGAAGAAAGCAGCAATACGGTGGAATACAAAACTAGCTTTTATTGGGCGAACCTGTGCCCACAAAAACAGGCTACACTTATAGCACAACGATAGCGGCGAACACGGTCGGCGATCGTCGGAAATCTGATCAGCGGGTCAAGCGCGTCGGCTTTTATACAGAATCGTCGAATGTTCCAGACTAATCGTTGGGACCCGCGTGCCTTCCACAAAGTTCTACAGCATTCGCGTCAGGCGAATAAATCAGATAACACAAGGTTCGGCGACAACAGACTGCGGATAGAAGCATCGATAACCTTCCAGAAACTTCGGATACATGCAAGCGCGTCCCGCGCTGTGCGATAAGATTTGTTAGGCGGCGAAACGTGGTCGCCCGATAAATATAAGTACACGTGTCAATATTTCATTTGTGGCTAGAGTTCAATTCCGAGTGACGGCGGGCAATGATTTGTGTTTTCTTCGCCGTAAGGTGAGGATTTCGGAATTACATAGCGTGGCGACGACGACTGCGTAAAGGCTGACGTTGCCGGACGTATAGCAAATGCGGTTTAGTGCTTGGTGTACCAAATTGTTTTTTTTTCTTTTAAAGCTCCTGAGATCCACCGCCACACCCGCAAAACTTTCCTAGCTTCGTTGGCCTTCTTTTCGAACCCATCGCAGTATAACTGCGGTTCCCCCTACACGTGAATTAATCCCTTTACAAGCTAGAACATTCGCTGCTACCTGCGTAGGGCGCAAACGGCAGAGGCGCCAGCGAAGTAAGGCAGTCACGCTTTCGCAATGGTTGAGTGGGCGACAAAATTGCTGGTGCCACGGAAGGTTGAGATTGGCAGCTGGCCGCACGCTCTGTAATCTGTAGCCTCCTGCTATGAAGTAAGCTGGTACGACAACACTCCTCTCACTTCATCCTGGCTTCGACGTCCTCCGACAGCGTGTTTCGCAGCTTATCAAAGTGTAACAGCTGCTTATTAGTCAGGTAGTAAGGGAGGCGAGGGCGCCAATCTGCTGCCGCTTTCCGCGCCAGCAAGACGAGCGAGGTTGGAAGCAATAAAGCCATACGGGACTCTCCCCCTGTGCCGGGCTTCTGTCCGCGCTTGTCCAGAGTGCCTTATTAGCGTAGGACAAGTGTGGAAGGTGCAGGAACAGTATGAAACAATAAAAGGCGAACCACAAAGTACGTCGCCAAATTACCACGCGATTTGGGGTTTCCTGTATGAATTAGCGCGTTGAGCATTCCTTCCAAGCCGCAGCGCAACACGTACTCGCATTACTTCAGTCGGCTTTCTCGGTCATGGTGTCGGCCGTACTGGAACGAATAGACGAAGCTACGAGGCTAACTCAAAGCTAGTCGGCTGAGGAGACGTCGCTCCTCGCCTTATGTACTAAAGAAGCAATAGGGAAGTGAGTGCGAGGAATGCGCTGGTTGTTTGTGCACTGAAAACTATAGAATTGTTGAAATTTCAATCTAACCGAGACTACTTGTTGCCACACAACAAACTTGGGATAAAAATGAGCTACCAAATGTTAGTATAAAAATTGGAAAGACCGTTCGACGTATGAACGACATAGGCTAGCCCAAGTACTGTGTACTGTAAAGTTGAGATAGTTGATACTATTAAAAACCTCAAAGTGAAGGGCGGAATTGGGGACCTTAGCCGTCCTCCGAGTGCTTGCAGGGTGGTTACCACCGAGAGCATTCTGGAAGTACAGAAGACTGCGCTCGTTCGATCTCATCAATGCGGCATACCACACCGGGACATACAACACCTTAGTGTCCCCCTACTATGTACTATTTCAGCGCCTTGAAGAGCTCATGGGAAAGTACTTTTCGCAACACTGCAATCGAGCAACAAGCAAAAAAAAAAAAATAATGAACGAGTTCACTGAGACACGTTCTCGGTCCCTCGAGCACGGACGGGTACAATGCCTTTCGGTAATCTTATGAGGCAGCCTTATTGACAACTTATGAAGAGCAGAGTGGTCGATAAGTAATACTTCCGAGGTCACATATCGGGAGTGTGCACACCAGTTTTAACCCTTTCATGGATAGCAGGACGTATCAGTTCCACTTTTCATGGCAATTTCACTGTGCGTTAAGAGTGAAATATAACAAGTAAGATTCGACTTTTCTGTGCAACTTATGTTTCTCAACCTCGTTGCAACATTTCTTTTAGTTCTGCATTCATTGTCAAGACGCAACGGGTATTGTGATGGTTGCATCGATTGTGCACTTCCTCTTCTTTCCCCGCCATGTTGGAATATTTCTTTCATCTTTATTTTAGCCACCACAATAATAAATGGGACACGTTCTGGGCGAAAATGGCTAACACTAAATGAAAAACTTTTATTAAAGATGTGGTGGTGTTTAGGCATAAGAAAGGAGGAGATGTTATAAGGGAATTACATTTGACGACGGATGCGCGTGACCACAGCAAAGAGCATCGTGTTCTGTTGTCGTTGGTTGGGGTGACCCATTCAGTCTTCTAAAAGAGGCCGCACATGATTGCAAGTATTTCTGCCGGAGGTATCTGGAGCAGTCCCACAGCATGTGTTGGCGGAAAGACGGGCACCCATTGAGCATGGGAAACAAGTTACTGATTTGGTAGCCTTTCGCTCCTATAATGTCTTTAGTCTCGACGGCTGTGGCTCCATGCATTCCTTACGCGTCCTTCGTTCACTTAGTGGAAAGAATGTCTTCCGTCAGCATGGCTACCGTCCGGCCCTTGTGTATGAATACTTGAGCACCGCGTGCTTAGTCTCTCTGGCAACGCATGCTCGTTCACCGGAACTTATGCCTTGAGGAGGCGGCTTCGCCCCTGATTGGCCGCAGTAATTCGTACTGCAGCAGCCGGAGTTGCCCAGTGCGGACGTAAAATGGGGATCCGAGGCGGAGCAGTCGTCTGATCCCTCGATAGTAGACGCATCCGCAACTTTGTATGAATTCTACGCGTATTAACTCGTGTGCACATCGGACTCCTCTCCGATTAGCTTTGCGTTCGTTCGTTCGTTCGTTCCTTCCTTCCTTCCTTCCTTCCTTCCTTCCTTCCTTCCTTCCTTCCTTCCTTCGTTCCTTCCTTCCTTCCTTCCTTCCTTCCTTCCTTCCTTCCTTCCTTCCTTCCTTCCTTCCTTCCTTCCTTCCTTCCTTCCTTCCTTCCTTCCTTCCTTCCTTCCTTCCTTCCTTCGTTCGTTCGTTCGTTCGTTCGTTCGTTCGTTCGTTCGTTCGTTCGTTCGTTCGTTCGTTCGTTCGTTCGTTCGTTCGTTCGTTCGTTCGTTCGTTCGTTCGTTCGTTCGTTCGTTCGTTCGTTCGTTCGTTCGTTCGTTCGTTCGTTCGTTCGTTCGTTCGTTCGTTCGTTCGTTCGTTCGTTCGTTCGTTCGTTCGTTCGTTCGTTCGTTCGTTCGTTCGTTCGTTCGTTCGTTCGTTCGTTCGTTCGTTCGTTCGTTCGTTCGTTCGTTCGTTCGTTCGTTCGTTCGTTCGTTCGTTCGTTCGTTCGTTCGTTCGTTCGTTCGTTCGTTCGTTCGTTCGTTCGTTCGTTCGTTCGTTCGTTCGTTCGTTCGTTCGTTCGTTCGTTCGTTCGTTCGTTCGTTCGTTCGTTCGTTCGTTCGTTCGTTCGTTCGTTCGTTCGTTCGTTCGTTCGTTCGTTCGTTCGTTCGTTCGTTCGTTCGTTCGTTCGTTCGTTCGTTCGTTCGTTCGTTCGTTCGTTCGTTCGTTCGTTCGTTCGTTCGTTCGTTCGTTCGTTCGTTCGTTCGTTCGTTCGTTCGTTCGTTCGTTCGTTCGTTCGTTCGTTCGTTCGTTCGTTCGTTCGTTCGTTCGTTCGTTCGTTCGTTCGTTCGTTCGTTCGTTCGTTCGTTCGTTCGTTCGTTCGTTCGTTCGTTCGTTCGTTCGTTCGTTCGTTCGTTCGTTCGTTCGTTCGTTCGTTCGTTCGTTCGTTCGTTCGTTCGTTCGTTCGTTCGTTCGTTCGTTCGTTCGTTCGTTCGTTCGTTCGTTCGTTCGTTCGTTCGTTCGTTCGTTCGTTCGTTCGTTCGTTCGTTCGTTCGTTCGTTCGTTCGTTCGTTCGTTCGTTCGTTCGTTCGTTCGTTCGTTCGTTCGTTCGTTCGTTCGTTCGTTCGTTCGTTCGTTCGTTCGTTCGTTCGTTCGTTCGTTCGTTCGTTCGTTCGTTCGTTCGTTCGTTCGTTCGTTCGTTCGTTCGTTCGTTCGTTCGTTCGTTCGTTCGTTCGTTCGTTCGTTCGTTCGTTCGTTCGTTCGTTCGTTCGTTCGTTCGTTCGTTCGTTCGTTCGTTCGTTCGTTCGTTCGTTCGTTCGTTCGTTCGTTCGTTCGTTCGTTCGTTCGTTCGTTCGTTCGTTCGTTCGTTCGTTCGTTCGTTCGTTCGTTCGTTCGTTCGTTCGTTCGTTCGTTCGTTCGTTCGTTCGTTCGTTCGTTCGTTCGTTCGTTCGTTCGTTCGTTCGTTCGTTCGTTCGTTCGTTCGTTCGTTCGTTCGTTCGTTCGTTCGTTCGTTCGTTCGTTCGTTCGTTCGTTCGTTCGTTCGTTCGTTCGTTCGTTCGTTCGTTCGTTCGTTCGTTCGTTCGTTCGTTCGTTCGTTCGTTCGTTCGTTCGTTCGTTCGTTCGTTCGTTCGTTCGTTCGTTCGTTCGTTCGTTCGTTCGTTCGTTCGTTCGTTCGTTCGTTCGTTCGTTCGTTCGTTCGTTCGTTCGTTCGTTCGTTCGTTCGTTCGTTCGTTCGTTCGTTCGTTCGTTCGTTCGTTCGTTCGTTCGTTCGTTCGTTCGTTCGTTCGTTCGTTCGTTCGTTCGTTCGTTCGTTCGTTCGTTCGTTCGTTCGTTCGTTCGTTCGTTCGTTCGTTCGTTCGTTCGTTCGTTCGTTCGTTCGTTCGTTCGTTCGTTCGTTCGTTCGTTCGTTCGTTCGTTCGTTCGTTCGTTCGTTCGTTCGTTCGTTCGTTCGTTCGTTCGTTCGTTCGTTCGTTCGTTCGTTCGTTCGTTCGTTCGTTCGTTCGTTCGTTCGTTCGTTCGTTCGTTCGTTCGTTCGTTCGTTCGTTCGTTCGTTCGTTCGTTCGTTCGTTCGTTCGTTCGTTCGTTCGTTCGTTCGTTCGTTCGTTCGTTCGTTCGTTCGTTCGTTCGTTCGTTCGTTCGTTCGTTCGTTCGTTCGTTCGTTCGTTCGTTCGTTCGTTCGTTCGTTCGTTCGTTCGTTCGTTCGTTCGTTCGTTCGTTCGTTCGTTCGTTCGTTCGTTCGTTCGTTCGTTCGTTCGTTCGTTCGTTCGTTCGTTCGTTCGTTCGTTCGTTCGTTCGTTCGTTCGTTCGTTCGTTCGTTCGTTCGTTCGTTCGTTCGTTCGTTCGTTCGTTCGTTCGTTCGTTCGTTCGTTCGTTCGTTCGTTCGTTCGTTCGTTCGTTCGTTCGTTCGTTCGTTCGTTCGTTCGTTCGTTCGTTCGTTCGTTCGTTCGTTCGTTCGTTCGTTCGTTCGTTCGTTCGTTCGTTCGTTCGTTCGTTCGTTCGTTCGTTCGTTCGTTCGTTCGTTCGTTCGTTCGTTCGTTCGTTCGTTCGTTCGTTCGTTCGTTCGTTCGTTCGTTCGTTCGTTCGTTCGTTCGTTCGTTCGTTCGTTCGTTCGTTCGTTCGTTCGTTCGTTCGTTCGTTCGTTCGTTCGTTCGTTCGTTCGTTCGTTCGTTCGTTCGTTCGTTCGTTCGTTCGTTCGTTCGTTCGTTCGTTCGTTCGTTCGTTCGTTCGTTCGTTCGTTCGTTCGTTCGTTCGTTCGTTCGTTCGTTCGTTCGTTCGTTCGTTCGTTCGTTCGTTCGTTCGTTCGTTCGTTCGTTCGTTCGTTCGTTCGTTCGTTCGTTCGTTCGTTCGTTCGTTCGTTCGTTCGTTCGTTCGTTCGTTCGTTCGTTCGTTCGTTCGTTCGTTCGTTCGTTCGTTCGTTCGTTCGTTCGTTCGTTCGTTCGTTCGTTCGTTCGTTCACTTATTTTGCAGGCTTGGTATGCTTCTGTCTCTGTGGTATATGGGAACATGCTTCATGGGGAAACAGGTACTGTTGATGTCTTAAGAGCATTTCTCGATAGCCGGGCCTTACGTAGCCTAGCTCCTCCTTTGTATGCAGTTGTTGAACAGCAACAGCAACAGTTGGAAGAAATCAACTACGTAAACATAAGTATATGGCGGAATTTGCAAAGATTTTGTTTTCTGTAAGTGTTATGAGCCATTGGCATGCCGCCTTCGATAATACCTGACATCCTGAGTGGCTGGCGCTTGTTCTCGCGAGCAATTTTAGCGTAAGAACTATTTTGTGAATATAGGGCCTGATGTTTGCTAGTGATTGCTTACATGCACTTAAAGAAATACAGCAAATATTGAAACTTTACCAACTTGGTCTGCAAAAGTTCTGATATGCGCATACTGTAGAAAATAATAATTACGAAATTAAGGCTGGTCGTAGACATCAGAGCACAAACCATTTCTGAGCTGTTAACTGTGGTATCATGTAGCAAGCCCTTGCGCATAAATAAGCCGCTTTCGGTGCAAATGAAGCTAGTTGTTAGTCAGCGCTTGTAAGGTGGTTTTGTGTTTCCTTGTGTTCGCCTCAGTCACTCTGCGCCTATTGAATAGCTATGAACAAACTCAAAGTTTTACTGCATACTTATAATGCACTCACAAACCCGCAATCACAACTTCACAAAACAAGATAAACTGGCGGAATCAAGAAAAATTGATGGCACTCCCGTAATCTAAAGTAGATGTAAGCATGAAATGGCAGCCGGCAAAGTAGATTGGTTGGAAATAATAATAATAATAATAATAATAATATTAGCCGCAATCTACAAATTCTCTTCGCAACGGCATACACCCCCACAACACTTCGTACCATACCGTACCGCGCCATACTGTGCACTGGTCCATATGGACGCTGCCCAGCTTGAAGAACAAAACCGACTGAAAGCGGCACGACAGGCAGCGAAAGACGCCAGAGAGAGAGAGAGAGAGAGAGAGCGCACTGACTTGCTAGAAGAAAAGCGCCTAAAGCAGGCGTCACGCAGCGTGGCGCTCTCTCTCCAAGCGACGCAAAACCCGCGCCGCGGAACTCACGGACCGCTGGCGTTCTAAAGAGCACAGGAAACTCAGTCTCAGCGCCAAAAGATGACAACGAAGTGCATGGTGCCCTGTATCTGCCTTTTGAACGTCGCCCTATTGGAAATTACAAATAAAACTTCAGCGTATTAGAAGTTGCTGCTTGAGTAATATTGTGAGCAAACATTAGGAAGAACTCGGAAGCAATATTTTTTGTAACTTGTTTGGGCAGTAACAAGGGTATGTAACGCGGTCCTGTACAAAGTGTTTGGGGCCGGAGGCCGCATTCTCTGAAGTATTGACTGGTGGTCCGGATGATCTCGTTTTCTTCTCGCAACTCGCCCGGATGTTCTCGTTTGAGTACCCGGATAACGGCTCTGGCTTTTGGCTCAAGGCCACTTGAAGGTCGTTGACAACGGAAGATCAACGTATTTCTTGCTTAAAAATAGTAAACCGTTATGATCGACCTAAGTTTTCCAAGAAGCCATTGATTACCACATCTGGCGACGGGGAGATGTCCCACCAGCAACACGCAGCTGTCACGGTTGATGTTCACGCCTCACCCTTCACTTCGCTTCAAGACGGCAACTTCGGCCTCGTGACCGTCACGAAGTGACCAATCATCGATGAAAGAGTCCTCGTCGAGAACTCCTGCGGGAAAGCATCGGCGACAGGTGGTTGCCTCTTATTGTGGACATTGAGGACATGAGCATCCCGAGCAGCACGCTGACGATCAGTGAGGGGCGATAGAGGTGGTGAACCATTCGACGTTTGTCATTGGCCAGTGGATTCCCCAACGAAGGAAAGAGGGGTTATTTAAGGCAGTCCTGCCCCCCGTGTTAGATCAGAACCGCTCGAGACTCGGATAAGAGTCACAATCATGTACCAATGATGTGAATAGAATCTTTTCAACTTTTTTTTCATCATCACGATGCCGGGCTTCGTCGCCGCTTCCTGAATATTGCGGTGAAGACCCACCTCACCAGGTCGAGATAGTATCAAAACCTACCAGAAACTTGACAGGTTAACTGACAGGCTAACTGCCAACATCCCGTGCCCTTGCTGGGATGTTGGTAAGCGCATGGGATGAAGCACGTGCTTGTCAATGGCCTCTATGAAGGAAAGTTAATTCATTTTTCAAAAAGTGAAGGCTGTCTTACACCCATGGACTCTTTTTTGTAACTATACAGGTTTCTATAGTGAACATTCGCGTTGCCCAAGGTATTACAAAAGCAAAGAATCTTCCTTATAAACAAGTCTATATTCATATTCATGGAGTGCACTACTAAGTGACAACATGCCGCGCATTTTATTAAGCTATATTGCTCCCTTAGTCGTATATTTAAACATTTGCCAGTCTGACCAGCGCCACCCGCCGTGGTTGCTCAGTGGCTATGGTATTGGGCTGTGAGCACAAGGTCGCGGGATCGAATCCCGGCCATGGCGGCCGCATTTCGATGGGGGCGAAATGCGAAAACACCCGTGTGCTTAGATTTAGGTGCACGTTAAAGAACCCCAGGTGGTCAAAATTTCCGGAGTCCACCACTACGGCGTGCCTCATAATCAGAGAGTGGTTTTGGCACGTAAAACCATATAATTTAATTTAATTTTTTTGACCAGCGTTAACATCCCACAGTAGAGTGCAAGAATATGCATCACAGTGCTTTGCATGGAATAAATTAAATTTAGTGCTTTAATATACAGGCTCTATGCCCTGAGGTAATAACCATCAGCGCAATCACTCACTGCAACACATCTCAATCCACGCCTCCGCATTGACAAACGCACTACATATAAGTTATATTTGGGATCAATAACAATTTTCAGTTAGTGGGACAAAACATGCACATTATGAACTGGGGCCACTTAACCTGATTTTGCCTGTCGTCTATTTTTTTATTGTGGTACTTTCCTGGGCTACATTTCTAGCTTCTGAGCATTTTGTCTGCAGAAACGGAAACCGCAGAACTTGTGCCCATAAAGGCTCATTCGCACTCGGCCGACCCGACGCCGATGTCGGTCTGCCGATTGTCGGCGACAGCGTTTTTTTTCCTTGAGGGCGGCGCCTCTGTAACACTGTACCGACGTCGACAATCTGCCGATGGTCGGCGAAGAGCACGGCGTCGGTACAGTGTGAAAGAGGCGCCGACACGAGGGTAAAAAATGCTGTCGCCGACAGTCGGCAGGCCGACATCGGTGTGGGGTCGGCCGAATGCGAGTGAGCCTTAACACCGCAAACACTTTTGGTCTTCGTCGCAACACTCGCTGCATTGCGTGTATATAAGGTTTGCTTCAGAAAAAGCGCAGACAAGTATCGATGGCGCTCTTGATCCTATCTATCTTTAGCCTAGCTATCTTCGTCTATATGACTCGGTAGCCTCTCGAAGCAGATTTTACCCTGAGCCTACTTCTCTTCGAACAACACGCAGCAAATATCTTCCTTTACTTCTTCATTTGCGTTTTTTCAGTGCACACCATGTGCTATAGTCTTGCAGCAGTACTATGATTATTCTCTCGTCCCCGCTGTACTACCTACTTTAGGCACAGCGTTCAATTAGCAAATGTTCGCCCCCTAAACAATTGCCCATTTGCAGACGCCTCTGACTACTTTATATTTGTTGTATCGCCATAGCACTCTCGCTCATTATGGCCGCGTTTCTGTTACCTTTCGCTTTGATTATGTCGTCACGTATTCTTTTTGTTTTTTGTGAACATATTTACCTATTTTATTCATACTCTTATGTAGTTCCACTCCCCTACCCTGCTATCTCCCTTTTGTGCACGGTGACCGACTATTCAGTCGTATCAATAATCGCCCTGACGTCCAATTTCGTTGTCTTAAATTTACATACCAGACCTTCACCCTCTTCGCTACATTTATCTGCAAAAAAAGGAATAAATGTATCGTATACAGTCCAATAAGAAAACAATATCATCCACGTTCATTTAAGCTGGAAGATGCTGCTCCACGACCACCCCATCGCGTTCATATTATTACGGCGCAACCAAGAGTGGCGCCAGTCACAAAAAGACGGTTTAACGTGTATGAGTGGAATCGGTTCCCACAGCCATCTTGTTTATGCACCGTTGTCTTCCCTGTAAATATTGTAAGTACATCGTTATATGTGACTTCTGCAAAGTAACAAATTGGTGGAGGTGCTGGGTAACCGCAATAAACAACACCGGAGCTCGACCACTCGTCACCTCAGACTGGACAACATGACGGAAGAAGCAGGACCTGGCAGGGCACGGCCCACATCAACGTCTAGAACCCCGACGGTTGTGCTGGCTCAGCCGCGGGATCCAGGAACGTCCTGCGCCATCGACCACCTCGACACGGAAGACTTGATCATCACGTATGAGCGCGTGAGTGTCCACAACAAATTGGATCCGACGATTATGTTGGCTAACTTGGCCTTTTACTACGAGGCACGGCGAAGATGTGGTATGACAACCACGAGAAAGAGCTTAACGAGTGGGACACGTGCAAACAAAAGCTGAAGGACTTGTTCGGCCGTCCCACCTGGCGGAAGCACACCGCTAAGAAAGAACTAGCGACCCGCGCCCAGACGTTCACAGAATCACACGTCTCTTAAATCCAAGACGTGCTGGCTCTGTGCCGTAAAGCCGGCAGCGATATGGCTGAGTCAGCAAGGTTGGGTATGTACTGAAGGGGATCGCTGACGATGATTTGAACCTGCTCTTGTGCAAAAATGGTGCAACAGTATAGGACATCATAAAAGAGTGTCAATGCTTTGAGCAGGCCAAGAGCCGCCGCATTTCAATGCGGTTCACACGTCTATCGAACACAGCTGCGACATCCTCTTGTGACGACAGGCTAGGAGTGTAGTCACAATCATCATCAGATAACCTGACGTGTATACGGCGACGAGAACTTGAAGCCATGGCTCCTGCAGCCCTTTTATCCCGCCCCAGTGAGTCGAACAACTTACCTGCAGCATCATTTGTGGAGGCAATAGTCTGTGAACTAGCTAATCTTAAAGTTCATTGTGTATGTGCCGTTGCCGCTTCACAGTTGTGTCATGCTCCTGGTCCATAGACTGGTCCGAGGTATCCTGCACCCTGCCGAAATCCAACCGAGTGGCCAACCGCAGATGATCGGCCAATATGTTTTGCATGCCGGCGTATCGGTTACGTTGCTCGCCATTGTAACAACCGTACTGTTTCTTCCCCTCAGCGACCGCCATTTCCCAGTTATTATCGCCCCGAACAGAGCCGGTGTCGTTACTAGCCTCCATTGGCGCCGCGACAGCAAAACGTTGACGTTCGTGCTCCTTGCAACAGTCCCTCGTCTTCAATCCGGCGTCGCTAGTCCCGTTCGCCACCAGCGCGTCGACTATGGTCTCTATCGCTGCAGGCTCGTCGCCCACCATCCCCGATGCAGCCCCGACGACCGACTCCGGAAAACTAAGCGATGGAGCTCCCGGAGGTGACGCTGTATTGACGACTCCGCAAAACCCTCTTACCACTTTTCCGACCAATCAGAACTTGATTGACGTTTTAGTCGATAGGGGCAATGTCGCAGCACTGATTGAAACTGGCGCGCACGTATCCGTGATGAGTGCGCGATTGCGTCGACGACTGAACAAAGTTATCACACCCGCTGGATCATGCACACCCGTTAGATCGTGCACCCCCGCGTCGCCGACGGAGGAACGCCTACCGTGCAGGGTATGTGCACCACTCGTATTGGCATCGCGGGGCGCGTAACGACTGTTTTATTTGCCGTTTTGGAACAATGCCCCTAAGACGTCATACTCGGCTTATACTTTTTATTGTTCCATTCAGCCCTCTTTGATCGAGCGTCTAGTGTCATTCAGCTTGGACTGCCCCATGGCTGCTATAGTCCACCAGTCACACAACCATGGCTATGCTCTCCCGAACACATCCGCCTGTCGCCTCAAACCACTACGTACGTCACTCTACTGCCATTCCCATCTGTTCCTGACGGCATCTATGTACGATGTCCCACCGCTGACATACTGCTTGAAAGAAATTTGGCGTTCCCCATTCCGTCCTCACTGTTACAGGCAACCAGACTTCGCTTCCTCTTCTTAACATTACCTGCTTGACTTAAATTTTTCCCAGAGGCATGTCTTTGGGCGACATCTCGCCTGTGAACGATTGCGAGATATCGGCTCTTGACGCCGAAATGCCGTCGCCGCCTACAGGAACCTCCGATTCGCCGACTCTCACAGACGAACTTAGAAAATTGATTGCACCTGATCTTCTTCCGGCACAAGCTGCTGACCTCCGCCGTCTCTTAGCAACTTACTGCGACATGTTTGACCTTTACACCCGCCCTTTAGCCCAGACATCGGTGGTCACCCATCGTTTTTACACCGGAGACGCCAATCCGATACGCCGCCGGCCATACCGTGTTCCACATGCTGAACGACAAGTGATACAACCAGAAGTCGATAAGATGTTGACTAAAGGCATTATCGAGCCGTCATGCAGTCCGTGGGCGTCCCCTGTTGTCCTTGTGAAGAATAATGGCGGCAGTTGGTCCTTTTGTGTGTATTATAGACACCTCAACAAAATCACACGTAAAGACCCCTTGCCGCGTATTGATGACACCTTGGACTGCTTGCACGGACCAAACGACGTTTCATCGATAAACATCTGATCAGGCTATTGGCAAATCTCGGTAGATGACATGGACCGTGAGAAAATTCCCTTCGTAACACCTGGCGGCCTCTACCAATTCAAGGTTATGCCGTTCGGCCTTTGTAATGCATCGGCAACCTTCGAAAGAATGATGAACTCCTTACTTCGCGGCTATAAATGACCCACATGTCTGTGTTATCTAGACGATGTCATAGCTTTTTCACCAATTTTCACGAGTCATTTAACGTGTCTCTCGGTTATTCTTGCTGCTTTCCGACGCACCGGCTTGCAATTGAACTCATCCAAGTGCCACTTTGGACGACGTCATATTACCGTTCTTGGCCATCTCGTCAGTGCAGGAGGTGTTCAACCCGACCCTGACTAGATTCGCGCTGTCCAGAACTTTCCTCTTGCGCCTTCCGCCGCAGACGTAAGAAGCTTTGTTGGGCTATGCTCGTATTTCTGTCATTTTATCAAGAATTTCGCTGAAACCGCTCGTCCACTCACCGAGTTACCTAAGAAGGACGTTGCTTTCACATGGGGCATTGCTCAAACCAAAGCCTTCTCCACCCTCGTACGCTTGCTCACGGCTGCCCCATTGCTGGCTCATTGTGATCCATCTTGCGCCACTGAACTTCACACGGATGCCACTGGCCATGGAATCGGGACTGTACTTGTTCAATAGCAGCGTAACATAGAGCGCGTAATTGTATACGCCAGCCGCCTCCTGTCACCCACCGCGAGGACTTTTTCAATTACCGAAAGAGAGTGCCTGGCGTTAGTCTGGGAAGACTCCAAATTCCGCCCGTACTTGTACGGCCGCACATTTTTGTGGTTACCGTTCACCACGCCTTGTGCAAGCTCCCCTCGCTTAAAGACCCCACTGCACGATTAGTCAGGTGGGCGCTACGGCTCAAAGTATATTCATTTGGTGTTTATACAATTCAGACCGTTTGCACAAGGACGCCGACTACCCGTCCCGTCATCCTATCGACCACCCTGAATATGTTGAACATGACACCGACTGTTTCGTCCTGGCCATTTATGACCTGCACGACATCCGCACTAACAAAGGCGTGATGGCTGCTTACGTGTTCTCATCCATTGTCTCTTTCTGGACATTCGGAGCCCACGCTGCGAATGTTCGTGCCCCGCGACGCCACCTCCGGACAGCAGTTCTTGAGCAGTTGCACGACACCCCTACTGCAGGCCACCTCTGCGATTCGCGTACTTACGACCGCGTACGGTGCAGCTTCTACTGGCCAGGCCTGTACCACTCTGTGCACCGCTACATTGCAGCCTGCGCGCCCTGTGCGCTCTGTCCATACAGACGACGCGCGCTATTCTGGCGCGATATCGTAGCCATCATCGCCGCACTGCCCGTCTTACGCGGCACTACGCTTTGCTTCGCACGCTTTCGTTCCACAAATGAAGGGAGCGGCCTTTCGTCGCGGGGAAGTCGTGCCACCAGTGTCAGCAGCGACAACACCCAAAGGACCGTCACATCGAGCCTTACTCGTAGCCGCAAGCCATGGCCCCTTGCAGAAGCAGTGATCCCCGTCACACGCTGGTACCGTGGACTGACCTCAGCGGCACACGCCACGGAAAAGCGCAGCCCTCTCCACCTCCCGGTGGAGATTTTTGAACCACCCAAACCCAGGCCCTCCACGTGGTGCAAGGAAGCTACTGAGCTAATTGAATTTCTCAAGCTAAAATACGTAGAAAAATTGTAAGGTATGGCTTACACACCACCTACAGACACCAAAGCGTCGGATTGTAACTTCACTGTCCGAGAAAGCATAATACTGCTACGCGAAAACACCAAAAAACGCCTTTTCCAACATTTATACCATTCATAGACCGGCCACGTCGTCCAATATTTGCGCGCGCCCGCACGTGAGTATCTTGGAGGCCACGGAGCGGCGCACCCGGTTCCTTGCAATTAGTGTTCCTGTATATGCCCCCGCAGGGAGCAGAGTAGCGCATAGGTCCTGTTTGTGATCCAGCTCTGCAGTGGAGCCACTCCTCGCGCACGCAGGAGGCAAATGCCGCGCGGTGTTCCATTTGCTTTTTTTTGTCTGCTGGTCGCGAGATACATGCGGCAACTGTACGCAAGCGCTGAGCAAGACGACACTTTTTAATGTAGGCCAAGCTCGAACGATTGCCGTAGCCGGAGAGGTGCCAACCCCCCGAAATTTTTAGTTTGTGTGTACATATATACACGCTCATTTACAGACACACGCACGAATGTACATATAAAGAATAAGAGCCCCCCCCCCCCCCCCCCCCCAGGTCCCTCGAAATAAAATTCTGACTACGCCCGTGGCTCGAACCGCTCAATAGTTCGCTGGCAAACGCGCATCACCTTGCAACAAAAAGCGGTGCAATGTTTTTCAGCATGCATATGAAGTTTTCTCGCGGAGGCGGAAGGCAAGAAACGTTTTAAAGGGTGTTTAAAGAAAACTTCACAGACATGTGGTAGACATTTAAGTGAGCACATTTTGGCTGTCGAAACGAGACGAATAATGAATGTCGCCAACAGAACTATCGTGCCTGCAATTATGTCAGTGGCCATTGACCGTCATTCGTTAATAAACGTCGTTCACAGCAGCTGCACGTTTTCGATATATGCGGTGCAGACACGTTAATTTTAACGCATTTCAAACGCTCACATGCGCACATCTTATGCAAAGCTTACTTTTACGTTTCATACCGCAAACTTAACAGCTGCTTAGTAGCAGAAAATCTGCAAGTGGAAAAAGATTCAAGATGCACGAGCTTCTGGATCAAGTTTATTTCGAACAAGAGAATGGATGAGCAATGGCTAGTGGCAGCAGGGGATGAGTGCTGGTTCTTGGAGCCTTGGGGGGCAGAATTCAAAGCCACTGGAAAAGCAACAAGTTATTAAGAGTAACAACAGGCTATTTTTATTGGACTAATCACATAAGATGAGAAACTGGCAAAGTAATGATTCACACATTGCAGAAAGGCTTATGATAACGTACTTCAAAGTTCAGTACTAAATAGCTTGATGGACATAGGCGTACAGGGCTATCTTCTGCGCTTCATTCACTCACTTATCAGTGATCGTAAAATCCAAGTGCGGTTAGGAAGTACCATAAGCACCGAAAGGGCGGTATCGCGAGGTGTACCTCAGGGAAGTGTTCTTTCCCCGACGCTGTTTAATGTTGTAATGGCTGGTCTTCCCGCTGAAGTGCAAAAACATTGCAGGCATATCCATATGTCGATATACGCGGACGACATTTGTATTTGGTTAAGCGGATATCAACACAAGCGTTTAGCTCTGATAGCTCGACAGGCCTTACTTTCAGTTCAAAATTACCTTCAAGGTGTAGGGTTGACTCTCTCGGTGGAAAAATCTGGCTTCATCATGTTTCCAGGTAGAGGAAGACGGTATGCGCGGCTGAAGATAGACATTGATCAATCTTGCCTTCGTCAATTGAAGTACAAACGCTTTTTGGGCGTAATTATTGACTACCGTCTACAGTGGCGACGAGCTGTGGACTCTATTGTGACATCACTATCTCCGCGTCTCAATGTGATCCGTAGAGTTGCGAGTGAGCAATGGGGAAATCACCCTTCTTCAATGATCAGGCTGCACGATGCACTAGTGACGAGTCGAATAATGTACCAGCTCCCTTTAATTTCCCCCTCACTATCACAGCTGGAACGACTTGAGGTTTTGCACAGAAAGGGCCTAAGGAGGGCTCTTGGCGTTCCGCAGTCTGCTCCTAATAATGCAGTACTTTATGAGTCTCTATCGAGACCTCTTAGCCTAGTCGCTTCACAAAGGCTATTGATGCAAATTGGCCGCCTCAAACAGACGATAGCCGGTCGAGCCCTTCTACAGAGCCTTCGAAAGAGATCCGAGTCCCGAGCGTACTTGGCCCTTAATACTATTGGTTACCTGGGTCTTGACGCTAGAGGTCGAACTAAGAGGTTGAATCCACCTTGGTCTTTCGCGAGCCTCGATTGTTCGTTGACAATTCCTCACGTTCGTGCTAAGCGGAGTTCTCCTTTGGCGGCAACACGTTCGCTCGTACTGGAACATCTTGAAACTGAATATGCACGTCATCTTCAAATTTTTACTGATGGCTCTGTGGACAAGGTCAGAGGATCTAGTGCAGCTGCTTTTCATATTCCCGCTTTAAAGTATGATTGGTCGGTTCGCTTCACTACAGTCGTGTCCTCCACAACGGCCGAAAGCGTTGCCATTGAGGCAGCCCTAAAAAAGGTACGGCTTTGTACGCCTCAACCCGTAGTCATTCTTACAGATTCGAAATCCGCCCTTCAAAGGTTAGAGTATGGGTTCCCTACTGATGCTTTATGTCTAAGCTCCCTACGCTCGGTGCACACTCTCCTTATCAAAGGCTTCTCCATACGATTCCAATGGGTGCCCTCGCACATAGGTATCATAGGCAACGAGATGGCGGACAGCCTTGCCCATAGAGCGCTGTCTGGGAATCCTTTGAGAAAAGTGCCTCAAGAGGACAAGAGACTCTTCAGAGAAGCGGTGTCGTGCCACTTCCACTCTTTGTGGAGCTCACCTCACAAGCCATGTGTGACTAAGGGTCTCAAAAGAAACCAAGCCACTTTACTGCTCCGCATTCGCACGGGCTCTGCTCGTACCCCTGCGTGGATGTGTAAGACTGGCCTGGCGTTGTCACCATTATGTTCAACGTGTGGTGTGTGCGGTGACATAGAACATTACCTTATGTGCTGTACTCTGTATGACGCGGAAAGGAGCGTGTTATTCGGGTCCCTCAAGAGGACAGGAATTCCCCACAGTTCTATACAGGACATTGTTTTCCCGCGCGGGAACCGGTTAGATAGGAAGGAGGTTTCTCGCCTTCTTTTAAATTACCTGCAGGACACGGATTTGGCCTCCACATGGTGACCTTAGGTGTGACTATGTGTAGTGTAGTTGTGAGGTCTGTGTCTGATTTATATGATTTATGTATTTTAAGTGTCGCTACGGTGGAGCAATTGCCGGCAGCTACTGCAAGGCTAATCCCACCAGTAGCCTACAACCACTCAACTCAACTCACTCAACAGTAATATGACAGCACATTTTTCTTTATCTCTTAATACTTCTCAGGTTAATTTACTATAACAGAGCGCTTACTAAACGTACAAAAATAATTTCACCGTCCTCACGTCGACTACGGCTGATCGAACAAGTAACATATTGCGGGTGGTAAATGCTGAACCTGTCGCAGCTGTCTCATAAGCGCGAGCGCACCATGTTTTCGCTTACTACAACACAACGAACACCAGCACATCAATCGACTTTAGATGAAAAATCAGAACGCCGACAAAAAAATAATTAAAAAAACGGAGCCGAGAAAAGCCTGGGTGCAGCGGGTAAATTGTACCTGCTAGTATTTACTCTGTTCTGAACACACTTTTCTGTAGCCGCATCATACAACAATCGTACAAGCAACAAAGCGAATTGAGCGAGTTGGTAAGTTAACATTCTTGGCGTATATGTGCAGTGTGACAGAGACGTGTCGTCCTTTCTTTGTACCGCGTCTGTGTCGCGCTGCACATATGCACCAAAAATTGGACAAGTGAGCAACCTCTCATGCCAGGCGTACGCATTTTAGCGTGTACAGGAGCGTAAACAAGCCGAACTCACCTCTGTGAACAAAGCGAACGGACCTCGCATATCCTGGTCCCTTCCGGAGCTGGCCGGTACCGTCTGTCCGCACGGCACCGCGTAAAAAGTTTTGCCACCTTCCGTGAGATTTGCGCAGTTTGGTGCGCTGCGACCCGTCATACTGGAATACAAGTGTCAAAATGATCAGCTTCGTAGCACTTCACCAAAGCCATTAACCTAATATCATCGAATACCATACCTGCAACCCGGAGCCGATCGTTGCTACGCGCGCTCGATGGTCCGCTGATTGCGATTTCGATGGCACTGACAGAAACGAGTCGGCGCAGTTTCCGTAAAGTTGGCTTCAGAGCGTGCAAGTTGATCATTTGACGTCATTTTGCACCACGTGATCGCGCTCGGCGAATGGCGGTGCGAGCAACGCCGGAAATGTTATGCGCAACTCTGCTCCCTGCGGGAGCATATACAACTACTTGCAATACCTCCACACGGCGCTCGCCTCCGCCGCATCGCAGACCACAGAAGAGGCCGCGTTTCTACTAGAAAGCCCGCCTTCGTGCATAGTGTTCGCGGCTAGCGTTTCTCATTAATCATTATGGTTACATACGCTCCGGTTGACGGGAAGCGTGAGCAGCAGTCAGGGATCTTTGCATGCTACCGCGTTCCACTCTTAAAGGCGAAGCTTAAGCGTCCTGAGTCTTATTTTACTTGCCTTCTTGCTTCCTTTCCTTCATTTTTCTTCCTTACTTTCTCCTCTATTTCCTTCCAGCCTGCCTTTTCCTTCCCTCTCTTAAAGCGAACTTTCTTTACCTCTTCGTTCGACTTTTCCACTACTGCTGCTTCTGCTGTCTGTCGCCCCGATTCAGGGTGTGGTAGACATCGTGTGGAATGTACACGGCAAGGGCCCAGGAGAGGGTTATGTCATACTTATTCAGCCAGAGCTCCCTCGGCGTCGTCACAATGGCCTCTGGAGCTCCGTGGCCATTGCTGTATACAGTACCATCTGGTACTCCATGGCCAAAGACAAAATACCCTTTGAACGACTGTAATTACTCGTGAGCCCCTCGTAAAGGCATTGCAGAACCTGCAGCGCTTATCTTTGTACTCACGCGCAGCAGTCCAAGAAAAGATAGATAGAATGGTGTACAGGGAACATACAGAGGAGACAGAGAATGGGTAAAAGCAACGCCGTCCTGAAACGGGTGAATAACAACGTTGTCATTCTTCGGTCATGACAGGTTGTGTTGGGAGTATCGCAAGGAAAGGAATAGGTTCCCCTGAAAGCAAGGCTCATTTGGGGTTTCATAATAAAGAAAACACTGCTTATAGACATGGCTAAACTTGCGTACACACTCGAAAAATTTCATTTCAAGGTATGGTATGACACGTGTCTGCTAATTCCATCGAATAAATGCCCTGCCACTTTGTCCATGCCGACAACTGATGCAGGACATGCAGATCCAAAGCCGCATCAGAGGACCGCAGCATTAAGATGATAATACGCAAGCTAATCAACACGTCAGCAACGATTTGATGTGCGATGTGAGACAATGACAGTGCTAAGCTACTCGCAGGATACGAACAATGACGCAAAACAGCGCTTCCAGCAACCATGTTTCAGCGTGCTTTCTCTGAACTACGTAGGTAAACGCAAGTGCTGTACGGAGGATAACATTTATCATCCCCCTCATGCCTGTCGCATGCCATAAACATCACCGCCAAATATCGTCAGTCAACGAAAAGAGCACAGAAAGTTTTGCTTACAATGCTTCTTTTCTCGGTAAAGTGCACTCAGGAACATAGCGAGCAATTAATAAGTGTTAGTTGAAGGTTTACAGCACACATCATTAACTGGAAAGCATAGCAGTTGGATTTCTCAGTTAAAACGTTTCGAACAATGTGTAAACGTACGACACGGTTCAGTGCTTGGCAGACAGGTATTAGACGCAAACTGCCTGCAAAGGCGCGCCATTCTTAACATGTGGGCTCTATGTGAACCGTGTTGACGTATATGTGACTTCAATAGCAGCATGCTATAAAGTAACCATAATACTGCGCTCCCAGAGTGCCGAATCAAGAATCCGCAACTGTTTCTGCAGCAAGATGCTTAATGGCACCTTCCTGTAATGAGCTGTCGCTTTTTCTGCTCATCTTGGGATACTCATTAAGCAGCATGTATGCCTTATTAGCCTTCTTCCAAGATCCCGCTCTTCTCTATCTCCACATCGTCTCACTGTTCATTAGAATTTCACCAGACATCTGAGCACATATTTCTCGTATACAGGCTTCTCAAGCCCACCCGTCTACCGATTTCCACATTTCTGAAGAGAAAGATGGCGTGGAGGAGAGGACTACAGATTAAGAAAAATGGCGACGCCACGAAATAGAAGTTGGTAATATCTACGCTTTCTGTACTAATGGTCCTCGATATACTGATTATCCCTCAAAGCTACTACATTCCTGGGACTTAAAGTCGTCGATTGCCAGTTGGTTATGTACTGGTCTAGGTCGTTGTGAAGTCGGGGGTCCGTGCGGCCACGAATGTTCCATGGATGGGGTCGTGCCAGGTGCCGGGAGAAAGAACGGGTCCGAGCGATGTTCAAGAGATGAGAAAAATGTTTATAAACAAAAGTACGTGATCAAGTTTTACAATATCGGCTCCAGCTCTCGGTGCTCACTACATGCTAGAGTCTTTGCATGTCCGAGCCTCTCCTCCACAGCAGTCCAGGCCCACTTTTTATGCAGTTTATTTGCATCTTGCACTCTTCGAGGGAACTGACTTGCCAACTACAAACGCTGAACCGTTCAAAACTTCCTGTCCCCAGAATTCCACCGTTTTGCCGGCTCTATTGCCTCTAACATCCCACCGTTTTGCCGGCTCTCGTGTCTCCAACGTTGCACCATACGAGGCAACCACTTGGCAAACCGTAAGCCCGCCGACAACGTCCTTTCCCCGGGAGTCCTTGACAATGGCCCAGTCATCAATTAGTGGCCTCTTCCGGATAGTCAATCTACCAGGATCAGGAAACTGACGTTCGCGGTAGTCGGAGGGCGACGTTGTTCTCTTGAAGTGAGCTGTCATTTCTGGGCGCTGGAAAAGCCGAAGAATGGAACATGACTGATTGCCCGTAAGACTGAGGTGAGCTGACTGAGTTCCCTTGGGTGAAAAATGAGGCGTGATCAGCACCTGAGAAAGCTGAACGTCTGCCGGTGAAGCATCCGTTGCTTCGAGGGATCAACAGGCAGAACAGCACCCAGCCCGCCAGATGGTGCATTGGGTTGTCGAGCTGTTCGATGCAGTTCGGCCGGCTTGATGCCTGCACTGCTCAAATCCATGGGGCTGCAGCTTCCAAGAATGAAGATCATCTGGCTAAAAGCATCTTGATAGGTGGGCTCTGACTGGACTGCATAAATGCAAGATGACAAGCTCCAAGGAGTGACCTTTGCCAGCCACACAATGCCGCAAGCGCCACATGCACGCCACTCTCATCGCCAGAATCCACAAATTAAAAAAATCTGGCAACCCCCTATATAAAGGAAAACCGTGCGACTAAAGCCAATCTGGGTAACACAATACCACCAACGGCGGCGCATATCTTTAGCAAGTGCACTGTTTCCCAGAGCTTCACGTTGATCTGGACAAGTACCAAGAAACTTCCCATTATGTGTGCGCGCAAAAGACACAACTGGGGTTTACGTAATGAAGCTAAGTAATTGTGAATTAGAGCTTCCACAGATCAAGGAAGGCGAAGGGAGAAATGGACTATATTAATTCATATCCGTAACACTCAGCACAAGTTAGCTACATGATCATTACATAATACTCAATTGCGAAATAAACCGAAGGGAAGACCATCTTTAACCCTTATCACGTTCCTAAATTGGCTCAGAAGGCCTGACTTATTCCGCCTTTCTTCTAGCGCACTTCTATATTGTGCTAATACGACGCAGCATGATTAGAATAAATCCCCAATCTGACAAATAATAAAAAACTTCAAAAAAATTTTGCGAACTAGCCTACATCTCCGTGTAACTAAAGAAAACGAAAACACTGACGCTTTCCTTTCTCGAGCGTCCAGCTGTCACGTTCTCATTAAAGTGAACATTAACCTACCCAAAAAATCTGCTATACTACGAGCAGAAGAGACCAACAATTCTCTCTGTTTAACAAAGGTTCCTAAAACTTAAACGTTCAAAAAATTTATTATCGTCAAAGAAATGAAAGCTCATGAACTATCTACAAAATGTGCCGCTAAGAAAAAAACACACTCCTACCAAACAAAACAGGACACGTCATGAACTTGCGTAAAAACATTATTTATCAACCTGCGCGTGACCTGCCCAACTGCATGCAACACTGACACTGTTTGCCTTACAATGCTACACGTGTCGTCACGTAAGCTTTCCACTAAAAACGGGCTCTAACCTGAGCCGAAATGGCTAACAACTGAACTAAATTTTGTGGTATTCCTTACGCTTCCCAAGCTTTAAACGCGCTACTAAGCTGAATACACGATGAATACAAAAGAACAAAACAATTTGCAACGCGTCTTCCTGATTTCCTTTTCGGGCCTCAAACCAATCCTTTCAGAAGAGCTCTAGAGGGTCGTGCATTCCGGGGTTTTCGAAAGGTGTGGTATCGAAGAAGGCAAAAGCCGCTAATACGCCTGGCTCACCTCGTAGCTGCAACTTGAGGACAGCAGCCTCCAAGTACTAGGAGATGGGTACAGTCACAGATTCGTGCGCGCGTTATCCCTTTATGTGCAAGGCAGTTGGCGTTCTTTGCCCCCGCGTGTGATCGGCTCTTGCAGCAGCCTACAGGGTGCTTACTTTTGTCCCTCTGCTTACAATGAAACGTCCACAATGTGGTTAGGCGACGGTTATTACGCCCGAAACTCGCCACGTGCGTCGCGCCATTCCCCGATCTTCGCAAATGCCAAAGCTTGGCGTTTATCCTCCTTCGCTATTTCACAGTCTCCGGCTGGATCCTGACCTTTGCGCATTTGCCTCTGTCGCCTTGGTGCTTCGCACGTTTCATTTTAGACGCCTCGACCGCCTTTCTTATCTTTGGCCTGCGCCTTTTCTTCAGCATCTGGTCTGACCTATTCGAACAGCCATAGGCGACTCTTTCTGGCAACCTGACCGAACTTGCCACCTCCGTACACACTTTGCCTGACGGGCCCTCCGTTTCTTGTGCGGAAAAAGCGCCGCTCTCTACTGCTTTCCCTTCGCTTCCGGCCACTAACACGTTTGACTCGTCACTGCGCGCAGCTGCCTCGGAAATCGTTCCATGGCCCTCAGATCTCTGCTCATTAGCGAATACGCCGATCAGTCGTTGAGTCTCCTCCCATGTTTTTGCCCTGAAAGCCCCCATATTGTAGAAGGATTCTCCTCGTTCCGTCAACGTTTGCTCCGACCTATTTGAAGAGCCATTTCAGACTTGCTCTGGCGGGCTGGCCGAAATCGCCACCTCCGGACACACCTGGCCGTTCACTGAAAGCTGTCGCATATGCGATTTCAACAGTTGCAGTTTGTTATGAGAGTCCTGAATTGTGGCATACGCTACCCGCTTCTCACAGCCCCTTGCCGTGTGGCCTCTTTCTACGCAGTTGTAACACACAATTCTCTTCCGCGCCTCCAACGCGCATACACCGTCAGCAGGCGCCTTTGTTTCTTGCGCTACTTTAGTGCGTCACCCTTTTTCTCCTGATGCGTGCCGGGGGAATTGGAAGCCTCCGGTTTAAAATTCTGACGGAAAGGCTTGTTACCTTTTTTGCTTACCGGAACCAAATACCGCTTTGTAGCTTTTCTCTAATCGTCGCGCCGCACTGCGGTAACCTCGGCATGTGCAGTAATCGTCGGCAAATTCTGCCGCTCTCTCTTATTGGTCTTCGAAGTCGGCGTAATATGCTATACCGAAGTGTCTGAAAAAATCATCCATAGCCCTATCGTAGTCTCGTGCTTTCTCCTCGGAGAAGCAGTTCATAAAACAACGATACTAAACGAGATTAGCGCTGGTAATCTCTCGGTCCACAAGTCCCGGCTGGCAGCCTCTTTTTCACACGCGCGTTCAAGAACGGCGAAGAAATTAAATATAATTTCGTCTGCCCTGAAAGTGTGGAGCTGGCGTCGCGCTTTCTGCCATCTGTCTTTTCCGCTGAGGCTCTTCCATCCTAAGAGCGTGCCGTTGCGTTGCCTGCTGCTCACGCTTATCGTGCATTTCTGCTTCTCGCTCGCACATCACGCGCCTCTTTACTCCTTGACCCTGGCACCTCTCACGCATTTCTGCTTCACGCTTGCGCCTCTCGCACTCCTCTGCTTTTTGCTTTCTTTCAACAATGGTTTCCCAAGCCTCGTAAGCTTCCTCGACCTTCACTTCTGCCTTCATGACCTCGAGAACGGCCGCTTTCATTTTTGCGGAGCCGCCGGAAATGCCCAACTCCTCGCAAATTAGGAGGTCCTGCACATAGAATTTCTCCATAGCGAATTTGTTTGCCTTAAGAATTCACCCTTCCTTAAAACTGAAATTCGCTATTTAAAGAAGGAGAATTTCCAAAACAGTGCCCATCAGAAAACTCAAACATACTTTCCTAACACCTCCTTACATTTACTAGAGAGAGCTCTAGTGACACGAAGAAAAAGCATTAGGCCCTACCTAGCCCGTCCTTATCGCTATCACGAGGAGACGGCAGACTTCCTGGCTCTTCGCGCTCTTGTGCAATAACTTTTCTGGCCTTACCTGCCTCTCCCAACTCCTCTCCTCATTCTGCGACAGCTCTAATTGTTCCCTTTTTCCTTTCACAGGGCCAACCGAAATGCCTGTCTGCTCATGATTTTCGAGGAGTTCTTGGATTTGGAACCTATCCATGCTCATAGTGCACCCTGTGCTTCTTCCGCACTAGTAATTTAGCCCGCGAGACACTCTATTCTTGGTCTATGAGACAAAATAACTAACGCCAAACACCATTTCAGACTGCCTCCGCTAATGAGTCTGCCGAAGAGAGAAGCAAATACGTAGCACACACCACATCGATGTAGACAACGCCGACCGATCCCACTACTGCCACCACTGTTGTGAAGTCGGGAGTCCGTGCGACCACAAAGGTTCCATGGACGGTAGCGTGCCAGGTGACGGTAGAAATAAAGGGATACAGCAAGGTTCAAGAGATGAGAAAAAGGCTTATCAACAAAAGCACTTGATCAAGTTTTACAAAATCGGCTCCATCTCTCGGAGCATACTACATGCTACAGTCTACCTCCGAGTCTCTCCTCCACAGCAGTCAAGATCCGCATTGTATTCCGTTTATTTCCCACTTTCAGTTGTCGAGGGAATTCATTGGCCAATTACAAACGCCGAACCGTTAAAACCTCCTCTCGACAACGTCTCACTGTTTTCCCGGCTCTCATGTCTCCAACGTTGCACCATACGAGGCAACCACTTGGCAAATCGTGAGCCCACCGTTAATGTCCTTTCCCCGGGAGTCCTTGACAATGACCCTGTCATCAATTAGTGGCCTCTCCCGGACGGTCAATCTGTCATGATCGGGAGACTGGCGTTCGCGGTAGTCGGAGGGCGACGTTGTTGTCTTGAAGTGAGCTGTCATTTCTGGGCGCTCGAAAAGCCGCAGATCTCGAACATGACTGCTTGTCTGTAAAACTTAGGTGACATTGATTGAGTTGCCTTGAGTGAACGATGAGGCCTGATAAGTATCCGAGATGGCTGCATGTCAGTTGAAGGATTCTTTGTTCCGAGGGATCACCAGGCCCAACAATGTGCAACCAGATTACGAAGGCTTACTTACCGACGACAAGAGACCCCCTAGTGAGAACAGGGCCGGTATTACGTAAGGATGCCGTTCGCTCGATTCAATTCTTTTCGTATTGTTTCCCGATCACAACCGGTTAATCGCGGGGATAACGTAGTTGGAGCACCATCCATGTTCACTGACGCAGCACAGGAAAAAGCCGCATTAGAATAGAATCGGCCCATTATACCTACCCAGTATTGGGTACTTTCAAGAATCTCGCCAGTAGGCCTTGGCTCCGACTCAGTCCCCAGAGGCTGATGAACGCCCGACAAATGCGGCGGTCAGACCTGCTGCGCAGCCGAGGACGCTAGAAACTTCTGGTTCCGAACACGCCGCCATTGGAAATTAAGCCTTGAAACGTCAGACCTGCAAACCGCCGCGAGTGACAACAGCTTATCGAGAGCCTTTGAGGAATTACCTGGCGTAATCATGTATTTTATCGGGTTCAGTGAGACTTGGAGAACTGGTGAGCCATATACAGCGCTGCATCATTTAATTGTTATGTCTTCTGCTTCGGAGCTCGTCTTGGAAAAAATGAATGTAGGGCAGAATTCTTTTTTTTTTATTGAAATGAAAATAATATAGAAGTAGTCACCCTATAATGGCGACGGCTACTCCTTTTCCCACAGCAGTAACAACAATATAAAGGAATATATAGAGTTAGATATATATATATATATATATATATATATATATATAGAGTAAGATAGATATATGGGGGTATATGTAGTAATGCAGGGTTTGCAATACACAAGGCCATAACAGAGTATATCCCTGAATTATTGGTATTAACAAGAGTAGTGCCATTGTGACAAAAATAAATAAAGTAATAACGTAGAACTAGTATGGGGTGTCCACCATTGTCTAGTTTTGATAATGTAGGAAGGCCTCGCATGAGTACGTCTAAATAACAATGAAGAAGTTCAAACCTCAATAAACTGCGATCATGAGAAACTTCTATTATTATTATTATTATTATTATTATTATTATTATTATTATTATTAATATTGTTATTATTGTTGCATGTTGTGAAAACAAACAAAGTATACATGTCTATATATTAAAGGGACTGAAAACCGATTTTTAAAGACCCAGGTTTTTATGGTGCAAGGGAAATTTCACTCTTGGTAGTCTTTACGTAAACCTGCAGCGATTACTTCCAAAAGCGCGTGAGTATTTGCAAGCTAATTTTTTCGATCTGAGCAGCCTCTAAAAAGAAAGGTTTCGTCCTCCAGCCAATTACCCGCATCGCAAATTGTAAAATTGCATTTCGCCCCATCGAAATAGGACCTCCGGGGCAGGGGTTTGATCCTGCTACCTCGTGCTTAGCAGCGCAGTACCATAGCCGCTAAGCCACCGCAGAAGTTCCAGGAAGTATAATCAAGTGCTAGCTTGGGAAGGATTGTGCGAATGGTGGGAATATCTCGTCCACCTGCAGTTTTCAGATAGTACTTCTCCTGTTCACCATAACGCTGGAGGTGACTGATGACAGAACTTGAACAGGTAAAACCTAAGGGTAGGTTTGAGAATAAATTTGCAGAATACTAAACTGATGCTCGACAGCCTGACAAGGAAACAACAGTACGTGCATGCCATAGTCAGCTTCTTGAATCTGTGCTGGAATAGGTTTATCCAAGGGATCGCAGGGACCACGGATTACGAGAAGGAAATCTCCAGGCTCCTAAAATGATTTAAAACGGGCATGTGGCCTTGCAAAACTTTTACCAGTCATGAACGAACGCTCACCGACCTAATTGTATTAAAATCTATGAAGCTGAAACTTGGAGAGCAACGAATAAACTCGGAAGAGAAGTTATAGGGCCCGTTAAATGCGGGACAAACCGAAACATTATGAGCGTAACGTTAGAGAAAGTGAGACGCTGGTGTGGATTATAAAACGAATCGGGGTTGGTGATAATATAGTTAAGACTAAGAGGAATAAATGTGTGAGAGAGAGGCCGAGAGAGAGAAATGATGAATGGAAGGCAGGGAGGATAGCTGTAGTTAATGAGTGGCCGCGGTATAAGGAGATGCTGGCGCACAAGTACGGCGCCAGCTATTCCTTAACTCTTGCACAGGTAGTACAGTTACTTGTATAGCTTTGCGTGCTTTTTCCCACAACTTTGTCAGAGATAAAGCAGAATAACAGCTGGTGCACACACAACAACGCTATCACATGCAAGTCAGGATAACACCACCACATTATTAGAGCATCAGAGAAAATGTCAAGGGAAAGAAAACAGTCGATGACGGCATAGTATTTGGCAAGATGAGGAAATTGCAGACATAAGCTAAGAGTAGGCTAGCACGATATTACTGGGCAATCTCGGGCAGTGCGGCCTTCGTCCTATACGTGGTTTTCACGCGACTTCACATCCTTCGTCTGTGCTCACCGTCCGCCATTGCTATAAGCACCTCTCTGGTATCGCTTTCTGTTCCCCCTCCGATTCCAACCATACGCGCCGCACCTCTATTGTCCTAGGAGCTGGACGACATGGCAACAGTTATCAGCCTGCATTATGTCCTTCTACATGGACAGGCTTTTAGAGCCAACGCAAGCTCGCTATAAGGAAACATTCGGACCTTACAACGTGGTGGAAGCAAACAGCCTGCGCATCGGTGCGGATGCTACTTCAGACTCCGAGGTGCTACCCGGCACGACGCACGTAGAAATATTTATAATCACCTGTTTGTTTTTTTCTATAAAATACGTCATCCCGCAAGCAATAAAAGTCTACAAATCGCTGCAGGTTCACAAGCCCTTTGGGTCAGGAGCTTTCGATCGTCGTCCCTAGCGAGACGAGCCAATGAAAAGCACGTTCGCTCGCATGCAGTGTTAAACCTTTCTTGCCCCGTTATTCTTTAAACTTCTCAGTTCCCAGACGGCCAGTTTGTCATACAAGCTCAATCATGCGTGCAAGGTTTTAATTAGAAAGCATTATATGCACCATTACGCGAAAATCTGGCGTCGCCATCAAGCGATGGTACTGAAAATTACCGACGGCGCAGACAGTAAAAACACGTTAAGAATGACTGGACTGACAACAAATTTCTCAGGGAGGTTCCTTTAAAGGATATAAATCATTGGCTTTGAAAACACAATCTAGTTACTTTCGGTTCGGGTGGGAATCAAACCCGGGCTTCCGGGGTGCGAGATGAGCGCGCTTCCCTGACTCCACGGTGGCTTCACGGTTCCGGCTGACTAGAGGTCTGACTAGTGCGTGCGTTATTACACACGTCACGCCGCAGCCATCTCACTGCCTAAAGGTGTAGCCTAGTGCGGGCGTCATTGGGAACGTGACGGCGCAGCCAATGGGTGGGAAGTGAGGCCACGTCATGAGAAAATGAGTGTATAAAATAAACAGTATTAATGGCTAAGTGAACGCCGCTGAGCGACAGTTCGAGTACCGAACTCCTTGCGGACAAGCGAGCGCGTTTAGAGGCTTGGCGCATTTTGATTTGGCCGCAGGCGAGACCAGCTTGCGCAGACAAGGACAGCGCGAAAAAAAAAAAAACATTTTACCAAAGGGACTATCATGCGTTCGCATTCTCACACGTAAGCACTCTTATCTCTGCCGGGTTTTTTTTTTTGGGGGGGGGGGGGGGTAGAATTTGCACCTGTGGGCGTGCGTGTGTTTGTGTATGTGTGGAGAGAGAGAGAGAGAAAGAGATAGAAGCACAAAGTTTAAATCAGGAGTTCGCCGCCTTCCGTGCGTTTTGGTTTACTGTTTTGAAGGTGCTCGTAGTCCGGGAAATCAATATTCTACATTGTGAGGCGCATGCAGCCTCAAAACATTTTAGCATGCGGCGATATTCCATGCTTATCGTGCGTTTTGGCATAACCACAGCGCGCAGATATGATTCACTTGGTCCAAATTAGCTTTGGGTTAGCATCTTAATGCATTCAGAAGAGCAGAAAATGATGCGGATCCCCCACACTGTCAGAATAGGCGTAAACGAAGCTTTCCGTCCTGTTTGCATTGCTTTAAAATAATAAGCGGTGATTTTTAATGGCGACTGTTTAATTTCTTCAGCATTGAGTACAATACAAAAGTGGTGAGTTGATGGTAAACGTTATCTTGCCTGCACCACTGCTGTTTGTCTGAGTAGCACACAGTGCACACAGCAAGATGTGTTTGCTTGAGGCGTTTTTGTGCGCCGTTATCCATAACCTCCGAGAAAGTTAGCATCGTTCTTGCCTTACATGCCACATCGCATCGTGACGGAAGTGTTAAACTTTAATTGAATTTTAGGGATTTACAGTGCTCAGCGATTGAAACGCGATACTCGGCCAACATGGCGGCCGGTACTTTCTTGACCACCAATGGGCGCTGGTGACAGTGAGTGAGTGACATCAGGGCACACAGCGCTATGGGGATACAATAGGTACGAGGTGCTTCGGTGTATGTGGAAAGGTGTAATATTTCCAGGACTTTCTTTTGGAAATGCGGTTGTTTGCTTTAAATCAGGGGTACAATCAGGACTCAATGGGAACCAAAGGTCATTGGGATGCCTCGCATTGGGCGCTCACGAGAAGACTGCAAATGAAGCTGTGCAAGGTGATATGGGCTGGACAATTTTTGAAGTGAGGGAAGCTGGCCATAAAATTGATTATGAAGAACGACTGAGGAATATGGAATAAAGTAAATGGGCTGGCAGAGTACTGAAGTATCTGTACAGGAAAAACATTTATTCACAGTGGAGGAAAAGAACTAGCAAGCTTACCAGCAAGTATTCGGCCTGTAGCGTGGTCAACACAGCATCAAAGAACGTCAAGAGGAAAGTCAGAGAGGCTGAAATATTCTCATATGTGGGGGAAATGGAAAAGAAACCTACCATGAGTAACTACTTAAGACGAAAAAACAAAATCAGGAAAGAAACCATTTATGATAACTCAAAGGGAAGCTCATTACTTTTCGAAGCGAGATCGGGATGCCTTAGAACGCGCACCTATAAAGCGAGATATAAGACGGAAGAAGAAGCATGTGCTTGCTGCGGCAAAGCTAGGGAAACGATGGAACTTGCTTTATTACAATGTGAAGACGTCTGCCCGGTGGTCGATTTAGGCACCACTGGCCCCCTTGAAGCCCTTGAGTTCAGCGACAGCAGGGGAAAAGTAAACATGTCCGCAATAGATTAGTAAGAGGCGATTGTAAGAACGATTGGTGGAAGTAGGGAAACGACAAGAAACGGAAAAGATACAAACGCAAAGTTGGCAATAGGGGGTCAGAAAATTTGGTTGTGGGAGTTCATAGTTTTTTGTTTAACCTAGGTAGTACAATTGGCAGTATAATAGCAAGAGCTTGGTGACGCAACCTACCGCCCCGTTCCAAAGGCGACCCTCATAGCATCCATCCATCCATCCGATGCATTTTTGTGTCTAATGAAAGCAAGAATCCTTTTGATGCATTGCAACTACGTTGAGCCTCCTCAGCGATCACCCAGAGATCACCGGTGGCGCAGCCAGCCGCCAACCTGTCTGAGTATCGCGTTTCAATCGCTGAGTACCTTACGAGCCAAAACCAAAATCGGATTATGAGCCAAGCCGTAGTGGCGGACTGCGGATTAATTGACCCCTTTGTGTTCTTTAACGAGCAGTTAAACCTAAGCACACGAGCGGTTTTGTTTTTCGCTCCGGCAAAATGGTGGCTGCCGTGGTCGGGATCGAACCCGCGACCTCACCCTTATGAAAATGGTTATGTCCTTTATGTTTACTGTATGTTTTCCGGAGTTCACATGAGGAAACGTCCTTTATGTTTCCTCCATGTTGAAATTTGTCCACTGCTTTTATGTTTCCTTTATGTGTCCTTCCTCTGTGCATCTTTTATGTTACCGTCCTTTACGTTTCCTCCATGTTGAAATTTGGCCACTGCCTTTATGTTTCCTTCGTATGTCCCACCTTTGTACATCCTTTATGTGGCCTCGGGGATTAAATCCTGTATTTTATGTAGACATGCATACATGAAGAGTTACCTGTACCCATTTTATATTTATGCACTTTTTCTGAGTTTTAAAGTTTTGCATTGGATTTCATTGCAAGGTTACCGTTCTCTACGTGATGCAGCATACGGATTCGAATACTGCTATGGCGCAGAAATTCATGCCAATTTGTTCTAAACTTACAAACTAATTAGCGTTCATAGAATATTTCAGTATAACGCTTAGAGTACCATTGTACGTTCCTCACTGGAGTGCTGCTCTTGTTCTAGTTATGTCTTTCTTACCAAAATAAAATGTAATGTCTGGATGGAAAGATCAGGTTGTATTAGTGCTTGCACTTTTAAAAGAAAGTTTTGACTATACATTGGAAAGGTTTGTCTGAAATCACGAGTAGTTTATTGCACTGTCTGCATGTTACATCAATTTGCCACGTCTGCTCAAAGCAGGCCTCTGGAATGCGGTGCTTGGATGAGAGCTCACAGGGCACCTGAAAAACAAAACAAAAGCAAATCTTTTTCATCTTATTCAAAAATATTCATATAACCAAGAACAGCTTGGCCTCTATGCACACAGCTAAGAAACTTGCAGCAGTAGAAAATAGCTCATAAAAACATCAGGGCAACACAGATGCTTTTAAATAATTGTTGTTTGAAACAGACTACGCTGTTATCTGCCAGTCCAGTCAGGTATGAAACTGCTCACAAATTATTTTAAACATTATTGCAGCAGCTGCTAAGTATCACATGAACTTTAGGAGTACGCAATTGGCCAATAAACATTTGCGTGCTACCTCAAGCATCGAGGTTGCCAAAGTTGAGTATTAGCAACTTGCCAGTATTCACCAGAAAAGCTTGCTAATATAGCAGGCCTCCCATCGCGCAACACTACTGTCTATGCCATAAGGTGCTGTGGTTAAAAGTTAGTTGCGCAGACATTCTAATGCCAAATTCCAAGGCGTTCTCATGTGCATTTTTTACATTTTCACAAAATGTTTGTAGTTCTTACACATCTTTATTGTCAGTTACAGGCTGTAGGTGTGCATTCTACTGAACCTATAGCACAACATTTACTACCTTCAGCATGCCACAGAAGGTGGCAGGCAAACATGCTGTGTATGTGTACTTACGGCAAACTGAATGGTAGCCGCATCTGCTTAACAAGCATGAAAAGGTGTTATCCGCTTGGCGAGTTGTTTAGGCTTTATCAGAACTGGACACACAATCAATAAACTTCATGTGAATACATTATCGTAATTTTATGCTTTCTAAACAGAAAAATGACGAGTTAGCTGGTGTTTAAGATGAACTGCATTATACTTCATCACGTGCTCGTAATAGAGCAAAATGTGAGACACGATCGACGTTTGTATTAAGCAATCACCTTCCATCAACGCTGCATCCTTTAAGAGTTCTTAGTTGCGTTGATATCCTGCAACTGCATGCTGCTATTAGATTCAGCGGTGGAGTGTAACAGGCGGGCGTGATGCTGGCACGTAAGGGAGGCGGGCTGGCTCAGTATGTAATCAATGCTTTGCAAACTTCCACTACCAGCAATTAGCATACTCTAGTATCTGCATTGCAAGTGCAGGCACTGGAAGCTTAGATGTCATTGTTTCTACCTTAATCTGATAACACTACAGCGGTGCAAGCGAAAAGCGTTACCATGCCATACCATCAATGGTGTGCTTTTCCTAGTGTGGTACATAGCACCAGCCCACATGCCTTAGCATGCCTGACAATATTATTGTGTATATCTTGTGTTGCTGATAAGCACAATGGTGTGATTGCCTAGCCCAGTATGCAGCTTTGTATTCCTAAGAATCCGGCCAAAACCTCAGCAACTCAGATAGCAGTCCAAGACAAACTATTACATACAGGAAGCCAGTCGAAGGATCGCATTGTGCAGTGCAGAACATGCCATGAGCTCTCATTTCATCTCTAACCCACCACAATCAAAACCAGCACAAGTTGAAACCCAAACTGCCAAGTCACACGTACAACCATCATCAAAAGAAACAACCACTGTGTCCATGCTTTCAGCTGTGTCTGGGTCATCTAGTTGGCCTTGAAGCCGCCACCATTACAGCAATAGTCAAGAATGCATTGGAATTACCCAGACATAGTAAGGCCGATTGGAGCGCTTACTTTAAACAGACAGAAGTTTGTCACCACAAGAATAGTGGTTAAAAAGCAAGATTTTTGTTGCACACACAATTGCGTTGAAAAAGCTAGGGGTTCAAGGCCAGAAATTTAGTTATGTATGGATCTTGAGACATAGCGTACTGTTATACAACGTTTGTGTGACAGCATTACTTAGGAGACTTTCTGCCTAAACCATGTCTTCAGGTGGTTAAAACCTTTTCGTACAACCACCGAGAGCGCATTATTCACAGTAGAAAGCCACAATTCAGTAAGAGTGCAACAAATATTTACACTATATCAAAAAGTGGCTCTTTCAAAATTGCACCAAGTGCAGCGTGGCTCGAGCGTGAAGCGAGCCTCCTCGTAACATATCGAAACTCTGAGGCTGTGAGCGTACGGTACCACAAACAACAGATGCATGCATAAGTTCTAGGCAGTACTCCGCACTGTTTGCATGTCACGGGAAGCTTGTGTATTAGGCATTTGATAAGTATCAAAGAAGAGAAGGTAAAAAAGATTCTCCACATTTGAGATAAATGACGGCATAAGACAAGCTTTGTCTTATCAACTGAACAAGTGCAGCGAAACGGAGAAAAAAATGCAATATAGCAGAGAATGCTTCGCTTTCAGCTGTGCTGCCATGGTGGGCTTGCAACTACTCTACTGGGCTGATTTTTATGATTCAGCAGCATTCTATACCACATTATTATCACCAACTGAAATTTCTCTTACATATAAAGGAGACCCGCTTCCACCCCGAAGCCCACGAGCTTTTGGGACACATATTGAACTTGCCACATTAAAAGGTTAATGGCTTGTTGTCTGCTTGAAAAATTAAGCACTCATACTGTGACTAGGAATTCGGCAGCTACCTAATAAAGCAGCAAATTTTATTGTCTTCATGCTGGTATTTTTAGGAGATGAATTATGGTATGCAACACACCATTGTGACCTAGAAAAGGGACGAATTTAGGCGTGCAGGTATTAGTGCGAGAAGTGAACTCCACAAGAATACATAATAATGCAGGTAACCAAAGCCCTCTGTTTCTCTCGTGTGGCTCATACACACCCTCATGCTCCTCAATAATGTTCCTAAAAAATCAATCTGGCTCGAATAATATACAGTCTCCATAGAGTATATATTGCATAGTCACTCCAGCCACTCCATTTATCTTAGAAGAACCTATATTAGTTACATTGCTTCAACTGAGGTTTCCCCAGATAAATAAAAGATATTGTGCTTGTGATCTGCTACTAGAAATCCTGGAAATGGCACACACAGTAAAAATGATTGCACATTACACAAACACATCCTACAACTCACAGTGCAGTGACAGCTTTGTACGCACCTTGTAAAAGCATGCAGGTCAAGTGCATCGTTGTGCGATCCAGTGCGTAGCGGTGCAGCAGGTTCCTACAGGTCGTAGGCTTGACTCCAGAATCCGCATAACCTTCAAAAGTAAGAAATGCTTGATTTATTGCGATGTGAACCTGCAAACCGGTGATTTGCAGTCTCATGTGGAATTGAAAGAAAGGGACTCACAAATCAATCTGTACCGTTCAGAGTGTTGCTGGAGCAGCGTCGGCACGTCCTCCAAGGCTTGTTTTGGCACAGGAGCCGTCGAATACACGCTCAGTACCTGAATGCGTTCGTCTGTTAATTTTTTCAGCAGGTCCCGACCGCATAGACTGGGGCCATGGCAGCCTAAAACTGTCAGACTGCACTGCACTGTTGTACCATCATAAGAAACTGGCATTGTCAGTGCACCCAGAAGCGGCAACTTTCCGAGATAGCATGAAAGCTGCACTTCCGCCTTTTGTAGCTGCGGTCATCGGTGAGAGTGAAATTTGTAAATGCTCTTGGGAATGACACAAACAGGGGAACCCGTATCGATGTCCATCATTATTTCGATGCCATTCCACGCAAACGATTTCCTGATGGGCGGTATGAGAGAGCGCGTGGTGGTCAAGGACCAGATTTGTGACGTGCTGCTATCACTCTCTTCGCTTTCCGTCACCTGAGCAGTTACTGCTAGCATTTTGCTTGTTTCATTTGCCGCACACATTCTCGCTAAATGCCCTGGCCGTGCACACTTGTAACATTTGCGCTTGATTAGTCGACAAGCATTGGTCTTGTGACCACGCTTACCGCAACATTTGCATTGTTGCACGCCTTGCGACTTTGCGCGCGATTCGTATTGACCAGAGAGCTTTAGCAATCTTGCTTGTTCTTGGTCCGTAACAATACCTTGCGAATCGCGTTCAGCGCTCTCTGCGGCAAGGGCAAGAGCCTCGGCTTCTTCAAGATTCAGATCTTTCTTCGCTAGCAGCTGCTTCTGCAGATTCTTGGATCTGACGCCGCACACAATACGGTCCCTTATCATTCTGTCCAGCATAGTTCCAAAATTGCAGTTGTGTGCCATCTGCCGCATTGCCACTATGAATGCATGTACAGATTCCCCTTCTTGCTGGCAGCGATGGAAGAACTTGAAAGTTTCAGAAATTTCATTCGGTACCGGGTGGTAGTAGCTGTTTAACGTCTGCACAACTTCTTTGTAGGTCCGGGCGTTAGGCTTTCTCGGGGCTACCTTTCCGTTAAAAATTTGTTTCCGTTAAAAAAATGTCCCTGTTCCAAGCGCAGCTACCAGCGCTGCAGGGCCCTTTGCTTAGCATCGTCCTCCACATCATTCGCTTAGAAATAGGCTTCAACCTAGGTACGGCTGCCACTTATCTTTTTCGTCTTCAAATTCCGGTAGCCTGTGTGCCATGGTCGGTGGTGGGCTCCTTCTGCTTGGCTTCCTTGCTGCAGCAGAATCCTCGTCGCCACTGTTACGTTCTACCGGCCAAAGGCCGGCAGCTACGCGATGAAATCCAGGCCGATTCGCAGAGCAAAAAGACGACGCTTTCTTTCCAGCTCGGAAATATATATAGAAGAGAAAACAGAGAAAGAAGGAAAGAGGGACCATCGACGCATGCGCGGAGAGGCGCACGTGGCTCCGAATAGGTTATCTGCAGCAGTACAGATGCCTCGTAGTTATATCTCAAGTGGTTATACAGTTATATTGTAAAATTCAGGCGAGAATAAAACCAGCAGCAAACATCAGACTACCTGGGAAATTATCACCGAAACCCAAATATGTAGTGAATCAAAAGAAACGGTTATGAACGGTCTAAAACTTAGCCCGCGATTTTGTAGCGATGCCTTATGCGATGCTACTCCTTTTCCTCAGTGGTCTGACTGACATTCCGCCATCGTTATTGACTTGAGCAGCCAGCCGTGTACGGTGGGTTATAAGAGACGCAAACATCGAGCCGAAAGCATCGCAACAAAATCGCAGCCCTTATTTACGCACTGCTACAACCCACATACTTTGACAACAATCGACGGAGCTGACATACTGTTCTTCATATGTAAATAATGAAAACGAGCGTCTGATTGACATGCCTCGATTAAACAAAAATTTCGCTGTGGTAATGTCGGTCTATATTTGCCGTACAATATAAAATACAAATACGCGAGCACGTCGAAGAACACAAACAATGCAGACAGGTTCTCGCGAAGCTGGATTTCAAACTGAACTGTATCAATAAAATAATCTTCACACAAGCTAATATCTTTTCAAGTGTCAAACACCACAGTCGCGTGCCAACTCGCGATGCCCATGACACATCGACATACATTACACAAGTAACTTGCGGAAATGCATATCCACGGAAGAATTTCTTGTCGGGAAACTACCTAGGAAACAGTAACTTTCAGCGTTTACGTAAATGTTTGCCCATTCAGTCCCAGCAATCAACAGTGGTAGCACATCACTGCAGAAAGCAAGTAGGCGGTCAGAAATAATACATTTCACGGAAACTCCCATCGTGAAACGGTTTGCTGAATGTGCACAGCAACATGGGCAACATACGCTCCGAAAGTGCTCTGTTGCCAGTGCACAAAGCTTACTACATGAACCATAAGCTGCGAGAATGCGCGCAAGCGTCACACCTGCTTACCTTCAAGCTGTCGTCAGCAAACGCTCCTTCGTCTCGCAGGCACCACACGACGACGCTCTTTCCGGTGTGAACACTGTCGAATTGCCGATGAACACCAGCGCACCAAAGCACAACTTTCAACAAATTCTTTCACGCACCATAATTCGAAGCCACAGTACCCGGTATTTCACGAGCGAACGCGGACAGGCGAGAACAAAGGCAGCTCGGATGGGCGCTGTAGTACACGTAAGACACTGGCGTATCACAGGAAACATCAGGCGAACTAATAGTGTTACACGAGCCCAGATGTTTCCTCATGGTTAATGCACACGATACGCATCACAGTTTTTTTAGGCACTTCCAGAATATGATTCAATTACCGCCTAACTGCTCACACCGACACAACGTGACCCAGCTCAATATATCATCCCCTCATTTTACCGGGCATAAACTCAGAGTTTCCTACAAAAATTACTAGAGGGAACTCTGGCGCTGCAGTCGTTGTCCTACCATGGGAATGATGGGAAGTACATGGATTTGTCTGATCTTCATGCTTGTGAATTCCGACGTTCTTGTGGCTTTGTATATTACGCTATATAAATCTTATTGTCGTATATTTCAGCGCAATCTATACCCTTCAAAGTGTAGAAGACGCCGGGAACGCGTACAATTGCTATTGCAACGATTGAGCTTGTCCAGGTGGCCAAATCGAAACACACCAAGCGTCTCAAGGCCCTGGCATGCCCGCGATAAATTCATAAGGGCGTTTCATTCGCTTGTCGATACATGGGTCCGTGGCTTAATGGTTTCAATATCAGGCTTCTGTGCTAGAGTCCCTGTGTTCGAATCCTGCCTTCAGGTAATTTTATTGATCTTTATTTAATTATTTATTACGATGTACACTCTTGAAAATGACGAGTTTACAAAGTCACAAAGCCGTGTTTGAAGCCAGAAAGACGAAGTGTAGGCAAATCCATGTACTTCCCATAATTCCCATGCTGGGACAACCGCTCCCATTGCAGCTCCCGTAGACACTAGCGCCACAGTTCCCTCTAGTAATTCTTGTAGAAAACTCTATGCATAAACTTACGTTGGATGGATGTTATGTGCGTCCCCTTTGGAACGGGGCGGTGGGTTGCGCCTCCAAGCTCTTGCTATTATACTGCCTAATGTCCCACCTAAGTAAAAAAAAATAAACACTATGAACTCCCACACCCAAATTTTCTGATCCCCTATTGCTAACTGTGCTTTTGGACGTCTCCGCTTTTTGTCGTTTCCCTACTTTTCGTCCACCAATCCTCCAATCGCCTCTTACTAATGCCTATTGCGGACATGTTTACCTTTCCACTGCTCCCGCTGAACCCAAGGCTTCAAGGAGGCCAGTGGTGGCTAAATCGACCGCTGGGTAGACGTCTTCACATTCTAATAAAACATGCTCCATAGTTTACCTAGCTTTACCGCAGCAAGTACATGCTTCTTGTCACACTGCGGGAGCGCCGCACTGCGGCTAACAAGTGAATTTAGCCTCCGAGATCTACATTTGCTTCTATGGCTTGCAGTTTGCAGAAGCACGACCTTCGAGATTTAATTTTGTTACTCAGGGAAAGTCGTAGCTGGAAGGAAGGCTGGTATATTTAAACACAACTTACTGAGTTTAAAGTGCCTTGGTGTGCTGTCTTGTATTTTTAAGCATATACAGGGATATTAGACGAACTATTCGCGAACTTTTGCCGGCGGACACGAGCCAATCAGCGCGCCGCATCTGCAGCTCCGTCTGCTTGGGATGGCGGACGGTGTACGGGCAGCCGCGATAGCTGCCAGACCCACCGATCACAAATTCGCAATCACCACACATAAACACGCTTGTTATGGCACCCAGTGGCGTGTTTTTTAAGAGTGTGAGGCCTTAATTTGAATAGGTGGAACCACATTTCCTCGTAGTGTAAGGAATAAAGGCGACAAAACGTGGTGATGGCTGGCTTGCAGCGGCAGCGGAACTTCGCCCAAAGTCAAACAGGCGTACTGTTTGCACGCTCGCGTAATCAAACAAATACAGCCATAGTCCGCACACAACTTTCATACTCAGCCAACTGACAATTATAAGTTATTCAGTTGTACGCCCAAGCAAGCATTTACGTGATCCGCGCTGCCGTACTTCTACCCCTGCTAATGTCAACACAGCAATGACTCGTACTTGTGGTCAGCACGTAAGCGACACGGACTACAGGAAGAAACACAACAACACGGCGCTGTTTCTTGGGAGTGTTTGTTCTTTGTTTCCGCGTTGATTCTGCGCTGTTGCTAAAAGTACGATGAATCGTAACCAACTCGCCCTCTTTGCTATCTTGATACAGCAATCACACGAAGTTTTGAAAAGAAAGGTACTTTTAGCATCGACCGCAGGTTCTGCATTGGTTAGTGAGCGAACTTTTGTGTACAATTTGCGTGAGCAGTAGAGAAAACGTATCATGACAAGGCCGAGGGCTGAAAAAAGAGACAGCGTAGAAAAAGCAACATGTCAAAAAGTGCTTCGAAGACCACGGTTTTCATGTGGAGCAGTGGAAGCGTCTCCCAATGTTCAAGTTTTTTTTTTCAGTTTAGAGTATCAGAAATGTTATAGATATTCAATTTCATTACATTCTTACGAACTAGGCGTTCTGAAAGTTAGCGGCAGGTCCAGTTAAGCTTTGGAGGTGGCAGCGCTTGCATTTCCCGCTGACGGCTGCAAAGAAATCTTACGAGCTAATGTAGAGATACTCGTAACGTACGTATTAGATATTTACGTGTAATGAGGCTGTCATGAAACCAATATAACACCGCGAACAGCTGCTTAAATGGTAGGTTGTATATTGATATACACTCACAGCAAAGCAGCGGATTGGCCCCGGAGACGTCCGCCTCTTTTTCGGTTCATGTAGCGCAAGCAATCGAACACTGCGCGTCGTGCCACCGCGTCTCCAGCCGCCGCGCAATTGTTATTTGTCGCGAGAGATAAGTCGCTGCATGGGGCTTTGATGTAAGTAAGTACTGTTGATGGCGCGTGGCCGTCAATGTGGCCAAGACAGATAGGAAGGCGCCCCCCCCCCCCCATTTTTTTACTTTGATACGCCAGTAGTTAATACATTTTTCAGGTAGATGATCTATCTGCAGCATGTGTTAAAAGATAATCACTGGGTGCACTCTATGTTACCTTGATGTGCACTCGAGGGAGTACACAGGCAGGTAACATAGAGTGCACACACAGGTAACATCCTGCTAGCAACACAGGTAACATATGCTCATATTTCTGTGATAATATTAATTACAACTAGAAGCCATAATGCTCACTTTCTTGTACTGAAAAAGGTGATGTCATGAAGGGTACAAGACAAATTTTTTTACATACTGCAAAAGCCACAGTGCTCTCACTGCAGATGTGCTAGTGCCTGCGTGGTAAACGTCGCACTGCATGCACTGTGCTAGCAGAATAAGTCACTCTCTTGTGCCAGCAAGCGCACCACAATCTTGCAATCATCTCCAATACAATATCCCTGATGTCTACTCTTTTGCATAAGCCAGATATATAAATTACGTAGATAATTTCACAAACTGCAGGCGAAGCGGAGTATTAAGGCACGCTTATTCTGCGATGAACATGAAGACGCCTGCTATGAGAACCGTCTTAAACATTCAATGAACTTTATTTCACAGCCTAGCTGGCACAAAACTTTCATGAAATTCTTGCATATTAGGTTAAATATTTCAGATTTTTGCATCTCACTTGCTACTGGAGAATAGCAGGATGAAGAACTGTTAAATACTTTATATATTAAGAGAATGCATGCATGGCATAAGGCACAATATATACCATCCTATTTCATGGCACGCTCAATTTTCCGCACAATATAGCCACAATTAGTGCCGGTCGGCATGTCTCTAGTGTGAGGGGGGCAAGGAGTGCCTCTTCCCTGAATCTGCCAGTGACTAATACACAGTACAGATAGATCTAACTGTACTATTTGCAAAAGATGCTCACTACGCACATTCTGTTACCTACATGTGCACTCAAGTGCACATGTAGGTAACATAGAGTGCACCATATAGATTAATGTTCTATGTTACCTACGTGTGCACTGAAGTCCACACTTAGGTATCATCCCGCCGTAAACACAAAGGACACATCCTACAAGAATTGTAATAAGGGTTGTTTTCTTGGGGCAAATGAAAGGCTAAGTCAAGATTTAGTACTTACAATGACTCTGCTGAGTGCATCAATGGCTTTCACACAGTACAGATAGATCTGCCTGTATTATATACACAGACAGTTGTTATGTGCACTCTATCTCACCTACATGTGCAGTTAAGTGTACACTCAGGTTACACACAGTGCACATCCAGTTAACATCCTGCCGTAAACATAAAGGACACATCCTAGAGGTATAATAAAGGTCACTTCCTCGAGGTATACGTTAGGATGAGTGATACACACAAAGTTGGCGTCCCGGAGATCACACAAAGGAGAAGGAATCATAAAGGTCACATAGGGCACAAGGAAACATAAAGGAAACATAAAGGCAATGACCATTTTCATAGGGGCGAGCAAGGCCTTAGCCGCAAAGCTACCACAGCGGGCGCAGAAGTGTTGATTTTACGTGGCACTGCTTTCGTAGTGTCCCCTAGACCCTACGGTCTCGGCGTCTGCATCCGGTGCGTCAATTGTCCGCTTGACAAATTTACCTGGTGTTTATTTTTCAGAAATAGCCGGAACGTACCGCACCGTATACCTTGAACTTAAATTTATCCAGTTTGTCCGCAACCACTGTACCGTCCATATATTAGTAGCATTTCCTCGCCTTCTCACGTCACCTTTTCCTTCTCCCGCCCTCACACCATGTATGAGAATTACGAGTGAGCGAAGAATGGGAAGGCTCTCATTCACTCATTTCGTGGCTGCGTCGGTTCTTCCAACAAGACCTAGGAGAAGTTAAGGCCGCAGCGCTGCCTGAGGTCTGCGACCCTACGTCATCAGCTGGAGGCGATCGAAGGAACACGGCTCTCCTGGCTGTCCCGATTTTCCGTGGGTGTGGCGGCATGTGAGTAATATGTTTGCGTGCCACTACAATCATGGCTCTATTGTCGTGGCTCGTCAAACACTGCGCACAGCAGCTTTTGGTGAATGCTGTACGCGCTGCAATGTGCCTGCAGTTGATTCCCGCGTTAGTTGATTCAGGTTGCTCGTTGGATCAAGTTGTCTGCCATTTCTCATGCTCTCCAACATTGTGTTACTACACGTCTCACAACGTCATTTTGAAAAGTGCCCGAATTTTAGTAATCGTGCGACAGTCTTGGACATTGTAAAACAGAGTATGAAGATCGCCTTGCAAACATAAAATGGCCCTGCCCCCCACTCACCCACTCCCCGGCTTTAGAGTCGTTGGCACGAAGCACAATCTCTCCCATTTAGATGGAGCGGTGATGTTCATTGAGGTTATCGTGAAATGATGAAAGGTTGTGAACGTGAAAACTCCGTGCAAAGGTGACCGCCTGAGAGACCAGTATCAAGAACCGGTGCTTTCATTCGACCATCCAACGATCGACGTCCTCTACAAGCTCCTTGATTGACTAGAACTCTAAAAAAAAAAAAAAGAAGAGAACGATCAGCAACGACAGCGGGAAACTAACGAAAGGGACCCATACCGCCCTTCACCAAACAACACAGTGGTTCCTTGACTTTACCAGATGTTGCTTTTACGATCTCACGTTGTGCTAAGTTCTACAGGGAAAATTTCAAACCGACTCATTAGAAGACAGCTTTGACAAATACGGGTAGTCAGCTGGCGCACAGCATCACGTGTCGATCACAACTGTCAAGATGATATTGTGCCGACTTCCAGGGTGCTCCAGAGGTCATTGTGATGACCATCGATGGAAAGCTCCAAACGAGTTTTCAATGCTGCCTTTTGTCTCTGCCACCCTCCTGCCATGTATATCCAGCACCTCCCGACGCGGCGTATAAGACAGCAGCAGCAGTGTGAAATTCGAAGGAATAGTCAAAGAAAGCTTCGCTTTAAAATTCAAGAGAGCATAAACGCCGTAGGTGTTTATCGTCTCGATATCGTTTTCTTTGTCCCTTGCGTAGCCTCCAACCATGCACGCATTGCCTAAATCTGGAAAGAAGCCATACGGCTTCTGGAAATGTTACCTATTTATCCTTGCTAGCCGGAGGCCCCGACTTTTTTTCTGACAGCACCGTTTGCGCTGCCCTGTTAAGAACTTTTGGTAAACAATGAAGACATTTAGATGTCTCGTTCGGCGTAGTTTGGTTTCTTGGCAGTGTTAATTGTCGTGCGGCAATAAAAAATGCCGCATACCGGCATGATCGTGACGCGAGCAGGACCCACGGATAAACAGCAACGCAGCAGCATGGGCAGGTGCAGGCATATTGGACACCATAGGCTGATGTATGTATAATATGTGTAATATGTATATAATGTATAGATAGGACACAAAATAGCCTGATGATGAAAGCGAGTGATCATTCACGGCTATACACAAGTGGCAAGATAAAAGAAACGTGACGACTGAAGCGGAAAACTTTCTCCTTTTCGCTCGGCGTCTAGTCCGCCTTTTTTCTCCCCATTTTTTGTGTTCTCCATTTCTTACACGCACTTAGCGAACGGCTTAGTCATCTGCGCTGTCACTTAGAGATGCATTGCTGTGCAGGTGACGGCAGTGTTTTGGGACGTGATTAATTGCTGCTTTAAGGTCAAGAGAGGGTGCTTGTGTTTCGGCGACTAAGCATGCCTAAGCGTGCGAAAACGTGCGCGCACCGTATCATAATATAGTCACTACACCAGCGTAAAATAACCGGGCGACACTAACGGCGATAAGAATAGATGTTAGCATATCCTGGCTAGTTAATGAATAAGATACGGCAGACTCAGATACGCGTCTCCTACATATGCACCGCCCCGAAAGATTTGCGACCCGCTCTCTGTGGTTACAACCACTGCGTATCTCACGGACAGCCTCTGAGTGATGCATTTGCCCCTCTACGCCTGCTTACAGCTTCAAGGTGATCCTGGCCAGTGGAGAAACATGGCAAGCTCTTCACGCGCGGTGAACGCGCTTCCGGCCTCTCTAACGTTTGCACGATTTACCGAGGCTCTGTAAATAGCTCCAAATATGTGTGCGCGTTCTATGCCAGTTCCGTACGTGTTTACCGAGCGCGCATCATATCATATTTAACTCTACATCGTTAGTGACATTCAAGCCTTCCTGCCAGTATAATGTCTCACATGACCCGTAATGACCCATAAGGTCGGGAATCTCTTTGCCTACGTAGAAATCCGAGAGAAGATTGATACCATGGCTTCAGAAGCTTTCCCTTAGTACACTACTTGAGAACGCCTTATCTCTCCTTTGTCTCTGTGCAGTGGCTATTGAGAGATTGGACGTCCTTTCCTGCTTATTCTACCCCGCGTGATTGCCATTTATATTTGGCCATACGCTTAGTTCCACTCCTTTCTTTTTAAAGATGTATTTTCTCTTAGTCGTTACATCGTGGACTTGACTGGTCGCTCCGGATGCTGTCGTCTCAAGGTTGTGACTAATGAGGCGCATATTTCGATGGAAAATGCTCATCTATCATTTGTCTCCACTACAACTGGGGAGAGAGAGAAACGAAGAGGGAAACGTAGGGAGGTTAACCAAGGACGTGCCCGGTTGGCTGCACTTGGGGAGGGGGAAAAGGAAAGAACAGGTAAGGAAGCGGAAATGGGGAGGAAATGAAAACGCAAGCGCCTGCTACAAGGAATAATACGGGCGTGCCCTACAACATGAAGCGCAAAGACTCGCACCTGTGTTTTCAATTCACACACCTCGCAGATTCGCGCCATTTCCAGCGCGTGATAAATGAGGCAACGAGTACAAGGCAATGGGAAGAGGAGCGGCAGAATATGCCGTCCAGCAAGATTATTCGCGTCGGTGGCAGGGAGAAAAAGAGGAAGCTAGGGAAGACTTATTTTGCAACTCCATTGCCAGTGCCTTCTCGCGAATTGTCGCTAATGCGAAGATACATTCGCTGCCATGTAATAATGACATTTTTTAGCTGTAAGGACATCGTTCAGTCCGTGCACGGTCCGGAGCTATTGGCTGTACACCTGAGTGAGCAAAAGTTTGGAGACCACGACGGCAGCGAAAATTATTTTCTCCCATTGCAGTCATGTAGCTTGGAACTGGGACATCCTCTGCATCGTGTTCAAGCACTCGTCTTTAGACCACATGTCGAGGCTACGAAATAAAACAAAAATATGTTTCTTTTTTTATGCCGGCGAGTACAGAACATCTGATATATGAGACTGCTCCTCTTGATCACTTTCTTCCGTATTGCCCCAATATCAGCTAGCAATTTATTTTCAAAACCGCGTAGCCTTAGAATGTTGAGCAATATTGTCTTTTCACGTCTTCTAAATCCAACCTTGTTTTTTTTCTTTTGTCAGCGGTATGAATATTCTTTGCCTCCTCATCATGCCGTGCTCTGAGCCAAAGCCATCTTGCCGCTATAGTGAAACGCGGACGCTGAATTAATACGTAAGCATAACGTATCGATACACTGAAAACTTAATTAGAACTTCGTAAAGTGCTACTGACGAGTGTGTGAATGAAGGCGGCCTCTACAAGTCGGGTATGGCTCGTGGTATTCTGGCTATGAAAATATCGCTTGAATCACGTATGCGTGGTTGCATAACAGATAACAGCGGAAATAATAACCAACGTTTACTTCGTAGTGCTTGGAAGCAAACATTACTCACGAAGCACAATATATTTTGGTGTATATTTTACCGAACATGGATTTTCTCACTTGGCGACCTGTGACGTCCATCGGTACACTAGGGCCACCAATTTCGGTTGTCGTCGTGTTCGACCTCATCCTTCTATCTGATGCTTCTCCTTCGTGCTTATCTTGAAGTTAAGCCCCTTAAGTTTTATAAAATCCACTGCAACTCTTCGTATCTGCTAAGTTCCTCTCAGTGCCAAATTACAGTGTAAATCAAGTTGAAGAGCAATTGATGACATTATTTTTGTTTGTCGACGCCTTTAATTTGCTTTATTAGTGGATACTTCCGCGCGGAACTTTTTGTTATCCGCCACAAGGGCATGTGAATCGAGCAAACAAAAACCGTAGCCTACACTACGAATGTACAGTGTGCGCGTGTGTGTGTGTGTGTGTGCGTGCGTGTGTGGCTACATTGCGCAATTGCTAATCGCTTTACCATCGACGGCTTGACCTGACAATGGTACGATGACTAGAGTGTGAAAACGATGGCGTGTCCACGATGGCATGCCGAGAATCGGATGACGAAGGAAGGACGGTAATGCAACGCGGAGTAGACCATAAATATGATCGCTTGGCGCAAACAAGAAGGGACGGAAGGGAACAAGGGGAGCGCTTACGTCCCTCCTTGTTTGCGCAAAGCGATAATATTTATGGTCTACGCAGCAATATGAACCGACCAGCCCAGCAGCATGAACTTCTGGGTCATGTAATGACCGCGACGGCATCACGACGACTGTTCGACGATGACTGCATGACGACGAGTGTACGGCAACAGCGCAATGGCGATGATGGCATGACAATTGTATGAGAACAACGTGATGGCGACCAATGTATGACAACAGTGGCGTCACGACAATGGCCTAACGACAGTCGGATGACGAAGGTGGAACGACGACGATGGCATGACCACGACCACATGACAACAGCGGCATGACGACGGATGCATACTAGCGGATGTCTGACGATGACGCCATGACGAAGATCACATGGCAACGGGTACATAATTACGATTGAACGACAACCGCGTGATTGCGTCACAATGACAGAGGATTGGCGTAGATGGAGCGACGAAGCCCGTATGAAGACGACTGCATGACAAGAATGAGATGAGGTTACGGAAATGATGACGAAGGTAAAACAGCAGCGTGGCGACGACTGTGTGACGAAGGTGGTGTCATGGCGACGGCATGACGAGTGTCGAATGACGAAGTAAGAATGATGACGATATAACGACCGCGACGGCATCACGATGACTCGATGACGAAGACGCAAGGACTACGAAGGCATGACAACGATATGAGGACAATGGGATGAAGACGATCGTATGACAACAATGGTGGGACGACGACTGTGTTATGAGGACTCTATGAGGACAATGACGTGACGACGAAGGTGTGATGACAGTCGGAAGACGAAGCTGGAGTGATGACGATGGAACAACAATGGCGTCACGACGGTGGTGTGACAACTAATACATGACAGCAGTGTTACGACAACGACGTGATGACGACGGCATTACGAGTGTCGATTTACAAAGCTGGAATGACGACGATGGAACAACTACGACGACGTCGGGACAACGAGCACCTACCTAGTGGCCAAAGCTACTAGACAAGTAAAACGTTTGCTTGGGCTGGTTGGTTCATGCTTGAATTAGTAAAGGCAAGGCGCAGAAGACCAGGATTTTTCGTCGCAGAAATGAATACTCAGTACTATTTTTTCAATGTTGTGGGGAAAATGTTTGTGTGCCTAATTATTTACCGCGTTATACGGCGCCTATGCATGCCTGGGGATACATGTACTGAGAACCGGCGCTTTCGAGACACTTCAATTTTCGTCGGGAAAATGAGTTCTCAGTACAATTTCTTCAATGTTGTGGGGAAAATTTTTGTGTGCCTAATTGTTCATTTATCGCGTTCGACGGCGTCTATGCATGCCTGGGGATATATATGCTGAGAACCGGCGCTTTCGAGACACATATTTTTCGTCGCAGAAATGAATACTCAGTACTATTTTTTCAATGTTGTGGGGAAAATTTTTGTGTGCCTAATTGTTCATTTATCGCGTTCGACGGCGTCTATGCATGCCTGGGGATATATATGCTGAGAACCGGCACTTTCGAGACACTTCAATTTTCGTCCGCAAAATGAATTCTCAGTACCATTTTTTCAAAGTTGTGGGGAAAATGTTTGTGTGCCTAATTGTTCATTTACCGCGTTCGACGGCGTCTATGCATGCCTGGGGATATATATGCTGAGAACCGGCGCTTTCGAGACACATATTTTTCGTCGCAAAAATGAATACTCAGTACTATTTTTTCAATGTTGTGGGGAAAATGTTTGTGTGCCTAATTGTTCATTTACCGCGTTCGACGGCGTCTATGCATGCCTGGGGATATATATGGTGAGAACCGGCGCTTTCGAGTAACTTCAATTTTCGTCCGCAAAATGAATTCTCAGTACCATTTTTTCAAAGTTGTGGGGAAAATTTTTGTGTGCCTAATTATTCATTTATCGCGTTCGACGGCGTCTATGCATGCCTGGGGATATATATGCTGAGAACCGGCGCTTCCGAGACACATATTTTTCGTCGCAAAAATGAATACTCAGTACTATTTTTTCAATGTTGTGGGGAAAATGTTTGTGTGCCTAATTGTTCATTTACAGCGTTCGAACGCGTCTATGCATGCCTGGGGATATGTATGCTGAGAACCGACGCTTTCGAGACACATATTTTTCGTCGCAAAAATGAATACTCAGTACCATTTTTTCAAAGTTGTGGGGAAAATTTTTGTGTGCCTAATTGTTCATTTACAGCGTTCGAAGGCGTCTATGCATGCCTGGGGATATATATGCTGAGAACCGGCGCTTCCGAGACACATATTTTTCGTCGCAAAAATGAATACTCAGTACCATTTTTTCAAAGTTGTGGGGAAAATTTTTGTGTGCCTAATTGTTCATTTATCGCGTTCGACGGCGTCTATGCATGCCTGGGGATATATATGCTGAGAACCGGCGCTTTCGAGACACATATTTTTCGTCGCAGAAATGAATACTCAGTACTATTTTTTCAATGTTGTGGGGAAAATTTTTGTGTGCCTAATTGTTCACTTATCGCGTTCGACGGCGTCTATGCATGCCTGGGGATATATATGCTGAGAACCGGTACTTTCGAGACACTTCAATTTTCGTCCGCAAAATGAATTCTCAGTACCATTTTTTTAAAGTTGTGGGGAAAATTTTTGTGTGCCTAATTGTTCATTTATCGCGTTCGACGGCGTCTATGCATGCCTGGGGATATATATGCTGAGAACCGGCGCTTTCGAGACACTTCAATTTTCGTCCGCAAAATGAATTCTCAGTACCATTCTTTCAAAGTTGTGGGGAAAATTTTTGTGTGCCTAATTGTTCATTTATCGCGTTCGACGCCGTCTATGCATGCCTGGGGATATATATGCTGAGAACCGGCGCTTTCGAGACACTTCAATTTTCGTCCGCAAAATGAATTCTCAGTACCATTTTTTCAAAGTTGTGGGGAAAATTTTTGTGTGCCTAATTGTTCATTTATCGCATTCGACGCCGTCTATGCATGCCTGGGGATATATATGCTGAGAACCGGCGCTTTCGAGACACTTCAATTTTCGTCCGCAAAATGAATTCTCAGTACCATTTTTTCAAAGTTGTGGGAAAAATTTTTGTGTGCCTAATTGTTCAGTTATCGCGTTCGACGGCGTCTATGCATGCCTGGGGATATATATGCTGAGAACCGGCGCTTTCGAGACACATATTTTTCGTCGCAGAAATGAATACTCAGTACTATTTTTTCAATGTTGTGGGGAAAATTTTTGTGCGCCTAATTGTTCATTTATCGCGTTCGACGGCGTCTATGCTTGCCTGGGGATATATATGCTGAGAACCGGTACTTTCGAGACACTTCAATTTTCGTCCGCAAAATGAATTCTCAGTACCATTTTTTCAAAGTTGTGGGGAAAATTTTTGTGTGCCTAATTGTTCATTTATCGCGTTCGACGGCGTCTATGCATGCCTGGGGATATATATGCTGAGAACCGGCGCTTTCGAGACACATATTTTTCGTCGCAAAAATGAATACTCAGTACTATTTTTTCAATGTTGTGGGAAAAATGTTTGTGTGCCTAATTGTTCATTTATCGCGTTCGACGGCGTCTATGCATGCCTGGGGATATATATGCTGAGAACCGGCGCTTTCGAGACACATATTTTTCGTCGCAAAAATGAATACTCAGTACTATTTTTTCAATGTTGTGGGGAAAATGTTTGTGGGCCTAATTGTTCATTTACCGCGTTCGACGGCGTCTATGCATGCCTGGGGATATATATGCTGAGAACCGGCGCTTTCGAGACACTTCAATTTTCGTCCGCAAAATGAATTCTCAGTACAATTTTTTCAAAGTTGTGGGGAAAATTTTTGTGTGCCTAATTGTTCATTTATCGCGTTCGACGGCGTCTATGCATGCCTGGGGATATATATGCTGAGAACCGGCGCTTTCGAGACACATATTTTTCGTCGCAAAAATGAATACTCAGTACTATTTTTTCAATGTTTTGGGGAAAATGTTTGTGTGCCTAATTGTTCATTTATCGCGTTCGACGGCGTCTATGCATGCCTGGGGATATATATGCTGAGAACCGGCGCTTTCGAGACACATATTTTTCGTCGCAAAAATGAATACTCAGTACTATTTTTTCAATGTTGTGGGGAAAATGTTTGTGTGCCTAATTGTTCATTTACCGCGTTCGACGGCGTCTATGCATGCCTGGGGATATATATGGTGAGAACCGGCGCTTTCGAGTAACTTCAATTTTCGTCCGCAAAATGAATTCTCAGTACCATTTTTTCAAAGTTGTGGGGACAATTTTTGTGTGCCTAATTATTCATTTATCGCGTTCGACGGCGTCTATGCATGCCTGGGGATATATATGCTGAGAACCGGCGCTTCCGAGACACATATTTTTCGTCGCAAAAATGAATACTCAGTACTATTTTTTCAATGTTGTGGGGAAAATGTTTGTGTGCCTAATTGTTCATTTACAGCGTTCGAACGCGTCTATGCATGCCTGGGGATATGTATGCTGAGAACCGACGCTTTCGAGACACATATTTTTCGTCGCAAAAATGAATACTCAGTACCATTTTTTCAAAGTTGTGGGGAAAATTTTTGTGTGCCTAATTGTTCATTTACAGCGTTCGAAGGCGTCTATGCATGCCTGGGGATATATATGCTGAGAACCGGCGCTTCCGAGACACATATTTTTCGTCGCAAAAATGAATACTCAGTACCATTTTTTCAAAGTTGTGGGGAAAATTTTTGTGTGCCTAATTGTTCATTTATCGCGTTCGACGGCGTCTATGCATGCCTGGGGATATATATGCTGAGAACCGGCGCTTTCGAGACACATATTTTTCGTCGCAGAAATGAATACTCAGTAGTATTTTTTCAATGTTGTGGGGAAAATTTTTGTGTGCCTAATTGTTCACTTATCGCGTTCGACGGCGTCTATGCATGCCTGGGGATATATATGCTGAGAACCGGTACTTTCGAGACACTTCAATTTTCGTCCGCAAAATGAATTCTCAGTACCATTTTTTTAAAGTTGTGGGGAAAATTTTTGTGTGCCTAATTGTTCATTTATCACGTTCGACGGCGTCTATGCATGCCTGGGGATATATATGCTGAGAACCGGCGCTTTCGAGACACTTCAATTTTCGTCCGCAAAATGAATTCTCAGTACCATTTTTTCAAAGTTGTGGGGAAAATTTTTGTGTGCCTAATTGTTCAGTTATCGCGTTCGACGGCGTCTATGCATGCCTGGGGATATATATGCTGAGAACCGGCGCTTTCGAGACACATATTTTTCGTCGCAGAAATGAATACTCAGTACTATTTTTTCAATGTTGTGGGGAAAATTTTTGTGCGCCTAATTGTTCATTTATCGCGTTCGACGGCGTCTATGCTTGCCTGGGGATATATATGCTGAGAACCGGTACTTTCGAGACACTTCAATTTTCGTCCGCAAAATGAATTCTCAGTACCATTTTTTCAAAGTTGTGGGGAAAATTTTTGTGTGCCTAATTGTTCATTTATCGCGTTCGACGGCGTCTATGCATGCCTGGGGATATATATGCTGAGAACCGGCGCTTTCGAGACACATATTTTTCGTCGCAAAAATGAATACTCAGTACTATTTTTTCAATGTTGTGGGAAAAATGTTTGTGTGCCTAATTGTTCATTTATCGCGTTCGACGGCGTCTATGCATGCCTGGGGATATATATGCTGAGAACCGGCGCTTTCGAGACACATATTTTTCGTCGCAAAAATGAATACTCAGTACTATTTTTTCAATGTTGTGGGGAAAATGTTTGTGTGCCTAATTGTTCATTTACCGCGTTCGACGGCGTCTATGCATGCCTGGGGATATATATGGTGAGAACCGGCGCTTTCGAGTAACTTCAATTTTCGTCCGCAAAATGAATTCTCAGTACCATTTTTTCAAAGTTGTGGGGAAAATTTTTGTGTGCCTAATTATTCATTTATCGCGTTCGACGGCGTCTATGCATGCCTGGGGATATATATGCTGAGAACCGGCGCTTCCGAGACACATATTTTTCGTCGCAAAAATGAATACTCAGTACTATTTTTTCAATGTTGTGGGGAAAATGTTTGTGTGCCTAATTGTTCATTTACAGCGTTCGAAGGCGTCTATGCATGCCTGGGGATATGTATGCTGAGAACCGACGCTTTCGAGACACATATTTTTCGTCGCAAAAATGAATACTCAGTACCATTTTTTCAAAGTTGTGGGGAAAATTTTTGTGTGCCTAATTGTTCATTTACAGCGTTCGAAGGCGTCTATGCATGCCTGGGGATATATATGCTGAGAACCGGCGCTTCCGAGACACATATTTTTCGTCGCAAAAATGAATACTCAGTACCATTTTTTCAAAGTTGTGGGGAAAATTTTTGTGTGCCTAATTGTTCATTTATCGCGTTCGACGGCGTCTATGCATGCCTGGGGATATATATGCTGAGAACCGGCGCTTTCGAGACACATATTTTTCGTCGCAGAAATGAATACTCAGTACTATTTTTTCAATGTTGTGGGGAAAATTTTTGTGTGCCTAATTGTTCACTTATCGCGTTCGACGGCGTCTATGCATGCCTGGGGATATATATGCTGAGAACCGGTACTTTCGAGACACTTCAATTTTCGTCCGCAAAATGAATTCTCAGTACCATTTTTTTAAAGTTGTGGGGAAAATTTTTGTGTGCCTAATTGTTCATTTATCGCGTTCGACGGCGTCTATGCATGCCTGGGGATATATATGCTGAGAACCGGCGCTTTCGAGACACTTCAATTTTCGTCCGCAAAATGAATTCTCAGTACCATTCTTTCAAAGTTGTGGGGAAAATTTTTGTGTGCCTAATTGTTCATTTATCGCGTTCGACGCCGTCTATGCATGCCTGGGGATATATATGCTGAGAACCGGCGCTTTCGAGACACTTCAATTTTCGTCCGCAAAATGAATTCTCAGTACCATTTTTTCAAAGTTGTGGGGAAAATTTTTGTGTGCCTAATTGTTCATTTATCGCATTCGACGCCGTCTATGCATGCCTGGGGATATATATGCTGAGAACCGGCGCTTTCGAGACACTTCAATTTTCGTCCGCAAAATGAATTCTCAGTACCATTTTTTCAAAGTTGTGGGGAAAATTTTTGTGTGCCTAATTGTTCAGTTATCGCGTTCGACGGCGTCTATGCATGCCTGGGGATATATATGCTGAGAACCGGCGCTTTCGAGACACATATTTTTCGTCGCAGAAATGAATACTCAGTACTATTTTTTCAATGTTGTGGGGAAAATTTTTGTGCGCCTAATTGTTCATTTATCGCGTTCGACGGCGTCTATGCTTGCCTGGGGATATATATGCTGAGAACCGGTACTTTCGAGACACTTCAATTTTCGTCCGCAAAATGAATTCTCAGTACCATTTTTTCAAAGTTGTGGGGAAAATTTTTGTGTGCCTAATTGTTCATTTATCGCGTTCGACGGCGTCTATGCATGCCTGGGGATATATATGCTGAGAACCGGCGCTTTCGAGACACATATTTTTCGTAGCAAAAATGAATACTCAGTACTATTTTTTCAATGTTGTGGGAAAAATGTTTGTGTGCCTAATTGTTCATTTATCGCGTTCGACGGCGTCTATGCATGCCTGGGGATATATATGCTGAGAACCGGCGCTTTCGAGACACATATTTTTCGTCGCAAAAATGAATACTCAGTACTATTTTTTCAATGTTGTGGGGAAAATGTTTGTGGGCCTAATTGTTCATTTACCGCGTTCGACGGCGTCTATGCATGCCTGGGGATATATATGCTGAGAACCGGCGCTTTCGAGACACTTCAATTTTCGTCCGCAAAATGAATTCTCAGTACAATTTTTTCAAAGTTGTGGGGAAAATTTTTGTGTGCCTAATTGTTCATTTATCGCGTTCGACGGCGTCTATGCATGCCTGGGGATATATATGCTGAGAACCGGCGCTTTCGAGACACATATTTTTCGTCGCAAAAATGAATACTCAGTACTATTTTTTCAATGTTGTGGGGAAAATGTTTGTGTGCCTAATTGTTCATTTATCGCGTTCGACGGCGTCTATGCATGCCTGGGGATATATATGCTGAGAACCGGCGCTTTCGAGACACATATTTTTCGTCGCAAAAATGAATACTCAGTACTATTTTTTCAATGTTGTGGGGAAAATGTTTGTGTGCCTAATTGTTCATTTACCGCGTTCGACGGCGTCTATGCATGCCTGGGGATATATATGGTGAGAACCGGCGCTTTCGAGTAACTTCAATTTTCGTCCGCAAAATGAATTCTCAGTACCATTTTTTCAAAGTTGTGGGGAAAATTTTTGTGTGCCTAATTATTCATTTATCGCGTTCGACGGCGTCTATGCATGCCTGGGGATATATATGCTGAGAACCGGCGCTTCCGAGACACATATTTTTCGTCGCAAAAATGAATACTCAGTACTATTTTTTCAATGTTGTGGGGAAAATGTTTGTGTGCCTAATTGTTCATTTACAGCGTTCGAACGCGTCTATGCATGCCTGGGGATATGTATGCTGAGAACCGACGCTTTCGAGACACATATTTTTCGTCGCAAAAATGAATACTCAGTACCATTTTTTCAAAGTTGTGGGGAAAATTTTTGTGTGCCTAATTGTTCATTTACAGCGTTCGAAGGCGTCTATGCATGCCTGGGGATATATATGCTGAGAACCGGCGCTTCCGAGACACATATTTTTCGTCGCAAAAATGAATACTCAGTACCATTTTTTCAAAGTTGTGGGGAAAATTTTTGTGTGCCTAATTGTTCATTTATCGCGTTCGACGGCGTCTATGCATGCCTGGGGATATATATGCTGAGAACCGGCGCTTTCGAGACACATATTTTTCGTCGCAGAAATGAATACTCAGTACTATTTTTTCAATGTTGTGGGGAAAATTTTTGTGTGCCTAATTGTTCACTTATCGCGTTCGACGGCGTCTATGCATGCCTGGGGATATATATGCAGAGAACCGGTACTTTCGAGACACTTCAATTTTCGTCCGCAAAATGAATTCTCAGTACCATTTTTTTAAAGTTGTGGGGAAAATTTTTGTGTGCCTAATTGTTCATTTATCACGTTCGACGGCGTCTATGCATGCCTGGGGATATATATGCTGAGAACCGGCGCTTTCGAGACACTTCAATTTTCGTCCGCAAAATGAATTCTCAGTACCATTCTTTCAAAGTTGTGGGGAAAATTTTTGTGTGCCTAATTGTTCATTTATCGCGTTCGACGCCGTCTATGCATGCCTGGGGATATATATGCTGAGAACCGGCGCTTTCGAGACACTTCAATTTTCGTCCGCAAAATGAATTCTCAGTACCATTTTTTCAAAGTTGTGGGGAAAATTTTTGTGTGCCTAATTGTTCATTTATCGCATTCGACGCCGTCTATGCATGCCTGGGGATATATATGCTGAGAACCGGCGCTTTCGAGACACTTCAATTTTCGTCCGCAAAATGAATTCTCAGTACCATTTTTTCAAAGTTGTGGGGAAAATTTTTGTGTGCCTAATTGTTCAGTTATCGCGTTCGACGGCGTCTATGCATGCCTGGGGATATATATGCTGAGAACCGGCGCTTTCGAGACACATATTTTTCGTCGCAGAAATGAATACTCAGTACTATTTTTTCAATGTTGTGGGGAAAATGTTTGTGTGCCTAATTGTTCATTTACAGCGTTCGAAGGCGTCTATGCATGCCTGGGGATATGTATGCTGAGAACCGACGCTTTCGAGACACATATTTTTCGTCGCAAAAATGAATACTCAGTACCATTTTTTCAAAGTTGTGGGGAAAATTTTTGTGTGCCTAATTGTTCATTTACAGCGTTCGAAGGCGTCTATGCATGCCTGGGGATATATATGCTGAGAACCGGCGCTTCCGAGACACATATTTTTCGTCGCAAAAATGAATACTCAGTACCATTTTTTCAAAGTTGTGGGGAAAATTTTTGTGTGCCTAATTGTTCATTTATCGCGTTCGACGGCGTCTATGCATGCCTGGGGATATATATGCTGAGAACCGGCGCTTTCGAGACACATATTTTTCGTCGCAGAAATGAATACTCAGTACTATTTTTTCAATGTTGTGGGGAAAATTTTTGTGTGCCTAATTGTTCACTTATCGCGTTCGACGGCGTCTATGCATGCCTGGGGATATATATGCTGAGAACCGGTACTTTCGAGACACTTCAATTTTCGTCCGCAAAATGAATTCTCAGTACCATTTTTTTAAAGTTGTGGGGAAAATTTTTGTGTGCCTAATTGTTCATTTATCGCGTTCGACGGCGTCTATGCATGCCTGGGGATATATATGCTGAGAACCGGCGCTTTCGAGACACTTCAATTTTCGTCCGCAAAATGAATTCTCAGTACCATTTTTTCAAAGTTGTGGGGAAAATTTTTGTGTGCCTAATTGTTCAGTTATCGCGTTCGACGGCGTCTATGCATGCCTGGGGATATATATGCTGAGAACCGGCGCTTTCGAGACACATATTTTTCGTCGCAGAAATGAATACTCAGTACTATTTTTTCAATGTTGTGGGGAAAATTTTTGTGCGCCTAATTGTTCATTTATCGCGTTCGACGGCGTCTATGCTTGCCTGGGGATATATATGCTGAGAACCGGTACTTTCGAGACACTTCAATTTTCGTCCGCAAAATGAATTCTCAGTACCATTTTTTCAAAGTTGTGGGGAAAATTTTTGTGTGCCTAATTGTTCATTTATCGCGTTCGACGGCGTCTATGCATGCCTGGGGATATATATGCTGAGAACCGGCGCTTTCGAGACACATATTTTTCGTCGCAGAAATGAATACTCAGTACTATTTTTTCAATGTTGTGGGGAAAATTTTTGTGTGCCTAATTGTTCATTTATCGCGGTCGACGCCGTCTATGCATGCCTGGGGATATATATGCTGAGAACCGGCGCTTTCGAGACACTTTAATTTTCGTCCGCAAAATGAATTCTCAGTACCATTTTTTCAAAGTTGTGGGGAAAATTTTTGTGTGCCTAATTGTTCATTTATCGCGTTCGACGGCGTCTATGCATGCCTGGGGATATATATGCTGAGAACCGACGCTTTCGAGACACATATTTTTCGTCCGCAAAATGAATTCTCGGTACCATTTTTTCAAAGTTGTGGGGAAAATTTTTGTGTGCCTAATTGTTCATTTATCGCGTTCGATGGCGTCTATGCATGCCTGGGGATATATATGCTGAGAACCGGCGCTTTCGAGACACATATTTTTCGTCGCAAAAATGAATACTCAGTACTATTTTTTCAATGTTGTGGGGAAAATGTTTGTGTGCCTATTTGTTCATTTACCGCGTTCGACGGCGTCTATGCATGCCTGGGGATATATATGCTGAGAACCGGTACTTTCGAGACACTTCAATTTTCGTCCGCAAAATGAATTCTCAGTACCATTTTTTCAAAGTTGTGGGGAAAATTTTTGTGTGCCTAATTGTTCATTTATCGCGTTCGACGGCGTCTATGCATGCCTGGGGATATATATGCTGAGAACCGACGCTTTCGAGACACATATTTTTCGTCCGCAAAATGAATTCTCAGTACCATTTTTTCAAAGTTGTGGGCAAAATTTTTGTGTGCCTAATTGTTCATTTATCGCGTTCGACGGCGTCTATGCATGCCTGGGGATATATATGCTGAGAACCGGCGCTTTCGAGACACATATTTTTCGTCGCAGAAATGAATACTCAGTACTATTTTTTCAATGTTGTGGGGAAAATTTTTGTGTGCCTAATTGTTCATTTATCGCGTTCGACGGCGTCTATGCATGCCTGGGGATATATAGGCTGAGAACCGGTGCTTTCGAGACACATCAATTTTCGTCCGCAAAATGAATTCTCAGTACCATATTTTCAAAGTTGTGGGGAAAATTTTTGTGTGCCGAATTGTTCATTTATCGCGTTAGACGGCGTCAATGCATGCCTGGGGAAATATATGCTGAGAACCGGTGCTTTCGAGACACTTAATTTTTTTTTGTCGTTAAAAGAATTCTCGGGACAATTTTTTCAATGTTGTGGGGAAAATTTTAGTGTGCGTAATTCTTCATTTATCGCGTTAGACGGCGTCTATGCGTGCCTGCAGTTATATATGCACAGAACCAGTGCTTTCGAGACACTTATTTTTTCGTCGCAGAACGGAATTCTCGGCACCATGTTTTCAATGTTGTGGGGAAATTTTTTGTGTGCCTAATTGTTCATTTATCGCGTTATACGGCGCCTATGCATGCCTGGGGATATATGTACTGAGAACCGGCGCTTTCGAGACACTTCAATTTTCGTCTGGAACATGAATTCTCAGTACCATTTTTTCAATGTTGTGGGGAAAATGTTTGTGTGCCTAATTGTTCATTTATCGCGTTCGACGGCGTCTGTGCATGCCTGGGGATATATATGCTGAGAACCGGCGCTTTCGAGACATTTCAATTTTCGCCTGGAACATGAATTCTCAGTACTATTTTTTCAATGTTGTGCGGAAAATTTTTGTGTCCCTAATTGTTCATTTATCGCATTCGACGCCGTCTATGCATGCCTGGGGATATATATGCTGAGAACCGGCGCTTTCGAGACACTTCAACTTTCGTCCGCAAAATGAATTCTCAGTACCATTTTTTCAAAGTTGTGGGGAAAATTTTTGTGTGCCTAATTGTTCATTTATCGCGTTCGACGGCGTCTATGCATGCCTGGGGATATATATGCTGAGAACCGACGCTTTCGAGACAAATATTTTTCGTCCGCAAAATGAATTCTCGGTACCATTTTTTCAAAGTTGTGGGGAAACTTTTTGTGTGCCTAATTGTTCATTTATCGCGTTCGATGGCGTCTATGCATGCCTGGGGATATATATGCTGAGAACCGGCGCTTTCGAGACACATATTTTTCGTAGCAGAAATGAATACTCAGTACTATTTTTTCAATGTTGTGGGGAAAATTTTTGTGTGCCTAATTGTTCATTTATCGCGTTAGACGGCGTCTATGCATGCCTGGGGATATATATGCTGAGAACCAGTGCTTTCGATACACTTAATTTTTCGCCGCACAATTGAATTCTAGGCACCATTTTTTCAGTGTTGTGGGGAAAATTTGTGTGTACCTAATTATTCAGTTATCGCGTTAGACGGCGTCTATGCATGCCTGGGTATATATATGCTGAGAACCGGCGCTTTCGAGACACTTCAATTTTCGTCCGCAAAATGAATTCTCAGTACCATTTTTTCAAAGTTGTGGGGAAAAGTTTTGTGTGCCTAATTGTTCATTTATCGCGTTCGACGCCGTCTATGCATGCCTGGGGATATATATGCTGAGAACCGGCGCTTTCGAGACACTTCAATTTTCGTCCGCAAAATGAATTCTCAGTACCATTTTTTCAAAGTTGTGGGGAAAATTTTTGTGTGCCTAATTGTTCATTTATCGCGTTCGACGCCGTCTATGCATGCCTGGGGATATATATGCTGAGAACCGGCGCTTTCGAGACACTTCAATTTTCGTCCGCAAAATGAATTCTCAGTACCATTTTTTCAAAGTTGTGGGGAAAATTTTTGTGTGCCTAATTGTTCATTTATCGCGTTCGACGGCGTCTATGCATGCCTGGGGATATATATGCTGAGAACCGGCGCTTTCGAGACACATATTTTTCGTCCGCAAAATGAATTCTCAGTACCATTTTTTCAATGTTGTGGGGAAAATTTTTGGGTGCCTAATTGTTCATTTATCGCATTCGACGCCGTCTATGCATGCCTGGGGATATATATGCTGAGAACCGGCGCTTTCGAGACACATATTTTTCGTCGCAGAAATGAATACTCAGTACTATTTTTTCAATGTTGTGGGGAAAATTTTTGTGTGCCTAATTGTGCATTTATCGCGTTCGACGGCGTCTATGCATGCCTGGGGATATATATGCTGAGAACCGGCGCTTTCGAGACACATATTTTTCGTCGCAGAAATGAATACTCAGTACTATTTTTTCAATGTTGTGGGGAAAATTTTTGTGTGCCTAATTGTTCACTTATCGCGTTCGACGCCGTCTATGCATGCCTGGGGATATATATGCTGAGAACCGACGCTTTCGAGACACTTCAATTTTCGTCCGCAAAATGAATTCTCAGTACCATTTTTTCAAAGTTGTGGGGAAAATATTTGTGTGCATAATTGTTCGTTTATCGCGTTCGACGGCGTCTATGCATGCCTGGGGATATATATGCTGAGAACCGGCGCTTTCGAGACACTTCAATTTTCGTCCGCAAAATGAATTCTCAGTTCCATTTTTTCAAAGTTGTGGGGAAAATTTTTATGTGCCTAATTGTTCATTTATCGCGTTCGACGCCGTCTATGCATGCCTGGGGATATATATGCTGAGAACCGGCGCTTTCGAGACACTTCAATTTTCGTCCGAAAATGAATTCTCAGTACCATTCTTTCAAAGTTGTGGGGAAAATTTTTGTGTGCCTAATTGTTCATTTATCGCGTTCGACGCCGTCTATGCATGCCTGGGGATATATATGCTGAGAACCGGCGCTTTCGAGACACTTCAATTTTCGTCCGCAAAATGAATTCTCAGTACCATTTTTTCAAAGTTGTGGGGAAAATTTTTGTGTGCCTAATTGTTCATTTATCGCGTTCGACGGCGTCTATGCATGCCAGGGGATATATATGCTGAGAACCGACGCTTTCGAGACACATATTTTTCGTCCGCAAAATGAATTCTCAGTACCATTTTTTCAAAGTTGTGGGCAAAATTTTTGTGTGCCTAATTGTTCATTTATCGCGTTCGACGGCGTCTATGCATGCCTGGGGATATATATGCTGAGAACCGGCGCTTTCGAGACACATATTTTTCGTCGCAGAAATGAATACTCAGTACTATTTTTTCAATGTTGTGGGGAAAATTTTTGTGTGCCTAATTGTTCATTTATCGCGTTCGACGGCGTCTATGCATGCCTGGGGATATATAGGCTGAGAACCGGTGCTTTCGAGACTCTTCAATTTTCGTCCGCAAAATGAATTCTCAGTACCATATTTTCAAAGTTGTGGGGAAAATGTTTGTGTGCCGAATTGTTCATTTATCGCGTTAGACGGCGTCAATGCATGCCTGGGGAAATATATGCTGAGAACCGGTGCTTTCGAGACACTTAATTTTTTTTGTCGTTAAAAGAATTCTCGGGACAATTTTTTCAATGTTGTGGGGAAAATTTTAGTGTGCGTAATTGTTCATTTATCGCGTTAGACGGCGTCTATGCGTGCCTGCGGTTATATATGCCCAGAACCAGTGCTTTCGAGACACTTATTTTTTCGTCGCAGAACGAAATTCTCGGCACCATGTTTTCAATGTTGTGGGGAAATTTTTTGTGTGCCTAATTGTTCATTTATCGCGTTATACGGCGCCTATGCATGCCTGGGGATATATGTACTGAGAACCGGCGCTTTCGAGACACTTCAATTTTCGTCTGGAACATGAATTCTCAGTACCATTTTTTCAATGTTGTGGGGAAAATGTTTGTGTGCCTAATTGTTCATTTATCGCGTTCGACGGCGTCTATGCATGCCTGGGGATATATATGCTGAGAACCGGCGCTTTCGAGACACTTCAATTTTCGCCTGGAACATGAATTCTCAGTACTATTTTTTCAATGTTGTGGGGAAAATGTTTGTGTGCCTAATTGTTCATTTATCGCGTTCGACGGCGTCTATGCATGCCTGGGGATATATATGCTGAGAACCGGCGCTTTCGAGACACTTCAATTTTCGTGCGCAAAATGAATTCTCAGTACCATTTTTTCAAAGTCGTGGGGAAAATTTTTGTGTGCCTAATTGTTCATTTATCGCGTTCGACGCCGTCTATGCATGCCTGGGGATATATATGCTGAGAACCGGCGCTTTCGAGACACTTCAATTTTCGTCCGCAAAATGAATTCTCAGTACCATTTTTTCAAAGTTGTGGGGAAAATTTTTGTGTGCCTAATTGTTCATTTATCGCGTTTGACGGCGTCTATGCATGCCTGGGGATATATATGCTGAGAACCGGCGCTTTCGAGACATATTTTTCGTCGCAAAAATGAATACTCAGTACTATTTTTTCATTGTTGTGGGGAAAATGTTTGTGTGCCTATTTGTTCATTTACCGCGTTCGACGGCGTCTATGCATGCCTGGGGATATATATGCTGAGGACCGGTACTTTCGAGACACTTCAATTTTCGTCCGCAAAATGAATTCTCAGTACCATTTTTTCAAAGTTGTGGGGAAAACTTTTGTGTGCCTAATTGTTCATTTATCGCGTTCGACGCCGTCTATGCATGCCTGGGGATATATATGCTGAGAACCGGCGCTTTCGAGACACTTCAATTTTCGTCCGCAAAATGAATTCTCAGTACCATTTTTTCAAAGTTGTGGGGAAAATTTTTGTGTGCCTAATTGTTCATTTATCGCGTTCGACGCCGTCTATGCATGCCTGGGGATATATATGCTGAGAACCGGCGCTTTCGAGACACTTCAATTTTCGTCCGCAAAATGAATTCTCAGTACCATTTTTCAAAGTTGTGGGGAAATTTTTGTGTGCCTAATTGTTCATTTATCGCGTTCGACGGCGTCTATGCATGCCTGGGGATATATATGCTGAGAACCGGCGCTTTCGAGACACATATTTTTTGTCCGCAAAATGAATTCTCAGTACCATTTTTTCAAAGTTGTGGGGAAAATTGTTGTGTGCCTAATTGTTCATTTATCGCGTTCGACGACGTCTATGCATGCCTGGGGATATATATGCTGAGAACCAGTGCTTTCGAGGCACTTAATTTTTCGTCGCACATTTGAATTCTCGGCACCATTTTTTCAATGTTGTGCGGAAAATTTTTGTGTGCCTAATAGTACATCCATCGCGATAGACTGCGTCTATGCATGGCTGGGGATATATATGCTGAGAACCAGTGCTTTCGAGACACTTAATTTTTCGTCGCAGAAATTAATTCTCGGCACCATTTTTTCAATGTTGTGAGGAAAATTTTTGTGTGCCTAATTGTTCATTCATCGCGTTAGACGGCGTCAATGCATACATAGGTTTATATATGCTGAGAACCAGTGCTTTCGATACACTTAATTTATCGTCGCAGAAATGAATTCTCGGCACCACTTCTTTAATGTTGTAGGGAAATATTTCTGCGCCTAATTGTTCATTTATCGCGTAAGACGGCGTCTATGCATGCCTGGGGTTATATATGCTGAGAACCAGTGCATTCGAGACACTTAATTTTTCGTCGCAGAAATGAATTCTTTGTACTATTTTTTTAATGTTGTGGGGAAAATTTTTGTGCGCCTAATTGGTCATTTATCGCGTTAGACAGCGTCTATGCATACCTGGGGATATATATGCTGAGAACCAGTGCTTTCGATACACTTAATTTATCGTCGCCTAAATGAATTCTCGGCACCACTTTTTCGATGTTGTAGGGAAATATTTCTGCGCCTAATTGTTCATTTATCGCGTTAGACGCCGTCTATGCATGCCCTGGGTTATATATGCCGAGAACCAGTGCATTCGAGGCACTTAATTTTTCATCGCACATTTGAATTCTCGGCACCATTTTTTTAATGTTGTGCGGAAAATTTTTGTTTGCCTAATAGTTCATTTATCGCGATAGACGGCGTCTATGCATGCCTGGGGATATATATGCTGAGAACCAGTGCTTTCGAGGCACTTAATTTTTCGTCGCACATTTGAATTCTCGGCACCATTTTTTGAATGTTGTGCGGAAAATTTTTGTGTGCCTAATAGTAGATTTATCGCGATAGAGGGCGTCTATGCATGCCTGGGGATATATATGCTGAGAACCAGTGCTTTCGAGACACTTAATTTTTCGTCGCAGAAATGAATTCTCGGCATCATTTTTCCTATGTTGTGGGGAAAATTTTTGTGTGCCTAATTGTTCATTTATCGCGTTAGAGGGCGTCTATGCATGCCTGGGGATATATATGCTGAGAACCAGTGCTTTCGAGACACTTAATTTTTCGTCGCAGAAATAAATTCTCGGCATCATTTTTCCTATGTTGTGGGGAAAATTTTTGTGTGCCTAATTGTTCATTTATCGCGTTAGAGGGCGTCTATGCATGCCTGGGGATATATATGCTGAGAACCAGTGCTTTCGAGACACTTAATTTTTCGTCGCAGAAATCAATTCTCGGCATCATTTTTCCTATGTTGTGGGAAAAGTTTTTGTGTGCTAATTGTTCATTTATCGCGTTTGACGGCGTCTATGGATGCCTGGGGATATATATACTGAGAACCAGTGCTTTCGAGACACTTAATTTTTCGTCGCAGAAATGAATACTCAGTACTATTTTTTCAAAGTTGTGGGGAAAATTTTTGTGTGCCTAATTGTTCATTTATCGCGTTAGATGACGTCTAAGCATGCCTGGGGATATATATACTGACAACCGGCGCTTTCGAGACACATAATTTTTCGTCGCAAAAATGAATACTCAGAACTATTTTTTCATTGTTGTGGGGAAACTTTTTGTGCGCCTAATTGTTCATTTATCGCGTTAGACGGCGTCTATGCATGCCTGGGGATATATATGGTGAGAACCAGTGCTTCCGAGACACTTAATTTTTTGTCGCAGAAATGAATTCTCGGCACCATTTTTTCAATGTTGTGTGGAAAATTTTTGTGAGCCTAATTGTTCATTTATCGCGTTAGACGACGTCTATGCATGCCTGGGGTTGTTTTTTCATCCACTTTATTTGCATTAGTTTATCGTTTCTTTATTTCATTTATTAAGCACGAGTAATTTCCCCTATGTTGTCCTTGGTGTCAATGTTTGTTGGCTTCTTATGTCATGACTAATAAAAATCGGGCCCCTCGGTTAACCGTTTTCTTCTCGTTTATATATATATATATATATATATATATATATATATATATATATATATATAAAGTAACACAGGCGAATGCACGAACACACCGCATAAAATAAACGCACCAGTAGAAAGAGACACCCCTTGCATTAGCGCTAAAGTAATATGGTATTGAGAGTTGTAATAGTGCAATCGCAAAAGCGGTAGTATGGAAATGGTTTGAGGAGCCATATTACATTTAATTCTTTTTACGCGGAAACAATGTCCGATTTTGTAGAAAAGGCAAAAATTGAAACTTCATCTGTCTTTCTATTTGCTTTGTAAGGTATAATAAGAGCCAGCTCCTTGTGCGTGTCATATTAGATTGGCTGAGAACACCTTGGACCATGCAATGGACAGTGTTCGTGTGTGCTGGAAGGCGTGACTTAGGCCCTTGAATGAGCGGGCCTGAGTCCGGCTCTGGCCCGTGACTTCAAGCTCGATCCCGGCCCGCAGTCTCATGTATGATCCCCGCCCGGCCCACCGAAAAACACTTCGGACGACCCAGGCTTTCGGGTCAGCCCGAGCTTTCGGGTGGCCCGGGCTTTCAGGTCGACCCGGGCCCGTTCAGTGCTTTATATAGGACACTAGATCAATGACGTTGTCAATGCACATACGACCATGTTTTGCGCTGCTGAAGGTACTATTCGAGACGCGTGAGGATCCTTGGTTCAATGAGCTTTCCTACGCAGCTGGTGTGCGGCTAATGCTATATGCAGATATGATGCGCGCCCTTGCATTGCGACTGCACTCGCATTCTTGAGGAACAACATCGTCGTGTCATGACCTGTGAAGGAGGTTTAGAAATGCTCATCATTCTTCTTGACATATGTGGCGTAGGGCAGCGCATGTTATCTTGTCGTTCCTAGGGAAAACGAACGCCTACAGAGTGCCATAGGCTCTTCAAGCTCATCGAAGGGGTTAACATCGCATCAGAAGGCCGGGCAAGCGCTACTGCGCTTCATGAGATCCACCGGTCTTTGTGGACGCCTCTAATTCGAATGCCCTGCCTGATACCTGCTAAAGCTTCGTTATTTTTTCTGTCTCTTTTTGCTCTCTTTCCAACCCATATTTTCCCCACCCCAGTGCAGGGTAGCAAGCCGAAAACTCGCATCTGGTTAACCTCGACACTTTTCCTCTCTTCCTCTTTCTCTCCATAGAAAACGGAGTGTCCAAACTAGTGGTTCGTGTGGCAGGAAGATCGCGTGAAAGCACGTCGGTACGTAAAACTGTTCCCTCTGCAATTAAAAAAGTCGCAGACCCACCCCAAAGGCGAAGCATCAGCGCGATAGCAAATTATTAGATAGTTATAAGAATTAAGGATAATAGTGTTTTCGGCCGTATAAGCTTGTAAACATTCATTTATAACCAAATTAACAAGCATGGTGCCAGCGCCCACAAGCAAACATGCACACATCACACTCGATCATCGCGGACACTCGCTGTCAGAACGCTGGCCTGAGGAAGTATGGCAGCCGCGAGCGAAGTGACCTTCGTGCTGTCTATCGCTTCAACGCAAACTGAGCGGCGAGAACACGGGATACGCAAAGCTACCAGCCGTCGGCACATCTAGACTCTGGCCCAAAAGCAGATCGCTTCCTAGATAGGGTACACGCGGCCGCGCTCAGCCGCGCAAACGTAGCCATAACCGGAATAGAACGCCCCCCAGGTGCCTTGCGCGGGACCGAAGATTGCGGGTTTCCTCCCCGCCTTCCTATCTTGCACGCGCGAGATCAAGCCACCATCATCGGCTACCATCGCACGCTTTCACTCGCACACAAAGCATACGGCGCGCCGCCACGATGTTATCGCAATTGGACTTTATAGGGAATATGACGGCGACGCCGGCCTCGGAAATGCGCCTGCCGTGTCCTTATAATTGCTATCGCAAACTATAATCTGTCGGTATCATGTACCTCATGGTAGCTTTGATGCAAGGGCGTTTAAAGGGTGTATTTGGTGAGAAGAGCAAGAAACTTTTTAATGAAATCTGTCTTCAGCACTTACAGCTCCTTGAAAGCAACTTGAGCGTCCCTTCTTTAATGGGTTGGAGGATATTCAGAGACCTAGAAAATGCAAGCACGTAACCAGCACTTAATACGTATGTGAACCTAGTGCTATGAAATCGTGGTGGAAAGGTAGAAAGAGCACAAAAACAGAACAAGTGTAATATGTTGTTAGCGCTAATCTACAAACAAAAATACAAACACGTATACGAGTTGTCTTGCTCTTAGCCTGAAAGAAATGCCAGAGCACAACCAGAGAGAAAGAGAAACTCCATCGAATATTTGCACATCTATGCAGCAAACGTTATACAAGTCACTAGAGAAATGGCCATGGTCTGACCGTGGTGCACCTACAAAGGTCGCCTGTACACGTATGTACCTAAAGCTTGTACTATAGCGCTCAGAATGAGCTACAACTCGAAAGCGTGTGGCAAAGCGATCGTGCGTTGTCGCTCACAGCGGTATGTGCGTCGAATGTTTAAACAGAAGGTGCATAAGTCTTACATAATTTTTTATATGTTCAGTTCATGCAGCACCACACCGCCTTTGCACTTCGGACTCGCCGCCGGTTAAGAAGCGGCGCACATTTTCCCTGAAAGCACGGCGCGTACATTACAAAAGAATTACGCCAGCGTCGTCACCTCCCTCAAAAGCGATGGACCTCGCAAAGTGCGGCACTTCGTTAGGCGCGCGACGCCCAAGCCAGAAGGGCTGTCGCGGACTGCCTCGGAAGAGGCATCAAATCTTACTTTTACTCTGTCTCAGGCGCTCTACAACCTTCCTCTTACGCAGGACACTACCGTGGGACAGTCCAAGTGCCGACCCTAATGCGAGGCAGTTGAGATGCCCGCAATCTTCCTTCTTAGCCTTTCGTTTATTTTACGTGTCAAAGAATAAACCCCGACATGTTTACATTTTTTGGCCCTAGCCGTTTCTCTGGGATGCAATTTGGCCTACTGTTCTTTATGGATTTCTTGATTCTGCCGCTAACGCTGAATGTTCCTCATATTTATAGACTGCGGAACTGCGCTTCTGAAATATGAGTAGTAGTAGTAATAATAATAATAAGAAGAAGAAGACGAAGAAGAAGAAAAAGAAGAAGTAAAACAAGAAGACGAACAAGAAGTACTTCGCGTCTCTGCGCGGAGCGCGTAATTAGCCGCATGGCGAACTAGCCCTGGAGATAGTTGATAATAACCGAGGCTGTTCGACATGGTGGCACTGTGGATTCCGGCTACGAAGTCGAATCTCGGCAGAATAACGTGCGTGGCATTTTAACATGGGCAGGAGATACTTGAGGTGGGAAAAGGTGTTAAGGGTTTGGTGTCGCACAAACGACAAACGTCTCTGTTGAGAGAAAAACATGCAACAACAAAATTATTTGGCTCGCTGATTCTTCCAAGCCCCGCCAGCGACACACAGACCAAGTTTGTACTGCAAGCGTTCCAAACGCGGGCTGTTCTGGTGTTCGGCAGATCAACAACTGCGCCCTTTTGTTTTAATGCGTTCGCATTCTTGGGTATGAGCCATAATATGAGGACATCATCATCATCATCATCATCAGAAGAAGAAGAGATTGCACAGACAACATCGACGTTGACTGTCAATGTAAGCGAATAGCCGACCGCTTAAAAAAGGTCTTTTTTTTTTTTTAAGAAACTGTGCGCTTGACGGCGTATATTTGTTGCATGTGAGCCCACGTAGGTAGCGCACATTGTTTCACTGCATAATTCCGCAGACAGGAGAGCCGTTAACCAGCACTTCCGTGGGGGGGGGGGGGTACAGGCGGACAGCACGTGCATCTCAAACAGCTCTAAAAGTTGCGGTTAAGCAACAGACGCGCCCCGCAAGTCCCCGTGATTTCTGTCTGTGTGTCCTCTAGTATACATGATCATTTTGTATATACACATCTCGTGCACATCACTTCACAATTGTGTAAAGTGTTCTATCACATCATCATTGTACATAACCATTGTGTACACTGTGTATATTGAAAATCATTTTGTACATACGGCATTTAGTTTATGTGTAACTGTGCCTTTCCGTGGGTATACGTGTTTATATGTTGGTGCGTGAGGACTCGGACATTACTTACGTTGAAAACGTGCTGTGTTTCGTTTCTTACATGTTATCGTACCGGTGGAATTGTGCCGTGATTATGACTCAGTGTTCGTTTCGTCTCTTGTCGAAATAAACTTTTTCTAAACACGCAAGTCGATTGCACGAGTGCAAGCGCCGTGTGCGTCGACGCCTTTGTACCGGCGGCGAAGGCCCAAACTTCGCGCCCACGAAGACGGGCGAAAGTTCCAAAAGAGAAAACTATTCGTTTTGTGACATTGAAGGCGGTCGTCGAAAATACCGCGGCGTAAGTTGGTATTCTAGAAGAGTTGATTGTTGGGCTAGTTGGTCGTCCATAATTGAAGAAGTAGCTTAGCGTGATAAAAACACGGAAACAAGAAAGGTGGACAAGCACAAGCGCTACTCACAACTGTTTAATGAAGAGAAGGATAGCACATATATATAAACTTGTCACGCATGCCCATACCAAGCAGAAGAGAACAGGTACAAGCACATGAAAGGCGGTTGTGCAAGAAGTCAAATTCAGCATCTAGTAATGCGATAGAAGGCTCACTTGTGAATAAGATGAATAAGGTGAATAAGAATTTCGTTCCTATTGGTAAGAGTGCCGTTAGAGTCAAGTCAAAATTAATTGAGTTTTGCAAAAGTTTGTACTTGACCACCCTTGCTAAAGGAATCAAGAATAGCAAAGAAAGCTGTTTGACGGTTTTCTTAATTTACCGCGAAAACCCGCGAGCCCGATATTCCTTTCCGAACGATTCTTAGCGAGCGCGGGGCGTCGCAGCAATGGGTGAGCCTTTTTCTTTTGAATAAGAAGCTACATGTGAATGATCCTTTCTGTGTGAAAAGTTCTTCGCAGGTTGCGCAATTTGTTAAGTGTAATGACGGCATTAAGTATGGTTTTTCCGTTGACGTAGAAGATCTATTCAATTCCTCAGGATAAGCTTCTAGTTTTCTTAAGGGAATGTATTGAGAACAACGACGGGGTCGACTTCCAGAACTCAGCGGGCCTTTCAGTGGACAGCTTTTTAACATTGCTGCAGTTTTATTTGAGTATGACTTTTATTCTTCACAACGAGCAGCCATATCTGCAACGCCAAGGGTGTGTGTATAGGGTCTTATGTTGCTCCTATTTTGTGCGACATTTTTTTAACTTTTGTTGATAGGTCTTTGGAGCATGCTTTTTGATGGGGGACAGGTTTTAAAAGCTTTTAGGTATGTTGATGGTTTTTTAGTGCTTTTAAACAATAAGGGTGACTTTACATCCCGTGCTTTTATTCTAGAAGCTTTTACCAACCAAGGCGAAGGACTCGTTTTGACCCATGAACTTCCTGACGCCACAGGCCTGCAGTTCCTAGATTTAAAACTGTCTTTTGAAGCTGGCCACGTCTGCTGGTCCTATCAACTGCGAGCCATAAAGCAATTGCTGCCGTACGATTCCACACATTCTAAGGTGGTGAAGCGAGCAGTAGGTAATCTTTGCTTGCAATCGGCTTTGCGAAAATCGTGCGTACACCAAATGTGGTCTAGTTTTACGTACCAAGTTGAACGCGCGCGCACGCGCGCACGCGCACACACGCGCACGCACACGCACGCACACGCACACGCACACACACACGCACAAACACACACACACACACACACACGCACACGCACACACGCGCACACACACACACACACACACAGTTTCGAATGGTAAACCGCCGATCGTGTCGCACCGCCGCATAATACGGAACGGTGGCTTAGAACCTAAGAAGATAATACTAGAAGTAAAGAAATCCAAAGATGACTGTAGTCAGTTGGCTGAGAGAGGTAAAAATCATCAAGCGCCCGCGTTGCAAGGACAGAAGAAGAGGCCAAGGAGCGTCGACGTTTTCATGTCGGCTCTGGCTTTCTCTAATGTCTTCGCTGATTTTTTCAGTGATTATCTATTTACAGTTTTCACCAAAGGATTCGTGAGGTTCTGCGGGCTCTGTGGACACCTTGTCTTCAGGTGGAACTTTCCATTTTCCTGGGAACCGCACTTTTCTTTCCACCCGCCACGTCGCCACTGCGCTATGCCTAGCTCGCCGGTCGTTAGGCCTCCGACTGCGCCGCTGCGTCTCGGCGGGGTGTCGTGCCACGGCGCGCGCCGTTCACATCTCCCACCAGTGTGAGCCCGCACCTCTGTCTTCGCTATGGATATTCAGGTCGCCGGCCAGGATATTTCGCTGGAAGGAGTGACCGCCCAGTCTGACTGGCTCACTGCCCGATCCCACCGCTCAAATCGCGGCACGGGCAATTCAACCCCGACCGATGAATCATCTCAAGCCCCAAGTAACCGGCCCCGCTCTCTGGCGAGGCAGCCCGTTAAAGCTCAAGTTTTGAAGGCAGGCCGCATGCCACCGCTTCCGACGGAGGATATCAAGATTGTCGTCTGCCCCAAGGGCGCCCTTCATATAGCCAAGATCGGCAGTTCCGTGGTGACCGCAGCCATTCTCCAAGAAGCCAAACTCACGGACGAAGAAAGCTTTGAAGACACTGTCCGCCCGAATATGCAACAAAACATCGTTGTCGTCAGCACACCTCACCCGGACCATGCAGACCGGTACGCTCGCATCCGCTATATCCAAGTGAACGGCGTCACCCACGAGGTGAATGCCTACGAAACCGCAGCTCAGCACACGACGAAGGGGGTCATCCCTGGGATCCCACTCACGGAGACCTCCCAGCAGATCCACAACAAAATTGTCACTGCCCGAAACCCGACAGCCTTGGCAGCCAAGCGCATCGCTTCTACTACAACAGTGATCATCGCTTTTGACGGACTGGATGTGCCTTATCAGGTCCACTACGGCTTCACGTTACTCCCATGTTCGCCATATCGGAAGCAAATTGACATTTGTTACCAATGTGGCCGCCTCGGACACCACATGGACGTTTGTCTTTACCCAAATAACAAGATATGCCGAAGCTGCGGTGTCCGCAACTCCCCTCCCCCCCCCCCCCGCCCCCTGCCGACCACAACTGCAACCCTAAGTGCTCCCTCTGTGGTGGTCCCCATCTCACCGCGGACAAAAGCTGTGCCGCTCGTTATAAAACCCCGTGCGTCGCAAGCGTATCGGGGAACGACGAGCAACCAGCCAAGTCACCTATCAACAAGCAGGCCCCTCCACCTTCAACACCAGAACCAGGCCACGCTCCCGTACACTGTCAAGGGGAAGCCGTTCCCGCTCCAGCACTCCATCTCGATCCACGCAACAACGCTCAATATCCCGGTTTACATCGGCGTCCCGCATCACATCTACCAACAACAACAAGGTGAGCTTCGCAGAGGCCCTCAAAGGCACCTCGCGAAAGGGTCGTAACATCACCAACACACAAGCCACCTCCCCTCCTCTTTCACCCGATAACCCAGAAATAGCTCAGCTTAAGCGCGAGAATGCCATCCTACGCGATCTCCTAACTTAACTCATGCAGGAGGTTAGAGACCTCAAACAATACCAAACACCAGCCGCTACACCTATCGCACAGAACGCCCCTGCCCCTCGTCAGGAGGCCCCCAACACTCCCGCCCCCAAAAAGAGAGCCCTGCAAGATGGAGCCACGGGCCAGGTCCGCTCTGAAGTTAAAGACATGCTCATCTCACTTCAAACTACTATTATCGCTTTCCAACGTGCACTGGACTCCATCCAGTACGCCTTCATTTGTATTGACCAACGAGTAACCAACCTGGAAACTGATATTCTCACGCCTCCTAGCCATACAACCCCCGTCTGTGACCCTTCCGGGATACCGATGGCGACATCCACCATCTCACATCATGGCTCACACTAATGAAGACACCCTCATTTGGCAGTAGAACTGCCGAGGCTTTCACCAGAAACAACCGGTACTCAATCAATACCTACGCCAACATACCCGCCACCCGGATGCTATCCTACTTCAAGAAACCAATAACACCCCCCCCCCCCACGATCCCCGGTTACCAAACCTTCCCTACCACCCACCCTCTCCGCCGGGTCTCCACCCTAGTACGGCGTCGTATCCCTGTTATTCAACATGATCTCCATAGTCCTCACATCAAACATCTATTCCTCGAATTAATGCCCAATCGTAAACTGCAAGAATGCATCTTCCTTCTGGATATTTACAGTAGCCCCAAGGGCAAAGCAAAGTATCGCTTCCTCACCCTCTTTAAGAAGGCTCTTCACGTAGCTGGAACGCACGCCCTACTCATCGGCGGCGATTTCAACCTCGCCCATACAGGCTGGGGCTACGTTCGCACGGAAGCTGCAGCTCGCAACCTCTGGCAAGATTACCACGACTGAGACCTCACGCTAATCACGGATCCCTCCTTTCCCACACGCCTCGGTACCTCCACTACCCGGTACTGTACCCTTGACCTCACCTTCATGAAACATATGAACAATGCACACTGGACCAATATCCAGCAAGACCTGGGCAGTGACCATTATATCCTTACTATCTCTTTACCCCAGCTCGCTGGCACCCCTGCCCCCACTAAAGAATTCACTTTTACCGACTGGGATGTTTTTCGTAAGATACGCATTGGTGCTACCTCAGTAAAAGGCATTGCCGACATTAACACCTGGATGCAAGCGCTACGCACTGACGTTCAAACGGCCACTCGGGTGGTAACTACAGATGCCCCAGTTGAACGCATGGATAGCCGCCTCGCCCATCTTCGGGAGGCTAAGGCCTCGATCCTAGCTCGATGGAAGGGGCAGCGCCTAAACCGTCGCCTCAGAAGTAAGATCTCTAAACTAAAAATTAAATTAATTAGATTATGAGGTTTAACGTGCCAAAACCATTTTCTGATTATGAGGCATGCTGTAGTGGAGGACTCCGGAAATTTCGACCACCTGGGGTTCTTTAACGTGCACCTAAATCTAAGTACACGGGTGTTTTCGCATTTCGCCCCCATCGAAATGCGGCCGCCGCGGCCGGGATCCGATCCCGCGACCTCGTGCACAGCAGCACAACACCATAGCCACTGAGAAACCATGGCGGTGAGATTCCTAAACTCACTACAGCCATCGACGAGCATTTTCAAACCCTCAGCCGGCAACAATGAACTGAGCTGTGTAACACGGTGGATGGACAATTTCATCGCCCATCCTCGCGGAAGCTTCTCAAACACCTGCTTGACAATACCACCACCCGCACCACCCAACAGGATCGGCTGCAGAAACTCCTTTATACGGAGACCCTTAAGCAAGGTCCACAACAGGTGCTTGACTACCTCTGCACCAGATATATCTCCAGGGGACAAGTCAGTCCATACAGCAATTACGTCGGTAATGGCAACCCTACACTAAACGCCGATTTCAGCGTGTCTGAAATACATGCTACTCTTCGCAAGCTTAACGGTCATTCTGCTCCAGGCCCCTTCGAAACCCTTCGAACTAACGAAACCCTTCGCAATATCGATCACGAGTCCGTGTCCCATCTGACTGACTACATCAACGATTGCTGGCGCAATGGCGCCCTCCCAGCTGCCTGGAATACGTTATCTTAATCCCAAAGCCTGGCAAACTATCTAGCCCCAACAACCTAAGGCCCACCTCGCTCACTTCATGCGTAGGGAAGGTGATGGAACAAGCCTTCTTAGCACGCATCAACACTCACCTCGAAGACAACTCTCTCTAACCCCACACCTTCATTGGATTTCGCCCTTACCTTTCTACTCAAGACGCTATGTTGCAGCTCAGTCATCAAGTGCTAAACGACCGCTCCCGTAACATGAAAGCCATCCTCGGACTCGACCTCACTCAAACCTTTGACAGCATTTCCCATGCAGCTATCCTTCACCAGGTCTCCCACCTCCACCTGGGAGAGCGAGCCTACAACTTCCTTTGCAATCGCACGGCCACCCTCTCGGCCGGGGATTTACGATCAGATCAGCTTCCCCTTGGCAGCAAAGGCAGCCCGCAAGGTTCAGTTATCTCTCCCATGCTCTTTAACTTAGTCATGATTGGCCTTGCCCAGCAACTACAACGAGTCGACAATATCAACCACACCATCTACGCCGACGACATCACCATCTGGGTGTACCGAGGCAGTGATGGTCAAGTGGAGTCAGCCCTCCAAACGGCGATTAACACGGTTGAAGCCTATCTCCAAGGTACCGGACTGCGCTGTTCGCTAGCTAAATCGGAGCTTCTCTACAAGCCCATGCGGCGGGGTCGCCCTCCCAAACACCAGTCTGATCACCGACCATCTGGCGCCATCATCCTACGCCTTCAAGATGGCAGTCCTATCCTACACATCCCTTGTATCCGGGTCCTCGTTCTCACCATATCTACCAACGGCTCCAACGCCTTGGCTCTCAGCAAGATCTGTGCCCAATGTCAAAACACCCTACGCCTTCTTATACATGTCTCTAACCGACGAGGGGGACTCAAAGAAGAAAGCCTTCTCCGCCTCGTGCAGTCCTTTGTCATATGTAACATTACCTACGTTGCTGAGTACTTCAACTGGTATCGGGCTGACCAAAACAAGCTTGACAGCCTCATACGAGGGGTCTGCAAGCAAGCACTTGGCCTCCCGCATTACACCAGCACTGAACCCTTCAACCAACAGGGAGTTAACAACACCTTTGCCGAACTCATTGAAGCCCAAGAACGCTCTCATCTTGAACGGCTCACCCTTACTGAAACGGGATGCTTTATTCTATCCACGCTTGGCTTCACCGACCATCAGCAACAAGGCCTCAAACAACCGATCCCGACTGACATTCGTAGCTGGATCTACACAGACCCGATCCCTAGAAAGATGCACCCTGAATATGACAGGGTCCGCTGCCAAGCTCGGGCCGGGGCTACCATTGTAAGAGTTGTCGGACGGTCCTACCGCTGTCGACCAGATATTGGAGTCGTCGGACTATCTCGCCGCTGCCACCATTTGAAGGAGATGAAGGTCGTAGACAGGAACTCGGTGAACAGGATTTATTTACATATTAACAGTTTACGCAGGATACATTGGCAGACTAGCGCGACTCCCATATGGAGCACGCAAAACTAACATACAGCAAACAGCTTACGAGCACACAGCTCACTAGTACATTTCTAGTATGACAGAGCACTCAGCTCCCGACAACGAGCACGACACGAGCACGACACGAGCACTTCCTAGCAGCCGGCAAACGCTGCTTATAAGCTCTCCGCTTGACGTCATAGTTCGACGTCATCGTTCGGCGGAGACGGAGCAGGAATGGTCGGGAAGGTTCGTCCAAGCATTGTAAACTTGCCGCCGCCTCGCACTATGGCTCACACACACTAGTGCACACAAGTTCGAGCCCATACACACAAAGGCTCCGGAGTCGACGACCGAGGGCTTCGTAGAACTGTGCTCCGTCTCGGGTGGTGCGGCCAAGTACCACATTCCTGAGCTGACCGCGCGCCACGTGGCTGCCGGTCATCCGCAGTTCTCGGTACCGCCCAGCTTTCAGTGCCGACGTCAGAGGGCTTCGTAGAACTGCTTTGTCCCGGGTGGCTCGGCCAAGTACCAATTTCCGGAGTTGATTGCGCGCCACGTGGCTGCCGGCCGTCCGCAGCTCTCGGAAGGCGCCCCGACTGGTGGGCTTGGAACACGTGCAGCGGGCTGAAAGCTGGCACGTTGCCACCCCGTACGGCCATTCTTAACACCATAAAAGCCCTTGCTCACGTACCTGGCGTCACATTTCTTCATGCAGGCCAATATTCCCATGGCACATGATTTGTAGCCGTCGCCACACGCGATGGTGTCCTACACCACACCTCCAGCGTCACTACCCCCACTGCCGAGACGGCTGAAGAAGTGGCCATCGCTCTGGCCACTCTAGATCCTGTTAGGATCAGCCTGCAGCTATTTCAGCCCGCTGCACGTGTTCCGATCCAACCGGGACGGTGGTACACTTCAGAGAACTGCGGATAGCCGGCAGCCACGTGGCGAGGGGTCAGCTCAGGGGAGTTCTCGAGGGGAGGTAATTGGCGGAACCTCCCCATGCGCTTTTCGAGACACCAGACAATGTGCTACCCGGACGCGCCACCCAGGCCGGCTCCGAGTTCGACGAAGCAGGCTTTGTGCGCAACACGACAACGCTGCCCTGTTCTGCTATGAGTAGGGGAGTTGCCGCGGGAACGCCGACGAGGGCTCCTTCCCTCGCGTCGACCAAGACGCAAGGCAATGTGCTACCCGGGTTCGCTACGCGGGTTGGCTCAGAGTTCTACGAAGCCCCTCTGACGTCGGCTCCGGACCATTGCACCTGTGTGTGCGTGTGTGCGTGCGTGTGTGTGCGTGCGTGTGCGTGCGTGTGCGTGCGTGTGTGCGTGCGTGTGCGTGCGTGTGCGTGCGTGTGTGTGTGCGCGTGTGTGTGTGCGCGTGTGTGTGAGCCCTCCTCCTCCTCCAAGTCGAAAGCCCGCCTCCTCCAAAAGGGCGGGTCAACTACAATGCCGTCGAACTATGACGTCGAGCGGAGTGCTTATAAGCAGCGATTGTCGGCTGCTAGAGTGTGCTCGTTGTCGTGCTCGAAATGTACTCGTGAGCTGTGTGCTCGTAAGCTGTTTGCTGTATGCTCGTCTTTCGGGCTCCATTTGGGAGTCACGCTAGACTGTCGATGTATCTCTTGTTCAACTGTAAATAACATGTAAATAAATCCTGCTCTCCTAAGTCCCGACGAAGAGTCAAGCTCCTTCCTACAGCTACGACTGCCAAATCTTACATCTGAATGGCAGCGGTGAGATCGGCCTACAGCTCGTAGATTGTCCGACAACTCTAACAAATGGTGGCAGCGGCGACATCGTCCGACGAATCTTACAATCCCACCTGTCACACCATCGTGTGTGACTCTCGCTCAGCCGTTACTAACTTCAGCAAAGGCCGTATTTCTCCCAAACCTCTTCGCATCCTCTGCCAGGTACCACACTCTAACGACAGCATGATCTCCCTGACATGGATTCCAGCCCATGCGGGCCCTGTCCACCCACACCTCCCAATCATAACGAGGTCACCCACCCCATTGCGCGAGGCCTAGTCAACCGCGCCGGAGTCACTGGAGACGAGTTAGACATCAGGGACAATCTGACCACCTATAACGATCTCTTTAATGCCTTTTACCTCAGTCGCCGAACCTTCCTCCCACATCACCCCAAGTTCAGCCAGGCGCAGGCTACCACCCTGCGTCTGCTACAAACACGTACCCTTCACCCGCCCACCTCCACCTTATATTCCCAGACGTTTACATTACCCCCAACTGCCCGTACTGTGGCATTCACCTGGCTACGCTTCCGCATATGCTGTGGGAGCCCCGCACAGTACACACACATTAACACCACGACCCTCTCGTCGAGGTTGCATGAGGCTCTGCGGAGCTTCGCCCTCCACGACCAAGCCTGGGCGACCCAGCACGCCCGTGAGGCGGCGCCGAGGCAAGCCCTCGACGTCCCCTCATGGAAGGTTTAGGCCCCGCCATCATAAAGTGCTGGTTCTACGATAAAGGTTTATCCCCCCCCCCGCCCCCCGCGTTGTAATCCGTCGAGTTCCCACAAACACGGCGGCGAGCGTTTCCAGAGAGCAGCCAGACCAAAGCGGTTTTGTCAGCCCGCAGGTGGCCAGAACCGTCCAGCCCTATTGAAACGAACGCCTGGCGGAAGTGCGTGGCGCGGTGGGCGGAGTAACACGACAAAAACGAAGGCGCTATGACTGGCTCTGGCAGCCCGCGGTTAAGCCAGAAGTGGAAAATAGAGGCCCACCATTTCAACGCCCCGAGACGACCGAGACGACCGATGAAGAAACGAAATACACTCTTCTCTGCAGCGCTGCGTGGGAATGGCGTGGCGTTTCCGCATGCCGCACGCCAGCAACTCTCGCTAGTAAGATGTGATCGTGAACGAATGGAAGAACATGACAATTGCATTTTCTATCCCAATTACAGTTCTGCGGTCAGCTTTTACGCAAGCCCGAGCTTTTCTTTTTCTTTTTTTCATTCCCCCTTGTGTGTTCCGTCTTCATTCCACAAGCGGAGCGAATGATATGTTTATCCACGGCCGTTGGATAAAAAAAAAAAAGGGGGGGGGGGTGCGACCTGCGGCGTGCATCGAAAATGGCGTGATCCACCGCGGCATCCACTGTGGGATCGGCATAGAAAAAGCCCAGGAACGCGCTTGGAACGCCGTCGTCCGTGAATGCCGACGCGTCCAATCATCGACATGCAGCGCCGTTCGCGCCAGCCAAGCAACCGCGAATGCACCTAGGTCTCTCACATTCGCTCCCATTGCAGCCCGCCTCATGCAGCAGCCGCAACATTTATTATGTTGACATTCCAGGTGCATTTCTGCCATCGGTTCCGACTTAAGTCAGGGCGATAAAATCGCCGCCACGCGCCGTATGCTGTATTTGCGAGAGAAAGCGTGCGAGGGTGAGCCGGCGATCGCGGCTCCATCTCGCGCACGCAACGGTGTAAACGGGAAGGAAGCGCATCGCCATGGAGGAAGGAAAAAACTGAAGAGGGGCCCTGAGGTCAGTCTTTGTGAAGCTAAGTGAAGCCGGAAGTTGACGTTGCTCCGCCATCATGTTGGGCCAGTTCTCCTTTTTCGTTTACATTTCTCGCTCCGTCGCGCGCGGTCCTCAGCGATCTTAAACCAAGGTATGTAATTGCTATGTCTCATCGCATTACTGTTGTCGAAGTACATTGAAAGAAGTTCATAATGACTTCGCCAATTGGGCCGTGAGGTCGAATCCGCTCCTTCTACCGGCTTTTATAAAAATAAACATGCTTTATCAGCCCTGCCATCTAAACTGTTCTCATCAACCGCAGTTAGCAGCCGCTGCCCAGTTCTTACGCGTATTTAAAAAATGTCACCTTTATCGCTCCCTTCTACTTGCTTTTCTCTGTTTGGACTTCATGGGGCTCTCAGACGGACTTGCAAGCTTGACGTCTGACAATACGAAAAAAACGTACGCATTGTCATGGCATTGCAAGAATGCACTGGAGACACGTACGACGCACCCACCCATTTACGATCCATCTGGAGTTTATGAGTACAAATACGTACTCTCGCTGTAGCTTGAGGAATCGCCGTGCTTTATTCAACAAATTTCGGGTGGCCGCGCATCACTACCACAGTGAGCCGGTGAGGTATTTCTGACTCCGTGTTTAGATACATTGACTGTGGCCTGAAGTGCCTTCTTCCCACGGTAAGTGGAGCTTCACGGAATCAAAGTTTTGGGATAGCCGGCGCACAATGCAGAACAGTACGTGCGCAGACACGGCCTATGTGCGACCATGTAACAGCCCTTTGCTGTGTTCACAGGCGTGCGTTCTGGGGACTCTTGCTCATTATTGCAGCCCATCTGCTTACATTCGCTTCCCTGCGCTTGCGCGCACAAATAAGATACACCTGTGGTAGGGAGGATCAGTTCCGTAATATGTCAAAGCAGCCGTGCTTTCCCATCTTCCCGGATGAAGCGGCGATTCTGCGTAAAGCTCTATCAACACGTGTATTGTAGTACACCTGTGCAAGTATGTATGACCCTAGAATGCGCTCTGCTTAAAAGAGTCCGTGTTTTCGCTCGTACTGCGAGAAACAAACAACAGTTGAGCAACGTGTGCTTTAATATGCGAAACAGTTCTAAAACCAGGATTATGCATTCCTGAATAACGTACGTTCTAGGTGCCGCAAATGCACCATGCCCTGTTAAAAGCAGGAGCCACACACCTGCAAAGCGTTCCTTGTACAGATTCTGAAACGCATTGGTTTCGGCTTGCGATGGCACGTCAGCATGATTCCGCCGAAGAGGTCAAATTTCCCGCGGATATTCCTTCGTCCGTTGGCCTTGCCGTGGCGTGGTACATTGCGTACGGCGTTGCATGCGCGTTCGTTTCAGGCGTTTTAGTTCTTCCTGTCCCACCTGGCCACAGAAACATCACGGCAACAGCGCGGTCCAGATAACACAGCGGAACAAAACACGGAGACTAACGCAAACCTACCCACACGGCGCCTTTGCCACGGTACGAAACCTACGGAGCAACACGTGTGCGCACACACAACCATAACAAAGCCGCCGTTGTGGCCCGAGAACATGGCCGCTCCAGCAAAAGAAAAAAAAAGAAAAACAAGAGAAACTACATGCTACGGGCCGCCAGGAGTAGAACGCGCTCCCCACCCTACGCGCCCCCCGAAGCCTTGCGCACGATGGAAGGCGGCATGCTTCCTTCCTCCCCGTTTACTCTGTTGCGTTCGCGAGCTTGAGCCGACTGAGCCTCGATTGAGCGCGAGATTGAGCAGATTAAGCCTCGCACGCATTCACTAGCACATACCGCACACGGTGCGCGGCGACGATTTTATCGCCCTTGGACTTTATACGGAACCTCACGTCGGCGGCGAGGCTGACGGCAGAAATGCGCCTGAAGTGTCCATATAAGTGCTATCACAATAAAATTAGAATTAAGAGAGAATTTCACACTTTGCGTTGCTGAACAGGGGCCCTAAAACGTAAAACTATTCCAATCTGTTTTTATTCCAATCTCCTGACGTCAACTTTGCGTAACCACCGACGCAAGCATCGCGCTGTATCCCGCAGCGTTGATTGAAAATCCCAATCGAATGCGCCCCTCGTTTATAGGAGCTCACTTTTTTTTTTTTTTGCTTTCAAAGCGAATAGCATAGCCTTTGAGCAGATTTCCTTATCGAATTGGCTGACAAGAGGCGGGAAGCACGCTCAAGTGGAGGGGAATTCGATGGCGCCGAGCCGGCACAGTGAGAGTAGATAACTGGCTGGAGAGGGTGGTGGTGGCGGCGGTGATTGATCCGCTTCCCCTTACTTAGCTTGCGGTGCCTGGTCGAAAATGGCGGCTGCGTGCAGCGGAACGTTAAAAATGCCACCAGAACGGATCCTTAGCAATGAAGAGTTGGCAAAGGGATGTCGCATACGTGCCGAAAGGGCTCGATAACTTTGTAGTGCCATGGGAAATTGTTTATTATGCGCAAATAAATCCATGCTTCGCGGCCGCTCCCAGTAGCTAGAGCCAGAGAAATCGGTAGGCAGCCATCTGCTGTTCTTTTCGGAATAGAGTAGCCTCCGGCTATTAGGAAAGAAATTCAGTTTTGTTCGGCATATTAATCCGTCTTTATCGCGTACACGTCACTTTGACGCTTGAGTTTTCGTGGTTTTGTGACGTCGCGTGACAGACAGACGAAGTGAGCGCTGCACGAAAACGTTTGATCAATGGCAGAGTATTATGGCGAAAAAAGCGTCGAATGCGCAATAATTACCTTTGTTTCGTTCGGTCTAATCATGCATAATCAGTGTGAATACATCATATCAGATGGGGGCGTTTTCGCGGTTTTCGTGACGTCGCGTGAGAGACAGGCGAACGGGGGAGTGGCCCGCAACTTTTTTTACCAATCATGGAGGGCTCATTGCAGAATTGGAATATGAAAGTTTGGAATAGCTTTACGTCATAGTTCTCCAGGACAATGTCATCTTCAGACCGTAGAGGGCTGAGATATTCGCTGTTAATCGTCACCCCGGGAACAGTGGCAATGCTACGTGCTTGATATTACACAAGAAGTATTTTCTATAGGCAACGTTCAGAAAACTATACGGTACAGACATGCAGGATCACCCTTGTCGAGTTCACACGGCATGCGAAAACTGCCCATCGGGGCGTACGGGCGAATGGGGTCATAGTGATAATAGCCTGACTGGTGCAGCCAGACGCCCGCATTTGGTCAGCGTCCTTCTGACGAATGGCATGACTTATGATCATCGCAAGCACCGACTAGATCGCGATAGGGACCGTGATTCCTCCCTTATGATGCAACAGCCAGTGGCATTGGCGCCGTTAGCTCTGCCATCAGCGGATATTCATGCCCTCTGAGCTCAACGCCATTGGCCATAGAAACAAAACTATGTGGCCCTAATATCGTGGACATAATACGCGAAGGCGACTTCAGTAATTGCAGCTCACGCTCGCGTCTACGATAGTATACTGATAGCCAGCCCCTCGATCGAGTGTTGGTAAATAGGCTCGTAGCTGCGGCAAAGTTAAGAAGCTCTTTATTTAACACCTGTCTTCCGTTCTTATCAATTAAATGTTCCTTTTTCTCCTTTTTAGGGGATCATCATGCGTTGCTCCATGGATTAGCCACTGTAACATCAGCGCATGCTTGCAATCGATTAACTGATGGTGGTGTACAGCGATAAGGGCGGGGAAATTGGCATGATTTTCTTGGACATTGAAAAGGCATTCCACCTGAAATTGCACCGAAGTTCAATCTTCAAGCTTCGATATATTCTGAAAACACTAGAAATGATACGATGGCTGAACAGTTTCCTTCAACAGGGACATAGACACAGTATAAGCGAGTTTATGTAGGCAGCCCTAAACCTCGCTTTGCTTTAGCTCTCGGCGGGATTCCCCGCGCTATAGGCACTCGTGCAACTCCTTCTTGTACTTCAACTTAATGACTTGCAAATAAATTACGCTGCGCTTTGTCGCTTCTGTGCGCATGACGGCGACGAGTCGATTGATGAGCGGGTAAAGATTAATTGGCGGTAAACGATTATCTGGCAACAGGTAATGACTGAGGCTCGCCGAGCGAAAAAAAAAAGCGAGGCAGTCACAATATATGTTAATGTGCATGGATATCAACCCGTGAAATAACATCGCTACTTCACGCTCGTGCAAAGTCCATAGGATACGGCAGCCAACGTTGTCGGAAAGTTGAAGTGCATAGGAATATTAATTACCTACCTCTCCACTAAACTCCAAAAATTAAAAGGTAGCGTTCGTATTATCTACGGCCTCAGAAAAACTTGGTAGACTGCACCGTTTCATAAAATAGCACACGATTAGTATCGAATTTGTCAGGCCGACGCTCCTACTTAATGTCCTATTAGGAACAGACGTCATAGACGACGGGACCAAACGAAATATTAATTGACCTCCTTTTGTTTTCTTTGTTCTTCAATGATGAACATTCCACAACCTATCTTTTTGTTGAGATGCAAAGGAAGAGAAGAAATATCACAATTACGAGTTGACGCCGGCTGTGTGCGAAGTAAAACAAAACATTCAAAACGCGTACGGGGCATAACACTATAATATACTTCTACATCACGTGGAACCGGCACCCATCTGTTAGTGACCTTGAAATGCAGTTCCCTTCTCACATTTGGTTCCCGCAGCAATTAATCTATCTGCAAACTCTGTTCAATGTGCTCAAAACGGGACACAACCGGAATTCAATACTTTCTTGTCATTTGCCAGAAACAGACATGCGAAAGAAAAATACGAACAGATTGTGACTTCCTCCGATCAGAACATCGCTACTCTTCGCCTGAACCATGGCTGAATGAAAATCGCGGTGGGCTGAAATGGTAGAGGTAAGTTGATTTATAACCAGTCCATTAATGTCTACCAGGTGCGAAACCTAGTCATTCATACATCACGAAGTTCTTCACATTGCGCGTATCTGCATGACTTTGTTTACGGTTCTTTCTGTTCAGGCGCAAAGGCATGAAAACTCGCAGCGTTAATGCTTTTTTGTTCATTGCACCGTATTTTCGGTTTCTAGCTTTCCAGACATGCCCTATAATTGTACTCGAATATTAGACAAGACAAGGGGAATATTATACAGGAGGATGTCCCGATGTCAAAGACTGTAATGGGACCTCCTAAACAGCAGTTGCAACAAATAATGTAAAAAATTTTAAAAATAGCAAACATAGTATTGATTTATGCCTATAGCAGTACTAATACAAATCAGTTACAGACATGCTAGTAAAGAATTATAATAATCATTATTACATTCGACTAATTACAGAAGTAGAAATAACTAATAACGCCATTATGAAAGTAAATTGATAAGGAGACATAACCAACCAAACCTTTATTTGTGTAGCGTAAGTATTAACAAAATGTACTTATGGAAGGAAAAAAAGGAAAAAGAATGACATAACTAAGTGGTTGCAGATCATAAAATATGGTCTTTTAGTTTTTGTTTAAATTGAAATGATTTACATGACAATAGTAGGAGGTAATGTATTCCACAAGGAAACGGGCGAAAAATGGGCAGTCTGCTTACCATAATTTGTGCGTAACTTGGAAAGAATAAAATTATTGTTTAGTGCAAATTGTGTATGATTAATATTCGTTAGACAAGATCGAGATATCCGACTGTTGCGGTGAACGTTATCTAGTTGTAGGCAAAAAACATACCAAGATTAAAGTTGATAGGTTCGTGTACAGTAAGAATGCTATAGTTATGTAATAACGTTTTGGGATTGAAATGGTTAGGACTAAATGTAAATATTCTAACAGCCTGGTTCTGTAATAAGTGGGTAGCTTACTTATTGCCTCAGCATGCAATGCAATAATTTATATGTAAATGGATAAATGAGTAGAAGAAAGAGAGTGGTACTTTATGGTTAAATACATACCGAGCTTTTAAAAGTGCCATTGCGTAGGTTGCCTTTTGCCTAATGTTGTCTGTGTTGATAAATTTTAAGCTTAGAATAAATTTCTACACCCAAATAGTAACAGGAAGCACTATGCTCGATAAGATTATTTCCAAGGTAGAACGAAGGAATGAATACGGATTAGTGTTGGTGGGACGTCACAAAAACAAATTAAGTTTTACACGAGTTTATATTGAGCTGGTTAATACTGCACCAACTTAACAAGTTGCGTAAGTCAGTATTAAGTTTTGAAACTAGGTTCCTTACACAACTGTCAGAGTTAGAGATAGTTGTGTCATCTGCATAAGTAATGTAGTTAGAGGAAAGCAGGTAATTAGGCTGGCCGTTAACATATATTAAAGACAAGAGTGGGCCAAGTATGAATCCCTGTGGTACGCCAATGTTTGCTATCAATGATTAAGAAAGAACAGCTTTAATTCTTAGTCTTCGTGTTCTAATTTTTAAGCAATCTTGTATTAAAGCAGAACCTGGTATTTCCATACATTCAAGTTTAAAGGATAAAGTGCGGTGTTTAACTTTATCAAATTTAATCAACTGTCTTGTGGATGAGTGGCATTTGAGTTTGAGTTTTGATCCGAGTTTGATTTGAGGATGAGTGACAAATCGAGTGACAACAGAATAGCATAGCACATACGCGTAACTCTTTCGCGCAGAACTCGATGCGCTACTACAGTGCACAGTGCCATTGTGGCCGCTCTGATGAACATATCTAACACCTCCTGATCGAGTGCCCGTGACATGATGCTGCGTGGCGGAAACTAAAGGTTGAAAAATTACGTTCTAAATGTGCGTTCAGACTACGTACGCAATGTTCACATATTCCGCAAGAAGCGCAAGCGCAAACGTTAAAAGCGCAACTAAATTGTTCAGACTACAGTGGTATGAAGCATTAAAGGGAAGCTGAAAGGTTTTCCAGAAAAAATGAGTGAACATCTGTACATAATGGTTTTCAACCCTCCGAATTCGAATATCGTATCGAAATTGAGCGAAAGAAAGCGCAAATATATTTTATTTCGACCAAAAGTGCAGCAGCGGACACGCCCAGCTCGCGCGTCTCGTTTCTGCCTGTGATTGGTCGGGCGCCTCGTGACGTCAACTGTAGTAACCGACCGCTGCCGCTACACATGAAGCGCGGTGCCAGGTAGTTTGGTGCTGTTTTTCTAAGACGGTAATGAAAAATATAGAGAGACTGCGTTTTTCTGAGGAGTTCGGCGTTACTCCCTACATGTGCGAGCCGATTGCGAAGAGCCGGCCTCTCGAAGAAGCAAACGATGCTGGTGCGAACAGTGCTTTCGACGCGAACGAAAGCGAAGTCTTAGGATCTCCTCGTGTTGGAAATGCTCTTTCTTGAGTATGTTTTTCGCAAAGCGATCTAGTGATCTCGCCGATCTTTCGCCGATCTAGTGAGCTCGTTTCCGGTCAAACAACTGTAGTGTTGTGTTCCTGCATGCCTCCTCGCGGAACGTAAGCGGGGATGCGATCGTCGGCATTTGTGCGCTGTCCAAAGCTGTACGCAATCTACAAAGACGGTTTAAACGCGTGAAAAGCTTCCCGGTTCATGCAGTACGTGTAGTGACCTTCATCTGTGCGCCATCCGCACACTACTCGTAACCAAAGTCGTAAAGGCGGCGAATTCCGTCGGCTACGTGAGACGGTCGGTTTCTCGCTGTGCGCGAGAGAAGGGGGGAGCGTAGCGTCCTGGCGTGCGCCGGCTTTCCAGTACATGCAAACTCTACATTTACACTGTGTTATGGTAGCTGCATGCAGGCTGTTTTACAACACACGTGCAAATAGAAAATTCGCGGCGCTTTGCGACGAAACCTGCGTCAAGGGCGGGAGATAAACATGCACCTTCCGTTCAGCGTGCTAACACGAAGGAGCTCGCAGTAAATCAAAATCCAGGTTTGGGCGAGTTCGTGTATTCATAAGGCCTTCCAACACCAGTTATCAGTCAGTCCGCTCCGCTCCGATCTTAGACGAGCCGACTTGACTGGCAAACCCAACGCACGTTTTAATGATAAATTCTGGTGATAATCGTCGTCACGGAAGTGGTTGGAGCACAGCACTGTTGTTCTTGAGGGCTTGAAATTCTTTCGCTTCACAGCAGCCTCCCACTTCGTTAAAAGCTTCTTGTCTTGTGGGAAGTAATGGAAGACAACATCGTCGCGGCCGCTGGTGTTCGTGCAACCGTAGGCTGCACAGAAAGCCGGCATGATCGGCCCACCACTTCAGTTGATGCTGCGCACGTTGACTACCACTCTACATACACGCAGACGCACCAACAAAGGAATGCGGGGTCGATCGAAGCAGATTACGGTGGCACGCACACAGAAACAAGCACGGTCAGGCACGGTCGCGGAGGCTGCGAAGGAACGAAACACTAGTGTTGACGTCACGACACCGCTGTTTCCGGTCTCCGCTCGCATCGTCAGCGTCAGCAGCAGCGCGCGGCATTCGACGGGGGGCGGAGCTACAGCGCAATTTTAACCGACGATCACGTCGCTCCTAATTGAAAAAAAATCCCCCAATTTTACCTACATGGTTTATAAGGTTCCCGCATCCCTATATGAGCGTCTTATTGAATTCGACATACTCTTCAGCTTCCCTTTAAGAGCCCAACAGTCGTCCCACATGTGAGCGCATTTCTTGGAAGGCTAGCTACTTTTACGTTTCATACAGATACGACAGTTACGACGTGGCCCACAAGGCCCGCAGTTCCGGTTGTAAATTTCCGACGCGACTTCCAACATCCCCAGTTACAGCAACGGAGCAACAGGCATGACTGTATCCACTGAGACCCAAGTCGCCAGCTCACTTTTTCATTGGCCGGTCTTAAGAAGCGTAACGCATGCAACTGACAATGTGAACGATCAACATTGTTAATGGCCACGGAACATTGGTAACGACGACAGGTGCACCCTTCGCTAACGTTACGACTGCAGTCTGAACGTACCTTTAGACGCCTCAATCGGCATCCCTGAAGAGAAGTAGTTGGCCCATGGCCAGAGATGTAGCTGCGGAAAAGGTCACCGATGGCTTTAAAAATGTTTTCGATAACACTTGAATATTATCCTTGTGGCGTATCAGCCGGACGCCAGGGTGGAACAGACAACGTTTATTGATGCCGTGCCCTTTTTATACGGTGATGAACATGTGATCTGCCGACTGCTGCTTGCGTGGCCGATAAGCGATTATCATGAAAATGTAGTGTGACACGCGATATCAGTATACAACATTCCTTTCTCCTAAGATTCGTTACACAATTGCAAAGTGTCTGGTTAGTCATCAATGCCATAACGTGCGATAGGCCGTCTAACGCGTGTTGATCTTCGCGGCTCGACCGGGTCTTGGGTAGCTTGGCCCGGTCTTGCCCCTGCGGCTGCTTCCGTGCTGACCGGCAGCTGTTGTGGTCGTCTGGCTGTAGGAGGCAGCCTGACGTGGTAGTCTCCACTTGAGACTGGATCGGCTTCGAGCCTCGTCCAGGCGCGCCTCAACTGGTTCCGGTGCCTGTGATGGCGTTCGCCGTTGTCCAGCTGGACGATGTACGACACCGGGTCTCGCACTGCCACAACCCTGGCCGCCTTCCACCTTGGACCTGGACGAAAGCTTTTAGCATAGACCGCGTCACCGACACAGAACCTTTTAATCTCCGGTCGTTGTGGTTCAGGCGTGTGTTGTCGGTCCGGATGCAAGGCTGTCCTCAGCCTTCGTCCGATCATTAATTCTGCCAGAGATTTTCCCGTGACCGAATGTGGCGTCGTGTGCGGTTTAAACAGGAACCGCGAAATGTTGCACTGCGTTGAACCTTCCTGTTGCTTCTTTAACGCTTCTTTAACTTCTCTTACCAATCTCTCCGCCCTACCATTACTGGCGGGATTGTAAGGTGCAGTGAAAATAGCACGCACACCATTGCACTTTAAAAACGTTTGCAACTCCGAGCTAGTGAATGCTGTGCCATTATCCGAAACGATAACGTCTGGCACACCGTGTGTCGCAAACATCTTCCTTAAGCTGGTGACGACAGCTGTAGCTTTCATGGATGACATGACTTCGACCTCGGCCCAGTTGCTGTAGGCGTCTACCACGATTAAGAATACTTCTCCATTAACTGGACCAGCGAAATCAATGTGTAGGCGACTCCAAGGTTGATCTGGCTTGATCCAAAAATGCACTGGAACCTTGGGATCGCTTTGCCGGTTTCTCTGACATGGCTGACAGTGCCGTACAAACTCTTCAATTTCGTGGTCCATTTTCGGCCACCACATGAGCCCTCCAGCTGACGCTTTCATAGCACTCATCCCAGGGTGATTTGCATGCAGGAGTTGAAGCACACTTTCTCCTGCTCCATTAGGAATTACAACGCGATTCCCCCACAGTATGCAATCACGATGCAAAGACAACTCTGATTTCCTCACCTCGTACGGCGCGAACTTGTTGTCCAGTTGTGTTGACGGCCAGCCACTAAGAATTCATTCCTTTACCATGGATAAGACTTTGTCCTTCTGGATCAGCGCAGCGATATCTGCCGCCTGAAGCGCTGCACGCTCGACCGCTTCCAACAGGAGCACGTCCCCAGGTGGCTGTGGCTCGTCTTCGTCTCCCGGAGCTGGCAGACGACTGAGTGCATCGGCGTTGGAGTTTTCTTGGCCTCGCCTGTACTGAAGGCTGTAGTTATACGCAGACAAACATAAAATCCAACGGAACATTCTGGGCGACACAACTTCAGGCACCCTGTTGTCCGTGTTAAACAGGCCCAGTAACGGCTTGTGGTCCGTTATGACCGTAAATTCTCGCCCAGCAAGGTACTGCTGGAAGCGTTTCACGCCAAAGACAACAGCTAAGCCCTCTTTATCAATCTGAGCATAGTTACGTTCACTGGCTCCAAGCGTCCGGGAAGCATAAGCTATGGGCTGTTCCTTCCCATCAGTCGTACGATGGGCTAGCACTGCCCCCACACCCACAGGAGATGCGTCGCAGCACAAAATTAAAGGACGCTTGGTGTCATAGGGCACAAGTACAGAGTCGGAGCTAAGCAATTTTTTTAGTCTCTCAAACGCACGTTGGTGCTCACCTGTCCACTTCCATTCGTGGTCATGGTCGAGCAGTCGATAGAGTGGTTCTGCCACTTCAGTCTTGCCCTTGAGGAAACTGCTGTAAAAATTTAGTAACCCCAAGAACGCTTGCAGCTCCTTTTTGCTTGTGGGTGCGGGCGCTTTATGGATGGTGTCAGTCTTGCTTCGGCTCGGATGTATTCCCGTGGCGTCAATCCTGTGACCCAAGAATTCAATGCTCGGCTTGTTGAATTCGCACTTGTCTTTGTTTACTCTTAACTGCGCATTCTGCAGACGCGACAGCGTGGTTTCTAATCTCTCGGCGTGCTCTTCCGCGTTACGGCCAGAAATCAAGATATCATCAAGATAGGCTTTCACGCCGGAAATGCCTGCTAACAGCGTATCAATGACTCGTTGAAATACCCACGGCGCCACCGAAATTCCAAACGGCAGCCGTTTGATTTTGTACAGTCCCTTTATCGTGTTAACTGTGAGCACTTCAGCCGATTCGTCGTCTAGCGTTAGCTGTTGATAAGCTTGAGCTAGATCCAGCTTTGTAAAAAATTTGCTTGAACCCAGAGCTGCGAGCATTTCAGCGGTAGTGGGGAAAGGATACCCGCTGCTTATAATAGCTTTGTTTACGATGCTACGAAAGTCACCGCATAGGCGTAATGTTCCGTCTTTTTTTCATACCACTACCAGTGGTGTGAAGTGGCATACTTTCCTGAAAGTATGCCTTCCGACTATCGCGGACAACATGAGTCTCTTTCCACGTAAGTGTGAGGCTCGGAGCAGGAGCTGTGGCGCTTGAAAGTAGCCTGGGGCCTGACGAACCAACCAACTGAGCTATCTTTCCGGGCAACATCGAAGGGTCACGAGTTCAAATCACCTGTTATGTTCCTTTTTTTTTCGCCCCTTTTTCTTTCTTTCCTTTTCTTTCTTTTAATATATTTTCCTTGATTTTATCACTGTACGGGAACCCTCCTAAAAAAAAAAAAGATATATATCTTCAAATATGTATGGCCTCACGTGTGCAGGTCATAAATACCAGGTTCTCTAGCCGAGTGCCATCCATGCGGTATAACCGAGCTCAGATTGGTCCACCTTGACTGATCAAATAGGGCACCACTGTAGGTTAAATGAGGCGTAACACTCCTGCGGGACCCGCCGTGGTTGCTCAGTGGTTATGGTGTTAGACTGCTGAGCACGAGGTCGCGGGATCGGACCCCGACCACGGCGGCCGCATTTCGATGGGGGCGAAATGCGAAAACACCCGTGTACTTAGAATTAGGTGCACGTTAAAGAACCCCAGGTGGTCGAAATTTTCGGAGTCCTCCACTACGGCGTGCATAATCAGAAAGTGGTTTTGTCACGTAAAACCCCATAAATTAATTTTTAATTTAACTCCTACGGGGACGGTAGAGTATCCGTCTCCAGTGCAAGAGGACCGTGATTCAAATCCCGGTGCCGCGCAATTCTCCACCGGAAAATACAAAAGAAAACCGTGTGTTGAGAAAATTGCACAAACAGGCCTGGAGTGCGGCCTGATCCCGGTGACCAGAACCGGTAACGCACTCTCTCACCAGAGCAGGATTGGCCACCCTGGTGCAGTACTTGGCCACAACCTCCTATATGAATACAACAATCGAACCCCGGCCCTCAGTCCCCAGCAGCCGCGAAGCAACTGACCACGGCGGCGGTCAGATCTGTGACGCTGCAGAGGGTGCTAAGAATACCTGGCTCCGGACAGGCCGCCATTGGAATCTGAACCTGGCAACGTTTAACGTTAGAACGCTGTCTAGTGAGGCGAGTCTAGCAGTGTTATTGGAGGAATTAGAGGGTAGTAAATGGGATATAATAGGGCTCAGTGAGGTTAGGAGGACAAAAGAAGCATATACAGTGCTAAAAAGCGGGCATGTACTGTGTTACCGGGGCTTAGCGGAGAGACGAGAACTAGGAGTCGGATTCCTGATTAATAAGGAAATAGCTGGTAACATACAGGAATTCTATAGCATTAACGAGAGGGTGGCATGTCTTGTTGTGAAACTTAATAAGAGGTACAAAATGAAGGTTGTACAGGTCGACGCTCCTACATCTAGTCATGATGACCAGGAAGTCGAAAGCTTTTATGAAGACGTAGAATCGGCGATGGGTAAAGTCAAAACAAAATACACTATACTGATGGGCGACTTCAATGCCAGGGTAGGCAAGAAGCAGGCTGGAGACAAGTCAGTGGGGGAATATGGCATAGGCTCTAGGAATAGCAGAGGAGAATTATTAGTAGAGTTTGCAGAACAGAATAATATGCGGATAATGAATACCTTTTTCCGCAAGCGGGTTAGTCGAAAGTGGACGTGGAGGAGCCCGAATGGTGAGACTAGAAATGAAATCGACTTCATACTCTGCGCAAACCCTGGCATCATTCAAGATGTAGACGTGCTCGGCAAGGTACGCTGCAGTGACCACAGGATGGTAAGAACTCGAATTAGCCTAGACTTGAGGAGGGAACGAAAGAAACCGGTACACAAGAAGCCAATCAATGAGTTAGCGGTAAGAGGGAAACTAGAGGAATTCCGGATCAAACTACAGAACAGGTATTCGGCTTTAACTCAGGAAGAGGACCTTAGTGTTGAAGCAATGAACGACAATCTCATGGGCATCATTAAGCAGTGCGCAATAGAAGTCGGTGGTAACGCCGTTAGACAGGAAACCAGTAAGCCATCGCAGGAGACGAAAGATCTGATCAAGAAACGCCAATGTATGAAAGCCTCTAATCCTACAGCTAGAATAGAACTGGCAGAACTTTCTAAGTTAATCAACAAGCGTAAGACAGCGGACATCAGGAACTATAATATGGATAGAATTGAACAGGCTCTCAGGAACGGAGGAAGCCTAAAAACAGTGAAGAAGAAACTAGGAATAGGCAAGAATCAGATGCGTGCGTTAAGAGACAAAGCCGGCAATATCGTTACTAATATGGATGAGATAGTTCAAGTGGCTGAGGAGTTCTATAAAGATTTATACAGTACCAGTGGCACCCACGACGATAGTGGAAGAGAGAATAGCCTAGAGGAATTCGAAATCCCACAGGTAACGCCAGAAGTAAAGAAAGCCTTAGGAGCTATGCAAAGGGGGAAGGCAGCTGGGGAGGATCAGGTAACAGCAGATTTGTTGAAGGATGGTGGTCAGATTGTTCTAGAGAAACTGGCCACCCTGTATACGCAATGCCTCATAACCTCGAGCGTACCGGAATCTTGGAAGAACGCTAACATAATCCTAATCCATAAGAAAGGGGACGCCAAAGACTTGAAAAATTATAGACCGATCAGCTTACTGTCCGTTGCCTACAAAGTATTTACTAAGGTAATCGCAAATAGAATCAGGAACACCTTAGACTTCTGTCAACCAAAGGACCAGGCAGGATTCCGTAAAGGCTACTCAACAATAGACCATATTCACACTATCAATCAAGTGATAGAGAAATGTGCGGAATATAACCAACCCTTATATATAGCCTTCATTGATTACGAAAAAGCATTTGATTCAGTCGAAACCTCAGCAGTCATGGAGGCATTACGGAATCAGGGTGTAGATGAGCCATATGTAAAAATACTGGAAGATATCTATAGCGGCTCCACAGCCACCGTAGTCCTCCACAAAGAAAGCAACAAATTCCCTATAAAGAAAGGCGTCAGACAGGGAGATACGATATCTCCAATGCTATTCACAGCATGTTTACAGGAGGTATTCAGAGGCCTGGAGTGGGAAGAATTGGGGATAAAAGTTGATGGAGAATACCTTAGCAACTTGCGATTCGCTGATGATATTGCCTTGCTTAGTAACTCAGGAGACCAATTGCAATGCATGCTCACTGACCTGGAGAGGCAAAGCAGAAGGGTGGGTCTGAAAATTAATCTGCAGAAAACTAAAGTATTGTTTAACAGTCGCGGAAGAGAACAGCAGTTTACGATAGGTAGCGAAGCACTGGAAGTGGTAAGGGAATACATCTACTTAGGGCAGGTAGTGACCACGGATCCGGATCATGAGACTGAAATAACCAGAAGAATAAGAATGGGTTGGGGTGCGTTTGGCAGGCATTCTCAAATCATGAACTGCAGGTTGCCACTATCCCTCAAAAGGAAAGTGTACAACAGCTGTGTGTTACCAGTACTCACATATGGGGCAGAAACCTGGAGGCTTACGAAAAGGGTTCTGCTGAAATTGAGGACGACGCAACGAGCTATGGAAAGAAGAATGATGGGTGTAACGTTAAGGGATAAGAAAAGAGCAGATTGGGTGAGGCAACAAACGCGGGTAAACGACATCTTAGTTGAAATCAAGAAAAAGAAATGGGCATGGGCCGGACATGTAATGAGGAGGGAAGATAACCGATGGTCACTAAGAGTTACGGACTGGATTCCAAGGGAAGGGAAGCGTAGCAGGGGGTGGCAGAAAGTTAGGTGGGCGGATGACATTAAGACGTTTGCAGGGACAACATGGCCACAATTAGTACATGACCGGGGTAGTTGGAGAAGTATGGGAGAGGCCTTTGCCCTGCAGTGGGCGTAACAAGGCTGATGATGATGATGAGGTGAAAAAGACCGATCGAATGTATAGAAATGCATTGTAGGAGCGGCTGGGCTTGTTCACCTGAATTTGAACGAATTGCCTCTTTTTCTTACAGTTTTCGGACTAATCAATGATTCACGGCGAAACCCGCCGCAGTACCATAGTGGCTATGGTGTTGGGTTGCTAAGCACGAAGTCGCGGGATCGAATGCCGGCCACGGGGACTTCATTTGGATGGGGGCGAAATGCGAAAACACCCGTGTACTTAGATTTAGGTGCACGTTAAAGAACCCCAGGTGGTCTAAATAATTTCGGGGTCCCCCACTAAGGCGTGCCTCATAATCAGATCGTGGTTTTGGCACATACCACCTCATAATGTCTTCACGACGGCTTTCAGGTAAATCAAAGGCGGTAGCGTATTATTTGTAAAGCTCGGGTAATGGTCGTAATGGGCGTAACTAGGCTGATGATGATGATGATGATGACCAGTGGTGTGGCCCAGTCGGAGCACGCGATGGGTTCCCATACCCCTTGTTGCACCAAGCGATCCACTTCCTTGCCCACGTCGTCCTTGAGGGCCAGTGGAACTGGTCGCCTTTTGAGAAACACTGGTTGGGCGTCGTCTTTCAGTTCGATGTGAACTGGTGGTCCGTTGAAGCCAGGAGGGTCCCTGCGAAACACCTTGGAAAATCGTGAGGGCACGTCTTCCGCGTTTACTTGCTCGATTCCCCGCAAGCAAATGCCTAACGGCCTAAACCAGTTTCGCCCAATCAGGCTGTTGCCTCGATTCTTTGCTACCAACAATGGCAGCTTTGCCTGCCGGCCCTTGAATTCTACCAAGACGGTTGCTCGACCCAGCAGCCGTAACGCCTCCTTTGACCAGGTTACGAGAGTTGTTCCAGAATCTTTGAGTGGTATTTCACGCCGATTTCTCTCGATTACTCGAAATGTATCTTCACTCACAATTGAGCATGAGGCTCCGGAATCAACCTCCATCGGGACTTCTTGTCTTTGTATCTGTACTTTAACCTTAAACTTCTCTTCTTGCTTATTCACTTCGCAAAGTGAAAACAATGCACTCATTTCGTACACGCCCTTGCTCTTTTCAACTTTCCTCTTTTGCTCAGGCGTCTTCCGGGCCGCTCTACTTTCGTCTTTTGAACGACAAGCCCTCGCTATATGTCCAACCCTATTGCATTTGAAGCATGCCGCTTTTCTAAAGCTGCATAAATGCGGAGCGTGCCCGCGTGGGTTCGAATCCCATCCTCGTCGCCAACTGTGGCGTATCAGCCGGACGCCAGGGTGGAACAGACAACGTTTATTGATGCCGTGCCCTTTAAATACGGTGATGAACATGTGATCTGCCGACTGCTGCTTGCGTGGCCAATAAGCGATTATCATGAAAATGTAGTGTGACACGCGATATCAGTATACAACAATCCTCATACTAAATGTTCAAACCTGAGCCCACTACAAAAATCATTTGACTACCACCGATCGTATTTCTGTTGTTCAGGTTTAATTTTGTTTTCAATGTACTGAACGGCAACTCTTTTGCCGACTTGAATGAATAATGGGCGACGATTTACGACTTCGAATTCAGAAAAGTTCCTTCAACATTGGCCTTCTAGATCGCAGTTTATTATTCAAAAACTAAATGTAAGAGGCCGAAATTTGTTGTACGACACATAAAGGCTCCGTTACTGTGATGAAGCAAGGTTTGCCTTCAATTAATGATTGTGCTTCAAGGCACAAGGGTCATCACAGACTTGCCTCTGCCTTCAGAAAATTGATGTGTTTTTATTCGTCGCAAAACCCATTTGACTGAGTTTAAACATGTGAGTTCTGCGGTATCACTAAATGGACTCAGTTGCTAGACGTTCGCAAGTGTAGCGTAAAAGAATTTACCAAGACCAATTGGAATAAATATGTTCACATTTGGGAGGTGCCTTGGGGATGTCTCGTGCCGAAGATGCCCTCTCGGTGAGCGCATATTTCACCCCTCATCTTTTAAGAGGTTCAATACATACAAGCATTTGCCTAGCAAACCAGATTTTTTTTTTCAAGGAAATTTTCCACGTCTCAGTAATTTCTCTCGTCGTATTCGAGTGCTGATTGCCGTGTTATAGTTTGTTAACGAAGCTTTCCCTCAAGTCTAAATATTTTAAGGCAGTTTTCCTAGCCTCTAAAGCCGCTCGAGTTGGCTCTTCTCCTTGAGCGGCCATTTTTCCTAGAAAGTATGCCTTCCAACTACTCCGCCCTTAAACTGGCTCTCTCAACTACTACACGCAGAGACAAAGCAACAGCGCGCGCATTAGATCCCATAGATGAGATAAATATTTACAATTAGTATTAGGGTTATAATTATATTCGAGTGTTGATTGCCGTGCTATCGTTTGCTAACGAAGCTTTCCCTCAAGTCTAAATATTCTAAGGCAGTTTGTCGTGTGCGTATCATGGCTACGCACGCTTATATCGCATTCCGTTTCTCTACCACGGGTGCGCTTTAAAACCACGGCGCTGCAGTTTTTGCTTTTCTCTTCTTTCTTCTTCTCCGCCCTTAAACTGGCTCTCTCAACTACTACACGCAGAGACAAAGCAACAGCGCGCGCATTAGATCCCATAGATGAGATGAATATTTACAATTAGTATTAGGGTTATAATTATATTCGAGTGCTGATTGCCGTGCTATCGTTTGCTAACGAAGCTTTCCCTCAAGTCTAAATATTTTAAGGCAGTTTGTCGTGTGCGTATCATGGCTACGCACGCTTATATCGCATTCCGTTTCTCTACCACGGGTGCGCTTTAAAACCACGGCGCTGCAGTTTTTGCTTTTCTCTTCTTTCTTCTTCTCCGCCCTTAAACTGGCTCTCTCAACTACTACACGCAGAGACAAAGCAACAGCGCGCGCATTAGATCCCATAGATGAGATGAATATTTACAATTAGTATTAGGGTTATAATTATATTCGAGTGCTGATTGCCGTGCTATCGTTTGCTAACGAAGCTTTCCCTCAAGTCTAAATATTTTAAGGCAGTTTGTCGTGTGCGTATCATGGCTACGCACGCTTATATCGCATTCCGTTTCTCTACCACGGGTGCGCTTTAAAACCACGGCGCTGCAGTTTTTGCTTTTCTCTTCTTTCTTCTTCTCCGCCCTTAAACTGGCTCTCTCAACTACTACACGCAGAGACAAAGCAACAGCGCGCGCATTAGATCCCATAGATGAGATGAATATTTACAATTAGTATTAGGGTTATAATTATATTCGAGTGCTGATTGCCGTGCTATCGTTTGCTAACGAAGCTTTCCCTCAAGTCTAAATATTTTAAGGCAGTTTGTCGTGTGCGTACCATGGCTACGCACGCTTATATCGCATTCCGTTTCTCTACCACGGGTGCGCTTTAAAACCACGGCGCTGCAGTTTTTGCTTTTCTCTTCTTTCTTCTTCTCCGCCCTTAAACTGGCTCTCTTCACTGTACTACACGCAGAGACAAAGAAACAGCGCGCGCATGCGATCCCATAGATGAGATGAATATATATATATATATATATAGAGAGAGAGAGAAAACTATCAGTCATAGCTCTCGTAGTATAGCCCTCTGGGCCGTTTCCTTTTTTTCCGAAAGTAGTCATATTAGGGTTATTATAATTACACGAAGGTATTTCGCCCTCATCAGCAGCAGTCCTTGGTATAGTTATTCTGGCGGCTAGCTTCCCACGCTATGCGTGCCGCCATCGCACCTGGTTAAGCTTTTCCTAGACGCTAGAGTTAGGCTTTGTCCGCGCAACCTTGAGCGATCGGAAAGCGCGTTTCCCCCTCTTGGCTGGCGGAGAAGGGAAGCTTCGTTCCGGCCGCGAAGCTCTCCACATCTCTGTAAGGTGCCTTGGGGATGTCTCGTGCCGAAGATGCCCTCTCGGTGAGCGCATATTTCACCCCTCATCTTTTAAGAGGTTCAATACATACAAGCATTTGCCTAGCAAACCAGATTTTTTTTTTCAAGGAAATTTTCCACGTCTCAGTAATTTCTCTCGTCGTATTCGAGTGCTGATTGCCGTGTTATAGTTTGTTAACGAAGCTTTCCCTCAAGTCTAAATATTTTAAGGCAGTTTTCCTAGCCTCTAAAGCCGCTCGAGTTGGCTCTTCTCCTTGAGCGGCCATTTTTCCTAGAAAGTATGCCTTCCAACTACTCCGCACTTAAACTGGCTCTCTCAACTACTACACGCAGAGACAAAGCAACCGCGCGCGCATTAGATCCCATAGATGAGATAAATATTTACAATTAGTATTAGGGTTATAATTATATTCGAGTGTTGATTGCCGTGCTATCGTTTGCTAACGAAGCTTTCCCTCAAGTCTAAATATTCTAAGGCAGTTTGTCGTGTGCGTATCATGGCTACGCACGCTTATATCGCATTCCGTTTCTCTACCACGGGTGCGCTTTAAAACCACGGCGCTGCAGTTTTTGCTTTTCTCTTCTTTCTTCTTCTCCGCCCTTAAACTGGCTCTCTCAACTACTACACGCAGAGACAAAGCAACAGCGCGCGCATTAGATCCCATAGATGAGATGAATATTTACAATTAGTATTAGGGTTATAATTATATTCGAGTGCTGATTGCCGTGCTATCGTTTGCTAACGAAGCTTTCCCTCAAGTCTAAAAATTTTAAGGCAGTTTGTCGTGTGCGTATCATGGCTACGCACGCTTATATCGCATTCCGTTTCTCTACCACGGGTGCGCTTTAAAACCACGGCGCTGCAGTTTTTGCTTTTCTCTTCTTTCTTCTTCTCCGCCCTTAAACTGGCTCTCTCAACTACTACACGCAGAGACAAAGCAACAGCGCGCGCATTAGATCCCATAGATGAGATGAATATTTACAATTAGTATTAGGGTTATAATTATATTCGAGTGCTGATTGCCGTGCTATCGTTTGCTAACGAAGCTTTCCCTCAAGTCTAAATATTTTAAGGCAGTTTGTCGTGTGCGTATCATGGCTACGCACGCTTATATCGCATTCCGTTTCTCTACCACGGGTGCGCTTTAAAACCACGGCGCTGCAGTTTTTGCTTTTCTCTTCTTTCTTCTTCTCCGCCCTTAAACTGGCTCTCTCAACTACTACACGCAGAGACAAAGCAACAGCGCGCGCATTAGATCCCATAGATGAGATGAATATTTACAATTAGTATTAGGGTTATAATTATATTCGAGTGCTGATTGCCGTGCTATCGTTTGCTAACGAAGCTTTCCCTCAAGTCTAAATATTTTAAGGCAGTTTGTCGTGTGCGTATCATGGCTACGCACGCTTATATCGCATTCCGTTTCTCTACCACGGGTGCGCTTTAAAACCACGGCGCTGCAATTTTTGCTTTTCTCTTCTTTCTTCTTCTCCGCCCTTAAACTGGCTCTCTCAACTACTACACGCAGAGACAAAGCAACAGCGCGCGCATTAGATCCCATAGATGAGATGAATATTTACAATTAGTATTAGGGTTATAATTATATTCGAGTGCTGATTGCCGTGCTATCGTTTGCTAACGAAGCTTTCCCTCAAGTCTAAATATTTTAAGGCAGTTTGTCGTGTGCGTACCATGGCTACGCACGCTTATATCGCATTCCGTTTCTCTACCACGGGTGCGCTTTAAAACCACGGCGCTGCAGTTTTTGCTTTTCTCTTCTTTCTTCTTCTCCGCCCTTAAACTGGCTCTCTTCACTGTACTACACGCAGAGACAAAGAAACAGCGCGCGCATGCGATCCCATAGATGAGATGAATATATATATATAGAGAGAGAGAGAGAGAGAAAACTATCAGTCATAGCTCTCGTAGTATAGCCCTCTGGGCCGTTTCCTTTTTTTTCGAAAGTAGTCCTATTAGGGTTATTATAATTACACGAAGGTATTTCGCCCTCATCAGCAGCAGTCCTTGGTATAGTTATTCTGGCGGCTAGCTTCCCACGCTATGCGTGCCGCCATCGCACCTGGTTAAGCTTTTCCTAGACGCTAGAGTTAGGCTTTGTCCGCGCAACCTTGAGCGATCGGAAAGCGCGTTTCCCCCTCTTGGCTGGCGGAGAAGGGAAGCTTCGTTCCGGCCGCGAAGCTCTCCACATCTCTGTAAGGTGCCTTGGGGATGTCTCGTGCCGAAGATGCCCTCTCGGTGAGCGCATATTTCACCCCTCATCTTTTAAGAGGTTCAATACATACAAGCATTTGCCTAGCAAACCAGATTTTTTTTTTCAAGGAAATTTTCCACGTCTCAGTAATTTCTCTCGTCGTATTCGAGTGCTGATTGCCGTGTTATAGTTTGTTAACGAAGCTTTCCCTCAAGTCTAAATATTTTAAGGCAGTTTTCCTAGCCTCTAAAGCCGCTCGAGTTGGCTCTTCTCCTTGAGCGGCCATTTTTCCTAGAAAGTATGCCTTCCAACTACTCCGCACTTAAACTGGCTCTCTCAACTACTACACGCAGAGACAAAGCAACAGCGCGCGCATTAGATCCCATAGATGAGATAAATATTTACAATTAGTATTAGGGTTATAATTATATTCGAGTGTTGATTGCCGTGCTATCGTTTGCTAACGAAGCTTTCCCTCAAGTCTAAATATTCTAAGGCAGTTTGTCGTGTGCGTATCATGGCTACGCACGCTTATATCGCATTCCGTTTCTCTACCACGGGTGCGCTTTAAAACCACGGCGCTGCAGTTTTTGCTTTTCTCTTCTTTCTTCTTCTCCGCCCTTAAACTGGCTCTCTCAACTACTACACGCAGAGACAAAGCAACAGCGCGCGCATTAGATCCCATAGATGAGATGAATATTTACAATTAGTATTAGGGTTATAATTATATTCGAGTGCTGATTGCCGTGCTATCGTTTGCTAACGAAGCTTTCCCTCAAGTCTAAATATTTTAAGGCAGTTTGTCGTGTGCGTATCATGGCTACGCACGCTTATATCGCATTCCGTTTCTCTACCACGGGTGCGCTTTAAAACCACGGCGCTGCAGTTTTTGCTTTTCTCTTCTTTCTTCTTCTCCGCCCTTAAACTGGCTCTCTCAACTACTACACGCAGAGACAAAGCAACAGCGCGCGCATTAGATCCCATAGATGAGATGAATATTTACAATTAGTATTAGGGTTATAATTATTTTCGAGTGCTGATTGCCGTGCTATCGTTTGCTAACGAAGCTTTCCCTCAAGTCTAAATATTTTAAGGCAGTTTGTCGTGTGCGTATCATGGCTACGCACGCTTATATCGCATTCCGTTTCTCTACCACGGGTGCGCTTTAAAACCACGGCGCTGCAATTTTTGCTTTTCTCTTCTTTCTTCTTCTCCGCCCTTAAACTGGCTCTCTCAACTACTACACGCAGAGACAAAGCAACAGCGCGCGCATTAGATCCCATAGATGAGATGAATATTTACAATTAGTATTAGGGTTATAATTATATTCGAGTGCTGATTGCCGTGCTATCGTTTGCTAACGAAGCTTTCCCTCAAGTCTAAATATTTTAAGGCAGTTTGTCGTGTGCGTACCATGGCTACGCACGCTTATATCGCATTCCGTTTCTCTACCACGGGTGCGCTTTAAAACCACGGCGCTGCAGTTTTTGCTTTTCTCTTCTTTCTTCTTCTCCGCCCTTAAACTGGCTCTCTTCACTGTACTACACGCAGAGACAAAGAAACAGCGCGCGCATGCGATCCCATAGATGAGATGAATATATATATATATATAGAGAGAGAGAGAGAAAACTATCAGTCATAGCTCTCGTAGTATAGCCCTCTGGGCCGTTTCCTTTTTTTTTCGAAAGTAGTCCTATTAGGGTTATTATAATTACACGAAGGTATTTCGCCCTCATCAGCAGCAGTCCTTGGTATAGTTATTCTGGCGGCTAGCTTCCCACGCTATGCGTGCCGCCATCGCACCTGGTTAAGCTTTTCCTAGACGCTAGAGTTAGGCTTTGTCCGCGCAACCTTGAGCGATCGGAAAGCGCGTTTCCCCCTCTTGGCTGGCGGAGAAGGGAAGCTTCGTTCCGGCCGCGAAGCTCTCCACATCTCTGTAAGGTGCCTTGGGGATGTCTCGTGCCGAAGATGCCCTCTCGGTGAGCGCATATTTCACCCCTCATCTTTTAAGAGGTTCAATACATACAAGCATTTGCCTAGCAAACCAGATTTTTTTTTTTTCAAGGAAATTTTCCACGTCTCAGTAATTTCTCTCGTCGTATTCGAGTGCTGATTGCCGTGTTATAGTTTGTTAACGAAGCTTTCCCTCAAGTCTAAATATTTTAAGGCAGTTTTCCTAGCCTCTAAAGCCGCTCGAGTTGGCTCTTCTCCTTGAGCGGCCATTTTTCCTAGAAAGTATGCCTTCCAACTACTCCGCCCTTAAACTGGCTCTCTCAACTACTACACGCAGAGACAAAGCAACAGCGCGCGCATTAGATCCCATAGATGAGATAAATATTTACAATTAGTATTAGGGTTATAATTATATTCGAGTGTTGATTGCCGTGCTATCGTTTGCTAACGAAGCTTTCCCTCAAGTCTTAATATTTTAAGGCAGTTTGTCGTGTGCGTATCATGGCTACGCATGCTTATATCGCATTCCGTTTCTCTACCACGGGTGCGCTTTAAAACCACGGCGCTGCAGTTTTTGCTTTTCTCTTCTTTCTTCTTCTCCGCCCTTAAACTGGCTCTCTCAACTACTACACGCAGAGACAAAGCAACAGCGCGCGCATTAGATCCCATAGATGAGATGAATATTTACAATTAGTATTAGGGTTATAATTATATTCGAGTGCTGATTGCCGTGCTATCGTTTGCTAACGAAGCTTTCCCTCAAGTCTAAATATTTTAAGGCAGTTTGTCGTGTGCGTACCATGGCTACGCACGCTTATATCGCATTCCGTTTCTCTACCACGGGTGCGCTTTAAAACCACGGCGCTGCAGTTTTTGCTTTTCTCTTCTTTCTTCTTCTCCGCCCTTAAACTGGCTCTCTTCACTGTACTACACGCAGAGACAAAGAAACAGCGCGCGCATGCGATCCCATAGATGAGATGAATATATATATATATATATATATATAGAGAGAGAGAAAACTATCAGTCATAGCTCTCGTAGTATAGCCCTCTGGGCCGTTTCCTTTTTTTTCGAAAGTAGTCCTATTAGGGTTATTATAATTACACGAAGGTATTTCGCCCTCATCAGCAGCAGTCCTTGGTATAGTTATTCTGGCGGCTAGCTTCCCACGCTATGCGTGCCGCCATCGCACCTGGTTAAGCTTTTCCTAGACGCTAGAGTTAGGCTTTGTCCGCGCAACCTTGAGCGATCGGAAAGCGCGTTTCCCCCTCTTGGCTGGCGGAGAAGGGAAGCTTCGTTCCGGCCGCGAAGCTCTCCACATCTCTGTAAGGTGCCTTGGGGATGTCTCGTGCCGAAGATGCCCTCTCGGTGAGCGCATATTTCACCCCTCATCTTTTAAGAGGTTCAATACATACAAGCATTTGCCTAGCAAACCAGATTTTTTTTTTTCAAGGAAATTTTCCACGTCTCAGTAATTTCTCTCGTCGTATTCGAGTGCTGATTGCCGTGTTATAGTTTGTTAACGAAGCTTTCCCTCAAGTCTAAATATTTTAAGGCAGTTTTCCTAGCCTCTAAAGCCGCTCGAGTTGGCTCTTCTCCTTGAGCGGCCATTTTTCCTAGAAAGTATGCCTTCCAACTACTCCGCACTTAAACTGGCTCTCTCAACTACTACACGCAGAGACAAAGCAACAGCGCGCGCATTAGATCCCATAGATGAGATAAATATTTACAATTAGTATTAGGGTTATAATTATATTCGAGTGTTGATTGCCGTGCTATCGTTTGCTAACGAAGCTTTCCCTCAAGTCTAAATATTCTAAGGCAGTTTGTCGTGTGCGTATCATGGCTACGCACGCTTATATCGCATTCCGTTTCTCTACCACGGGTGCGCTTTAAAACCACGGCGCTGCAGTTTTTGCTTTTCTCTTCTTTCTTCTTCTCCGCCCTTAAACTGGCTCTCTCAACTACTACACGCAGAGACAAAGCAACAGCGCGCGCATTAGATCCCATAGATGAGATGAATATTTACAATTAGTATTAGGGTTATAATTATATTCGAGTGCTGATTGCCGTGCTATCGTTTGCTAACGAAGCTTTCCCTCAAGTCTAAATATTTTAAGGCAGTTTGTCGTGTGCGTATCATGGCTACGCACGCTTATATCGCATTCCGTTTCTCTACCACGGGTGCGCTTTAAAACCACGGCGCTGCAGTTTTTGCTTCTCTCTTCTTTCTTCTTCTCCGCCCTTAAACTGGCTCTCTCAACTACTACACGCAGAGACAAAGCAACAGCGCGCGCATTAGATCCCATAGATGAGATGAATATTTACAATTAGTATTAGGGTTATAATTATATTCGAGTGCTGATTGCCGTGCTATCGTTTGCTAACGAAGCTTTCCCTCAAGTCTAAATATTTTAAGGCAGTTTGTCGTGTGCGTATCATGGCTACGCACGCTTATATCGCATTCCGTTTCTCTACCACGGGTGCGCTTTAAAACCACGGCGCTGCAGTTTTTGCTTTTCTCTTCTTTCTTCTTCTCCGCCCTTAAACTGGCTCTCTCAACTACTACACGCAGAGACAAAGCAACAGCGCGCGCATTAGATCCCATAGATGAGATGAATATTTACAATTAGTATTAGGGTTATAATTATATTCGAGTGCTGATTGCCGTGCTATCGTTTGCTAACGAAGCTTTCCCTCAAGTCTAAATATTTTAAGGCAGTTTGTCGTGTGCGTATCATGGCTACGCACGCTTATATCGCATTCCGTTTCTCTACCACGGGTGCGCTTTAAAACCACGGCGCTGCAATTTTTGCTTTTCTCTTCTTTCTTCTTCTCCGCCCTTAAACTGGCTCTCTCAACTACTACACGCAGAGACAAAGCAACAGCGCGCGCATTAGATCCCATAGATGAGATGAATATTTACAATTAGTATTAGGGTTATAATTATATTCGAGTGCTGATTGCCGTGCTATCGTTTGCTAACGAAGCTTTCCCTCAAGTCTAAATATTTTAAGGCAGTTTGTCGTGTGCGTACCATGGCTACGCACGCTTATATCGCATTCCGTTTCTCTACCACGGGTGCGCTTTAAAACCACGGCGCTGCAGTTTTTGCTTTTCTCTTCTTTCTTCTTCTCCGCCCTTAAACTGGCTCTCTTCACTGTACTACACGCAGAGACAAAGAAACAGCGCGCGCATGCGATCCCATAGATGAGATGAATATATATATATATATATATAGAGAGAGAGAAAACTATCAGTCATAGCTCTCGTAGTATAGCCCTCTGGGCCGTTTCCTTTTTTTTTCGAAAGTAGTCCTATTAGGGTTATTATAATTACACGAAGGTATTTCGCCCTCATCAGCAGCAGTCCTTGGTATAGTTATTCTGGCGGCTAGCTTCCCACGCTATGCGTGCCGCCATCGCACCTGGTTAAGCTTTTCCTAGACGCTAGAGTTAGGCTTTGTCCGCGCAACCTTGAGCGATCGGAAAGCGCGTTTCCCCCTCTTGGCTGGCGGAGAAGGGAAGCTTCGTTCCGGCCGCGAAGCTCTCCACATCTCTGTAAGGTGCCTTGGGGATGTCTCGTGCCGAAGATGCCCTCTCGGTGAGCGCATATTTCACCCCTCATCTTTTAAGAGGTTCAATACATACAAGCATTTGCCTAGCAAACCAGATTTTTTTTTTTCAAGGAAATTTTCCACGTCTCAGTAATTTCTCTCGTCGTATTCGAGTGCTGATTGCCGTGTTATAGTTTGTTAACGAAGCTTTCCCTCAAGTCTAAATATTTTAAGGCAGTTTTCCTAGCCTCTAAAGCCGCTCGAGTTGGCTCTTCTCCTTGAGCGGCCATTTTTCCTAGAAAGTATGCCTTCCAACTACTCCGCACTTAAACTGGCTCTCTCAACTACTACACGCAGAGACAAAGCAACAGCGCGCGCATTAGATCCCATAGATGAGATAAATATTTACAATTAGTATTAGGGTTATAATTATATTCGAGTGTTGATTGCCGTGCTATCGTTTGCTAACGAAGCTTTCCCTCAAGTCTAAATATTCTAAGGCAGTTTGTCGTGTGCGTATCATGGCTACGCACGCTTATATCGCATTCCGTTTCTCTACCACGGGTGCGCTTTAAAACCACGGCGCTGCAGTTTTTGCTTTTCTCTTCTTTCTTCTTCTCCGCCCTTAAACTGGCTCTCTCAACTACTACACGCAGAGACAAAGCAACAGCGCGCGCATTAGATCCCATAGATGAGATGAATATTTACAATTAGTATTAGGGTTATAATTATATTCGAGTGCTGATTGCCGTGCTATCGTTTGCTAACGAAGCTTTCCCTCAAGTCTAAATATTTTAAGGCAGTTTGTCGTGTGCGTATCATGGCTACGCACGCTTATATCGCATTCCGTTTCTCTACCACGGGTGCGCTTTAAAACCACGGCGCTGCAGTTTTTGCTTTTCTCTTCTTTCTTCTTCTCCGCCCTTAAACTGGCTCTCTCAACTACTACACGCAGAGACAAAGCAACAGCGCGCGCATTAGATCCCATAGATGAGATGAATATTTACAATTAGTATTAGGGTTATAATTATATTCGAGTGCTGATTGCCGTGCTATCGTTTGCTAACGAAGCTTTCCCTCAAGTCTAAATATTTTAAGGCAGTTTGTCGTGTGCGTATCATGGCTACGCACGCTTATATCGCATTCCGTTTCTCTACCACGGGTGCGCTTTAAAACCACGGCGCTGCAGTTTTTGCTTTTCTCTTCTTTCTTCTTCTCCGCCCTTAAACTGGCTCTCTCAACTACTACACGCAGAGACAAAGCAACAGCGCGCGCATTAGATCCCATAGATGAGATGAATATTTACAATTAGTATTAGGGTTATAATTATATTCGAGTGCTGATTGCCGTGCTATCGTTTGCTAACGAAGCTTTCCCTCAAGTCTAAATATTTTAAGGCAGTTTGTCGTGTGCGTATCATGGCTACGCACGCTTATATCGCATTCCGTTTCTCTACCACGGGTGCGCTTTAAAACCACGGCGCTGCAGTTTTTGCTTTTCTCTTCTTTCTTCTTCTCCGCCCTTAAACTGGCTCTCTCAACTACTACACGCAGAGACAAAGCAACAGCGCGCGCATTAGATCCCATAGATGAGATGAATATTTACAATTAGTATTAGGGTTATAATTATATTCGAGTGCTGATTGCCGTGCTATCGTTTGCTAACGAAGCTTTCCCTCAAGTCTAAATATTTTAAGGCAGTTTGTCGTGTGCGTATCATGGCTACGCACGCTTATATCGCATTCCGTTTCTCTACCACGGGTGCGCTTTAAAACCACGGCGCTGCAATTTTTGCTTTTCTCTTCTTTCTTCTTCTCCGCCCTTAAACTGGCTCTCTCAACTACTACACGCAGAGACAAAGCAACAGCGCGCGCATTAGATCCCATAGATGAGATGAATATTTACAATTAGTATTAGGGTTATAATTATATTGGAGTGCTGATTGCCGTGCTATCGTTTGCTAACGAAGCTTTCCCTCAAGTCTAAATATTTTAAGGCAGTTTGTCGTGTGCGTACCATGGCTACGCACGCTTATATCGCATTCCGTTTCTCTACCACGGGTGCGCTTTAAAACCACGGCGCTGCAGTTTTTGCTTTTCTCTTCTTTCTTCTTCTCCGCCCTTAAACTGGCTCTCTTCACTGTACTACACGCAGAGACAAAGAAACAGCGCGCGCATGCGATCCCATAGATGAGATGAATATATATATATATATATATAGAGAGAGAGAAAACTATCAGTCATAGCTCTCGTAGTATAGCCCTCTGGGCCGTTTCCTTTTTTTTTCGAAAGTAGTCCTATTAGGGTTATTATAATTACACGAAGGTATTTCGCCCTCATCAGCAGCAGTCCTTGGTATAGTTATTCTGGCGGCTAGCTTCCCACGCTATGCGTGCCGCCATCGCACCTGGTTAAGCTTTTCCTAGACGCTAGAGTTAGGCTTTGTCCGCGCAACCTTGAGCGATCGGAAAGCGCGTTTCCCCCTCTTGGCTGGCGGAGAAGGGAAGCTTCGTTCCGGCCGCGAAGCTCTCCACATCTCTGTAAGGTGCCTTGGGGATGTCTCGTGCCGAAGATGCCCTCTCGGTGAGCGCATATTTCACCCCTCATCTTTTAAGAGGTTCAATACATACAAGCATTTGCCTAGCAAACCAGATTTTTTTTTTTTCAAGGAAATTTTCCACGTCTCAGTAATTTCTCTCGTCGTATTCGAGTGCTGATTGCCGTGTTATAGTTTGTTAACGAAGCTTTCCCTCAAGTCTAAATATTTTAAGGCAGTTTTCCTAGCCTCTAAAGCCGCTCGAGTAGGCTCTTCTCCTTGAGCGGCCATTTTTCCTAGAAAGTATGCCTTCCAACTACTCCGCACTTAAACTGGCTCTCTCAACTACTACACGCAGAGACAAAGCAACAGCGCGCGCATTAGATCCCATAGATGAGATGAATATTTACAATTAGTATTAGGGTTATAATTATATTCGAGTGCTGATTGCCGTGCTATCGTTTGCTAACGAAGCTTTCCCTCAAGTCTAAATATTTTAAGGCAGTTTGTCGTGTGCGTATCATGGCTACGCACGCTTATATCGCATTCCGTTTCTCTACCACGGGTGCGCTTTAAAACCACGGCGCTGCAGTTTTTGCTTTTCTCTTCTTTCTTCTTCTCCGCCCTTAAACTGGCTCTCTCAACTACTACACGCAGAGACAAAGCAACAGCGCGCGCATTAGATCCCATAGATGAGATGAATATTTACAATTAGTATTAGGGTTATAATTATATTCGAGTGCTGATTGCCGTGCTATCGTTTGCTAACGAAGCTTTCCCTCAAGTCTAAATATTTTAAGGCAGTTTGTCGTGTGCGTATCATGGCTACGCACGCTTATATCGCATTCCGTTTCTCTACCACGGGTGCGCTTTAAAACCACGGCGCTGCAGTTTTTGCTTTTCTCTTCTTTCTTCTTCTCCGCCCTTAAACTGGCTCTCTCAACTACTACACGCAGAGACAAAGCAACAGCGCGCGCATTAGATCCCATAGATGAGATGAATATTTACAATTAGTATTAGGGTTATAATTATATTCGAGTGCTGATTGCCGTGCTATCGTTTGCTAACGAAGCTTTCCCTCAAGTCTAAATATTTTAAGGCAGTTTGTCGTGTGCGTATCATGGCTACGCACGCTTATATCGCATTCCGTTTCTCTACCACGGGTGCGCTTTAAAACCACGGCGCTGCAGTTTTTGCTTTTCTCTTCTTTCTTCTTCTCCGCCCTTAAACTGGCTCTCTCAACTACTACACGCAGAGACAAAGCAACAGCGCGCGCATTAGATCCCATAGATGAGATGAATATTTACAATTAGTATTAGGGTTATAATTATATTCGAGTGCTGATTGCCGTGCTATCGTTTGCTAACGAAGCTTTCCCTCAAGTCTAAATATTTTAAGGCAGTTTGTCGTGTGCGTATCATGGCTACGCACGCTTATATCGCATTCCGTTTCTCTACCACGGGTGCGCTTTAAAACCACGGCGCTGCAATTTTTGCTTTTCTCTTCTTTCTTCTTCTCCGCCCTTAAACTGGCTCTCTCAACTACTACACGCAGAGACAAAGCAACAGCGCGCGCATTAGATCCCATAGATGAGATGAATATTTACAATTAGTATTAGGGTTATAATTATATTCGAGTGCTGATTGCCGTGCTATCGTTTGCTAACGAAGCTTTCCCTCAAGTCTAAATATTTTAAGGCAGTTTGTCGTGTGCGTACCATGGCTACGCACGCTTATATCGCATTCCGTTTCTCTACCACGGGTGCGCTTTAAAACCACGGCGCTGCAGTTTTTGCTTTTCTCTTCTTTCTTCTTCTCCGCCCTTAAACTGGCTCTCTTCACTGTACTACACGCAGAGACAAAGAAACAGCGCGCGCATGCGATCCCATAGATGAGATGAATATATATATATATATATATAGAGAGAGAGAAAACTATCAGTCATAGCTCTCGTAGTATAGCCCTCTGGGCCGTTTCCTTTTTTTTTCGAAAGTAGTCCTATTAGGGTTATTATAATTACACGAAGGTATTTCGCCCTCATCAGCAGCAGTCCTTGGTATAGTTATTCTGGCGGCTAGCTTCCCACGCTATGCGTGCCGCCATCGCACCTGGTTAAGCTTTTCCTAGACGCTAGAGTTAGGCTTTGTCCGCGCAACCTTGAGCGATCGGAAAGCGCGTTTCCCCCTCTTGGCTGGCGGAGAAGGGAAGCTTCGTTCCGGCCGCGAAGCTCTCCACATCTCTGTAAGGTGCCTTGGGGATGTCTCGTGCCGAAGATGCCCTCTCGGTGAGCGCATATTTCACCCCTCATCTTTTAGGAGGTTCAATACATACAAGCATTTGCCTAGCAAACCAGATTTTTTTTTTTTTCAAGGAAATTTTCCACGTCTCAGTAATTTCTCTCGTCGTATTCGAGTGCTGATTGCCGTGTTATAGTTTGTTAACGAAGCTTTCCCTCAAGTCTAAATATTTTAAGGCAGTTTTCCTAGCCTCTAAAGCCGCTCGAGTTGGCTCTTCTCCTTGAGCGGCCATTTTTCCTAGAAAGTATGCCTTCCAACTACTCCGCACTTAAACTGGCTCTCTCAACTACTACACGCAGAGACAAAGCAACAGCGCGCGCATTAGATCCCATAGATGAGATGAATATTTACAATTAGTATTAGGGTTATAATTATATTCGAGTGCTGATTGCCGTGCTATCGTTTGCTAACGAAGCTTTCCCTCAAGTCTAAATATTTTAAGGCAGTTTGTCGTGTGCGTATCATGGCTACGCACGCTTATATCGCATTCCGTTTCTCTACCACGGGTGCGCTTTAAAACCACGGCGCTGCAGTTTTTGCTTTTCTCTTCTTTCTTCTTCTCCGCCCTTAAACTGGCTCTCTCAACTACTACACGCAGAGACAAAGCAACAGCGCGCGCATTAGATCCCATAGATGAGATGAATATTTACAATTAGTATTAGGGTTATAATTATATTCGAGTGCTGATTGCCGTGCTATCGTTTGCTAACGAAGCTTTCCCTCAAGTCTAAATATTTTAAGGCAGTTTGTCGTGTGCGTATCATGGCTACGCACGCTTATATCGCATTCCGTTTCTCTACCACGGGTGCGCTTTAAAACCACGGCGCTGCAGTTTTTGCTTTTCTCTTCTTTCTTCTTCTCCGCCCTTAAACTGGCTCTCTCAACTACTACACGCAGAGACAAAGCAACAGCGCGCGCATTAGATCCCATAGATGAGATGAATATTTACAATTAGTATTAGGGTTATAATTATATTCAAGTGCTGATTGCCGTGCTATCGTTTGCTAACGAAGCTTTCCCTCAAGTCTAAATATTTTAAGGCAGTTTGTCGTGTGCGTATCATGGCTACGCACGCTTATATCGCATTCCGTTTCTCTACCACGGGTGCGCTTTAAAACCACGGCGCTGCAGTTTTTGCTTTTCTCTTCTTTCTTCTTCTCCGCCCTTAAACTGGCTCTCTCAACTACTACACGCAGAGACAAAGCAACAGCGCGCGCATTAGATCCCATAGATGAGATGAATATTTACAATTAGTATTAGGGTTATAATTATATTCGAGTGCTGATTGCCGTGCTATCGTTTGCTAACGAAGCTTTCCCTCAAGTCTAAATATTTTAAGGCAGTTTGTCGTGTGCGTATCATGGCTACGCACGCTTATATCGCATTCCGTTTCTCTACCACGGGTGCGCTTTAAAACCACGGCGCTGCAGTTTTTGCTTTTCTCTTCTTTCTTCTTCTCCGCCCTTAAACTGGCTCTCTCAACTACTACACGCAGAGACAAAGCAACAGCGCGCGCATTAGATCCCATAGATGAGATGAATATTTACAATTAGTATTAGGGTTATAATTATATTCGAGTGCTGATTGCCGTGCTATCGTTTGCTAACGAAGCTTTCCCTCAAGTCTAAATATTTTAAGGCAGTTTGTCGTGTGCGTATCATGGCTACGCACGCTTATATCGCATTCCGTTTCTCTACCACGGGTGCGCTTTAAAACCACGGCGCTGCAATTTTTGCTTTTCTCTTCTTTCTTCTTCTCCGCCCTTAAACTGGCTCTCTCAACTACTACACGCAGAGACAAAGCAACAGCGCGCGCATTAGATCCCATAGATGAGATGAATATTTACAATTAGTATTAGGGTTATAATTATATTCGAGTGCTGATTGCCGTGCTATCGTTTGCTAACGAAGCTTTCCCTCAAGTCTAAATATTTTAAGGCAGTTTGTCGTGTGCGTACCATGGCTACGCACGCTTATATCGCATTCCGTTTCTCTACCACGGGTGCGCTTTAAAACCACGGCGCTGCAGTTTTTGCTTTTCTCTTCTTTCTTCTTCTCCGCCCTTAAACTGGCTCTCTTCACTGTACTACACGCAGAGACAAAGAAACAGCGCGCGCATGCGATCCCATAGATGAGATGAATATATATATATATATATATAGAGAGAGAGAAAACTATCAGTCATAGCTCTCGTAGTATAGCCCTCTGAACCGTTTCCTTTTTTTTTTCGAAAGTAGTCCTATTAGGGTTATTATAATTACACGAAGGTATTTCGCCCTCATCAGCAGCAGTCCTTGGTATAGTTATTCTGGCGGCTAGCTTCCCACGCTATGCGTGCCGCCATCGCACCTGGTTAAGCTTTTCCTAGACGCTAGAGTTAGGCTTTGTCCGCGCAACCTTGAGCGATCGGAAAGCGCGTTTCCCCCTCTTGGCTGGCGGAGAAGGGAAGCTTCGTTCCGGCCGCGAAGCTCTCCACATCTCTGTAAGGTGCCTTGGGGATGTCTCGTGCCGAAGATGCCCTCTCGGTGAGCGCATATTTCACCCCTCATCTTTTAAGAGGTTCAATACATACAAGCATTTGCCTAGCAAACCAGATTTTTTTTTTTTTCAAGGAAATTTTCCACGTCTCAGTAATTTCTCTCGTCGTATTCGAGTGCTGATTGCCGTGTTATAGTTTGTTAACGAAGCTTTCCCTCAAGTCTAAATATTTTAAGGCAGTTTTCCTAGCCTCTAAAGCCGCTCGAGTTGGCTCTTCTCCTTGAGCGGCCATTTTTCCTAGAAAGTATGCCTTCCAACTACTCCGCACTTAAACTGGCTCTCTCAACTACTACACGCAGAGACAAAGCAACAGCGCGCGCATTAGATCCCATAGATGAGATGAATATTTACAATTAGTATTAGGGTTATAATTATATTCGAGTGCTGATTGCCGTGCTATCGTTTGCTAACGAAGCTTTCCCTCAAGTCTAAATATTTTAAGGCAGTTTGTCGTGTGCGTATCATGGCTACGCACGCTTATATCGCATTCCGTTTCTCTACCACGGGTGCGCTTTAAAACCACGGCGCTGCAGTTTTTGCTTTTCTCTTCTTTCTTCTTCTCCGCCCTTAAACTGGCTCTCTCAACTACTACACGCAGAGACAAAGCAACAGCGCGCGCATTAGATCCCATAGATGAGATGAATATTTACAATTAGTATTAGGGTTATAATTATATTCGAGTGCTGATTGCCGTGCTATCGTTTGCTAACGAAGCTTTCCCTCAAGTCTAAATATTTTAAGGCAGTTTGTCGTGTGCGTATCATGGCTACGCACGCTTATATCGCATTCCGTTTCTCTACCACGGGTGCGCTTTAAAACCACGGCGCTGCAATTTTTGCTTTTCTCTTCTTTCTTCTTCTCCGCCCTTAAACTGGCTCTCTCAACTACTACACGCAGAGACAAAGCAACAGCGCGCGCATTAGATCCCATAGATGAGATGAATATTTACAATTAGTATTAGGGTTATAATTATATTCGAGTGCTGATTGCCGTGCTATCGTTTGCTAACGAAGCTTTCCCTCAAGTCTAAATATTTTAAGGCAGTTTGTCGTGTGCGTACCATGGCTACGCACGCTTATATCGCATTCCGTTTCTCTACCACGGGTGCGCTTTAAAACCACGGCGCTGCAGTTTTTGCTTTTCTCTTCTTTCTTCTTCTCCGCCCTTAAACTGGCTCTCTTCACTGTACTACACGCAGAGACAAAGAAACAGCGCGCGCATGCGATCCCATAGATGAGATGAATATATATATATATATATAGAGAGAGAGAGAAAACTATCAGTCATAGCTCTCGTAGTATAGCCCTCTGGGCCGTTTCCTTTTTTTTTCGAAAGTAGTCCTATTAGGGTTATTATAATTACACGAAGGTATTTCGCCCTCATCAGCAGCAGTCCTTGGTATAGTTATTCTGGCGGCTAGCTTCCCACGCTATGCGTGCCGCCATCGCACCTGGTTAAGCTTTTCCTAGACGCTAGAGTTAGGCTTTGTCCGCGCAACCTTGAGCGATCGGAAAGCGCGTTTCCCCCTCTTGGCTGGCGGAGAAGGGAAGCTTCGTTCCGGCCGCGAAGCTCTCCACATCTCTGTAAGGTGCCTTGGGGATGTCTCGTGCCGAAGATGCCCTCTCGGTGAGCGCATATTTCACCCCTCATCTTTTAAGAGGTTCAATACATACAAGCATTTGCCTAGCAAACCAGATTTTTTTTTTTCAAGGAAATTTTCCACGTCTCAGTAATTTCTCTCGTCGTATTCGAGTGCTGATTGCCGTGTTATAGTTTGTTAACGAAGCTTTCCCTCAAGTCTAAATATTTTAAGGCAGTTTTCCTAGCCTCTAAAGCCGCTCGAGTTGGCTCTTCTCCTTGAGCGGCCATTTTTCCTAGAAAGTATGCCTTCCAACTACTCCGCACTTAAACTGGCTCTCTCAACTACTACACGCAGAGACAAAGCAACAGCGCGCGCATTAGATCCCATAGATGAGATGAATATTTACAATTAGTATTAGGGTTATAATTATATTCGAGTGCTGATTGCCGTGCTATCGTTTGCTAACGAAGCTTTCCCTCAAGTCTAAATATTTTAAGGCAGTTTGTCGTGTGCGTATCATGGCTACGCACGCTTATATCGCATTCCGTTTCTCTACCACGGGTGCGCTTTAAAACCACGGCGCTGCAGTTTTTGCTTTTCTCTTCTTTCTTCTTCTCCGCCCTTAAACTGGCTCTCTCAACTACTACACGCAGAGACAAAGCAACAGCGCGCGCATTAGATCCCATAGATGAGATGAATATTTACAATTAGTATTAGGGTTATAATTATATTCGAGTGCTGATTGCCGTGCTATCGTTTGCTAACGAAGCTTTCCCTCAAGTCTAAATATTTTAAGGCAGTTTGTCGTGTGCGTATCATGGCTACGCACGCTTATATCGCATTCCGTTTCTCTACCACGGGTGCGCTTTAAAACCACGGCGCTGCAATTTTTGCTTTTCTCTTCTTTCTTCTTCTCCGCCCTTAAACTGGCTCTCTCAACTACTACACGCAGAGACAAAGCAACAGCGCGCGCATTAGATCCCATAGATGAGATGAATATTTACAATTAGTATTAGGGTTATAATTATATTCGAGTGCTGATTGCCGTGCTATCGTTTGCTAACGAAGCTTTCCCTCAAGTCTAAATATTTTAAGGCAGTTTGTCGTGTGCGTACCATGGCTACGCACGCTTATATCGCATTCCGTTTCTCTACCACGGGTGCGCTTTAAAACCACGGCGCTGCAGTTTTTGCTTTTCTCTTCTTTCTTCTTCTCCGCCCTTAAACTGGCTCTCTTCACTGTACTACACGCAGAGACAAAGAAACAGCGCGCGCATGCGATCCCATAGATGAGATGAATATATATATATATATATATAGAGAGAGAGAAAACTATCAGTCATAGCTCTCGTAGTATAGCCCTCTGGGCCGTTTCCTTTTTTTTTCGAAAGTAGTCCTATTAGGGTTATTATAATTACACGAAGGTATTTCGCCCTCATCAGCAGCAGTCCTTGGTATAGTTATTCTGGCGGCTAGCTTCCCACGCTATGCGTGCCGCCATCGCACCTGGTTAAGCTTTTCCTAGACGCTAGAGTTAGGCTTTGTCCGCGCAACCTTGAGCGATCGGAAAGCGCGTTTCCCCCTCTTGGCTGGCGGAGAAGGGAAGCTTCGTTCCGGCCGCGAAGCTCTCCACATCTCTGTAAGGTGCCTTGGGGATGTCTCGTGCCGAAGATGCCCTCTCGGTGAGCGCATATTTCACCCCTCATCTTTTAAGAGGTTCAATACATACAAGCATTTGCCTAGCAAACCAGATTTTTTTTTTTTCAAGGAAATTTTCCACGTCTCAGTAATTTCTCTCGTCGTATTCGAGTGCTGATTGCCGTGTTATAGTTTGTTAACGAAGCTTTCCCTCAAGTCTAAATATTTTAAGGCAGTTTTCCTAGCCTCTAAAGCCGCTCGAGTTGGCTCTTCTCCTTGAGCGGCCATTTTTCCTAGAAAGTATGCCTTCCAACTACTCCGCACTTAAACTGGCTCTCTCAACTACTACACGCAGAGACAAAGCAACAGCGCGCGCATTAGATCCCATAGATGAGATGAATATTTACAATTAGTATTAGGGTTATAATTATATTCGAGTGCTGATTGCCGTGCTATCGTTTGCTAACGAAGCTTTCCCTCAAGTCTAAATATTTTAAGGCAGTTTGTCGTGTGCGTATCATGGCTACGCACGCTTATATCGCATTCCGTTTCTCTACCACGGGTGCGCTTTAAAACCACGGCGCTGCAGTTTTTGCTTTTCTCTTCTTTCTTCTTCTCCGCCCTTAAACTGGCTCTCTCAACTACTACACGCAGAGACAAAGCAACAGCGCGCGCATTAGATCCCATAGATGAGATGAATATTTACAATTAGTATTAGGGTTATAATTATATTCGAGTGCTGATTGCCGTGCTATCGTTTGCTAACGAAGCTTTCCCTCAAGTCTAAATATTTTAAGGCAGTTTGTCGTGTGCGTATCATGGCTACGCACGCTTATATCGCATTCCGTTTCTCTACCACGGGTGCGCTTTAAAACCACGGCGCTGCAATTTTTGCTTTTCTCTTCTTTCTTCTTCTCCGCCCTTAAACTGGCTCTCTCAACTACTACACGCAGAGACAAAGCAACAGCGCGCGCATTAGATCCCATAGATGAGATGAATATTTACAATTAGTATTAGGGTTATAATTATATTCGAGTGCTGATTGCCGTGCTATCGTTTGCTAACGAAGCTTTCCCTCAAGTCTAAATATTTTAAGGCAGTTTGTCGTGTGCGTACCATGGCTACGCACGCTTATATCGCATTCCGTTTCTCTACCACGGGTGCGCTTTAAAACCACGGCGCTGCAGTTTTTGCTTTTCTCTTCTTTCTTCTTCTCCGCCCTTAAACTGGCTCTCTTCACTGTACTACACGCAGAGACAAAGAAACAGCGCGCGCATGCGATCCCATAGATGAGATGAATATATATATATATATATAGAGAGAGAGAGAAAACTATCAGTCATAGCTCTCGTAGTATAGCCCTCTGGGCCGTTTCCTTTTTTTTTCGAAAGTAGTCCTATTAGGGTTATTATAATTACACGAAGGTATTTCGCCCTCATCAGCAGCAGTCCTTGGTATAGTTATTCTGGCGGCTAGCTTCCCACGCTATGCGTGCCGCCATCGCACCTGGTTAAGCTTTTCCTAGACGCTAGAGTTAGGCTTTGTCCGCGCAACCTTGAGCGATCGGAAAGCGCGTTTCCCCCTCTTGGCTGGCGGAGAAGGGAAGCTTCGTTCCGGCCGCGAAGCTCTCCACATCTCTGTAAGGTGCCTTGGGGATGTCTCGTGCCGAAGATGCCCTCTCGGTGAGCGCATATTTCACCCCTCATCTTTTAAGAGGTTCAATACATACAAGCATTTGCCTAGCAAACCAGATTTTTTTTTTTTCAAGGAAATTTTCCACGTCTCAGTAATTTCTCTCGTCGTATTCGAGTGCTGATTGCCGTGTTATAGTTTGTTAACGAAGCTTTCCCTCAAGTCTAAATATTTTAAGGCAGTTTTCCTAGCCTCTAAAGCCGCTCGAGTTGGCTCTTCTCCTTGAGCGGCCATTTTTCCTAGAAAGTATGCCTTCCAACTACTCCGCACTTAAACTGGCTCTCTCAACTACTACACGCAGAGACAAAGCAACAGCGCGCGCATTAGATCCCATAGATGAGATGAATATTTACAATTAGTATTAGGGTTATAATTATATTCGAGTGCTGATTGCCGTGCTATCGTTTGCTAACGAAGCTTTCCCTCAAGTCTAAATATTTTAAGGCAGTTTGTCGTGTGCGTATCATGGCTACGCACGCTTATATCGCATTCCGTTTCTCTACCACGGGTGCGCTTTAAAACCACGGCGCTGCAGTTTTTGCTTTTCTCTTCTTTCTTCTTCTCCGCCCTTAAACTGGCTCTCTCAACTACTACACGCAGAGACAAAGCAACAGCGCGCGCATTAGATCCCATAGATGAGATGAATATTTACAATTAGTATTAGGGTTATAATTATATTCGAGTGCTGATTGCCGTGCTATCGTTTGCTAACGAAGCTTTCCCTCAAGTCTAAATATTTTAAGGCAGTTTGTCGTGTGCGTATCATGGCTACGCACGCTTATATCGCATTCCGTTTCTCTACCACGGGTGCGCTTTAAAACCACGGCGCTGCAATTTTTGCTTTTCTCTTCTTTCTTCTTCTCCGCCCTTAAACTGGCTCTCTCAACTACTACACGCAGAGACAAAGCAACAGCGCGCGCATTAGATCCCATAGATGAGATGAATATTTACAATTAGTATTAGGGTTATAATTATATTCGAGTGCTGATTGCCGTGCTATCGTTTGCTAACGAAGCTTTCCCTCAAGTCTAAATATTTTAAGGCAGTTTGTCGTGTGCGTACCATGGCTACGCACGCTTATATCGCATTCCGTTTCTCTACCACGGGTGCGCTTTAAAACCACGGCGCTGCAGTTTTTGCTTTTCTCTTCTTTCTTCTTCTCCGCCCTTAAACTGGCTCTCTTCACTGTACTACACGCAGAGACAAAGAAACAGCGCGCGCATGCGATCCCATAGATGAGATGAATATATATATATATATATATAGAGAGAGAGAAAACTATCAGTCATAGCTCTCGTAGTATAGCCCTCTGGGCCGTTTCCTTTTTTTTTCGAAAGTAGTCCTATTAGGGTTATTATAATTACACGAAGGTATTTCGCCCTCATCAGCAGCAGTCCTTGGTATAGTTATTCTGGCGGCTAGCTTCCCACGCTATGCGTGCCGCCATCGCACCTGGTTAAGCTTTTCCTAGACGCTAGAGTTAGGCTTTGTCCGCGCAACCTTGAGCGATCGGAAAGCGCGTTTCCCCCTCTTGGCTGGCGGAGAAGGGAAGCTTCGTTCCGGCCGCGAAGCTCTCCACATCTCTGTAAGGTGCCTTGGGGATGTCTCGTGCCGAAGATGCCCTCTCGGTGAGCGCATATTTCACCCCTCATCTTTTAAGAGGTTCAATACATACAAGCATTTGCCTAGCAAACCAGATTTTTTTTTTTTTCAAGGAAATTTTCCACGTCTCAGTAATTTCTCTCGTCGTATTCGAGTGCTGATTGCCGTGTTATAGTTTGTTAACGAAGCTTTCCCTCAAGTCTAAATATTTTAAGGCAGTTTTCCTAGCCTCTAAAGCCGCTCGAGTTGGCTCTTCTCCTTGAGCGGCCATTTTTCCTAGAAAGTATGCCTTCCAACTACTCCGCACTTAAACTGGCTCTCTCAACTACTACACGCAGAGACAAAGCAACAGCGCGCGCATTAGATCCCATAGATGAGATGAATATTTACAATTAGTATTAGGGTTATAATTATATTCGAGTGCTGATTGCCGTGCTATCGTTTGCTAACGAAGCTTTCCCTCAAGTCTAAATATTTTAAGGCAGTTTGTCGTGTGCGTATCATGGCTACGCACGCTTATATCGCATTCCGTTTCTCTACCACGGGTGCGCTTTAAAACCACGGCGCTGCAGTTTTTGCTTTTCTCTTCTTTCTTCTTCTCCGCCCTTAAACTGGCTCTCTCAACTACTACACGCAGAGACAAAGCAACAGCGCGCGCATTAGATCCCATAGATGAGATGAATATTTACAATTAGTATTAGGGTTATAATTATATTCGAGTGCTGATTGCCGTGCTATCGTTTGCTAACGAAGCTTTCCCTCAAGTCTAAATATTTTAAGGCAGTTTGTCGTGTGCGTATCATGGCTACGCACGCTTATATCGCATTCCGTTTCTCTACCACGGGTGCGCTTTAAAACCACGGCGCTGCAATTTTTGCTTTTCTCTTCTTTCTTCTTCTCCGCCCTTAAACTGGCTCTCTCAACTACTACACGCAGAGACAAAGCAACAGCGCGCGCATTAGATCCCATAGATGAGATGAATATTTACAATTAGTATTAGGGTTATAATTATATTCGAGTGCTGATTGCCGTGCTATCGTTTGCTAACGAAGCTTTCCCTCAAGTCTAAATATTTTAAGGCAGTTTGTCGTGTGCGTACCATGGCTACGCACGCTTATATCGCATTCCGTTTCTCTACCACGGGTGCGCTTTAAAACCACGGCGCTGCAGTTTTTGCTTTTCTCTTCTTTCTTCTTCTCCGCCCTTAAACTGGCTCTCTTCACTGTACTACACGCAGAGACAAAGAAACAGCGCGCGCATGCGATCCCATAGATGAGATGAATATATATATATATATATAGAGAGAGAGAGAAAACTATCAGTCATAGCTCTCGTAGTATAGCCCTCTGGGCCGTTTCCTTTTTTTTTCGAAAGTAGTCCTATTAGGGTTATTATAATTACACGAAGGTATTTCGCCCTCATCAGCAGCAGTCCTTGGTATAGTTATTCTGGCGGCTAGCTTCCCACGCTATGCGTGCCGCCATCGCACCTGGTTAAGCTTTTCCTAGACGCTAGAGTTAGGCTTTGTCCGCGCAACCTTGAGCGATCGGAAAGCGCGTTTCCCCCTCTTGGCTGGCGGAGAAGGGAAGCTTCGTTCCGGCCGCGAAGCTCTCCACATCTCTGTAAGGTGCCTTGGGGATGTCTCGTGCCGAAGATGCCCTCTCGGTGAGCGCATATTTCACCCCTCATCTTTTAAGAGGTTCAATACATACAAGCATTTGCCTAGCAAACCAGATTTTTTTTTTTTCAAGGAAATTTTCCACGTCTCAGTAATTTCTCTCGTCGTATTCGAGTGCTGATTGCCGTGTTATAGTTTGTTAACGAAGCTTTCCCTCAAGTCTAAATATTTTAAGGCAGTTTTCCTAGCCTCTAAAGCCGCTCGAGTTGGCTCTTCTCCTTGAGCGGCCATTTTTCCTAGAAAGTATGCCTTCCAACTACTCCGCACTTAAACTGGCTCTCTCAACTACTACACGCAGAGACAAAGCAACAGCGCGCGCATTAGATCCCATAGATGAGATGAATATTTACAATTAGTATTAGGGTTATAATTATATTCGAGTGCTGATTGCCGTGCTATCGTTTGCTAACGAAGCTTTCCCTCAAGTCTAAATATTTTAAGGCAGTTTGTCGTGTGCGTATCATGGCTACGCACGCTTATATCGCATTCCGTTTCTCTACCACGGGTGCGCTTTAAAACCACGGCGCTGCAGTTTTTGCTTTTCTCTTCTTTCTTCTTCTCCGCCCTTAAACTGGCTCTCTCAACTACTACACGCAGAGACAAAGCAACAGCGCGCGCATTAGATCCCATAGATGAGATGAATATTTACAATTAGTATTAGGGTTATAATTATATTCGAGTGCTGATTGCCGTGCTATCGTTTGCTAACGAAGCTTTCCCTCAAGTCTAAATATTTTAAGGCAGTTTGTCGTGTGCGTATCATGGCTACGCACGCTTATATCGCATTCCGTTTCTCTACCACGGGTGCGCTTTAAAACCACGGCGCTGCAATTTTTGCTTTTCTCTTCTTTCTTCTTCTCCGCCCTTAAACTGGCTCTCTCAACTACTACACGCAGAGACAAAGCAACAGCGCGCGCATTAGATCCCATAGATGAGATGAATATTTACAATTAGTATAGGGTTATAATTATATTCGAGTGCTGATTGCCGTGCTATCGTTTGCTAACGAAGCTTTCCCTCAAGTCTAAATATTTTAAGGCAGTTTGTCGTGTGCGTACCATGGCTACGCACGCTTATATCGCATTCCGTTTCTCTACCACGGGTGCGCTTTAAAACCACGGCGCTGCAGTTTTTGCTTTTCTCTTCTTTCTTCTTCTCCGCCCTTAAACTGGCTCTCTTCACTGTACTACACGCAGAGACAAAGAAACAGCGCGCGCATGCGATCCCATAGATGAGATGAATATATATATATATATATATAGAGAGAGAGAAAACTATCAGTCATAGCTCTCGTAGTATAGCCCTCTGGGCCGTTTCCTTTTTTTTTCGAAAGTAGTCCTATTAGGGTTATTATAATTACACGAAGGTATTTCGCCCTCATCAGCAGCAGTCCTTGGTATAGTTATTCTGGCGGCTAGCTTCCCACGCTATGCGTGCCGCCATCGCACCTGGTTAAGCTTTTCCTAGACGCTAGAGTTAGGCTTTGTCCGCGCAACCTTGAGCGATCGGAAAGCGCGTTTCCCCCTCTTGGCTGGCGGAGAAGGGAAGCTTCGTTCCGGCCGCGAAGCTCTCCACATCTCTGTAAGGTGCCTTGGGGATGTCTCGTGCCGAAGATGCCCTCTCGGTGAGCGCATATTTCACCCCTCATCTTTTAAGAGGTTCAATACATACAAGCATTTGCCTAGCAAACCAGATTTTTTTTTTTTCAAGGAAATTTTCCACGTCTCAGTAATTTCTCTCGTCGTATTCGAGTGCTGATTGCCGTGTTATAGTTTGTTAACGAAGCTTTCCCTCAAGTCTAAATATTTTAAGGCAGTTTTCCTAGCCTCTAAAGCCGCTCGAGTTGGCTCTTCTCCTTGAGCGGCCATTTTTCCTAGAAAGTATGCCTTCCAACTACTCCGCACTTAAACTGGCTCTCTCAACTACTACACGCAGAGACAAAGCAACAGCGCGCGCATTAGATCCCATAGATGAGATGAATATTTACAATTAGTATTAGGGTTATAATTATATTCGAGTGCTGATTGCCGTGCTATCGTTTGCTAACGAAGCTTTCCCTCAAGTCTAAATATTTTAAGGCAGTTTGTCGTGTGCGTATCATGGCTACGCACGCTTATATCGCATTCCGTTTCTCTACCACGGGTGCGCTTTAAAACCACGGCGCTGCAGTTTTTGCTTTTCTCTTCTTTCTTCTTCTCCGCCCTTAAACTGGCTCTCTCAACTACTACACGCAGAGACAAAGCAACAGCGCGCGCATTAGATCCCATAGATGAGATGAATATTTACAATTAGTATTAGGGTTATAATTATATTCGAGTGCTGATTGCCGTGCTATCGTTTGCTAACGAAGCTTTCCCTCAAGTCTAAATATTTTAAGGCAGTTTGTCGTGTGCGTATCATGGCTACGCACGCTTATATCGCATTCCGTTTCTCTACCACGGGTGCGCTTTAAAACCACGGCGCTGCAATTTTTGCTTTTCTCTTCTTTCTTCTTCTCCGCCCTTAAACTGGCTCTCTCAACTACTACACGCAGAGACAAAGCAACAGCGCGCGCATTAGATCCCATAGATGAGATGAATATTTACAATTAGTATTAGGGTTATAATTATATTCGAGTGCTGATTGCCGTGCTATCGTTTGCTAACGAAGCTTTCCCTCAAGTCTAAATATTTTAAGGCAGTTTGTCGTGTGCGTACCATGGCTACGCACGCTTATATCGCATTCCGTTTCTCTACCACGGGTGCGCTTTAAAACCACGGCGCTGCAGTTTTTGCTTTTCTCTTCTTTCTTCTTCTCCGCCCTTAAACTGGCTCTCTTCACTGTACTACACGCAGAGACAAAGAAACAGCGCGCGCATGCGATCCCATAGATGAGATGAATATATATATATATATATATAGAGAGAGAGAAAACTATCAGTCATAGCTCTCGTAGTATAGCCCTCTGGGCCGTTTCCTTTTTTTTTCGAAAGTAGTCCTATTAGGGTTATTATAATTACACGAAGGTATTTCGCCCTCATCAGCAGCAGTCCTTGGTATAGTTATTCTGGCGGCTAGCTTCCCACGCTATGCGTGCCGCCATCGCACCTGGTTAAGCTTTTCCTAGACGCTAGAGTTAGGCTTTGTCCGCGCAACCTTGAGCGATCGGAAAGCGCGTTTCCCCCTCTTGGCTGGCGGAGAAGGGAAGCTTCGTTCCGGCCGCGAAGCTCTCCACATCTCTGTAAGGTGCCTTGGGGATGTCTCGTGCCGAAGATGCCCTCTCGGTGAGCGCATATTTCACCCCTCATCTTTTAAGAGGTTCAATACATACAAGCATTTGCCTAGCAAACCAGATTTTTTTTTTTTTCAAGGAAATTTTCCACGTCTCAGTAATTTCTCTCGTCGTATTCGAGTGCTGATTGCCGTGTTATAGTTTGTTAACGAAGCTTTCCCTCAAGTCTAAATATTTTAAGGCAGTTTTCCTAGCCTCTAAAGCCGCTCGAGTTGGCTCTTCTCCTTGAGCGGCCATTTTTCCTAGAAAGTATGCCTTCCAACTACTCCGCACTTAAACTGGCTCTCTCAACTACTACACGCAGAGACAAAGCAACAGCGCGCGCATTAGATCCCATAGATGAGATGAATATTTACAATTAGTATTAGGGTTATAATTATATTCGAGTGCTGATTGCCGTGCTATCGTTTGCTAACGAAGCTTTCCCTCAAGTCTAAATATTTTAAGGCAGTTTGTCGTGTGCGTATCATGGCTACGCACGCTTATATCGCATTCCGTTTCTCTACCACGGGTGCGCTTTAAAACCACGGCGCTGCAGTTTTTGCTTTTCTCTTCTTTCTTCTTCTCCGCCCTTAAACTGGCTCTCTCAACTACTACACGCAGAGACAAAGCAACAGCGCGCGCATTAGATCCCATAGATGAGATGAATATTTACAATTAGTATTAGGGTTATAATTATATTCGAGTGCTGATTGCCGTGCTATCGTTTGCTAACGAAGCTTTCCCTCAAGTCTAAATATTTTAAGGCAGTTTGTCGTGTGCGTATCATGGCTACGCACGCTTATATCGCATTCCGTTTCTCTACCACGGGTGCGCTTTAAAACCACGGCGCTGCAATTTTTGCTTTTCTCTGCTTTCTTCTTCTCCGCCCTTAAACTGGCTCTCTCAACTACTACACGCAGAGACAAAGCAACAGCGCGCGCATTAGATCCCATAGATGAGATGAATATTTACAATTAGTATTAGGGTTATAATTATATTCGAGTGCTGATTGCCGTGCTATCGTTTGCTAACGAAGCTTTCCCTCAAGTCTAAATATTTTAAGGCAGTTTGTCGTGTGCGTACCATGGCTACGCACGCTTATATCGCATTCCGTTTCTCTACCACGGGTGCGCTTTAAAACCACGGCGCTGCAGTTTTTGCTTTTCTCTTCTTTCTTCTTCTCCGCCCTTAAACTGGCTCTCTTCACTGTACTACACGCAGAGACAAAGAAACAGCGCGCGCATGCGATCCCATAGATGAGATGAATATATATATATATATATAGAGAGAGAGAGAAAACTATCAGTCATAGCTCTCGTAGTATAGCCCTCTGGGCCGTTTCCTTTTTTTTTCGAAAGTAGTCCTATTAGGGTTATTATAATTACACGAAGGTATTTCGCCCTCATCAGCAGCAGTCCTTGGTATAGTTATTCTGGCGGCTAGCTTCCCACGCTATGCGTGCCGCCATCGCACCTGGTTAAGCTTTTCCTAGACGCTAGAGTTAGGCTTTGTCCGCGCAACCTTGAGCGATCGGAAAGCGCGTTTCCCCCTCTTGGCTGGCGGAGAAGGGAAGCTTCGTTCCGGCCGCGAAGCTCTCCACATCTCTGTAAGGTGCCTTGGGGATGTCTCGTGCCGAAGATGCCCTCTCGGTGAGCGCATATTTCACCCCTCATCTTTTAAGAGGTTCAATACATACAAGCATTTGCCTAGCAAACCAGATTTTTTTTTTTTCAAGGAAATTTTCCACGTCTCAGTAATTTCTCTCGTCGTATTCGAGTGCTGATTGCCGTGTTATAGTTTGTTAACGAAGCTTTCCCTCAAGTCTAAATATTTTAAGGCAGTTTTCCTAGCCTCTAAAGCCGCTCGAGTTGGCTCTTCTCCTTGAGCGGCCATTTTTCCTAGAAAGTATGCCTTCCAACTACTCCGCACTTAAACTGGCTCTCTCAACTACTACACGCAGAGACAAAGCAACAGCGCGCGCATTAGATCCCATAGATGAGATGAATATTTACAATTAGTATTAGGGTTATAATTATATTCGAGTGCTGATTGCCGTGCTATCGTTTGCTAACGAAGCTTTCCCTCAAGTCTAAATATTTTAAGGCAGTTTGTCGTGTGCGTATCATGGCTACGCACGCTTATATCGCATTCCGTTTCTCTACCACGGGTGCGCTTTAAAACCACGGCGCTGCAGTTTTTGCTTTTCTCTTCTTTCTTCTTCTCCGCCCTTAAACTGGCTCTCTCAACTACTACACGCAGAGACAAAGCAACAGCGCGCGCATTAGATCCCATAGATGAGATGAATATTTACAATTAGTATTAGGGTTATAATTATATTCGAGTGCTGATTGCCGTGCTATCGTTTGCTAACGAAGCTTTCCCTCAAGTCTAAATATTTTAAGGCAGTTTGTCGTGTGCGTATCATGGCTACGCACGCTTATATCGCATTCCGTTTCTCTACCACGGGTGCGCTTTAAAACCACGGCGCTGCAATTTTTGCTTTTCTCTTCTTTCTTCTTCTCCGCCCTTAAACTGGCTCTCTCAACTACTACACGCAGAGACAAAGCAACAGCGCGCGCATTAGATCCCATAGATGAGATGAATATTTACAATTAGTATTAGGGTTATAATTATATTCGAGTGCTGATTGCCGTGCTATCGTTTGCTAACGAAGCTTTCCCTCAAGTCTAAATATTTTAAGGCAGTTTGTCGTGTGCGTACCATGGCTACGCACGCTTATATCGCATTCCGTTTCTCTACCACGGGTGCGCTTTAAAACCACGGCGCTGCAGTTTTTGCTTTTCTCTTCTTTCTTCTTCTCCGCCCTTAAACTGGCTCTCTTCACTGTACTACACGCAGAGACAAAGAAACAGCGCGCGCATGCGATCCCATAGATGAGATGAATATATATATATATATATATAGAGAGAGAGAAAACTATCAGTCATAGCTCTCGTAGTATAGCCCTCTGGGCCGTTTCCTTTTTTTTTCGAAAGTAGTCCTATTAGGGTTATTATAATTACACGAAGGTATTTCGCCCTCATCAGCAGCAGTCCTTGGTATAGTTATTCTGGCGGCTAGCTTCCCACGCTATGCGTGCCGCCATCGCACCTGGTTAAGCTTTTCCTAGACGCTAGAGTTAGGCTTTGTCCGCGCAACCTTGAGCGATCGGAAAGCGCGTTTCCCCCTCTTGGCTGGCGGAGAAGGGAAGCTTCGTTCCGGCCGCGAAGCTCTCCACATCTCTGTAAGGTGCCTTGGGGATGTCTCGTGCCGAAGATGCCCTCTCGGTGAGCGCATATTTCACCCCTCATCTTTTAAGAGGTTCAATACATACAAGCATTTGCCTAGCAAACCAGATTTTTTTTTTTTCAAGGAAATTTTCCACGTCTCAGTAATTTCTCTCGTCGTATTCGAGTGCTGATTGCCGTGTTATAGTTTGTTAACGAAGCTTTCCCTCAAGTCTAAATATTTTAAGGCAGTTTTCCTAGCCTCTAAAGCCGCTCGAGTTGGCTCTTCTCCTTGAGCGGCCATTTTTCCTAGAAAGTATGCCTTCCAACTACTCCGCACTTAAACTGGCTCTCTCAACTACTACACGCAGAGACAAAGCAACAGCGCGCGCATTAGATCCCATAGATGAGATGAATATTTACAATTAGTATTAGGGTTATAATTATATTCGAGTGCTGATTGCCGTGCTATCGTTTGCTAACGAAGCTTTCCCTCAAGTCTAAATATTTTAAGGCAGTTTGTCGTGTGCGTACCATGGCTACGCACGCTTATATCGCATTCCGTTTCTCTACCACGGGTGCGCTTTAAAACCACGGCGCTGCAGTTTTTGCTTTTCTCTTCTTTCTTCTCCGCCCTTAAACTGGCTCTCTTCACTGTACTACACGCAGAGACAAAGAAACAGCGCGCGCATGCGATCCCATAGATGAGATGAATATATATATATATAAACTGACTATCGCGGACAACATGAGTCTCTTTCCACGTAAGTGTGAGGCTCGGAGCAGGAGCTGTGGCGCTTGAAAGTAGCCTGGGGCCTGACGAACCAACCGACTGAGCTATCTTTCCGGGCAACATCGAAGGGTCACGAGTTCAAATCACCTGTTATGTTCCTTTTTTTTTTTTTTTTTTAATGTCTTTTCCTTTATTTTATCACTGTACGGGAACCCTCCTAAAAAAAATATATATATATATATATATATTTATATAGATCTTCAAATATTTATGGCCTCACACTCACATGTGCAGGTCATAAATACCAGGTTCTCTAGCCGAGTGCCATCCATGCGGTATAACCGAGCTCAGATTGGTCCACCTTGACTGACCAAGTAGGGCACCACTGTAGGTTAAATGAGGCGTACAACTCCTGCGGGACCCGCCGTGGTTGCTCAGTGGTTATGGTGTTAGACTGCTGAGCACGAGGTCGCGGGATCGGACCCCGACCACGGCGGCCGCATTTCGATGGGGGCGAAATGCGAAAACACCCGTGTACTTAGAATTAGGTGCACGTTAAAGAACCCCAGGTGGTCGAAATTTTCGGAGTCCTCCACTACGGCGTGCATAATCAGAAAGTGGTTTTGTCACGTAAAACCCCATAAATTAATTTTTAATTTAACTCCTACGGGGACGGTAGAGTATCCGTCTCCGGTGCAAGAGGACCGTGATTCAAATCCCGGTGCCGCGCTATTCTCCACCGGAAAAAAAAAAAAAAAAAAAAAAAACGTGTGTTGAGAAAATTGCACAAACAGGCCTGGAGTGCGGCCTGATCCCGGTGACCAGAACCGGTAACGCACTCTCTCACCAGAGCAGGATTGGCCACCCTGGTACAGTACTTGGCCACAACCTCCTATATGAATACAACAATCAAACCCCGGCCCTCAGTCCCCAGCAGCCGCGAAGCAACTGACCACGGCGGCGGTCAGATCTGTGACGCTGCAGAGGGTGCTAAGAATACCTGGCTCCGGACAGGCCGCCATTGGAATCTGAACCTGGCAACGTTTAACGTTAGAACGCTATCTAGTGAGGCGAGTCTAGCAGTGTTATTGGAGGAATTAGAGGGTAGTAAATGGGATATAATAGGGCTCAGTGAGGTTAGGAGGACAAAAGAAGCATATACAGTGCTAAAAAGCGGGCATGTACTGTGCTACCGGGGCTTAGCGGAGAGACGAGAACTAGGAGTCGGATTCCTGATTAATAAGGAAATAGCTGGTAACATACAGGAATTCTATAGCATTAACGAGAGGGTGGCATGTCTTGTTGTGAAACTTAATAAGAGGTACAAAATGAAGGTTGTTCAGGTCTACGCTCCTACATCTAGTCATGATGACCAGGAAGTCGAAAGCTTTTATGAAGACGTAGAATCGGCGATGGGTAAAGTCAAAACAAAATACACTATACTGATGGGCGACTTCAATGCCAGGGTAGGCAAGAAGCAGGCTGGAGACAAGTCAGTGGGGGAATATGGCATAGGCTCTAGGAATAGCAGAGGAGAATTATTAGTAGAGTTTGCAGAACAGAATAATATGCGTATAATGAATACCTTTTTCCGCAAGCGGGTTAGCCGAAAGTGGACGTGGAGGAGCCCGAATGGTGAGACTAGAAATGAAATCGACTTCATACTCTGCGCGAACCCTGGCATCATTCAAGATGTAGACGTGCTCGGCAAGGTACGCTGCAGTGACCACAGGATGGTAAGAACTCGAATTAGCCTAGACTTGAGGAGGGAACGAAAGAAACTGGTACACAAGAAGCCAATCAATGAGTTAGCGGTAAGAGGGAAACTAGAGGAATTCCGGATCAAACTACAGAACAGGTATTCGGCTTTAACTCAGGAAGAGGACCTTAGTGTTGAAGCAATGAACGACAATCTCATGGGCATCATTAAGGAGTGCGCAATAGAAGTCGGTGGTAACGCCGTTAGACAGGAAACCAGTAAGCTATCGCAGGAGACGAAAGATCTGATCAAGAAACGCCAATGTATGAAAGCCTCTAATCCTACAGCTAGAATAGAACTGGCAGAACTTTCTAAGTTAATCAACAAGCGTAAGACAGCGGACATCAGGAACTATAATATGGATAGAATTGAACAGGCTCTCAGGAACGGAGGAAGCCTAAAAACAGTGAAGAAGAAACTAGGAATAGGCAAGAATCAGATGTGTGCGTTAAGAGACAAAGCCGGCAATATCGTTACTAATATGGACGAGATAGTTCAAGTGGCTGAGGAGTTCTATAGAGATTTATACAGCACCAGTGGCACCCACGACGATAGTGGAAGAGAGAATAGCCTAGAGGAATTCGAAATCCCACAGGTAACGCCAGAAGAAGTAAAGAAAGCCTTAGGAGCTATGCAAAAGGGGAAGGCAGCTGGGGAGGATCAGGTAACAGCAGATTTGTTGAAGGATGGTGGTCAGATTGTTCTAGAGAAACTGGCCACCCTGTATACGCAATGCCTCATAACCTCGAGCGTACCGGAATCTTGGAAGAACGCTAACATAATCCTAATCCATAAGAAAGGGGACGCCAAAGACTTGAAAAATTATAGACCGATCAGCTTACTGTCCGTTGCCTACAAAGTATTTACTATGGTAATCGCACATAGAATCAGGAACACCTTAGACTTCTGTCAGCCAAAGGACCAGGCAGGATTCCGTAAAGGCTACTCAACAATAGACCATATTCACACTATCAATCAAGTGATAGAGAAATGTGCAGAATATAACCAACCCTTATATATAGCTTTCATTGATTACGAGAAAGCGTTTGATTCAGTCGAAACCTCAGCAGTCATGGAGGCATTACGGAATCAGGGTGTAGATGAGCCATATGTAAAAATACTGGAAGATATCTATAGCGGCTCCACAGCCACCGTAGTCCTCCACAAAGAAAGCAACAAAATCCCTATAAAGAAAGGCGTCAGACAGGGAGATACGATATCTCCAATGCTATTCACAGCATGTTTACAGGAGGTATTCAGAGGCCTGGAGTGGGAAGAATTGGGGATAAAAGTCGATGGAGAATACCTTAGCAACTTGCGATTCGCTGATGATATTGCCTTGCTTAGTAACTCAGGAGACCAATTGCAATGCATGCTCACTGACCTGGAGAGGCAAAGCAGAAGGGTGGGTCTGAAAATTAATCTGCAGAAAACTAAAGTACTGTTTAACAGTCTCGGAAGAGAACAGCAGTTTACGATAGGTAGCGAAACACTGGAAGTGGTAAGGGAATACATCTACTTAGGGCAGGTAGTGACCACGGATCCGGATCATGAGACTGAAATAACCAGAAGAATAAGAATGGGTTGGGGTGCGTTTGGCAGGCATTCTCAAATCATGAACAGTAGGTTGCCACTATCCCTCAAAAGGAAAGTGTACAACAGCTGTGTGTTACCAGTACTCACATATGGGGCAGAAACCTGGAGGCTTACGAAAAGGGTTCTGCTGAAATTGAGAACGACGCAACGAGCTATGGAAAGAAGAATGATGGGTGTAACGTTAAGGGATAAGAAAAGAGCAGATTGGGTGAGGCAACAAACGCGGGTAAACGACATCTTAGTTGAAATCAAGAAAAAGAAATGGGCATGGGCCGGACATGTAATGAGGAGGGAAGATAACCGATGGTCACTAAGAGCTACGGACTGGATTCCAAGAGAAGGGAAGCGTAGCAGGGGGCGGCAGAGAGTTAGGTGGGCAGATGACATTAAGACGTTTGCAGGGACAACATGGCCACAATTAGTACATGACCGGGGTAGTTGGAGAAGTATGGGAGAGGCCTTTGCCCTGCAGTGGGCGTAACAAGGCTGATGATGATGATGAGGTGAAAAAGACCGATCGAATGTATAGAAATGCATTGTAGGAGCGGCTGGGCTTGTTCACCTGAATTTGAACGAATTGCCTCTTTTTCTTACAGTTTTCGGACTAATCAATGATTCACGGCGAAACCCGCCGCAGTACCATAGTGGCTATGGTGTTGGGTTGCTAAGCACGAAGTCGCGGGATCGAATGCCGGCCACGGGGACTTCATTTGGATGGGGGCGAAATGCGAAAACACCCGTGTACTTAGATTTAGGTGCACGTTAAAGAACCCCAGGTGGTCTAAATAATTTCGGGGTCCCCCACTAAGGCGTGCCTCATAATCAGATCGTGGTTTTGGCACATACCACCTCATAATGTCTTCACGACGGCTTTCAGGTAAATCAAAGGCGGTAGCGTATTATTTGTAAAGCTCGGGTAATGGTTGGTCATCGCCGTGTTAACAACATACCCAAAGGCGCATTCCGGAGAATTTAGTTCTATCACGAACGTCGAGGCGCAGAATAAATGAGATAATGTAGATTAGGTGTCTTTTTGGGCTTGGAAAATTATGTCTTTTGTGTTCTTTTGAATCATACTGTATCTATAACCTGGCTATTCGAAAGTAAAATGAAAATTGAAGCTGTCATCATCTTTTATGTATATATGGTAAGGTAAAAGCCCTTTATACCCTGCTGGCTAATTAACTGTTTATCGGTCAACTTCACTGACATTAAAGAAAAGTATGAAGAAGAAGAAGCCGGAGGGAGCGGATGCACATCACGTCGGCTACCTATTCCACGAATGTTTTTGTAGCGCAAATCGTCAAAAAGCCACCCGCTATTGCCTACCTACGTACTCAGCTTGTTCCCAGGAACAAGTGGATACCGAAAATCAGGTGAGATTCTCATTTTTCAAGCCTCTAGGACAATATTTTGCCGGACCTCGTGGCGGGAGTGCCGCGAGGACATGCGCTGGAGCCGGCTTCCTCAACTGCCGATTATGTTCTCAATAATGTAAGTCACCGTAGAGGGGCACAGCATATCCCAGGAAGAAATGGATATAAGCAAGGGATGGGAGGAGGTCAGAGACAGAAGATCAGACCGGCAAACCTCCCAACGTCGCGAGAGCACCTTGTCGCCGACGCGGCTCGACAAGCGCAACAATAACCCGTGGAAAGGCAGGCTAGAGAAAATACGCAAGGCAAGCAGAATGCCACATTTGCCAAGAGGGGATTACAAGATTGTTATCAGACCGCGTGGAGGACTCAAAATATCCGTGCACGGTATATTTCACCTCACAGCGGCGGTACAAGATGCGGCAGGCATTCCTCGAGACGAAAGGGAGGAGGACATTGTCTGCCCCAACAATTATCAAAATATCCTGATCATCAGTATATCGGATCAAGAGCGTGCAAACAAATATCAGGAAGTAGCGCGTATTAAGATTCAAGACACGTTTTACGAGACCACTGCTTACGAGACAGCGCCTGACATGACGGCCAAAGGAGTCATCAGAGGAATCCCACTCGACGATGGCCCAAGAGACATCACAGCAGCGGTGGTTAAGTAATACTACCACAGTAATACTACTAAGTAATACCACCACAGTGTTTGTGCTCTTTGATGGGAACAAAGTGTTCACGTACGTCCGATACAGGGCAGCGCTACTCCCTTGCTCCCTGTACAGGAAACAAGTTGATTTATGTCACCAATGCAACAGACTTGGACACAGAGGAGATGTATGTCCCAACCCTGACAACAAGATTTGTGCGGGATGTGGAATACCAAACCCAGATAAAGACCATAGGTGCCAACCTAAATGTCAGTTATGCGGCGAGGACCATCCAACCGCAGACAAGACGCGCAAAGCCAAATTCAAGAAGCCCTTCATCGTTAAACAGAGACAATGGCACAGACTGCAACGAGAACGACAAGAAGAACATGAAGACGCTACCTCAAGAGAAGACAGGGCAGAGTCTCGTGGAACGCCTGGCTTCCCAAACGCCAGGGAACGACGCTCCCGACCGATAACAAGGTTTCCATTCACCACCAGATCTTTATCCCGGTACGGCTCCAGGACACCGGGGACACGACCCGAATCCAGATCCAGGTCCAGAACTAGGCCATCCTCTTCAGCAAACCAGACAAACATGGTGAGCTGGGCAGACGTGGTCGATGGCGAGCGCCCGGGGGCTGGCAGGGAGACTGCCATTAATAACGAGATAAAGCAACTAAAGCACGAGAACGCGCAGTTGAGGATTTTGCTAGCACGTATGAGCGATGAAATAAAAATTATGAAGGAAGGAAAAAACCAAATAAATCAGGTAACTCCCGCTCAGCACGCGAGCCCGAAAGAGCCATCTGAAATCCCGGGCAATAAGATGGATGAAGGGAATGATCCCCCTCCACTCAAACGCAAGGCCCAAGCCAGAAGTGATAAACAAGATAACACAGTGGTAGTTAAAGCATTAGCCGATATACAAAAGACCCTAGTAGAGATACAAAAGTCAAATGAAAAACAGAACGAAAGGATTAATCAAATGGCTAAGGCAATAGCATCAATTATGAGTAGATTAGACATCCTAGAGGCAAACCAGTCAGTCACCAGGTAATGGACTCCCCTCCGTTGCATCAAAAGCACCACCATCCTTACCCACTTCACAACCACATAATTATATATGATCAGCTTCTCTCCAACCTCCCCTCTCCATCCCATAGTCCCACACGAAATGAGGCGCTAAAAAAGGGTTCAGGATAGGGCAGTGGAATTGTAGAAGTTACGAAAACAAAAAAAAAACAGTTTTGCAGCAATATTTAAAAGACAAGGATACACCGGACGTCATAATATTGCAGGAAACACACGGGATCGCAAAGCTAGCAGGATACAGATCTGTTTGCTATGTCGAAGGGGAGACCAGGGCATTAACCACGCTGGTAAAAAGAAACATAACTTTCGTGTAACACAACACAGGCATAACGCACATTGACAATGTTCTATTAGAACTCATCCCACAAAAAAAGACAGGACGTAGCTTATTTATTCTCGACATTTATAGCAACCCCACGCTACATAAACACAAATTCAAGAACCTATTCCAGAAAACACTCACAATTGCTGGAGAAAATCCGGTAGTTATAGGAGGAGACTTTAATGCCCCACACACCACGTGGGGATACTTATATGCAAGAGCAAAAGGAAGGGACTTATGGAAGGACTCGCAAGAATTAGGCCTCACGCTCGTCACAGACCCGCCACTCCAACCAGAGTAGGCACAGCGCTAAACAGGGACACAACCCCAGACCTAACCTTTGCCAAGAATATTGAAAAGGCGGCGTAGCACAACACCCTGGAAGATTTGGGTAGTGACCACAGCATATCGGAGTTACACGCCAGAGAAGGGCCGAATAGACCCAAGGAATGACAGATGAAATTAGTAGACTAGGAACTATTTCGTAGAACGTGAGAGACGACATAGCAACGATCAATCGCAGACATAGAACACTGGACTAAGGAGCTCAGTGATGACGTCAAAGCTGCCACAAAAATAGCACCACCTGAATCTAACTTGGATAAATGCGACAGCAGACTTCTCCACATCTGGGACGCTAAGCAGTCGCTTCAGAATAGACTTAGCGGTCAGAAGCATAACAGAAAGTTAAGAAAGCGCATTGCGCTCCTCAACAAAAAAATAGAAGAACATGCTATGCAATTTACCAAACTACAATGCGACGAGATATGTAATTTCGTGGACGGACAATTAAGCACCGGCAAAACCTGGCACATGCTCAGGTTCCTGCTTGACCATCACATTTAACAAGAAAAATCACATGCAAACCATTAATAAGTTAATACACGCATATGAGGGCACAGAAGAAAAATTTCTCAATGAAATACAGCAGAAATACTTAACACAGGCACCCCCTTACAACTATCCTAGCTACAACACGAATACAAACGCAAAATTAGACGAGGAACTCACGGAGGCAGAAATCCGCGCGGCCCTACAAAAGTTAAACACCAAATCCGCCCCAGGCGCAGACGGTATAACCAACAAGACTCGCAGGAACTTCGATGATGAATCGGTAGCCAAACTAACAAAATACATAAATGAGTGTTGGGTAAAGGGAGAAGTGCCAGCTCAATGGAAGCAAGCGACGATAAGGTTCATTCCAAAACCTGGTAAGAAGCTTGAGATCGACAGCCTTAGACCAATCTCCCTGACATCCTGCGTCGGAAAATTAATGGAACATGTAATTTTAAACAGAGTAGATAACTTCTTAGAGGATAATAACATATACCCAGATACAATGATAGGATTTCGCAAAAACCTTTCGACACAAGATGCGATGCTCCAACTTAGGCATCAGATAATCGTTTATACAACGCGCTCTACAAGGGCCATCTTGGGCCTTGATGTTAAAAAGGCTCTCGATAATGCCAACCACGCAACAATATTGGAAAACATCGAACGAATAGGACTAGGGCAACAGAAGTATAACTACATCAAGAGCTTCCTATCAGATGGGAAAGCAGTCATCTCCGTCGGAGGGCTCACGTTGCCCGAGATCGACATAAGGGGGGCCGGCACGCCGCAATGCGCTGTCATCTCGCCGATGCTGTTTAATCTCGTCTGGATGGGACTCCCCGAAAAATTAAATCACATAGAGTCCCTGAATCACACAATCTACGTGGACGATACTACTATCTGGACCTGTGATGGCAGCGACGTATTAATAGAACAACGACTCTAGACAGCAATTAACACAGTAGAGGAACACCTCATAGGAACAGGCCTCACGTGCTCTGCAGAGAAATCTGAACTTCTCTTGTACCACCCCACACTTAGAAGAAGGCCTCCCAAAGGATACGACAGAAACAAGGCTCATGAAAAATTCAAGCCACACACCAAGAAGGGGCGGAATATCCAAATAGCCAACCAGCTCAAGGGGCTGGTTCTACTAATCGAGAACAAAGGCACAAATGGGGAAACCATAAAGAAGTTAGACACTAAGGTAACAAACACCATGATATTAATCAAATGAATTACTAACAAGCACCAGGGTATGAAGGAAGAAAGCATCATACGGCTGATACAGTCATTCCTAATCAGTCAGATCAAATACATAGCAGCCTTCTACAATTGGTTTGCAGCTGAAAAGACTAAAATTAACAACCTGATAAAAAAGCATACAAACTAGTACTAGGGATTCCCATCAGTAAGAGCACGGATCTCTTGCTAAAGTTAGGACTGCGCAACACATTGGACGAACTCATAGACACACAACAAACATCTCAGGCAGAACGACTAACCAAAACCAAAACGGGACGGCATATACTAGGCAAACTAGAAATGAATAACTACAATCTATACGGGGAAAGGAGGACGATAACGAGAGAAATTTGTGACAAACTCCTAGTACCAAATATACCCAAGAACATGCATCCAGGTTACAACGACGGCAGGCGCAAGAGTAGAGCAGAGAAAATGATCCGAAGCTTTGGGTCAGACGACAGAGCCACCTTCGTAGACGCTGCTGAATACCCGCACAGAAATAGCTACGTAGCAGTAATCGTAGATCACAGCCAAAAACCCCTTACAAGCGTATCAGTTAATACCAAACATTCCAAAGCAGCAGAGGAGGTAGCCATTGCACTAGCATTGGTCCCCACGGATACTCAGTACATCATTAGCGATTCTCAAGCGGCCATTAGAAACTATGAAAAAGGTAGGATCTCTCCTGAGGCATGACACATCATCAGAGTCAATGAAGCAAAATTCTCCAACGCAGAGAAGAACGGCAGACAATTGCTCTGGTTCCTAGCGCATACGACTCCAGGCATTCCCGCAATCAACCTCAACGAGGTAGCACACCGCGAAGCTCGAGGTCTTACTCGCCGAGCTGAGCAAAGAGTGACTTCCATCGGTCAAGAGAACGCGGAGGAGGAGATCTGGAGAGAAAAAGATAGACTAACAAGATTCAGCGATATTACGAAATTCTATCAAAATCGGAGGCGAGTATTACCACCACCTCACACTAAAATGAACAGAGCTGAGTCTGTTACTTGGAGGCGATTATAATCGGAAACTTATACGAGTCACGTGCAACTAAAAACTTTCTGCGCCGATATATACGAGAGCGATATGTGCAAGCTATGCAAGTCTCTTAGAGCCACCCTTGCGGAAATGTTGCGGAAATGTGAAATATACCAAGATAAAATGGCAGTTTCCCCGGAAAATCTACGGGTGCGGTGGTCGGCCGTGCTGCTCTGCTTAGAACTTCAAGACCAACTTTGGGCCATCCAGCGAGCCAAGGAAGCCGCACGGGAGCAGCAGCTCCCAAGATCTCCGGAGCATACCCCAGACCTAAACCCGGCGAGTAGTTCAGCCGAGCTTACTACCCCTGTGCACGTACGTGCCAGCCGACGTCTCCAGGGCTCCAGCCACAGCACGGCCTGCTACCCGAACAAACTAGAATGACGAACCAACCACCTCCTGCCACTCCTGCAGCATCGCACGTTGTCGTCAATCACATCCGGACGCCGAATCTGTTCCACGGAAGTGTTTCAGAGGATGCCGACCACTGGCTTGACCATTTTGACCGGGTTGCCAACCTCAACGACTGGAACCACGAGCGTAAGCTACGCTACGTGTACTTCATTCTTGAGGATTCCGCGAAAACGTGGTTTGAGATCCACGAGGCGACACTGACGTCATGGGAAGAATTTTGTAGACAGTTCCTCAATGCCTTCGCCAGGGCGGACAGGAAGGAGCGGGCGGAGTTAGCGTTGGAGGCAAGAATTCAAGGCCCGAATGAGCGAGTGACATGAAGACATGAATCGGCTTTTCAGACGTGCGGACCGTTCTATGACTGAAACAAAGAAGGTTCGCCATCTCATGCGCGGCGTCAAAGAGGAAATCTTTGCTGGCCTCATTCGAAATCCACCGACGACACTTGCAGAGTTCCATGATGAAGCCACTACTATGGAAAAGGCCCTTCAACAGCGGGCCAGGCAAAACAACCGCGACGCCATGATTTCAAGGGAGCTCTCTGCCGTTACCCTCGGTAACTACGTTGGCGCCTTGTGAGAACGAATCAGTGCTGTCGTCAAGGAGGAACTGCAGAAGATGCAGGCGACCACTGCCCCTGTGGGACAACTTTCCATTGCGGAAATGGTGCGCGCCGAGGTCCGACAGGCCGTCCATATTCCTGGACAGTACGAGGCACCACAGCAGGGATCGAACGCCGAAATGAGTTACGCTGAAGCAGTACGCCGTCCGCCACCCTCAAGTGCGTGCAGCATGGTACACCCCATTCAACAAATGGACGTAAGCTTCAGGCCGCCTCGCAGCCCACCGCACATCGCCGAAGCAAGGACTAGGAACAGCAACGTCTGGCGCACCACAGACTACAAGCCCCTTTGTTTTCATTGTGGCGAAGCCGGACACATCTACAGAATGTGTCCTTATCGTCATGTGGGGCTCCGTGGATTCCCGCCGAATGCACCTCGTCCACGACCTTGTGAGCGGCCACCGGAAATAGAGTTTCGTCGCGAATCGTCCCAATGTTGATCAGCGATGGCAGGAGCCCCGTTCGTCGTCTCCTGCTCGTTACAGGTCACCATCACCAAGCCAACCCTTTACTCGCGGCGCTCTGAGACGCCGCTCGCCTAGCCCGGCGGGTCGGGAAAACTGAGTTCAGCGACCTCCGGAGGTGAGGCCGCTGATGAGGACCGTACGCAAGATCCTCCACTACGACGACAACGACGAAAACAGAACGACGCAGACGTACAGACGGAGTCAAACACCTTACGAGAGGTAGTAACGTCGAACATTCCCGTCACCATAGACGACGAAGAAATAACGGCGTTAATCGACACTGGAGCGGACACATCAGTTATGAGCATGGACCTTGCCTGCAAGATGAAGAAAGTTTCTACCGAGTGGACTGGGTCGCAGATTCGCACTGCAGGAGGCCATCTGCTAACCTCGGTAGGAAGATGCACAGCGCGAGTGAGCATTCGTGGGTTTACGTACCTCGGAGATATTGTTATCCTCCCAAGCTGTTCGAGGGACCTAATTCTGGGAATGGACTTTCTGCAGGCTAATGGAGCTGTAATTAACTTACAAAAGTCGCGGGTAACGTTTTCGACGGCGCAGGCCTTAGCAGGGAGCAGCACTGACGACACGTATGTCAACGCCTTGAGGATTGTTGACGAGACATCACGGTGCCGCCAAGGAGCAGCGGATTGACCCTCGTCACCTGCGACGCATTCGACGGCTATGAGGGTATTGCCGAGGCAAATATCCCGCTGCTGCTCGAAAGACACATCTGCATCGCCTGGGGCCTTGTTCGAATATAGCATAAGTGATCGCAAGTTTCGTTGACAAACTTCAGCCATGAGTATCAGCACATCCCTCAAGGTACAGCTGTGGCATTCCTGAACGACATTGAAGACTTCTCAGACATCGGCACATTACAAGTTATTTCACCGCATGCAACAACTCACGCCAGCCTGAACACCCGCGTCCACATTAATGCTGACTTAGCAGATGTACAGAAGGATCAGCTGCTGGGCCTACTGACAGAATTCTCCGGCTGTTTTTCCACAGAATCCAAAGTCCAACGCACTTCCGTTACGCAACACCGGATCGTTACAGAGGAGTCAGCGCGGCCTGTTCGTCAGCATCCGTATCGCGTGTCACCTATGGAGCGGGAGGCGATTAAGCGTCAAGTTCAAGAAATGCTAAATGTTGACGTCATCCAGCCGTCGACAAGTCCGTGGGCATCGCCTGTCGTACTAGTAAAAAAGAAAGACAACCCACTCCGCTTCTGCGTTGACTACAGACGGCTTAACCGAGTCACCAAACGCGACGTTTATCCACTGCCACGGATCGATGACGCTGTGGACCGTCTGCGTCATGTTCGGTTCTTTACTTCGTTAGACCTAAAGTCAGGCCTCTGGCAAATCGAAGTGGGCGAGCATGACCGTGAAAAAACCACCTTCCTGACTCCCGATGGGCTGTACGAATTTAAAGTGCTGCCTTTCGGTCTCTGTTCCGCTCCTGCTACGTTTCAACGAATGATGGACACTGTACTCTTTGGACTAAAGTGGCAGACGTGTCTAGTGTACCTAGACGACGTTGTTGTCTTTTCCAGCACGTTCGATGAACATCTCGCCCGGCTACAAAGTGTCCTTACCGCAATACGCAAGGCCAACCTCACCATCAAGCCTGAAAAATGTTAGCTTCCAGGAACTCAAGTTTCTAGGCCACGTGGTCAGCTCCCAAGGAGTACGACCAGACCCAGAAAAACTCGCTGCCGTTGCCGAGTTTCCTCGTCCTAAAGACAAAAAAGCTGTTCAGCGGTTCCTGGGCCTATGCGCTTACTACCGTCGTTTCGTTTGAAGGCTTCTCAAGGATTGCTGAACCGCTCACGAGACTGACGCGACAAGATGTGCCCTTTGCGTGGACGGAATACCAAGAGCAGGCCTTCACCGAATTGCGTAAACGCCTTCAATCCGCTCCAGTGCTGGCGCATTTTGATGACACCGCGGCAACTGAACACATCGACGCCAGCAACGTAGGACTCGGGGCCATTTTGTTTCAATGGCAAGATGGCGCAGAACGTGTAATTGCGTATGCGAGTCGTAGTCTGACAAAAGCAGAAGCTAATTATTCAACGACCGAAAAACAATGCTTAGCAGTCGTGTGGGCGATCAGCAAGTTCCGACCCTACTTTATGGCCGGCCATTTCGAGCGATCAGTGATCACCACTCGCTCTGCTGGCTTGCCAATCTACGAGACCCGTCAGGTCGCCTCGCTCGTTGGAGCCTCCGCCTCCAGGAATACGACATAACTGTTGTCTACAGATCCGTCCATAAGCATAGCGACGCTGACTGCTTGTCACGTTCTCTATTCCCTTGACATCCTCCGACTTGGAGCTAGACTTGCCGTTTCTTGGTGTCGTCGACGTGGTGCGCGTGGCTGACTATCAACGTGCAGACTCTGAGCTGCTTCCAGTCATCCGATATCTCGAGGGAGCTGACGTTGTTGTCCCACACCCACTTTCACGAGGATTGACGTCGTACTGCCTGCGAAACAATGTCCTGTACAAGAAAAATTTCGAGAACAGCCAGGAAACGTTCCTTCTCGTCGTCCCGACGGCACTGCGCGAGGAAGTTTTACAGCCGTGTCACGACAATTCCTGTGCCGGCCACTTAGGCTTCGCGAGGACATTAGCGCGCATACGGCAAAAATACTATTGGCCACACCTATTTTCGTCGGTTCAGCGCTATGTGCGAACGTGCCGTGACTGTCAGAGGCGTAAAGTTCCACCCGTCAAGCCTGCCGGCCTCCTTCAGCCTTTGGATCCGCCTCCGGCGCCGTTCCAGCAAGTGGGAATGGACCTTCTTGGGCCGTTCCCCACGTCATCCTTGCAAAATAAGTGGATAATCGTGGCAACTGACTATTTAACTCGCTATGTGGAGACGAAAGCTGTGCCACGGGGAACTGCTGCTGCTGTCGCCAGCTTCTTCGTCCACAACATCGTGCTTCGTCACGGTGCACCCGCTGTACTCATTACTGACGGCGGTGCAGCGTTTACAGCGGAGTTATTGCAACAAGTCGTCACACTGACGCACACCGACCACCGAAAGACCACAGCCTATCATCCCTAAACTAACGGCTTAACAGAGCGCCTAAACAGAACATTAGCCGACATGCTCTCCATGTACAGTCGCGCACAGAATAAAATGGACCACGGGATCTCCGAAAACGTTCAATTCCCGAGCAGCCTGTAGCAGTAACCAGTAAAACTGCCCACGACAACGTTGTTAGCATATTCTAGTCGAGGTCCAAAATGCAAATACCAGATTGCGTTGTGAGGTTGCGGAGATATTCAGCTTTTTCTTAGATTTCATGGTGCGTAATATTCTGTCCGCGACTGTACATTGATGTGGAGCACTAAACATGGGATGAAATTTTGCCATACGTCACGTTTGCTTACAATACCGCTGTGCAGGCGACCACCGAGTTTACACCATTCGAGCTTGTTTACGGACGTCGCGTTACAACCCCCTTAGACGCCATGCTCCCGGTAGACCACGGAGCCACAAGGAATGACACCACTGAAGATTTCGTCGAGAAAACCGAGGAAGCTCGCCAGCTTGCTCGGAATCGCAACCGCACCCAGCAGAATACCGACGCGTACCGTTACAACCACACCCCACGGTATGTCCAGTACTTACCAGGCGTGGATACCTTACCAGGCGTGGACACCATGGTGTCGGATAGGTGTGGACACCTATCCGACACCGTGGGCTCTCAGAGAAATTGTTGCGCCGCTATTTCGGCCCCTTTGAAGTTGTACGCCGCCTCAGTGATGTGAACTACGAGGTGGTGCCTCAAAGCTCTGATCCTGGTTCGAACCGACGCCGTCCCCGTGCTGAAGTCGTCCACGTAGTACGGATGAAGCCGCACTACGCACGCGAGGGATAAGCAACCCTCACAAACCGCTTCAGCATTGTGTACATTCCTGTATGTTTTTTTTTTGTCTTTTCACGTTGGCACTCTTGCCCATGGTGCGCGCCCGCTGCCCTTGAAGCGACCGGGCCGGTCGCTTTTGAGAGGGAAGCAATGACGCTAAATAAGTTTGCACGTGATGACACGGGACCCTTAAGGCGAGAACGACGAAGTTCGTGGTTGCGTGCGCGCTCTCCGAGGACCAGCCCTCGCAAAAGGCAGACGCTTTTATGCGTTGCATATTGCAATCAGTCAGTTCAGCCCTTGGGCGCGGCCGGGCAGCCACCATTGACTTTTAGCGCAACCACGTGAAGCGACGTCACGACAGCCGGAGGAAAAGCTGGGCCCCAACTCGCGCGGTCGCGCGCGGCCGCAGCCACCACCTGACTCCCGCTCCTCCCGCTAGGGGCGCTGCACCGGCGCGTGACGTCACGGACCACGCAATATGCAACGCGCGCAATATGCAACGCGTTCTTGGCTTAACCAAGCTAAGCCTGGCCATTTTTTTGCCAATCTGTCGGTGGTAAACTGTTTTAGTTGTAATAGCTGGGTGACAATATTAGTGTATTAGTGAATGGTTGGTAGTGATGGGCAGACATGCATAAGCTAGCTAAATAAGCAAGCAAAACCGAAGTAGCCGTCGAGCCAAAGAATGCTTACGCATTAGTAGACAATTATCAGAATTTCTGTAGATTTTTGTTAGGGGGGTGGGTTTTAGCTACAGGTGGCTTTCTCCAGGTGTTCGGGAGTGGTAATTGCTCCGCCTAAGCGTTTCTGCAGTGTCAATGGGGTAGGCTTTACCGCATGTATTCCTCCAAACTAGTATCTCTAGGAATGCAAGAAGAAGGGACGAAGCTTCTATGAGGGCTATAGCTGACTTTTCTAGGAACACAATTTGTTGCAGGCATACATGCGGAAGATCCTTTTGCATTTTCCCAACAAGAGAATCGCATAACAATGCTTTTGTATGTGCAGATCCTGTCCTTATTTATTTATATATTTATTTATTCATAAGTACTGCAACTCCAACTTGGGGTTTTAGGAAAGTGGAGTTACGTTTGTTGGGTTTTGCGAATTGGCAAACAAGTGTAACAACAAGAAAAAATACGCGGAAGGAAAGTGCATATTTTGGCAATGTAACACAATACTTCACTGGAACCAAACATATAATAAGCATAGCATGATATGCGAGACAAATCACTGCTGGAGGTATAAAGCAAAAAGTTTTATGGATGGTTGTGAAACGACTTCATTAGTAAGTATATTCCACTGAGGTATTGTCCTAGGAAAAAAACTAATGTTTAAAGTGTTATTCCGGATGGAGTAAGGAGTGATTATCAAGGCGTGTCACTGCCTTGTGGCCTATCCTGTAGAGAAAGAAAGTATGTGCGATATGTCTACCTTATAATAACCTTTAACTAACTGAAACAAAAATTCAAATCTCAAAACACAATTTCATTGTATTAGCGTTGGTAGGTTCACGTTTGATAATAAAGATGTGATTGAAGTTCGCCCAAAGCGGTTGTAAATAAATCTTACCACTCTCTTTTGTATTTTTTCAATTTGGTTAAGATGTTTCTGAGTGTAAGGGTACCAAATTATAGGTGCTTAACCTTAAGTCGCTTGAACCATTGCCTTAGACGCCATAAAGCGAACAGCAGCAGTAGAAAGTTTAAGAGCTCTTTTTAAATAGAAGAAGTAAATTATACGAGCTCACTACTATATTTGCGTGTTTCGTCCAGCTAAGGTAACTTGAAATCTAATGACCAAGATACTTGTAGTGTTGCACTTCCAACAGAAAAACATTACAAGCTGAATATGTGAAATGAAGAAGGTTATATTTATAGGAAATTTTCATGAAACAGTCCGTTCAATATTAACATATATTTGCCATTTATCGCGCCAACGAATAACCCTTTGGAGTGCCTCGTTCAAAAGAATGTGATGCAGCTGGCTTTTGATTTCCGAGTAAAAGATGCAGTCGTCTGCGTATAACTTAACCTTTACAGGTATGTCATGTATTATATAATTTATAAATAACGTATACAAAACAGGCGCGAGCACACAGCCCTGAGGGACACCAAATTCAACTGTTACTGTTTGAGAACAGTGTTCATTGAAGGAAACTGATTGTTTTCAATTTCTAAAATAAGCAGAAATCCAATTTACAAGCTGAGAGTTTTTAAACATATGTAGTTAAAAGCGTACTTTATTGTGAGAGACTTTGTCAAAAGCTTTAGCGAAATACATAAAAATTGCAATAATTTGTTTTCTGGAATTTACAAGTCGATCAATACCATGTACAGTCGTCACTGAATGGAAGTAGAAAACCCTTTCCTGAATCCATGATGAGAACTTAAGAAAATGATATACTTCTCTAAAAATTTCTAAATATGCTGATGTATTCTATCTTCAATAATTTTACAAGAAGTGGAAATTAAAGAGATTGGGCGATAACTAGTAACGCAATGTTTGCTTCCACTCTTGTGAAGGGGCTTGACTGTGGCAGTTACCCAGTCATCTGGAACTTGCTCAAAGATTTAGAGAATAGAATTGTCACATACTTCGAAACCCACTCTGCATAATGGTCTAGGAATTCATTCTGATTTCCACCTGGCCCAGAAGGTTTCTTTACATCAAGTTCCAGATGTAAATTTAAAGTCCCTGCTTACTAATTGTAATATCAGTAATAGGTAGACAGGATACATCAAAACTTTCAAGGACTCCGTTATGCTTAGTGAAGACAGATGTAAAATGATTATTGAAAGCATTAGAAATAACAAAATAGTCGCTAGCTTCTATACCGTTCATTTCGAAAACATCACTGATCACAGTATTTGGGGAAGCAAGCCTCCAGAACCTCTCAGGAGACGACGATATGAAGTTGGGAAGCTCCTCTCCGCAATAGCTTTCCTTGTCAGCCGGCATATTTGCCTTGACTTCAGAAGAATGTTCAGTTATTCGCTTCTAGAGGGCACCTACGTTCTTGAAATCGTCCTTTTCTTTATTTTTTAACCGTTTTCCTCGTCTTTGCAAATGCCACGTCTCCCCAGAAATCCAGGGGTTCTTTTCTTTTGATTTATTTGCAATCCGTGGAAGAAATCGTTCATTGCACTCTTTTGTAGGGTCCTTAAAATGATTCCATAAGGATTGAATATCAGCAGTACTACTCGAAAAAGAATCATATCGAAATGAAAGCAACTACAATAATGAAGTATCATCTGCACGTTAAAACATGGGGGTAGCGACCCTCTTGCAATGCTTACATAGAATATCTTTTCGCCCACTTTCATTTCCCTTTTCCCCTTCATTATTTTCGACATTTCAATTTCAACTGCAACTAATTTCCTCGATGCTTTCCTTGGCTTCATTGTCTGTTATCTCTATATTCGTTACCAACAAAATCGAGCCCCTCGGTTCTCCTTCTTCTCTCGTTTATACATAGCGATGCTCTCGAATTTGGCAGCCTCGATGTCATTAGCTAGCATGCGAGGGTTTATTAGCCACGTGCCGACTCTCCTAAGATCACGTGCTACGTGACGCCATCGGGCAAAAAAGAGGATGCTCCACCTCCGCACACATTGGCTGAGTGGCGCGGGCTAGCACACCTAGGGCTAGATCTAGTAGAACATAAATACCCAAGTTAGTGGACGGATCGATATCCGCCGCCGTAGCACAATTGGTAGTGCAACGTACGCGTAATGAGGAGGTTGTGGGTTTCGCTACCACTGGCAACAATTTATCTTTTCGTCCACTTTCATTTTCCTTTTCTTCAGTTTTTTTCAAATTTCAACTACAGCTAATTTTCCCGATGCTTTCTTTGCCTTCATTATCTATTAGCTTTATATTCATCATTATAGAAAGAGATCCAGAACTTGAGTTTCTCTGAATTCTGGCAGAATTCATCGACAGTTTCTAATAGGAGAAAAAAAATGCAATTCCGATCATTTTTTCAACAATTTTTTCATTTGACTGTTGCAAAGAGAAAACGGACAAATAATATGCGGAAAACAAAATCTCCGGCCCAAATAATTTGATCTTCAGGCTTTACATCGGCAACAAGATAGTTGCTTAAGTCATCAAGAATATCAGTGGAAGTGCTGGGTGGCCGATAAATAGCCCCGATGAGATACCTAGTCTTTCTGGAATACGCTCTGTAAAATATACCTTATGTATGTGTGGCATTTTAAAAATTTGTACCGATTGTGTAAAAATAATCGCGACTTCCCCACCTTTACTGCCACGGTCATTTCTAACACGCGGTGGCCCTGTCGAACAAATTCACTGTAATCAATTGTATCGTGCAATCAAGTTTCTATACGGACAGTAATATGAGGATTATGGGCTAACAAGATTCGTTCCAATTTGCTGTTTTAGTGATCACACTCAGTTTGCATTAAAAATTTTAAGTGATTGAGGGTTACACTTCTTTCGTCATTTTTCATTCTTCTGTAGTTTAACAGGTGCATTTTTCGTTTCATCCCAACCAAACAAGTTGCCGTCCACTCTCAGTCGATTGTAGATAAGTTTTACTTTAGCACCATTCTCCCTCTCTTTTTCACAAATTTTTGCAATGTCCGTGCGTGTTTCACTAACCCTGAATGAAAAATCTTCCGATATAGACAACGCAGATCCCTTTAACTATTACGAAACCTTTAATATAGACATCTTCTCCTGATAATCAAGGCGCTTAAGGATAACGGGTCTGTTTTAGTTTTCGGTTGCATAGCCAAGCCTGTGGCATCTTTCAACAGCGGTCGTTCTTATACCTAGTTTATTTTCAAGAATTAGCTTGATACTTTTTGGGAGCATCCGAGGAATTTCCTTCTTTGGCCCTTTCAGGCCACAAACAATCGAGTTATTTCTACGGCTATGATTTCTGAAATCATCTACGTTTTCCTCGAGGGATGCTAATTTGGATTGTGTTTGAGTTTTCACCTTCTCTATTTCTTTCACTTATTTAGGCAGTAGGACTAATTTATTCATGTGATGCTCAATGGCATTAACACGTTCGATTAACGTGCCGAATTTCTCTACGATGTCTCTTAGATTAGCCTGTATGTCTTCAATAGTTGCTTTCGTTGTTTTTTGGACAGCGAGTAAGTCAGATAGTATTTCTTTCTCCGTAAGAGCACCAGTATTAGCTTCAACGTCACCGCAAGTCAACAGATAAACGGGGATGGGTGCGACACAAGCAATAAGAAGCTTAAGACATAGTGGGCAAGGCAGGAGCAGCCAGAAACGGTTATTGTTGTGTCTCATGTCAGTGGGTGACCAGGCAAGGGATCAAACAGGAAAACGGTGTTTATTGCCCGAAGCTTACGGGCTCCTGGTTACATCTAGAATCAACGGTTCACGCACATAGCAAGACATTATAAGTACTTGTGCGCACATGCGCACTAACAGCAGTCTGCTTATCAGGCGCGCTATCGCCGACACAACACTTCCTCCGCTTTTATTATGAAACTAGCAAAGTTCACGTTCCTGCTTGGAACCTATCAGGTGGTCGACGATTTCTAATTGGGTAGCGTCGATCCTCGTCACCCCGTGCAGTGTCAGCCTGCGACGTCGGTGGTGAGAGAGAAACACTAGCTGGTGGTACTGAAAAGGCTTGTCCCGATCCGCGGTCGCTGTGTGGCCCCACGGCGAACCCATCGCCTTCAACGGAGTTTTCCGCAGCTGGTCCCCATCCGAGGTCGCTGTGTGGCCCCACGGAGAACTCATCGTCTTGAACGACGTTTTCCGCAGGCACTGTCGTGCTTTGAAGCAACTGGTTCTTGTGACGCCGCCACTCCAAGCATCCAGAAGGGGTTGATACACGAACCTTGAAAGACACTGGTCCAGTCTGGGCCATTACTACTGCTGGCATCCATTTTGGCTGTCCCCTGTAATTGCGTGCGAGAACATGATCACCAAGAGTGACTTCGCGCACTCGACATTGTCGGTTCACCGTCTGTTTGAACTGTTCGTAAGCCACCCTCTCCCCCACCACAGGTTTGAGCACGTCAAGGCGCGTACGCAAACGTCGACCCAACAACAAGTTGGCCGGCGCCTCGTGCGTTGTAGCGTGAGGAGTGTTCCGATAGGCGAGCAGAAACTTGTTTAACTTTACCTTCAGTGGTTGGTGCGTGTCATCCTTTCGCAGCGCATTCTTCAGAGTTTGCACGAAACGTTCCGCGAGCCCATTTGCGCTAGGATTGTAGGGTGCTGTTTGCACGTGTCGGCAGCCCATCTCTCGGACGAACTGTTTGAAGTCCTGTGACGTGAATTGTGGCCCGTTATCCGACACAATTGTCTCGGGGAAACCGAAACGTGCAAAAACATCTCTTAAACACTGAATTGTGGCCTCTGTAGTAGTCGACGGCATCACAAAAACTTCCGGCCACTTGGAGTGGGCATCGACCACTATGAGAAACATGGATTGTTGAAAGGGTCCTGCAAAATCAATGTGTATGCGTTGCCACGGCGCTGTGGGCCAGGACCACGGATGCAGTGGTGCTTTGCCAGGGGCGCTGCGTTGTTCTTGGCACTTTGCACATGATTGAACCATACGCTCAAGATCCGCTTCGATACACGGCCACCAGACATAACTTCGCGCGAGCGCCTTGCTGCGAACTATACCTGGGTGACCTTCGTGTAGCTCTTCCAAAACTGCACTCTGTAGTTTTGCGGGGATGACTACTCGTGTTCCGAGCAATATGCATCCTTGATGCAAAGTTAATTCATTGCGCCTGGTGACGTAATGTTTCAGCCTGTCTTCACTGACGGATCTTGGCCAACCTGTACTTATGAATTCTTTTACTTGTACCAGCTCGTTGTCGCGTTGCGTGGCACGCGCGATTTCTTTACTCGACACTGGCAGGGAGGCCAGTCGCAATGTATAAAAAGTTTCTTCGCTTTCTTGCGTCTCGTCCTTGACATAGGGAAGCGGCAACCGGGAGCAAAAATCAGCTTCGGCGTTATCGGCTGACTTCTTAAAGAGAAGGTTGTAGCTGTACGCCGATAACGTCACTGCCCAACGCTGTAATCGCGCAGCTGCAATAGGCGGGATCCCAGTTGTTGGTCCCAAAATTTGCTGTAACGGCTTATGGTCCGTGATTAGAGTGAATGATCGACCATAAATGTAGTAGTGAAACTTCTTTATGCCAAAAATTATGGCCAATGCCTCTTTTTCAAGCTGGCTGTATTTCTTCTCCGACTCGGACAACGTGCGCGATGCGAAAGCAACCGGTCGAGACCTACCGTCCTCGAAAACGTGGGAAAGTACGGCACCTACTCCGTACTGCGATGCGTCACAGGCCAGCTTCAATGGTCTATCCGGGTCGTAATGGGCCAGCACCTGTGGTGATGATAACATTGTTTTGATTTGCTCGAACGCTGCGCGGCAGCGGTCGTCCCAGCACCACGAAGTGTCCTTCTGCAAAAGCCGGTACAAGGGGTTAGCGACAGTTGACAAATTAGGTACGAACTTCCCGTAATAGTTGACGACACCTAGGAAGGACTGCAGTTGCTGCTTTGTTGTCGGTGCAGCAGCCTTAATAACTGCCTCAATTTTGTCCGGTGACGCAGCGATTCCTTCCGCACTTATTTTGTGCCCCAGGTAGCAGAGCTCGTTTTGAAAAAACGCACATTTTTCTTTCTTCACCCTGACACCTCGCTCTGACAGACGTTTCAGGAGAGCTTCTAGGTTTATCAAATGTTCTTCAGCGGTTTTTCCCGTGACTAGAATGTCATCGAGATAACAACACACTCCGCTCAGGCCCTTCAGCATCGTGTCCATTATTTTCTGAAAAATACCTGGCGCTGACGCAATTCCGAAAGGTAGCCTGTTAACTGTAAACAGACCTTTCTGCGTGTTTAATGTCAAGTACTTCTTTGACTCTTCCGCCATGAATACCTGCTGGTATGCCCTGTTCAGATCGATCTTCGTAAAATGTAGCCCCCCGGCCAGCGCTGCCAGTAGATCATCTATCTTAGGCAGCGGGTAGTGTGTGATGTCAAGTGAGGGGTTTATCGTCGTCTTATAATCCCCACATAGGCGTATGCTGCCATCTTTCTTTATCACGGGCACTGCGGGCGTGGCATACTCCGCTGTATTCACTGGCGTGAGAATTCCTAGTTCAACCAATTTTGCTATCTCGGCTTCTACAGCTGACTGCAATGCGAACGGCACATTCCTTGCTTTTAGGAACTTCGGCCGGTGGTCTGGTTTGAAAAACAGCTCGGCCCGTTCGTCTGTGATAGCACCTAGCTCATCCTTGAACAGAGTTTCGTACTTGGCTAGCAAGGAATCGAGCCTTTCCTTCGTTCGAGAAGACGAGTCAAACACTGACCTTGAGATGTAGTTCAGACCCCAAATGCTGTCCCAGTCTAGACTTAGTGTGTGTAGCCATTCTCGTCCTAGCAGTGGTGGTCCTGCTTGGTCGACGAGGTAGAGCGGCAGCTGCGCCGTCCGTCCACTATGCTGCACGTTGACAACCGCGACGCCACAAGGTCGGACGAGTGCTCCGGTATAGGTGCGTAGGGTGACGTCAGTTGATCGGTAGCTGGTAGAAGGAAGCCGCTTCTTGAACTGCTTGAAAGGCATGATTGACACTGCAGCTCCCGTGTCGAGTTCCATTTCTACCGGTGCATCATTTATGTTTAGTTTAACAAAAATGGGAGCGCGGCTGGCAGCCCCTTGTTTGGAAATGCTGATAGTCGGCTCCTGTGTCACAACTTTTAGCGTTTTCAGGCTCCGTTTTTTCTTATACCCGTCATGACATTGCCTGTTGCTGCTCCGACAGGCTCTTTGAATGTGTCCTTTCTTCGAACACTTAAAACAGGTATCGTTAATGTGAGGGCATACTGCATGAGTGTGGCTCGGGGAACCACAGCGGTAACAAACTAGTAGCGGCTTACCAGCTCTCGTTTGCACCTCGTACAGATCAGCATGTGCCTCTCTACTATCGTCTTCAACTTTGTGCAGCTGTGTGGCCAATGATTCCACGACTCGAGTCTCGGCGACATTCTTCCGGGCTGCTTCCATGGCCAGAGCGCGGTCCACTGCTCTCGAGAACGTCAACGTGTCGCCCTCGGTAAAAAGTACTCGCTGCACGTCCTCACAGAGCAGTCCGCACACGAAACGATCCCGCAGCGCTTCGTCTAAACTGGCTCCAAACTGGCAGGTCTGAGACAACTTGCGAAGTTCGGCAACATATTCCGGCAGGGGCTCACCTTCATGCTGTGCTCTGCGGTAAAACTTGGCTCGTTCGCCGATTACGGACGGCACTGGGGCCAGGTGGGCGTCCAAGATGCTCTTCAGCTGTTCGAAACTTTTAGTCGACGGCAGGTCAGGCGCCGTCAACGACTTCAGCAGCCCATACGTTCGCGGGCCGATGATGCTGAGGAATGCGTGCACCTTGTCGCTGTCAGGAACCTTGTTGACAATCAGAAAAGATGTCAACCTCTCCTTGTATGCCGTCCAGTCACTTGCGGTAACATCAAATGACTCCATCTGGCCAAGCTGTCCAGTCGACTGCATTGTCGCTTCTTTGTTATCCATGCACAGACAGCCGCAAAATCAGCATTCTTCAAAGTCCAACTTGGAACAGAGGCTGACTTTGAAAAGACTTGCCTTCTTCACCAAACTGACAGCGGCCTTCGATCCCATCCTCGTCGCCAGTGTTGTGTCTCATGTCAGTGGGTGACCAGGCAAGGGATCAAACAGGAAAACGGTGTTTATTGCCCGAAGCTTACGGGCTCCTGGTTACATCTAGAATCAACGGTTCACGCACATAGCAAGACATTATAAGTACTTGTGCGCACATGCGCACTAACAGCAGTCTGCTTATCAGGCGCGCTATCGCCGACACAACAGTTATCATCACGCTAACATGGAGCACGAACGTACCTACTAACCGATATCGCAAGGCAAAGCGGGTTACCGAGCAGGCCGCTTCCTCTGCTGCTGCCATGCCCACTGTCGTGAATCGGTACACAAGGTAGATCTAAAGGCTGCAAATTGATCGCGGGAACCGACATGACTCGATGATAGTCCCACGCTGACGTTACGGTGAAAGGGGTCCTGTCTTCATTCTATATTGAAGCGATGCTCCCTCGGACAAAGTCGCTTAGTCACGCAAGGCGCATGTGGTGGAGCCTTGCTTTAAAAGGATGAAAGAGCACTACGCATACAAGATCACCTGCTTTTTAATTGCCAGTAATAGCTGTGTGGGAGGGAATCCACTGAAACTTCAGCGAGAAGCCTTCGTTGCTGAGTTCGTTCACCAGGGCTTGTGACTTGCGCGGGAGCTTGGTGGACGGTAGACAGCGACAGAGTTGTTGCAATGCATGCTTCGAGTCTCTAAGAAGTGTTACATTCTGTGCAGGGCAAAGTCTCGAGTTTGTGTAGAGCAGCAGCTATTTCCGCGCCTCTCCACAACTGTCGACGAGGCCAGAGAGTCCAGACGGCCACACCATGCAAATACAGAGACCATGTAAATCTCAGAGAGGGAATACAGAACATCTTCTTTAAGGCTAAGCGTTCTGTAATATACATCAATTAAATTTACATATCCATAATCTCTTTCTCATGGTTTTCTTGATACTTATTTGTTTACAAGTGAACTGTTGTGACTTGTATGTGTAGAATGTGTCTGCCCCAAATCTTAATTGCCAAAGTCTTGTTTATTCATGTAAAAGGGGGCGAGAGCCCATCAGGCATTCCTCTCCTATTGTCTCAGCTACCTCCTACACCTTCTCTTCAGAAAAAGAAAACATTTTGTTGTGTTATCACAGACGCGTTGTGGCTTTCACTCATGTGGCGTCGGTTTGTTGTACTATCAGGGATGTGTTCTTAGGTCTGTTACGTGGTTCGTCGCTGCGCAGTCGTGTGCGCGCGTGTCATGTGTCTGCAGGCGTTCTGCTTGCTGGAACACCTATATAAGCGAGCACCCGGCACGGCTGTGCCCGTGGTTCATCCTTTCCGTTACGGCCTAGCTGGCCGAATAAACAATTTGATTCCGTTGCTCTGGCTTTGGCATTGCCCGCCGCGGCCACAGCGCCTATAATACCTTTTCCTGAATATCGCTAACGGAAACCCCCCCTGATATATTATAGTCGAAACGTCGTGCACTCAAAACTGGTTCAAAAGCATAAATCTCTCCAAGCGCTACTGTTCCGTTGGCTTCGCGGCCCTTGCTCAGCGACAGCAACAAAAGCTAGAGAGAGAGAAAAGCAGGGAGGTTAACCAGACGCACGTCCGGTTTTCTACCCTGCACTAATTTAAAAATTACGGGTTTTGGGGTGCAATACCATGATAATATTATGAGACACGCCGTAGTGCGGGACTCTAGAAATTTGGACCACCTATAAGGTTATTTAACGTGCGCCTAAATCTAAGTACGTGGGTGTTTTCGCCCCCATAGAAATGCGGCCAACGTGGCCGCGATTCGATCCCGCGACCTTCTGTTTAGCAGCCCAACACCATAGCCAGTAAGCAACCACGGCGGGTACCGTGCAGTGAGGGGAAGGGGTTTAGAGATGAAAAAAGATAGATAGAAGACAGAGAGCACGGTGTAGAGCTCATTTGAAGGTTCGCACCGAGTCTACGCGCGGTCGCGAAGACCTGTCGACTTGAGGTACTGCTACAGCGTTTTCGTGGCATTATGTGCCATCGACGTGTACGGCCATGGTCCAAGGATCTTTATTTCCGAAAGTATTCTAGAGTTCACTGCTGCCCGGGGAGCTTCACGCTCGACGTCGTATTGGGGACAGATACATAGGATGTGTTCAATCGTTTCTGTTGTTCCACAAGAGTCGCACATGGGTGTATCCCCCATTCCAATGCGGAAGGAGTAGGCCTTCGTAAATGCCACCCCGAACCAGAGGCGGCACAAAACTGTCGCCTTAGAGCGGGAAATTTTTGATTGCAAGTAAAACTCTTGCTTGGGCTAGTTGGTTCATGCTTGAATTAGTAAAGGCAAGGCGCTGCACTTGTTGCTTTAGGAATACATAAAGTCTAGGAAGGTGACACTTCGGGATGTTCGAGGAAGACCAGTATTTCTGTGTCGTAGCTTTAGCCACGATATGCAGTTTTCTTGCAACGTTGGTGCTGAACAACCGAATCGCAACTGGTCGGGTTTTCAGATGCACAGACTCGGTGGCTTCGTCGGCGAGCTCATTGCCAGCAAGGCCGGTACGGTGCAAGTAGCGACTGGAATATAATTTCATGCCCTGTGGCGATAGCTTCGTGGTGGCCTTCTCTTATTCTATATGCCAGCTGTCCATGAGGGCTGTGATATATGGCAAAATAAGGCTGGTGACGCACAATGACAACCGGCACCTCCACCTCTCCAATGAAATTGATTTGTTCACGCCTGAAATATTGTTGGCAGCGGAGGGATATTCGTCATGCATCATGTTCTTAAATACTTCATGCAGCATGTTTTTCAAGTATTCGGAAACGTTTGTTCTCTGGTACCCGAAGGGCACGCGCGTCTTCCATTCGGGCGTGTTTTGCGCATACATTAAAGCAACTGCACCAGTGGTACCAGTGGTAGCGAGAGGAGCTCTTTACCAGTTCTGTGGGACGCCTATTCCCTATACATTCTCAGCCGTCGCCCCGAAATGGCAACCACATGGTCGGGGTTTCTTTTCCCTGTTGACAATGGCTCTGAAATCTCGCCCTTTGGCCGTCACAGCATGCCTGTCAACAATATGTGCCGTGCCATGAAACTATCAAGGTCGGCTACGTCAAAATTGTTTTTGCGCAATCAACCACGACAAGAAAGAAAGCGTACAACATTGCGAAATCCTGAGTAACTTTAGAAATAAATCTCGAAAGAACCGAATGCGGCTCCTCCCTTTCGGGCTGTGTTGACAGCATGCATGTTACACGCACCACCAGTCAGTGAAATGAATGTCTGCAATCCCACGAAGCAAATATATACATCGAATCAATATTTGTGCGCGGCATATGGGAGCCCCGCGTTGTTCCGACTTGGGCGACCAAGTCGCCTGCCGCACAACGCCTCCCCTCCGGGGGCGTGGGCGAGCTCGCGAATCCATTTCTAGACAAGAAGTGCAGCGCACCGGAGCCACGCTGACTCGAGACTGTCGTCTCTGACCCGACAGTTTTCATCTCGTGGCCAGAGAATTGGGTCGAACAAAATAGTCGCCACGAAAAGCTGCCCCTCAGTACCGAAACGGGCTAGACATCGAAAGAAAAAACATGATACGACGAAACTGTCAATGTATTTCCTGCACGCTGACTTATCAGGCCGGTGTTTGCGAGTAAAAGTGGAGAGAAAGAAGGGAGGGCCGTGTCTCGTAACGATTCTCTTGCTGATCAATTCTTCTGCTGCGGTTGCACTGGCCGCCGAGCAATAAAGCTCCTCACGTTAGAATGGATATCGCTGCTGTACGCCTCACCTTATGCCGGGATCGAATAAGCCGGCTATGTCTTTTGAAAGAATTCATCGCTATTGACTGAAGCTTTTCAATGACTGCTACATTCTTTTCGTCGCTACATCTGTTCAGGAGTCAATAGCTTCGGCACCACCATGGCGGAAACCTTGTTGTTTCCAAATTTTCAATAAAAATTTGACAAACATACAAATTTCCCAGGGCAATTGAGTGCTTATGATTTAAGTCTAACACTCATTCGGTGGCCACTGGGGGTAGGCGAATAAGTTTAGAATACGAATCGAATACTACGCACTAACCATTCATATTCGTATTCGAAAAACAAGTACTCGGTATTTTCGAATAGTCGAAAGTAACCAATTATTTTGTTACAGCTGAGTGTTAGAGCCTGGTTACTGTTCTCCGTCTGCTAAACAAAGTATCACAGCTTATCAGAAGGGAGACAACTACAAGAGTTTGCGAAGCCGTACAGAAGCTAAATGTGTAATGCAAGCTTCTCAGTATGTTTCGTTCGGAAGCCTACAAGCAATATGGAATTTTTGCTTCTAATCTGTCATTTAGTATTTTTTGTGGCCTATTCATCTAGCTCTTCTATCTTTTACGCTATCATCTGTGATGTCTTCCTTGAAGCGGTCCCTTTTACATGTATCTGCGGCACACAAGTCCTTCAGTAGCTTCCTTTCTGCTTTCCACACAACTTCTGATATATTTTTTTTTCAGCAAACACTTATTTAGCGTCTTTGAAAGGCTAAATATACAGCGGCCATTCATTCTTGGAAAGCTTGTTTGCAATCAACTAAGCTCTAATGTTCCTGCGGCGCTTTCGTGCAATAACTTAAATTATAATTATTGAGCATGTGTTATAAATTTATACCTTGTCTCTTATATTTGGCGGTCTTTTTTGCTGTAGGCAGTACTAGCACCATTACCTAATTTTATTGAAATAAATATTCCTGCGTTAAATATGTGCATCCTCGTTTGACTATTCGTTGTGCGATTCAGTATTAAATACTTACTATGCGGATTCGATTCTTACTAGAAAAATTTGATATTCGCCCACCTCCAGTAGTCACTGAACTGAAAAGAAGGCACACGATCCATGTTTTCATCTTCGCACTAGGTGTAGGGGCGTCCTGATCCTGCACCGTCTGTTTGTTCTTCACAACCTTAAAAAAAGACGCAGAACCCGCTTGAACACAGTTCTTTTCTGTACTGCATCCTTTGCGCAGGACATTTCTAACTTTTCATAAATTTCTGAATCATTCTTTCCCAGTTTCACATGAAATGTTATACTGATCCATTTTACCGTCTTTTCGTCGATCTACATTTCGACTGAGACTAAGCATTGACTGCAGAAACCATTGTGCAGATCCCACGCAGTGTGGGAGTCTATGTTATGCGAAACATTTTGCAGGTGCCTGGCCTTCCAGAATTGTTAGGGGTTCTTGGTTAACCTTCAAGATTGTACCCCATATGTTACTACGCCAGGGAAAACGCGGAGAAGGCGAGAGATGGAAATTCAAGACGATGAACAAGACGGAAACCAGGTAAAAGCGGAAGCCAACGGAAGAGCCGGCATATCTATTTTCTGGTAATGAAGGAGGCTCACTGGCCTATTAGTAACGGTCATTCAGCGAATTCATTACTTCGCAGAAATCAGCAGCGCAATTTTTTTTCCATGTCTGCAAGCGGTTGTCAAATTTCCGGATGACGTGCTTGTATTCCCGCATCATACGTATGCGATAGATCATCTGAATCTCTCGCTTAAAAGACATTGGTTTAATTTTCATAATCACCTCGAGTTATTTTAACATGTATATCCTCCTGTGGCCAAAGTAATCCCGAGCTATTTGCTTAGTTATCTCGCCTTCCATACAATAAATAAACTTCGAATGCATATATTAAGGTGCCCACTATAACCGCACTGAGATGAAAGAGGTGAAGTCGGAAACAAAGCGATCCATAGTAGAAAAGGCAAGGAAACAAGAATAGAGATTTCGAAAAGCAGATCGCTCGCTTGTTGCTGCAATGCTGTTTCCAGGTGATAACGTGCAAAGCGGTGTTGTGAAGTTGCACAGCGGTAGTAATGCACCAGATATCGATATCACTGTTGCGCACTCTTGAGCGAAACTTTATATTTCTGCATTACTTGCCACTTTTCACCCAGTGGCAACGATTCTAAAGATTCTAAAGTCCTACAAGATTCTCTCTCTCTCTCTCTTGTTTTGTTCTTCCCCCTTTTTTTCTTTTTTGCGAGCTCGCATATGTAGCCGAAGAAAATGAGAAACGCGAAGTGCGCTCCATTGGTGCTGTTGGGGACATGCTGTAACATATGGATCAAGGGGCTTCACCAGCATAAGCGCCTCCTCCGCTTATTGTACAGACAAGTGCCGTTACGATATCTCTGTTCGAGCCAAATGTGTGGATCCCCGGCCGAAAACCTCCGTTATTCGGCTGTCGGGACACTGTTTCAGCGTTCATGTGCGCGTGCGGCGGCGACGAAAATGCCCTATTCTGCGGAGCGATTATGATTGACCGTTTTCACATAGCCAAGTGCGATAACCTTTTGGGGGGCTCGCATTCGGAAAGTATTGTTTGAAGTAACTTTTTTTTTTAAATAATGGATGTCAGCACAGTGTCAGTGTTTACTAAATACGCAACGCCAGATACGCTAAGTTGTTGCTATTGGGCACTGGTTGGCAGTGCCATCATGAGGGCATAAAGTTCTTCAAGTTTAAATACTGCTTTCTACAAATAATTTCGTAGCATCAAGGGGCATGGAAAGGGAGAAGGGCGTTCTCCGAAAAGTACAGTACAAGTGAATATCAGCGTTAATGCGATTGGCATTGAGTCAAAGGAGCGACACACCGTGTTGCTATGAGGTCACCTTTCCTTAAAACTGTATCGTATGTTTGTATATATTAGTTAACCATAGCAAAATTACTATTGAGATCTTTTTCATTACTAATGCACTAATGTACGCCCAGCCACGTAGTCTGCCTGCAAAAACAGAAAGGGCCAAGATATGACAGGTTCAAAAAAAAAAAAGGTGTTGCGCCTAAAAGAAAACACCTGGTATATACGTAATACCACGATGCGCCGTACGTGTACCTCTCTACCTCGCGGTGTCCTTACGGCACGCACAAAATTCGTTGAATTGCAAATAGGGGAGAGGGTGAGGAAGGGGGGGGGCGTCCTCACCTACACAAGCCGCGGCTGAGGTCGCTGCCACGAGCAGAACTCGCATCCGAGGTAGAACTAATTATTTCAGGCTTTCGCAGGCCCTCGTAGCGGGCTCAATTTCACGCTCCGTTCAGCTTGTCTTGCGCGGCGATCTCGATGAAAGCTGGCTTTAATGCGCTCTATAATACGAAATATAGGACCGTATGATCAAGCATATGCATGCCAGGCTAATCGAAACGAGCTAAACCAAAAAGGGAGGCAGTCATACGAAGCAGCGTGCGCCTGCATGGGAAAACAGCGATGCGATAGGTGAAGCCAACAGCACAGCCCCGCGCCTTAACCAGCCGAAAGCTCTGGCGGTGAAGTCAACTTAGCAGTGTGTATACATGCCGCGAATTTTGAGCTGCAAAGGAATAATGAAATCCTTCGTATGTGAAAAAGTAACAGCTAATGCCTTGTTTACGACCCCGTATATTACAAGCAGTAAACCGGAGCTACCGTATACTGCCAACCTCAGGGTTGAGTGAACGTAGTGATTGAATACACGTTTCAATGATAAAAAAAAGGGGGAGGGGGGTCGAATGGCGGGCGTATACTGATGCAACAGCGTGCAGGATAGGAAAATATGTATTTTGCTGAAATTGGCGCGGTCTTTCTCGAGGCAAGTACTTGAGCGCCACGAGTGTGTACGCGAGCACAAGCCGAGTATAAAACAACGTGTAGATGGCTGGATTGTTTGTATCATCACAACAATACATGCACTCATAGAGAAATCGGTTGTACATTTACCGCACCAGTACAGAGTGACCTCTTGCGATTATCTTTGGCATCTTATAGTTCCTTTAGACTGTGTAGTTTACACCGATGCCATTGTTTTTTGACATATCTGAGGGCTTTGAGCTCCTTTTTTTTGCATACGAGAGTATTTTGGTATAGTCTACATAATGTCCCATCTAATGTAAGTGAAACTGCATTTAAAAAATACCGATATCATATGTAGGATGATAAGGCTATTAGCTATTCTCAAGAGTACCTGTGCGCCACTGCGAAAGTACTTTTTTTTGTGTCGCCCTTTGCCTTTCAATAAAACATAGGTTACTTTTATGTTACTGACCACTGAGCCGCGAATTTCTTAGAAGCTTGTTGCTCACCACCGAAAACATACCGAAATCAGTCATTTGCATCGCGCTACCTTTCGCGCATAAACTTCTCACACCAGAGCACCGAGAAGTTTCGCCCCGCGATTCGCTGAATCTTTTCTTTCCGCCTTCAATAAAAGCACCAAAAATGCAAAACGTTAAGCCACAGCGGCCCGCACTGAGCGATCCTTGCGCAAAGTTTATTTTTCCAGCAGCGTATGGGCATGCATAGTTTGCCCGTGGATACTCGATTTCTTCGAAGTCTTGCAAAAGCAGTGCTACACGCCCCCTTTCGAAATGCGGCGTTGTAACCTTGTCATGCACTTGTGCCGATGGCATACGTCGCTATAGGAGTGACTGCTTCATTTGACCTTTTTTTTCGCTCAGCGCGATATTCGTTTCGGATTCATGCATTTTAAGTTGCCAAAGGAACACCATGGCTGTGAAAGATGCCGTGGTAGGGGACTGAGTTTGAGCACACGAGGTTCTTTAGTGGCGCCGAAGTGTTCTAGCAGTCCGCTTCCATCAGCATGCGGCCACTGCTGCCGGGAGTCGGACTCGTGACCTCGTGCTTTCGAACACAACGCCATTTCCACTGGCCCATCGTGGCGGATTGTTTGAGGCACAACACGTGCGTTATAAATCGTCGTAAATGTTCATTTGTGAGCGGGCACCTCACTCAAGTTCTCCAGCGAATGAGCAGCAATTATTATTATTATTATTATTATTATTATTATTATTATTATTATTATTATTATTCAAAAAAGACCACACTGCAGCTGGCGTACATTGACAGCTATATCTACATTTCAAATAGACAGAAAAGGAGACAATAAACAGATTTAGGGAAAAAATTATTCAGGGGCTCTATAACGTAAAACTATTCCAATATGTTTTTATTCCAATCTCCTGACGTCAAATTTGCGTAACCGCCGCCGCAAGCATACGGCGGTCACCCGCAGGGTTGTCTCAACAGACCAATCAAACGCTCTCCTCGTTCATAGCAGGTCACTCTGCTTGAAAAACGAATAACATTGCCTACACTGAGTAGCTTCTCTTATCTAATTGGCGCACAAGAGGCGAGGAGCACGCAAGTGGCGAGGGATTCCACGGGGCCGAGCGACTGCACTGAAACTCGATAACCGGATTAAGAGGGTGGTGCCGGTATGTGCGATTGGTCCGCTTTCTCTTACTTAGCTTGCGGTGGCTCGTCGACAATCGCGGCGGCACGCAACGGAAGCTCCAGAATGACGCTAAAACGGATCTTGAGCAAAGAAGGGTTGACATAACGAGGTTGTGAACGTGCCGAAAGTGCTCGAAAACGTTAAAATGCCAGGCAGAAAGTTTTATTACACACAAATAAACCATGCTCTCCAGCAGGTGCGAGTAGCCAGTGCGTGAGCAATCGGCGGCAGCCATCTTTTGTTTCTTTCGGAACAAAGTAGGCTATTCAGAAAAAAATTCAGTTTTGTTCCGCATATCAATGCATCTTTAACGCGTACACGTCATTTTGACGCGGTGAGCTTTTGTGGTTTTGTGACGTCGCGTGACAGGCAGGTGAAGTGGGTGCAGCCCGAAAGCTCTTGACCAATAGCCGAGGGCTAATGGCAAAAAGGCGTCGAATCAAAAATAACTATTTTTCTTTTGTTCGGTCAAATCATGCATAATCAGTGTGTGCACGTCATATCAGATGGGGAGCTATCATGGTTTTCGCGACGTCGCTTGACAGACAGGTGAAGGGAGTGTGGTCTAAAAAAGTTTGTAGTCAATCGCGGAGGGCTGATTGCAGAATTGGAATGGAAAAGTTTGGAATAGTTTTACGTTGTAGCGCCCCAGATCCCACGCACTGTGGGAATCGATGTAAGAGAAGCTATTTGTGCTGGTTGCTTTGATTGACGACAATTAGCGGCGCTGTTGACGGCAAAAGCTTAATTCCTTCAACGTTTAGTCTAACACGAGAGTATTGAGTTGATATTAAACGTTTCTCGTGCGTGTACCACTGCTGCTTGTCTGCGTAGTACACAGAACACAAAGGGAGATGTGTTTGCTTGAGGCGTTGTTGTGCGCCATATGTTATCACCTATGAGAGGGTTGAGCTTTGTCATTTCCTCACATGCCACATTACATCGTGGCTGAAGTATTAAACTTGAATGGGATTTTGGGGCTGTACGTGCCAAAACCACAATCGGATTATGAGGCACGCCGTAGTAGCGGACTCCGGATTAATTTTCACACCGTGGTCTTCACACCGCTGCCATCTTCACCGCTTTCACACCGCTGCCATCGAAATGCGCCTGCCGCGGTCGGGATCAAATCCGCAACCTCTATAAATGCCATAGCCACAAAGCTACCGCGGCGGGCACAGAAGTGTTGATACAGAAGCGGCGGCAGCAGCAGCCAAGGCAGTGGTGGTGATGGTAAACTCTGTTGAAAGGGGGAAGCGGAAAGGGGGAGGTGGCTGTGGGATCGGGCTCAAGTAAGGCCCTGGGCCTGCTTGGCCTTCTCCGCCCAGTCCACCAGTTCAAGCTGTCGGTTGACGTCCCCGGACCTGAGCCAGGCTGTCCAGGCAGTCTCGCTGCTGACGGAGGGATGAGAAAACGGGAGCGAGGTGCATTCCCACACTATGTGTGTGAGTGTCCCTCTTTGTGAACAGAGCCTACATAGGTCGCTTTCCTTGCCCCCTGTGATTTCGTTAATGTACTTTGGCTGTTGGTATGTGTCTGTCTGCAGTCGCCTAAACGCGACCACTTGCGTTTTATCGAATTGCTTCGCCGGTGGTGGGAGCGCGCGACGCCTCAAGCGATGCCTAGGGCTATTTCGTGATAAGTCTCGCAGGGTTCCTCGTGTCTCTCCTCCTCATTCATGCCGTCTGCGTCCGCGCACGAGGCTCGGCGCGCGAGACCTCGAGCCAAACTGTGAGCCAACGCGTTGCCGGGCACAGTCGCGTGAGCGGGTGTCCGCACGAGGGTTTTCCAGCCGCTTAGGGGGCGCCGCGCGAGGACACGCGGCGCCTGTTTGGAGATTCTACCGCGGACGAAATTGCCGATGGACAGCTTGCTATCGCTGATGACGGTATTCGCTTCGGCATTGTTGGATCTGGAGGACAGTCCCATCGCTGTCTCCCAGATATTGGGCCTTGCCGTTGAGTGCGGGAGTTGGCCGAGGTAAAGGAGGACTTTGAGATGAAAACTGGAGGTTTATTTACATTATTTACAGTGAGAATGCAAAGAAATTAACAGTAATAAAGTCATTGATGGCCGGCAGCAACTCGGACGCTGCGGCCCGTGGCAAGAAGCCCGACAGAGATGAATGAAGGAATGCTCTTTCTCTGCTCCTGGTCTTTGGCTTTTAACCCCTTCGGTGTCTCGAGGTCACTTCCTGTTCGGCCAATCGTCGAGCCCGCTCAGGTGTCGTCATTTTCGGCCAATTGTAGGTGCCTATGCGAGTGCAGTCACATTCGGCTGGTGGGGGTTGCTCCAAGGGCTCCACCGTAGGAAGGGTGACTTACAGCCGTCGTTGCCTCGCGGCTTGCAAGCGCTCAGCGTGGGGAGACGGGTTGTTTTCGAGCGACCTTTCAGAGCTGCAAAGCAGCTTTGTTCGGGACCCAGACTACCTGGAATCGTGCCAGGGTCTCGCTACACTTTCGGGAAGAGGCAAGCAGTGGGACAATAGCTCCACGTGCGGCGCACGAGGTGGGGGATGATAACTTGTCTGGAAGTGCTGCGCCTCGGGAACGTGGTAGATGTGCTTCTGCGCACCTTAATTAGGTGTGACGGCGATTCGGTGTGGTCTGGTGAACTCGAAGGAGGCTCAGAAAAAGGTCCCGTATCTAACAGCAGGCATGGCCATGGCGATCGTGGTTTCGTCCGCTTCCACCACTCGGCCAGCCGTGATTCTTGTGTGTTCTATCAGTCGTCCGTTGTGATCCGCTACCACCGCGGTCATGAGGTCGCCGCTAGGGTGTCTCGCTGCGTCTGTGTAAACTACTCGATCTTGCCAAGGCAGTCGGAAAGTACAAAAAAGAGGCGAAGAAAGCTTCGCTTTAAAAAGCGCATCGTGGAATTTGCAGCATTTACATTCTCCGCAGTGGTCACTAAGATATTGTTTATCAGGCCCAAACCGTAAGAAGTGTGCCTAATAAAATGCCTGTTATCACAGTATCTTAGTTAAGAAAACGCGTTTGTAGAAATGAAGGAGAGAAAACGCAAAAATGAATGAAAAGGCTTGGCTATCATTTTGTTACTATCTAGAGAGAAGCAAGGAATGCTTTGGAGGAGATGTGAGCGCTACAAACTCTGCGTAAAATGGCTCATTTGCTCAAGAGAACCGCAGTGTCCACAGCCAAATACAAAGCAAATAACAGCTATAATCATCGAGCTAGTCACTTTTCTTGGTATCACGTTCTGGCGGCAGTACTACTTGCTTTTGGCACGTTTTCCTGTTCCTGACATCTCTTAGCCGCAGCTGTTACACCGCAGCTGAAGATACATCAAAGGAATATTGAAAATATTTTCTTGAGTCCCACCCTTACGCACGCGCGTCCTAACAGAGGAGATATACCGAACACAATGTGTGAAAAAAATACCCTCGAAGCACACAGCGAAGCGCCTGTTCAAAATAACTATATCAAAGTTCTTCAGTATATATTCCACGATTTTACTTATACACAAAGGAAGCCAGCTCTGGCAGATAATGTCTTCAGAGAATTTGAATATTTCACGTCTATTGAGAAATTTCCCATTCACTTGATATTCGTTTTGATGCAGAGAAACCGGCGCTCAGTAGGTCAGATGACGACATTGTCATCTCAATGGTAATGGTTTGAGAAACGGCGTGGCCTTATACTAACAAAAAAAAAAATTCGCTTGCGGGCAACGCCAAGTGCTATTTTGGTATCTTCCCAGGTCAAAGCCTCCGGAAACTCAAGTCGGCCGCGGACACAGTAATGCTTTTAGGGCGCTACTATAGAAATTCATAAATACTTCTTCGGTTCACTGTGCATTCAGTGCTTCTAATGCGCGCTTCATTTAGTGTACCGGTCCTGACAGAAGCCCTATTTTAATATTAAGAAAAAGAATCGCGTTGACCCCAGCTGAATGGATGTTTTTCTCCAGTTGTTCATCTTCAGTGCATCTCTGTAGAGCGGTGTCGATAATTTCAAGTGGTTTTGATGTAGTGCCGTTGTGTCTAATTGGTGCTTTTTTTCTGCTGGGTGTCGAAAGAAAATCGGGACCACAGTTACGTCGCACCCGAAAATTCTTCAGCCAAATTACACATTTCAGAATACTACCCCCAACCGTATCGCAGACCTTTCGGTAAATTTTGGCTGAGATGCGGTGCCACTAAATTATAGCGTCAGTATTTCATCACCACAAAAGAAAGCAGTTTTGGAGCCACGGACCATGAAAGGGCTTCTCTAGATGAGAAAGAAATTCTTCGGCTACGCTGAAATTTTACACCATGCAAGGGAAAAAACAATTATAATAAAAAGGTTGTTTGCGCTGCGCTAAACCGAACTTCGAGAGGACACTATTTTATGGGAAAATTTTAATGGAAACGCCCGAGCAATGAAATGATGGTGCATTAACACCGCATTGAAAAGTAACCGTGAGTTGTGTGCAATGACTTTTTTAGGCTTGTAGCGCAGCTCAGAACGAGCAAAAAAGGAAGGTGGAAGGGGTAATGAAAAGGGGTATTACCACTGGGGGGTTTCTTGCACAGCACTGCAAAACATGTGGTTGCGAACCTGTTTTAAAGGAATGCGTCATTCTAGGTCGTAGTTGTAATCAGCTTACAAGAGAAATCATCGAAGCAAAAGCTATCATAGGTCTTGGCCATGCATGTGTGAGCTCACCTTCATTATCGTTACCAAGCAATGAATTGGCGTATCTCGGACTGCCGCCACAGGCTGTCTGAATATTTTTCACGTGGTTACTTTTGCTTTTGTTGCTTGGTTTTGTGTTGTTGTCTCTTCATGTCACATGGTTCGCTGAGTGTATAAGTAGCCTTCTGAGTCACGAAATAAACCGTCAGTTGGAATTACGCGCTCACCCTGTTCTCCGTTCCTTTTCGTTACCCCTTCCACCTTCCTTTTTTGCTCGTTCTGAGCTGCGCTACAAGCCTAAAAAAGGCATGACATACCAGCTCTCCCAAACTGCCACACTGTTGTGTACAATGGGCTAGTGTGCGTTATTCACCGATCCCCTGAACGAGGGTAGTTTAACAGAGAACCGTAAGGATGTGCTATGGCTAAGCCTCTGCACAAAGCAGAAGAAAACGCAAATGTCAGTGCCAGTTGATTTTGTTACCCTCTAACAGCCAGAACTCAGACTAGGGATGATATATGCGTGAAGCGACCCGACGTCAATGTTGTTAAGAACATCAACAACCAATGTTCCTGAGTACGTGGCATGTGAAGTTAGGCTTGGTTGCGTAAACTTCACTATAATCGGCGTTCATCTGCAAATATCCACATATGTTTTACTTTATACAGTGATGGAGCTCTTTCAGATGCACAATCACGCTGCAATAGCTTCTGGTGCTTTAACACACACAGCAGAATATAGAGAAGCACCCCCTGAAACTGTTTTGAAAACGCCCTGCAATAGGCTATTAAGAATTTTTCATGATCGTCCAACGACGGCTCAGTGACATCCTTAGGTGGTCTTATTCCTCACAGAAGTTTAGACCTTACATTTTTGTATAATGGTCTTGCAAGGGGGGGAGCATGGCGATTAGATATCGAAACAGTGCGTAGTGATCAATTGGTTTCCCTAAGATAACATTCTCGTCTGCGATTTCAACTTATCGGCACTCTGAATAATAACTAATTGGCAGAGGCTTTGATAACTCATTGCTTGCCAAGCTCAAACGCTCAGCCCTGCAGACAATCTATTATCCCTCGTCCAAGACAACATAACTTGAGCTAAGACAAAATATCGTCATGCTAATCTTAAATCGGATAACTGAGAATCTCAAAACACTTAGTCTCGTATGTATCGGCAGCTGCAAAGATTAGGCACAAAGCGCTGGAAAGTATTCTGCCCTTCAGTTGCGCCCTTTTCACCTTGCTCATAATTACACGGATCTCTGCGCTGCTTTAGTGGGCCAGTAAGGCAGCAGTGCACACTAAGGATCTAAACTTACATAGTTTCGGAAATAACCATCGCGGACAAATAATGGCATCTGAGTACACGTCTCGGTACAGTGTCGAACACAGGCGAATTCATGAACTCGTGCCGGGTCGACAGAAGACTGCAACAGGATCTCACGGGGTCCTATATGCCGCTTTGTGAAATCTGGAACCTGAAAGCGCTCATATCGCGTTTAAAGCAATACCCCTGTCACACGGGTGCCCGCAAACTCTTTTAACTCCGACATATTTATCTCGAGGGAGACGCACTCGGTGCCACAAGGTCGTCCTTGCGCTAAGGCAGTTATTACGGCTCACTTTGTGCGGCCATCAATGGAACGGATGCCAAACGCCTGAGACATGACGTGCCCAATCGTCACGCTCGTCAACATGAAAAGACTTGTCCGTCGGGTGTGAGCGACGGAATTACGCACCCGTGCAAATCCTCCTCTACTCTGTCTTGCGCTCGCCGCCTCCAGGCCAGGGAATGGTTTCTCTCCGAATTCCTCTGTGTGGGCTCACCAGTGTACTGACGAGGCCCTCTACAAAAAAGCAAGAGAGAATAAGGTTGACCGGCTGGTGTAGGGTATAAAAGGGCCAGTGAGACGCCACGTGAACATCTCTGCCCTTGCGTGCAGGAGCACGCACGCCGAATGTTTCTGTACTTTTTATCTTGGAGTGCAACGCTCACCTGTAACGATCTAGTAAACTTCTGTTATTTGTTTTTACATAGTCTCGTCTTACCCGCCGGACCCTCTCCAATGGTCAATCTAGTTCGAGCTCCAAGCAGAGTGAAACTTGTACAACGCAACAAGGAAAGGCAGAAACAAGCCGAGCCTTCTCCTGGCCGGCCCAGTTTGTTTCTTCCTTTCCATGTTGCGCTGTACCAGTTTTAGAATGGAATACTAACTCGCCTAATCCTCAACCCTAGTGATCTCCAAGCAGACGCTGTTGAAGGTCACCGAAACCCCGTCCCCGTAACACAGTTTAAAGGGGCGTTTGGTCTAAGGATATCGGCGATCTCCCTCGGCGGCTGGTTGCCCATACTGGTTGTTGTAAAACTGAGAATTTAATGATTATTTTTGTTAAAAGGAATCTTGCGTATATTTAGAACGTTTCTACTGAACTTCACAAATGATCAAGCACAATTTAGCGACAGTTATGCTAGCTGCTGCGCAGTACTCTCGACCTAGGCCGATGGCACTGTGTTTATCTCGTCTATCAGGACGCTTACACGAACCCGATAGAATTGGGTCGAGTGGGCTTGTCGAGCTGGAATATGCCTGTCGAGTTCATGTAAACGCTAGCCGGCCGGTCTGAACAAGCGTCGAGTCGGGTTGACCCAGCCCGACCCGTTTGCAGTGTGCATTTAAGCGCGGACGGGTCCTGCCCGCCAGCGCCGTGACTTGCACGAGAAGACCGGGACATTACGATTTATGCGTCGGTAGCAGGAATAGTATCAGGACAAGACCAAGACAAGGCACTGTGCAGTCCAACCTTATCGTATCAATAAGGCCCACTAAGTAGAGCTGTTGCAGATGGCAGCGGGAATTGGAAGCCCCCTTCGAACCCGTTGATGTCTAGGCTCGGCGCTGAATGCCGTCGTTGTGCAGACTCGTCAAAAGGGAGCTTATGCAAACGCGCTCACGTCGGGGTCGGTGAGCCCGATTTGTCACTCGACCCGCTCGCGTCGGTTTGATGTAAACGTGGCCTTTGTCGTGCCAGTCGTGCAATGCTCGGTGTGGTCACTCATGACTGACGCCGGCACTGCCGACAAAATAAAAGGAAAGCTCAGGAGATACGAAATCTTGCATTTTAGTGCAGCTTGCAGCAGTTCGGGGAGCAGAACGCAGAGCCAACTCGCCACGCCACAAAGGAAAATAGATAAGCACAGGGTGGATAGCGTCTCTGTCAGTATTGCTATGTTTAGCGAGCGCACTTTGATTTTTAAGGAGGTGTATGTTTTTCGCGTCAAGTACATAGAATAATGCTTTTTATAGAGAGAGCGTTAATTATGATAGCTACGAGCGTAATTAGAAGTTACATTCTTGTGCTTGTACAAAAACCAAACATCGCTGAATGCGCCTCGGGCCGCTACTTTTAAAAACTCCTCATAGGCCGTGTCCCACGATCACAACTTCCTTGAGGTCCAACTCCCTCAGCAAGTCTCGCGCTCCCTTATTATAAAGCAGTTCGTGGGAGTCCGTATGATACGGCTATAACTCACCTATATATGTCAGAATGCACTTCTTTCGCCTTGAACTATTGCAGTGACATTTCTTGTATTCAAACCTAGCGAATCTCCCCTAACTTTAGATTCCCTTTGTTCTGTGCGCCTTACGAGCTGCCAGTGTACGCTTATGGAGATGATGATCGATGCTAGACGGCAGTGGTGGTCAGAATACACCCACGTACTCAGGCCTGTGCCCTGTGACCTATAGAGGCTATTAATGGATCTTGTGACGCATGTAAAGCAGAAACGAAGCTGCGATAGGACCACCGTTACTGTGTCTGTTGACATCAAGGGGGAATTTGACTTAACGAGCCACTCACGTGTGCGTCACGGCACGCTCCAATTTGATCATGTCGATATATAGTCGGTCGAACACTGAGACTGAGAAGGGACAGTGAAAGATTTATTGAGACAGTTGTAGGTAAATGTAAGTATCAAGTGAACCTAGGCGTTCCGCACGGAAGTATACTCAGGTTACTTAGCTATGTAATGTGTGCGGTTGCACCTTGCATACCACTCTGCGTCATTCCCATTGCACCCACGACTTGTGCACACAGGCATTTCGCTCGCGTGTTCAAGTCATGCAGCAAAACCTACGTAAAGGATTTGTCATCACTTACGAGTTCTTGCAAAGGCATGGATTTGTTACATGATGAAACAGCTTGTCCGTCTTGTACCAGAAAATTTATTTAAAAAGTCACAATTCCAACCGAATGGCGAAGCATCGATTGCGATAACAAATTTGTAGACAGCTATACGAAGTAAGGACAGTAATTTTATCGGCCGTATAAATTTGTAAACATGCGCTAGCTTGCTAAATTAACAAACAGGGTGTCACGCGCGCAGGTGAACATGAACACATCGTGCTCGATGACCGTGGAAACTCTCAAGAGTCAAAACGCTGGTATTAGGCAGCGCGGAAGCAGCAGTGAGCGAATTTACCATCGTGTTGTCTCTCGCTTGAACGCGAACTAAACGTCGAAAGCACAGTGCATGCGAAGCTAACGGCACTCGGCGCATGCACTTTCTTCACAGCGCAGATCGCTTTCGAGGTACGAAGCCCGCGAGGCAGCACCGTAAGCAGCAGCCGCCGGAGTGCACGGTGAGCTTCCGCCCTGCCTCCCTCCGTTGCGCGCGCGAGACTGAACCGCGATCATCGGCTGACCCTCGCAAGCTTTCAGTCGCTCGTACGGCGCCGGGCGACGGTGTTATCGTGTTCGGACTTTACACATAACACCCCGGCGACGCCGGCGACGACGGCTACGGCAGAAATGCGCTTGGACTGTCCATATAGTTGCTATCACAATAAAATGTCTCTACAGAGCTACATTTTCAGCGCTTTCTGCTGTGCAAGTTATTCGACGTTGTTCTTGACAGGTAGTTGGGATGGTCTCCGCAGGAAAAAGCACTACATTAGAAAATTAACTCGCTCATCAAGATTTTTGGTCGTACAGCAGGAGTAAGTTGAAGTGGCACTGTATCATCTTTAATAAGCGTTTACTGCGATTACTATAAAAAGGGTGTGACCAGTGGCTACGTCATCAAGAATATTTGATACGCATGCGCAAGCCTGGTCTGCCTGTGTATAAACACACATGCTTCTCGCAATAAAGCCCTCTTTCGTTTCATGCTGCTCAGCTGTCTACATGGTGTCAGAAGCGGGGACGGCGGTTCGTTTTGCTACCGCCGCCAGTCGGCAATGAATGGTTCCACAGACCGACTACAAACGCCCATTGCAAGAATGGCGTCGACTCTGCTACAGCCACCAAGGCCACTCGATACCACTGGAGACACGTTTCACAACTGGACCGTATGGAAAAGTGAGTTTGACCTTTTTGCTACGGTGGCGGGACAGACCCAGCAGCCTAAGGAAATTCAAGCCGCAACTTTTCTGATCACGATAGGCGAAGACGCGAGACGAACGTACTATACTTTTAAGTTCGACAGCGAAGACGAGAAGAAAGACCTCAAAATCCTTTTAGCAAAGTTCGAGGCCCATTACAAGCCATCTGAGAACCTAACCTTTAACGAATTCTGATTTGGCTCCAGGGACCAACAAGAGGAAGAGTCTTTTAATGACTGGCTCACGGAACTGCGAATTCTCGCGAGCAGATGCGAATTCAGTGAGCTCGAGGAACGGCTGATATGAAGCAGAATAATTCTCGGCATCAGAGATAAAGACTTCCAGCAGAAGCTCCTCTCGGAAAACCCCTCATTTTCAAAAGCAGTGGAAATGTGCCGCGCACGAGAACAATCACGAGTACAACTTCGAGAAATCCGAGCCAGAACGGCCGACGCGACAGTCGCCGCTATAAAAGCGAGAGCAACGCCTAGCTCCAACACTGGTCTTGAAAGGCACACAAATGGGAAATGTGCGGCTCAGGGCAAACGCTGCAACAACTGCGGTAGAAGCAATCATTTCGCTCGAATGTGCCGTCGGACACAACAAAGATCAAGGTCAGCGGCATGCGAAGTCAAACAGGTTGTTTTAGGAACTGAAGAAGAATACTTCCTGCACACGCTAGAAGCATATGCTATCACCAGTGAGGACCGTTGGTGGGCGGAAATTATTATCGCAGGAGCGGCGGTTGACTGCAGAATCGACACTGGAGCCAACTGCTGCATCATGCCTGAGACGATGCTCCGAAAACTATCTACACAGTCGGCACAGCCATGCTCGACCATTTTGCGCGCCTTCTTCGGCCATAAGCAAACAGTTTTTCAGAAAATCACCTTGACTACATCTTACAAGGCTCACAGATGTCTAGCGTAATTTCTTATCGTACCCCAGGCCGTTCCAGTAACAATCAGCGGCAATATTGCAGAACGCTTGGGACTGATAATCCGCGTACGCTCAGTCGACGCGCGGCCAATGCAGGACCCAAGCGCCGGATTTGGTGATGTATTCCAAGGCCTCGGAGTACTGAAGGGTGTTAGGTACCCCATTCAGCTCAAGCCAGGAGCACGAGGCAGCGTCAAGCCAGCCCGACGGGTGGCGGTTGCTCTTCAAGAACGCTTGAAACAGGAACTCGGTAAAATGGAGCGTGACCTCGTCATTGCAAAGGTAACTGAACCTACTGTCTGGTCAAGTCGCATGGTCGTAATCGTTAGAAACGTCAAAGTACGCATTTGTTTAGATCCTTCGGATTTGAACAAGGCCTTACTGAAAGAGCACTATCATATGCCAACATTAGAAGATGGTGTTCCGCGCCTGCATGGGGCAAAATACTTTTCAACTTTAGATGCGTCATCAGGGTTTTGGCAAATTAGGCTAGACGAAGAAAGTTCATTAATATGCACTATGAGCACTCCCTACGGCCGCTACAAATTTCTGCGCATGCCGTTTGGGATTGCCTCTGCCCCGGAAGTTTTTCAACGGGCAATGCACCAAGTAGTAGAAGGTTTAAGTGGCATCGCCGTTGTAATGGATGACATTCTAGTCTGGGGAAAGTCTCGAGAAGAGCATGACAATAACCTAGCAGCTTTACTTGTGCGCTGCAGGGAGCACAATCTAAAGCTAAATAAAAAAAGTGCCATTTTTTGCAGCCGCACGTTCGCTACATGGGACATATCCTCACACAAGAAGGACTTTGCCTGCATCCCGGGAGAGTGGAAGACATTTTGCAAGTACCGCCACCGAAAAATTGTAAGGAGCTGCAAGTTTTTCTTGGGATGATTAACTTCGTGGTGCGCTTCATCCCCAACATGTCTTCCCTGTCCGCGCCCCTCCTGGCACTATTGAAAAAGAACACGGCATGGCTCTCGACAGAAGAGACTGAGCAAAGCTTCCAAGGCCTTTGCGCATGTCTAATAAAGGCACCTGTTCTCGCCTATTTCGAGAAAGGAATACCGCTGACGTTGCCAGTAGATGCAAGCCAGAAAGGGGTGGGGGCAGTTCTTTTGCAAAACGGGCACCCAATGGCCTACTCATCACGGTCGCTTACCGAAGCGCAAAAGAAATATACGCAAATCGAGAAAGAAACGCTAGCCATTGTTCACGGGTGCGCAAGGTTTGAAGACTACTTGCTAGGGCAGCCAGAGGTCATCATCGAATCTGATCATCGCCCCCTAGAGTCAATATTTAAGAAACAGCTGTGCGAGTGCCCGTTACGCTTGCAGCGTATGAGACTCGCTCTTCAGAGGTTCCCTATAAGAGTGACCTACAAGCCAGCAAAATAACTGTTCCTAGCGGATGCGCTGTCACGCTTTCCCAACAAGACGGAGCTGAAGGAAGAATCGATGGATTTTCAAGTACATGCTCTTTCTTCGCTTCCAGTCTCCGATCGGCAACTGCAGGGAATCCGTGAAGATCTACTGAAAGATGCAACAATGACTGAATTGTGTAGCTACGCAAGCAACGAATGGCCCGAGAGCAAGCAACAGGTATCCGAGGCCGTACGCGAGTACTGGAATTACCGCGACGAACTACATCTCGAAGACGGTCTCCTCCTAAGAAGCAACAAACTCGTCATTCCCCCCACAAAACGACAAGAGGTACTTCGTCAACTCCACGCGGCACACAGGGGTGAAGAAAAAATGAAGGCAAAGGCCAAAAAAGTACTGTACCGGCCTGGCATGTCGGCAGATATTGCAGCTCTCGCGAAGGCGTGCCTACTTTGGCAAAGGTACAAGAGCAGCAACGCCAGGTTACCCATGCTTAGTCACGACATACCTACTCTGCCGTGGCAAGTAGTCGGAGTCGACCTTTTCTACCACGAGAGCGATGAGTACCTTGTTATGGTAGATTTCTATTCTTTTTTTTTTCGAGATCAAGCAGATGCGTCGAACAACAGCAGAAGCAGTGACAAACGTGTGCATGCAGATTTTCGTCACTCGTGGCATCCCAGCAAAAATATGCAGTGATAATGGCCCCCCGTTCAATAGTGCGTGCTTCCGCATTTTTTCCAGAGTTGGGCATCGTTCACGAGACTTCCAGTTCACATTACCCTCGCGGTAACGGCATGGCTGAAAGGGCCGTCCAAGCAGCAAAGAAACTGCTCAAGTGCCGGTATGGAACGCTGGAGTTCTACAGTCCCTTGCTGGAATGGAGGAACATGCCAAGGGACGACCGCCTGAAGTCGCCCGCACAACGACTCATGGGACGTCAGACGCAGACTAAACTGCCAGTACTTGACTGCCACCTCGAACCACAAACCATGCCAACCGAAATTGTCCGAAAGCGACTCGACGAAATAAGCCGCAAACAACGCGTATTCTACAACAGAACAACGCGAAGTCTACCGGATATTCACAGGGACTCCACGGTGACTGTTTATGATACGAGACACAGGACATTGTCACCAGCAGTTGTCATAGGCCCGGCAAGTACACCACGCTCTTATGTCGTTGCGACAGAGAATGGGCAGCATCTACGACGTACGAGGGAGCACCTGAGATCAACAGAAGGACAAACTTACCCACCGCAGAACGAGTGTACAATATCGACCCCTCAGTCCTCCCCTCAGCCGAGCAACACCGAGCAACAAGCACCTCAAGAGGCGCTCCGTAGAAGCACAGGACACCGTAGAGAGCCGCAACGGTATGCTCTCCCAGAACGCCACACATAGACAGTTCAGTGAAAGCTGTGCAAATTGACTTATTAGTTGGTTGTGCAATCTTTCGTACAATCTCGTTTTTTTTTCCTCAAAGGAAGGAAGATGTGACCAGTGGCTACGTCGTCAAGAATATTTGATACGCATGCGCAAGCCTGCTCTTTTTTTTTCTTCTGTAATTCATGGGCAGTCACATGCTTAGAAGAAACTACCAACTACAAGGTCTAAGGTTCCGCATGTGTCTTTGCGTACCTCTTGCCTTTACACCAGCGCATTCGTAAGTTCCGAACGTCGTTAGCTGTCTATTAAGGCACTAATGTTCGTAAAAGCCTGTGCCCACTAAGTTTCGTTTGGGAACTCATTAGGCTATTCATATAATTTTTAAACAATTAGGGATCTAAACGCGGTACGCTCACATTAACATAGAGTACAATGCCGAAGCGTTCTTTTCCATTGAAAATCCCCGCAGGAGCGTCTGCGTCAGCAGGGGTTTGGTGTGTTGCGACACCACGTACCCGAGCACACGAGGGTTGGCCCCTCCCGCGTGTAGCCGTGTGCGGCTTAGCCGTGTCTAGGGAAAAGGGGATCCTGGACGTTGAGCCAATGCTGGGTGTTTGAACCTTTAAGGCCTCCCGGCGGAGGCAACACACCTCTTTGGCCTCTGCTTCACATAGACGGCACCCCCGGACTGACCCACCCGGGGGAAATCGGCAGTCGCCTTTTCCTGTCCCCCTCTTCGATCTTTATCTTTTCCTTTCACTATTTTATCTTTCCTGTCTCCTATTTACTTCATTTCATTTCCAAGTTTCCGGGCGGCTAGGGATAACCATGTGGGCGTGGCCTTCCTTGGTCATGGTTATATGGTTATAGCAGTTATGTATGGATAGTGGTTTTTAAAACACTCCCGCGTTGGGCTCCATGGTGGGCGGCCAGCTTAGCTGCCGAAAGTATACGTAATTTCATGGATAGAACCCCCTCTTCAGCAAAACCTGATCGGAGGCCGAAAAGGCACCGGACCGAAGTAATAAACTTCAGTAAACCTAGTGATAGCTTTACAAATTTTTTTGTCATCACGTCTGAAACTGAACGAAAAATTGAAGACATGTCCCCCTTCCTCATCGCCAAAGCACTTAACGAGTGTATTGGTGAGAACTACAAAGCCAAGAAAATGAATTCTGGGGACCTCTTGCTCGAAGTTATGACGGCCGAGCATAGCAGGCAGATTAAGAAACTTGAGAAGATCGGTGAGAACAGTGTGTCAGTTACGCGAAGGGTGTGATTTCAGATACCGAACTCCTAAAGTGTACAGACGAGGAAATCAAAGAAGCCTTGAGAGATCAGGGTGTTCTATCTGCAAGACGAATTAAATTAGAAAAAATGACATTGAAACTCCGACCAAACACATTGCGCTGACCTTCAACTCCCTAACGCTTCCAAGTGCCGTTAACGCTGCTTACCTGTACCTTAGAGTAAGACCATATTTGCCCAATCCCTGCCGGTGCTTTCGGTGTCAGAAATATGGGCACGGATCCCAGTCATGTCGCGGAAGAGCAACCTGTGCTAAATGTGGTCAACCAGACCATGGTGATGAAACGTGGACAAGCGAGCTATGCTGTGCAAACTGCGCGGCTCAGCACGCGGCATTTTCCAGATCTTGTCCTGAGTGGAAAAAAGAAAAAGAAGTGATTGCATTGAAGGTACGGGAGAACATATCATACATTGAAGCCAAAAAGAGAGTCGCGTTTGCCGATAGAGGTACTTACGCACAGGCTGTGCATACAGGGCGTGCGCCGCCGATGGTGTCAGTTGGAACACAGGTGGAGCTGCTTGACAAAGTGTCAGCGCTCCGGCCCTCCTCACCCAGTAAAACAACAGACACTCGTCGCAACCCTCTCCCAAGAGGCCCAGAGGCTTCTGCTGGGGCTCACGTCAGTCAGCACGCATTAGAGGCCACGAAGGTCTCAACATTGGTGCCGAAGGACCGCTTTCTCTCCAAGAAATCGACACCTTCATCAAGCACCATCAACGATGAACGCCCAAAGGGCGATGATATGATGGAAGTGTGTCCGCCGGACACAAATCAAACAAAAGAGCCTACATCTGGTAGGCAAACCAAAAAGTCGGGTATTCCCCCTGGAAAACACAAAGGGGCCGGGTAGACTTCCGGTCATTCCCCCTGCCAAGGAGACGTGACCTAAAAAGCATTTTAGCAAGTTTCTTGCTGATTTACATATGTCATCTTTGTGACCTTTTACATAGAATCTCTTCGTGAAGTACTTGACAATCCACATCATCAAATATGGCTACTATTGTGCAGTGGAACTGCCGTGGTTTAAGAACTAATATTGATGACATTTACGATCTTTTCGAGGATACTGCGGCTTCTGTTATGTGTTTGCAAGAAACTCATTTGAAAGGTTGCCATAAACAATGTCTGCGTCGATATGGCATCTTTCGAAAAGATAGGGAACAGTCTTCAGTCGCCTCAGGAGGAGTCGCTATAGTGGTTGCTCAAGGAGTCCCAGTACGTGAAGTGAAGCTTAACACCAACTTAGAAGCTGTTGCAGTAAAGGTTCAGATAGAAAAAAAAATAACAGTATGTTCCCTGTACTTACCACCAGGTAAGAATATCACAAGAAAGAAATTCGAAAATCTCGTGAAAGAACTTCCAGAACCTTTCCTTTTATTTGGTGATTTTAACGCTCATAACATCTGGGGCAGTAGCCACATTGACGCGAGGGGGAAAATGATAGAAGAATTTTTAGACAACTGCAATGTGTACCTTTTTAATGATGGAAAGCCAACATATGTTATTGCAAAGTCACAATCTACGTCAAGCATTGACCTCTCCTGTGGCACGCCGTCACTTGCTAGGTTTTTTACTTGGGACGTGAGGGAAAACCCACGTGGCAGCGACCACTACCCTATAATACTCTAGCCGATCGACGTGTCTCCAACAATGCCAGCACGAAGACAGAGATGGAAGCTGTGTAAAGCAGACTGGTTTCTTTTTTTGGAAAGCTCTGAAATAAGGATTGGTGATGTCATCTCACTCGATATTGAAGACTTATGTTATGCGATAACGAAACAAATTTTAGATGCAGCTGAAAACTCCATACCACTTTCACACGGGAAGCTTCCACGTAGACCAAAACCGTGGTGGAATGATGCATGTGATAAAGCTCGCAGGAAACAAAACTGTGCATGGTCTCGACTAAACAGGTACCCAACTTTCGAAAATTTATTGTTTTTTAAACAAAAGCGCAGTGAGGCGAGAAGGGAAAGACGGATAGCAAAAAGAACATCATGGGTGAGATATGTGAGCTCGATAAACAGTCACACAACAAGTAAATTAGTCTGGGAGAAAGTAAGAAAAATTGATGGTGTTCATACAGAATACACGCTCCCTATATTTGACGAGGAAAGAGATCTTAAAGGGCAAGCAAATATACTTGGCGAGCACTTTGCGGGAATTTCGAGTGACGCTCATTACACACCCGAGTTTCTTAAGATAAAGGCCACTGCAGAAAAGAAAGATCTTCGGATATCACTGAATAGTACTGAGCCATATAACTGTCCTTTTACAAAAACTGAACTCTTCCATGCGATATATTTAGGCAAGAGCCATTCAGCAGGTCCGGACAACATACACTACGAAATGCTGCGACACCTACACAGGAACACGTACGACACAATCCTTCACCTCTTCAACAGGTTGTGGACGGAAGGCTATTTTTCAAAAGCATGGAAGAAGGCGCTAGTTCTACCACTTCTAAAACCTGGAAAGGCGCGCTCTGACCCTAACAGTTATCGCCCCATTGCCTTAACCAGTTGTTTAGGAAAAACATTCGAAAGAATGGTTAACAAACGGCTTGTACACCTTTTGGAAAGTAACGGGTTACTTGATCAGTACCAGTGTGGCTTTAGAGTCAATGGCAGTACAATCGACCAATTAGCCCGGTTAGAAACAAAAATTCGTTAATCTTTCGTCCAAAGGCAACATTGCGTCTCCGTTTTCTTTGACTTATCAAAAGCGTATGATACGACGTGGAGACATGGCATTTTAATGAACTTGCACAGATACGGAATAAAAGGGCACATGCTTGGTATAATCTAAAGCTATTTGAAGGACCGAACTTTTCAGGTGATCTTTGGACCAACTTTCTTCAACTGTTTTATGCAGAATGGCGTGCCGCAAGGTGGAGTATTGAGCGTTACACTATTTTTAGTGAAGCTCAATTCGATAACTACAGTTATTCCTTCGTCCTTAGCGTATTCTTTATATGTCGATGACATTCAACTTTGTTTCTCCTCTTGCAATATGGCTACTTGCGAACGCCAACTCCAGTTGGGTGTAAACTCTATAGTGCGATGGGCAAACGAAAATGGTTTGAAATTTTGCGCAGAAAAAAAACAATATGCGTACCTTTCAGTCAATACCGAAGGCTCACACTGGGCCCAACATTACATATTGAAGGACAGCAAATCACAGTAAAGAATGAACACAAATTTCTTGGTATAATCTTTGACAAGAAACTTAACTTCAAAGCGCACATCACTTATGCAAAACAGAAATCTCTCAAGCCCATAAATATAATAAAGCTCCTATCCCACCGATCATGGGGTTCAGATAGGATATGTCTGCTTCGCATATACAATCCAGTTGTCCGGTCACAATCAGACTACGGATGTTTTGTGTACGGCGCAGCTCGAAAGTCTGCATTAGAGGTTCTTGATCCGGTGCATCATCTTGGACTACGTCTGTGTTCCGGCGCGTTTCGTACGTCCCCCATACAAATCTTGTATGCAGAAACCAACCAGCTGTCTCCGGAACACAGAAGACTATTTCTTGGAAACATGTACATAATGAGAGTACTGTCCTGTCCAACGCATCCTTGTAGACTACGGTTTACAAGGCCGCGCTTTGAAATACATTTTAGCAAAAAACCGGCAATCATTCCTTCCTTTTTTATCAGGTACCAAAAGCTGAATGCGGACCTATGTTACGACGTAAGAAATAAATTCTTGCAAGATGAACCTTCTTTTGCTCCTTGGAAGATGAAACATGCGCAATTCGACTTTAGGTTAACAAAAAACCGAAAACAATCTTCACCAAGAGAGGCGTTACTAAGTGAATATTTAGAAATAGAATCAGAATATAATTTTTGCACAAAATATTTTACAGATGGAACAAAAAGCAATGACAATGTAGGCGTTGCAGTGACATCAAATCAATTTGAAAAACAAATGAGACTTCAAAGTCAGGCTACTGTCTTTACTGCAGAACTTCATGCCATTTCGTTAGCTCTTGAAGACATCCTGAAAAGAGGAAATAATCAATCTGTTATATTTAGCGACTCCTTGAGCTCTCTACAAGCTCTCGCATCTAGGTTACCATCTAGAAATAATCTGCTGAAGAAAATACAAAATCAATACACAAAATGCCAGAATAGAGCTTTAAATGCCACTTTCTGATGGATTCCTAGTCATGTAGGAATTCCCGGAAATGAAAGAGCAGATTTTATGGCAGCCCGTACCAATGATTTGGAGCTACATGATGTTGGCCTACCTTGGCAAGATTATAAAGCCACTTTAAGAATAGCAGTTGAGAAACACTGGCAGAAAGTGTGGGATCAAGAAAAACTTAACAAGCTTCATTGCATTAAACCTATTTTACGAGAATGGCGGAGTTGTCGCCACAGACAAAGATTTTACGAGGTTATTTTATGTCGCTTAAGAATTGGTCACACAAGGCTGACACATAGTTACGTAATTAATAACAAACAACAACCAACATGCCAACACTGCGTTGAAATTTTAACCGTGCTACACACTTTAATAACATGTCCTGGCTTAGAATAATGGAGCCAAATATATTTTAAGATCTTTTACGAAAAAAGAATCCCTATCCATCCCATGTTCTTCTTGAGTGATGAACCACTCGTGCCATATGAAGATACTTTTAACTTTTTAAAAGCCACAGCAATTCTACAAGAACTATAGCACATTTCAGGTTTTATATTTTTACTTGGCCATTTACACCATTTTACAGCATCTGAAGAAATAAGCTAATCCGAAAAACATGTGTTTGGCGCATTATAGTCTGCACGGCTGCTGCGCCATAAAAATCCCAAATCATCATCATCCTTTTCCATTTAAAATCACACATATGCTTGTTTCCGTGCTTCCATCGCTGTTGCGCGCATCTTCGCGAGTGTTCGGAAGGCGGCACTCGCGAAGGTATCCTCTCCCAGAACGCCACGCATAGACAGTTCAGTGAAAGCTGTGCAAATCGACTTATTAGTTGGTTGTGCAATCTTTCGTACAATCTCGTTTTTTTTTTCCTCAAAGGCAGGAAGATGCGACCAGTGGCTACGTCATCAAGAATATTTGAAACGCATGCGCAAGCCTGCTCTTTTTTTTTTCTTCTGTAATTCATGGGCAGTCACATGCTTAGAAGAAACTAACAACTACCAGCTCGAAGGCTCCGCATGTGTCTTTGCGTACCTCTTGCCTTTACACCAGCGCCTTGGTAAGTGCCGAACGTCGTTAGCTGTCTTTTAAGGCACTAATATTCGGAAAAGCCTGTGCCCACTAATTTTCGTTTGGGAACTCAGCAGGCTATTCATATAATTTTTCAACAATTAAGGATCTAAACGCGGCACGCTCACACTAACATAGCGTGCATAGCCGAAGCGTTCTTTTCCATTTAAAATGGCACATATGCTTGTTTCCGTGCTTCCATTGCTGTTGCGCGCATCTTCGCGAGTGTTCGGAAGGCGGCACTCACGAACGACCCCGTTTGTACTTCGCCATGAACATTTCTATTTTCTCAAGAGCCGAGAAATGTATTTTTTTTTCTCTTTGTCAACTTTTAAACAAGTACGTTTTCTCTCAACTTTGTATATATTCCATCGTCTTCTGTGCCCCTGTCAAGTCAGATAAAAGGAGTAGCTGTGACGGCCTACAGGTATCACTATCTACCTAAACACAGTGACAAAAAAAAAATATTTCCACTTTCACTGCAAATAACGTTCGTTGTCTGTCTGTCCACTTTCACTGCAGCGCTAAGAGAAATTTTGAAGGGTAAAAAGTAATTGGAGACTATCAGACGTAATAACAGAGATCGATGAATTGAAGACTCTGAATTTCAAAACCGCACGAACTTGAAGAAATTTTGAAATTAACATCAGTTTCGAGATGAGCGCCATAAACTTGCAAAAAAATTCATTTACTTTCTTTAACAAAAGGAACTCTTTCGCAGTGCAGGACAAACTTTCAATTGCTCGAACAATTTCGTAGGACTGAAACCACCCTCACTGATCGATACTGGGATGGCGTTCAAAGAAAAAAATCAGCCAACTGACCATTTCTATGCTAAATAAATTTTCTCGCTCATGTGCAGTTTATCTATTAGCGTATTTATAAATAATGGAGACGGCAAGTCATTTGGAGAATTTCTTACATCAGAGGAAGCTGCTCGCGAATGTTGGTGTCGTCGCCCTCCACTTTCAGTTCTCCATCGTTCATGTTCATCACGCGCCGGATGTTTTTCCGAATTACTTCTTGTTTCTTTTTCAGGCGTGCGTTCTGCGAACTCAGCAAATTCACATTCTTTAAAATAAAATGAATGTAAAGCGATGTTCACGCCTCCTAGGTGCGTCGTCTTCTCCTTTGCTCTAACGTACGATCGAAAGAAAACGTAACACTTAGACGCTACAAAAAGCAGTTAAGGAAACCTTCGTGGGCACAGTTTACTTACACTTGCTCTCACAAAAACAGTGGTTACACAGCAGCCGTATCAAAACACAACTTGAGATCGACCACTATTAGAAAATAAAAACATAGAGACAGCCTTGCTCAACAAATAGAAGCGTCCCCACGCTACGCATCACATCACCACTATATACAGCGTAAACACAAGCGAATCTGCATCTGTTCACTTATGCCTAATTCGCAGATGCCTAATTCCCACATGCATCTGGGAATTATGGACTCTGTAAAAACAAACTTATACAAATGACTCAAACACTGACGCATTTGTTTGGATAAGTGTTAAAACTGTACTAGAAAGACCCACAGATTCAGGATAATTTATGAATCTCTAATAATTATTACAATAAGGGGGCTACTGCGCTATAAACACACGGAGTACAGAAGTAGAAGTGGACAGGACCCAGTACTGTTGTGCGTGTGTTTGTAGCGCAGTAGCCCCCTTATTACAGGAATTATTGGAGATTCATAAATTATCCTGACTCTGTTGGTCTGTCTCGTACAGTTTTAACACTTATCCAAGCAAATGACTCGGTGTACCCGACGCATAGCGGAGTACCCCCCTTATTACAGCTTGCCAGCAATAACCAACGCAGGCAAAACGAATCTACGCACAATGCGAAGTGTTCAGCCTTAAGCGCTCCGGATTTGTCTAGGCCTGCTTCAGAGTGCATCAACAGTGGTGACTATAGCAATCGCTAGAGACCCCATTGTCCAGACCCACATTGAAATTGAAGCGCTGAGGACCCGTATAAGGCATCTTGCCAAGACCTCTCGCCACCACCTAGCTTCTCTACCAGTGTACAGACCACGCCCCTCTTTCAGCTAAACGATAACCGCACATGCTGAATCATTGCCAGCTTGTTTCAATCAGGCGGCGAGACCTTTGGTTCTTCTATGGTGCCTCGCTCAGCCAAAAATGAACCTGACAATACCTGGCATCACGAAAAAAAGCTGATCTATCATTACCAGCCCTTAAACAGCTCAGGTTACTACTTTTGTACAAGAACTACCGTGACTCTACGCATATCTACACTGATGGATCTGTCCTGCCAAATAGCTCTTCTGCGGCAATCGTAATACCAGCGAAAGTTACAACCATCAAATTTAAGACGACTTGTGCGACAACATCGACGGCAGCAGAACTCGCAGCGCTTTTTACCGCCCTTCGTTACATCGGTAATGAACTGCCACACAAGTGGACGATCTTCTGCGATTCAAAAGGCGGCACTGCAGCCTCTACTGTCACCTTTACGACGCGGACGGCTAGTACTTCAAATTACAAATATGATTCACCATATAAGGGATGCAGGCCATAAAATAACTTTCAAATGGCTTCCAAGTCACTGCAGGATCATCGGCAATGAACCGGTTGATCAAGCTGCCTATTCAGCCCATACTGAGGACCAACACGTACCAATACCACTTTCTAGAACTGACGCAGCACGGAAGCTCCACCTGCTTGCTCGCCAGTGCAGCACGTCACAATGGAATGAGTCACATTTCAGGAATTCCGGACTATGCACCCTTGATCCCACATTAAACCTCCGAGTACCATCAAAGCTTCGTCGTGGAGACGCCACGCTTTTGTGACGACTGTGATTAGGCGTTGCTTTTACCAAAGCCTATGCGTGCCGCATAGAGATGGCCGACAACGCAACCTGTGACCACTGCGGCTATGAGGAATCGATTGGCCATATTTTGTGCGACTGCACGCAGTACGTTCCACAGAGGGAATCCTTTCGCCACGAACTCAATCAGCTGGACGACCGACCAATATCGGAAGAAGGAATTCTGCACCATCGACTGGACCCAACGTCACAGAAGAAGGCTGTGCAAGCGCTACTGCGCTTCTTGCGATCTACCAGCCTTTGCGAACGTCACTAACTGGAGTGCCCTTCGTACGTTTGCCTATGTGTATGCATTTTTTTAACCTTTTTCCTCTCTGTCCTCTTTCTAACCCCTATCTCCCAACGCCAGTGCAGGGTAGCGAAACGGAGATTAATATCTGCTTAACCTCCCTGCATTTCCTCTTGAACTCTCTCTCTCTATCTCTCTCTCCACCAACTAGCCCAACTTGCCGTTCTAATAATTCTCCAAGATTTCTTTTCTTCACGAAGTTTTGTCAATGCACGCAGTCCCTGTATTTTATTTCCATTTATGTTGGGCACGCATTGAGGCTTTCAAGCTAATATACCCATGAATGTTCCTCTAAACAAAACGTGATTTTTCATCGCTTTCTGCGCCATGCCTCGCCAGCGAAACGTAGCTTATACGGGCATCGCGCTTTCTTCCTCACGTCAGCCCTGCAGTCGCTTTCGTGGCCTTTGGCAGCAGCGTCTCGCGGATATTGCGAGCTGCTTTTTCTCCGATGGCGGCCACGAAAGATTACCCGCGAGGCTCCAGTTCTCAGCCAAATGATGGCAATAAATCTGCCATCGATACCGGCAATTGCGGTATCTCTTTACTGTCCTAACCTTGTTGTCGCTTTGTGGAACCAACAGTCTCTCCCACATAACGACGTACCGCCGCACAGAGTCGGAAGCACACGTACACATGTATGCATACATCGTCGAGCGTGCGTCGTGCGTTTGTCGATCTGTGCGTGTCCGTGCACTGTAAAGGAGTTCTTGCCAAACTCAAATGTGGTACCCAGCGATTCGCGAAATATACGCGAGATACTGCCGGCCGACACTTGCTTTCCAACCACCCGCCACACTCTCCACTGACTTACGCAGTGGAAGGACTACATTCTGTTTCAGTGTACGAAAAAAATGCACAAGCTCACTCTAACATCTTATTTGAACGGTTTTTCCAGGACATACAGAGCTCATTTGAAATCGTCAAAAATGGCGGAAGCAATTAGCAACGATAACATTTTCTTATTAATTAAGCTTTCCTGTAAAATGATATCTTGCAAACGACACCAAATTCTGAGATAACAATTGTTATTTTCTTTTATATAAACATATCGCAAGTCTGGAGAGATCAGCGTTGGGTTAGCGACGCAAATATTGCAGTGAAGAACACGTGGCATCGAACACGGCTTAGGTGAATGCGTTGCAATAATCTTGAAGGTTGATGTTCACGGGTGAATAAACACTGCTCGAACGTTGTGGGATCGTTCCTCACCTGCAGCAAGCGGTTATTTCATCCACTTTTCTTTCCCATTCATTTATCGTTTCTTTATTTCATTTATTAAACACAAGTAATTTCCCCGATGTTTTCCTCAGTGTCAGTGTTTGTTGGCTTTTTATGATATGACTAATAAAAATCGGGCCCTCGGTTAACCCCTTTTCTTCACGTTAACTACATAACGAGGGCCTTGAATTCGGCAACATTGATGCCTTCGGGACGCATGTGTGGGTTTTCGACCGGTTGCCTTCACCAAAAAAAAATAAAAAAAAAATATCATGTTCTCGTGACGCCTGCGGCAGAAAGGATGTTCCACATCCTCCGCCAAGGTCTGTGAGTGGTGGCGCTGCTAACACTCCCAAGGTTCTACTAGGAAACATAAATACCCAAGAAAGTGGATGGGGAAACGGCATCCCGGTAGCTCAATAGGTAGAGCATCGCACGCAAAATGCGAAGGTTATGGGATCGTTCCCCACTTGCGTCAAGTTGTTTTTTTCGTCCACTTTCATTTCCATTTATTTACCGTTTATTTCATGTATTACGCACAATTAATTTCCCCTATGTTGTGCTTGGTGTCAGTGTTTGTTGACTTCTTATGATATGACTAACAAAAATCAGGCCCTCGGTTAACCTCTTTTCCTCGCGTGCTCTACAACGAGTGTCATTAACCCGCCGTGGTTGCGCAGTGGCTATGGTGTTGGGCTGCTGAGCACGAGGTCGCGGGATCGAATCCCGGCCACGGCGGCCGCATTTCGGTGGGGGCGAAATGCGAAAACACCCGTGTACTTAGGTTTAGGTGCACGTTAAAGAACCCCAGGTGGTCGAAATTTCCGGAGTCCTCCACTACGGCGTGCCTCATAATCAGAAAGCGGTTTTGGCACGTAAAACCCCATAATTAATTAACGAGTGTCATTACTGTTGGGCAGGTGCACCAATAGCTGCCCCATTGCGCAAATTAGGATTTATTTGCGCGGGCATTGCGCTACCAATTGTGCTACAGCGACGGCTATTAATGGGGCCACGACCTTGAATATTTATGTGTACGAGATCAAGCCCTGGGAATGTTAGCCAGCGCCACTGAGGGTCATAAGTTCACAGAGGGTCATGAAGTTCACAGAACAAGTGAACTTAAGAGCAGGCACGTCTCTAATAAACCCTCCTATGTTACTTATAATGGCACCAAGGCTGCCAGATTCGAGACCCCGGCTAAATATGAACGAAAAAGAAACCGAGGAACTCCATTTTGTTTATCACGATCATATAAAGCCAACAGTCAATCGAGCCGAGTAAATCACAGGGGAAATTAGCTGTGGTTTTTATTAAAATGTAGAAAATAATGAGGAAAAGTGAAATCACAGTGGACGAAGAGTTTACTTCCCGCCAGTGCCATACCAACCCACAACCTCCGCATTACGCATGCGTAGCACGAGCAGTTGGGCTGCGGTGACGGCTATTTCATTGCGGACATTATCTTGTATATTTATGTGTACCAGAGCAAGTCCTGGGTCTGTTAGCTAGCGGCACTCAGGGCCACGACGGGCGGATGTGGAACATCTGTTTTCTTTTTTTCTTCTTTTTTTAAAGAGAAGCTATCAAGGGCTGTTCTCCCCACTGCCGTGTCCGCGTGTATAAAAAAATCCCGAAGGTAGTGCAATGCCGGGCCGACTCACGGCAGAGGTGATGCAGTTAAGCATTCCCCCATACGTGAGCCGACCCCGAAGATTGTGCAATGTCGGGCCCACCTGCGGCAGAGGTGAAGCAGTTAAGCATTCCCCATACGTGAGCCGATCCCGAAGATAGTGCAATGCCGGGCCGACTCGCGGCGGAGGTGAAGCAGTTAAGCATTCCCCATACGTGAGCCGATCCCGAAGAATGTGCAATGTCGGGCCCACCTGCGGCAGAGGTGAAGCAGTTAAGCATTCTCCATACGTGGGCCGATCCCGAAGATAGTGCAATGCCGGGCTGACTTGCGTTGGAGGTGCAGTTCGCCATTCAGGAACCCGCATACACAGCTTCGCTGGTCATCCTTCTTCGCGGAGTGAAAGGGCACTGACTTTTTTTTACTAATGGCGTCACGTAATACGTGACCTTAAGAGCAGGGACGTAGCTATAAACCCGCGTATGCTACTTAATGGCATCGAGGCTGCAAGATTCGATACTTTCGCTTTGAATCAACGAAGAAGAAGGGAAACCAGTTGTGGCTTGGATCTCACCGGCAGCAAGCTACCTCTCCGCGCACTTTCATTTCCATTCCCGCCCCCTTTATTATTTTCTATATTTCAAATTCAACCACAGATAATTTTCCCTATGCTTTTCTGGGCTTCAATGTCTGTTCGATTTATATGGTCGCGATTACCAAATATCGAGCCCCTTGGTTCCCCTAATGCTTGTGCAGGACATTCGAATAAAAAGGTTGCAATGATCGTTGAGAGAGGCACGCCCCTTCGTCTCCAGTGGGTGCCAGACCATGGCGGCGTTCCCGGTAACGGGCGAGCGGACCAGTTCGCCGCAGAGGCTCAGCACCAACAGCCAACTAAACATCCGATTTTTCTGGAGGCCACACGACTGCTCGTCCGGACACATCTCGCCGGTATAAATCCGGGCCCTCGATTAACTCATTCCACGAAAGATGCCTGGCGGCCCTGGATTCGCTCGCGGAGAATGAATTTCCCCAATCTGTGCGCGATCACTATCGCGAAGGCAGCGTGCAGTGCTGCTCTGCCTCGGCGAAGTGTCTTCCTTGGTCTCGCCACGTCGGAAACGTTCCGCCAGTGCACTCAAATGGAGATGCTTGAACATTTCCTGCTGCGCTACACACCATGCGCTGCAGCCCGTCCAGCGCAATTTGATGCGTACCCATTGGCCCACGAATATTCTCTTCACCTACCGATCAGATCCGAACGTCCAAGTCCCGGTCAGGACGTCCAGTGGATAACATGTGGAAATTAATTTCGGGTTGTCCTATTTAAGACATCATTCGGACATCCACACGATTGAACTTCTGCGATCTAAAGAAAATCCCAAAAGTTTAATCCTATGGATGTCGGAAGGATGTTTTCAATAGGATGTCCGATACTGGCCATACGTGGGAACAACACACACAATCCAACACGTACTACGTGATCATATCGGGGAATGTTAAGTCTCTTCCACGGCTGCCTTCAGCGCAAGCTCTTCCGAAAAGACATGCCAGCCAGCAATGTGAAGCTGCTGCACTCAGAAGCAAACTTCCAATGCAGACGATAAATGGAGAAGTTGCAATGAACGACCGAAACTGCACAAGCATATCGGGAGGAAACATCACAAACCGATACGCAGAGCGACCGAACACCTGCGCACTACCAGCTACCGCAAGGCGTAACCGAACCAATCGCGTGCTACGCTCCTACGCTCTCCGAACATGTCGGGAAAGCCGGGTACGGTAACCTCTGCAACGGCTGTAACCCCTGCCGCGGAACAGAGCAGCGACTGCCTTTACCCAGTCGAATCGCCACTGTCGGTTGCACGCACACGCACACTTGGCGCTGATTTGCGCGTAGTCGGTCACATGACTTAACGCCGCCGTGTTATTGGATCTCTTCGCCATTCTGTGTAAACTCCGAATGCCTGAAGGCCTGAAGGTTGCTGGGTTGGTGCGCTCCGCGCTCTTGACACGCTCAGTTGGCGCTCTTTCTCTGACCGTGGTGGTAGTGTCATGTGCTCATGAGTTCTTGCGTGAACGTTCATCAGTTCCAGGTGAAGGTTTTCGTCGTGCGCGTTGGAACGCCATTTCTGCGGCGCCTGTACGTATTACACCTATCAAGAGGTAAGTGATAGTTCATGGAGTCAGTTTCTTTCTATTAGCAGCCCTGCAATCTTTTGAACGAAAGTGTCCTGTCTGCGCGTAATCGAATGACAGGCATTGTACATACCCATTGTTTGTGGTGACAGTAACATCAATCGGTGATTGACCATCCGTTGTGCTGCGTTTGGTCGCATATCATACTGATTTTCTGCAAACTTTTGAGCTTACTCCGTCCTATATTTCTGCACAGCGCTGAGACCCGCCGAAGAAAATTTCTGAATACGGAACTTTAGAACCGCCAACTCCTTCTATGTAGCCCACAATATGAGGCAGCGAGAGTTATCGTTGTGTCTTTCCTGAACAGTGGCGAATAATGAGAAAATGAATATTAATAACTTCCCGAGACACACTGTCCGGAATAGCCTTTCTTTAGCTTCGTTCGCGTTTTTGCGTAACCGTGATTGCGACAGCAATCAATCGTACAACTGCGGAAGGTTGAAATAGCTAAAATTTTGTACGCACTTGTATCACGGGCGGGACACTTGCTGCACGTCATGGCCGGTAACGCTGTTGCATTTTAATACACCTGTTTTTCTATTTCTTTTTGTCTATTCGCAGTCTATAGACGGTCTATAGAAAAAAAGTCGATATGGTGTCTCTTTTGTTTGTCTACTTCTCCTCTATAGGATACCTATAGACGAAAGTATATACAGTCACTATTTATTTTTGCCTATTATTTTTCAATATACTTTGTATAGACGAAAGTCAATAAGGTTTCTATTTCTTTTTGCCTATTCACAGTCTATAGACGGTCTATAGAAAAAAGTCGATAAGATGTTATTTTTTCTTTTTTGACTACTTCCCCTCCATAGACTACCTATATACAAAAGTCGATACAGTCTCTATTCATTCTTGTTCATTCTGGGTCTTTAGACTGTCTATAGACAAGAGTCGATAAGGTGTATATTTCTTCTTGTCTATTCCGAGTCTACGTAGTTCTTCACAAACACGCACATGCACACATTCACGTACAGCGCCCTCCCCCATATATATATATATATATATATATATATATATATATATATATATATATATATATATATATATATATATTGCTGGGAGACCGGCCACTCGAGGCACATTGCGTGTAATTGCGGGCTTGTTCCCGCTCGGACAAACACTTCAATGGAGCACGTGTTGAGCAACAGAATGCTGTATCGGGAGTTTCTCATGTTACTCTACAATTTTATCATTGGTAATTTTCAGCTATTTATAATAATTGTGAAATTAATTAACACTATTTATCTAATCAGGGGGAATGCAAAAAAAATAATCTGAGTATCTCCAAGTGACGGCAAACAACATTATCTAGGTTCTATCTAGCTGTAGCATTTCCATATTTTAAAGTCTGGCTCAAATTAAGTGACACACCCCCTATACTTCATTGCAATTCGAATTATTTTCCACGGTTTCTTATTTGACCACCGGTGAAGCCCATAGGGTGGGACGTCATGAAAAGTCATGTTACCTTGTGCGAACAGCCCGTATACCGACTGTGGTAAGGCATGAGATGAAGTAGAAAACAGCCGATACTGTAAAATTCTTATTGCTTCAGGTTTACATGCTGTCTATAGATTGACAATAGACAAAAGTTGTTAATCTCGGCCCAGCCGGTGTACGCTGTAACCAAGCTCAGGTACCGGTGGATAATACGGAGCTGTGTTTGATATAAGCCACTGAAGTGGTATACTGCTGAGATTACTGTAGACCCTATTTGTAGACCTTACTATACATATGGTGCATACCTCCGCATTTGTTGAACACATGATATGATCTACGTAGTCGCTCTCGGCAATCCCCAGACAGTCTTCACAGTTGTCGTAGCATGACTTTAGCGGCAGTAGAATAAAGAAAGCAAAACGCCGATCCAATCGTTATAATAGATCTTATGAAAGGCAACTTTAGCTACAAGTGGATCGCAAACAGGCATCAAGCTAACAGCACAGGGAGTCGTAATGTTTGTAGCTGACAACGCGGACTTTGTGAGTGTGCGATGAACCGATGTCGCGCATGTGGTGTCCGCCTTGTGTGTCGTCCGATTCTCAGATACCTTTCACATTGTCTTCATATCTCGGCTGCATCACTAACATCGGGTGGTTTTTCGTTGAGTGATATCCTGTGATATCCTGCACTATAACCTCATCAACGTTTCTCATTCACTTAAAATATGTGCCAAATTCTCTGAGCCCACCCAGCAATTCGTAGGCGGTATGCCTGCGCGGCCACGCATATGAGTACGTCATTGGTATACTGATTGCTTTGACCTATCATCGGAACGGAAAATTTGCACTAACATACGTGCGGGTATCACATTTGGCGGTAAGCTAGAACTTATGCTACAAATGCACTGTATTACTGATCGTCGCTTCCGATAATGCAAGTGCTTGAAGGGCCCTGTAACGGCTTTACAAACAACGCATTCATCCACGTGTGCGTTCCAGTTTCATACGATAGCCCACAGCGTTTGTAATACAACTTCCCGGCGCATTTCCTTCATCCCTGAAAAAAAATATGAAAAATGGAAAAGAAAAGCAACCCGTTCCAGCGCGCATGGGGCACAGAGAGAAAGAGAAAGAGACAAGAAAAATGAAAAAGGAAAAGGCACTCAGACTTCTCGGAGCACACGTGCTCGGCGCGGGGTGCTCCTGCGCATGCGCAATGGCGGTGCGCCATCTGTCCGCGTCAATTTGAATTCTCAACCAGCGCCAGGCACGTAAACGCTTATAGCGGTGTGCGGTGTCTGCGTGAACCTTGGTGTCTGTGTATCCGTATCTTCTTCGTGCATTAACACGTCAACTACACTGAACGGTAAGTTTTAGCAAAGCTGTTTTGCGTAAATAGCTCATGATTAGGTGAGCGCATTTCATAGCGCGAACCGGCTGCATGTAGCTCAGGCGACTCGGCCATAGTATCGGTTTGTCGCTTTCATCATTTGATAACGCGCTCTTGTTCCCGCTTCTACAATACGGAATGTTTTATGGCAAGCGATCGTTCACGCTTCTTGATTTTAGAATCATAGTTGATGTGCGTAAAAAAGAAAGTACACCATGTTTTACCTTGATACTGAGCTGCCATTAAGCGGATTGTGTGTGTTGAGCAGCCGGTGTGCTAGATCACGTTTCGTGGTGCTCGATCCGGCCGCGATGAAGGCTGCGCCGCATGTGTAGGGAAATTCTCGTGACACGCTTTACGTATATATCTCGAAATTGTGGTAGCATGAAGAATTTCCAGAGGCGTATAGATGAATAATTGCTAGCGTACTCGGAAGAAAGGCCGTGTTTTCGGGGCATGCATCAGCAGTGTGTGCGCTGCCGTTTTCGTATAGTTTAAAAGTAGCAGTATATTTAAGGTTCCTGGCAACCAATCTAAATTATTTTGGGAAGTTACCGCAAGCAAAACACGAGACTTGAAGAAATATCCAACTTCACCGAATCTAAATATATGCCACCGCAAAAGCTTTTGGAGCATAAAACCTGCGATAAGCTCAGTAACTCGCAGCTTCGCGCTTTAGCCGAAAAAGTTAGAGAACAATAAATTAATCGTTCGGGGAAGCACCTTTACAGGTTTGAAACTGAAAGCATTGCGTTTGACGATAGTGGAAGATTTCTTTTTCTTTTGTCTTTTTTATAAACAGCTTAGCAGCAGAAGTTATCTTTCGGGCTATTTGAAAAGCGTTAAGCGCCTTTCGATGCTTAGGCGTTATGCAGTTTACGTGCTGTTAATCACTAGGCAGCTGCTAGCGCAGATTCGCATTGTGCCAATCGTGCACGGTATGAAGCCCGTGTCGTCCTAATAAGTGTTGCGGTTTTCATTACTGTTGAATTTGGTGCCATCGTCTTGGACAGACTATATGCTACATGCGCTGTACAAAAGAAAAAAAGAGCCAGATTATCCATTTGATGGTCTTTTCTTAGTACATAACGCACAAATTATTCAAATAATTTAGTGGACATTCCACTTGTTGTACCCTTATCAACACACCTAAAAGATCGTAACATGTTTTGGCTGATAAGTAACCTTATCAATACGCCCTGTTAAGAATGGCCGTACGGGGAGGCAACGTGCCAGCTTTCAGCCCGCTGCACGTGTTCCAAGCCCACCAGTCAGGGCGCCCTTCCGAGAACTGCGGACAGCCGGCAGCCACGTGGCGCGCGATCAACTCCGGAAATTGGTACTTGGCCAAGCCACCCGGGACAAAGCAGTTCTACGAAGCCCTCTGACGTCGGCACTGAAATCTGGGCGGTACCGAGAACTGCGGATGACCGGCAGCCACGTGGCGCGCGGTCAGCTCAGGAATGTGGTACTCCGCCGCGCCACCCGAGACGGAGCACAGTTCTACGAAGCCCTCGGTCGTCGACTCCGGAGCCTTTGTGTGTATGGGCTCGAATGTGTGTGCCTTTGTGTGTGTGAGCCATAGTGCGGGGCGGCGGCGAGTTTACAATGCTTGGACGAACCTTCCCGACCATTCCTGCTCCGACACACCTCATCCTCCAAAAAGGCGGGTCATCTTGAATGACGTCGAACTATGACGTCGAGCAAGGGCTTATAAGCAGCGTTTGCCGGCTGCTAGGGTGTGCTCGTGTCGTGCTCGTTGTCGGGAGCTGAGTGCTCTGTCATACTAGAAATGTACTAGTGAGCTGTGTGCTCGTAAACTGTTTGCTGTATGTTAGTTTTGCGGGCTCCATATGGGAGTCGCCCAAGTCTGCCAATGTATGTCCTGCCTAAAATGTAAATCCTGCAATTATATCCTGCTCGCCTAGCCCTGTCGTCCCAAGTTCATCTCTACAGCTACGTCTGACAAATCTGACAGCCCCCATTCATGTGCATTCTACTGAAAGTGTGGCAAGTGTATTCATCTCGAAGTATGAGAAAAGAGACATTGCAGATTGTTCTAAGCGGGAATAAATTGCAATTCATAACGTGATTGTTGCTGAGGATGTTCGTTGGGCACATGCATATTGTATTAAAACCCGAAAAATGTGCACAATCCAGCCGGGTATCTTTGTTTAAGAAATTATTATTATTATAGGAATCTCTTGGGATTCTCTCATTTCTTTAATTTTTATAAGTACATTGTGTGTCACATGAACCTCTCTGGAAAGGAAACGTACTGCAGCTGGCACCGGCGACCATTACGGTTGTCTAACTGCTCATCATACTGTAACATAACGAAACATCACAATGGTACTGATTGATATTGCCATGTAGTCTTTCGCCAGAAGTAAACCAAGTTAACTAGAGACATAAGTGATGAAAGCAAATTATATATAAAACTATTATTGAACCGTAAAAATAACTCATTGAATGGTTTTCGCTTACATTGTTGCATTTTCTTTACGTGTGTGTCTCTGTGTCCTTGTCTTGCGTGCTGTACTCGTGTGCCCATCAATTACGAACTTGCCCAAGCCCTTGTCAGCTTTATTAAATAAGGGATTCAATTCAGTTGAATGTAATACTGCATGTCAAGTGACTGACGGGTTATTCGTTTTATCTAAATGTTATGGACTGGCAGTACATGGCAAGCATTAAACCACAATACTTTATTTATTGCACTTAGGCTGCGGGTGTCATAGATTGCCAGGGAATTTTCATGAAAACAGCCAGAGAAGGCGTGGAAAAAGATCGGGGAACTTTAAAATGACCACATAGGTATGCTGTCTTGTTATATGTCATACAAAATTTCCAGAGAATCTCTGTTAAAAACATTTTTAAAACGTCGTACCAGGCACGTACCCAGAATTTTTTTTCGGGGGGGGGCCCACCACCACCACCACCACCACCATCATCATCATCATCATCATCATCAGCCTGTTTTATATCCACTGCAGGACGAAGGCCTCTCCCTGCTATCTCTAATTACCCCTGTCCTGCGCCAACCGATTCCAACTAGCGCCCGCGAATTTCCTAATTTCATCGCTCCACCTAGTCTTTTGGCGTCCTCGATTGCGTTTCTGTATCTCTTGGTACCCATTCTGTAACCCTAATGGTCCAACGGTTATCTCACCGGTGCATTACATGACCTGCCCAGCTACATTTTTTCCTCTTGATGTCAATTAGAATACCGTCTATACCCGTTCGCTCTCTGATCCAAACCGCTCTCTTTCTCTCTTGACGTTATGCTTAGCAATCTTCGTTCGATCGCTCTTTCCGCGGTCCTTAACTTGCTTTCAAGTCTCTGCCCCATATGTCAGCACTGGCAAAATGCACTGATTCCACACCTTAATATTAATAATTAATAATAATAATGGTAAGCTTCCAGTCAGGAGCTGGCAATGTTCGCCGTATGCGATCCAACCTATTTTTATTCTTCTGTGAATTTCCTTCTCATGATCAGGGTTCCCTGTGATTAATTGACCTAGGAAAACGTGCTCCTTCACAGTCTCTAGTGGCCGACTGGCGATCCTGATCTCTTGTTCCTTTGCCCGGCTATTTATCATTATCTTCATCTTCTGCATATTAATATTCAACCCCACTCTTACACTCTCTCTGTTAAGGTCTCCAATCATTTGTTGTAACTCGTCTGCATTGTTGTTGAATAGAACAATGTCATCGGCTAACCGAAGGTTGGTGAGATATTTGCCGTCGATCTTTACTCCTAAGCCTTCCCAGTTTAGTAGCTTAAATTCTTCTAAGCACGCAGTGAATAGCTTTGGAGAAATTGTGTCTCCCTGTCTGACCCCTTTCTCTATAGGTATCTCCCTGCTTTTGTTGTGTAGAATTAAAGTAGCCGTAGAACATCTGTAGATATTCTTACGCGAAGGACGAGTCAGTAAGACGAGAAACTATTTACAGATTATATTTACAACAATGGTTGCAGCGCTGACCGGTTAGATTCACATTTGTTCTTCCTCCTCTTTTCTGGAGTGATGGCGCCTACGCGCCTCGTTCAAACAAACAAATACCACACGCATGTAGCAATATTTTCCAAGCTTTTTACGTAAGCGTTCGGTACTCCTTGATTACGCAGTGCCTCTATGATTGCTGGTATCTCTACTGAATCAAAAGCCTTTTCGTAATCTATATAAGCCACATAGAGAGGCTTATTGTACTCTGCAGATTTCGCGATAACCTGATTGATGACATGGATGTGATCCATTGTAAGGTATCTCTTCCTGAAGTCAGCCTGTTCCCTTGGTTGACAAAATCCAGTGTTGCCCTTATTCTATCGGAGATTATTTTCGTAAATATTTTATATAATACTGGGAGCAAGCTAATGGTCCCATAATTTTTCATTTCTTTAACGTCTCCTTTTTTGTGGATTGGTATAATGTCTGCATTCTTCCAGTTTTCTGGGACCCTTGCAGTCGATAGACACTTCGTATAAAGAGCCGCCAGTTTTGCAAGCATTATGTGTCCTCCATCTTTGATTAAATCGACTGTTATTACACCTTCTCCTCCCGCTCTTCATCGTTTCATGTCTTGCAGGGCCCTTCTGACCTCATCGCTAGTTAATGGAGAGTTTCTGTATCCTGTTCATTACTGTTTCTAAGTGAAGTATCGTGACGCCTCTGGGTACTGTATACAGGTCAGCTTAGAATTTTTCCGCTGCTTTTACTATATCTTCGAGATTGCTGATGATATTATCCTTCTTATCTTTTAGTGCATACATCATGGTTTGTCCTATGCCAGGATTCTTTTTTACTGATTTGAGGCTGCGTTCATTTTTTACGGCTTCTTCAGTCTTTCTCATGTTATAGTTTCGAATATCAGTTATTTTAGCCTTGTTGATCAGTTTTGATAGTTCCGCGAATAGTGTAACGCTGTGCGGCCGCCAGTCCCATACAACCGCCTAGAGCGCAGGACTCTGCGATTCTAGACGTACTGCGCTCACCGCCAAATGTTAGAAAAACACCCACATAAGCACAGCAGAGAAGTGGCTACGTGAGGTGGTTCGACCGATAACTGTAGAAGCGCCATTCAAAACAAGTAATTGTTCTCCACTTCCGGCGGCGTTTTCTCAACTTCCTTTTTAAATAAAAACATGTTGATCCATAAATATTCTCATAAACAACGGTTAACTTTTTTATTATTCGCTTTTGCTTGCAGTTTGGTTGTTGCCTTGGCTCTCTCCCTTAGTAGATCGCTTAATTTCTCAACTCCTTGCGATCTTTGTTTTCAGTTGCCAATCTTGCACGAAAAATGCTATACAATTAGGGGAAAACAGACGAGGTAATGGGCGACACTCATCTTGCTTATGGGTTGAAGGGTTATTGCAGGGCTTCATGATGGAGGCTCTTTCACATTATTTTATTTCCCACCTTAGCTAACCCATATCACGTGTGTATGGTTCCGGGCATCTGCCAGCGTCGCGGCGAGCCGTAACTCAAGGAAATAATGAAGCAAAGGGATAAGTTAAACGCAGTTGGCGTTTTCTCCGGCCGCAACTCGTTCCATGAGAGTACAGACCAGCTGAGTAACAGCCGCATCCCTCTCCTGGTCGCAGGATCAGCCTAAACAAAGAAGCTTAAACTAACAAAAGCAACAGCTATGCGCGTGACGGTTGAATATATGTTGACAACTGAACGCATCTCGAGTTAATCGCGCTGGTGCGGAATCTATGAGAAAACGGTCCTTCACATTACAAGAGATGCCGATAACTACCGCCACCTAAAAGGAGTGAAAAAGGCAGCATAATGCTGACCGATGAACAGCTGCCAAGTCTCAACATTGATCTGGCGGCGCTTTAGGAATGTGTGAGGAGTGGTGGCGTGGGTGGGGAGGGGGGGGGGGGGGGGGGTATGCCACTTGATTTCGGGGGGGGGGGGGGCCGGGCCCCCCGGGGCCCCCCCCTGGGTACGTGCCTGCGTCGTACATACATGTTGAGGCAAATTGTTCCCATTTATTGAAGAAAAAATGAAAGTCAAGCATACTGACATGGCATTTCTTGCTCAATTTGTTTTTTAATTTTTTGCGTTAACTAAAAGTCCTGAACCTCGAAATCATAGATAAAATTTTAATCTTTGAGAGAATCTTAAATAATTTACTGTGATAGCATTGATTCGAAGTATAGTTTCAGTTTTATTTCCTAGGAGGTGCATATCTGTCGTCATCATCATCATCATCAGCCTGATTACGCCCACTGCAGGGCAAAGGCCTCTCCCATACTTCTCCAACTACCCCGGTCATGTACTAATTGTGGCCATGTTGACCCTCCAAACTTCCTAATCTCATCTGCCCACCTAACTTTCTGTCGCCCCCTGCTACGCTTCCCTTCCCTCGGAATCCAGTCCGTAACCCTTAATGACCATCGGTTATCTTCCCTCCTCATTACATGTCCTGCCCATGCCCATTTCTTTTTCTTGATTTCAACTAAGATGTCATTAACGCGCGTTTGTTCCCTCACCCAATCTGCTCTTTTCTTATCCCTTAACGTTACACCTATCATTTTTCTTTCCATAGCTCGTTGCGTCGTCCTCAATTTAAGTAGAACCCTTTTCGTAAGCCTCCAGGTTTCTGCCCCGTACGTGAGTACTGGTAAGACACAGCTGTTATACACTTTTCTCTTGAGGGATAATGGCAACCTGCTGTTCATGATCTGCGAATGCCTGCCAAACGCACCCCAGCCCATTCTTATTCTTCTGATTATTTCACTCTCATGATCTGGATCAGCAGTCACTACCTGTCCTAAGTAGATGTATTCTCTTACCACTTCCAGTGCCTCGCTACCTATCGTAAACTGCTGTTCCCTTCCGAGACTGTTAAACATTACTTTAGTTTTCTGCAGATTCATTTTTAGTCCCACCCTTCTGCTCTGCCTCTCCAGATCAGTGAGCATGCATTGCAGTTGGTCCCCTGAGTTACTAAGCAAGGCAATATCATCAGCGAAGCGCAAGTTACTAAGGTATTCTCCATTTACTCTTATCCCCAATTCTTCCCAATCCAGGTCTCTGAATACCTCCTGTAAACACGCTGTGAATAGCATTGGAGAGATCGTATCTCCCTGCCTGACGCCTTTCTTTATTGGGATTTTGTTGCTTACTTTATGGAGGAGTACAGTGGCTGTGGAGCCGCTATAGATATCTTTCAGTATTTTTACATACGGCTCGTCTACACCCTGATTCCGCAATGCCTCCATGACTGCTGAGGTTTCGACTGAATCAAACGCTTTCTCGTAATCAATGAAAGCTATATATAATGGTTGGTTATATTCCGCACATTTCTCTATCACCTGATTGATAGTGTGAATATGATCTATTGTTGAGTAGCCTTTACGGAATCCTGCCTGGTCCTTTGGTTGACGGAAGTCTAAGGTGTTCCGGATTCTATTTGCAATTACCTTAGTAAATACTTTGTAGGCAACGGACAGTAAGCTGATCGGTCTATAATTTTTCAAGTCTTTGGCGTCGCCTTTCTTATGGATTAGGATTATGTTAGCGTTCTTCCAAGATTCCGGTACGCTCGAGGTCTTGAGGCATTGCGTATAGAGACTGGCCAGTTTTTCTAGAACAATCTGCCCACCATCCTTCAGCAAATCTGCTGTTACCTGATCCTCCCCAGCTGCCTTCCCCCTTTGCATAGCTCCCAAGGCTTTCTTTACTTCTTCCGGCGTTACTTCTGGGATATCGAATTCCTCTAGATTATTCTCTCTTCCATTATCATCGTGGGTGCCACTCGTACTGTATAAATCTCTATAGAACTCCTCAGCCACTTGAACTATCTCATCCATATTAGTAATGATATTGCCGGCTTTGTCTCTTAGCGCATACATCTGATTCTTGCCAATTCCTAGTTTCTTCTTCACTGCTTTTAGGCTTCCTCCGTTCCTGAGAGCTTGTTCAATTCTATCCATGTTATGCTTCCTTATGTCAGCTGTCTTACGCTTGTTGATTAACTTCGAAAGTTCTGCCAGTTCTATTCTAGCTGTAGGGTTAGAGGCTTTCATACATTGGCGTTTCTTGATCAGATCTTTCGTCTCCTGCGATAGCTTACTGGTATCCTGTCTAACGGAGTTACCACCGACTTCTATTGCACACTCCTTAATGATGCCCACAAGATTGTCGTTCATTGCTTCAACACTAAGATCCTCTTCGTGGCTTAAAGCCGAATACCTGTTCTGTAGCTTGATCTGGAATTCCTCTATTTTCCCTCTTAGCGCTAACTCATTGATCGGCTTCTTATGTACCAGTTTCCTCCGTTCCCTCCTCAGGTCTAGGCTAATTCGAGTTCTTACCATCCTGTGGTCACTGCAGCGCACCTTACCGAGCACGTCCACATCTTGTATGATGCCAGGGTTAGCGCAGAGTATGAAATCTATTTCATTTCTAGTCTCGCCGTTCGGGCTCCTCCATGTCCACTTTCGGTTATTCCGCTTGCGGAAGAAGGTATTCATTATCCTCATATTATTCTGTTCTGCAAACTCTACTAATACCTCCCCCCTGCTATTCCTAGTGCCTATGCCATATTCCCCCACTGCCTTGTCTCCAGCATGCTTCTTGCCTACCTTGGCATTGAAATCGCCCATCAGTATAGTGTATTTTGTTTTCACTCTACCCATCGCCGATTCCACGTCTTCGTAGAAGCTTTCGACTTCCTGGTCATCATGACTGGATGTAGGGGCGTAGACCTGTACAACCTTCATTTTGTACCTCTTATTAAGTTTCACAACAAGACATGCCACCCTCTCGTTAATGCTATAGAATTCCTGTATGTTACCAGCTATATTCTTATTAATCAGGAATCCGACTCCTAGTTCTCGTCTCTCCGCTAAGCCCCGGTAGCACAGGACGTGCCCGCTCCTTAACACTGTATATGCTTCTTTTGGCCTCCTAACTTCACTGAGCCCTATTATATCCCATTTACTGCCCTCTAATTCTTCCAATAGCACTGCTAGACTCGCCTCACTAGATAATGTTCTTGCGTTAAACGTTGCCAGGTTCATATTCCAATGGCGGCCTGTCCGGAGCCAGGGATTCTTAGCACCCTCTGCAGCGTCGCAGGTCTGACCGCCGCCGTGGTCAGTTGCTTCGCAGCTGCTGGGGACTGAGGGCCGGGGTTTGATTGTTGTGTTCATATAGGAGGTTGTGGCCAAGTACTGCACCAGGGTGGCCAATCCTGCTCTGGTGAGGGAGTGTGTTACCGGTTCTGGTCACCGGCATCAGGCCACACTCCAGGCCTGTTTATGCAATTTTATCAACACGCGGATTTTTTTTTTTTTTAATCCGGTGGAAAATTGCGCGGCACCGGGATTCGAACCACGGACCTCTTGCACGCGAGGCGGGTGTTCTACCTCTACGCCACCGCCATGACACAAATGTAGGCGTGGTATTTCGGGTGCTCATGTGGTATACCTAAGTTGCAAACGCGTTAGCATGCCCAAGAGGCCTCATTACCTGTAAGAAACTAAGTGACCATATCAATACAATAAATCCATCTGCCTTCTGTTGAAGTTATGGCCAATTACCCATTCATTTAAGAGTATGAGAAAGACATTTAGATGCGTATTAATAAAAATAAATTACAATCTTTGGCATGGTACTGTGAATACTCCAGTCACCCTTCTTAACATATCCCTCTGCGCGGGCATATTTAATTACCAGCCAAAAATGCACAGACAGTCCAACTCGGTAAACTTGTTTCAGCAATTTATATAGAGATCACTTGGTATAATTACAACGATGTGTCATATATGAACTTCTCTTAAAAGCAACATACTGTTGCTGTAGCACCAGCAGCAGTTGGGACTGTTTAATTGTTCATCATGCCATAAAATGAAACATTGCATAATAGTACTGATTTGTATGCACAAGCAGCCATTACTCTTACTTAAACTGCATGGAGTATTGAATTAAATTGCTTGAGTAAATATATGAAGCTGCTTCATGAACATACAAAGCATACACAATTGTCATTTTTGCCTCACGTTGTTGCATCTACTTATTTGCAGCATACACTTGCAACATCTTTGGAACACATGACACGAAGGTCAAGGCTGGCCTGGCGGCCTTGCTGGCCTAGGGGAAGTAGTCTGTAAATCCGTTTATAGTCTCTTTCGATCATAGCGTAAGACCTGCATTTTAAGAATATTAATGTATCGCGCAATAAAAAGAGCTAATTCAAAGACGGTGCACTTGTTTCCTTTTTCGCATTGCATGATTCAGTGCTAGTGGGATTGCTTCAATTTTTTTCTTTTTATGCAACATATGAGAGCGCAGCTGGTTCAGGAGCATTATTAAGCTATTGACATTACTGCTTAAGTGCAGATGAGAAGCAACACGTGAACATACATTATATACATTCAAAATTTTTTTGCCGCCATATGCAAACAGAAATGTGAACCAACTTCTATATAGCAGATAGCTGGCACATTTCGTTCAACCGGATGCATTGCATGTAACTGTAATATGTCTTAAATGTGCTCGTGCACAAATACTCATGTAGTCTTGCATAAAGATTCACAGCTACATGCATTTGAGATTTTTCGACTGCTTCCATCCGCATGCATGATTTTCTATGTACAGTTCCCTGGGTATGTTCCCACATGCATGCTGGATACAGTACATATTTATAGACGTTTCCTATAGACTGCTCATTAACAACTCCAGCAGCGAGTGCTTATATATAATCGAAATGTATTTGGCAAGATGTATGGTTTATATAGCTAGTATATAGGGTGTCGATCCCGGCTATTTTAGCCAATCTCGGCAATGGAAATACAAGACTTACAAAGAACACGGTACAAGATATACTATTTTAAAAAGACCTACCGGTCAGATCTCTGATCGCTGAACACCATAAGTCCTAAATTCGGATCTTACTGCACCGTATTTTTTTACGTTATTCTTAGTTGAACAGCTTCACTGAATTTTTGTTAGTTTGGACACCCTGCATTGACAATAATCGACAAATAGTGTAAGGCTAAAGTCTATGGATTAGCTATAGACTAATCTGCAGGAATTGTCTGCAGACAGTCTATGGACTTATGACCTTACATTATTTGTAGACTAGTCTAAAAAAATCGGTGAGTCTATAGACACTCTATAAACTGTCTATATACTAACGAAAATTCATGTTTGTAGACAAATGCCTGCAGAATGTCTATAGACAAAAGTGTATAGGCATATACAGTTCTACTTCTGTAGACTGAAGTCTATAGAATGTCTATAGAGAAATTTCTATATATAGTCTGCAGACATTTGGTTATCGAGATTTTGTGGACTTCAGTGTGCAAAAGTGTATGGCCATGAGTCTATAGACTCTCTATAGACTAGTCTAAAGAAATGTCTATAAATAGTCTATAGACATTTCTTTATAGACTGCCTATAGACTAGTCTAAAGAAATGTCTATAGACTGTCTATAGACTTTCCATAAAAAATTTGTAAGGGTACCATGCTGCACGCCTCCAAAGGTAGCCACTACCTATTATAGTGTTTTCAATTGTTGTCAAGCAGACACCCGAGGCGGGAAAGCCTCACCACTTAATAAGAACTGCAGCCCAGGTGTGACATTAAACTTTCGTTTTCAGCTCGCTTCGATGCTTCCTAAACAGCCGATGCGGCCGCTGTGTCCGCGTGATACCCCATGCCACGTCACGCCGACGGTGGCGCCAGCTTTTCCAGTGGTGGAGCTTGCCCCCAATAGTGGTGACATCATGAGAAGTTTACTCCTCGGCTGTCTGCGACGAACGAAACGTTTGCGCCGACTTAATTGCTCGTTCGCACGTGGTCGTATATTTTAGTACTTAACAGTCAAACCTTTGTTCAGTTGACTGATTCTTTCGCATGCTCGTAGTGATAAACGTGTCGCCTATAATTCGGTACGTGTGCTGTTGGCGTTTTGTTCGCGTAAAAGCGATTGCTAAAGTAATCATAAAACAGCGTACGTTCGGAATAATAGAACGTTTGTTGGTGTTTGTATCGCGATCTGATAATCGGCTGCCCATGATGGCCGGTCGCGCTGCTGAATTTAACCGCACATGTATTTAAGGCTGGTATTGTTTCTGGCTAACAGTGTCGTGCACGCTGTCGTAATAACAAAATATCTGGGCGACTTGTTAGACTTCCGCTTATTTACACTTGAACGGATGCATGCTAGTATGGTGTTACGGTCAACTTCACGTCTCAGCTCTGCAACGACGAAACGAGCGCGCTGACTAGCTCGTACGCACGTGGTCGCATTTTTTTTATTGTGAGAGTTTGTGAGAGTTGACTCTATCACGCGCTCGTAGTGAATAACCGTATCACTCAAGCTTCGTCTGCCATTGGTATTTTGTTTGCTTAACGATCGCGATAGCAATTGTAAAAACTACGTAAGGATGGATTAACTGAATTTCCTTTACTTATTTATTTCAACACTATTAATGTCACGTAGGGCGTTACAAAGAGGGGTGGGATTCTATACAATAAGTGGAAATCGTGGTTTTGAAGAATGATGGAACAGCTTGTCGCTGACCTTGGACTGAAGAATAAGCGTGTATGTTTGTACGTGAACTTGGGACGTGGAATACAGATGTGGACATCTGGATCACGATCGGAGCTATTGCTGCACGTGATGGCTAATTGGACGGCCGCACTGCGGAACTTTACCACACATGTCGTTACGGCTGGTATGCCATATATATATATATATATATATATATATATTCGTACCAAGAAGTGCCATGCACATTTTTCGCAATAACGAAACTTCTGGGTGACTTGTTAGGCTACTGCCTCTGTGCATGTAGTCGAATGCATGCTATTACGGTGGTAATAAGATCAAGCTTAGGTCTCAGCTTCCTGTAACGATCGACACATTCACGCTACTTATACTATAGACGAGAAAACCATGGCCAGGCGGCGCTACTGCGCCTCCTGACAGCGCCCCCAATGTGGAAACGTGATGCAGCGCGGTCGTGCCGTGGCGCGGTCTCCGCTTTGTTTACACCGGTTCGCCCGCGCGTTTCTTCGCTGCTCGTTCTCACGGCGCTCAGTTTTCGACGGCGGCAGATCGCCTGCTTGCGCAACAGCGACGCAGAGATTGCAATGCGGTTTCAAGAAGGCTGCCGACGCGGACAGATTTTTTCGTGGCGGCAACCTCACGAAAGGGGAGTGCCTGCTTCCGTACGTGTACGGCGTTCAACAAATCGTGGACGATGATGTGACAGTGAAAGCCAAGGGCGTGTCACAGGTGTCCAGGATCGTATACGACGTCGATTTAGAGGTATACACCAAGTTCAGAAGTTTAGCCACTTTATTTCTATATGATGCAGGCACAAAGCGGTCATGCATACTTGCAGAGATGTGGAGGGACGGTGGCGATTGCCGTTAGTTTCCTCGGTAGCTGAGTGCGCGCACACGGCTGCTCTCATTTTGTGCTTCCGCCTTTTGCTGCTAAATTTCTTGGCTGGAGCATTAGTAAATTACACGTTTGTGTTCGTTCTGATTTGCGCGGAGCTGTCAGCGAACAACGGCAAGCGTTATCGATGTCTTCGCTTCGCAAAGCCTGCTTGTTTTTGTAAATTCGCATGCTTTCGGATGGCTCCCAGGGAGTGTCATCAGCACTGCGAGCACAGAAAGAACACATGTATTAGGCACAAATGAGCATGGAACGTTACTAACGAGAAAGACCATCTTCCCGCCTTCAACAACGTGGCCTAGCCTATAGCTCATTATACCCTCTCAGGCTTAGGTTCAGGCAAATCACAAATTGAGCTGTTTTTGGCAAACTGTACATGCCTTTAATACATGGTGATTCGGAGATGCTAGTGCCTGTAATTTGTGATGCCTATTTCTTGCCCCAATAACGTCACTGCGTGGCACGAAGAGAACTGCATTATAAAGCTAACGCAGTAATGTGGGAAGTTGGGCGAGTTGGTGATTAATCATCATACCGTGTTGGTGAAGCAGCGCAATGACCAGTACAAATAGGAGAGACACAAGCACAGCGAGTGTCTTGTATTCATGTGTGTGTCTGCCTTGTCCTGGTCAGTACGCTGCTTCACCAGAACACTAAAGCAGTTTCCTTCCCAGGATACACGAAATCCTAGAACACAACAGCCAAAACACACATCTGCTCAAAATTAACAATTTAAATACTATATAGGCGCATATTGCTTTGAATCATGCTGCAATAAATATTTAGTGTATATCACGCCTTATTCAATGCAGATGTTGGAGTCATTGCAACTCATCGCATTAATCAGCAAGGTGCCTTTTCACTGCTAATGAGGATTGGCTCGTACAGACTGCTCCGCGAAATGAACCTAGACCACGTTAACATGCGATTACCTCAGGACCAACAGCACGAGCGCAAGCATTAGAGATACATGCCTCACCAAAGCAAATCTAGTGCCTCATCGGGCGAACAGCTAAAGTAAGCTTGCACCGATGGCCGGCTACTACAGGAAACGAAGGTTTTTGGCAGGAAGAGTGAATCAGCAAGAATGTGCAAGGTGGTAATTACCTTAAAGCAAGCTTGGATATTGTGAACTTAGAAAGCATGGCCAAACAACAAACATAACGCGCACGTCTCGATCGGCTGCTTTCCGATCTGCCGCTTACCGACGCACGCGACGACCGCGGCTTGCATTAAATGCTGTCTGCTATCAGACAAAAGTAGCGCGCGTCCCCTTTCGTTACCTGCACAACTAGTAAATTAAGTTGCAGCGTTTGGAAAATGGAAATAATTCTCTAAAGCTCGTCCATGCCGATTGCGAGTGAAGGCACAGTAGAATCAAATAAATTCGGGGGTTTTAACTGCCAAACCCATGCAAAACCACTAAATCATTATGAGGCACGCTGTAATGGTTAGTCTCAGGAATACTTATTACCTCCGGGGGTTCTTTAACGTGCACAAAAATCAAAGCACGCGGTAGCAAGGGCGTTCTTGCACTTCGCCCCTATCGAAATGCGGCCGCTGTGGCCGGGAATCGAGCTCGCGTCGTCAAGCTCAGCGTCGCAACACGCATGCATTTACCGCTAACAAGCAGCGGATGTCAACACAATTCAACAACGCGGCATGACTAAACAAACGGTTGGGCGCTAAAAACAGGCATATCACTATTCCGTTTCATCGAGCAGCCGCGATATTGCACGCGAATACGAAAGTATGGTGCTTACTTGACTCGGCGCACTGCAATTATCCATGCTTGTCGTCTGACCTCGTACCACTTCCCCGGAAATCTGTAGAATTTCACGGGCGGCGTTCGACCTTTCGTGTTTTCGAGGCTGTTATGGCAATCAACAATACAGCAGTATTGCGTGCCACCTTTCCTGGCTGATGAGGTCGCACTCGCCATCGCAAAAACAACGCGCCCGAGCCAGCACGAGCGCTCCCGCCGAACAGATCACGGGCGCGCGCTCGCGCAGCGACGACCCTCGAAACTTCCATCGGTCCGCTAGGGGAGCATTCGGCGCTGGTGCCGCGCGGGCGAACTTTAAGTTGCCTCGTCTATAGCTCGTTCGCACGTGGTCGTATTGTTTCGTATTAGTAATGGGGAACGTTTGTCGATCTTCGTTGACTGATAAATTTATGTCAGACCCGTGTCGCTTGAGCTTCGTCTGCCGTTTGAGCTTTCTTTGCGTAACCGCGACTGCGAGAGCGCTCATAAAACGGCGTACGGTTGAAATAGCTAAACATTTGTGGGCATTTGTATCGCGACCGCAGCACTTGTTGCACATGATGGTTGGCCGGCAGTGCTGCTGCATATTCCCACGCGTTTCTATCAGACAATGCTGTACACCTTCGTTTCTGGGAATAATGAAACTTTGGGCGACTTCTTGTGAACTGCTGCTTATTCACACGTTCTCGGGTGCATGCTAGTATGTTGGTGAGGTCAAGCTTACGTCTCAGCTGTCTGTGACGATCGAAACGTTTACGATTATTAGGCTATCGCTCCGAATTCGCACGTTGTCGTATTTTGAGTAATAGAGTTCTGGCCACGGCGACCGCATTTCGATGAGGGCGAAATGCGAAAACACCCGTGTACTTAGATTTAGGTGCACGTTAAGAAACCCAGGTGGTCCAAATTCTTCCGGAGTCCCCTACTATGGCGTGCTTCATAATCAGATCGTGGTTTTTTGCACGTAACACTCCATAATTTATTTTTAGTGATGGAGCATGTTTGTCTCTTTTAACTGTTAATTAACTTTCTGTCGGGTGATTTACCGTGTCGCTTAAGCTTCGTCTACCGTTTGAGTTTTCTTTGCGCAACCGCGTTTGCAAGAGAAATCGTAGAACCGCCGAGTTTCCGAATAATGGAACTATATTGTAGGCATTTGTATTTCAATGGCAGCACCTCTCACACAGGGCGGTTGACCAACCGTGGTGCTTCAGTTTTCTTATCGCAGTTGCTATCATTTGGGCCAGCGTATGTGCTTACATGTGTGCGCGATGCGCTGGACAAGATTACCAGACTGTTGCATCCCCATATTGTCATTGTATTTTTACCGCAGTTATATAGTCGACATTCGCCTAATTTTTTTTTTATTGTTGCGATAGGAATTGCAGGCACACTCCTGACGAACTTCCGCTGACGCGGACGTGCTCCGCGGTGGGTAGTGGCTTTGTGGGCGCTGTTTCCGCGCAGCTTAGTGTCGAAGGTCGCGTAAACTTGGCTCTGGAAACGCATTGTAGCTGGAAGCAGCAAGAAGCGATCACTTGTCGCTGCTGCCCCGCTTTATCACGCCAGCGTTCATACAGCATGTTTACCGTCAGTGAGATGTGTTCGTGTTTGGCATTGCGCATGACACCAAGTTTGCTAATTTAACAAGGAAGCGAAGGTTTACTGTAATTTACACTGGCGATAACACGTCTGGCAATTTGCTGTCGCAATCACTGCTTCGCTTTTCGGATGAAACTGCGACGTTATTTATTGTTATCAGCTCGCTCGACATAGCAATGCTGATGCAGAGACTACGAGAACTCCTTTTATCTTTGTAGAGGGTTGAAATCATAACATCTTTTCTGATAACTGCGAATTTGCTCAGCTCAGAATTTGCTCAGATAACTGCGAATTTAACTGCTCAGCGAATTTGTATACATATATATTAAGCCACAAGGCTGCAAAGTTGCTGTCAGAACGTGCAGATTGCTGTTAAAAGTGCAGGTCGTTAACATGCAAATGGTAGATAGCAATTTTCGTACATATTTCGAGCACGTTTTTATTGCATACTTTACAGCTATGCTGTGTTCCTGCCATCAGCCTGGTGTCACATTGGGTCGACATCATTCTTCACTGATGATCAGCACAGAAAAAAGCCCGCGGAAATCTGCTAATTTTCTTAGTACCTCTGATCTTGAAAATGCAGTTTCTTCTCTGGGACCACTGGAACCAATCCTATAGCATGACTAGTAACTTGTGTACCGTACCCGTGATCTCTTCTGTTCTGCATCTGCAACCATGGGTGAAAGGCTGTACCCAGCGTGTATCTCGTGTATCCGCCCGCGTATACACGAGATAAGGCACATTGTCGCTTGGTCGTTCATGAATGACGGCGTGCCTAATATACGCGACGTTGCGGGATTTGTCGCTTACCGCATTTCTACTGAGCCCGTTTCGCACAACATCTTATGCCAGCAGAGCTATAAGCCCCGAACACTCTCTTCCTTTACTGTCTCTGTCACCTCTTCGTTCCTACTCCTCCTCCTTATCAAAGTGTCAGCCACGCGCTAGGCAGCTACGAGCTCCCCCCCCCCCTTTCTTTCAATTGCCTTTTCCTGTACTGACACAAGCGGGCGGCGAGAAAACCAGTTATAGCAAGTGATTGGTTTTGGCGTTTCGGGAAACTGCAAATAATGCATTGTAACTTACTCAAGGCAGAGCGTGACTAAAATTTAATGTTCTAGTTTAGGGCCGCGCTTAATCAGTGTGATTGTTACATATGAGTTGTAACATCATCTATTTGGTTATCTTCGTGGTGTGCAGTACAATACTTTTCTGATCCTTTAGAATGGTGCAAAATTGGGAAAAGAAAAACTTTCATAAAAGACGCAATATTTTTGTGTGCGAACGATTCTGTCGATCATGTAAAGCAATCCCAAGCGAAAGGTTTGCGTCAAAAACAACAAGTTCATAAGAATTTTTTTTAAAATTACGCTCTAACAAAGATGCGCTTCACTGCACATAGATGGGTTTAATTGGACTTGTTGTCTTTTCTTATTTACATGTTTCAACACAACACTCTGTACCGCCAAATCGTTCTCACTAGAAACAGCTGAGGTGTCACCACATTTTCTACCCTTTTCAACGTGAGTCGAAGCGTTAACTCGTCCAACGGAAGTTGCCTGGTGGCCGGCGATAAAACAATAAAACAAATGTCTATCTTCGTAACATAATTCTTCCGCATCCTCCTTGTGCCATCTGGTTTTATATCTATCTATCTATCTATCTATCTATCTATCTATCTATCTATCTATCTATCTATCTATCTATCTATCTATCTATCTATCTATCTATCTATCTATCTATCTATCTATCTATCTATCTATCTATCTATCACCTTCTCCGTCTCTCTATATTTCTCTCTTTCTTTTTCTTTTTTTTTTTGCAACAAGCACAGAGCAACAGACAAGCTCAAATCGTCTTGAGGGCTGCAGGAAAAATAAACCTGACAATTTTAACTCGTCGTCCGCTTTTTTTTTTTTTTTTTGCAAGTGCACGGTTGACGAGTTCAGCTAGTCCTCCATGTGAAAATATTTAAAACACGTTTTCTTTCGCATGACATTCGGAGGGAAGAATGACATGCGTTGTTATATTTGGTACATGGGTTCTGAAGGACGGGTGTGCCCGTCTTCGCGCATATTGTTTGACACAGTTTTTCTTCAGAGACACCACTATAGCTATGGTCTACACCATATAGCAGAGCAAAATGAATTCAGGATATAGAACGGTGCTTCTTCAAAGCAGCGCTTGTAGCGCGGCATTAACGATGAGTGTCAATGAATGTTTAAGCACCCACCGTGGTTGCTCAGTGGCTATGGTGTTGGGCTGCTAAGCACGAGGTCACGGGATCGAATCCCGGCCACGGTGCCCCCATTTCGATGGGGGCGAAATGCGAAAACAGCCGTGTACTTAGAGTTAGGTGCACGTTAAAGAACCCCAGGTGGTCGATATTTACGGAGTCCTCCACTACGGCGTGCCTCATAATCAGAAAGTGGTTTTGGCACGTAAAAAACCATAATTTAATTTTTAATGTTTAAGCGGTACCTTTCCTTGTCTATTCTTCGCGCACTTTAGGTGGTTGAACGGACGGCGTTGCCGCAAGATGACCGTCTGTGGCTAGGCGTTGCATTTACGAGCTCATATGCTTTCCTTATTGGAATGGCATCAGCCCCACGTGCGAGACATGCAGCAGTGATGAGACGCTCGCACACATCTGTCTACCGGCGACATAGTGCCCAGAGACAAGTGATGTGCAGGGTGCTGCACCAGTTGGACAATCGTCCACTATCAGAACTAAAAGCTTTAGGTCAGTGCTCCCAAAGAACATCTGCACTGAAGGCCTACTCGCGTTACTGAGATTCCTGCGGTCTACGGGTCTTCACGATAGACGTTAGGAACGCCGCCCCCTACCACTCTATAATGTACGCGGTTTGTTTGTGCTATTCTCTCTCTCACTATCTATCTATCTATCTATCTATCTATCTATCTATCTATCTATCTATCTATCTCTACGTCCCCCTTCCACTCCTTTTTCTCCCCCTACTTCCCCCCCCGTGCAGGGTAGCCAACCGGAACTACCTTTGGTTGACCTCCCTGCCTTTCTGTGCATCCTTTCCTCTCTCTCTTTCTCTCTCTCTCTCTGTCTCGCTCACAAAGCTTGTGACTAATCGGCCTTGCCATAGTCATGAATTCTTTCTGACAGGTGTACAATGTGATCTTAATGCTCTTTCTATAGTATTGTTCGTAGTGCCCGCTGTTTTGTTTCTTCATCTGCGGCTCTCCACCTCGTCAGGCCACGTGTTTTGAGCCGTTGTATCAGAGTCGGTAAAACCTATACACAGCGGGCGAATTTATAGTTACGAATTACAATACCTGCTTGTTTGTTTATGTATGCCGCTGTGATAATTATTTCGAATAGCACATGCCTCTAGGCCCTTGTGTTTCAAGGGCTCTGGCAAGGCAGTAGTGCTCTAAGCAATTTAGCATCTCGCATATGTTATATAATGCATTATTCCTTCTTAATGCACTTTAGCGATCATAGTACACGTCATTAATCATTGCCACAATTTTATTGCGTGTACATTTTATGCAATTTGCACCAATTCTTTTAGGCCTCTTTGCAGCCACGTCACATTAAATTCACAGAGCCCATCAGACCACTACATATTCATTACCACTAGCATGGCGCTCTTTGGCCAAACCTGGCCCTTGCGCCATTAAACCTCAAACATCATCTCTGTTTATGTAGGCCACGATCGTGCATAGTTGATCGTAACTTGCCAAGGATTGTTTCGCATACGAGGCCTGCGCAGGCGCGAACCCATTCATCTCGCGCCTTTGCATGATTGCTTCGTTATTTCATTCTTACCGATATTACTTCGTATCCATTCTTTTCTGCGGCTGAAAAGTATTCAGCTTCGTGCAAATGATTGCAGGGAATATGAAAGGAAATTGTAAGTCACGTGGATGCTCACTACCAGCGTCATATACCCATGTGGAGTAGCAATAGAAATTAAATTTGAACTAGAATCGAGTCGCATTCATTAATTTTAGCAGATCGAGCCTGCAATATGCAGAACAAGTACGTGCCAGCCGGCATGGTTTCACCTGTTATTTCATTCTCATTTGCACAATGTCAGCTGAGCAAATTTTGATAGCAGAACCTGTTGAGTAACTTCTGATGTAGGCAGCGCATCGAGAACGACTGGGTCCCAAAGAATAATCTTTCTAAGGTTTTTACCGCGAATATAAGCGCGCTCCAAGTGGATGAATCTTCCATTTGTGTTCACAACAGCATTATGTCTTGTTGTTTCTGTTAACGCAATAGCGAGCTGTTCGAGGGTCCATTTATTGGAAAAAGCAAGAGGACCTTCCTTTTTTATTCCTCTCGCTTCAATCACACAACTACACCGCACAACTAAAATACATCCAGTGTGCACATACTGAATGAAATCAAACATTTTGAACGCTTAAAACGCCGTTTATACGTCTTAGTTCACGCCCGTCTGTGGTGCCGCACTATGCACGCAACTCTGCCGCAGTTTGATAGAAAGCAATGTAGAAAACCACAGCACTCGTGACTCTTCTGTTGCTCCAAAGTTGGTCTCAGTCATGCATGGATCCTACTTTTCGCGATTTCAAATTTCTGAACACTAGCAGCAATAAATTTAATTAACTCTTTTTAACAAATTAAGATCCCAGCAGACTGACAATGGAGTAATATCAACGTGTAAAGCAGCATTAAAAAATTCTGGGTACCGTGACAATCGCGACAAAAGGTAGTGCGCTGCTGCTGCAATTTGAAGAAACCTTTGGCATTTAGTACGCGCTACGCGAATCCTTCAACGCGAAACCTCGTGGGATATTGGTGGCTTCAGTGTAGATGCTGGTAGTAAATGAGCACGCGCGCATGCGCGCGCGTTTGTGTGTGTGTGTGTGTGTGTGTGTGTGTGTGTGTGTGTGTGTGTGTGCGCGTATGTGTGCGTGTGTGCGCGCATGTGTGTGCGTGTCTGTGTTAAAAGGCGAGAAACCGACGACGGGTGGTGCAGTCGCCATGAGTTCCCTCACCACCTAATCATGACGTCACAAGCTTTGACATCGCCTGTTTGGGATTAGTTAATAGCTTATTGACAAAACAAAAATAACCATGCTTCAAAATAAACAAGATGCAAGTTCGAACGTCTTGAGAAATTTTTACGTGTATATAAAAACAGCCAGTCATGCGGAAATGCTTTTATATTCAGTACATCTCACTAGGGTACCGGTACTGCCTCTTGGGGGCGATACGAAAAAAAAATTAAGCTGTTGATTTTACTTTGTGCTCTAGTTTTATCACCCGCGTTATCAAAATATAAACGTGAATATATTGTCTTGAAAGCATATTTAAACGGTCTGGGATGTTGCTCTTTAGTGTCCACTTATAGGGCGTGCCATTTGTCTTCGCCGCGGCGACCGCCTTGCTGTCCTGGTGGTCGTTATTGGGAGTCACACACTGGAGAGCTGTTCTAATGAGAAATCACTGTTATGCGTAAGAAAAGTATTGTGAACACAGCCCTCATGTACAGACGTCATCAGTTTACAATGAGCACTGTCGTGCAGGTCGCTACCTCCTCAGTGCATCCACCGTGTAGAAATTTAACCAACAGATTGAGTACTCTGTTTCTCTGGGATTCTCATATTATGAATACGCTGAGAACTTTTTCCTCCACTAGTTAAAATGACTGCGCCTCCATTAATCGAAAACTTTAAAAGATCTGCTAGAAGTGTCCGTCCACAAATCCAATTCGGGACTCAGAACTTATTAAGCAGCACGTGAATATGGTTAAATTTATTGCTCTTCTTTCTTTATTTTGTAACACCTTTTTTTATTACCGTTTACTCCCCTTACCGCCTGTTCCAAACACAGGGTAGCCAGCCGGTCAACCTAACCACCCTGTCTTTCCGTCTAGTCCTGCTTCTATAGAACGCTTTTTCTCGTCTAAAAACGCTGCTGCTGTACGTGAGTAAAGATGGCTGAAATTAGATTCCTTAGGACACCGCCACCTTTCAAGCCCTGTCGTGAGGTCGGAAAATGCCTTTGAGTACTGAAACTTGACATTAATAATTTTCGTAAGGTCCCCCTTGGGAGAGCGGTAAACCAGAAATAATGGGGATAACGAAGAACGAGTTTTACAGGGGTGTAATGTAGGCGTCAGGCAAGCGGTTTTTAAAGAATGTAGGAGACCATTCTTTAGCCTTCAGCAAAATACCAACTTCAAATCTGTCAGTATGCCAACAAATGTATATACTGCGGACACATTGTCGATTGATTACTTTCAGCTAAGCCTTCAGGTTTTCGTGATGCGGCATCCGTCGCGATGCCTCACTGAAAGCATTCGGGCCGCCGCTTAGTGAGCTTAGCCAATCAACAATAAATTAAAGTGATGTCCAGCAAGAGATCGAGCTCCAATGCGGCCTCAGTATGTGACGGAGCATGGACCTGTTTTTAGTCGACAAGGCACAATTGCATATTTTAGCTCATTTATGGAGAAATCGTAGCCAGGTTTACTGGTTGACATCTGCAACAGAAATTCATCTTTTTTTCACGGCGGGGTGGGGGGCAGGGGTGTAGTGAGAGCATCACTTACAGCGCATACAGGGACAAGGGACCAAAAGATCGACGAAGAGAAGCACTTCGTCGTTCATTTGGTCCCTTGTCCCTGTATGCGCTGTAAGTGATGTTTGAAACAATGGAATACCAACTAGCCCGTACCCAAACCTTGCTGTAGTGAGAGGGTGGTGGTGCGCTAGTGAGCCTTAAAGTTGGCCGAACAGATGAAATGTCAGTCCAAGTTACTAGTCCACAAAACTCGTCTTCTATTACTAGGTAAGAAAAGTCTCCGGCTATATCGAGGATTTAATGTGACGGATTGTGAACAACAAAAGCAGCTAAAGCATGAAAAATCGCCCAGATACGAAGAACTCCTGTCAAGTAAGAAAACGTGTCAAAGCGGTGTTAAAAGGTTTTGCGACAACATTTGCTGCTCTCAATACATTGCACTGTGAACTTGTTGCGAACTTCTTTGTACGCTTCGATATTTGAACTGTGGGAGCAACCTCTTTCGTCTCTTCTTCTTACAGCTTTCAAACATTCTCATTTATCAACCACCGCATGTTCATTTCGAACGGTAGCTTTCTGACATAAAATGCCAGCTTTTCAGGCAAGGCTGGCGTCAAACCCTCGACATAGCGTAGCCAGCTAATTGATTTCACAGGCTGCCATTTGGTTACACTGGCGTTCTTTTGTTTGTCGCTACTTTTGAACCACGGATGTAGTAATGTAACTTGAAGATGGACCTGCCACCGTTCAAAAAGAGTGTTGTAGGTGCTAAGATGACATGCTTAAAACTGTCTTTTAGGTGCCAAAACGGGCCAGTATAGGGTAATAATTTTATTGAAGTTCGATCTAAATTAACTGCAACTTGCAAGAAGAAAAGTTACGGCATGCATTTCAAGGTCTGAGTAAGGCGGTGTTTATAAAAGGAGCCGCTAACACGCCACATAATACATGAGTGGGATCACGTCGAATGGCAGTTGAATCTGTCGACGTGTTTCATTCAACCTGACTTTAGCTGTGCCACGCTCAGTCGAATACGCCTAATGGCCTTGTAACGCATGGGTGCAAACGCCCAGTAAATATTTGAAAGATGCGAAATTCTTATTGGATCTCGCATAACATTATCTAATAGCAAGGCTGCATGTATGTAAGGAAAGGAGCATGATGACGCCTACTGCAATCAAATATACCTGACGACTACGTTGACACGTCCCTCCTTCGTCGCGCTTCTCGCTGCTTTGGACAGAAATCTTCACAAGCAAGCTCCAAAGTTAAGCCATTTATGATAATCTTGTCATAGAGATATCACTCCATGTGGAGTTTGAAAGAACCTTCTTTTTTCTGTGAACTCAATATGACGGCAGCAGTGCCTCATCTTCTTAGCAGCACGGAGTGTACCTTGTCTACATCTAGTGGAAATAATTACCAACGGTATTCTTCACGAAAAGACGTCAGAAGCATTTCACTTAGGAAAATACTTCGCATACTTATTGACATACTGTGACAGCGGCTTAGCAAGCACATATTGGGCATGCTCAGTTTTCCCTACCGCAAGGACTTCTCGCGCCATATGAAGGGCACTTTTTAATCATCTTGTCAGTACAGTACATGCGTAGGGCGGTCAGGTCGTTTTTCAGGGATGATGGAATATTTTGGCACTCTTCAGATTCTTGCAAAGGTGGTCAAAAGGCGACCGGTGATATTCTGCGTTCTCATGACACTAGAGGAAATTACGCAGAGTGCCAAGAAAGAAGCTTTAGGATTCTGGTGCTGCATACCATCCTTTAGAACAACAGTCTGTTTTGGAATCAATTAAGCTGCCGTGTCGTTACCAGGCTATACGTCCAATCTGCATTCGAACTGCTCTACTTAAATGATGAAAGTGGGCGCATTGCGTTTGCTTAATAAAGCGCTTTTTTTTTTTTTTTTACCAAGCTAGACTGCGACCAAAATCTCCAGGGAAGCGCACGCGGAGCCAGAAGTTTCTGTTCATATTACAAAGTATTAATAGCGCCAATTTTGGTCAATATGCTCGCGTTTAAAACACGAGGCTAGACGAGCCACAAAATGAATCCGGGGTTGCGTAGGCACTGAGGGATATGCATGCGGCAGTATATCTCTCCAGTTCCGTCTGTGTCATGTCGATCTTATTTACGTTTATTTCATTTCATTTCACTTATTTTCTCTCAAGCACCCGTGTGCGAAAACACCCGTGTACTTAGATTTAAGTGCACGTTAAAGAGCCGCAGGTGGTCGAAATTTTCGGAGTCCTCTACTACGGCGTGCCTCATAATCAGAAAGTGGTTTTGGCACGTAAAACCCCATAATTTAATTTCAGTAGAAGAAGAAAAAAAAAGGCTAATGAGGCAGCACATGGTCACATATAGCAGACTAGAACACATCATGATCGGTGATAGTGACGATGGAGGCGGGAAGGCGATTCCAGTCTTGACTTGTTTTCGGAATGAAGGCTTCGAGGTATACATTGCTTTTACACTGAGGCACCCCAACCTTCATTCGATGATCAGTACGGAATGACAAATGGCTCGGACGCGAAAGAAGTGTCATATTTAGGTCATTATTAGTGTAGTATATCTTATGAAACAGGCATAAGCGAGAAATTCGACCTCTTGTAGAAAGGAGAGGTAGGTCAAGCTTTTGCTTCATGCGAGAAACGCTGGCTAAGCGATAGTAGTTAGAGAGGATAAACCTAACAGAGCGGTTTTGAACTAATTCTAAGGACTGTGTTAACGAGATTGTGTACGGGTCCCATATCGATGAAGCGTAGTCGAGTTTAGAACGCACGAGTGTTTTATATAATAGAAGTTTGAACGGAACGGGAGCGAGGCGGAAATTCCGCTGAAGCAAACCAAGGGAACTGTTGGCTCTGTTAATAACATGGTGCACACGTTTCTGCCATGACAGGTTATTTGTGATATGGACGCCTAGATACTTGTAGCTGTCGACGAACTGAAGAGGGCAACCGTTAAGATTATAGCCCTGAGAAATGGACTGGTTAATCTTTCGAGACACCCTCATTACTTTACATTTGTAAATTTTTAGTTTCATAAGCCATGTATACACCAAGACGAAATTTTATTTTGGTCAGATTGAAGAACGGACAAGTTAGACTCATTAGAAATTACGCGGTACAGAAGGCAATCGTCTGCAAAGAGCCTTATGTTAGAAGTAACAGAATCAAGCAGGTCATTAATATAAATTAAAACAAAAGAGGCCCAAGGACTGACCCCTGAGGAACAACAGATGTTACATTGCATGATTTAGAGTCATGATCAATAACAGAAACTGTGTTCTATTCTGCAAAAAACATTCAGTTCACTTAAGCAAGCCCAAATCAAGATGGAGTGTGCCAAGCTTCAGTAATAGTAATCGATGTGAGACGGTATCGAAACCTTTCGCGAAGTCAAGGAAGATACAGTCAATAACAGAAGCTCGCTCTATAGCGGAAGACAAATCATTAGTAAAGGTTAATAATTGAGTCTCACAAGAATAATCTTTACGAAAACCATGCTGCTTTGACGCAAAAAAAAATATTAGGCTCGAGAAAATTAATCAGGTTGCAGTAGATTATGTGCTCTACTAACTTGCATGGAATAGAAGTTAAGGAGATCGGCCGGTAGTTCAAGGGGTTATGTATATCACTTGATTTGTGGACTGGAATCACTTTCGCCGTCTTCCAGTCGTCCGGAAGTGTTGAACTCTGCAAAAACTGTATAAAAATATACGACAAGAAAGCAGATGAATACGCTACAGTACTCTTAAGGAATTTGTAATTTATGGTATCAACACCTGCCGATAAGGGGAGAGAGCGAGCGTAAACTTTATTTTCAAATCAATAAGATTTGAGTCCGGCGTCCTTTTAGTGGGTCTCGGCACCCGCTGCGGACGCGGTTCCGAGACCTTGTCTCGAAGCGGCTTCCTCGGCTCGCTGGACGGCTCAGAGTTGTGCTGTCAAGTTCGAGCTGAGCAGTGCGGTCTTCCAGCGTGACCGGAGGCTGGCGGTGGGAGAGACGGAGGGGTCGGCACTGCCCGACTTGTTTGTTAAGTCCCAACACTCCAATAACATGTGATTTAGTGTGGCAACCTCGCCACACGATGTGCATCTGTTTGTAGTGTACATGTCTGAATATATGGCGTGCATGAGTCTGGGGTTTCTGTAAGAATCTCTTTGTAATTGTCTGAAGTGTACTGCTCGCATCCTGTCTAACCTAGCGTGAGGGAATGGGTATACGCGTCTTTTTAACTGGTAGTGTGTCTTGATGTCGTGGAACCTGGTCAAACGATCCTCGCACGCCCAGACGTTTGCAGTACCCCGCGGGGGCTCTTCCTCCGATGATGCTCGGTGAGTGAGGCCTCGAGCAACGCGGTGAGCCGCTTCCTTGGGGGTGCTCAGTCCAGTGTGTGCCGGGATCCATAGCAAAGCCCTTCGGGTATCGAAGTCGGCCTCACCCTAGTGTATGGGATGTCTCTGGAGTATCTGGTACGCCTCTTGCGAGATGTGCCCATTTGCAAAATTGCGAATTGCCGCTTGCGAATCGCAGATCACGTATGTTGCTTTGGTTTGTGTGAGGGCCAGTGCTATGGCTGACTCCTTTGCCGCTTCGGCATGTGCCGTGTTCACGGTGACGCTCGTGAGGTGGTTGCCTCGGTGGCTAGTAACTGCCACCCCGAAACTCTTCCTGTCTCGATAACGGGCTGCGTCGGAGAAGACCGCCTCCTTGTTGTTGGAGTAACTTTGGTTCATGTGTTGCGCTCTGGCTTTACGTCTCCCCGTGTGGTGTTGGGGGTGCATGTTGCGAGGGAATGGGGGTACGTATAATTGCTCGCGTATGGTTCTTGGAATTTCTACTTTGATGCCGTGCTGCGTGTGGTACGTGATGCCGAGCTTTTCGGGCACGTGTCTGCCCGGGCGGGTCTTGGATAGGCGCTCGAGTTGGGACACTTGTCGCGCTTCCACGAGTTCTTCGAGCGTATTGTGTAGACCTAGTTCTAAGAGCTTGGTGGTGCTGACTCCGGGCGCAAGTTCCAACGCACATTTGAACGCCTTGCGTATGAGGGTATAGAGCTTATTTCTTTCCCCTACCGTCCAGTTGTGAAACGCTGCCGTGTACTTTATTTGAGAGATGACGAATGCTTGTATGAGTCGTATGACGCTACCTTCGCGCATGCCCGCGTGTTTGTTGGTGATGCGTCGAATGAGCTGCATCGTGCTGGTGGCAAGTCTAGCTTTTTTAATCAAATTGTATGTGCCATCAGTCTATCGAAATCGGCTCCATCTCAGGGTGCGTCAAGGCACGTGCGGACGGTGAAGTATCTATTAGAGTGTCAGAAAAAGATAGCAAGAATGTGTTGTTAAAAGCTGTTGAGCAAAGCTCACGGGGCGCGGGACAGGAAATCCAGCTTAAATTACCGTTTGCTCTTGAGAGCAAAGTTTATTTCCGCTAATTGTGCTTGAGCACCGAAGTCGCACAACAGTTCTCTTGGAACCGCATGATAAAAGAAGCATAGCTATTGAGCGAAACAGAGTATTTTACGTGAATCGATGCAAGGGCTGTAATCGTAGTGTCTGTGGCTGCTGGTACCTTTGTGTACCAACAGTGTCTCTTACAGCCCAACCATTCAGGACAGTGTTGCTAGCTGTACGTGGTCTGAGCCTTGCAAAAGCGCCGCTTATCGAGTGTGGTAGGCAACATGCTTGGTGCCGTCCATCGCCACTTAACTTTGCAAGCTCGCCTACACACCTCACCATTCCCATTCCATTTCGGCATCGCGCAGAATTTGAGGAAGAGCTGGAACACCTCTCCCTTAAATATCCAACGCCTTCGCTGGAACGAAGTGGGACTTGCGCGTGTGTGTGAAGCCATTCTACGCTTGAGTTCATCAATTAACACTTTTCTATCTGTATAAAATTCAGGAGGCTCTAACAGTCAGTGCCACCAAGTGCACACATGACAATGGCGCGCTCAGTCCTGTCTTGCACCGCCACGCTGGAGTTCGCATTGGCCCTGTGAGAATGCGATAGAGAATGGCCGCTTCGGTTCTGTGTAGCCCCTTAGTCACACAGGGTTGATGTGGTGGCTACCAAAACGAATAAAATTGACCTAAGACAGCCTGCATCTTCACTCGTTTTGTGCCATGAGGAGCCTTCTTCGTTGGCCTGAATGCCAACGCTGTGCGAGCAAGACTATCAGCTGGCTCCTTGCCCTCTACGCCAATGTGTAGGAAAACGACAGCAAGGCCCACGATGAATAGTTCTCTAATAATGAGTAAGGTGCGTTGAATACACTGGTCTATAGGGGCAACCCGTGTTGCGGTTTCCGCTATGAGGCTTCAATGACTACGTTTCACACGCCTATGAGGATACGACGTGTTCAAATCTGGCAGCCCATGGCGACCTGAGAACAGAAATGCCATAAGCCGCTGCACCATCTCCGTTATTTCTGTAGACAGAACTATCGCTACATAAATGCAAGAAAGTGTCGTATATTGTAATTTTCTTGCATATAGGACCAAAGGCCTTGCTTCGGCCACAGGTACAAGCCGCTTAGTGAGCATGTTTGGGATATTCAGCTGACATTCCGCACTCTCATGAGGCCACGGCGGACCGAGATGTTCTACTATTATAGAAAATTGCACGCCAAGTAGGTGAATTGTTCTGAGGGCCATAAAAGTGCGAGATTCAGACCACCTCCTAAGGCGATTATTGAACAAATTTGTTCTTCATTTTCGTTGCTCTTCGCTGCAGCCAAAGAAGCAGCACTACATGGGACCTGTCCGCTGGAATGCTTAAACTCACTGATGCGAGTATGATTCAGTATTTGTTGCCCAGTTAGCTGGAATTGGCCATTTTAAGGTCACTACCTGCATAGTTACTGTTTAGCTGCAGAGAAGAATTTCATGTGACCGTAAAGGTCGCTATAATGTTTCGAATGTTCATTTCACTTCAACTAAATACAAATTGTTAAGCAACGACTACTGATGTTAATTCGTGTGCTTGAATGCAAAGCTATAAATATAATAATGCCTCTACTCTTTATGGAAACTTCAGATGGAGTTACGCATGACAAAAAACGTTTATCTCACTTTTCAGACATGAATAATTAAATGCCTTTATGTAGATTCATGTGCCAATTCAAAGCATACTGCAATATGTAAATGTGAGCTTATTAGTGCCGTTCGCACTTCCGCAGTCTTAAAACAGACGACGAAGACAGTGAAATCTGACTGGCCATCATGTTTGCTAGAATAAGAAAAAGTACGGCCCATCCTGCAGATATGTGCGGAAAGGCCTGAATACATACAGTTCTTAGGAAATTAATCCAAAAGTTATGTCACGCACCACGGTAACAACGACGATGATTGCGGGCGCGATAAGTCATCAGCGGTGCCAACATTCAATGATTTCAGATATCTATTCAACTGAAAGCATAATTGCATGTTAATAGAGAATTTGTGTAGGATGTTGTATTCGGAGGTGATCCCACCGCTGCCACCAGTTGTAGGGTTGAGGACGGACTTCGGGATGAAAAACAAACTTGGGAGGGTTTATTTTACATTATATACAGAGAGGTGAGAGTCAAGTAACAGTCGTACAGTCATTACGGGCCGGCAGCAACTCGGACGCTGCGGCCCGCGGCAAGAAGTTCGAGAGAGGAGAATCAGGGAATGCTCTGGAATCTCTGGAATGTTTCTTTTAAACCCTTCGAGGACTGGAAGTCGCGTCATATTCGGCCAATGGGAGAGACCGCTCAGATGACGCCATTTTCAGCCAATGGTAGGCGCCCGTGCGATGGTGTCATACCCGGCGAAGAGAGTCGCCGCTTGGTCCCCCTGCGGTCTTGCCTTGCTGACTCACAACTCGCCGTCACAATAGCCAGGTGGGGGCGACGGCGGACCAAGGCGGGCAGGGTGCCTTACTTTCACGGTGCCTTACAGCCAGAAGGTTGTCACGGCGCATTACAGCCGTCTTGCTTCGGGGCCCAATTTACTTGCAACAATGCCGGGCTATCCCTTCGCTTTTCTGGAAGAGTCAAGCAGTGAATAGCTACCGCGGGGCACACGAAGTGGGGGCCGCCAACTTGTTTGCACTTGTCGTGCCTCAGGAATGTGTCATCCATGCTTCTGCATTCCTTACTTAGCAGTGGCGCGATTCGATGTGGTCTGGGGAACTCGAAGTAGCCTCAGGAAACGGCCCCATATCTAACAGCTCGTCCTCGCCCCGGAAGTTCTGAATGGCCGGTGAACTCAATTCGCTGGCCATGAGGAACGCTGAAAGAACTTGCAGGGTAGTGGTGTCGAGCCTCGTTTGACGAACTTCGGGATCCTGGGCCCTGGAGAACATACGTCAAACAAACAAAACAACGCAGTGCTGCACCACGCGTAAGCGCAGGCTCTTCACCCCTGACTCGCCAGGCTATTACTGAGTCAAAATGAACCCTGATCTTTTATTTCCCCAATTTTGACAAAGCAGGTCCAACCACCCTTCCAAACAGCTATCCATTTCTCCCCGAATGCCGACAAGACCAGAGTACTATTGTTGTTGCAAAACAAAGGGTCGTCGACGTTGCAAACAACAAATGAAAACAGCCGAACATAACTTAAGTGGCCTAACTACACGAACAGCATGTTTCCAATCTATCGCAGTGGCGTACTTAACGCACGTATTGGTGCCACTGAACAATCTGGTCAACTTCACAAGTACGTAATCACAAGCGCGCCAGCCTTGTGGTCACTAATCCGAATGCGTACTTGCGTCGTAGGCAAACTTTTTATAACGCTTACTCACGTTTCTTCCTTTAGTCCCTACAGGGCACGTAACTTACGCGAGCAATTAAACTTGCGGGACTTACACACTCCGCAGAACCCTTAAAATAATGCGTCTTTTAATAACTCGTTCCACGCATACTTATCAGAGAAGTCAGAATACGGCTGCCCTCAACACACGAGCAACCCAGTCATAAATCTGCTTCCTTCCGTCCACACAGGACACGCGCTAATGGAACTAAGAACGCTTCTCGGTGTAAATCATGCACTCACTGAAAACCCACGCGGTTAACCTTAGAAAAATAAAAAAAAAACATAAAAAAGAAGGTTAACTAAAACACACGCGCGTTACGATAGGCCTCTCACCGATAACCTTGACCCTCCAGGTTACTCACACACACAAAAAGAAAGCCTATTTGCTCATTAACTAACACTCGCGAGACTACATGTTTACACAAACCTCATCTTTCAAATCTCGGAGCTTCTCAAACGAAAACACAAACAAAGCTCAAACCTTACACATTGAAAGAAATCCTAGTCTCAATTCGCGAAAGCTTTGTAGATTAAAGATTAAGATTGTAAGATTAAAATGTAGGAATAATCAGGTAACACTATTGCCTCACCCAGGCCCTTGTACACAAGGGGAGGGGAGCGCATGTCCTAAATACTACAATCGCAGCAGTAGCCTCCGATAAGAGGCGGTGCTACGGATCACTTGTGTGAATACCACGGAGTAAGCAAACATTATTTAAAAAATCTAAAACTGATTTGCTATCAAAAAGCCAAGGAATATTGCTAGATGAAGTGGAATTTCCTGATGGACGGGTAAGCGAAAGAACTTTTTTTTCGTATGCGCTTCTATTTACCGCTATTCCAGCAGTACGTGCAGTACACCCAACGTCTCTCCACACTTACGACACCTGGGTGGGTCATCGTCGGTCAACAGTTATTAGAATGTGCTATATGTGTGCCCAATTCTTAGTCGACACATTATGACCATGGTTCGTCGTGCTTAAAATGTGTAAGCATTTCTATACCTACCCAACGGGAACCTGTCCGTCCGCCCATCTGTCACAAAAACGATCGCTTTCAAGATAGGGCCCGCTGCAGCCAGCGAATGAACCTTCGTGCTGCATCTTGCTTTAATGCGAACGAAATGGCCAGAACACAGCGCACACGAAGCTATCAGCGCTCGGCGCGCTGTGTCCCCGTCGAAGATCGCTTTCACGATAGGGCCTGTGCGTCTCGCTTCAACGCGAATTAAGCGGTAAGAACACAGGCCCACGCTGCCGTTCCTTACGCAGCTGCCGGCGGAGTACGGTTGATCACGGCTCATACCGCTTCGACGCGGATGGATAAAACACTAAAGAGCGACAACAGCTTATAATGATCTGAACGTCACTAGCGTACCTGGCACCGTCACCAGCAGTAGTTTGCTTGCGTCATCGGCAGCAATTCTTGTCGCCGCAGCGCTGTCGCTTATAGCGGTCGGATCAAGATTCACAACAATGACAATGAGACCGGGCTGCGTGGAAATGACCAAATGGCACAATGCTTACGCATTCTTCGACAACTCCCAAAGGAGTTCCCGAGTCATTTATTTACAGCGAAGCTGTATACCTCTACCGTCCAAAGAAATTTTCGTGTCTTTGTTAGCGTGGTAAGCAAAAACTCGTCATGCGTGACGATCCCGGAGATAGTGCCATGCCGGGCCGACCCGCGGTGGAGGTGAAGCAGGCGTTAATCACTCCCCATACTTGGGCCGATCCCGAAGAAGGTGCAATACCGGCCCGACCCATGGCGGAGGTGAAGCAGGCGTTAAACACTCTGTATAAGTGGGCCGATCCGAAGATAGTGCAATGTCGGGCCAACCCGCGCGGAGGTGAAGCAGGCTTTAAGCACACCCCATACGTTGGCCGATCCCGAAGATAGGGCAATGCTGGGCCGACCAGCGGCGGAGGTGAAGCAGGCGTTAAGCACTTCCCATACGTGGATCGATCCCGAAGATAGTGCAATGCCGGGCCGACCCACGGCGGAGGTGAAGGAGGCGTTAAGCATTTCCCATACATGGACCGATCCCGAAGATAGTGCAATGCCGGGCCGATCCGCGGCGAAGGTGAAGCAGGCGTTAAGCACTCCCCATACGTGGGCTGATCCTGAAGATGGTGCAAAACCGGCCCGACCGACGGTGGAGTTGAAGCAGGCGTTAAGCACTCCTTATACTTGGGCCGATCCTGAAGATAGTGTAACGCAGGGCCAACCCGCGGCGGAGGTGCAGTTCGCCATGAAAGGGCCCACATTACACAGCTTCGCTGGTCATCCTTCTTCACAGAGTGCAACACACCGAGTTTTTTTCTGTTATGGGTGGTGAATTCCCTAACCGTGGCTTAGTAACATGCAAGTTATTTGACATTTCAGTGTCCCATGAGCGCTGTCAAAAGCTGCTAAGCTTCATTCTTAAGAGCCGCTTCAAGTCTATGGCAGGGGCAGCTACAGAGTTGGTGGTTTTTGTTGTTACAGATGTGCCTGTTTGGTCCACCAGGATACTACCTTCGATGTCTCTATATCCTGAAACCAAGCGTATTGTGACATGCTACCTATACATGTATGCTGTACACAGAAGTGAACGATGAAAATTTACTACAGCATTTTTACTTTTACAGAACAACAATAAAGATCTTACAACACTGGGAGTGTCGGTGAATATCATGGTTTTTCGTATATATTTCGGGTATGTTTCACAGCCGACAATGTAGCAGGTGCATCAGCCGTCAAGAAGCTCATTTCCAGGTGCAACACAATGGATTCAGAAATGATGTTTCGAGTTCTCCAAAATACACGTCATTGTAATACTCCTACTATGAGTACTTCATATGTGGCAGCTTTGCTGGAAACATTAGGCAATGTTCTAGGAGTGGCGCATCCATTTGTTTACTGAGCTTCCTCACACGCTCTCGGAAGGGCGCAGTCGCTGTGGGCTGATTATTAGAAAGCAGGGCACAGAACACACCATTTACAGTTTAGTAACAAGGGTGTTCAGGATTCAAACATACTTTCAGAATATATGTGATGCTTGAATATGACCTCTGTAGATGTAGTGACCACTCATTTTATTCTACGTAGAGGCTTTCTACATGACTTACCCTGGAAGCATCAGTCGTGAGGCGCATATCTAAATGGTGAACAGGGTCTAGGATAGTGCGCTCTTCGTTGGAGGATAATAAATTATAGCCCGATACTGAATTCGAGAGCAGACGAGGCTCCTGTACAAGATCAGGAGGCATTTGCAATCACTACTCCATGTTGTGCGCGACAGACGCTTGAAGAGTGTCATTGTTTTCAGACTTTCCGTCTTCAGGTATCGTATATGAGGAATAAACGTGAGCTTCGAGTCTAAAATTATTTCAAGAAATTTGTGTTCGTTGCTTACCGAGAGTTTCTCTTTCTTGATCGTAATACTTGGCACTTGGGTTACTCCTCTCTTGTTTGAGAAAAGTACGCGAATACTTTTTTTATGTTTATTTCGAAGCCATTCTCATCCGCCCATTCAGACGATTCGTTTATCCCAAGCTGTACTTATCGTTCACCGGTACCAATATTGTATGATTTGAAACCACAACATCGAATTATTTGGAATAAAACATTGTGCGTGGAATGACCGTATGCAGGGAGTTCGTTTTTGCAATCCAGACTGTGCAACTAAGCACGCCCTCTCATGGCCGACCTATCTCCTGTGTGAATGATCAAGATAAAGCATTGCCCACTCTTACGCGGAATGTGCAGTTACACAGGTAGCCTTCGACTGCGTTAAACATATTAACACGGACGCCTATTGCAGAAGGATCTCTTAGAATCACGACGCGCCATGTCATAGCGTACGCTTTCTCTATATCTAGGAATACCGAAGGTACAAAGTGCTTATGTATAAACACCATATAAAGAAGCCAACAACCACTGACGCCGAGGATAACATAGAGGAAATTACTTGCGCTTTATAAATGAAATAAAGAAACGAGAAATTAATGGAAATGAAAGTGGATGAAAAACAACTTGCCGCAGGTGGGGAACGATCCCACAACCTTCGCATTTCGCGTGCGATGCTCTACCAATCGAGCTACCGCGGCGCCGTTTCCCCATCCACTTTCTTGGGTATTAATGTTTCCTAGTAGAACCCTGGGAGTGTTAGCCAGCGCCACCACTCACAGACCTTGGTGGCGGACGTGGAACATCCTTTCGGCCGCAGGCGTCACGGGAACGTAATATTTTTGAGTGAAGGCAACCGGTCAATAAATCCACAGATGCTACCTGAAGGCATCAATGTTACCGGATTCGAGACCCTCGTTTATGTATAAACGTATCTCTCATGTTTGACTCGATGCGAACAAGGTGGTCTATTGCTGACCTACTTTCTGCGAAGTCACATTGGAAGGGGTCTAATATTTGGTTATTCTCTCGGAAACAGAATAAGCCCTAGTTTACTTTTTTTCTTCAAACAGCTTGCACGGGCAGCTTGTTAGACCTATTGGCCTGTAACTGTAGGCAAGAGACGGGTCCATGCCTTGTTTAAGTATGGGAATAACAATAGCTTCTTTCCAGGCAGGTGGAATGTACGCAAGTGCCCACATAGCGTTGAAAACAGGCAAAGGTATTTTAAACGTTTCTGAGTGCAAGTGCTTGGTCATTTCATAAATGTCGTGCTCACTACCTGGCGCCGAGATTTTGCAACAGTTCAAAGACGTCTGAAGTTCAGCTAAACTGAACGCGTGATTGCATGCCTCATTTCTTGCACATCTGCATTGAAGATGCTGTCCCTCGGTGTGTTCTTTGAACCGCAGGAAAGTGTGCATTTAGTGTGATGCACTCTAGATTTGTTCAAATTTTCTACTATAAAATCTGCCTGATTTTTCAGGCTGTTATCTTGGGTATTCACTAAGGGTAGGTGACGAGACTGTCAGCCTTTTAATTTATTCCCACTGTTCCACATCTTTCTCTCATCAGAGTATGAATTAATATACTGGATACAGTATACTTCTCCCAACTATCTCTCTTAGCCCGTCGACGTGTTCTTCCGCCCTGCGACTTTGCTTGTTTAAAGTTAGTGAGGTTTTCGGCAGCTGGAGATTCACGAAGCAACCAAGCTAGCTTTGTTTTGTTGTTTCCTTGCCTTTTAACATCCATTATTCCACCAAGAGATGCGCCGTTTAGTAGCTGGTCCATTCGTTTGTTGGATGCATTTTGTGGTAGCGTCTATTATGAAACCTGCTAAGTAAGCTACAGCATTGTCTGTATTAAAACCAACAATGTGGGCCTTGTTTAAACATGCAAGTCCTCGGAACAGTTCTCAGTTGGCCGAGTCAACCTTGCATCGAAGAATATGGAAGATGTGGGGGGCATTCATCCTGTGTTTTAAGATTTCGAACTATCAGGATAGGTCACTTCCATAACGGTTCTTAATAACGCTGCACTCGAGGTACGGTGTGAGAGTACTGGATACTATGCTTAAGCCAATTGAGTATTAGTTTTTGTGCACAACGCTGCAGTACGTCGGCTCCTTCTTATTGAATAAGCATGCACCAGTTGAAAAGAGAAAATCTTCTAATAAACGCCCTTTTCCATCGCAAGGGGAGTCCCCCCACAAAGTGTTATGGGCGTTATAGCTACTACAACTATGTGAGCCTCAGGAAGTTTATCAATGTATTTTTCACATTCGGTTTTATGAAGGTGGTAATTTGGAGGGATGTATATAGAGCTGGTAGTGACTAGCTTATCAAACAACACCACATGGACAGCAACTGTTTCAACGAGCGTACGAAGTTTTAAATCCCGGCAGGCGAAACGTTTATGGACTATAATAGCCACACCACCGGTTGTTGCAGCAGTGTAATCGCTGTCTTCACGAAAAATAGCATATTGTCGGAGAAAATTTGCTTGTGTATCTTTGAGGTGCATTCTTTGAGCGCGCAGGACCCTGAGACTAAATTTCCGAAGGAGTTCTTGAACGTCATCAAGACTGAAGAAGCCCTCTGACGGTCCATTGGACTATTTGAGTGCCCATATTATGCCGAAGTCCTTTCTAGGCTCAAGGTGAAGTTTGTGTAAGCAGACCTGCCCGCCGGAGTGTCCACCGATACGTCACCACGAAATATGAAGACAGATTAGACAGATTAAAGAATGAAAAATGATTGATAGTGAGAGTTAGGTGAATGATAACGTTATAATAGAGATTAGTGGAGGTTAATAATTGCAAATAATGACTATAATGACTACTAATGACTCCGAAATGACCAATGTGTCTAACGATGGCTTGTAATGACCACAATTCATTAGAAATGACTATAAATGCTTACTAGGGAGCAGTAATGACTAATAACGACTGAAATGACTTGTAATGACTAGCAATGACTACGAAATGACCAATATGTTTAATCACAACTTGTAACGACTACAATCCATTAGAAATGAGTAAAGATACTTAGCAATGACCAGTAATGACTAATAATGAGTGAAATGACTTTTAATGACTACTAATGACTATGATATGACCAACATGTCTAACGACGGCTTGTAATGACCACAATTGATTATAAATGTCTAAATAAGCTTAATAGTGAGCAGTAATGACTAAAATAAAAAGAAAGAGAAGATGCAAAGAGAAAGAGGCGAGTGATAGAGGAGGAAGAGTAGGCTTTCACCGTTCACCTCTAAAGAGAGATCTTAAAAGACCCTGTAGTTTTAAAGAATGAGTTTTGTGCTGTGTGCATAAGACAGGAAAGTTAGCTTACAACGCCCTTTACTGGCCCTGTGATGCGTGGTTTTTCTTTCTTAGAGCGGTCGAGATTATCGCCGCTCCTTAGGCGCTGGCTGCAATGCTTTGCTGGAAGTGGCGTCCATCACCTCTTGCGGCGCGATTCACACCCGCTCTTACGAGTGAGTTGTTCACGGGGAAGGCCTTCTCTCGAGAGATGAAGCCCTGGAGACCACCAGCCCAGCGGTCGATGGGCCTCTTTTGGTTGGATGGCGGCGCAGCGTTAACTGCAGCAGCCGAGGGGCCAGTTTACGTTGCCGCCTCTTTGCTTCTAGCGGGAAGGACAGCTGCTGGAAGCCGTTGTGACGCTGCGCCTTGGCGCGCCACTTTGTCAAAGATATTCTTCGGCAGGTAGGACCCGCCTTCATGCCTCCTTGAATGACATGTCCTCCTTAACTTTATTTCTTGCAATGTCTCTTTCCTTTCTGCAGGACGGGCAGGACCGCGAGTAGGCGGCATGTTCCCCACCACAGTTGGCACATTGAGGAGCGTTCTCGCATGATTCAGGCGGATGTTCAATGGCACTACATTACATACTGCACTACATACGTCTGGTGCAGTAATAGGAGCGTAAGTTGCTTTCTTATAATTTCAGGAATAGCAAAATTCACTTGAGGCTGTCGCAGGCACCACAGGGGCGATGAAGGCTTCGCCGCCGGTGTAAACGATGACGGTATGCACTCTTGATGAGCGCTAATCACTCTTGAAAAGGTCGCTTGAGGTCTCTTGGCTGGTAGGGAGGCCAAATGATGGTCGGGGATCCTTGAGAGATGGCGAATGTGCGCTCTGAGAGAGTCGACAGCTACACGTGTCTGGATCATACGGTCTCCCACGATGGCAATTGTTGTTGCTGTTGAGGTGCACCGAGGCAGCCCTAAACACGTGCGTAGGGCTTGACCTTGTATGCTCTCTAAAGCGCGAAAGTTCGTTTTGCATGTATTTGAGAACACTGGTAGACTGTAACGTAGGAGTCCCAGAAATCGTACACTGTAAGGTTGGCAGAAAACTAGGCGGGGTGATGAAATTAGAAAATTCGCAGGCGCAAGTTGGAATCGGTTGGCGTCTATCTGGAGATCGCAGGGAGAGGCCTTCGTCCTGTAATGGCCATAAAATAGGCTGTTGATGATGAATATTATTTATTATTATCATTTTTTTATCAACCTGACATTGATTTGTCTACCAAACTCTTTTCCCATTGTGTCATGTGTATTTCTCTGTAAGATCACAGCTCAAATAGTGCGCGAGTACGTAATTGATTGATTGATTGATTGATTGATTGATTGATTGATTGATTGATTGATTGATTGATTGATTGATTGATTGATTGATTGATTGATTGATTGAAGGAGTGAGTGAGTGCACGCAAATAAATACAACGAGAGAAACAAAAGCCCGCTAGCATTTGTCTGCTGTATACGAAGGACGGCACGCCCAGCTGCTTCAAAGGGAGAGACACAAAGGACAAGGGAAACGGCGTTCTGTTCCACAGGAAGCAATGCAATCACTCAATTAATCAATTGATCGATCGATCAAACTTATTGATTCATTTCGAAGAATATGTACGTAATATTTAGACCGACAGCATACTGGCTAGTTGCCAGTCCAATTAAATCTGCATGTACAGGTCAGTCCTAACTTTTCAGCATAGCTGTTGTGCTTCAAAGAAATTGCTGTTTTCGATAGCGTAGCTACTGTCCACCATATCAACATTCTGGACTGTATGCCACGTACTGGAACAATAAGTGATGATGTCACTTTAGGTCAACGTATCCACAATATATATATATATATATATATATATATATATATATATATATATATATATATATATATATATATATATATATATATATATATATATATATATATATATATATATATAAGACTCATATTTACACGCCACAGCGAGATATAAGGATATAAGCACATTATTTTTTGTTTCTTTCTGTAGCACTGCTTGCGTTTCCTTTTTCTAAATAAAGTATGCTGCACAAGCGCCTAGAGCATTACCGGTATACATGCGAAAGAAATGAGAGACAGTTTCGTCGAACAATGCTCCGGCACCCATTGCGGCGGCCCCTAGGCTCAAATGAAGGCATTACCTCCAGCCGCACGTCGCGCACTGCCGAATCAATCGAAACGGAACAATGGCTCCCCCCAGTAAAAAGCAATGTTTCAACGAAAAGTTTCTTTGTTGATGAATGGGCGTAGCGCAACCGCCGAGCACGATTGTTCCATCGACGTTCGATTCACAGAGCGGCACAGCGGTTCTAGGAATACAAATCATGCAGAAGAATTGCGAGGCAACCTTCTCAGATAGGCCTCCAATGTGGCAGCGAGCAAGGGTTCTTATGGATGATGTCCCGATGTACATCGCTAAATAGAAAACCCTGCACCGGCAGCAGCCCGCCTTATTGTTCCGGTTTCGCGGGAAACTTCCGCATTCAATCTGTGCACGTCAACCTGACGCAAAAGCCTGACATCTTCGCCGCCCGAAGCGCCCCTCGCTAACCGAATGGGGAGATTCGCCTAAGAATATAATTCCAGAAACTTGCGTCATGTGATGCTGCGGGACGGCGTTTGAGTGAGGCGCAGTACAGGAACAAAAATTAAACTCGGGGGTTTTACGTGCGAAAGCCGCGATATGATTACGAGACACGACGTAGAGGGGGACTCCGCATTTATTTTGACCACCTTGTATTTTTGCCGTGCAGCTGACGCACGGCACAAAGGCGTTCTTGCATTTCGCCCCCGCCGAAATGCGGCTGCCACGGCGGATATTCGATCCCGCGCCCTCCGGTTTAGCAGCGCGAAGCTAAAGCCATTTACGAATGTACTTGTATAACGCACTTGGGAGAAGCATGAGGAAGACAACCAATCGGCATGCATTAAAGACGCACGATTTTCTTCAAACACGGTGTGCTTCTCTGTACCACAATTAGAGGGTGAAAATGAGCGCTAAAAAGGAGCGAATTTAATTACACTCAGTTTCTGAATAGGAAGCCACAGTCTATCGAGAGAAAATAAAACAAAAAGTCGCACGTTCATGACGCGACAAAGGACATTAAAACCTTTCTTGTTGTGGCTACTGAGGATCGAGCCCAAGTCCGCGTCGTCCATGTGAGAATCAGTGGCTCTAACCATGCACTGCAGTGTTAATTTCAAACTTTCGTTGCCCTTATCGGAGGGTATGTAATATTATGTGCGATATGCATGATAACCACACAGACACGAGCCTATAAATCGCACATCGCCACATCGCCACAGTAAGAAGTGAAAGCAGAGACAGAGAAAAAGTGCAAACGTATCTTTTAAAAAATCTTTAGCGTGTCCCCAATGCACGGGACAAGGGCATTTTCACATTCCGCCCCCATCGAAATGCGGCCTCCGCGGCCGGGATTTGATCTCGCGACGTAACATATGTCGACCTAAAAGTGAAGCAATAAAAAAAAAAAACAAGAGCCACAGCATCGCCCGAAAGGTGAAGCATCGATTGCGATAGAAAATTAGCAGACAGTTATACAAAGTAAGAAAAGCAGTGTTATAGGTCATATTAAGGTGTAAACATCCGCTTCCTAATTAACTTAACAAGCATTGTAGCATGCGCGCACAATCATGAATACATCTCCTTCGATGACCGTGCGAACTCGAGTAGAATGGAAACAATAAAGACCGTGGAGATATACAAGAAGGAAACGTCTGCACGCTAAGACAAAAGGAAGCGCCTTGATATTTGAGGCTCGAGTTGGTTTTCTAAGGACAAAAACATACCGGAGCAAATACTCGAAACAAGATGAGCAATGTGTATCCCGCAGCAATAATCCGGAGACCACTTAGCGCATCCTAATGAAATGCGAAAGGATTCACCCAGTGAGACCCGTAGGTAACGCACACCTTCCAGAAGCGCTTGGATCTAAAGCCGACGGAAGCATCAACCGGTCAGCCGTCGAGATGGGCAAAAAGATTGGTCGAAAAATAGCAGGTAAGAGACTGATAAGACCGGATCTGTTATAGACATGGTAGCGGTACAAGCTAGACGGAGAGGTTTTGAGGAAGAGAAAAATATTGAGATGAAATACAAGAATGGCTGAATGAAAAGCAGAAATAGCCCGTTTTGTCGGTGAGAAGGAACGTAGCCTTGAACCAGTGTGCGCCGCGCCGATCTCCTCCTCGCACAGGTATGTGTGGATCGCCGTATCTCATAGCGGCAGCTGAGAACGGCAGAGATGCCACTGCGAATTAACACGATTCTAACGTATTCCGTCTGTAATTGCTGCGATGTCAGATGACGCAAGGCCAACGGGCTATCCCTGTGCGGTATTCGGCTGGAAAAACAACTTCCGGAAGCGAATGCGAAGTGCATCTTCAGCCGCGGCGACTCCGTGGACTCCGCCGCTGCGGCTGCATACAAGCGTCGACTTTGGATTGCCAGCATAAATAGAGCGCACTTGACGCCATCAGCTTCGTTACATGTATGTTCAGATTTTGTTTCCAAGGAGCTCACGGCGACGAACTCGCCACTCATGATCAAACTGGGAGATGAATAAAATGTGCGTATTCGAGTCGGTGAGTTAGTGCCAATAGACGAAGTGAGCTATTTTTTCGTGCAAGCACATTAACGTTCTGTTGAAACGTGTTCTAAGATTATCATGCTTGGCAAGAAACCTTCTGATGGAAGTTGACCGCGGACATATCATGAAAACAGTACGTGCCGACGAAGAAAACGAATGTGTGTCCCTTTTCGTTCTGTAACCACAGTCACTCCTACCGTGTGCCATCCGCCCCTAGTTCACACGGGCTCTCCCGTGCTTGCAAATCTTGTCGACAATCTATCTGGCCGACGCTGCGCATCGCCTGCTGTATTAATTCCGAAAACAGTGTTGTAGTGGCAAAGTGTAGTTCGCTTGTCATCGCTCTAGAGTCGGCGAGGTGCCCTTGCACAGGTACCACTCGGGACCTAAGAGAGTGCGCACATTCTTTCGACGGGTCACTTGCGTCAGGTGGCATGCAGGTAGCCATTGTCACCATGCAGGTCGTTTTGTCGAGTGCACGCTGCATGTTTACGGCCACGCAGCTCCTGATTTTGCGCAGATTGCTACCTGGCTTATGTCCGGGTGCCAGGTAAACAATGCTTATAAAATCCTCCCGCGAAAACTTTAGAAGCACGAAAGCTAGCAAAACGTGTTTCCTCGGAGCTTCGCTAGTCACTATAGATTGGTATGTACGCTCGTGCGGCACACCGCGGGGCACATGGAGACACCGCTGATTGTCACCGGAGTGATACCTTAATGGAGTTCAATTATTATTATTATTATTTGTTTTGAACGCATATACACAGTTAACAGGAAAGGGAAAGCGAGGAGCAGGCTGGCAACTGCCACCGGAAGGGGCACAACGCCTGCCTACTCTTCTGAAGGGAGGTGACAGCAACACAGAAATGGAAGATAGGAAGGAGGGGAGGGAAAAGGAAAGAGGAAAGGAAGAGCAACAGGACAAACTAAAGACTAAAGTAGAACACTGCAACCGGACAAATCTAAAGACTAAAGTAGAACTCTGCAGCCGGAATTAAAGTGACGCCGCATCGGACAGCCTCCACAATTATCAACCACATCCATGGCTAGTTGGCTATGCGGCTAATTGTGTTCTCCACGATGAGACGCCAAGTACAGCTGCACGTAATCACCGTTTCACCGGTAGTCGGTTCACAATATACACTACAAGGTGTTTGAACCGGCCACCTCCCATCTTCGAAGGAAGAACCGTTAGGGCACAGTACTGATCACACACAGTAGGGCCGGTCACTGAAGGTCACGCTTACTACAGAATGTTGAATGTGCATGCTACAAACGTGAACCTAAGTTAGTTAACTCTATAAAGGTTAGTAGGGCGCGATGGGCTTGATCACGTTTAGATGCACAACCACTGGGGTATAAACATTCCTTGAGTGTCTCACACCGCAGGCCAATGAGATGATAGTTTCTCACTAACGACATGCGCTGCGCACTGAAAGCGGGACACTCAAATATAAGGTGCTGAAGTGTCTCGTAGCAGCAACAAGACGTACACAATGGACTTTCCACACGCCCTTGTCTGTATAAACGTTCGTGCACGTTCACGCAACCAACCCTCAGCTTGAGCAGTTATGCTCTAGCGCGACGAGGCAAGCCTCGACCACGAACACGGGGCGGGAACGTTCCATTTGCGACGCGTTGATCTGGATGCTGCTTGAGTAGGTGGCGACGAATCAGCAGACGAGCGTCATCAAGCTTGCACAAAATTTCTGGGCCGTCACAGTTGTGATGAACGCAACTCGAAGCGAGCCGATCAGCCTCCTCATTTCCGGCGATTCCTACGTGTGAAGGTATCCATTGAGCCACGAGAGATACCCCACGTGATGTAATTTTGCTCGCAGAGTCAGTAATGCTGCGCACAAGTGGACAATCAAGCTCTCTGCGTTGTAACCTGCTAAGGGCAGCACGGGAGTCCGTAAAGATGACAACCTTCGATGTAATTAACTCATCTTGCACGTATTTCAGTGCAACATTAATCGCTGCTAGTTCCGCAGTTCTTGACGAAGTTGGATGAGGTATTTGAAAGATACGTCGTACTTGAGTTGAAGGGCAGTAAAAAGCTGCAGAGGCGCCTTGACCGTCGTTGTGTACAGATGTGTACAGATGTACAGTTCAATGCGAGACATACATTAATAACGCGTTGAGCGTATTTTGCGAATCGACAATGTTCATGCTTGCCTCGCCTCCTCTTCGGATCGCAGGCAGTACTGTGGCAGCGCCTCTAGGCCCGTCGCCTTTCAATATTGCGGCTTTATCGAAACTGAAAGCTTAGTAACGACACGCTGATAAGTTTCCCAATCCCTAAAACCTGAGACCCCTCAGGAAAGCCCGAACGCTTGACACTACTCGTCGTCAAGAACACGTTCGTGGTGCACGCTCCAACGGGCTACCATATAGCAGAATGGCGCCGGATGACATGCGGCGCTGCGATCGCAAAATGGCGGCGCCCTGGATAAAACAGTCTATGGCATAATTCACTGACTAGAGCAGGCTAGGTGGCTATTCGTCATCGCCCCGTCTAAAAGGGGATGCCAATAAATTGTCATCACCACAACACGCCCCCATGGTCGACAATATTTTGTCTCAGGCATGTACGTACAGTCAAGGCGCAGAGTCCGCTGGGTGTCGTGGAATGAATTCGGACGCTTGCGGTTTATACCCTGGCAGCTCCACGCGCGTAACCACAGTGCTGCGCCCGTACTTAACGCTCACAAGTATGGGGAAGATCACGTGGAACGACATTTTCTATATCTCGCAGCAGTATTTTCAATGAACATAATATATAAAAAAGAATTATTACTCGCGCTACTGTCACACAATTTTGGTTTGTGTCGGACCAGCTTTATTGTCGAATTGCCTTCCATCATTAACATACATTGTGCAACACCTGCAATCGCCTCAAGTTGTTCGCCGGGTTCGAAACTTAAGATAGAAATATCGAAACTTCGATATTCCCCGTGCTGTGCTGTTTTCATACTGGAAGTTGCAAGCTGTACAAAGACAAAAAAACAGTCGCTCTTGTCATCCTTTATTGATTCGTCCAGTACGTTTGCTCGCAGTGACGTAGTATCAAACCCGTGAAAAAACTGGTAATGCTAGTTAGCACCATCTGCGCTAGCCATACATAACGGCACAGCCTTACTTACTTAATGCACATAGATATAAGTTTTGTCAGTTAAAAGAAAGAATAGAAAAAAATACAGAGGGAAATATTTTTCCCATTAGTTAACACAGGGCAGAATAAATGTGACAGGATCACTCACGCGCTAGAAACGCCTCGCGATTTTTTCTTTTTTTGCTAGTAAAATCTGTCCATCCGCTCAGAACAGTTGTCTTTCCTGCTCGGCATTTGTCCCGTACGTCGTACCAACTTGCTGTCACCACGCATTAGAAGGCAGCACAGGCGGAACATCTATTATCATTTTTCTTGTGCACGTTAAACGACCGCCGGCAGGCGCCACCGAGTATCTTCCCGAATAGTGTTAAAGTTCTGTCGCACTTCTCTTTCTTGCACCGTCCGTTACGCTAGTAAAAAAATCTAAGGGCGCGCCTCTTGTCAAGCTCTTTGCCAAACTTCTCTGACAAGCGCTCCATCTGGAGGAGTGCACGACGTTCTAAACAGAAGCTTTGAAACTCGGACCAGGCGTGAGCATGGCGTATCTGAAACCATGTAGCGACATCCAGACGATGGTCCCGAATACGACGAGAGTTACCAGCAGAATGGGCGCGCAGTAGCGCAGCGGCCGGCAGCAGATCGCGATGAGATCATGGTTCCGATCGTACCACCTGTGCCAAGCCGCAACCACGTAGTTTATTCTTGGCTCGGTGTTTCCGTTTTCCAGCGGGACGCCAGCGTCGAGCAACACTTCGGCGCTCTGGTACCCTTGCTCGCCTCGTTGCGTCCTTTCAAACCGTCGGCCGGGGACCCCGGCTGGTGGAACGTCCGGCTCACTGCGAAGGGTCGGAACTCTTGTGCGACTCGGCTCCTCTGAACGCAACGGTAGTTGAATAGGTGGCTGCGACGAATCGTTCGTCTCCAAATCTCCAGAGTGACTTGGAACTTCCAGGCAAGCCAACCACTCGCTTCCGAAGTGGCCACGATGCCGGCGGACGCTGCCACGGGTAGAGCTCCCGTCACTCGCTTCCGTGACCGCTGCAGAAATATCATCCCTGATGCGAATGGCCATGCGAGTGCTCGAACGGGCGACGCTGAAGGTTCACGGCTGTAGCTTCTGTAGCGTACTCTGTATCTGGAATGAAGCACGGCGCAGCTGAACCGTTGCGGGAAGCGGAAGTAAATGGCGCATATCTCCCAAACATCGACAGCTATGCTCCGTGTAAACTTCACGTGAGTAACATTCGGCGCTGAGATCGGTGTGCACGTGGAACAAGATGTATAGCCCTTCTTGTTTCGTTTATATGTCTTATTGTTTAGTGCTTAGAAGACAAAACTATATCCATGTAGTCATGCCTGTGCAAGCGCGTCAAGCATGAACAGAATCCACTTATTTTGCAATCATCGCAAAATAAGGCCGCTAGGTTTATCACAAGGAAGTACTCTCGGCACTCCAGCATTACTGGTATCAAATCGCGTCTAAATTTATGTTCACTGGAAACGCGAAGACTTGATACCCTGTTATCTCACTTTCACCGACTTTATTACAATCCTGCGCCATTCGCAGAATCTCATATCGAACCGGCCCATCGCATCTTTTCGCCGATTAGACTACGGCTTTATAGTACAACCAAAGATCGCTCGTACCAACCTTATGCGTCAGTCGTCACTGTTGCTTGCCATTTGCCATTGGAATGAGCTGCCTGAAGAAATTGTTTCTGTCAATAACCCCGGCGCTTTTTTTCCAAACTGAAGTGCTTGTTGCGCGCCGACTGTTAGAATCGTATTAGTCTCTATTGTTGCCACTACCATTTTAGTTCTACTTTTTCCAATATGTTCTCAGTATTTGCACTGTATACTTCAGTATGTTTTATCAAGTTCTGTCCTCAGCAAATGGCGCTCGTTTTCATTATTTATTCACCGTATTATGTTATGTAATGTTAAGTAACCCCCTATGTAATGCCTCTAAAAGGGTCCTTAGCGTACATGAATGAAAGAAAAAAAAACCTTGGCGGCGCATTCCAGCGGGCGCCTGGCTTACTACAGTTGGTTCTAAATTAATTGTGGAGTTTAATGTCCCGGAAATGCACAGGTGATTATGAGGGGCGCGTAGTGGATGGCTCCGGGTCGATTTTTTCCATGCACCCGGAGTTCTTAAACGTTCACCTAAGTCTGAGTACACGAGCGTTTGTTGCATTTCACCCACACCAAATTGCGGCTGCAAGGGCCGAGAGTCGATCCCGTGACCTCAGCAGCAGTACGCCGCGGCCACTGTACTATACCGCGGCGAATCTGCAATTGTTTCGGAACCAATAAAAAGTATACTATAGCATAGGAAAAAAAATACGAACAGCGCGCAAAGGCACAACTACGCATAGAACTACAAAAACTTTTGTTGGTAGGGATTCATCATGAAAGAAGGTAAGACGTGCAGACAGGGCCAGAAGACACGAGACGATCACACAAGTAAAGAAGCGACAAAGGCAATATCCTCGGTAGCGGGGGGTACTTGCGCTATAGTTGGTCGAGCATTGATACTTAACAAAACAGCGCAAAAAGACAGACGAGGACGAAGAAATATATAGGTAGAGCTTTGCAATTCTCTAATATTGTCAACATCGCGCGCGCATCGACCACGCGTAATGTCAGCGGGTCATAAAGGCGAAATCGGCGACGATATACGCGCAAGCGGGCCAAGCGATTTACCGTTCAAGTGCCGGCTGCTTCGATTTTCGCTTCGGGAGTGCAGACCCCCATGCCTCTGTTGCCGGCGAGGCGCCACCACGCTCCGTCACCAATAGCCAGGTCATGCAGTTATGGGTATTTGCGACACTTGAAGCGCAAGAAAGACACTGGACGTCTAACGCACACCACACGCGCTCACTCATAACTGATCCTTTCCTACGTTCGCGCATTTTTTGCGCTCCGTGTTTTCTGGTAATGCATTACCAAGTAGCCCACCTGTCTATCCTATAGCAAGGTATTAGCAATCATCGTTTCTGGTAAAATTTTTAAAGACAGTAGCTTTATTTGGCTCTTCTGCCGACTTTTCGGTTTATCAGTTTATGGCCGCTTATTGCCAACTTGGAACACTAGATGTCACTCGTAATAAATAGAATTTAAAAAAAAATTAATTATGGGGTTTTACGTGCCAAAGCCACGATCTGATAATTAGGCACGCCGTAGTGGGGCACTGCGGAAATTTGGACCACCTGGGGTTCTTTAACGTACGCCTAAATCTAAGTACACGGGTGCTTTCGCATTTCGCCCTGCGCCCTGCGTGGCCTGGATTCAATCCCGCGCCCTCGTGCTTAGAAGCCCAACGCCATAGCCAATATAAGCGACCACGGCGGGTATAAAATATTACGTAAATAAATAAAAAATGCCCGACGGTCGCATTCGAGTCCTGGTCTCCGGCACAGGTGCTCTAAAGGCCGATCCACACGACGGACCAAATTGCTCTTTTGGACCGCGGTCCGCGCATCACGTGATAGGACGTCACCAGTTCGTGCGTACCGCCGTTGGCCCACGCAGGACCGCGGCCCTCGCGATCCAACAAATCGCCGAGACTTTTCCCGCTTCAGATTTGGCGGTGGACCACATGCAAACCGCAGCGATTTCGCGTAACCAACGAATGTTGTCCGGCAGCAGAGTGTCTTCAGCCAAATTCAATGTAGGGGCCGAATCTTATAACGGTTCGGAATACGAACCGTTCGCTTCGCCGCTTACGTCACTAGCTGTGTCACTCCTAAGCCGGTGGTGGAAGAAGGGAAGGACGCGACCAATAGATGAGAGGGTGCCACCTCTGAAGTGTACGTCATTATATGACGAGCTAATCGAGGAATTGCAGAATGTTTCTGCTCGCTAAATAAATGTAAAATATAAATTAAATATTATACGCCAAGTTCTGAAGTATAAACGTGTGGTGCCGGGCCTTTACGCAATGCAGAAGTAATTTATTATTGTCATTCTTTTTCATTCTCAGCCGACAGGCGGTATCACTAGCGTAAATGAGTAGGCAGAGCACAGCGCTATACGTAGTCTGCTACCAGGAGCTCGCACGGGGCACGCAACAGGAACGCACTGCCAGCACTTAAGTAGCGAGCGCGACAAAACCGTGAACTGGTTTTTAGGGACACCTTTACTAGCCGACTATATCAATTTTCCTTCTTTTTTCGCCCTTCGTCATTGGCTCGGACATGACCCGTCTGACGCCGCGCTGCCGCTATTCCTGCGATCTGCCCCACGGCGCGTCGCGTGATAGACGCAATGGAACTTGAAATCGAGCATTACGATATACGGGCCCTGCATTGCCTGCGCGAAGTAAAATGAAAAGCGTGGTGCTGACGGTGCGCGCTGTGCCGTAAAATTGAGCAACAAAGTGCGGCACTCCCGGAACTAGAGAAAAAAAAGGGCAGCCAAATGAGAGATCTCCACAATATCTTCCCATCCTGACTGTAGAGTTTTATCAGCCGAACGAAGGAAGCGCTGAACCAGCCTAGGTTGAACCATTCTGATTGCTGAACGGCGATCTGCGAGCTATTCACGCTGGCGATAGCACTGGGAATTCGATCTCACCATACAAATATCTCCTTGGCATTGGCTTTGAAGCGGAGGTCACGGGAAAGCTGACCCAGCCCTTCTACCGGCCAAGACAGTAATTGTGAGAGCAACTTTGTGGACAGTGTAGGCAGCAGAGATCTAGGTCATTCCGATGAATGCTTCACGTCCGACAAACCTTTGAGAGCTGCAGATCAGTGGGGATGAACCACAGCGCGCAATATTCCTTCCTCTGCATGGAATGACCACTGGTATACGCTTGCACCCGAGTCTCCTCTATTTGACAGCATAGCCTGCAAAAGGTCTACTTAGCAAGCTGCCAAGGGCAGTGCAACTCATTATCCGTCATTTCTTCGAACGCGTATCGCACTTCCAGCCGTGGTCGACACCGAAAGAGCAACGCCAAGCAGACGACGAAGTCAAGTAATAGCCTCCGAAGCAACCAACGCATGCGCGCGCAACTCCTGCGTGTCTCCGGGGTTGCGCTACCGGCGCGCGCGACCAAGGTCGCAAGCCAACAGCCAAGCCACAGCAACGGAACCCAAAGCGGACTATCTCTTCACCGGTTCCTACGACCGGTTCGCTTTGAAGATGATTGACAGCTGCATGACGTATTCATAAATTGCGATACCGCCCCACTGCCTCTGACGACCTGTGACGTAACCAAAATTTTGGCCAATCAGGTGAGGCCACACGAACGGTTCCCCAACCGAACCATTATAAGATTCGGCCCTAGTTTTCGTCTCGGCAAAAGCCAGTCGTTTCATGTCCGCAGTTCCGCCTACACGTGTGTGCAGTAGATATATTTTTTAAACACCGTGTCCTCTTGGAGTGACAAGGAGGTTTTTTATTTTGCATTCCGCGTTGAGCAGTTCGCGGCTTTGTGGGACTCGAGCCGGAATGATTACAATGATAACACTCTGGCCGAGAGTGTAGCTGGTTGGTCAGCTCTGCCGTCTGCTATGGCGGTCCGCCGTGTAGATGTGCTCTGCGCCGCGCCGGACCGCGGCGGGCCGTGAGGTCGCATCACGTGGCCGATCGGCCCACGGACTTGGTCCGTCGTGTGGATCGGCCTTAACCAGTAAACACGTGCCCGAAATTGCTCAATAAACTCGCGCAGGTCGTCCGTGTTTGATACGCTTCGTGCGCTACGGGCAATGCGTATAGCAACAAATATAAAAAGTTAGCGCACGCATCTTATAGCTGACGATGAAGTAATAAGTTATGGGACGCGTTCGTTCACGAAATTCGCTGCTCAATATCTTACCGTACTGCGGGCATTTCAGCGAGGTCAACCACGTCGTACGTGTCTTGTTATTGACCAAGTTTTGATGCTGAATAAAAATACCGCCTACTCTGCGGATCCGGTGCTTCGCGTAGCAATAGCGTTAGGACGCGCGGCATAGTAACAACTCATATTAAAAAAATCGAGCGCGCGCATGTCATAGCTGGCGATGAAGAAAGAGACGGGGCACGAACGGTTCTACCAATCAAACAGATACGCGACGGGCCATAAAAGTAGTGTAGTGTTTATCTGTGTAGCTCCTGTAGTGTTTATCTATCAGTCCTCTGCTATAAATGGGTCGTGCGAAGAAGGAAACCCCCGCGGGATCTGGATTAACGTAAGCGGTGCCGTGCGGAGGTCGAACGTTTTCGATATGCCACCAAACGAGAATAGGAGGAATGCCGATGATGATCTCACGATACCTTAAGTCAACATATCGAAACCCGCAAACCTGCAGTTTACCTATTTTATGAAGGAGGCGTTTAGGGCGGTCGAAGGTCTGTTTACACCTATATGCACCGAAGGCAAAGAGTAATATATCACGTGTTTGTGTAACGGCTGTACAACTTTCAAGCTTTAAAGTACGCCAGCTACTTATCCTAGAACAGCTGCCTCTCATCTGTGCCATCATCAGAGACAGCAGCAACAGTGAAGAAGAACGGCAATATTAACAGTGCATAACTGAAGAGGTGTAAAAAAAATCCGACGGAAGAATGTAAAGAAGAAGGTATGGATATTTAGGGAAAACTATCTTGAAAACAATAATATCGATGAAATCGACGTGCGTGGCGCAAAGATAGCGCAGTATTCGTTGCGCCGTGAACTTGACTCTATACATACGCAAAGGCACTACAAATGATTTTATTGGAAGTGACCCGCCTCAAGGGAGCACAAAAAATAACCATTATTATAACTGTATTAGCATATTATGCACCTGCAACACAAAAAAACCCTTTCTTCACTTGAAAAGACGCTTATATATGCAAGCCTGGAAAGGTGCAGGAACGGAAGACTGGTGACGAAGCCACCTTGAAGTTCCAGCTCCAGTCAGCAGTGTTGTCATGGATTTGGAAGGCACCTGCTCGGGGATAATTAATTTATTATCGGCAAATAAGGACTACATTGCGCTCTTAAAGTCTCAGAGGCTGAACTTATCAACTTCCAAAATATTCTATTGAGCCACAATGTTCAATGGAAAAAAAAGGTACATTAATATTTATGACGTCACAATGACGTTCCTGCGCACAATTTCTGTCGTGAAATAAAAAAAACAAAGTTTGGCCTTCATTTTTTTTTTATAATTTACACTCTATCGCCGTGAAACTAACGAATACACAGTTATAAAAAAGAACTGCTATATTTATCAAAGAATCGCAGATTGAGTACTTCTCTTTAATGCCTCGTTATTAACCGTGCAAATAAAACTCACAAATGTGTCAAAAAACAACGCGCGCGGCGCGCGTGCGATTAGGTTGAGCGTACTCAGCCGAAGCATGGCATATTGTTTGCATCTCATCTACTTGCTTGAAAATGCAACGCAAAGACTCGACTAGGATGAAAGAGTACAGAACGAGGCGGCCCCGTCACATGAAAGTTTTATTACGCAGGAGCGCTTACACATATGAAAGAAAGAAGAAGAGAAACCGAGGACCTCAGTTTTTGTTAATCACGACCACGTAAAGCAAACAGGCGTTGAATTCAAATGAAGCGACGGGATAATTAGTAGTGGTTGAAATTGAAATGTAGAAAATAATGAATTAAAGGTCAGATGAAAGTGGACGAAGAGATAGCCTGTCGCCGGTGGGGATCGAACGCACAACCTTCGCATTACGGGGGCGATGCACTACCAATTGTGCTACAGTGACGGACATCAGTCCGTTTAATAGCTTGGATATTTATGCGTACCAGATCTAGTCATGGGAGTGTTAATTAGCCAGCGCCACTCAGAGCTAGAGCCGCATAGCGTGAAGGTTGTGGGTTCGGTCTCCACCGGCAACAGGTTGTCTTTTTGGCCACTTTCATTTTCCCTTTCCTTCATTGTTTTCTACATTTAAATTTCAACCATAGCTAATTATTTACCCCTATGCTTTCCTTGGCTTCATTGCCTGTTGGTTTTATATGGTCGTATATATACAGGGTGTCTCAGCGAACACTTGCATTTGCTTTAATTGGCTATGGCAGATAGCACAATCCTAGTCTAGCGCAAGTCTACTCAGAGAGGTAAACATTATCTGCACAAAATATTGAAATGCATAAACAAATAATTAACAAGATTCACTAATAAAGTATTTGACTAATTATCTTATGGCACATATTGGAATTTACAAATTCTGGCGGGTGACACTGAAGGCATATCCACTTGAAAAGAATTGTGTGGATGACACCGTTTACGATATGTGCACCGTCAAACTTATGGTAAAAATGCACTATCGTTCCACTTACTTTTTTCACAGAACGTCGTTTTATGCAGTGAAGCACAAAAGTAACTAAGCCCAATGCATTTTTCCGCAAAGTTCGGGAACTAAAATCCTGATACTGGTGTCGCCCTGAGAATTCGTTCCAAGTGTATCCACCTTGCGATCCGCCTTCGTTCCAAGTGGGTCCTTCCCGGCTAGACTTTGTAAATTGGAATATGTGCCGTAACGTAAATAGTTTAAAACTTATTTAGTGATCTTATGTTAATTAGTGGATCATGCATCTTAATTTTTTGTGCAAGTAATGTCAGCCTCTTCGGGTAGAGCAGCTCATGGACTAGCATTGCGCTATCTGCCAAGGAGAATTTAAAAACAAATGAAAAAGTTCTCTGCAACATCCGATGTAATAAACACATCAACACCGTGGTGGAGTAGTGGCTTTGACGTTGCACTGCTGAGCCCGAGGCCACGGTATTAGATCCCGGCATCGGATGCAGCATTTTGATGGCAGCGAAATGCAAGAACACCCGTGGGTACCGCATATTGGGCGCCCGGTAAAGAACCCCAGGTGGTCAAAATTAACCCAAATTAACTGATATCCTTGTTTATTGTCACTGTCTACTAATTTACTCTTGCAATCGATGCTTCGCCTTTCGGACGAAACTGCGACTTCTCTGGTCGAGACACTGGCATCTTTCGCCGCTGACGGTATGTAGCCCGAAAAGTGACCTCGAAAGTGTGCATGTTATGAAACGTTCCGCGAAATAGTAAATAGTTGGCGCGATTTCGACTAGCAAGCGGTCATTGCAGCCGCCGTAGAGAGAGAGAGAGAGAGAGGAAAGGGGAAAGGCAGGGAGGTTAACCAGAAAAAAAGATGCGGTTGGCTACCCTACGCTGGGGAGAGAGGGGAGGGGGAGGTAAAGAGGTAAAAAAGTAGAGATAAGGAAAGGAAGGAGAATAGACACACAATCACAGTCGGTCACTGTCACTGAATACTGTCATCGCACAGCACAGTGACACTTGAAGCACTGTCAACACCTGTTCAGGCTACAGCCGCCTGTCCAATTCTGTCGCCCTCAAGAACCGCAACAGTGCACTCGTCGCCCTCTGCTGCGAAGGCTTATGATGGCGCCGTAGCAGTCACCTATGCGAAGCGGCTCGCCTGGCAAGCGTGTTTTCTAATCGCTAACAATGGCGTCGGAAAAACTAATTGTGTTTCCATTAAGAGCGACATCAATGTGCAAATATCTTGTGTTGACGAATATAGGCGCTTTTTGCACGAGCTGCGGACGGATCGCAAGAGCCGTCGGCCCCGGATCCGAGTGACCGCCAGCTGGCCTGGCTTGCTCGTTCGCTACCGTTGGCATCGACAAGTTCAAATGTATTGCAACTTAAGCGCGACATAATTGTGTACACTTTGCTCGCCAACATAGGCCCTTTATTACGAGCTGCTTGCGGGAGTGTCGCCAGCGCCGCCGGTCTCGGATTCCTCGTATTCGATGGCCCAGCGAGCTACAGGTCAGCCGGCTCCTCGCCACGGAGCCGATTCTGTGGACGCGGCTTTCCGGAAACACGTCTATGCTGCTCGCATATACATTGTTGTTTTTTATTTATTGGCATCGTTTGTGTAAAATAAGAAAGCTGTGCAAAGATATTTGTTTTCCCTTTCCTTCGGAAGTTACGCAGTATTCCGAGCGTCCACGCAGGGGTGCCGGTTCTGGGCGGAACTAGGCGCCGATAGCTGATTTGTACCACGTGTCCCGAATCGTCATATGCGGCAAGTGGTTCTCCGACACGTCGCACCACGGTACGCATGCTAATTCGCACCGTGTGTCTCCCGCTACGCGGTTCGCAGCTTCGTCTGTCAGGCTTACATGAAGATGATACAACCAGCGTCATATTGTAAGGCGGCGCATGTTTTCAAGTTGCACATGCTTTTTTTTGTTTTTTTTTGCCCGTTTGTTTTGCTGGCGCAGATGATGTCTTTATCCCTACCGGGCCAACCCTCAAACACAGGGAGGAAAGCGGTAACTTCGCTGCATAATTGTTAAGCAAGATATCGTCGCACCATGCAACAACTGCCGCAGTAACTGCGCACCAGAAAACGCACAGACGAACGCACGGAGACTTACGTTACGTACAGGATCACTTCGAGCCTCCGCCGCGTGCTCGAGAAGACGCAAAGGGTCCCGCGTATAAGCATCCCATCTTCCAAATCAAACCTTCAATTATTGGCAGACCGAAGATAGGTGACCTTTAGGCATGGGTCGTGGTACGAGTCGGTAACGTAACACGAATTGCACTCGTATACATGCGCCTTACAAAAAATAGGCTGTTTCCACACCACATATAAACACGGAAAAACAAACGTAAACCGCCCATACGCCATTCTACAGCTCCACAAAAAGGGTTATGCGGATTAACAGCAACGTGAAACGGTAATCTTAATTAGGCAAGAGAAATTGCCGCGCGTCGGCTGGGTAAGGGACTGACTCGGGGATTGGCGCGTGCACCCTGGAGCGATGCTCTTGATAGCTGCAGGTGGCAGTTTCGCCTCACTGCATTCAAAGGGCTTCAGGCACCCGCGCTGCGATGCCTTCGCGCGTGGCCGCGCAAGGGAATGAAGCAGGTACTTGATACCCAGCTTCAACACGTGCGCACAGCGCAAAAGACGAGGACTGAAGGAAGAACACAACACAGTCCTCGTCTTTTGCGCTGTGCACGCATGTCGATATTGAATCACCAACTCGCACAAGCTTCCACCTTTTCAACACTTCATATGATAAATTGTGACGTTGCGCTGCTTGCGTGATGTTCTTCACGTGTCCGAGAATGAATGGCATCCACCGCTTCCACCAGTGCAAGTTTTTCAGGAGCGGCATGAAGCCAGGCGGGATTCTATCTTGTACAGGGGCGCTCCTCCTGAACAGACTAATGATGGCAAGACGGCGCTGGAGCTGTACATGCATACCACCCTTTGGACTCCATCTACCCTGTCGCAGTGCTGTCACGATTTTCAATGAAGTGTCCGAGGTGTTTTCCGGAGATGTCTTCGACCGGTTACGTTATGGCCCGCTCCCATGGCGAGTCAGTTCGCTTCAGCGCCTCCGCGACAGGCAGCGTACTAAGTGAAAAACACCGCACAGATGCGGAACCACCGACGTAGGAAATAGAAGTACAAGATCTCTGGCTAAATGCGCACCGTCGATAATTATAGCGCTTATCCACCACTGAGGAGGAGAATTGGATCTGGGGAAAAAGGACCTTCGACTGGTGGGTCGGAACTTTGTGCCAGAACAGTAAAAATAGTTCTGTGTGGCATCGCTCAACTCATGGCAGCGTTCATGGCAGTTTGGTGACGAGAATTCTTCGTGGGTCCCCGCCCCCCCCCCCCCTTTTTTTTTTAACACAGGTAGGACATTAGGCAATATAATGACAAGAGCTTAGTGGCGCAACCCACCACTCCGTTCCAAAGGGGACGCTCTTAGCATCCATCCATTCATCACTCGGTTGAATACTTACTGCGTTTGTGGTCAAACGCTCATGCCCCGAAAGACGCTGGCTGCACGCAGCACAGTCGGCGGAGCGCACATGCATAAGCGCAACGAGCAAGGGGACGGAGACATGGGTTCAGAAGGGGGAAGTCTTTATTTGCTGGATCATTCAAAAAATGGCGAGAACAAACAGGCGACCATTCAGAAACAAGAAGCCAAGTACTTGTTTAGAAATATTTAGTAAATGGACATTGTATTCAAGTATGCGACTAAATGTTAAAATTCTGCCACTATAGTTGCGGCAGCGCTAAGACACGTGGCCCATGATTGCAAGAACGCAGCTAGCGAGGCGACTTCGTTTGGAATCCTAGCGCCAGTAGCTGCGACTGAGCGAGATCAGCAGGAAGCCTATTCCGACGCCTACAGTAAAGTAAGTCGGGCTGAAGTGGGAACGTCTGGAACGGGGCTTCCAACGGTTGCAGCGCACGCAGATACGCCGAGCGACCTCGTCTCTTTCGCTGCGTAGCGCAAACATGTGCACAGGGCTGGAACTGCTACATCCGGGCGAGTCCATGTCGACTGCCTCCGCCATTATTGACCAGTGCGTATCGAAATCTTATACGGTGAATTCGCTGCACAGCTCTTTGGCAGAGCGGTTCAAAGCACGATCAGCGGCGTTTGCTGCGCTGGCGACGTAAGAGGCCTCACTCAAGTGTAGCGAGAGTTTGGGCACCGAACGTTGGCGCCCACTGGACGCTTCGCGGGCTGTCGAGGATAACGACCGACGTCAGCGTTCGGTCGTCACAGGCCAGTACGCTCTGGGCTTCCTTGCTGCAACAGCCGTACCGTGACAGTGCTCCTGCGCGTCGGGGTCAACTTCAAACTGTTGACAACTGTCAGTGGTTGACAAGTCCGCTCGCGTTCTCTGGACGCCGCTGGTGGTGCTAGCGTCCGAAACCACTTGTGTCCACCTTGCTCACTCTCTTGCTACCCTAACAAGAAGCAAGAACTCGGATTAGAACACGAAGAAACATTACTTGAAATTGTGATTTTTTACACGCAAATGCAAGCAGCCCGCTTGCGCTTCGGCACCCATGGAGTGGCTGCTGACACACGCAGACGAATAATTCCATTTCAAACGAACATAAAGCAGTGTCTTGACTCATTCTGCAAATTTTAAGAAAAGACTAACTTTGCCGTCAACTCATTCGTGCATCTTACCCATACCTGCATGCTGGTCGCATATGATTCGTGTATGCGCTTACCTGCTCGTGTAGCGGGCGTCTGAAGAGCCGTTTTGACAGGTACATCAGTCAACAGAAAACTGGTGCGCAACGCAAAGGTCCATCCGAATATATACCGGCGTGGTGTCAGCGCTTTCTGACGCTTTTTGTTTGCGCTTACCAGTTGTTTGCGAATTATCCGTATCTTCCAATTTAGTGCAGTGGCTACTGCAGAATACCCACTGATTACGGCAGCGCTAGATAAATATTATCCTTAGTGAAAATACGAGCGTTGTGGCTTGGTCACGCCGAGGTGTGCATTTAATCTCTTTGGCAAATTTATAATGCCTCTATCTTATGCAGCTTGACACCCGTGTAACTTTCACATAACGATGAATCATGAGTGTTTATTTGCACGTGTAAAAGACTAAATGTGGCTGTGCGTTATACAGCATTTTGCACGTTTGTTCATTTTGTATCGAACTGTTAATGTAGCCTTCGGGAATACTATGGTCTGCATGCGCAGCGAATTCACTAATAGCCGTTTAGAAAGTGAATTTCGAGATAAAATGAAAAGAAACTCGAGTGAATCGCGTCTTCCAATGGCCGAGCGGGAGCACTGAGCACCGCAATGAAGACGCTCTCACCAGGAAGCCTACCAGACTTGTTGGCGGCACCTATACTGGCGCGAGCTCGAGCGAGATCACACGAGTAGTTCTTGGAGTCCGAGCAATTGACATAATTCTGATCAATTCTGACGCTCGTACAAGCAGGTGCTGGGGTATTGTCGGTGCAGTTTTAAGCGACGCTGCCTGGGTTTCCTTATACCCACCGCGCGATTATTGCTATCCATTACCAGACCAGAATGCGACCCATAGCCGTCTACATCAGCACGAGGACCAGGATAACCCTACGACATGTAAGCTTGACTTCCGCACACTCAACATAGCTAAGAAATATATCGCACAGCAAGCTACGCAAGGCGGACTCACGCCCAACACGCGAGCAGTGGTATGCACGGACTCACTTGAAGCGCTTCACAAAGTAGGCCCGACTGCTCGACTTCATTCCCGACACGATAAAGAAATCGCCGTGCGCTCCACTTCCAAAATTAGAGTTGGCGTTCCGATGGGTAGAGTGCCTGTACACGCTGCCGTAGTCGATAATGTCACCGTTCACGTTTTGTAAGCGCGTTAAGGCCGATCCACACGACGGACCAAATTGCTCTTTTGGACCGCGGTCCGCGCATCGCATGATAGTACGTCACCAGTTCGTGCGGACCGCCGTTGGCCCGCGCAAGACCGCGGCCCTCGCGGTCCAACATATCGCCGCGGCTTTTCCCGCTTCAGTTTTGGCGGCGGACCGCATGCAAACCGCAGTGATTTTGGCGTAGCCAACGAATGTTGTCCGGCAACAGAGTGTTCTCAGCCAAATCCAATATAGTTTTCGGCTCAGCAAAAGCCAGTCGTTTCATGTCCGCCGTTCCGCCTGCACGTGCGTGCAGCAGATATATTTTTTTTAAACACCATGTCCTCTTGGAGTGACGAGGAGGTTTTTTTATTTTGTATCCCTCGTTGAGCAGTTCCCGGCTTTGTGGGACTCGAGCCGGAATGATTACAATGATAACACTGTGGCCGAGAGTGTAGCTGGTTGGTCAGCTCTGCCGTCTGCTATGGCGGTCCGCCGTGTGGATGGGCTCTGCGCCGGGCCGGACCGCAGCGGGCCGTGACGTCGCATCACGTGACTGATCGGCCCGCAGGCTTGATCCGTCATGTGGATCGGCCTTTACGGAACCCCAGATCCCAGCTCAGACACGGTTTAACACCAGTCAACTTTCTAGAGGACGTGGAGGAAAAAGCGTTTGGTGTGTTGGGACACCACGTACCCGAGCACACGATGGTTGGACCCTCCCGCGTTTAACCATGCGTGGCTTAGCCGTCTCCGGGGAAAAGGGGATCCTAGGGGTTGAGGCGATGCTGAGTGTCAGGACCTTTAAGGCCCCCCGACGGAGGCAACACACCTTTTTGGCCTCGGCTTCACGTAGACGGCACCACGGGACTGACCCACCCGGCGGAAATCGGTAGTTGCCTTTGCCTGTCTCGCTCTCTCTCTCTCCAGCCTTCGTCTTTCTCTCACTTTTCATCTTTCCTGTCTTCTCCTAGCTTCCGCTTACTTCCAAATTTTCCAGGCAGCAAGGGTTAACCTTGTGTGAGTAGCCAACCTAGGTTATTACATATTTGGTTACAGCGGTAATGTACAGCTGGCGTTTGCAGGACGTGTTTCACAGGTCCTGCAGCGTCCCCTTGTAGGACTCCACGGTGGGTGGGTGGCGTTACTGCCGAAATTACAGTCTTTTATGGCTACTTCCTTCCCCCCACTACCTGGTCGCTCCCTGAAGAGGGGGCGCACCGATGATGTCTTCGAGTTTTTTGCCCGTCAAAAAGAAACTTTCCCCCGTTTTCATGTAATCCACTCTGAACAACCAGAAAAACCCATGCGAACAATCTCACTATTCCTCGTATGTAAGTCTCTCGCCCAAGTTTTTGGTACAGGTTGCAAAGCATCCAGGATGGCAAGCGGTGATCTCCTCTTGGATCTCCGCAACCAGAAACAGTATGAAAAGCTACCCAATCTAGTATCATTTGCGGACGCCAAAGTAACAGTAACTCCGCATAGTACTAAGAATACCACCGGTGGTGTAGTCTGATGATGATCTCTTGGAGCTGACTGAGGCTGAACTCCTGGAGGGCTTCAGTGAGCAGAACGACATCAACGTTAAACGAATTAAGATAAGGCGTGACAATAAGGAAATACAGACCAAGCACTTGATACTTACTTTTGGCACAAGTGTTCTGCCCGAGTCCATCGACGCCGGGTATATAAAGCTTCGTGTTCGGCCATACGTTCCTAATCCGCTGCGATCTTTCAAATGCCAGCGTTTGGGTCACAGTTCGCAGAGCTGCCGAGGCCACTAAACCTACGCGAAATGCAGTGCTCATGAGCACACCTCTGAATCTTGTGAAAACTCTCTCCACTGTGTAGACTGGGAGGGGGAGCACGCTGTATACTCGCGGTTGTGCCCATCCTGGAAGAAAGAAAAGGAAATTATTGCAATTAAAGTAAAAGAAAAATAAGTTTCAAGGAGGCACGCAGGCTGCTATCCTTCCTGCCAAAGAACACCTTTGCCGATGTGACGCATCAGGGGGCAGCGACACAACGGCTTTCGGCGGCTGTCCGACCCACAAGCAGTGAGTCGGCAGTTACGCCGCGCCTTCTGCTGACCCCTTCGGCTGGTGTTGCAGCTATCGCTGCTCCGCCACCCCAGCGGAAGGCGCCATCCACCTCCGGGCAGGTGGCCTCAAAGGTCTCGTATAACGTTTCGAGACCTTCACGTCCAACAAAGCGCTCGGAAGAGCGCATGTCCAGCGCCTCGCAAGAGGGGATGGACACAACAACCAACAAGACGGCGCCACCAGCGCCTACGGAGCGGCGAGGCTCTCTCGATCGCTCCAAGAAAAACAAAACTCGCGTCATGGTGCCTCCAAAGGCCCCGTGAACTAATTTTAATCTCTTAAACACACAGCACCCAACACATTTACCATAATAGAAACACAAATACTACAGTGGAATGTACGAGGACTTCTACATAACCTCGACGACATTAGAGAACTACTATACAATCATAATCCAAGGTTGCTGTGTGTTCAAGAGACACATCTGAAACCCACACAGACAAACTTTCTATGTCACTACATAATCTATCGCAAAGACTGCAACGAGGCTAATGCCTCCGGCGATGTTGCAATAGGTGCGGACAAGTCTGTAGCTTGTCAACAGATCGCCCTCCAGACGCGCCTTGCGGCAGTGTTAGTTCGGGCAATTCTTTTTAATAAACTGGTGAATGTGTGTTCTATATACATACCGCCTAACTATCGTCTGAGAAAAACCGATTTCTACAACCTAATTAATCAGCTTCCTCACCCCTACATAGTCGTGGGAGCTTTTAATGCCCACAACACGATGTGGGGAGATTTGCGATGCGACGCGAGAAGTCGACTGATTGCAAATTTTCTTCTGACCTCTAGTGCCTCCCTGCTTAATAAGAAGGAGCCGACGTATTACAGTGTCCAACACAACACATATTCAGCGATAGATCTAGCAATCGGTTCTTCTCTTCTGCTTCACCTAAAATGGTACGTGATCAATAAATTGTATAGAAGTGACCACTTTGCTGAAACTTTAAACCTGATAACTCTGCATGAGAACTCTCCGCATACTCCTCGATGGACATTAGCATCGCCGGATTGGGAGCATTTTAAAGAATCATCTTATTTACCACGAGATTTTATAAATGATATTACTATAGATGATGCTGTTGCATATTTTACCGCTTTTATTATTATACAGCCGAAAAGTTTATCCCGCAGACGAGTGGTTGTTCACTTACAAGACGTGTTGCCTGGTGGAACGAAGACTGTACACAGGCGCGAAAGAGACAGAACAAGGCATGGGACGTATTGCGCAGATGGCCTAATGCCGAAAATCTAATTTAGTTTAAACAAATTAAATCACAGCGGAGGCGGACACAACGTCAGGCAAACAGAGAAAGTTGGGTGACGTTCCTCTCCGGCATTAATTCATACACGCAGGAGGCAAAAGTGTGGAATGGCTTAAGAAAGCTAAAAGGGCAACAAATCCATCCGTTGCCTCTGGTGAACGACCAAGGAAATACCTTGCAAGACCAGGCAGACTCTCTTGGGGAACAATTTGAGCGTGTGTCGAGCTCAATCCACTATTCTCAATCTTTCCTGAGAGCGAGAGAGAGATAAGAATACAGGAAGGCAGGGATGTTAACCAGTCAATAGTCTGGTTGGCTACCCTACACTGGGAGAAGGGAGAAGGGGAAGAGAAAGAAGGGAGAGAGAAGGTGTAGGTACGTGTACGGATAGCACTTCAGTTAAAGTCGCTCGAGCAAACCAGAAGTTCTGAGAAAGCACAAAAGTGCCTTCACTGCCTTCTGAGCCGATGATCGGTCGGGACGGTGCTCTAATATTGTCTGTTCACTTAGAGGACGATCGTCTAGTTTCCTCAATGTGTCGGACAAATACTGTCTTTGTGCTTGAAATTGAGGACAATGGCACAATATGTGGTCAATGTTCTCCTCGCATGCGCAAACATCACATGCAGGACTATCAGCCATTCCAATTAGTGCTGAGTAGGCATTTGTGAAGGCCACTCCAAGCCATAACCGACACAGAAGAGACGCTTCACGCCGGTGCACACCGGCTGGAGGTCTGAGTTGAAGTGACGGGTTTAGTCTGTGCAGTCTTGTGCGCCTTGTATGTACGGTATTCCACTCTGCTAAGGAGATAGTGCTTGCCAGAATGCCAAGTTGTCTCGCGGCGTCGGTCCTTGAGAGCGGAATGGGGACGCAGCGGTCTTCTTGGTTTGACGTCCGAGCTGCCTTATCGGCGTCATCATTACCAATGATACCGCAATGACCTGGTATCCACTGAAAAGAGATTTCATGGCCTTTTTCTCTTAAGTGATGGACAAGTTCCGCGATTTCGCACGTGAGCTGATCGTGAGTTCCATGTCGGAGAAATTAATGCACACATTGCAAGGCCGGCTTTGAATCGCAGAAGACTGCCCATTTTCTAGGACTTTCAGTATTTATCACTTGAAGCGCGTCGCGGAGAGCCGCGAGCTCTTTCCTGAAATACAAAGAAGTAGAAGGACTTAAGCCATTCGTACGTAAATGCAGACAGCTCTTTCCTGAAATACAAAGAAGTAGAAGGACTTAAGCCATTCGTACGTAAATGCAGACACGACGAAGCGTATAACTGACCATTCAGTTTTGCCGAGTTGAGAGCTGCCTTGATCTCATGCAAAAGCACTGCACCGGGACCTGACCGAGTCATGCATGACATGATCAAAAACTTACAAACTGACACACAGATTACACTACTCGCACTCTTCAACACTATTTGGGCTGTCGGATACCTTCCACACACATGGAAAGAAGCTATTGTGGTCCCTGTTTTGAAGCAGAGGAAAGACCCATCCATGGCGGCAAGTTATCGCCCGTTAGCTCTTACAAGGTGCCTGTGTAGGCTTTTGGAAAAATGATTAATCGCAGACTTACACATTTCTTTGAACTCAACAATATACTTGATCCCTATCAGTGTGGCTTCAGAGAAGGGCGGTCGACAACAGATCATCTTGTGCGCATTGAATGATATATCCGCGATGCATTTGTACATTAACAGTTTTTCTTATCGATATTTCTCGATATGGAGAAGGCGTATGAGGCAACATGGCGTTACGGGATCTTGAGAGACTTGCCGGGAATGGGCATCTGTGGGAATATGCTGAAAATAATTGAAAGCTATTTGTTAAATCGTATCTTCCGCGTGAAAATCGGACACGTATTACCGCGACATTTTACACAAGAAGCTGGTCTACCCCAAGCAGGCGTGCTTAGTTGCACGCTCTTCACGCTTCGTCGTTCATTACCACCTGCCATTTTTTATTCCGTCCACGTGGGCTACATTCAAATCGGCTTAAAATCCTGTAACCTCGCAGTATGCGAGGGACGGGTACAGCAGGGCTTGAACAAGGTTTCCGAATGGGCAGAAAAAAACGGATTTAAAATCAACCCCAACAAAAGTTCTTGTGTTCATTTTACAAGAAAGAGAGGCATGGTTCCCGGTCCTTGTGGTCAACTGTGTGGACATCAAATACCTATCAACAAAGAACATATATTTTTAGGTATTATACTTGACTATACGCTCACTTTCATTCCACACATCAAATATCTTAAAGAAAATGTCTAAGGACAATGAACTTACTTAAAATTCTATCCCATACAACATGGGGTAGTGACAGGAAGTGTCTGATGAATGTTTATAAGAGCCTAATTCGATCACGATTGGACTATGGCGCCATCGTATATAACTATGCCACTCCGAGCGCACTAAAGATTCTAGATCCTGTCCACCATCTAGGTATCTGCGTAGCTACTGGCGCTTTCAGGACAAGCCCTAATGAAAGCTTATATGCAGAGTCAAATGAGTGGTCACTGCATGCTCAGAGAACTTACATCAGCCTCACATATTTTCTGAAAATGCACTCCAATCATCAACATCCATGTTTTAACACCGTTAGCGATATGACGTGTGCTACACTTTTCCATAATCGTCCCTCTATAAGACAGCCTTTCTCGCTGCGTGAGGGAGCTTGGTGATGAAAGGCATGTCCTACTCCTCGAGCTCGCTTAATGCATCCAACCAAGCTGTTACCACCTTGGGAATGGCAGGTGGTACAATGTGACATATCCTTTCTAGAAGTTACAAAGCACGCACCAGAGATCGAAACCCGAATGCATTTCCTAGAACTCCAGCACAAGCACTCCTGCATAGAGTTCTATACAGACGCTTCGAAGTCAAATGCCGGGGTGTCCTATGCAGCCGTCTGCCCATCCTTCTTGGAATCATCTGGAAACAAGTATCTTTACGGCCGAGGCCTACGCACTATTGTTCGCTGTGAAGCATATAAGAAAATCAAAACTTCTCAAAGCAGCTATATATACAGACTCCCTAAGCGTCGTGAAGGCCTTGATGTCACTCTATAAACACGAAAATCCAGTATTTAATGAACTCTATTCCATCTTGTGTAAAGCGTACATATCTAACCAGCATATCATTATATGCTGAGTGCCTGGCCATAGGGGCGTCGAGGTTAATGTTCTGGTGGACGAGATAGCCACGTCCATCGCATCTCAAGCTGTTAATCCTACCGCTGCAGTTCCTGTCACAGATCTAAAACCCTTATTACGAAGGAAACTGCGAAACCACTGGCAACGCGTGTGGGACGCAGAAATAAATAATAAACGGCACTGTATAAAGCCACAGTTAGGTTCTTGGCCCTCCGCAATAAAATCACAGCGAACAGATGTTCTATTCTGTCGTGTCAAAATAGGACACACCTTTGGCACTCATAATTTTCTACTTACTGGAAATGAACCTTCAATCTGTGGTAGATGCGGGGAGAGGCTGACCGTCCTCCACGTCCTCCTGGAGTGTCGGGAGGCCGAAGCTGAGAGAAAGAAATATTTTCCTCTGGCATACCGTTATTACATCCCTCTTCACCCGGCTATGTTTCTTGGCCAAGAACCGCTATTTAGCACCAAGGCAGTCCTCGGTTTCTTAAATGATGTTATCTTACATGTCATAGGTCCATTAAATTCGTAGAGCATCCGCTTTCCAGAGGATGCCTCTGCGATAATTGTTTTGCATAGCACATGCCTCCAGGCCTTTGCGTCTCAAGGACTCTAAGGAGGCAGTAGTGCTCTAGTCAATTTTACAATATTATATATTTTATACATATCGTATCATTCTTTTGAAATGCATCTTAATGTTCATAGTACACGTCATATGTCATCGCCATAATCTTATTATGCAGATTTTACGCACTTTAGACCGACTATTTTTAAGGCCCCTTTACAGCCACGTTACACCAACTTCATAGAACTCATAACTGCGAACTCATTACCACAGGCATGGCGCTCTTTGGCCATACTTGGCCCTTGCGCCATTAAACATCAAACATTCATTCATTCATTCATTCATTCATTCATTCAGGACCCGAAGGAAAAACGCAATTCGATCAAGCAACAACGCATCATGCTGTATTCAACTGTTCCAACTATTCCCATTCGACTGCCCAAAGGACTATCACATGGAGGGCTAGTATTCATTCGTATGACAAAAGCTAGCGCAGCCTTAATACAGAAGATGTACTCGTCAGGTGGCGAAGACGTGCGTGTCGGCGTGGTAAGCAACACGACTCGGCTGCCGTCAGCATCCCATGCCGGTCGTGCAACACGGGCGCCGGCCTTACAATGAAACAAATCGTGTGGAATCGCCCCAGTGTAGAAGCTATTCGGGCACGCTACCGTGCTAATGTGTCGTCGTACGAGGGCTGACTTTCATTCCCGCCGCAAGCCAATGGTACACCGATCCTGCAGTCCTAGCGGGATTCCGAGAGTAAAACAAAAATTCTCGCACGAGCATAACTCCACCACTTTTTCATATCCCCCTTTCTCCTAAAACAGATCAGCAAACCATTAACATGCACAATAAAGTTTTTTTCGAATTACCATTTCTTCGCCGTCTGCGACTATAAGTACGCAGGCGTTGTTCTTTGAATAAAATCGTCTACTCTCCATAATAAGTAACTTATGTCTCATTTACGCGAAGGAATGTGCCGTCTCTAAACGCGAAACAGTTAATGCGTGCGGATACCTATTATTTCACATGGTACGCTTACGCAATGGTAACCGCACTGAAGTTCCAGCGGGATACAGAAAATTGTCGCCATGAGATGCGAACTTCAACGGCACTGAACATGTTTGTTCATGTCGCTGCTTTAGCACCTTTGCGATGAAGTCACTTTTACGAGGAATTCCGCAATGGCCATCAGGTGGCACGCAGCGACATTGCTGCTAAGAACACGAGAACACATTTCAATCAAGTGTGCACGGGGCGATTATGCGCCATTCTTAGATGACACGCAAAACCAAGTTCTGTACCTGAGAGTGTCAATTCAGCCTTCGTGATATTTGTGACATAGTGGTATTTCCGAATCGCATTTCGAGGAAGACACCCTCCAAATATCGAATAGAATGTCGAATTTCCTCTCATTTCTCAGCAAGCTGAACTATGACGTTTACGCGGAATCTTTATGGTTAAAGAATCAGGCTTAGATGTGCTACATTCGACAGATGTGCGCAATTGCATTGGCCCCTAGGCGTCCGGACAACTGAAATGTTTCCAACCGAAACAACGGCTTTTAGTTATCTGGGTCGCCGTGACAACGACAGCAATGAAACATCAGAGCACGTCACACGATGCACGTACGGTGTGTTCATTGCAGGAAAGATGTGTGATACTATACAGCGCGGCAAAGTCTTCAAGGTACGCAAACGTGGTGAGACTTCCAAAATAATAAATGGATACATCAAATTCGAACATAGGATGCTCAACAGTGAGCCATTCTTATTGAATAACTGGGAATTATTGAGGGAAAACACGGGGAAGGCGGGAGGTGGAAATTCAAGACGATGAGCAAAACGAGAACAAGGTAAAAGCGGAAGCGAACGTTTCGACAAGTGGACTTGTCTTTTTCATGGACTTGTCTTGAAAAGTCTTGTCTTGCACAAGTGGACTTGTCTTAAAAAAGACAAGTCCACTTGTCGGAACGTTGGCTACCACTTTTACCTTGTTCTCGTTTTGCTCATCGTGGGAATTATTGAGAAATTTGAAATTATGCACCGGCTCCGTGCGTTCTCTTAGGCTACTGCATGGCTTGCAGCAGCTCCCTTGCAGCGGAATCATTCGGAACACTTCTCTTATTCATCGTTGTCTCTCCATCGAGTCGAAATTCAGTAAGCGTTGGTATCCATGATATTCGAGAGCAACTAACATTCGGCAATTCTCGAATCGGAGAGCGCGGACTTTTGTATTTGTATTAGAAAAGTTGGAATATTCGCTCCCTCCCCCACACCCCCCACACCGAAAGAGCGACGTCGTCCGCACCACGGTTTTCATAATGTGACAAAATTGGTCCGCCACCCCTTGTCCGCACACATGCCACTCGACAGCGCACGTATGCTGGCGCCGTCTAGCCACGCTTTGTTAAAGCCAGGCGTTCGTCGTGGTGCCACCAGGCAGCGCAAACGTATTAGCGCGCTTCTTTTTGAAATCACTTGAAGGCTGGTCGGTAGAGTTTCGTTCAAAAAAGGATAGAACGTGCTTGTCCGTGTGTTCTGTGCGTCTAGGTGTGTCTGAAGCGTGTTTTGAAATGTATTTAACGCACACAATATATAAAAAAATGTATCATAAAGTCAAACAAAGAGAACTAAGGTTGGGAAACATCAAATGATGCTCAGTTTTATGTTATGTAGGTCCATATGAATTATTAATCATTTGCCAAGAATGTTGCTGGAATCACGAAATATTTCAAAGGTCATGAACTAAGGGCGCTTACATGTGCTCGTTGTGGATGGACTTAAATTTATTTAAGCTTAGGAACATGCGTTCAAATACCATAGGTCACTGTTTATGCAGTTGATTTTATCATCTTATTGCGGACAATCCATTAAAATGAACAGTACTCTCATTCAGGAAACCTCGAGTGCATTTCAGAATATCAATATGACGAATGTACAATAAAGTACTTCGTGCAGGCAATACCCAGCCGGAAACGCTAAACTACGGTTTAGAAACATCTATACATAAACCAATGTCGGATAAATTTAGAAAGCAAAATATTAAATTTAGGGGGAGCTTCGAACTGTCATTATAAAAAAAAGATATACAATTTTGATCAAGCTATGTCTACCCGCAACAACGAGCTTAACTACTCATCAAAATAATAATGCAATTCTCCCCGCTATATATAGCAATTATAACTATGTTATCGTTTTTTTATATGTATTTCTTATAGTTAAACGATCTTTTTGCTGGCCCACGAGACATGAGAGAATTCAAAGTGCGAATCACAGAAAACAGCCAATTTTTCTTGCCCTATAGGCAGAAGCTGTTTAACTTAAGATTTGGTAAAATGCCCAGACGCTCGGCTGCAGAACGTGCTATTTCATTGAGGGATGGTAAATACAGACGTATAATAACTTGTCTTCCATGAACGGTATGTCAATATTATTTAACGCAGCCATTGACATTACCATATCAAGTATGTGTGGTGTACTGTCCTTTATCGCGTTATAGAAACATAACTGTTTTACATAGTTGTTATTTCAACTGAAAGCTATATGTCCGTTACAAAAGCCTACTTACTCGTTCCTAATTGGAATGTCCGACACACCGATTTGTGACTCGTGGAACTGTGAAGAGACGATCGAGCACGTGTTGTATTTTTCTAATCTCAATGACATCGAACGCGATGTTCTTCAGAGTGTGTTAAACCGACTAGACAGCAGACTTCATTCAAAGACTAAGATTTTCGGATTATGGCCCCACGCGTCCCAGGCTTACAAAGCGTCGCGGGCATTGTTACGATTCATGAAATCCACTGGCCCCAGTGACCGATTATAGGCGTGATATGACGGACAACATTCTTCTATCACTGTTCTTTCTTTTCATCCGTTAAATCCCTTCCTCCGTGTAGGGTAGGAAACCGGACGTGCGTCTGGTTCACCTCCCTACCTTTCATTCCTTATTTTTTCCTCCTCCTATATGTCCGCTGCGCTGCAAGTCTACATGGAGGGTAAGTAATGTCTGCACTCCAAGATCCGTGTTTTAGTAATAAAACTTAGTGCGTCCGAATTCTCATGCATGCGTGTGCGCACGCACGAGCGCGTTTGTGTGTGTGTGCCCCATCGTTTGTGGGTGTGTGTGCGTGCGAGTGTGCGCATGTGTGTGCGTGTGTATGTAGGTGTGGGTGTGCTTGTGCGTGTGTGTGTGAGTGTGCGTGCGAGTGTGTGCGTCAATGTATGTACGCGCGCGTTGCTCGTGCTTGCGTGTTGCGAGACACCACTGGGTAAATTGTCTTGACTGCGATATACGTTAAGAAGCATCTCAAAATGCTGCATTAATGGCATTGGTTATCATCAGCTGTTAAGGACTCTCACATTCTCAGCATTCTGCTCGCACGTGCAACTAAATAGACGACTTGGTTTTTTATTTCTAAGCATACTTCAGACTCGGGGGTCGCTGGATGTCAGTGTGCCAATGTCTGCCTACTCAGCCGTAGGACGTACATGTTGGTTTGATCTCTTGATAACGAACGCCGGTGCTCCACGGGTTGCGTTAGCCTAACAGTATGGAACAAACTTCAGCGCGCGTGTGTGTGGTTTACCGCCTGAGGCATTGTGAAGCATGAAAGCCGCACGACGCCAAGCAACTGGACTATGGTAATTCGAGAAACGCCTTCGAGAAATCCTTTTTATTGTTCTGTATCTGGCTCTTCAAGAAACACATGTTCCAAGTGGTGGTGTCAATATTGCGCAGCAGAATGGCCACTATAGTTAAAGACACAACGATACATAGTGATCGACATTGACACCTGATAAAGGATGGGGAAAGTTTAATTGTCATGATTAATTCAAATGCAGAAATACTAAAGTAAACGGTAATGAAAGTGGACGAAAAGACAACCTGCCGCCGATGCGAGCTGAAGCCACGTCTTCCGCATATTACGTATGCGGTGTTCTACCGATATTGGCTACCGCGGCGGTCGTCATGCCGTGCACTTTCTTGGTCCAATCTGTGTATGTGTTTAAGATTAGCGCTGGGAGTGTTAGCCAGCGCTGCTCGCAGCCATGGATGCAGACCTGGAATAATCCTTTCAACCGAAGGCGTCACATAGCACGTGGACTTGGGAGCAGGCAACTGGCCAATAAACCCTCGTATACATCATGTCATCCAAGCTACCAAATTCGAGGCCATCGCCACGCAACCAGCGATCAAGATAAGGGGGTTTGAGGGACTCGATATCTGTTAACCCCTTAGATGGTAGTGGTAACAACTTTATTCAGATCTCCCTTTTCTTCTAGCTCAATGTGTAGTCCCTTTTACACACGACGGCAATCGCGTGGAGCAGGAATTGCACTTCCCGCTGACGTTCCCTTAATTACTGAGTACCAGCGAAATATAGGAAGCAAATCAAAGAAGTTGAAGAATGCTACTTGCAGGAGTTTCAGCCTCTGCCCAGCACTACACTTTACTGAAAACATGTTATGTTAATGAGCCTCCGCGACGACTCAGTGTCTGTGGCCTTCTGCAGCTATGTGCGAGGTCGCTGGTACGATTCCCAAGAAGCGCGACCGCATTTCAGTTAGGGCGCAATGCAAAAAAAAAAAGGAAAGAGAAATACTCGTTTACAGTGTTTTTCACGCGCGTTAAGAAGCCCGTGGAGCCGAAATTAATCAGGAGCTGGCCACTACGGCGTATTTTATAGGCCGTGAGTTACTTTAGTAAGCTAGACCACATGATCTAACCTTATGAAATCTAAAACGCTAGCCAGAAGGCGGTCATACGTTCATACCACCTTCAGACACAGTAAGTGTTAAGCAAGCCAAATAAAATTGTCAGTTCAAGGACCGCTCTTCTCGACCGAATACACAAAGCGACGGTATTCACGTATCAGTGGTTTAGACTGGGTGCTGCTGATACTCCTATCCTCTATCTTATTTAAGATAGCCAGCTCATGCTGCAAATATAGGATAATCGTTATCATAAGCGCGTAGTTGTACTGCACACCACAACGCGGTTAAGGCTGCAAGGCGCGAGCCTGTAACACGAAAAGAGATTAGAATGTCATTTGTCGTTCCTTTGCTGCATCTTAACAGTAAGACCAGCCGTTTCAAAAATTGTTAAGTGTGCCCCAGTAAAAGCAGGAATCAAGATGACATACTTCTGGTAGTTCGCTCTTCAAGTTACACGCAAATCCTCGAATGCGTTTTCTTTTTTTTTTTTTAATCTTCAGCTTATTGTGTGGGTCCGAGCTGGTTGGAGGCAATGACGCCCTGCATTGATAGTGTTGTTGCAGCAGTACTTCAAGCAAAATGTGCATCCAGCGTTCTAGTTATGACGTTCGGCTCATCTTGTATCGTGATTTGTAACTAATCAAACTGAACCCACCCCGTTGGAAAGACAACTTCGCCAACGCCCATTAACACCCTGTATAAGCGGCGGGTTGCGGAAAGCATGTTGTTGGCTACTGCGTCTTCGTCGAATTCCGGTATGGCGTGCGTAAGTGGTTCGCTATGGTTTTATTGAAGGCTCCCGAAGACGCCTCCTGGCCACCAATCCCTGGGTAACGCTGTCATCGGGCTTTGTACTATGGAAACGAAGGTCGCGACTGCGGGATTCTTTGGAAGGCTATGGCAAAAACTGTTTCGCCGGGCGGAGGACGCGTACAGTTTCCGTCAGCCGCCAGCGACTCCCAGCGCGACGGCTTCGCCGACTCGGAACAATGGACTCGTCGAAGCGGTTGACATTACCGACACTGCGAGCCTAGCGGTCTTGCACGAACCTCGAGGATCCAACAGCAAGCGGCAGGAAGCCTCGACGGCTGACGCTGCTCCAACCACCTGCCCGACACCGTCCACTGTCGCCGCCGTCGCTGCTGCTGCTGCCCGGGCCACTCCTCTGCGACTGCTGTCGGAAAACAAGGGTGGCCAGCTGAGCAACAACGGCTGCTCGGTGTTGCCGTACTACTCGGTCAACACCGATCCGTTGGACGTGCAGCTCGTAATAGCGAATGGCGCTGCAAGCAACACCAGCGGCTTTGCGGCGTTCCTCGGTGGTATCGACACTGTCGGGGAAAACACTGCGGACGAGGAGCCTGACTTTGTAGGCGTATTTTGGCAGCGGCCATGTTCTGCGGATTACTGCGCGCAAGAACGACCGCGGTGCGTCATGGGCGTGCCCGTGCGATTGGACCCGGCGGTTGTGTGCGACTTGGACAGCGGGCCCTTTGACCGCTCGTGTAACCAAAGTGTGTTCTTCACGGCACCTTCAAAGTAGCCCGAAGACGTCACAGATAGTTCAGTATGTATGTAGTTTTTCTTTGTTGCCTTCGCATGCTGTTTGCAAGCAGGGGCTGATATGCAGATTATATCGGGCTGACGTGGGCCACGTTGCATAAACACAACCGACAAGGCAAAGCGTGAGCCGCTGCCGCGTGTGGTGGAAGGATTCCTTATTTATGACCTGCCTTACTTTCGTTGTTCATCGCTCTTATTCCTTGTGCTTGCCGGTAGACCCATAATCACACATGCGGCCTGACACTGTCGCACGATTTTATTTGCTTCAGTAATCTCCACCTTGATTGAGTGATTGTATACGGATGCCATAGGAGTAAAAATGAAAAGTGCGCCAACTGTGATTGCTTTATTGTATGCCTTGCAGATTTAAAAAGCAGTGTCTGGCGTTACATCCAGACGTAACCATAACGCGCTCTAAAGTTACATCCAGACGTGACTATAGCCATCGCTAGAGTTAAGTGCAGGCGAAGCGCGCAGATTACACCTGTAAGCTGCCATCGTTTGTCGCTGACGGCTATGCAGCCTTAAGTCACGTCCTCTCGCTGGGATATATATGGTGCCAGCTTACTGGTGTGATGTGCGCGCTCTGTCTGGATAATAGCATGTAGGAGAGACATGGTGAATCACCGCGAAGCGCTCGCGTGTTTTTTTTTTTTTTTTTCTCAGGAATCTGCTGCTGATGTTCGCAGTGTGTGCGCAGTACAAGAAACATCGCTGGAGTGGACGTCGTTATTGGACGCGTGCCCTTGCTTGCCCGAGTTTTGAATGTTTTTAGTCGCCTTAAATTTCTGTAATGCTTTGTATTTCGGAAAATATTCCTCCCATTTAATAAAGCAATATAAAAACCACTGAGTGTGGCGTAGTGGTTACGCCGTTACGCTCCCAGTACCGAATTGCGAGAATGGGAAGTTCTATTCCGCGTCAATTTTTTTGTTTGCAGAACTTTTGCTATCAGCCGCGAGTTGGTTCGCAATTGGCAAGGTCATTTGCGAATGCAAGTTGAATGCATGTCGGTTCGCAAAAAAATGTGAGGTTAGGCTAACTCGACAAATGGTTACGAGTTAACTGGTTACGTAACTCAACCGAGGGTCATAGTTCATAGACCGATGGACGTAACTCTAGCGAAGGTAATCGTCACGTGTGGGTGTAACGCCTATTCACATCATTAAAAGTACATAGCCCGGGGCTAGTGCTTCATTTACCTGTGTCATTTGCTAGAAACAAGAACGTGTGGACCATTACAGTATTTTGCATTTTACCTTACAAATTATCAGGGCAGGCATCAAACCAACCTTGCCAGTGCCACCATACCATGCATATGAGTCGGGGGAATTGAAATGATAAATTGGTAATACGAATCGAATTGTCCATATTTTCTTTATTAGTCATCGAATTCGTAAAACTACTTGAATGCGAAATATTTACGATAGGTGCGGCAATTGCAACCTTCAAGAAAACTATATACAAGTGACGACCGCATACTGACTGTTTACGACGTCTGCTGGTAAGCCTACGTGCCCATTTTTGTCTCTTTCGTTCCGAATATTTATGCTGCAGGTGTCATTATTGCTTAGCAAAATCACCGGTTCGTGAGCGAGCATTTGAGACGGCTATATTTTTGCGTGATAGCATGCAGCAACGAAATTAGCGAAGCCTCTTTTCTTTTATTGGCTGTCTCCTGATTTCCTATACTGCTTTTTGTCAATGGTCGTTGCTTCTGCGCACTGTACCACGTTTGTATCACTATATTGATATTAGACGTTCAACTATTGTGCGAGTGACAGTTCTATGCTAATCTACGATGAACCGAACTGTGCTTGTGTCTATGATATGTAGTTGGTTTATTTACTGTCGCTGCCATGCGATAGAACCAAATTTAATAACCTTTCAACATTATTGTTAATATTATTATTAGATATGGAAACATACAAACAAAGGAAACGGGGAGGGAGCAAGCTGACAAATGCCACCGAGAGTGGCACAACGCCTGCCTACTCTGTCGGGAGGAGGGAATGAAAAGAGAAGAAAATAGGAAACAAAGAAATAGGAAAGAAAGTAGGAAATAAATAACAAATACACGGACAAAAGAAAGTATGAACACAGAAGAAATGTCTATAAACGGGAGGCCAAATCAGTTTTCTGCATGAAAGTTAACAAGGCTCTGTGGGCCTGGTCGCCTTAAGCAGCACTCCCTCTCCGAAACAAGCAATCGTCAAGGGTCGTACACTTGAGTCCAGTCAGTCCATATACCATAATTAGCAGTGCACGTTGGGAAGTGTGTCGCAAAGCAGCCACCCACATTTCTTGTTGTGAACGATGTTACAAGTATTTAACGCATATGTTTGGTGTGTTTCTGCACCAAGGTGCGCTTACACTGTAGTCTCCCTCAAATATTTCCTATATCGACTTTTTTTATGGAAAATGAAATATTCGGTGTTGGATTCAAGGAAACTTTCTATGTTCCTTTCGAATATAAAAATATTCAATATTCCGTTATTCGTACATCCCTGCTATACTGCGTGGTGCTCAGAGTTGCACACAAAATATACGTACACAGAGCCAATATTCTCGCACCGCGAAAGCTTCATCAGTTTCAAAAGATGCTGAGAGTAACACGAACAGCTAGCTGTACTCTTCGTACAATGCGAGGAAGTGATTAATAATGAAAACAAACAAGAAAGTTCCCTACGCACTTCAAAAAAATTGTTGTTCTCTATATGCTTTAGGTATGACTTGCGTTTTGCACGCTGCAGTCTCGCACAATGGTAACATTCGCAGAGTGTAGAGCGATGCGTCACACTCTTATGCCCTGTCGGAAAGTTCCCGGTGGTATTACAAAAAGAACGCATGTCAACCACTGTATGTGCAGAAGTTGTTACATGCTGGCAACACGAACGAGCTGCCTCGAATTAGAGACACGGTGCTACGTCGTCGCAGGCGCAATCACAATTTGCAAATCTCGATTCTATAGCCTTGCATGCGCATTCAACTTTGTATGCTACGAAATTGTAGTGAGCCCGTGCTCAAACCTTTTCTTACGTAAGAGCTTTCTGTGAAGTCATCGGCTCGGCGTCCGTCTCGTTATCCCACCGATTGGTATGAGTGGTGAGCACCCGAGTTCCAGAAAATAGAGAAATGCGGTTATGTAAGAGAAGTTAAACACATTTCGGGTCCATTTCTTTTGGGATTCTACTGCGTTGTTCGTAAACCCTCTTCCCGGCTAAAATGGTAGAACGCGAGTGTTGTGGCATAGAATATGTTGACGTTTCAAATTGCACAGTGACGTATCACCTTACTTGAATTCCTAAACAGCATGTAGCTTTCACTTTCTTCCATGCGTTATTACAGGAAAGGCGTTCGTTCTCAGTACAGCATGTCGGCGTGAACAATTTTTCTGCCGCACCAGACAGGAGGGAATAAAAATGGCGACCATGAACATATATCATGGACTCTGGCCTTATATAGGAGATAGATGTCCTGATACATGCCCTGATATATGAGCTTCAAGGCGCACCTGGCTCCTGAGGCCAGTATTTGGAAGTTTAAGTAAAGGCGTTTATAGCTTCGCTAAGCCACGCTGGCTGCAGTTGTATATATCTAACACCACAAAGTGATTTAAGGATAGAACTAAGCCGACAGAGAAGTTGCTTAAATTCTCCACACCAACATTATAATGGCGAACATGGCGGGCAAAAGCAGCACATAGGTTGAACCTTTGCCGCACTTTACCTTGGTGCTACTTTGTTGCTAACGGATATAAGTATACAGTAGCACCGAGCTGGTAGATTTATATTGCAAGCAGATTCATATTGCAAGATACTAGATGGTCGCGCATGATCGACTGAAATTTTTATGCAAGGGGCAAGTCACGTTGAAGCGGTCGTGTTCGCAAGCTTGCAAAAGGTTGCTCACATCCAACCTGGAACATCAAAAGATCACAATTGTCCTTTGCGTAACAAAATACATGGTGCTCCACTACCTCTGGTGTACGTACTTCATCGTTAATAAAGGGAAAATCAGACATCCACCTGTTCGTAGCAATTGGTACAAACGTATGGCTTTGTAGCAATTGCTGTAGCAATGGCTTTGTAGCAATTGCTACGAACGGGTGGATGTCTGATTTTCCCTTTATTAATTACTTCTCTCCACCTTGCGGGTTTCCGCAGAACTATTACGTCATACTTCATCGTATACGTTGCTTAAATGCCTCGTTTACTTTTATTTTGTATAGAACGCTAGCGCATACGGGAGGACGAAACGCTCAGTGGCTGGATGAACATCGTTATTTGTCGTGACATTTGAGTGGCTGAGATTCTCGGATCGCGTCTCTTATCCTTGCGCCTGCAGCGCTGGCACTCTACGTGTTTATAGGAGCGGCTAGTACTTTTCTGAACAGGGGCTTGGTAAGACGTTGAAGTACCTGGGGAGGGCGAAACATGATGTTGTGCCCCTTGTCGACTGTCTGATGGAGGAGTAGTCTGATGTCTGCGACTAATTGCACGTGAGGTGCGTTTTTGCAAGGGGACAGCAGACGCTGCAGAAGTGGCTTCGAGTCACGAAAGATGGACCATGACTGTAATGATTTGTGACCAATAAACTCCAGAGCAGTGCGGATTGCTGCGAGTTCTGCAGCTGTCGATAATGTAATGTGAGACGTCTTGAATTTGATAATGACAGATATTGCGGGAATTACCACTGCTCCAGCTGAACTTTTGGAGGACACAAAACCATCCATGTAAACGTGGATGCCTTCTCTGTCCTTCTCATGTAGGAATGAAAGCACGCTTTGTTTGAGGGCTAACGATGATATCTCCGTTTTGTTTTTGATGCCGGTAATGACAAGAAGGGCCTGGAGTTGCTGCAGGCACCACAGCGGTAGAATTGGTCGTGCTTCAGGCGTGAAGTTTGACGATCAAGTTCCATGGTTGGCGGCAATAACCCTGCTAAACGCTGAACGAGGTCGAGCGGCAGGAAGAGAGGCGAGATAATGTCATGGAAGTCGGGCGAAGTGCCTGATGTGCATCCTTGACACGTCGGCTTGAATATAGGTATTGATGGGGTGGTCATGCGCGGTGGCTATTGTTGCTGCCGTGGATGCACACCTGGGAAGGCCAAGACATGTTCGCAGAGCTTGAGCTTGCACAGACTGGAGGGCACGGAGGTTGGTCTTACCGGTCCCACCCAGTACAGGCAAGCGATAACGTAGGAGACTCAGAAACAGTGCGTTATAGAGTTGGAGCATCGCACTCACAGACGCACCCCATGACTATCCTGCAAGGAACCTGAGCACATGGGTTATCATGACTATTTTCCTTTTTAGGTAGGAGACATGAAGACTCAAGGAGGGATCTGGATGTATTATCACTCCTAGAAAGCCGTGCGTCTTCTTGTAATTATTAAACTGTCCATTGATTCTGACAACGTACTGTCTCATTGCTTCGCGCGTGAAAGCGGCCATAAAGCACTTCTCGCAGGACCCGTCCAGACCTCGTGCTCGAAGATAACCTGATGTTATTATGGCTGCTTTTGGGAGTCTGGCGCGCACCTGGGGACGCGGCACTTCTGATGAACAAATGCATATATCGTCTGCATAGATTGACACACACGGATTGCGGAAGGGTAGGAACCAGTTCGATCAGCCCGAGGTTAAATAGAGTGGGGCTCAAGACTCCGCCTTGTGGTGCGGCACGGTAGGTGTTGTTTTGTCATGACGTGCCATCCTCTGTTTGCACAAAGAATGACCTGTCCTTCAAGTAGTGGAATATCCATCGTAAACCAAGGCCACCTGGCCGACATTGCCCACGGCGTCCAGGATGGCTTGATGGGTTACGTTGTCATAAGCGCCTTTGACGTCCAGTAACAACGCCGTCCACAGCCTCCTTAGGCTTTTTTCAAGCTGAACAGAGGAGACAAGGTCTATAACGTCTATAGAAGAGCTTCCGCGTTGAAAGCCTGTCATAGTGTCAGGGTATATCGTGTAGTGTTCTAGATACCAATCTAGACGTGTTAGCAACCTCCTCTCCGTCACCTTTCCTGGACAACTGGCCAGAACAATGGGACGATAAGACGCCACTTCTACGGGTGATTTGCCTGGTTGGAGCAGATGCACAAGGCACCTGGACTCCCATGCAGCAGGAACAACTCCTTCAAGTCATGAATTGTTGTACACGTCTCAAAGAGCATAGCGGGCTGTTTGACCTAGGTTACCACGAGGTGCGTATGTCAATCCGTCAGGCCCAGGCGCTGAGGACTGTCTGCACGCTGCCAACGCCGCTTGCAACTCCTCGATGGAAAACGGATTGTACATACGAGAATCCCGCGAGATTGGAACGTCATGGGGATCGTGTGCGGGGAACGAGGACGGTTGACCAGAAACCTTCAAACAGAAGTCCTCTGCTACGTCGAACTCTCGGCGACCTTGGTAGACAGCCAGGCATGTGAAGGGGTGGCATTGTTGCGGTGACGTTTGAAGACCGCGCACCATTCTCCATATATGTGACAGGGGTTTGTGTGGTTCAGGGAAATCACAGAAAGTCTTCCATCTTAAAAACTGCATGGAGTTGATCAGATGCTCCATCTTCTTCTGTATGCGTCTCGCCTTCCTTAGGTCGTAGATGGACTTGGTGCCCCTGTACCTCCGTTCCGCGCGACGACGAATTGCTCGAAGCCGCTCCAATTCTGCTTTGGATTCAGAAAATTTAGGACTAGGCCTAAAAACTCATGTGGCTTTTTGAGCACCATCGGTAATTAGCTCCTCATTGTTGCCAGGTAGACAGTGCGGTATCTTTTGGCAATTCTTCTTCATGAGCAACGTATATTTAGGCCAGTCGATGCGTTGAAGAGTTGTGGCAGAATGTGCAGTCTATTTTAACACATGTTTGAACGTGGTCACTACCATACGTTTCGTTGTCCGGAAAGCATTTCACGCTGGCACTGAAGAATCTTGAAAGAAAAGTTGTCCAAGCAGCTGCTGTATATCAATCCCCGCAGAAAAGTGAGACTGCCATCATTTAGGCAGCAGAGTTCATGGTCCGACGCGAAGGATAGTACACGTCTTCCTCGACAATCCATCTTTAAGCTTCCCCATAGCGGACGATACGCATTGAAATCACCGGTAATAATCTATGGTCATGGTGTCGCTGTTAAAATTTCACTTAGTATTGCATTGTCACATCGACTCGAAGGTGAAATGTAGGCATCTGGGAGCGTGAGTGCGACGCTCATGCATGTTATAGTCAAACATGCGTACTGACTGTCGTCATCAGGTTCGACTGTGTGTAAAACATAAGTGAAATCGCATCTGACATAAATGATGACTTTGCTGCGGTCGCTACAGGTGACAGACATGAAAGCTTCGTATCCTGATAGGCGGATGGCACTCTCTGTGTTTGGCTCACAAATGACGACGAGTGGAAATTTTTTCTTAAAAACAAAGGGACGAAAGTCCGAAATGAGGGATTTAAGGCCTATGGCATTCCATTGGAAGATAGGCGTTTCCTTGACTTCCTTAAGGAACGAGTGCAGAGGCGCAGCCATGGTGCTTCTCAAAACTCGACAGTACTGGTTTCAGGGCATCCAGTATTTGAAGCGCATCTCGAGCCCCCGGAGTGTGTATGGCTGTCAGTAGTACTCGTAGCGTGTTCAAAAGGACCCTTGTCATAGTGACAACTTGTTTGTCGTCGTCTTGGCTGCTGTCAGAAGGTGAAGCATGAGTCGGCGAGCGTGCTACGTCTTGCTGCTCCATGGGTTGGTCTAGCCGTGGCAACGGCGGCCACTTCTCGCATGAGGCAATGCTATTGGAGACTTTCTGCTTAGGATCCTCGCTGCTAATATTGCTGGTTGTATGTGGAAGTGTGTGGACTGTCAGTGCACGCAGAGCACCCTCAGCAATAGCAGTGGATTTTCTAGAACTCCGGCTATGTTAACGCCGACGTCGCACCTTAGCGGCAGCCTCCCAGTGCGACGAACTATCCCTGACCATTTACATCAAAACGTCAAACTCATTTTTCACATGTGGGAAATTCTTTGAAGATGCATCGTGAAAGCCTTGACAGTTGGCGCACTTTAGGTTTTCTGCACTACAGGCGTCGAAGCTGTGCGACCCAAAGCATCGTGAGCACACGGCAGCATTTGTGCAAACCGCACTAACGTGCCCTATTCTTTGACACTTCCGGCACTGTCGTGGCTTTGGCACAAAAGGAACAAACGTAAGAAGGGCCGAAGTCCTGTTGTTGACAGCCCTGTCTCCTTTTTTAACTGACTGACCCTGCCCCCCCCCCCCCCCCCCCGTCTCCCTTCTTTGTCGGCACTGCTGTGCTATCAAAATTTCCGTCTACCTCCCGCGAAACCTACCATCCCGCGAAAATGTCTGAACCTGAATTGTGGAGTGGCAACTCCAGAGTTCGGATGATACCGGAACTATTCCACATTTTTAAGAACTCGGAATAACATGTCAATGTAATGGGAATATAACTATGGTACCAAGTTGAGCAGATGGAACGGGTCTGCGATGAGAGCCCTAAATTTCGGAATGGAGTTGAAATGGAAGGAACACACAGTCCCGGACGTGCAAAATGCAGATTTTAAGAGGGACGATGGAACCGATAGATTTGCGAATTAGGCTAAACTAGACTTGGTCAATTTGTTACATTTCTCATTTTTACTCTATACGACTTTTCACTATCTACCTATAGGCGACTGCATTTGCCGCGGTAACTACAAAACGTGATATTATACACATTCTGCACTTCAAATCCCGCAGAGATATTTCCTCGTTACACTCGTGAGATGCATTTAAGGAGGAGGAAAAGAGATAAGAAGAAGGCAGGGAGGTGAACCAGAATAATGTCCGGTTGGCATTTAAAGGTAACAACTGACCCTTTACAGTTACAACGGTTAACTCTTAACTAAGTTAAATTGTTACGTTAGTTAATTCCTTAGTTTCAGTGGCCTCATTAACATTTAGTTAAAGAGTTTAGTTGCGAAGAATTATTAGATTTATTGTTTAATTATTGCCTTAGGCTGGGGGGTGTAACAATCTGTTTTTTTTTTCACTAAAGCGTGCGACAAAGAAAGCATTCCAGCATATGCTACGCTAATGTTCAGAAAATACTACAGCAAGCCAGCAGCCCTTACGAATCCATATTCTTAGGGGCAGTAGTTTACTCTTAAGCCCTATTGAACCGTGCGTTGAGTGTACGATAAATATACCACGCTGTTTCACAGTACATTATACATCTAAATCTAAAGATAACATGCCACTAACAAAAGAATTCTATGTGACGCTATTCTTTTTTTCTTTTTTTATAATATGCTTGCATTATGCCCGATCACACCTCCGGCTTCGTAACATGGTTTTTATTTCTAAATTTTCCTTCTGGCTGGCTTTTATGGTGTTTGTGTGTCCATAACTCCAGAATGCCATTTCTTTTTGGCAAGTCTGAACATTCGCAGGAACACCATGGGCAACTTTGAAAAGAGCATTCCATCGTCTCTGATGGAATCGACACTGATTGTATGTTTTGTTCTGTGTGAATGGCCTGTGAGAAGTGCGCGAAATGCAAAAAAAAAAAAGCCGGCACAGCCCACGATGAGTGTTCAAGAAAAAAAGAGTATGATTGCGTGTACGTTACCAGTACGACTGTGTGCACGAGCGGAAGATTTAGTGTTACGGAAACAGTCTGCTTTACGGAAAATATCCTCCGGCTGCAAGCAAACATTCCTCTTCTCTTTCACGCCAAAGAACAAATACCGCCAGTCATGTTTGCACTCTGTGCGCGCTTGGGGCGCTTCTGTGCACACACAGAGAGCGACCCGACTCGGTTCCTTCGGCGGGGATATGGTGGCTCACGTACCTTCATCTTCTTGCGCAGCACGCGACAACGGGAAACAATAAATCGTGCCGCAGCACCATCGGCTGCAATGTCCAACGTAATGTTCAAGTTTAGTTTGTTTTTCTCGTCTCAAACCATTCCTGACACCTAAACGGCCGCGTGACATTAGGCCGAGATTTAGCGCTGAAAGAGTTAAGGCGAAGAAAAGTAAACTGCGCAAGCCCGGCGAGAGAGCAAGCGTCGTCGTCGTCGTCGTGCCGTCAACGCGTATCGACGCCTCAGATGGGCCTCTATGCCCGTGTGTTGACCGTCACGCCGTCTTGCTCCATTATCCATTCTTCTCGTACCCTGCCGAGCAAGTTATGGCTGCCAAAAGCGGAACCGAGAAAGACAAACGAACCGAGACAGACAGAACCATTCGTCACCGTATGGCCCTGTGTCGTGTGGTATGCGTGAGCCGAAAGCAGTCTGCACGTTTATGTAGTATTGTAGTCCTAGGGCTCATTTCCCTATTCGGCTTCTTGGCGCGGCGCTACGGTGGCGATGAAGGCAGTGTGCTCCGGTGCGCCTCATCTTACCCGTGAGCCCGGGAAGCAGCCTGGGCAGCCGTTCTTTGGGAGCTATGTTGAATACGACAGCGTCGGTTCGAACCTATTCTCTTTGGATCTGGATGTCGTGTAGAGCCGTAGCGGCCCTGCTCGTCGCTTGCGGTGCAGCCAAGTTAATTTTATGGTGCTGGTACCAGTATCGGCTGCTCAGGGCGCTCGAAGAGATTCCTGGGCCAGGAGGCCGTTGGCCTCTGCTCTTCACGCCGCGTTACTTCTTGCACTCCCTGTCTACAAATCCTAGGCGAGCCGGGAGCACAGTGGGTGAGTGCCTTTTTCTTTTCGTTGTGCTTCGCTGCATGCTTTGAATGTCATGCGTATTTTTTGTAGTTGTAGTAGTCAAAACCCGTTTTTCTTTATCTTAGCTTTCGGCTAAATTATTTACGTGGCTTAAAGCGTGTTTCAGGCCTTTGGAATTTGACGTAGGGGACAATAATATTAGTTTTCTTTTATTGATTGGCATGGAAACTTGCCATAAGACTTCATGTGCTATCTGTCTGCTGTAGGGCCTGCAATGTTCTCTGATTTCTTCTGTTTGATTTTTTTTTATTATCCCATTCTGTATTGCGAGCAATGGTTGTCATATGGCTGATAAGTGCAGTGCGTCATGATTCGCTTTATCAAATGTGCAAAATGAAAAACAAAATAAAGGGAGGGTTGGCGTAATATGTAATTCATCTTGTCGATCCGGGCACCTCAATTGTTTATTAAATCACCAATTCACACAAGCGCAGCCTTTAGATCTGGGTTTACAGCGCCGTGCTTATAAAAAGATAGCCGGCTGTACTTTGAGGGGGTTTCTTTGGCTAGTGCAGCCCAGTGCAGCATGACTGGCTTCATTGAATTAGCAAAACTGAAACCAACTAGCGTTAGAGATGTGCAATATTTTCAACTCTAAAAGAAAGTTTGAAGGTGGACGAGAGGGTGACGTTCCAGAAGAACCACAAATTCTGGAACCAGTAGAAGCTTGCCTACGAGGTCAAATAAGTGCAAAAAAAGTAAATATCCGAACGTCCAACCGCCCGATGTGGACCATTTGGCCAGATTTCTACAAGTGAGCTGTTACAGGCGCTCATAGTGCCTCATAATGAAATCGTGGTTTTCGCACGTGAAACCCGAGAATATAATAATAATAAAACACGCATTCATCATGGGTGATCCAAAGACTCAGGTCAGGATTTTTTTTATAATTTTGCAGAGTTTTTCCAATGGATTCGGGGTTTGAGTGAAGTCCACCGGCCGAAAGGATTCTTCAAGATATATGCAGGGCTTAACCCAATAGTGTTCCTTTGCACGGCGGAGACAGCAGAGGTAAGTCGTTGGATGTTGTCCAAATAGAATAATAGTATAGTCTAAATCGAATAACTAAAGAATGACAGGTTGTTGTACAGCCGTGTAAAAGATGCGTTGAAATAATTCTGACTCGTTCTATTACTAAAAGTTCATTCCGTATAGCCCAAGTTCAATTCTACATTAGCTGAGTTTATTAGGTAGCGACAGATCTGTTTCTAATAAGCGCCATACAAGTCATACTTGAGATATAGTGATTGCGAATAAATATTCATTATCAGCATTTTTATCCCCCATCATGACATTGATCATAAGCATTAGTAGACTAAAAAATCCACAGAGCAACACTCACGTAGTCTGGTTAAGGTCCTTGAATTTCGTACGTCAAGGACTGGAGCACATAAAGCACCCGAAAATAGTGGTGGTTTCGGTGGTACAGCAGCGTTTCACCCGAATGAACATAAACGTAACGAACTGCAAATGTATTCGGGAATAAATTCAACGCAGAAACTCTATTCTGGACCTTTTGTTTGTCAGCGAGATCTTCAGTAAAGGAAGGGTCACAGTCGAGCCTGGTATTTCCGACCACAGGCTAGTATCCTTCCCGTGGACGACGACTGCTCGTAAACCTGTTAACACCATGAAGGAAAATTTAATCAGGGATTTCAACCATGCCGATGACGTCGCTATAATTGATTATTTAGACACTCATCTTATTACAGACTCTAACGAGTTTGAAGGATTGGGGGAACAGTTTAGAAAATTTGTTAAATATTGGATTGAGAATTTTATCCCTGCGAGAAAGAAGTTTAGGCGTGAAAAAAAAATTATGGATACACCGTGGCATCACCCAGCTTAAAAGAAAAGTTAAGAGGCTGAAGAAACAACAGAAGAAAGACGAATTACAAGTTGAAAGAGTAAAGCAAGAATTATTAACTACACTCAAGTGCGCTACGGATAAGTATTTTCCCCAAAATCTCAGTGAATTCATTAAAACCGACCCCCAAAAGTTTTGGCGTCATCTCAGGAACACTAAACAAGAGATAAAGAAAATAAACGCAGGCGTTTTAGCTTTATTGGATGCAGAATAAATCGCAAATGAATTCAATCACTATTTTCAAAGCGTCTTTGGAGAATATGAGGAGTTCAGGCCTCAAAGCTTGCACACTGACACAGCAGATCGGTTAGTAGTAACTTGCGAAGGTGTTAAAGCCATGCTGCTTAACCTTAATCCAAAAAACTCCACCGCGCCAGACGGCATTCCTAATGCGTTTTTGAGGTGGTGTGCTGAACAGATATCCGAATTTCTGACCAGTATATTCAAACTGTCCCTAGGTACAAGTAGGATACCAGATGACTGGCGGAACGCACGGGTTATACCTATTTATAAAAAGGGCGATCCATCATAAGTTACTAATTACAGGCCTGTTTCTATTACCAGTGCATCCTGCAAATTGTTAGAACATATGTCATTGTCAGCTACATACAGAGGTTCTTATCGGAACACGATGTCTTATCATTTCATCAGCATGGTTTTAGACAGGGTATGTCTACCGTTACGCAGCTTGTGTCAACAGTGCATGTTTTGTCCCATGAGGTAGACTTGTCAGGCCAGACTGATGTTCTTTTTATGTATTTCTGCAAAGCCTTCGACAAGGTTCCTTATAGAAAACTTCTGCTTAAATTGGAATCAACAGGGCTTCCAGCGTTTATCATTCAATGGACTGGTGCCTACCTCAAACATAGGCGACAGTTTGTTCAAGTCAGCAACTGTTCTTCAAGTGTTCTGAGTGTCACTTCAGGAGTTCCCCAAGGAAGTGTCTTGGGACCCCTGTTATTTTTTATTTATATAAATGATTTGGTTGATGTGGTTGCGGATGACGTGTCTCTTAGATTGTTTGCGGATGACTGTGCAGTGTTTAAGACAATTTCTTGCAATAAGGATCATCACTTGTTGCAGCAAACTATTGATGCGATTGAGGAATTATGTACGCAGTGGGGCATGACACTTAATAAGGAAAAGACTGTGCTTATGCATGTTACAAAGAAAAAAATCCAAGTACTGTTCCCTATATGATGCAAAACACCTTCATTTTTGAAGTTAATAAGTATAAATATATCGGCGTAACTCTTTATAGTAACGTGTCCTGGTCTAACCACATTTGTGACGCTTCCACATCAGCCCTAAAAAGTTATGGTTTTTGAAGAGAAAACTCGCGTCAGCGCCTATAAATGTCAAACTTCTAGCTTAAAGCAGTTACGTTAGGTCCATATTGGAATACGCTTCAATATGGGACCCTTTCACTAAAAAAGATGTCAGCCAACCCGAACGGGTTCAGCGTAAGGCAGTCAGATTCATTTATGGAAAATACCGACGGCAAGATTCTCCCTCTACTATAATGAAACAAAATAATATCCAAACGTTGCAAGCACGCAGAAAAGTTAATCGCATCATGTTTCTTCACAATTGCTTTTCTGGGAAAACCCAATTTACGTTACCATCTTGCATCCAGCGTGTGTCTACGAGGAGAACACGCCACACGCATGATTTTTCTCTAGCGCCGTTGTTTGCTAGAACAAATTTATATAAGCACAGTTTTTTTCCCACAAACAGTATGAGAATCGAATTGTCTTCCCCAAAGTATTTTTCTGTCCGCGGATTTCGCAAAGGAACTAGACCATTTGCCTTTCCATTGGTAGTCCTTGCATTCAAGTGATGACATTGTTGTACTTGTACCTTTTTTTGTGCGTGTAATCACTGTCCTGCTTGGATTTCATTATTTTGTACTGTGGCCCCTCCAGCATGGGCCTGCTTGGCCTGCAGTATTCTCTAAAAAAATATGTGTAGGAGGGGGGGGGGAGGGCAAGCACAGCTCGGCTGAGCGGTACCTCTTCTTGAGGCCGAAGGCCTCTTGCGAAGTTTGTATGAGGTAACAATACACGAGTCTACGGAGATCGTCCAAGTTTGAAAGAATTCTTGAAGAAATTACTACATCAATTGTAATGCTTCAGCAGTCTTATCTAGCTCATCAGCACAGATTTCAGTCCGTGCTATAAGAGCGCTTTTGAGACGACGAGGAAGACGTTGTTTGTCGGAACCATACATATTGCCCGAGGTTAGTTCGTATTCATCACTCTTGGTTTCGCTCGGTTTTGCTCACTTCCCAAGTATTTTCAATACAGCCCTCCTACGCGAATGCTGCAGCGTGATTAGTATACGGCGCCCTGTTTAAAAAATATCATCACGTTGTAGTGACGGCAAATAATCAAACACTGAGAAGAACGTGAATTAAGAATTTGACTCTTCTTTTGGGCGAACTTGTTCCCAGAAATGCAAGCAACACTCAAAGCACCATAATAGCAGTGAACACAGTCGTCGGCCATCGAAAATTTAGTCACAGCTCAAGTAAATCCGTTATCTATACCTGCATCACATACATCGCCGGCAATGTTCACACATGCTCACTTACATTCGAGAATGTACAACAGCATTCGCGTCACGTGGACAATCTGATTACGCAAGAGTTTTTTTGGCTACAGAATCCGCGACAACATTAACGATGTTCCCATACAGCACACGCGTCCTGTGCCGAGCGACGAATCAATAACACCGACAATTTGGCGAAAAACAATCATCGCCATCAAAACACTCCAAAGAATGTACACGTGATAATACGCGGTAGAGCGTTGCATTTTTTTTTAATTCCACATGCGCACATGAATTTGGAATTTTCATCCCTTAGAATTTCATGCGTATGCAAATGTGATTGCAGCCACTGCTTTCAAGTACATCCAACCTCAAGAAGTCCGTTATCTACGACAATATGCACCCGTGGCTAGGTTCGGGAGGCCTGCTGACCAGGTAAGTCTCTGGCGAGATGCAGAAGATCCTTGTTTTTCCTCGTACTTTATCTTATTTTGTATCAATTTTTTAAGAATCAATGTAATTAGTTACTTCGTACTTCATATTTTCGTTGCTTTCTGTTGCCGTATTTGATTGAGTTAGAACTTGGTCTATATTTATTGTATAATTTCTATAGCTTCTATTACCCCTCCTGCTAGAACCCGAAGCACGGCGCATAAAAATATAATTGAAGATGAAGCTACCAGGTACATGAAGTGAAGAGAAAGCCATTTGTTTACATACAAAACTAACCTTCGCGCGCATTCTTCGTTGATATCAGTAACATGCTATTATGCCATATAAGTGCGTCGAAGAAAGATTGTTGTCTTTTTGTTGTTTTTCGGTGAAATTGGCCTATCACAATATCTCTGAATCAAGTTATAATGTTAACTTTCCTTGTTTGTTTTTTCATGAAAGCTTTAGGACACGGCAACGACCCTTCACAAAACCGCGGCGTACAATACAGCAAATGCTGAAGACGAAAACAGTTCCAAGCTAGCAAACAGCGTGTCCTATCATTAAAAAGTTTTATGTTCGGGAGAGACAAGCGGAGTGACCACTCAAGGACCGAAAGCCTTCTTGGATTTATCTGAGACCCAAGCGGGCGCTAGCGTATGCAGGCGCAACGCGAGCCTCTTTCCTTTTGTGCCTCCTAATCTAGAACTGTATGGTACGCAGAAGTAATTGCGTTGCGCGACGTCTCCACGCAGCTATGGAGCCCGCTGGCGGCAGCACCGGAAGCTCCTCACGCCGGCGTTTCACTTTCGGGTGCTGGACAATTTCCTGCCCATTATTAACGACCAAGGCGACCGGCTTGTTCAGGAACTAAGCCAGCTGGCGAACGAGACCTACGTCAACCTGTTCCCTACGCTCTCAAGGTGCGCCCTGGCCACAATCTGCGGTGAGGCTCTTTAAGTGAGTAGACTAAGTGCATACGCGTTGCGAACGCTGCCAGACATATCAGCGCCCTGACGGCGCCACATCCACTCGGACAACGCACTTAAACACTACAAGGATTCTCTCAAAGAAGTTTGCCAAAATCGCACCGAACGATGGAAGACACTGCATGGCTAATCGTGCGCTGGTGCACCATTCGCACGAGGAATAGCATTTTTTTTTTCAAAGAAGGCTAGGCGTCAGTCGCAGCAACGGGGTTTGATATTACTTTTGAAGCTTTCGTATCGTGTATAGGAATGAAGCAGGACGGGGCGTGTATTCTGTAGCCCCACTTTAGTGAGGTAACGCGTGCACATATGGGCTCATACACACCTAGTGAACACACTACATGCGTCCAATCACTGCATTCACCCATAGAAACGAGTGTAAGAGTTGCATTTTTATCGCACTTGTCTAAAGGTTGCTTTCATGCACTGAGCAAATAAATAAGTAATCCGGACATGAAATGGGTAAAATGTCCTCCCCCCGAAGGTACTACAAAGCTACAAAAGGAAGCCCATGCGTGCTTCTCAAAGGAAGCTTCGCAGTTGAGTAAAAGTAAATTCTGACCCGGTTTTCCTCAACTACGAAGACGTCGTTCTGAGAAACACGTGTCGGCTTCCTTTATAGCTTTTTGCTACATTCTAGTGGATGACAGTTTTTCTTTCATGAATCTTTATCCACCTCGCGGGATTCCACAGGACTTATTTGCCACAATCGAGATAAATGTACACTCTGCTTGCTGTGTTACTCAAGGACAAGTCTCGTCAAACTTTTGTTGCTATTTCTCTGCGTCCAACTCTGTGTTGCGACATTGAAATAAACCTAAAACCTAAACACACGTATATTGAGAAAGTTGTATACCAGGCGAGTATACCGGGTTCATATATTGAATACCGGATGCTGTAAATCCTACGGATATTTCCGCTTGAAGACGAGGCCCGGTTCTAATGAAGGTGTTTTGTGAGCTCATCACTGATTTTATTTTTACTTTATCTGCGTGCGCAATTTTGCCATGTTTCTTGTATGAATTAGAGAAGGAATTCTATTCCAGAGAGTATATCTTGCCCGGTCTGCAAACACGCCGAGCGTCGCCACATGTGGCACTTCAAGGGCCCCTCACCAGAGTCCGCGTGCACGCTTTCTTATAGTCATCATCATCATCATCACCATCATCATCATCATCAGCCTGGCTACGCCCACTGCAGGGCAAAGGCCTCTCCCAAACTTCTCCAAATACCCCGGTCATGTGCTAATTGTGGCCATGTTTTCCCTGCAAACTTCTTAATCTCATTCGCCCACCTAACTTTCTGCCACCCCCTGCTACGCTTCTCTTCTCTTGGAATCCAGTGAGTAACCCTTAATGACCATCGGTTATCTTCCCTCCTCATTACATGTCCTGCCCATGCCCATTTCTTTTTCTTGATTGTAAACAGGCCTGGAGTGCGGCCTGATCCCGGTGGCCATAACTCGTAACGCACTCCCTCACCAGAGCAGGATTGGCCACCCTGGTGCAGCACTTGGCGACAACCTCCTTCTTATAGTACTATATGTGAAACTGTAAAGTGATGTCCAACTCGAGAATCCTAAAGCGAAGCTTCTTTTGGGTGCCTACTAACCCGCGATTTGGCATGTCGTCGTCGGCTTCCAAATGAAAACTGTCGTTCACTAAAAAACAAAGCAAATTGCTTGACCGATGTTTCGTTTCGAGGGCGATTACCCCAGTGCCAGCCCTATGGGCTGCCCACCAGCAACTAGCATACGCATAACTTGTTGATACGCATAGTAACAAGTTATTTATAAAGAGAGAGGGCGCTCTTCTGGCCGACAATCAAGGTGGAAGGTTTATGCCTGAAAAAGAAGTCCATGCAGACGCTCTGTCATTCATTCTGAGCCAAATATACTGAATCCCCATTCTACAGTGCGCTTCGGCTATAGTAACCGTTATTTCTGAACTTTCTCGTTGAAGTGGCGCTGGAGGCACCTGTCAGCATGTCGCCTCAACACCTTTTAAAGCTGAAGAAAACTTCCCCTTAATTGCTCTGCAAGCTCCGTCATGGCGGTTCCGGCTACGCGATCATCGCCAAAATCCACTATGCATTCTGACACGCCGTTTTGCCTTGCCATCTCCTCAATGCTTTGCCTACACCGAATAATTGCCCAAACTGCATGAGATAAGCGCTGAACATGAAGAAACTTTGTTCCATGAAAATTCATGTGCCTCTGCGTCTAAAGGGCGCTGCGAGTTTCCACACCATCTTATTTTACAGCGAAGCTGTATATGGCTATGTTCTGGGAAAAAAAAATACGTGCGTTTATCGAGCCGTGTATATCGAGAATTTCTCCCCATACGTGGGCCAATCCCAAAAATAGTGCAATACTGGGCCGACCCGCGGCGGAGGTGACGCAGGCTTTAAGCACTCCGGCAGCTTGCAAAAATTGGTCTAATATCTTATGTCCAAATACAACCCGTATCAGATATTAAGCTGATAAGAACAGATACTACACATTGACGCGCGTCGGCCGTGCCTACGTTCGCACCACCCTCTCTTTGTCGGAGTTCCAATCGCTTGCGTATCTCCTTCCACTCTCCAGTGGTAGCGGTCCTCTAAGCGTGCTGCTGGCCAGGACCACGAGGTGGAAAGAAATGCGAACCGTCCATGTATTCCCGATCCAGCAAACTTGGAACGTTTCACCGGAGCCACGCCAGGTTTCAGAGGAAGTTTGCAGGGAACCAATTTTGTGTGGTGTCTGTCGTGTATGACCGCTTGAGGTTTTTGATGGACCTCACAACCATTACTGCACTGCGGGACGTCGACCAACGCACGATCGCCTTGGCTACGTTTGAGCAGTGTGTGCTGTTGTGGTCGCACCGCTGGCACGAGTTGTTGGGGTCTCGGTGCTGACGCCCGTTATTGCCAATGGGTCGCAAGCCCCAAGGGTAGCGTTGGCCTGGCGGCCTGGGGCACTGGAAGCATCCGAAGGTCCCGGCAAAGCAAGAGAAGACTGGTAACAGAACAACTTGTTTATTCTAACATAGCAAAAGAGCGGCCGGTCAGGTCGACCGAAGTGGAGAGACGGGAGAGCACGTAACTCAACAGTACAAATCGGAGCCTCTCTCCTGGCGTCCGGGGGCAGCTGCTCTTATACTCTCGGCGCCGCGGTCCAAAAGGGAAGGTCACGGGATGAAGGTCACGGGATGAAGGTCACGGGACGGCGGAGCATGAGCCCACGACGGCGCGCACGGTCGAGCCGAGAGACCTGCTGAACCGAGTGTAGTGACGCATCGCCAACCTTCACTTGGGGAGCTCCGCTCCCCGGCTGCCGCGCTTTGACAAGCGTGGGCACACACACACACACGCACACACGAAGACACGTGGCACTGAAACACGCCTGGACACGCTTGGCGGGTAGGCGTTGCGGCGGCGTCGAACGGGCCAAAATGTCCGCCGCTTTGAACAAAGCCCCGGCGTCCGTTGCATCCGCGCCGGCATTACCGCGCGTTGTAGGCGAAACGTAACAGACCGCCCCGCCGGGGGAAGGAGATCCCGATGGTCAGGGGACTGCATCCGCTGTCCGGAGGGATGTCGCTCGATGATGCTCATAACCGAAGTCGGGCGTCCGTTGGCGTTTCTTGAGCGCAGCGCACAGAGAAGGCCTCGTTCTCACGTTCAGGTTCACACAGGACACTGCAAAGTGACTTCGGGAGAGTTGACATTTTTGTTCTCGTTTCCGGCAAGCGTTAGAACTACGCCGAAAGTCAACCGCTCCGTCAGCAAGCACGGCACAACCCTCACTAAGCCCTGCCAGGCTCTTTCCCCTGTTATACTGCTGCCTAGTTCCTTACAGTAGTTTAGCAGCACTCAGAACGCGTCCACAAATCAGAAAATTGCACTAGAAAGCACATCATCACTTTGAAACACTACACAAAAGCAATAGGTTAAAAATCCTGCCTCAGGAAGAAAAACATCAGTAACAAGCAATTTTGAGGCTGATTCCCACGTTAGGGGCTTCGACTTAAGCCATCGGCGTTACCGTTGAGACTCCCCTTTTTGTAACGCACCTCAAAGGAATATTGTTGCAAAGCGAGGCTCCAGCGCAGGAGGCGGCCATTTTTGGGAGAGATGGTCTGCAGCCATTGGAGAGGGCAGTGATCCGTTTCAATGATAAACCTCGAGCCGGCTAGGTAACATGACAATTTCTGAACGGCCCACACGATACACGCACACTCTTTCTCGGTGGCGCTATACGCCTGCTCACGACTGGTCAGCTTACGACTAGCATACAGGACGGGGTGTTCTACTTCTCCATTTTCCCGTTGGCACAGTACAACGCCCATGCCTCGCTCACTAGCATCACACTGAACAACGAACCCTTTTGTGTAGTCGGGCGATCGTAGCACAGGCTGGCTTGTTAGGGCGCTCTTTAGGGCGCTAAGAGCTCTTTCCTTCGTCTCATCCCAGACGACTGTTTGCGGCTCTGTCTTTCTTAGAGCATCCGTCAAGGGAGACGCGATATCAGAGTACCTGGGGATGTACCTCTGATAGTAGCCGGCGACACCTAAGAACGACCGAATATCGGTCTTCGTGCGCGGTTGCGGGAAGTCTCGCACAGCGGCCACCTTTATTTCAGAGGGGCGGCGACGACCCCGACCAATCACGTGTCCGAGGTAGACAACCTCGGCCTGTGCTAACTGGCACTTGGGAGCCTTGACTGTCAAGCCCGCATCGCGCAGGCGGGTTAGCACTGCCCGCAAGTGCGCCATATGCTCAGGCCAGGATGCGGAGAATATCGCTACGTCGTCTAGATACGGTAAAGCGAATTCTTGCTGTCCCCGCAACACTTTATCCATGAGGCTTGAAAAGCAGTATGGCGCGTTCTTCAAACCAAAACTCAAAACTTTAGGACGGAATGTCCCCATTGGTGAAATGAACGCCGCATACCTACTAGCCTCTTCTGTAAGTGGAACCTGCCAATAACCCCTGACAAGATCTAGGGTGGAAATAAACTGAGCGCTACTCACTCTCTCAAGGCGCTCCTCGATGTTAGGGATCGGATAAATTTGATCCTTAGTGATGGAATTAAGCCTGCGGTAGTCGACGCAAGGACGAGGTTCCTTGCCCGGTACCTCAACTAAAATCAAAGGGGAGGTATAATCACTCTCACCCGCTTCAATAACACCGAGCTGTAGCATTTTCTTTACCTCAGCCTCCATAATATCGCTCTGGCGGGGTGACACCCGGTACGCCTTGGATCGTACTGGCTCTGGGGAGGTAAGTTCTATGTCATGAGTAAGGACAGAAGTCCTACCAGGCCTCTCAGAGAACAGACCTTGAAACTCTTGTAAGAGCTGGTGTAGTTCGGTTTTCTGCTCAGGCGACAGCGATGCTTTACTTATTAAGTCACTAATGACTTGATCGGTGTCTTTCCTGTTCGTCACTGAGCCTAGTCCCGGAAGCTCGACTAACTTTCCCGCATCGGGAATTTCCTCTCCAGTATCTGGTGCCTTTCACGCTACAGGCTCAATTTTATCCCGTTCGGGCGTGCTCTGAATACCAGCTTGCTGCGCCTCTGACCCTTTCTCATCGTTCAACAACGTCGGCCCCGCAACTACCGCCTTTGCAGCGAGCTCCCGAACCTTCGATCTGGTTAAGGCCTGAACGCTAGCCTCACCAAACAAAAGCCCCTTCTCGCGCAGGAGGTGATCGGACCTGTTCGAAAATAGGTACGGGTACTGGGGGGGCAGCATAGATGACACTGCGGCCTCCGTCTCAAGTGCTCCGAAAGGTCCTTCAATAAGCACTTTTGCTACCGGCAGACACACGCTATGAGCTTCCACTGCTTGCTTGATCCATGCGCACTCGCCCGTGAACATATCGGGTTCTACGTAAGAGGGATGAACTACATCCATCGTAGCTGCGGTATCGCGAAGCACTCGGCACTCTTTCCCGTTCACGAGGAGGTCTCGCATGTAAGGCTCGAGAAGCTTGATGTTCTCGTCAGTGCTGCCTAATGAAAAAAACACGACTTTTGGTTTTGTTTCTGGGCACTGCGCCGAAAAGTGACCCGGCTTCTGGCACGTATAACACAGGCGCGCTTGCCTCGCCTCGAACCGCTTTCTGCGTTCGGCTTCGGCTGCCGCCGTCTCCTTACGTTCGGTCGGACACTGCGCCGAAAAGTGACCCGGCTTCTGGCACGTATAACAAACGCGCGCTTGCCTCATCTCGAACCGCTTTCTGCGTTCGGTTTCGGTTGCCGCCGTCTCCGTACGTTCGGTCGGACTGCTTTCACTCGCATCCGCACTACGTGTATCCCCCTTTGCTCTCATGGGCGTGAACTTTGGCCTCTCAAACTTGGAGCCAAATTCACCCTTTTGACCGTCCTTAGCTCCACGAGCCCGACGCGTCACAAACTCCTCGGCTAACTCAGCGGCTCTAGCCACCGTACTAACGTCTGGCCTATCCAAGACCCAGTACCGCACGTTCTCAGGTAACCGACTATAAAACTGTTCTAGCCCGAAACACTGCAGAACTTTCTCGTGGTCACCAAACGCTTTCTCTTCTTTGAGCCACTCCTGCATGTTTGACATAAGCCTGTACGCAAACTCTGTATATGACTCACTTCTGCCTTTCTCATTTTCCCGAAACTTCCGACGGAACGCCTCCGCTGACAGCCGGTACTTTTTTAGCAGACTCGATTTCACTTTGTCGAAATCCTCTGCCTCCTCTCTCTCCAAGCGAGCGACTACGTCGGCCGCCTCGCCGGGTAGCAAAGTGAGCAAGCGCTGTGGCCACGTTTCCCGAGAGAACCCCTGCTTCTCGCACGTTCGCTCAAAGTTAACCAGGAACAAACCAATGTCCTCTTCAAGCTTAAACGGCCGCATCAGGTCAGTCATTTTGAACAATACTCGTTCTCCTGCACCGTGTGCCTGACTTCCATTACGAGCGCGTTCCATCTCTAACTCGAGACGCTTCATTTCCAATGCGTGTTGACGGTCGCGCTCTTCTTTTTCTTTCTCTTTTTGTTCTTTTAGTTCGCGGTCCTGTTTCTCTTTTTGCTCTTTAAGTTCGCGCTCCTGTCTTTTTGCCGTCTCCCTCTCCTCAATGGTCTCAAGGCATTCCGACAGCTCGTCATCCTCAGCTTCTAACTCAAGAATAGCCCTTAGCAGTTCTGGTTTTCTGAGTTTGTCTGAGACATCCAGACCCAACTCTCTTGCAAGCTCCAGCAATTTCGGTTTGCGCAACGACTTCAAATCCATGGCTGCTCTGAATGCTGCTTTCTCTACTGCCTACTATTGTCTTGCCGCAAACTAACCCGGTAGCAACGACAACCACAATTACCAGCTCTGTTTCTAACACTAACAAAAGCCTGGCAAAACTCAGAAGAAGAAAGTCCCGCACTCACCAAACCTCGCAGCCAAGAATTCCGCGCAGTCGTTCCGCTGCAGGCAACCAGTCATCACACAGGGCTCGTTGCACTGCTCCCGGATGGTCGTTGTGCTGCTCAGCATACAGTCAACCGCATCTCTTCGCTGCTGGCCTCCGTTGTCGCGATCTCACCGCTGGCACCAGATGTTGTGGTCGCACCGCTGGCACGAGTTGTTGGGGTCTCGGTGCTGACGCCCGTTATTGCCAATGGGTCGCAAGCCCCAAGGGTAGCGTTGGCCTGGCGGCCTGGGGCACTGGAAGCATCCGAAGGTCCCGGCAAAGCAAGAGAAGACTGGTAACAGAACAACTTGTTTATTCTAACATAGCAAAAGAGCGGCCGGTCAGGTCGACCGAAGTGGAGAGATGGGAGAGCACGTAACTCAACAGTACAAATCGGAGCCTCTCTCCTGGCGTCCGGGGGCAGCTGCTCTTATACTCTCGGCGCCGCGGTCCAAAAGGGAAGGTCACGGGATGAAGGTCACGGGACGGCGGAGCATGAGCCCACGACGGCGCGCACGGTCGAGCCGAGAGACCTGCTGAACCGAGTGTAGTGACGCATCGCCAACCTTCACTTGGGGAGCTCCGCTCCCCGGCTGCCGCGCTTTGACAAGCGTGGGCACACACACACACACGCACACACGAAGACACGTGGCACTGAAACACGCCTGGACACGCTTGGCGGGTAGGCGTTGCGGCGGCGTCGAACGGGCCAAAATGTCCGCCGCTTTGAACAAAGCCCCGGCGTCCGTTGCATCCGCGCCGGCATTACCGCGCGTTGTAGGCGAAACGTAACAGTGCCCTTGCAGTGCGGTGAGATGCATGTCTGTTCTACGTGCCGGGATTCGTTAGTAAAAGGCAAAGTGGCGCGTTTTGCAACGTTTTGCAACAATACATGGGTATGTATACTACCCTATGCCACATTATCTTCCGTGGCTCCACATCGTGGTGGAGCGACTAGTCCCGCCTCGCCTTCCATTTATGTGCATACGGCGTTTGACGCACGGCAATGGACAGTTCGCCATTAAGGGGCCCACATACACAACTTCGCTGATCCTCCACCTTCACAGAGTGGAATGGCGCTGAATTTTTTATGTTAATCTTTTTGCCCGGCAGTGCTTTAAGCTTGAGATTCCAAATTCCTCATTATGTAGAAAAAAAAAGAAGTGTCTGCTGCTGGCTATGGGATAATGGGACACGTCGATAGCACTAATCCATCTCCCCTCGGAATGCGTCTACTGTCATGGGCTTCACGACTACCTACCTGCTCCAATTAATGACAAAAACGAGCACTAGGATTCACAAAAACAAACACAGCGCGTCTGTCTTCTTTTATGTACACTCGACTTTCGCACTGGGCTGACTGTTGCCATGAATTACCAACTTTTCCGTGGTTCAACACTTGGCTGCTTCGATTAATATTAACACGGCCCTTGTCATCACCCTGAGAAGCTATAACCCATTTATCTGTGTCCCAATTATCTGTATAACCCAATTATCTGTGTGAAATTATATGTGTCGCAACAACGGTAACGTGCTGATTTACAGTGCTAGCGAATAATGTGTGAGGCGTCATCGCTTTTATAAACCAGCCTCGCTGGAGCCTAAGGACACTACATCTTGTCATGACTCGACATCCGTTAATTGTGGCCGTGTTGAACTCTCTAGCAGAATACCTACAGTAGGCCCCCTATTCTCGCGGTCATAGTAGCTTTTGTGCTGCTGATCCTTATGCAAAGTGAACTTAATGAACAAGTACTTGTGATGACAATTTCATTCAGAATAATGCATTGTTCTACGAAGCGGTGTACCTAGAGGTGTCCACGAGGCTTGCAATGTGCGCTTGTTGGTAATGCATCTTCAAGGGGGTGTACCGTGGCGTATTAAAAGACGGGATAAAACAAGCGCTGTGTGTGTCCCTGTGTGTCTTCTTTTGTACCGTCTTTTAATCGCGCTACTGTACACCCTCTAGAGGTGTTGCCGCAAAATGGCGACCCGATTTATATCGCTTTCATGTACACACAGTGGTGAAAAAAAAGCATTTTTCACTGCACACAAGTGGTTCAGAGGCACAAAATTCGAGGATGAGAATGCTGTACGTGAATATTTTTTGTCAGTATGTTTTCTCTTCCTTGCCACAGAAACAGCCATGGGGCTCAAGGTTCACTCCCAGGAAAGTACTAGTGCAGTCTCCGAGTACGAAAGAGATCTTGAAACGTGAGTAGTGCACAAAGCTGCTTTTATATTTTTCTACTGTAATAAAGAGGGGCGGGGCACCTGCCGTGGTTGTTTAGTGGCTATGGTGTTGGGCTGCTAAGCACGAGGTCGCGGAATCGAATCCCGGCCACGGCGGCCGCATTTCGATGGGGGCGAATTGCGAAAACACCCGTGGTACTTAGATTTAGGTGCACGTTAAAGGACCCCAGCAGGTCCAAATTTCCGGAGTCCTCCACTACGGCGTGCCTCATAATCAGCAAGTTGTTTTGACATGTAAAACCCCATAATTTATTTTTTATGGAGGGGGGGGGGGGGGGAATGTGGCCATGTTGCAGTTAATACAATCATGGTGTCTGTGCCGAAGTGAATCAGCAAACGAGCAGTCATTCGTGCACACCCAATCATGTCTTCTTTTCGAGACCCGTCAAGGTAGCTTAGCGGTCAAGACGAAATGCTGAGCTTGCGGACGCGGGTTCGATCCTAGACATGGCCGTCGCATTTCGATGGTGGCGAAATTTAAAAGCACGCGTGTACTTAAATTTACGTGCACGTTAAAGAACCCCAGGTGGTCCAAATTAATCTGGAGTCTCGCACTATGGCGTGCCTCATAATGAGATTGTGGTTCTGGCACGTAAAGCGCCAGAATTTATTCGCGTGATTTGTTTCTCCCTTTCAGTTCAAGCGCATACATCTTAGTTCTCGCAGTGAATTATATATCGTCATTGAAAGAATAAAATTATATGTGGCTTATTATTAGGTAATGGAGGTCTAATTATTATGTGCTGACGAATAAATTTTAGATCCTGGATTCATGATGTTGCTAAGAAGAGGCGCAAAATTACCTGCAAAATTAACACTGCAGCTCTGCAAGTTTACCAATATATAGATAAACCACAGGAAAGCGACAAGATGATTTCATTTTTCCATGTTTCCAGTTTCCCCGATAGCAACAGATTTGAGGACAGTACGTACATCTCAAACCTTACTTTTTAAATGATCTAAGTAACTTTACATTCTTCCAATCTTTCGCTATCTCAGCGATAACGGTGGTGCGCCGGCGTCCGAGCCAATGACGACGACGAGAAGAATGTAAAACGAAACTGATCGTGAATAAGAATATGATACTTGGTAAACGCACTGCTCAGGTAAAGAGCCTACAAGTGTGCCTATACGTTGCAGTACTCGTACGTACATATTGCGCTCAGTTACACGTTGCGTAAAAGCAACCGAGTAGGTCGAGCCGTAACCGTAGTGCGCGAAGGAGTTCCTTCGGTTCTACCGTAAATAGGGCACCGTACTGCAAAAATGGGACGCAATACTATAACGATTAGGAAAGCCAACTGTTCAAGTGCTTGTTCAGAATAGTTTCATTTCCTTTTCACGTGAGAATCGCGCTTTCGCTAATTAAAGCGCAATTCTGACCAATCGCGCGAAGGCAGGTGAAAAGACGAAAGCGCGATTCTTACCAATCACGCGATAGCAAGCGAATGGTTCGCGTTCTTCGCCAGCCTGCTAGCTCGGGCAGACAGCGCCACTTGATGGATGCCTTACGAATCTGTAAACGCAGTTTACTTCTTTCACTGTCTGATGATACTGCGAATGTTGGCGGCGGCTCAAACTCTGGAAGGTGGGTGTGTCACCTAACAAGGCGACTTGAGGGTTCTGCGGGAGTAAAGGAAGAAGCGTCACACATTCACCGCGCAGCACGATACGCTCCGCGGGACGCGTGCATTTACGAAAGAACATGTCGCAGTTTCGCCCGAAAGGCGATGCATCGATTGCGAGAGCAAATTAGTAGACAGCTGTATGAAGTGAGGATAGTAGTTTTGTAATCTTGTAAACGTTCGCTTACTGACTAAATTAACCATGATGGTATCACGCGTGCAGAAGCAAACATGAACACATGTCGCTCGATGAGCGCGGGCACTCGCTGTCAAAACGCTGGTGTGAGCAAGCGCGGCAGCAGCAGCGAGCGAAGTGACCTGCGAGCGGTCTATCGCTTCAACGCAACAGCGGCTAGAACACAGCGCACACAAAGGTACGTGACCGCGCGCGACTGCTGGCGGAGTCGAAGCCGCCCCCTTCCCCGCTCTCCTTCTTATATGGCGCGCGAGATTGAGCCGCGATCACGGAGGAAGGAAACTAAGGAGAGGCCCTACCCCCTCCGCGCGATAGGAGAAAAGTGTGGCGGAAATGACGTAGTAGGTTCTCATTTTTTGCTGCTTTTTTATTTTTTTTTTTGTATGGCCACGCCTTTTGGGCCACAATGGCGGCGTTGTTATGGTTTTGAGCGCTCACACGTGTTGCTCTGGTAGGTTTCGGGCCGTGGCAAAGGCGCTGAGTGGGCGGGTTTGCGTTAGTCACCGTGTCTTCTTGCGCTGTGTTACCTGCACCGTGCTCTGCCAGATGTTGCGCGAGCGCGCGACACCAAGCGCAGCGCGGCGTGGTTTCGCGAAAGATGTAAACAAGAGAGGAGGGTGGCCCAAAAGGCGGAGCATCGCCATGAGCAACGCCAAATTCCGGCTTCACTTTCGCTTCACAAAGAGTGACGTCAGGGCCTCTCCTTAGTTTCCTTCCTCCGTGGCCGCGATCTTCAGTTCCCCTTGCGCCCGGTCACGCAATGCGCAGTGGCTGCCGGAGCGCTACGCCGCCACCCCCCTCCCGCCCTTCCACTCCCCCACGGCCTTTCGCGCGATGGAAGACGCAGCGTCTCCACTCCGCTTCCTACCTTCGCGCGCGCCAGATTGAGCCGCGATGGTCAGCTACCCTCGCGTGCCTTCATTCGCACACACAGCACACGACTCGCGGCGACGCCCTTGGACTTTATGCGGAACATCCCGGCGACGGCAAAAATGGGCCTGGAGTGTCCATATAATTGCTATCGCAATAAAACAGGTCATCGCTGTTCGTGGACGCGGGACGTACGCGCGAATGCATTGACACTCTTAATGGGTGGCTCCGACAAAACGTGCGAATGGAGATAACACGGAGCTCTTCATAAAAGGCAGTAAACGAGTGAATTTCATACGATTTTGATTGAAATAATCTCAGTCGCGATTTCGCACGCAACCATTCTTCTTTATTATGTATTCTGTCCCTTCCTTTTAGTGCTCGTAGCATAACCCCGTATCCCAGTAGTGTGAAATTAAGCCATATTGAGCATTGTTCGTTTCTTTTAGGAAGCATGCGATGTAAAAAAGCAATAATTTAATAAATTGTGTGAAAATGCGAAAACACCCGTGTATTTAGATTTAGGAGGACGTTAAAGAACTCCAGGTGGCCGACATTTCCGGAGTCCTCCATTACGGCGTGCCTCATAATCTGAAAGTAGTTTTGGCACGTAAAACCCCATACCTTAATAAATTCTGAGATTTTACTTGCCACAACCGCAATCTGATTAAGAAGCACGCCATGGTGGGGGACTCCGGGTTAATTTTGACTGCCTGGGGTTCAGGTGAACCTAATGCACGAGCACGAGCACGCCACAATGTAAAAAAAATTATGTACGTTGCATTATCGAATTGTATAAAAGCACACCAACGGCACTCAAATCGCGTAGGTCAGCGCCTGCAAAGCAGTGAGGCCTTATAAACAGTGCGCGCTAGCTGGAAAACTTTGTGACAGCCGAATACTTTCTGTCACAGAAAAAAAAAAAGCTATGCCGCCGTAACCAATAAACTTACTAGCAATTATAATTGCCTTGTAGGCTCATAAAGTGGCACCAGACCCAGTAGCTCATTGGCTATGGCTTCGCACCGCTGAGTTCGAGGTCGTGGGTTCGATCCCGGCCGCGGTGGCCGCATTCCAATGGCGGTGGAATATAAGAACGCTCGTCTACCTTGCATTCAGTGCACATACAACCAGGTAAACACCCCGTGGTCAAAACTAATTTGAAGTCGCCCACTACGGCGTGCCTCATCATGAGATCATGGTTTTAGCATGTAAAACCTGAGAATTCTATTTTTTATAGAGTTGGCTATAATATTTATCTAGTTCCAAAAGCTTAGAAGTGCAACGAAATATGAAGTTATGATAGCATAGCTTCCTACCTGATAGCTTCATTTTTCAGGCGCAATCCTGGCCCGTCCACACAGTATTTTATACAAACTTGGGTCATAGAGAAAGGATTCAGCAAGCGCGAACACTCCCATAGAGCCCAGCGGCCGAATTGACTGCCGACATTAATACCTGAACCACACTTCCGATTTCTGTTTCTGGCCCGCGCATTTTGAACGCTAGCTGGAACGCGTCACGCCGGCTGCGCTGATCGGCGCGGCATTTTTTTTTCTTTTTTTGCTTCTATACTGCTCAACCACGCGCGGTCTTGGTGCGGAATCGTTTTATTATTAAGTAAAAATTTTTGTGAACAATCTTTACAAGCGTCCATCGAATATACATGTGCCATGCACAATTTCATAAAGAAGACGTAAGACGCCTTGTGAAATGAGGAAGTGTTTATTTTACTCTATATAGATGCTCGTTCCGGGCTTTTTGTGCATTTGTCCAACGTTGTGGCACCAGGTAAGCAGCAGTAGTTCACGTACGAAGCGCCACCGGACGACGTCAGCTGAAAAACGTTAATTACAAGCATGTGTCATTTTGCTTTTAACACCTTATAGGAATAATGCGTGTAGAGGCAAAACGTGCGAAAGTGGCGAGTGGGCGGTATTACAAACAAATGCAATTCGCTTTTACATACATGGCGTAGAATATACATGACTTGTCCCAAGCAATGCCGCACGCACCATATCATGAAATCATCCGATTCCCATGTATTCCCTCATTCCCGTGCCTTATTTCCTGCACTTTAAGAGCACAAATACACAGAGGTGGCCACAACACAAGCCCCCAACCAGACCATGCCGGACGCTCGCAGAATTCCTTCTACTCACGCTCAAGACAAATGTTTGGATGCGAAGCCTATTTTCAGTCGTTCAGAAGACGAATTTTCGAGTTACAAGTTCCTGGTGTTTTATCTCCTTGGCGTTATCTTTTGCGCGTTCTGCCGGCGCAAGCAACACACTCCCGTGCTATCACTCTTCGCAATCGCTCGTTGCGTTTTCGACAAGCGTGAGTACCGAAAGAAGGTATATGTTGTTGCGGGGCCATGAAAACCGTCACAAACTTGTCCCACTAAGATTCAGTACACGCCAAACTAACTTTGTCACCACGGCCGAGCTGCTTTACGCTGCGTCACAACAGGCGCGGCGAGTGTGCCTCAAAATTATCACAATATGAACGAATTACAATAATGCTCAGGGTCGGAGAAAGCGTCACAAACTTGTCCCAGTAAGGTTCTATACACGTGAAACTAACTGCGTCACACGGCCTAACTGTTTCTCGTTAACTGCGGGACAACACCAGGCGCGGCGAGCGCGCCCCAAAACTACCGAAATTAGTTACAATAATGTGGGACTCACAGAAAGCGTCGCAAACGTCTCCCAGTACGAGTCATTAACTCAATTTAACTGTGCCAGGACGGCTGAGCTGTTTATCGCTAACTGCGTCGCAAGTCTAGGTTCCGTTCCGTAAGCCTAATTGCTTGAAATGCGTCGCAGACCTCCAAACAAATTTTCTCACCTTGCCGTCGTCCAATAGTGCAGTGGTGACGCGCGAAGTGCAGAACAAACGCCACAACTTGCCGGGAGCTCAACAAACGAGGCTAAATCCCAAAAAATTGGGGTGAAAAAACAGGCAGACGGCTTGCTGAACAGGCCAACGCTCACATGCCCAGCCGGCCTCGCTCGCTTTGGCGGCGTGTCTGATGCATGACGCATGCATCTGGCGCGTCATTGGCCTGTCGCTAGCTAACGCAAGTAAAGTGGCAAAGTATAACTTTATTTATAAGCAGAGATCTTTAGTTTTTGCCAGAAAATAATAAAAAAATAAGACAATGTCTGTTAACTTCATTTCACATTCTTGTTTTTTTTTTCTTTTTTTAATGCACGCGGCAGCAAACAGCCGACATTAATACAAGCGGGACGTATTTCATGTTGCCAGTTTTCGCGGAGTGTTCCCTCTTGTCGAATTTCTTTCTCTATGCTTAGTTCACCCAATCTTATTGTACAGGCAAAAGAAAAGAAAGTGTGACCAACACTCTAAGAACAGTTTACACCCTTTGGCTTGCCCCTTCTGCCACACAAAGATAATCGTCATCTGCCTTGATGCGTTTCCTTTCTTTATCGCTGCGAGCCCGGAACTTTCCAGTAACGAACGGCACGCGCGTTATCAGCATAGAACAGTTTACACCCTTTGGAGTGCCCCTTCTGATAACGCGCGTGCCGTTCGTCACTGGAAAGTTCCGGGCTTGCAGCGATAAAGAAAGGAAACGCATCAAGGCAGATGACGATTATTTTTGTGTGGCAGAAGGGGCAAGCCAAAGGGTGTAAACTGTTCTTAGAGTGAAGGACAAGCATGCTTGCTCGCCGCTGGCGGTGGGGAACTTTAACTCTGCGAGTGTGATTTTAGCATTGTCAGTGTCAGAAAAGCTCCAGGATTGATTTGTGATTTCTTTTTCTATGATGTTCAAATCGAAGAACCGGGTGTTATGGAGCCGCTTTGTATCTGCTCAAAAATACAGCCTAAGTTATTCTGTGTTAATTCACTAAACGGCTGAACTATGTTTAGCAAACCCCCACGGTTCGGCTTGTTGGCACGTTCAGTTGGACATTACACGTGTGACAGGTGGACCCAAATTCCGAGCAGTGAGTTAACAATACCTTTAGGGGTAGGCTAGCGAAAACCTAGGTGGGGCATGAAACATACTCAGGAAGTATTCAGTGGCTACAGTGGCGCCCAATGAATATCCTGTGGCGATCAGCTCCCATGACGTGGGCATATTTCCCAAGTGCACACGTGGCACCAGTGGCACAATAAACTAACAGAAATTTTCGAACAAAAGTAAATCGCGTCAGAAAACGCGCAAAATACAATGTATACATGAGCTGAAGGCCGGATAGCCTTAGCTTCTAATTTGGCCTTAATTAAGAAAACACAATTCTGTCATAAGCAAACTGTAAGACAAAGTCTCTTGGACGACAGCAATTCACTTTTGCGCCTAGAAATGTCCAGGTAAAGTATTCTTGAGACGTCCTTGATGGAAAATTCGAAGTTGGATGTCCTATTTGTCTCCAAAACGGTGCACGGATATGGGGACACGATTTGTATGTCCCACAGACGAAGTGTTTAACTGGATACATGTCAGGTGACCAACAGTTATCAAGAATCCGCCTTTTTGGATCGCACCAAAGGCTTCGGGAGGGTGGATATTCTGTACAAGGACGACCGTAGAGTTGGCCGCCCGTCAATGTCACATATAGCTGCAAATATGGAACGTGTGATGTAATGCATGCATGAAAATTGCTGTGTTGCTGTGCGCATATATCCGAAGATCTGAAATCGAACAGGAGTGCGTGTCGCCACATCTTTAACAAATATTTATGGAAACGGAAACTGAATATGAGAGCAATACCTCGCACACTAATAGACCAATAGAAAAACGTCAAGCTAAGGTTTAACGTTTGGAAAGCACCAGAAGTGATCCGACGTTTGTGTTAAGCATCACTGCCGGAGATAAAAGTTGGTGCTGCTAGTATGACCAGTATGACCCTCGGTGGTGGTGGTGGTGGTGGTGATGTTGAAGCAGGCGGGGTTAGCCTGGCATACATAGCCGGCAATTGTTCCGCCAGATCCTCCTTCGAGTTGAGATCAGGGGGTGTGTCACCAGGTGTCGATGAGCCCCGTGTCTCGCAGGAAGGCTATCAGCAGTCGTTGCACTCTCTTCCTGAATGCCGCGGGCCCTCCGGGGAAAACAACGTCTTCAAAGGTCCTGTGCGTGAGACCGCTTTTTTGCAGGTTGTCGACCAACGCTTTTCTTTCTGTGTCAAACTGTGGGCATAGCCAAATGAAATGTTCGATGTCACCAATGTCACCACAGAAAACACAGAGTGGGGAAGCGAGAAGCCCAGTCTTGAATAACCAAGCTGGGGTGTATGCGGAGTCGGTCCTGATGCGGTATAAAAGCGTCGCTTGTTCGCGTGTAAATCCATGAGTCACACAGGATTCGTGTGGATTCTTGTGCATCTGTCTAAAGTGAAGGCGGATTGCATCCTTAGGGTTCTGAAAAGCTTTTGGAGCTTTCACTTTTGGGACACATGTCAGCGCTAGGCGTGCAAGGGCGTCAGCTTCCTCGTTTCCATCAATTCCTACGTGTGATGGAATCCACTGAAACGTTATGTTAAATCCTTTGCTCGTTAGGTCGTCAATCAGTGCCAGAGACTGCCTTGTAAATTTCTCTAGAGGTAGGCCCCGATGTAATCTTTGTAATGCTGACTTGCAATCCGTCAGCACCACGACATCTCGTGCAGAAAAGGCACGTAGTTTCCGCAAAGCCGCGGTGATTGCGGCACTTTCTACTGTTGTAGAGGAAACTACGCGATCCAGTCGGCCAGACCATGACACATCAAGGGATGGTATGCAGAATGCCGCTGCACAGCTATCTGTTTGTGCGCACACCGAACCGTCTGTGTACACTTGTAGATGGCTTTGAAACACAGCGCTCAAGTGGTCCAGCACAATAAACTTGGCTTCGGCAGTTGAAATGGTGCGTTTCGTCGGTAGGTGGGGTACATTGAGGCTGCAGGTAACATCCGGAAAAGACCATGGCGGGTCAAGGCGACTTCGTTTAGGCCATTCCAATCCTAAAAATCGGAAGGTGTTCAGCGCCGAATGGAAATGTGAGCGAGTTCTTGATCTTAGCCGCCGGAGAAGCGCCGTGCCTGCGCGTGACTCGCCCAGCCTTAATAGCTGCGTCAGCAAGGCCTGAGATGCCAAGAGGCGGAGTGGAAGAGACTCTGCCTCATTAGTGACTTTCTTGTTTGAAGCCGCCGTTGGAACTCCCATCGCCAAGCGAAGTCCCTTTCTGTGCACTGCCTCCAAGCGCTCGAATTGACTCGATGACGGTGATATCAGAGGGAGCTGATAGAGAATGCGGCTTGTTATCAGTGCAGCGTTCAGTTTAAGCATGGATATAGGATTGTTTCCCCAACGTACACCTGCCAATCGACGAAGTGCGTTGATTTTTTGCACTGATGCAGCCACAACACTTTCGACCGCACCACGCCATAGTAGCTTGTTGTCGATGGTGACGCCCAGGAATCGAACATGAGTTGCACGAAGAATTGAATGCCCTCTAATATTCAGCGTCAGACGTGTTGACTTGCGTCTTACTCCCGAGAAAAGCATGAAGGCTGATTTTTCTGCTGATAAGGATAGGCCAAGCGTCGATAAGTGGCGGTCGATAGTGGAGATTGCGGCCTGGGCTATCCGGGCCAAACGTTTGTGTTGGTACCCCGAGATCCAAATGCAGATGTCATCTGCGTAGATGGACATTCTAACTGCCGTCCGACCTACTTTCAGGGCATCTGGAAGGCTGGCCATGGCAACGTTAAAAAGCAAGGGGGATAGGACACTTCCTTGTGAGACGCCGAGGGAAATGCGTCGCTTGACACTCATTATAATTCCCAGCTTCACTTGTACACATCGATCACTGAGAAATTCATGGACGAATCGAAGAGCATTTCCCGAGACGCCCATGGCTCGGAGTCCGTTGATGATGCCTGTATGAAGCACACAGTCGTATGCCTTGGCAACGTCCATAAAGATGGCGAGTGTGGAAAGGCCGTCTACGCGATGGTGCTCGATATGGCTTAGTAGATCCAAGACACTGTCCTGGGCACTCAACCGTGGACGAAATCCGGTCATACATGATGGCAGTCTATTTCCTTGCTCAAGATACCATGTTAACCTCGTACATATTAGTCTTTCCATCAACTTTGATACGCATGTTGTTAGCGATACTGGCCGATATGAGGTGAGGTTTGCAGGATCCTTTCCGGACTTGAGCACTGGCACCACCCATGCTGTCTTCCACGCTTCTGGGATCTCTCCAGTGCTCCAGACGTGATTAAATATGCCCAGAAGTGCTCGTTTTCGTTCATATGGCAGATTTGTCAGCATCTGATTGCTGATCGAATCGGGACCCACAGCACAGCGTCTTCTTAATTTGCTAAGCGCCAAATCCAACTTACGAAAGGTGAACGGCGTATCCATGGTATGGAATGCTTCAGATAACAGAGTGTTCGATACTCCTGCTGATCTGCCAGATGTGTATACGTCTGTAAAATCTTCTGCAAGGGTTTGCAAATCTTTTCCTTGCTTTAAAGCAAGCGCTTCGAATGGCCTGTGTAGGCGAATCTTTCCGGATAGGCTATTCATTACTCCCCATATCCTTGTCATGGGAGTAAACGCCGATAAACTCTCACAGAAAGCAGCCCATTGAACTCGTCTTAATCTTTTTGTGTGACGACGGATGACAGCGTTTATCCTGTTGTATTCAGTTTTCGCAGATGGATTTCCCGTTTTTCTCATTAGTTTTCGCTCCGCTCTCCTACGCGCTGCGCAGAGGTTCTTTAGTTTCAAATCAGGAGTAGGGAAATGATCTGGCAGTTTCAACATTGAGGTAGCCACTCTTTTGCTCCGCAGCATATCTGCGAACAGCTCACCAGGGGATTCGTCCAACGCTTCTCTGTATGTGTCCCAGCGGGTCACAGCACAGAATTGTCGCCCAGCAGTGTGAAATCCGGTGATGTTGGTGAAGATCGGAAAGTGGTCACTGCCCATCCTGTCTGGGGCCGTTGTTGACGATACGACAAGGTCTGTAGAATGGATCATGAGGTCTATGGCACTCCATGAATCTGGTGGTCTGAAGAAAGTCGGTTTGCCATCGTTCGCGATACACAAGTCAGCAGCTTCCGCGGCTGTGACTAGTTCCTTGCCTCGGGAATCTGCAGTCTTATCTCCCCAAAGCGAATGACGTGCGTTAAAGTCCCCACAGATTATTATAGGAGAGGGGCAACGAATGCAAATGTCCTTTATGAATGCCTCCATGGAGACCTTCCTGCGCGGACTTATATACACCGACACCACACTGAGTTTTCGTTTTCCTAGGCACACTTGCACAGCGGCGACTTCCAAGAAGGTAGAACAAAGGTCTTGCACTGGTAAGGTGACGTGAGGTATTTCTCGCCTGATGTATATCATCGCACTTCCATTTGCAAATGATGGTATACTCGGATTTCCATGTCTGATATACCCTGGGATCGTCCTTCCATTTGGGAGACCGGCCTCCGAGAGGGCTAGAATTGGTATAGGTATGTCTCGAAGGAAAAGGCTGAGTTCAGAAAGACGCTGTAGAATACCGGCGCAGTTCCATTGCATTATTAAGGGCACTTTTAGACGATGAAATTGACCAAGTGGGCGAAACATTGCCATTATGCTACTGAGTGTATGTGGAAGTAGAGCAGAGTATTACTGACTCAAGAGCCAGCACTGCTTCCAGCATATCCTTCGTTGAACTAGCAGGCACCTTCGCGACGTGGGAACGTAGTGCCGTGAACAAAGCGCGTATCACATGCTGGCAGTTTTCCTGCTGACTGTTGCCAAGTGGTACTTGAGGACGGTTTACTGCGGCCGCATAGGTGCGCTTTTCGGACTCTTTTCGAACAGGTTTTTCAGCCGCTGTGACCGTTTGCGTTGACTGAATAACTTCGTTTATCGGTGTGAGACGCGGGAAATGAGATGCGTACTCTGTTTCCAAACCAGTTAGTTGTGGCGCTCTGGACGTCTTCTTCGTGTTCGATGGTGCGCTTGCACTCTTTGGACCCAGAACAAACATCTTATTTCTTCGCTGAGCAGCTGTCCGCGCCGGGCATCGACCGTAGCTAGCAGGATGGTCACCGCCGCAATTTGCACACACAAAGTTGTCTTTACTTGCACACGTCTTAAAGTCATGAGGTCCCCCACAGCGCTTGCACCTCTGTTCCCCACGACAGTACTTAGCGATATGTCCGAAGCGCTGACACTTAAAACAGCGTGGTGGTGTCTCCACGTAGTCGACAAGCTCGTGTCTGGTGAAACCAAGGTTGATCTTCTCCGGGCGTTCAGAATTTGGAGCAAATGTGAGAACCACCGAGTTAGTGCGCCTTGACTCCCATTCAGATGACGAGGTTTGGACCCGACGGATGATTCTTCTTGCATGGAATACTCCCTGAGGTCTCAGGTAGGTGAGCAGCTCCTCATCCGAGTACCATTTAGGGACTCCTCTAACAATGCACGTGTTTTTCATATAACTGTGTGGGACACGGGCAGATATGACTATGCCACCGATATTCTTGGTCTCTAGAAGGACGTTGGCTTGTCCTTCTGTCTCTACATTTAAGAGCAGTGCTCCCTGTGCTGTGAAGTGGCTCTTCACTGGTGCTCCACCGAGAATCGTTTCAAGCTGAGAATACAGGACAATAGGGTTTACTTGCCTTAAATCATCTCTTTCGGGTGTTGCAGTGATTAACACTGGAATGCCCTTCGCCCTGTCTTTACGATGGCGCACAATTCGGAAACCACCCTCGTCCATGTCTAGGTCTGAAGCGTTCGCTACGTTGTCGTCATCGATGATAGTTGACTCGTCTTCAGATTCACCAGTGTCTTGTCGCTTGCAGTCAGGCTGGCTTGTACAAACCAGCTGGCGTTTCTGACCCGGTGTCAGCCCTTGGGAGGTCATGGCGGGGTGCTCGTCGGTGCCAGCTTGGTTCCTTCTAGCACCTTGTGAGGCGGCGGGTGGCGCAGCACCCGTCGGTCTCCGATACGGAAGGTACCTTTTCGAGTCGACAGACGTCTTGAACCGTTCTGATTAGTAATATGACCAGAAAATAACGATAAATGTAGGCAGAGCTACTCAGACAGGCTAGCAGCAGGTTCTTCGTCTTCTTCGTCTTCCAGTATGACCCTCAAACGAAGCGATAAAGAGCTCAACTGCGAGGTCATGGTTCATCTTCCACTAAACAAGCGAAGCGACAACCATTAAAAACGAAGACATTGTTGATCGTATTCTGTGATGCTATGAAGTTTGTGCGCCATGCGTATCTGCTGTACGTCAAACAATAGACGAAAAACGTCTAGGTTGACGTGCCAGAACGCTTGCGCCATGCGATTCAGCGAGCTTGTTCTGGTTTTTCGTCATCTGGACAGTGGTAAACCGCACACTGCTTGGTAAGCCTAGTAATATCTGGCCAAATACCATATGCCTGATCTACCACATCCTCATTTCACCGGACCTGCCTCCGTGTGATTTGTTTTTGTTTTTCGCCCTCTTGTGAAATGGCTGCTGGAAAGGGAGCGCCATTAAGATATGGCAACACTCCAAAGTGCTGTGACAAGTGTTCTAAACAGCACCGCGGATGAAGCGTTCTCTGCTTCCTTTCATTCCCTCGAGACACGTTTGCAATGGTACTTAGAGAGCAGAGAGGACTACTTTCTAAGAGGACTATATTGTACGTTGTATAAACCCTTCTTTTACGATCTCAGTCTGGGAAAATTTCTGACAGAGGTCGTATTAAAGAAATGTTGCAAGACATTTTTAAGTGCTGCTTAGAACTTCGGAAACACTTGTTAGGAACACATAAGTCAGCCGTCTGTAAGTGTGAGAAAATCATAATTCATTCATAAATTTCGGTCCTCACGAAGCAGCGCTGGGACTAAGAGAGAGACCACAAAGAGGAGGGCTCCGAAAAAATTCGGACTATCTGGGATTCCTTAACATGCGCCTCGGTCTAAGTACGCGAGCGTTCTTGCATTTCAGTCCTATCGAAGTGCGCCCGCCGCGGCCGGGAAGTATGGTGAAATCAGAAACGCGCTTAGTTCGTAACTTTCCTAAGGCGTCATACACATGAGTAAGCAGCAAGAACGTACTCGAGGCCTTTCATTTTTTTTTACAGAATCGCACTAAAAACCAAGCAAAAAAAAAGATCAAGCAGAGGCAAGAAAAGCACCGTTTTATCATGTGCCTCTTTCATGTTAAATATGTGGTGACAATTTTCAAACATAGAGACCAGCAAAGGCAGCAAGTCTCGTATACCAGGAAAAAAGAAAGAACAGGAGCGAAGAGCATGAGTCAGCTCAACACTCGGCCCTTGCAAACAGTGACCAAATGCACTTTGCTCTAAATAATTTATAAACACTCATAACTCATTTTTACGCCAGACATAGCTACAGTTTTAATTCGAACTTCCTGCATAGACTTTTAATGTAACTAAACTTCTAATCACAATCCTGAATCATATGGTGCAAATTTTTAAGGTGTTTGGGATGAATTAATGAATGAACCGTGAAATGAGAGTGAACACATGTTTAAGCGACATGTGATGCGCACGGATTTCGAGGAACGAACATTGTTAAGAAAATGAAGTTGTGTGGTAGCAGCGTTTGCGAGAATTGGCAGCTATTAAGTCAGAAGTCTCCCTCTAATTTCCACAGGGGAAAGATTAACTTTATTTACGAAACTGGCCCGGGACAACATGCAAGAGGCGCCAGGCTACTCTTACTTGCTCGAGATTCCGGTAGCATACGCGTATTCTGTTCTGACTGTATACCTTGCATTCTCTGAATGTGGCCAGTGCAGACAAGCCCCGTATGTAATTTGAGTAATTTGCGACGCGACGTGCCGGCAGCAGTAATACCAAAAACGACGCGCTTTATGATTAAAAATAGGCATGCGAAATGAAGCTCCGCGATGAATTTGACCAAAGTTGTTACCTGTACAAGTTGGAGAGGAAAGTGGAGATTGAATTAGTCATTCAGTTTTGAAAAGTGCGAGATATTCCAATCAACAAACAACATATAATGTAACAATGAACTAATACACACTGTTTAAGACGACCGTCGTCCGTGAATACATCTGTGCTCTCTTGTAAAGTAAATTAATGACTCTGTGTTCTAGTGGTAATTGCTGTCTTTTTTTTTCTTTTTGGTTATCAAAACCTACCACCTCTCCATACACTGTGAGTTTCAAAGAAAATTAGGAAAAACTGGTATCTGCACTGCACGTCACTTAGAGTGTTGGCTAAGGGTATATGGACAGCTTGAAAGTAACTACTGACTACGTAACAACCTTGCGATCTTCTTACTGCTTTAAGCACATGGCCGGACGCAGCTGACCTTTAGTCTTCTCCAAGCCTTATCTACTCCATATTGTCACATTCCGCTCACTGGCACCGCTAATTTTCATTGTTATAGTTGCAGCTAACAGCTCTAGGCTGTCGCCAGCTTCGGTGTGAAAAAAAAAAATGCGCTCGCAATGTTCTTATTTCCGGGTGCGTTGGTCACTATGAATTCTTCCTGCGTAAGCTTTTATACAAAAGTAGACGTTTTAATGAAGCTCACCGTTTCAACACCTTCGTAGTGTATAATATGTCGTACGGGAAGTCTAGTGAGCTAAAAGATAAGGTTGGTGTAAGCAGATTTTCTGCTGTTTATCTTCCCCGAGTGTCCTTTGTGAGGATTATAATCAACGCATCACCAGTGCGCACGTCGCATATCAGTGTTCATGAACAGTCGTGCAGTAAATCTCGGCTTCCCCCCGTCCACCCTCGCCCCCCCCCCCCCCCCCCCCCCATATCATACAATTCTCCCTGTTCTTCGCGCTCGCAGTGTTGACGTATAAATGGGAAGTAGAAGGGGACGTTAACATGGCGTTAGCGTGCATCACAACAAATGTAGCGTAGCCTCTGTGGCTGACCTTAACGTCCGCCAACGATGAACGTAAAGTTGCGCTTTCACGGCGCATTGCTGACGCACTACGCGCGTTAAATATGAGGACCCGAATCTCCAGCTTCAGTCATGAGGTTTTGACGGGCGCTTTTGAGTGCGCGTCCGATGTGTCTTTCCGCGTAATTCAAAGCGGCTTCGGTATACAGAGGTTGCGCAACAGGATTCCCCCAACGTGGGTAAAGCTCGCAAACGGAGAGAATGGCAACGCTCCAAATTAACGAAAAAAAAAAAAGAGCATAGCCGGCACGAAACGAGTGAAAAAAGAAAGGAAGACCAAATGGCCGCTCGGCGCATTAAACCTCTTTCTCTTTCTCTTTCTCTCTCTCTCTATGTCAAGCAGTAACGCGTACTCAGCCCGTTTCCAGCAGTTCGTTCTCTGTGCCAACATTCCTAAGGTCGCTCGTTAAACCGGGGTAAGCCACTACGCACGCTCTAATGACGCTGGTTCAGCTGTCCACACTCGTCCATTGTTCACGACGCCGTCCACGCAGACAACAATGGCGAACGGAACCGACGCGTGCCGCGGGTCACGTACCGGCAGAGCCTGCCTGCTGTGGTCACGGCCGATCCTCGCGTTCCGACTCGCCTTGCATGTGCGTTCAACGCCGCCGCGAACATTGTCGCGTCGCTTGAAGCGACAGTCGCAAGTATTCTAGCGATAATATTACTTTACATCTAAGGTGTACGAATAGCGAAACTCTTGATTCGAATCGGTTAGGAATGTTTTATTCTGAAAAGTGAATGGCCGAGCGGTGCTGCTAAATGAAAGGGAGAAGCTCGTTTTCATTTTCCAGCAATATGTTTCATCTTTTCAAAGCTCAGTGAATGTGCTTGCATAGAGATGAAGGTGGAGGGCAAAATATGATAAAAGTCAGCAGCGCGTCGATCAGTGCACTTGCGGGACCGACTTGGAGCAACGCGACATGTAACCACGTTATGCCATGTCGACCACCACAACGTGAAACTCGGAACAAAATACTAAATGAGACGTAAGCAAGCGCTGAACCTACAAATAAATATCATTGAACTGCAACACATTTTTTACATGCTTTATTCACTGACGTAGTACAACGAGACAGTGAATCGAAAAAAGGAAAGCCTGAGGAATAAGCAACCGAAACTAACAAAAAATTATAATGAACAGCCTGACCCAATGAATTAACTACCGCACCCTTAAAAGATGATCGAGCTCATGGTGGACAACGATAAAGGTCGTGCGCTCACACAACGATCATCATGGCTCAAGATTTCCGTAGCCTCAAATATTTCGCATATTGCCTACTTGCTATTTCTTCCAATGATGCTTATCGCTTTTAATTGCGGTTCGCATCGCCGCAGTGAAAGGAAGGCTGGAAACCCCGATGAATGTTTACAAGCGTTTAATTGGTCATGGTATGGAATCCAGGAAACCAAAAGGCGCATCTTATTCTAATTTAGCATTTTTTACAGGCCCAATAATTCTATAAGGATGTGCATAGTTGCATGCATCTTTAGAAAAAAAGAAACGTGAAGGGCAGATTAAAATAACAGTAATTAGTCTCAACAGAAGTAAGGCCTAAGTCTGGGCCTCTTTGGTAGACCCAGGCTTCCTGACCCCGCACATTCTCTTTTTTCCAACAGTTGTGGGAAAGCTCCCAGCTGTCAAAGTATTATGTACTTAGAAGTGGGCGTGGCGAGTCACTCATGCAAAAGTGTGTTTATTCGAGAGATAGGCTCCACAGGTTGGTTGTTCAGGTTGTACAGAATGTACAGGTTGGTTAGTCAACACGGAAAATGGCACGCTGGCAGAACACGCGACAGCTGAGGGTTGCAGGTTTTCTTCTAAGAATGGCGACATACAAAGCGCTAAGAAAGCGCTGCTGATGTTTCTGGAACTTTTCTCCGGCGTATGAAAATACTGTGCTCTGAGAGAACCTCATCACTAGCCCGTCTAGCAAGTATCGCGTCCACTGAGCACTATCGAAAACGTGCGGCTCATCTCCGGTGACAAACATAAGAAGTGATTCAATCACTGAAATCGGTAAACACTAGTATATAGCCCTACATTACGTTCTAAGTCTGAAACCAACTATGCAAAAATTCCTTGTTAAAGTGCACTTCATTTACCAGACTTAGTCACTACATGGAAGAGGCACGATACAAATATTGCGATAAATAACTGCCTAATGATGAAAGACATTGATAGCCCAATAAACAAATCTGCGCCACCTATAATGTGTGCGCTTGTTTCGGGTATTTCTTTATTACTATTACTCTAAATGAACATCGACAATCACTGCTCATTACTATTTTCTATGGATATAAAATCTTATACTGCTCTACAAAAGCAGACAGAACAAGGTATTCTACGTCCACAACAGTTTGTTAAAATTCTAGTTTGTTTCTTATGAATTAACTTGGCAGTGGTAAATCCCAAGTAGCAATTTTCCTTTTAGGGGGTATGACTCAAATTGTAGTTAAGTTGTAGTGTAATTATCCGGCAAGCGCTGCGGAATCCGCCTCTCTAGTAACATTTACGGGAATCACTGAGGAAAACACCCGGACTTACCCTCGAAGTTAAAAAGAAAAACCACTGAACGCCACAAACTGGCCTGCGCCTCCTCGCGTGTTTATGCCCTTCTGCCCCGTCACTGCTGCTAATTAGCAGCTACGTCCCAAGTCAAAAACGAAGAATACCAACACCCGTAGAGGGTATACGTACCTGCGCTAAGAATTTATGCGCGTGCTACACCGAAGGAGCACACAGTCTGTCTAAAATAGAATGAGTGAATGAATGAAAGTTTTATTTTGAAGAAGGGGAGGGCTCTCGGCCGCTGTTGGGTAAGAAAACTAGTTATTGCCCGCCCGCATACATATATCATGGTGCTGGAGCAACCTGGCAGAAGCTGAATTAAGGGGGCTCGTTAAGTTCTTTTCTGCGCGAAGATTTGAGTCCAAGTGGCCAGTACAGATCCTCGAGCGACAAGCTTGGCCTCAAAATTTCCTCGCAAATCTCGGGTACTGAGGAACACGGCAATGTGAAGAAGCTTCACGACTCATTTCATTCCAGAACACGGCTTTTTTCGTATATGGGGAGCTATATAAGTCGAATATATTGATGCTTGTGGGGTACAATTAGCGCTTCAAAACGACAGTTCATGCGTATGAAAGAAGTTCGCCTACGACACTTGATGCGTGGTGGAGGCGTTGTGCGGAAGTCCATGGAAATCACTAAAATAGTCTACCACGCAAAATGCAGGAATGATGCAAAAAGAGATTGGACACATCGTAGTGTCCTAGCATATTACCCATTTTTCTTCCCATACAGATCGCGGTACGTTACTTCGTCAATATGAACCCACGAGTCCACAACAAAGTACGCCCGCGAAATCTCAAAGGACTTCGAGTTGCCAGAGCGGAGACACTCGTCATCAGCGTGTTTTGTACTAACGTTCCATAAAGAACTCGTTCGAAAAAATAGTGCCCCGAAACTATTCACTTTGTAAAACTAATCTCTCGCTCTCTCTTGCTTGTGTCAATGAGGAGCGTCAGCGTCAAGCCTTGATAAAAACACTGCAGCCAGTAGCTTTAATGTTGCCACACGTCACCACGGCATGTGGCAATATGAAATTTTATTTAAATTTAATGTTCCCAGGATGCTGAAATAAAGCTGGCCAGAATAATGCGCGAGTACGACACTACGCAACTAAACATGTTACGCCACCTTACGTTATTTCAGTATGACATTACGAACAGCCTAAAGGAATGAGCATGCGGTTTTAGATGTTTTTAATAATGTTCAAGGCAATTAGCTGTTGGGAGAGAGAGAGAGGATAATCTATTTAAATGATGGCTCTAGGCCTATTTGAAGAAGTGGGTAAAGGGGAAGGGAGCTGAAGATGCCAAATTTTGCAGACTTTGCACTCGAATCTCCACATTACGTGAGCTGAGTGTCTCACTGACGTTAGCTTGTAGTCGGACCCAGTCCTTAAACGATGTCACCTCCTTAGGCCGGTACATATCCCTGAATGTCTTGAGTGCTTCACATGAAGTGTCGTCGCTGGCGACGGTGGTGCTAAAAGCGCTTGTTGTCATATTACTGAAACGTCTTAAGTCTTCGCGGATTTGCCGTGTAGCAGCAGCGCAACTCCTTCGAGTTCTGCAGCGTTTGAGGATTTAGAAGCCCTTAGACGCAATAGCTGTTGTAAAGTGTCGCTGTAAGCGGGATTACATATTTACTATACGCTATTATACGGTTTACACGGCACCAAGCCGATTTACGATTTCTATGTGGCTGACATGCAGAAAACACCGAGTCTTGTCGATTTTAGGGGCACCATACCTTTGCGTAATGCTTCTTTTTCTTTCTCTCTCTCTCTTATTCCCTCCTCTGTTCGCTCGTACTGAGCATACGTGTCTTATCCCTCTGTCTTCTTTCATTGTTCGGACACTGGGCTGCTCTGCTTCTGCGTTGCCTGTTTTCGCAATCTTGCTGCATGCTCTTGTACCATCACAATCAATGCGCATTCCCTCTCTTGTACGAAATAGATAATACACTCATGAGGCATATAGCGTACTACGTTTACCTTCGGATGTGGCTTACAATTGCGTGCCGTTTGCTCAACGTAGCAATGCCGGTGCTGTGACGGGGCGATAGAGGCGCCGCATAGCAAACCCAGACAAAAATAACCTATTAATGGTAAAAATATTTATCTTTTTGGAGAATTCCGCTTCCCGCAATTAGCCAGAGTAGCACTTTTTTTTCGCAATAAAACAAATATTTTATCATTTGTTCCCCTCGGATACATTAAGCGCAGTTGGGTAGCCAACCGGGCTCAGTCCTGGTTAATCTTTTTCCTCCTCTATCACGCTGATGCAGGCGTGCACAGCACACAAATATATATATAGTGACACAAGTGGGCGCTTGTCCGGATTCGAGGGTACGCGTGTAAAATGCACGGATGCTGCTTGGCAGCCTATGTAACACCTGCGCAAAAATATACAACTTAACGGGCTGTAAAGTAGCCTGCTACTGCTCCCACTTCTCGTAAGCATAGAAATTTTCAGACCACGCCACAGACGCACTCTTTGTCAGCTTTATACAAACTAGAGTCATCACTTTCAAAATCGCTGTTTATCACCGTTCCGGTTCACGATGTATACGAGCAACGGTCTCTCTCGGGAGACGTCAAAATAACGCCATTTAAGGCGATGTGGCTAAGCCACTTCATGGAGGACAATTTGATTACAATCGACACGCCTTCATCAAAACGAGAATTTGCCGACGTGGAGAGAAGCGCATGTGGCGTCTTAGTTGTGGCTCGCCACGTGGCCAAAGAGCACCGGCCTGGCGCTCTTTGGCCACACTTGGCCCTTGCGCCAAACACCACATTCATCAAAGAGCTGATAAGATTGCGCGCTCGACGCTGTTCATCAGCAGAAATGTTTACTGACTCCTGAACTTTGGAGCCACGTTATTGAACGAGTCGACGTCTACCAAAGGAAGCGGGTAGCGTGATGAGCAAGCAGTGCGGGGCGGCCTGCATCTTTTTCTTATTTTTTTTTTTGATGTCATGATCCATTGCAGCGCCATCAAGCTTTTCATGAAGAGAGTATTGCAGCCGTGGACTTGGATCGACGCGGTGTACTGGGCAACAGCGAGAGGCGTCCTGTTCGGCAAAGTTGTCAAGAGGCTACACTGCTTCACAACCAAGGTGAAGTAAGGCCAGGTGTAGAACATACAGGACACTTGTGCTGTGGCGTGCGTGTGCTTTTTCGAGCGAAACATTTTTGGTTGTAGATGCAGACAACTGAAACACCTGTGGGGCGGCGCCGTCTCACCACCGCGAGCGCGTTTGCGTTGACGCGTCTGCATTGTCGTTTGCTTTTCGCAAGCCCTTTCCTGGAGAAGCAGTAGACTTTAACGGCTGCTAGCTGCTCATTAATGTTTGCATTGCTGTCACGACATTTAACGACACGTCAGTAATCCATAGTCTTCCTTTGCAGTGCCAGCAAAGCTGCAGTCATGGCTAACAAGATTTTCTACGACTATCGAGAGCGCAGTCCCGCAGCAGAACGATGGAAACACAACTCGCTTGAGGTGGAATCCCTCCGCTAAGATAGAAACGAGCGCTGGCATCGAGGATGAAACACGTCCTTGGGACGTTTATAGCCAGCGAAAGACATAGAGATCACTCTTAGAATACTGCACCAATACATTTCGAAATACCGACTAGCCAGATCATGGTCGTTTTGCAAATTGTGTTCTTTCGGATACTATCTAAACAGAAAGGGAGATAAACGAACCGTGCTCGAATGCTTTTCTTTCTGTTTTTATTGTAAATGAGAAAGATTATCATAAGTACCTCAGCTATCTGCTTCTTTCGGAGTAAAAAGCTAACTATAGTTAGCTTTTTACACGAAATTTTCCTTTGGCTGTTCAAAGCAGCATGAATTTTAAATAAGTAGTCATCTTGCGTGAAGTCAAGCAATGAAAGCAGTAGGACTCTCGAGTGCATTCGTCACCCTTTTTATAAGATCAAAAGGTGAAGATAAGAAAAAAAACGTTCATGGCTCATTATAGAACGTCGCCTTGATAGAAGGTGGCTTGCATTGTAAGGCACCAACACCATAAGAGAAAATATTTCGCAGTTGAGATAATTGGGACATGCCTGAGCACCGATGTGATAGAAGTGTAAAAAAAAAAGAAAAATAGAACACGCAGGAAATCACATTAAGGAAGGACACACACTTTCATTGTTCGACATCACAAGAGTCGGAACTCTGTCTCAGTTCGTCACAGAAAGAGCGAATCAAAACCTCCACAGAAAAGCTGCAGCAAAAGAAGCGCCGGAATATGTGGCGATTGTCAGCCATGATGTTACGAAAGGCCCCAGGCAGAGATTGAGCAACAGTTTTCTGACAAGCACGTGTGGCCAAGAAATAAAAAAAAAGAGTCGTTGGTCTGACTCTACCCACGGCATGGCCTTCTTCTTCCTGCACAAAACAGGTGATCGTTGAGCGTCAGAAAGCCGAGGCAACCAGGCGCTCAGCGGCGAGGGCCGAGGCGGAGGAGGATTTCCTTGATACCGGTGGTTCTCGTGGCAAGGCGCCGACGGTGCCGCCAGCTCCTGGTACCGAGGGTACAGTCATCGGAACTGGTGCCGAGCGACCAGCATTCCTGGACCTGCTGTCGCACTACTACCGCAAGGGCATCTTTAGCGTCGAAGATATGAGGCAGGAGGTGGACACCTTCATGTTCGCGGTGAGCGCCTGGAATGAGAGAGAGACGGAGCAAGGTTCGGCAATCTTGAACAATTGTTTTCACATGCGGCGAAAACTGAAGCATGGCAATCAATGAATTTCAGTGAAAACTGATTTCTTATTTAGTACTGAGAAACGCACTCACGTACGCAGGCACGCACACACACACACGCACACACGCACGCACGCACAGGCACACGCAAATCACGCACCGGCTTTGTAAAAGCAGTCGTTGGTATAGTAGGATATAACTTTAAAAAAAAACAGCAGTTGGCAACCAACGCACATGGACCGCGCGGGGTTGTTTCTTCACCCGTGAATCACAGAAGCAAAGAAAATTGTCGTCAAGCGACCATTTCAAAATGGCGTCGTGCTTAATACCTCCGGAGCGTGTGCTGTTCTTGAAGTTATTTCATCGGCGGAAGCAATGAGGTGTGCAACAGACATGGACAAAATGCATCGGGTCTGAGCATTGCACTCTTGAAAAGTCCGTGGAGCAGTTAATTTCACTGCTGACTCAGTTTTACTCGTGAAATTTCACTGCCAACTGAAGTGAAACTCGACAATAAGTAGTTGCATTGAAGCAGGCATTTTATTTCAGTTCAATAAATGATTAGGCTTTCGCCGTTCCACTATAATAGACAAGTGAAAACATGTAAAATTAGGCGCTTATAATTTTATTTTTATGGCTACTGTCTTATTTAGGTAACATGGAAAGTTTGAAGTACGAACTATTTGGAACCTCGCGGAGGACAGTGGCTGGCGGTTATTATAGGGTGCGTGCGGGGCTTCACTGCAGACTTAAGTTGTATCCGACTATAGTTCACATCCTTATTTAGTTGGGTAGTGTTCAACTGACGAAAATTCTGAAAACGTACGCTTAGCAAGTGGACCCAAAAATGTATTCTTGGAGCAGTTCATTTTTCATGGCTTGTAACCGGCACCAGAGAACATCTCTACGCAAGGACATATCAGGGTCATCACAAGGCTAACAGCTGAAAGCTTAGTTATCAGTCACGCATAATAAATGCTGGCCGACAAACACTGAACCGAACATACACATCAGCGCAAGGGTACACAAAAAAAGAGGATACGCAAAAACAATTGTGGGACCCGCCGTGGTCCCGTAGTGGCATTGGCGTTGATTGCGCTGCTAAGCCAGAGGGCGCGGGATTGAATCCTGGGGGGCTATAACGTAAATCTATTCCAAACTGTTTCCATCCCATTTATGCAATCGGCACTCCACGAGTGGCCAAAAATATTTCAAGCTACCCGCACTTCGCCTCTCTGCCACACGACTTCACGAAAACCGCAAGAAACTCGCCATCTGATATGACGCGTACGCACTGATTATGCATTAGTAAACCGAACAAAATAAGAATAGTTATTTCATTCCACACCTGTTTGGCCATCAGCCCACCGCTATTAGTTCAAAAGCTTTCGGGTTGCGCCCACTTCACCTTTCTGTCACGCGACGTCCCAAAACTACGACAACTCATCTCGTCAAAGTGACGTGCACGCATTAAACATGCGTTAATATGACGAACAAAACTAGGCTTTTTTTTTTTTCGAAATAGGCGGGAAGTACTCCGTTCCGAGCGTAATAGATGTGTGGCCACCGATCGCTCTTTCACTGGTTACTCGGAACTGCCAGGAAGAACGAATTTATTTGCGTGTAAGAAAACTTTTCACGTAGAAGTATAACGTTTCCAAAGCCTTTCGACACGTGTACGACATCGCTCTTCGAATTCTTCACTGAGGATCCATTATAGCAACATTTTTAACCTTCCGTAGCATGCCGCCGCGATTATCCACAAGCCACCGCAAGCTCAGCAAGCGGAAGCGGGTTATTCACAGACGCCGGCACCTGCCTCCTCATCCGGTTATCTATATTCACTGCGATAGTTTGGCCCTAGCGGAACCCTCTCTAGTTCTGTACGCTCCCCGCCTCTTGGTAGCTAATCCAATAAGAAATACCTGTCAAGGTAGGCAATATTGGCTTTAAGATAAAATAGCTCCTCTAAACGGGGAGAACGTCTGATTGGGCGTTTCAAAGAGCGCTGCGTGTCACCACCCAATCCTTGCATCGATGGGTACGTAAATTTGACGTAAGGAAATTGCAATAAAAGCAGATTGCAATAGTTTTTCGTTATAGAACCCCTGGCCACGGCGGCCGCATTTCGGTTCGGGCCAGATGCAAGAACGCCTGCGTACAGTGCAGGATGCACGTGAACGAACCCCAGGTGGTCAAATTTAATCCGGAGTCCCCCACATAGACATGCTTCATAATTATACCATGATTCTGGGACGTAAACACCCTTGAGTGCGTAAATTTTGTTGCGTTTCCTTAAGCAATATTCCTCAGTGTGTAAGGTGTTTTGTTCGCCGAAGGGGACAAGTGTGATGCTGCAGCACCGCACATTGCTATAAAGAGATGTAGACATTGAGTCTGCCTAAAGAATAAATTGATACAGAAAATTCGTTTATGTACCTAACAGCGAGCCGTTCTTTTCGAATGCGTGCAAATTTTTAGCTATCTATCCCTTGTGTTCATTAAGGAACTGGTGCCCCTGAGCGGCAATCGTGCCTCACCTGTGGCAGACCATTCGGAACAGTGCCCACTTCCCTCGGTCTCTCTGTCTCTCTCTCCCTCGATAACCCGAATAAGTGTTATCTCTTATATTCGAAAGAAACGAATATCGACAATTTCAAATAGTGAATTCATGAATAGAATAAGAACAAAACAGCAGAGAGGATTGGATTATATTCGAAATTCGAATAATTCACAAGTAGAAATAAATAAACGATAACAAAGTAACGTCTAAACATGGAGGAAAGAAACAAAATGGGAGAGGGCCTGATGTCATGTTTTTTAAAGCCAGAAATGAAGCCATGTAGGTGTGCCATCTCTGTTTTCGCCTCCAATCAGCTCGCCGGAATAGATAGGCGCGAGCTTTGAACTTGCATTGCTACGAGCCGCCGGAAGTGTGTGCTGCTGACGCGCATCAGAACAAAGCCTACGAAACTTTTGTAACAGTTTTAGTGAAGCACACGTGCTCCTGGGCTTTTCCGTGGCACGTTGAATAAGACGACGAAGACCCGCGCCCTATATAATTACTTGAGTGTTGCTGGCTAACACACTCATAGACCCTAAACTCAACTTTCGAGCTTACACGCCACGCTTGTCAGTTGTCAGCTAAGCCAAGTCAGCTTGTCTCGCGAACAGGATGTGCTGCGAGAAAGACACAAGCCGAAAAAAAATCTTATCTCACTTTTCAGAAGCCGAGAGCAGCAGCGAGAGCTTCAGGAACGCGGTTGCTACGACAACGTTGACGTTTGGGGCACGAGCCCCAGTGCCCCTTTGCGAAAAACAGCACGTGACTTCCGCCACACTTTCTCCAACGCGTCCGTGCTGGCCTTGGCAGCCCCGTCGCTTTCCTTCCTCCGTGCTTCTGAACATCTACGCTGGCAATGTATAGTCGGCAGGTGCGCATACTTGTTGCAAGAAACTAGCGTTCTGCACGGATACGAGTATGATCGGCTGACCAGATAAAGTATTGAACTTAAAATTAAAAGTAACAAAACTCTGAGGTTTTGCGAGCCAAAATTACGATCTGATTATCCGGCTCGCTGTAGGTGGCCACGACGGGTTATGTTTCACCACCTGGGCCTCCCTTTCATCCAGTATACTTCGCGACTCATGTGACTGGCCCTCGCGTGCGGCGTCTCTTCGGTCAGGTTTGGCGGAAATTATCAAAGAAACGAAACAAGATGGAAGACGCAAAACTGACGTGAGTCTCCCTGGAAGACAAAGTGCATACTACGGGGTAAATTTTCAAAATGTATTTTCTCGAGATAATGCTCAAAGCCTTAAAAAGCTGCAAGGAACGCAGCGCCCGCCGTATTTAACAACACTTTGCATCTTCACACCGCTTTGTTTATGTATATGCAGATTGCCTATATCTGGCTGGTTGAAAACTCACTGCCTGTTCTGGCGTCAGAGTGTGGGACCCTGTGCCTATAATTAAAAAATATCACGCGTCATTGTCGCGTCTCCACTAAGGCACCCAAGTTTCCAAAATGAATGCGATAAGGTGCCACATTTGCTGACGGATACATTGAGGCAACATTTCATTTGAAGTCTTCTCATCCTTAAAGGATGAGAAGATTCATTTAAAGGCATGCTTAGATTTCTTAATCTAGCAGTTGATTGGTGTAAGCTATCAAGCTTGTAACTGATGAAACTGCAAATTCAGAATTGATTTATCTGCCAAAAGTATCGGGAAGAAAGCTTGTTCTACTTTAGAAAAAAGAAAACGCGAAAGACGAACTGACTACGTTAGCATTATTGCTGGTGGGCCTTGCATGGCGCTACACAAGGCCCGCGCTCTTCGCCGTTCAGCACGCTTTCAGTGAATCGTCCAGTATGTAAATTAAAGCCGATAGGAAAGTTAATATTATACTGCTGCAATCGGCAGTGCACGCTTCACGCAGACGACAAATTACTCTGCTGGAATGCAACTTACACGTGTCAGTCGTCACTCTTTGCATGGAAAGCGGATTACATGCCTGTATGAAATCAACCCATGAAATCCCTGTAGCTTAGCTTGGTTGCACCGCGGTAACTCGGTTACTATGGCGATGCGCTGCTTTGGCATTGCGCAGTTTCGATCCCGCCTATATATACGACGGCCTCATTCCCCTGCGGAGCCAAATGCAAAAACGCTTGTGCATTTAGATTTACGTACACCGTTAAAGAATTCCATGCGCACATTCCGAATAGGCGTTCTATTGTTTAAAGACTGCACGACTGTCAGATATTACGGGAAGCTGTTTTTTAACTGCGGTGCCCTTGAGCCGCCGTTCGAAAGGCACGTGTCGACTCGTCTGGCGAGGCTTGGCTAAGGATGCCCTCCTGGCCGATATTTTCCTGCAAGTGGCTGGAACAGAAATACGAAGTTAAGTCGTGTGTCAAGTTGTCTCTGCGCGCCGCAGCCACTTAGCGAGAGAAAAAGAAAAGCAAGAAAAACTAGGACAACAAGCTACTGCTAATTGTCATTGCTATTCAGAATCGGCCGAACCATACTGAATACGTCAAAATTACTGCCATCGGAAACATCGCAATTATGACGCAATTTCAAATTAATACGGGGTGTTTTTAGGGTGTACCGTATGCACAAGTTTTACATATCGCCTGTGGCTAATAGCGCAGTGTGATGCCTTGAGGTAATTGGACATTGGAGATGGACATTACTTACTCGAGAAATTGAAAGGCATAATATATGAATTCAAAAAAAAATTTCTAACTAGCTATACTTATGGCACATATTGCGCTTTACGAATTGCAGCCGGTGAGTTCGCAAGGCGCATCTACATGCAACGTATTTTCAGGATGACGCCAGTTTCGACAGATTATTTTCCATTGTGTGCGGCGAAATAAATTAGCGTTCCAGTTCCTTTTGTGCTCCAATGTATTAAATGGTCCTCCCTTGAGAAATTATGTTTAGAAACAGTGAATTTTGAGCACAAGTTGGACAGTGCATTTATCGAAACCGGTGCATACCATACACGCTACACAAGAAGAAAAAAAAAACAAGGAAGAGAAGCTTCACACTCTCAATAACGTTCATTTCAGGGTCACGACACATCGGCTCAGACGCTTACGTGGACTCTCTTCGCGCTTGCCATCAACCCTGGAGTTCAGCGAAGGGTGCACGACGAATTAGACCGAGTCTTCGGAAAGCGGGCAGCGAGCAACATCACGAAAAGCCACGTTGCCAAACTGACTTATCTCGACCGTGTCTTGAAGGTGCGTTGAATCACGGCAACTCGCTCGCATCGCTGGAAAAACGTGTGTGAAAGGTGTCACTGTACAGTAGCTCTGATTTTATCGCGCTTCATGTATACTTTCGTCACAAAAAATATGTTTATTGTATTGGACGGAGACCTAACTGCACAAATAAAGAGACTGAACATCACGGGCACTTAAACTGTTCGTTGGCTTTGTTTTCGAAGTTTGCGCCCTATAAGTTAGAAAGGAAGAATGGTAGTAAGTAATAAGCAATCGTGATGAAAGAGGAGGAACGGCGGCCGCATTCCGATGGGAGCGAAATGCAAAAAAACAAAAACACCCGTGTTTAGTGCATTGGGTGCGCGTTAAAGAATCCTAGGTGGTCCAAATAGATCTGGAGTCCCCCACTATGGCGTGCTTCTTAATCATATGATGGTTTTCCCACCTATAATCCCAAAATACAAAAATAAAATAAAGGAAGATGACGGGAGGCGACGTATCTGCCTTTCACGCTAAGGAGTGTGTGGCTCAGAATAGGGCTGAGGAAAAGGGGACACCACTATTGTTCCTGAACAGCTCCGCAGTGAACCATGCCAAGTTTAGCCTGCTGAATAAAAAAAAAGCCTGTCATCCCCTACGTATGTTGGGATGAACACAGACAGAAAATCGTTGGCGTCGTGTCTCAGAGCTGATGACACAGAGCTACGTGGTGACCGTCAATTAATAATAAAAAATATGAGACAACATACACGGTAAGGTGTTGTAGGCGACGTAAATCGCCTTCAATATTTGTAAGGTAAATAAGGCAGGAGGTCCTCGTGCAGTGAACAACTATTGAATAAAAGGTTGCACGAATACGACAATCTTATACTTCTCATAACATCCACGAGAAAGATATTGGTAATACATTAACAGCCCTAAAATTGGCGGGCAATGCAAATGAACGTCCTACTGTGATGAAAAGAAAGTTCTTTCTTCTGCACATGTTACCACGACATCTTGACTTATAAGAACACGAAACGTCTTTGTGCAAGTTGTCAAGTTACGTTCTCCTAAAGCGCGAAGAACTTGCATCACAATGTGTCCAACATATCGGAAAGAGTCACCCGAAGATGGAAACACTAAAACAAGAGGCCCTCTCCAAAACAACGTCTTTATTATTATTTTTGCTATGCCAAAAGATAACTTCAGGGTGGTAGAGATGCTCGATCGCGAAACAAGAGCACGAGAGAAACTCACGCCAAACGTCATCAGTAAATGGCGGAACGCCAGAGCCAGTTGCCCTCGTGTTAAGCTCGCCAAGATGACAGATTTGGAATGCTGCATATAAACATGCCGAGACATGGTTCAGCTCAGCAGGCAGTGCACCGTCCCGTCCACCAATTTAATTCTTCTATAGCAGCTGTCGGTGTTCAGTGCCAAGACCAAAGTGAACATTATCGGGTATCTCTGGTAGCTCGCCAGCGAGGCACGTATCCCTCTCTTTACGCAACACAATTTCCATCCATGTAGACGCAGACTGCTTTCTACCACATATTGAGTGAACGACGGGCGCTCACTGCATATGCTTTCGTGAACAACTGCACCGCACTGATCCTATGAGGCTGTCGTCGGCGCTTTTCTGCTCAAAGTGTGCGAGTTTGATATCTCGGTATTCAAATGGAGAAAGTTATTTTCTGGAATTTTCCGTGTTGGGTGTGCGAACTGATTTTGTGGCTTGTAGTAAAACCAGTAAAACAGCGCATTATATATTTTTTTTCTTTTGTTCTGCAGTACATGTGTGTTGCTGCTTGTTTTTTACACTCTTTGTTTCTCTTTTTCAGGAAACGATGCGTATTTTCACTATTGTCCCTTGGGTCGGAAGATCGTTGACTGAGCCGCTAAAGATTGGTACCTCAAGTGTTCGCTTTCTTCTTCTGTTCTGCGCTCTCATCCTATGTTTGCATGGAGTAATTGCTTTTGCACCATAGAAACCTCGGAGTGCTGATTCAAGAGCAAGGAACGAGTTTCAAATTGCACCAGGAATTGTTTGCTGGACGCCGCTGTGCCTCTTGCACGAAGCAAGCGAAATCCATTCTTTCTCTGTGCTGATACTAATTCATCCGTCGAATGTCCTGCATTCCTCACCACACAAAATGATAAGGATGTCATTTCTCTTGCTGTGATACGTACGTGCTAGTTAGTTTTTCTCTCTGTCAATACCTGTAATTACTGTATTAAGTAGTACTCGTGTTTGTTTTTCCATGTTTACCTCTGTGAAGGAACCGATGCATTTCTCATTTATATACCGGCTGTTTCTACGAAGAATTTAGGTATTTTAAAAAAAAAATAGCCGTGTGGAAATAAAGCCCCGGTTCCTTCGGCACCACTGACGGTATGTCGGTGGTGCCCAGCGCGGAGTGACAGGTGATAGGCGATAATGTGCTGCTAATTAAGAAACTTAATAAGTTGCCTTTAGAACTTTAAGTTTAAGCGGGATCATTGCAATTGGGAAATGGAAGCGAGCTTCTGCATAATCCATGTCAACTGTTGGACCTGGCAAAAATGCGATTACCCGCGGAACTGTGGCACGATGAATTTAGGTTGTCAGAACGCGTGAAACCGAAACTGGGAGGCTGCGGTGAGCGCAAAGCCGCGCCCCTCGAGGCGACGTTCTGCTTACGTCACCCAGCAGCGGGCACCCAGCCAACAACCAGCGAGTTGCGCAGCGAGGAACCTGCAGCCGCAGCTTGCTGGCTGCCCGTTGCTGGGTGGCGTAAGCAGAACGTCGCCTCGAGGGGCGCGGCTTTGCGCTCACCGCAGCCTCCCAGTTTCGGTTTCACGCGTTCTGACAACCTAAATTCGTCGTGCCACAGTTCCGCGGGTAATCGCATTTTTGCCAGGTCCAACAGTTGACATGGATTATGCGGAAGCTCGCTTCCATTTCCCAGTTGCAATGATCCCGCTGGAACTAAAGGTCCAATATTTAATTACTGAATTGCTAATTAGTGACTAAATACCACGTATCACCCGTCACCTCGTGATCGGCATTGCTGACGGCATATCTCCGAAGGAACCGTCCTTTTATTTCAAAATGGATGATTTTAAATTGTACCGAACGCCTTCGAAGAAAAGCCATGTATAACAGCCATGCTAGCTTTCACGTCTTGGTTATTTTCCTCATGTCGAAAGGGAGGTATCGGTCCGTGCGAGATTTAAAGCAGTAATTTATACATAACTTCAGCACCAGGTGCCTATAAACCCTGGCGCCTATAAAGTGCTCACGTATATGTTAAATCGAATGCTCATAGATCTAAATAAAAATCATCAAAGCGTTAAAACTAGCGCGGCCGTTACCTCCTTTTAAATTAAGCACATGGCTGTTGCCTTCACACATGAAAATGTGCGCCTTTGCATAAGTTAGCGCGGAAAAAGTGTAGGCAGAGGAATATGAGCGTTAAGCGTCGTTTCGTTGTCCTTTGAGGAACTTTTTTTACTTAATATTTTGTCTTTAGAATTTAAGCTGTGAAACTTGCAAGCACACACGGACAAGAGATTTGGGAAGTTTCACAGTGCATCCCGAGGATGCCTTTCTACACCGGCTAGGTCCTTGCTAAGCCTTTCCCCTTGATGCGCTCTTCTCTCGTTTTCCCGCCTTTCTTGCTCATGCATAATTTCCTGCCCGTAGGGAACTGCACCATTCCCGAGGGGTGCACATGTTACGTGTTCACTTACGGCATCCATCGTGACCCTACTCACTACACTGACCCTGAGGTGTTCGACCCGGACCGCTTCCTGCCTGAAAAGTGCAGCCGCAACCATCCTTTCGCCTTCGTGCCCTTCTCGGCAGGTCCTCGAAACTGCATAGGTCAGTCCAAAGTCGTGGCCTATAGGTTAAGTACGCCAGTTGTCTACGGTGGTCACAGAAATTGCAACGTGTGCGTTGTGCCTGCATAACTAGTTTGGACACTAGTATACCTTCTTGCTTCGCGGCATAACGTTAGCGAGCGCACCCGCATTGGAGGCGCAGTGGCTTTGGCGTTGAGCTGCTAAGCCCGACGGAGCGGGATGGAATCCCGCCCGCGGTGACCGCATTCGGATGGGAGCGAAATGCGAAGACGCCCCTGTACCGTGCATCGGGAGTATGTTAAAGAACCCCAGGTGAACAAAATTAACTCGGAGTCCCCCACTACGGCATGCCTCGTACTCACTTCGGGGTTTGGGCACGTAAAACCCCAGGATAATTTGTAAAAAAAAAAAAAAAAATTACGTCCCTGCTCAGTGAGCCGCCGCTTCTTGGCTTCCACTTCATCGGAAGTTAGAATGTGCCTCGGTCCCCATGGCCACGCACCCACTACTAAACCCTCACTAACACTACACGCGTAGGCGTGGTTCTTGGTGATTCCGTGACCTACTAGGCAAAGAAACGGCGACGAACGCCAAACTCCGAGTAGGAGGCACAAAAAGGATTCGCTCTAAAACATTTCGGTCTTCATACCCCTTTTGTCGCAGTGACATATCCTTTCTGCGCGAGTGGAAAAGAATTGGGCCGCACCCAGATGCACATAGTAAGTTGCTCATGCCCAGCGGCGAAGTTCTATGTTCGGGCACACACCCAGGGCTCAAGTTTGCTACTCGGCAAGACAGCAGCCCGCACACACCGAGTAGCCCGATTCGGTCATACTTATCCAGAAATATATCGGGCGAGGAAATTACTACGAACGTCAAACCCAAGGGAAGAGCCAAAGAAAGCTTCACAATAAAAACACGCCTTCTAAAAAATGTTTCGATGAATAAAATATAGCGCTCGGTTCTCATCGCGGTCTAACAAGTCGCGGACACATTTAATGCTTGGTTGAGTCGAGGAATAAACGAAACAAGCACTGAGACTGTGTTTTTATATGAAACAGCATGAATTCGAACTACGAAACAGCTCACGATGTGGTGTTCATGCCAGTTCACAGCGTTTCCTAAAACGACCGTAACGGCTATCGGGTTCCCACTGCCACATTTCTCATGATGACCTGCACATAAAGCGGGCCTGGTGGCACAGTTCTGTTCCACAGATCGTAAAACCAATACACAAAACAATGCCAACGGTACTTAGTGTTTCAAGCAGGTGCCCCCGAAAAAATTAATTAAACATACTTTATTTGTATGCACTCAATGATATATTGTAATCACTGTTACGCCGGGGGTGTACGTCGATACTAAGTTTCCAAGTAAGTTTCTTGAAACTACAGTCATAAGCGACGCAGCATTTGCCAAGAAAAACACATGTTCTGTTTAGTACACGTACTTGCAGCATCAGTAGGCATGCTGGTGCAGCTTTCATCAAATGCATCATCCAGCTGCACTCATACTTGTGCATAAGCGGACACATGCGTGTTTTATCACATCCTTTCAGTGGGTAGGTAATTTTCTATGTAAAGCACCTCTCATTTTTAAACTTAATAACCGAAATTCTTAGTTTCGGTGCACGTCTGTTAGACAGCTCAATTTACTACTATATCGTACGTTTTCGTGTATACGCGCACTCAAGGCACTGCGCTCCAAGCTGAATTACTACTGCACTACTCATTATCGTATGTATTAGGCCCTCTTGCAGCTTCGTTTTACATTTCAAGGTTGTAGATATTCTGCGATAAGGCTCTATCAACCGCCTCCTTCGACCTTGCTTATGCTCAACGAAAGAGAACAAAAACGAAAGCAGTGCGTCGAATCCACTGCCAGCCGCTCTTATGGCAAACTTCCAAGAATAACCTCCGTGAACGTTATGCGCGTACCAGCTTTATCCCGAATGTTTCCAGAGAAGTTGTCATACCGTAGTCTTTCCTGTTTAAAAAAAAAAGCCTGCGTCCTTTTATTTATCGCGTGGTCGTGGGTTTCGCAAAGGGGGTTCCCGCGTCCTGCTTCGCCCATTTGTGACCTTGATGTTTTGCCGACGTTGTGAACGGCGTTGTTGTGTTTGTTGTTTAGCATCGTCATACAAATGGGAAGGTAGTCTTCTATCAATACAGCCTGCTATACCCAAGGCAGAATTAAGAAATGGAGGCTACCACTTTCCCCATATAACACGCACGTACACACATATACCACCGGATGCACGAAGATACCATGTTTAAAAACGAACGCTCACAATGTAAACAAGATAAAAATATAAAACTGAACAGATGAAGCGTTCCACATGCACTCGCGTTAAGTAACATAAGTTAATGCCACCTCTGCTAGAAAACACTATTATACGTGCGCACACGAATGTCAGATTGTGCATGGAACGTACAGTAGAACTGTTTTTTTGCCGCAATTGAACACTCACAAAAGGAAGACACATAAGGACAACACAGGCGGCACTTCTGATTTATTTTGGGCTGTGACCCAAGAATATATATATACATACACGCATGCGCTGGCTGTTCACAGATCTACGTTACCCAGCGGTCAAACAATCTAGTTTCTGATTTATAGAGCACGATAGATGTATCACTAATGCAATTTGTTCCTTTCTTTTTTATATAGTAGGCTTCCATCAGCTCACGTGCTGTTTGAAATCTACTTCTGCCAAGAATCCTAATCTTAGAAAACCGTGGTTTGCGCATGCAGGCCATGAAGTGCGCAGGCAAATGTGACACGCCATCTTTCATTAGATTTAGTTCGTGTTCCCTGGCTCGTTCATTTATGCAGCGTCCAGTCTGTCCTATATAGGATTTGCCGCACTCAAGGGGAATTTCGTACACCACGCCTGTAGCACATCTCCCGTAGGACGTGCTATGCTTCTTGCCACAGCCTTGCGAACCGGTCTCCTCGCATGTGGTTTTCGAACAGAGTCGACCCAGTTTGACGGGGGCAGAAAAGGCAATGGGTATACCATACCGGCCTGCCACCTTCTTGAAGTTATGGGAAACCTTATGAACATAAGGAATCTCTGCAGGTCTTACGGTTCTGGCTCTTTCTTCCTCCCTTGTAGCGCTGGTACCTTTAACTTTCCGTAAAGGCTTTCGGTGACTGAGGTCACGAACGAGTCAGGGAACCGTGCATCTTTCAGTCGCTTAATCTGATTATTGAACGAGGCCTGCATCGTGTGTACACGATTTTTCGAGGGCAGACTCCAGGGAGAGCATAGCAATTCCACGCTTCACAATTTTGGAATGGCATGAATTATACGGTAGCAACCCTTTCCTTGGCACGTGGGAAATATTGCCAACAAGCTTGTCCATCATGAAAGGTTAATCTTAAATCTGAAAATTGCAGGGTGTTACGCTGTGGCACTTCATGCGTAAACGAAGGCCCTTTGCCATTGTCCCTAAAAATGTTTAAAATATCATCGCAGCGCTTCAATGAGCCTTGTCTGTTAAAAAGGATTAAAAAGTCGTCCATGTATCTGAAAACATTTAAAATGTTAAAAGTGCTGTCCCTTTTAAAACATTTTAAAAGTTTTCGCATACATGGACGACTTTTAATCCTTTTTAACAGACAAGGCTCATTGAAGCGCTGCGATGATATTTTAAACATTTTTAGGGACAATGGCAAAGGGCTTTCGTTTACGCATGAAGTGCCACAGCGTAACACCCTGCAATTTTTAGATTTAAGATTAACCTTTCATGATGGACAAGCTTGTTGGCAATATTTCCCACGTGCCAAGGAAAGGGTTGCTACCGTATAATTCATGCCATTCCAAAATTGTGAACCGTGGAATTGCTATGCTCTGCCTGGAGTCTGCCTTCGAAAAATCGTGTACACACACGATGCAGGCCTCGTTCAATAATCAGATTAAGCGACTGAAAGATGCACGGTTCCCTGACTCGTTGGTGACCTCAGTCACCGAAAGCCTTTTACGGAAAGTTAAAGGTACCAGCGCTACAAGGGAGGAAGAAAGAGCCAGAACCGTAAGACCTGCAGAGATTCCTTATGTTCATAAGGTTTCCCATAACCTCAAGAAGGTGGCAGGCCGGTATGGTGTACACATTGCCTTTTCTGCCCCCGTCAAACTGGGTCGACTCTGTTCGAAAACCACACGCGAGGAGACCGGTTCACAAGGCTGTGACAAGAAGCATAGCACGTCCTACGGGAGATGTGCTACAGGCGTGGTGTACGAAATTCCCCTTGAGTGCGGCAAGTCCTATATAGGACAGACTGGACGCTGCATAAATGAACGAGCCAGGGAACACGAACTAAATCTAATGAAAGATGGCGTGTCACATTTGCCTGCGCACTTCATGGCCTGCATGCGCAAACCACGGTTTTCTAAGATTAGGATTCTTGGCAGAAGTAGATTTCAAACAGCACGTGAGCTGATGGAAGCCTACTATATAAAAAAAAAAGGAACAAATTGCATTAGCGATACATCTATCGTGCTCTATAAATCAGAAACTAGATTGTTTGACCGCTGGGTAACGTAGATCTGTGAACAGCCAGCGCATGCGTGTATGTATATATATATATTCTTGGGTCACAGCCCAAAATAAATCAGTTGAAAGTGCCGCCTGTGTTGTCTTTATGAGTCTTCCTTTTGTGAGTGTTCAATTTCGGCAAAAAACATGTCTTTTAGCAAGCACCAACTAGGCCAACAAGCAGTTCTGTTGTACTAATATGAGTCATACGACCTCCTCATACGTACGGCCACCTGTTGTATGAATTGCAATAATTGTGATTTTTCGACGCCCACATAACTGACCACACTTACTCCCATTCCCTACTGCGCGAATATGTTGTCTTCTGCTGAAGATGCATGGCCATCAAGTAACATTTGCCACTGTCGAGGCAGATTTTCTTCCGTAGTTTTCTTAAATAAAGCTCAATTTCCTACCTAAGGGCTGTTAGCACCTACTATATAAATCAATAATTTTTTGTGAACTACGAACAGTTTGCACAGCAAGTATCATTATTCAGGATTGGAAACTACTGAGGCCACACGCGTCTTCGAGTTGGTAGCTTCATATTTACAGATTCCGTATCACCTATCGCTATCTAGAAATGGCGCTTATTTTTGTACTAGCTTCAAACGTTCCATGTTTAAGCTATTCATAATTACATAGACACCTTTTCCAGAGACGATGGAACAAGTGCGAAAGTGTCCGGTTTATTCCTATCTTGGCATCAGGTGCAATCTGTTGGCACAAACAGAATGCACGGGTAGTAAAGTAGTCAACTAATAACATCACCGAAAGGAAAGCGTCTCATTCAGCTCAGCGTTCAGCAGCCTCATCTTCACGCTCGCTACATGACTCCCAAGCTTGTTTCTGCACTACTTTGTGTTGAAACTGCCCTTAGTGGCAGTGGTGTTCATTGCATTCTGAACACACGGCACAGCGATGGCTCCGTGGCTATGCAGTTTAGCCACGAAGTCGACGATTCGATCACCGGTCACAGCGGCAGTTTTCCGATCAGGGCAGAATGCAAAAAAGCTCATGTATCATGCCTTTAGTAAACGGTAAATAACCGCATGTCGTCAAAATTAGCCCGGGCCCTCCACGGGCGCATCTCTCATACCCTCCGTGCTCCTTTGTGTCATTAAACTCCATCATTCCTTCATTCATAAATAAATAAATAAATTAGTCTTTTGAAGATTATGCGAACTTCCATGACTTCACGTGGGAGGGCACTGTATGTTTCTGAGGCTGATTGATGTCTGCTGCGATGAACAGGTACCAGCAGTGTGTCCTACACAACGATGTTTTCAAAAGCACGTTCCTTTACATTTCCAGCCCATATACATACAGGTACCTTGTATTGGTAGTCAACGCGTTCTTTCAGCCGTATTGAGTAACAGCGTCAGATATGTAGGTCGGCTGTTCCACGGCGCCTATTAACCATCCCGAACGCCTAAACGACCCCCCCCCCCCCCCCCCTTTCGTCTCAACTCAGCTGCAGTTTTAACGCATAGCGCATTACGTGCTGCTCTTCATATTTACTTTTTTATTGTTTTGAAAGCTCGGTACCATGTTTTAGACACTTAGGGTCCTCACTTGACAATTCGCACTAAGTGACTTAAAGGGCCTCTCAGCAGGTCTGCCCATTTTTGAGCTGACAAGCGCAGTGCATACAATGTGCGCTAATGCTCGTGTCTGCTAAGTATACATCGCTACGCGCTACGAAAATAGCTGTAATTTCAAACCCAATGCCACTTGTGCATCTCCTCGCGGGCGCCGCGCTCGCAACCGGAAAGTGACGTCAATCGAGCGAGTGCGCTACACAAATCTCCGTGCTGTGACGTCACTCTCAGTGGCACATGGCTTCCAGAATTATATATGGCAACAACTGTGATTTGTGTAATCTGTTGATTCATTAGACTAATTACAGTTTATAGAAATAATGAAACACACGAACCTAATGTCTACGTGTTTTTGTTTTACTTCTCACAGTAACTTCCGTTTCGTCTGCTTGCTCCCACTTCGTTCAGTCACACGCGCAGACACCGAAACTGTGTCATTTTTCTACCGTGTTCCAGCGCGCGATTATGCTCTGTGCTCCGCTTGCGTCTGCCTCTGTGTTCCCCTAGCACTGACTTTACCGTTAGTCAGGTGTTCTCGTCCACAGCGCGCAAAGTCGTGCGCTACGCGAAACGAGACAAATGCAACAACTCGCGCGCGACACCGTTGCGGAAGTGCGCCACGAAGGAAAAAACAAAAAAACAAAGCGAGGAAACGTATGCATCACGCGATCTTCCAGCTCCGGTATGGGAGAACACAGGGAAGGAATTTCGCTTGCGGAGGCTAGACGGGGCAAGTTGAGAAAGCGTTTATGTTGGCGGTGACGCTCGCCTCCTGAAATCATGGGTTCTCGGCACTGAAATATTTCTATCTCACCTATTAATGAACTAATTTGAAAAATTGTTGTTGTAGAACGTTTGCTATGCGGCACGTAACAGCTTCCAACGTATAACCAAAATTTGCCATGTGGCGTGGGGAGGGGTCCTTTAAACAACGCGTTGTTTGTGCATTCTCGTTCTGTTTTTCCGAGCGTGAAAGTTGCCCACGAATACACGCAAAGTGTCTCGAGCGGCCAGTCGCGCTGCAATTTTGCGCGCATTTGCGGGCTTCTTTCACGCTCGGAAAACCATCTACGTAGCACGTATTTCGCGACAGAAAGCTGTATCGGGAGTTTCTAACGTCGCTCTACAATTTTCTCATTGACATTTTTCATCTAACTATAATATTTGGGAAGTTCATTAATTAGGATTAATTTTCTAATTAGGCAGAATTAGAAAATAGTTTGAGTATCTCTAAGCGACGGCAAACTATATTACCTCTGTTCTGTCCAGCTACGTGGAATTTGCATATTTTTAGCTCCGGCTAAAGTTACCTAATACCCCTTATATAATATTGGAAATGCTGCCCACTCAGTTACACTAGTGCACTGTGGTGAAGTTTGACAGATAGCCGAAGGGGCAATGTCCAATATACCTGGACATGTATGTGCCGAAATCATGATATGATTATAAGTGCACCGTAGTGGGAGACTACCAATTAATTTTTCCCACCTGGAGTTCTTTAACATGCACCTAAATCTAAATATATGAGCGCTTTTGCATTTAGTCGGCATTGAAATGCGGCCTACGCGGCCGGGATCGAACCCCCGACCTAGAACTCAGTAGCGCCGCCTTATAAGCACTGGACTAACCCGACGGGTACGAATCGCGATAAACAGTTACTTAATAAATCAAGCAGAAAATGTGAGACACAAGCACGAGCAATAAATGAAGAATAAAAACTGCGTTTCTCATAACTGCGTTGTAAAAATTTAAATGTCCAACTCATATTGGAACCAGATTAATACGAAGCAGTTTGTGATGCTGAAGTCGCGGCACACTACAGTCGTATAACATTACTACACAATTATCGTTGCTATAATCAATCGCTAGATTACATTGTTAAAAAGACCAAAGCAAACCATCATTACACTTGCTTAACATATTTATGGTTCAGGAACCACAATATATGAAGTGTCAGTGTGTTACTCAGTGTCTTATTCTTGAATGAATTCGTAGGCCAGAAGTTCGCCATGTTGGAGCTGAAAGTGCTGTTGGCGAAGGTGCTCACCAACTTCAGCGTGTCCAGCTGCAACCACCGAGACGACCTGCTGTTCGATGCCGACATCCTGCTGCGAACCAAAAGGCCAATCAGGATACGGCTGCAGCCACGGCATGACACTGGCTGTAAATAAAAACTCCTGTTTCAAAAATAACATGCACGGATAGCGTTACTTACCCACCGTGGTTGCTTAGTGGCTTTGGCACTACTCTGCTAAGCACGAGGCCGCGGATCGAATCCCGGCCGCGGCGGCTGCATCTAAATGTGGGTGAAATGCGAAAATTTCCGTGTACCGTGCATTGGATGCACGTTAAAGAACCCCAGCTGGCCAGAATTATTTCTGAGGCCCCCCATTATGGCGTGCCTCATAATCTGATTGTGGATTTGGCATCTAAAACCGCATAATTAAATTTTTATTAGCGTTACTTACGGAGAAGACAAACTTCGCGGGGTTCCTTCTGGGTGGAAGCTGGTACGTTAGCACCATGCGATAGATTAAGTGGCGCCGCAGAACATTTACTACGACAGAAACAAGCTGTTCATTCAACGCTCTTCGTATACATGTGTGTCTGCCTACTTTCCTAGCTGGGTAATGCTACGTCGCCGCTATAATGGTTCCTCAGTGTAGTGTAGCCGATCGGGCTAAGCCTGAATAACAGGTTTCAAGTTCATTGTTTCCCGTGGCAATACAGGAAAAGGGACTTCAGAATGAAAAAAGTGACAGAGATGGCGCGAAGGTGCTTCGATACACAGCAATAAAAACGGAAAATGGCAGCGCAGCACATGTGTACATGTGTACCAGCACCCATATTAGTGATAAAAAAAAAGTGCCCTGCCACTCTGTGATGAAGGATGACCAGCGAAGCTGTGTACGTCGGCCCCTTAACGGCGAACGGCACCTCCGCCGCGGGTCGGCCCGGCATTGCACTATCTTCGGGATTGGTGCACGTATGGGGAGTTTTGTGCCTACACACGAACACGATCCTGGGGGATCTAGCCCTCAACAGCTTCGCTGTAAAAAATAAAGCAATTGGAGATTGGTATTTCTGTGCACATTCTACGATTAAGGCCACAAATCCACAACTTATTTAGAGAGAAAAATAACACAGACAGTTTGTAGAGTCAAAAAAGATACTTATTTCAGCATGAAATCTGCGTGATTTGATTTGACGAGAAAGAGATAAAAGGAAACCCACACCATGGCATTGCTACCACTAAAGAAACGTGACAGCTTTTCTCTTATCACTTCTCTTTCTTTCTCCCAACTATCTCCGACAATCTTAACTTTTAAACCTTCTCTAGAAGGCACCACCGCCGCTTGGTGGAAGTATGAGGCACAATGAACAAGCGTGCGCATCAAATAATCTGATTTTTACAGATACCATCGTTTAGGCCATCTGGTCCGCGGCTGACGTCGTGGACACTGAAGACCCTCATTCCCCTTCTATAGCTTCCGCAGTCTGTCGAGAAGAAGAGTGTCTCAAGTTTAAACTTCTCATGTGCGCAAGTTTGGAGTAACAGTAGACCAATGTATAGGGCAAATAGATTGCCCTTAAAGCAACCTGAAAACAGTACAGTGCTGTCGCATTCAGTCTTGTATGCGTTCAAGTAATACCAAAACTGCTGATATATTCGGGACTTTTCTTTTTCGGCACAGTAAGTGAAGCATCCTTTTCGCTAAACAATGTTTATATTGTTACGAGCCACCAACTTCGACTAACGAAGAAAACGACGATCACCGGGACTATATTATTCGTCTATTTGATGCCCGGTCACGATATCAATACCTGAGCCAAATATTATACACCTGCACGCAGAAATGAACCTGTAATTAGCAAAAATAGAAAACAAAAACCAACCACCATCTGCCCTTTCATTCAAGTTCTCGAAATAAGCCCCAGTTTTCTTTACTCTGACGCACCTATGCACACTACGGATGTTGACTGGATTTCTTTAGAGGTCACGACTAAGGAGTGCCTCCGACAGTATCGAAGACAGAGAAATTTAATGGCTGTAAGGCGGTGGCAACAATTTGAAGCGGAGATCATTAACATCGTGCTCATACGATGGCCTCAGAGATTGGATGGCGTGAAGGACCGATATCAGAGGCCACGCATATATTAAAGATCAACGGGATGATGGATGGAGCAACACGGCCATCGCTATTCGAGCTAACTAAGCGGCCCGCTTCGTGTGCAATTAGAATGGCGAAAAGGAGGGGAAAGCCACGATGTGGCACAGCAGCCGTTTGATTGCCGGGTAACTTCGCTCGCGCTAGGTGCATTCAAAAACTTCCTGTTGCAAAAGATTCGCGAGGAGATGCCCTTCAGTCACAGATGCATTTCACAGCCTCCTTAAAACGCGTTACATGGCTCTCTTCACAATCGGAGAGTTCGCCACCTATGCAAATTTCATTGTAAGCGACGGTGGGAGAGAACAAAACCTAGTTGAGGCTTGTTGCTATTCTACTTCGTTCTGATCCACAGTAAACTTACAACAGTACGAAATGACGAGGACGAAAAGGCTAAAGTGAGCACATGTGTGTGTCACCTTCTCGTCCTCGTCATTTTGGCATTTATGTGCTGTGAAACAAAACCTAGCGTGAGATTCCATAATGGGATGGCTATCAGGACCTCCGCAACCTCTTTATCTTGGTTCATCCAGAATCTGCAAAAAAAAAAAAAAAGAAACTCAAGCATAATGCTGTTTCTTTATTTTAGCGTGACAAACACTACTGAGTGCAAAAAACTTTTGTTTCTGTGAATGCCTATTTAATCTGCCCCTTTTTTATTGACGTCATGCACTCTCTGTTCTTTATTCCTTCGTGAGTCCTTCCAATATTAGAGTACTGAATGTTCCTTGCTCTTCGCTTATTGATGAACTTCAAAAGTTCAGCCAATCTGAACTGATCTCTAAGTCTTTTCTACTCTGACGAAGTTTTCGTCATAGGTTCGTAGTTGTACATGTGAGCTTGCCCGTTTACTTTCCGAGCACCTATCCTCAACCTGTAGTTTTTGTGCTTAGCACCTTCACTCATTTTCTATTTCACATCTTCGTCCTGTGACTGCCCGGAATGCTCCACGTTTTTTTTAGTCGCCCAGTATACTTGGGAAGTTATTTTTTTTATGTTCATCACTGCTTCACACCGTCCTATCTCTGAGGCCATCGTTTCGGCACGATGCTATTGATCTTCGCTTCGAAACGCAGAAAGCGCCTTACCAGTCATGCGAGTTCTCAACTTTCGATTCTGCCGGGGGTACTTCTTAGTCGTAACCTCTGAAGAAAGCAACCTACTCAATTCCTCCACAGTTTCCCTTTGATACGTTTTTAGTTAGAAGATTAGTAGCATACCAGTGAGTGCTATTAGATTTGCTAATTGCCTCTGAACTAACCAATTAACCTAGAAAGTAAAAAAAAAGACCGAGCTAACTAGAAAGGGGTCCGGGCTGCGACTCTGCGTGAGAGCAAGGAGGAACAGACATCCAAGAAGAAGGGAAGGAAAGAACTATGGAAGGTACATAAACCAGAGCATATCCAAAACGCAATGCTGCAATGTAAATGACGCGATGCTTGTTCTAGTTAGCCAGGTGGGAGCAGCAGCAGTAGCGTATGACACGCGCACGGCCTCGTCGCCTGCAGCGTTTAGCTTTTTGTGTTAGGAAGACGAAGGTAATGTGTGATGCTTGTCGAGGGTAGAATTGTGATCCACAGAGAAGTATGACAAATATTTAAATGTATTTAATGTTTCAATACCCATTGTTTCACTGTAGAACATTTTCATTCTGACGTATTTGCCAAAACTGCAGGAACAGACCCAGTCGCCCAAGAATGGGTACAGACTAAATGTAAAAAAACATTGTGTATCATGCGTTAATACATCTAACGCCCTGAATATCACGCGCTATTCCATTAAGACGTCTGTGTGCTTTAAAGATACCTATTATCCGACATTATATGCGCAGGTTTTATATGATGGCGCACTGTACTGTGGCCACTCTGCTAACATCTTTTGTGTTTACAGTGGTCATCTGTCCAGTATCCCTAGCCCGGTATACAGCACTTGCTTCTATACTTCCATCTGTCCCCCACCCGACCTGTATAGTGTAACAAGCCGGATTTTATGTTCTCGCTGACCTCCCTGCCTTTCTTTTTTTTTTCTCTCTCTCCACATTGTAACGTTGGCAAATACAGAACGTGTGCACAATTTTCTCACCACAGCCGTATAGTTGTCACAGATTGGGCTGTCTTCATTTCCATAAGAAATGGATATGACCTTGTGATATTTTTAGCTATACATAGCCGCTGACGAGATGCCATATAGAGGTGTTTTCTGATAAATTTTTTTTTACACAATGGCAGTCCAGAGGGAAGACAGAGCTGTAAGTTAGGGGTTTCTAAGTGTGGGCGTGTGCTCATAAAAGGGAATGAATTTCACCAGGCTAATCTATGACCGCGAGCCGTTCGGCGAAGTCGGGCCTTTGTATCCGTTCTTGAGAGAGAAGTCCAAACCGATGTCGATAATTTCGCCTTCAGGTCAATACATTATTGTTGATGTGAAGATGTCAGCGTCATCTCAATGTCAGTACAGAACTCTCGAACATTCTCCGTATTCCTGCAAAGTCACATGCGGGTCAGACATCTATTCCTCCAGCCCTGAACTTTGGAACCTTGTCGGTCATGTGGGCGCTTACCGTGGCGCACATTTTAGATGAACGCCTTTCGTTGCATCTTTTTCTAGTGACAGCTTCGCTATAAAATATTCCCCTAAATATGCGTAACCTTTAGCAGACGACGCACCTTACGCAGGACATATAACCTGATCAACCATCTCTATCATAGCACTTTGACGTCTGCCCGATCCTTTATTTTCTGCAAACGATAACTAAAACCGCGGCGACGTTAAGTTGCGGCTTGGGCATCTTTGTTATGGGCTGCCTCATGTGCGTGTCATCGCTTTGACATAAACAGGGGCGCGAATCCCACACCCAGATAATAGACAATCAACAAAAACTCATGCCCAAGCCCGAATGGACATCTGTGTGGCATCGCCGGGAGACGTCGTGAGCGTTGCGCGACGCATAAACAAGCAGCCATGGAGGCAATGACGCACCTTTGGGCACCGGTTTTTACGCCGTTCATTCAAGCGTGTTCGCTAGGTTTTCCGCTGTGCAGCAAGTGGGTTGTTGTTGATGATAATGATGATGATTTATTGAGATCCCCTTCGAAACTGGGCGGTGACAGATAGTCCCATAGCCTGCTTGATTTAATCAGACTTGCTATGCATTTATTTGATTCTACCATTTTTGTGAACAACAGGTTGCTAGCGTACATACCCGGCACCTATCGGTACATGTTAAAGCAGATGTCGCCGGTACAGCTGCATGAATTTATGCAGTGCTTTAGTAGCTGCGGGAATGGCTTCAAAGTAGTGCTGGGCGAATATGCGAAGTTTCGACTACGATTCAAATGCTAGAAACTAAGTAATCGTACTCGAATCGAAACTAACCGGTACTTACGAATATTCCAAACTAACCAAATATATTTCGGAACAACCGAACTGTAAAGTCTGATTACTCCCAGTAATGTGGAAAGTAGAGCGAGTTGCTGAATACTCATTGTAGCATGTGGGTCAAAACAACGCACGTTTGCTGGCCATACAGTCAGTGATCGGGAAAGCCCTTGCTCTATAGCTACACTTTGGGACACTCACAAGTCCTAAAAAGTGGCACAGCTTTTTCACGTCTGCGGGCGGCCTTAGCTAAGTCTTATGCGGAAAAAAATAAGTTTCAGCCAACAAGTTATCAGCCTAAAGAATCCAGGATACGAAAAACATGTGCTGCGTACATCAGCCTATAAGTTGGTTTGATATGTGTGCAATGGCTTTCAGAGAGAGTATAATAAAAAAAAAAGAGAATGACATCAGGACAAAAATTGTGTCAGCACCATATGCGCGCGAAATTGCGCGCATATATTATTGATCGGAGTATGTGCAGAATATTTCGCTTATGTATCTTTTTTTGTTCGCTTATGTTCGCCTATTCATGCACTGCGTTATTCATGTACTGTAATAATTGCCGAAATGCTGCTATTGACTTGTTTTTTTGTGCTATATGCATTATTGCAATATTCATATATTGTACTAATTGTTGAACAGCTGCTTTTGACCCACCCTGTAACGGCCGACAGGCCAACAATATGAGTAAATAAAAAAAGACCTAAAAAAACATGGGTAGCAGGTACGTACTAGAAGTTTCTTTTTCAGCACCTAACAAGTTCGGTGAAAAATGTGCCGGCCTGGATCGTAGAGCTTCGTAAACAATAAAAGTAAATAGATTTAAGTACACGCTAAAGCATACGCTAGAGTATCTCAAGCGTATAACGTCCGTTGTATGCTGTTTGCCCCAACTTGTGGAAAAGTATACATCAGCCAAACGGGTTGGCGTGTAAACACAAGACTTTTGGAACACAAAACATCACTAGGGGGAAACATTCATTCCCATATTAAGGGGCATTGTTCGCAATGTGACTGCTAGTCGCTTTTCAGTGACACTACAGCTCTTTCTCACCATAAAGATCAGCTGACCAGGGAAGTAGCAGAAGCTACCCACATTAACAAAAGAAAACAGTGTTGTATCAGTCAGCCATCTATTCTACTAAGCCATCGTGAGGTCACCTTTTTGGAAGAGTACAAGAAAGAACTTGTCAAAGATAAAAATAAATGTATTTGGTTTGCAACGCTAGAGAGAGAGAAACAGGTTTAATGATAAGCTAGAGATGTTGGCCTGGCGTTTCGCCTGACATGCTACACCAGGTGCTGGGTGATGATTATGATATAGGTGGTGGTGGTGTTGCAGCAGGCGGGGTTAGCCTGCTGGCATACATAGCGGGCAATTGTTCCGCGTGAGCCTCCTGATACTGTCACTATGTGGTCACCAGGTGTCGAAGAGCCCAGTTTCTCGCGTGAAGGCAATCAGCAGTCCTTGCACTCTCTTCCTGAAAGCCGCGGGCCCTCCGGGGAAAACGACGTCTTCAAAGGTCCTTTGTGAAAGGCTATTCTTGTGCACGATGTCGACCATCGCTTTTCTTTCTGTGTCGAACTACGGGCATAGCCAAATGAAATGTTCGACGTCGCCGATATCACCAAAGAAGGCACAAAGCGGAGAAATGCATCGTGCAGTGTTGAATGACCAAGCCGGGGTGGGGTGTACGCGAAGTCGGTTCGGATGCGGTACAACAGCGTTACTTCTTCCCGAGTAATTCCATGGTTCACGCAGACTAGGTACGGAGTCTGGTGGCTCATCCTAAACTGAATGCGAATTACCTCCTTTGAGTTCTGAAAAATCTTTGGTGCTCTTACTTTTGGGACACATATCAGTGCTAGGCGTGCAAGAGCGTCATTTTTTAATTTCCTTCAATTCCTACGTGGGACGGGATTCATTGAAGTTGCCCGTTAAATCCCTTGCTCATTAGAAGTTTGATCAGTGCCCGAGATTGCCTTGTAAACTCTCCAGGTAGGCCGCGGTGTAATCGTTGTAACGCTGACTTTGTGTCCTTCAGCACCTCAACGCCACGTGCGGAATAGGCGCGGTTTTCGCAATGCCACGGTAATTGCGGCACTTTCTACTGTTGTAGACCAAACTACGTGATCCAGGCGGCCAGACCATGACGCATCAAGGGAGGGTATGCAGAATGCCGCTGCGCAGCTATCTGTTCGTGCACACACTGACCCGTCTGCGTCACTTGTAGGTGGCTTTGAAAGGCTATGCTCAAGTGCTCTACCACAAGAAACTTTGCTTTGGCAGTTGAAATGGTGCGTTTCGGCGGTAGGTGGGGTACACTGAGGCTGCAGGTAACGTCCGAAGAAAGACCACGGCGGGTCTAGGCGACTCCAGAAGAGCTTGAGTTTGGCCTAGTTGGTGTTTACTGCATATCATATTGACCGCAACTAAACAGGGCGACCGCGGAAGAGAACACAATATACTACCGTCCGTGTCGAATACCACCCTTGTCGTTTTTGTGTTCTCTTCCGCTGTCCCCGTCATGCGTATTTGCGGTCAATATGATATGCTAGGCGAATCCGTTTAGGTTGTAGAGCCGTGGTAAACGAGACGGACACACGTCTTTTCGGTAAAAAGGTCTAGTTTATTCTGTCAAAAGAGAGAATTGAGGGGGCGCGCGCAGCGCGCCGGAAGTGGCGAGGGCTTTAGAGAGAGAGAGAGGAGAAAAGAGGGAAAATGAGCATAGAGAAGTGCGGTGCGCTGACCTAGTGCGAAAGGAAAGCAGTAAACAAAGTAATCAGAAAAGGGTGCTCGCGCACGACGTGGGGGCACAGTGAGTCGGATCATGTGTCCGTGTGCCTGGTGTCTAACACTCGCGAAGGTCCGCTTACGGGAGGCCCGCGGGACGCCCCGCGGAGTTGTTTATGGCTGCGGGGGTGGTGCGCAGCTCCATCGCCGCGCCGCTACAGATTGCTCCCCCCTTTTAGAGAGGAAGCTGAAGCGACGAACGATGCTCACAATGCACAAGTGGCAGCCCAGTGAACGCGACGAAGAGGTGACGAACCGCGCACTTGCAAGGCGAAGTCCGCATGTCCCGGGAAGGCGAGATAATTAAGCGCGGGTGCCTCGCTGAATGCTGGCTTGAGTCGCTCAAGCGCGATCATATCTCGTGTCGCATTTACGTCGACGACGAAGTTAGAAGGAAAACGTTCTAAAACGGGGAATGGCCCGAGGTAGTGGGGCTGAAGCGAGCCGCGCACAGGGCCGTAACGCACAAAAACATGTGTGGCTGTCTGCAAGTCCGATGTGATGTACACTGCACGGGGTTTGTTAAAACGCGTAGGCTGCGGACGGAGGTTTCGGAACACATCGCGAAGCTGGTCGACGTACTCGCTTGCTGTTAGAGAGGAAGTGAGGGTGCTTTCTTCGAAGAAGTCGGCTGGCAGGCGAAGCGAGGTGCCGTAAACAAGCTCCGCAGTAGCGCAGGAGAGATCCTCTTAGAAGGCAGATCGAATTCCGAGAAGCGTGAGCGGAAGTCTGTCAACCCACTTGTTTGGGCAGCCGTGCGCTGTGAGTGCTGCCTTGAGATGGCGATAAAATCTCTCGACGAGGCCATTTGTTTGAGGGTGGTAGGAGGCAGTTCGCAAGCGTGCTGTTCCGAGAAGTTGAAGTAGCTCCGTGAAAAGGGACGATTCGAATTGCCGGCCTCGATCAGTGACAATTTTCGTTGGACAGCCAAATCGGGATACCCAAATGGAAACAAAAGCTGCGGTGACAGTAGCTGCGGACATGTCGGGGATAGGTGTCGCTTCGGGCCAGCGGGTAAAGCGGTCGACACATGTCAGAAGATAGCGAAAGCCTTGGCATGGGGTAGCGGGCCGACAATGTCGACGTACACAACGGAGAAACGTTCGTCGGGTTGCAAGAAAGGCTTCGTGGGGGGGACAGGGTACCGCTGAACTTTCGCGCGCTGACAGGTGCGCACGAGCGGACCCAGTCCCTGATATTTGCGTTCATGCCTGGCCAGACCAAGCGTGATGAGACAAGCTTTTGAGATGCGCGAATGCCTGGGTGTGCAAGAGTGTGATAGGAGTCAAATATTTGCTTGCGGAAAGAGGTGGTTAGGTAAGGCCGAGGTGTGCCCGTGGAGGTGTCGCAAACAATTGGCACATCTTCAAAGGTAACTGATTCAAGCTGAAGAGATGTTGACGTGTCACGTAGGTGACGGAGCTCAGAATCACAAGCTTGTTCTGTAGCCAATTCTTGGAGGCTGAAAGGAAATGATGTTGAGATAGAGCTCTTGGAGCGACTGCGTGTGATAGCATCCACGCGACTGAGAGCGTCAGCTGGTGAGTTGTCAACGCCGCTGACGTGGCGTATGTCAGTTGAAAACACTGAGATGAAGGCGAGCTGGCGCACCTCACATGGAGTGTATAATGATTCAGAACGGCCGATTGAGTAGGTGAGAGGCTTGTGGTCAGTGAAGATTGTTAACGAGCGGCCTTCAAGTAGGTGTCGGAAATGCCTCACGGCGAGAAATATGGCGAGCAACTCACGGCCGAAAACACTGTAGCGTGTTTGTGCGGGAGTCATGCGTTTTGAGAAAAAGGCAAGGGGCTGCCACCCACCGTTTACTTTTTGTTGCAGTACCGCTCCGACCGCAGAGCTGGAGGCATCCGTCATGAGCGACAACGGATAGCTGGGGTTGGGATGAGCTAGCAGTGTGGCATCGGCCAAAGCGTGCTTGACAGAATTGAAAGCTTCATCTGTTGTGCTGTCCCAGGGCAGTGCAGTTGACGATTGTTTGCCGCAGAGCAAACGCTCGAGGGGTTCCAGCAGCGTAGCACATTTTCTAATGAATCGGCGGTAAAAGCTTACCAGGCCTAGAAACTGGCGCAGCTTAGTGATTGAAGCTGGCTTGGGGAACTCCATGATGGCTGGCACTTTGTGAGGAAGAGGGCGGATGCCGTTGTTATCCAAGCGATGGCCGAGAAAATCAAGTTATGGTACTCCGAACTCGCTCTTTACAGTGTTGACGACGATACCATTTGCTGATAGGCGCTCAAAAAGCTGATGGAGATGTTGGAGGCGCTCTACGTGGGATGACGTTGCCACAAGCAAGTCGTCAACGCAGGCGAAAACGAACGGCAGACCACGTGTGACTGTGTCGATGAACCGCTGTGATGTCTGTGCAGCATTTCGGAGACCGAATGGCATTCTCAAAAATTCAAAGAGCCCAAATGGGGTGGTAATTGCTGTTTTTGGAATGTCTTCTTGTGCTACAGGAATTTGGTGAAAGACTCGCACCAGGTCAGTTTTGGAAAATACTGTAGTGCCACCCAGTGCCGACGTAAAATCTTGGATGTTAGGTAGTGGGTACCGATCCGGAATGGTTTTTGCATTCAGGGATCGGTAGTCCCGACACGGCCTCCAGTCACCTGATTTTTCTTGGGGACCAGATGGAGCGGAGACGCCCTGCTGCTGGACGATGGTTGTATGATTCCAAGTTCCAACATGTGTTCGAACTCTGCTCGGGCAATCTTGAGTTTGTCCGGGGCGAGTCGTCGTGGGCGAGCAAATACAGGTGGACCAGTTGTTAGGATGTGATGACGTACATCATGTTGTACGTGCTTTGTCCAGTCGGGTGGTCGCGTGAGGTTGGGGAACTTTTGAAGGAGGCAAGCAAAAGGATCACCAGCAATTGTGGCTGGGGCGACTATAGGCGAGTCACAGGAAACGACGCCATGAACAGAGAGCAACGTAGCAGTGTCCAGCAGGCGTTGGCGTTTCACATCGACCAGCAGTCCATGGTGGTCCAGGAAATCAGCGCCAATAAGAGCACGGCGAACGTCAGCGACGAGGAAAACCCAACGGAACACGCGGCGCAGGCCAAGGTTCAGGGTGAGGGACCGCGACTTGTAAACAGGTATCCTGCTACCGTTGACAGCTTGAAGATAGGAGGTCGGCGGTGTAGTTCGGCCGGAACGTTGCGCGGGAATAATGCTGGCCTCCGCCCCGGTGTCCACCAGGTATTGCTGGCCTGTGGTTCTGTCCATAACATGCAATAGGCGACTTTTGCTTTGGCCCTGACCGGTTGTCGCCATTAAAGGTCGGCAAGTTGGTTTCCCTGCCATGTACAAGGACGGAGGCAGCGGCGCGCCTCCTGCCCGAAGCGGCGGTGATAAAAGCATACCCGTGGTGGTGTTTGAGACCGGGAGCGTTCTTCTCTTGTACGCCGTGATCTACTCGAGCTGCGGTACCTTCCTTGACGGGGTGAAGTGCGATGACGCTCCGCAGCACAAACTAATTGTTCAAGGCGATTGCAGAGCACGTCGATGGGAGAAGAGCGGAGGATGATGTTTGCGGCACTGAACTCGCAGTGGTGCTTGATGGTGTTATGTTGCATACCGCTGGCGTCACCACCTTCATGACTTTGTCCGCCATGCTGGCCAGGCTGTTGAGGTCCATTACCGTGGCTGTAGCGAGTACCATCTGAACGTTTACTGGAAGGCGCTGCATGAACAGTTCCCGAAGGAGGCAGTCATCGTTTACTGTTGTGTTGCCGCTCATGAGCTGTCGCATACGGCGAAGGAGCTGGCTTGGCCGACGGTCTCCCAAGTCCTCTGCGGAAAGCAACTGCTGCATGCGGGCTCGCTGCGATGTTGTTGTGCGCTCGAGGAGTGCAGCCTTAAGATCACTGTATGGAGTGGCGGGAGCCGGTCGAGAAAGCAGGTCGGCAACTTCTTCTGCAGCAGTAGGCGACAGTGCCGAAACAACTAGGTGGTACTTGCGTTGTTCCGTGCGAACGCCAGAGAGAATAAATTGCGATTCCGCTTGAAGAAACCAAACTGCAGGGTTGCGGTCCTAGTATGGTGGGAGTCGGATGGAAACCGCAGAGACGTCGTGTTGCTCGGTCGTGCCCGTAGGTTCAGTGTCTGGTTGCATCTCGTTGCTGTGCATGGCTCCACAATAACTTCCGCAGTTCCGCGAAGAAAACTACGGGTCACCACTTTGTAGAGCCGTGGTAAACGAGACGGACACACGTCTTTTCGGTAACAAGGTCTAGTTTATTCTGTCAAAAGAGAGAATTGAGCGGGCGCGCCCAGCGCGCCGGAAGTGGCGAGGGCTTTAGAGAGAGAGAGGAGAAAAGATGGAAAAGGAGCATAGAGAAGTGCGGTGCGCGGACCTCCGTCCGCGCACCGCAGCAAGCAAGCAGTAAACAAAGTAATCAGAAAAGGGAGCTCGCGCACGACGTGCGGCACAGCGAGTTGGATCATGTGTCCGCGTGCCTGGTGTCCAACACTCGCGAAGGTCCGCTTACGGGAGGCCCGCGGGACGCCCCGCGGAGTTGTTTATGGCTGCGGGGGTGGTGCGCAGCTCCATCGCCGCGTAGAGCCGTGGTAAAAGGTCATTCCAATCCTAAAGATTGAAAGGCGTTCAGCGCCGCATGGTAATGGGAGCGAGTTAATTCTTGCTCTTACCCGCCGGGGTAGCGCCACACCTGCGGGGGACTCGTTCCACCTCAATAGCTGCGACAGCAAGGCCTGAGATGCCAAAAGGCGGAGTGGGAGAGACTGCGTTTCATTACTAACCTTCTTATTTGAAGCCACCTGAGGAACTCCCATTGCCAAGCGCATTCCTTTTCTGTGCACTGCCTCCAAGCGCTCGAATTGGTTCGGTGATGATGATATCAGCGGCAGCTGATAGAGAATGCAACTTGTTAGCATTGCAGCATTCAGCTTAAGCATAGACATAGGATTGTTTCCCCAAAGTACACCTGCCATGCGACGAAGTGCGTTGACTCTTTACACTAATGCAGCCACAACACTTTCAACTGCGCGTCGCCATAGTAGCTTGCTGTCGATGGTGATGCCCAGGAATCAAACACTAGTTGCACGACGAATTCGATGGCCTGAAATATTCAGCGACAAGCATGTTGACTTCCGCCGCACTCCCGGGAAAAGCATTTTTACGCTGATAAAGATAATCCAAGCATCGATAAGTGGTGATCGATGATGGAGATTGCGCCCTGGGCTATCCGTGCCAAACGTTTGTGTTGGTACCCTGACATCTAAATGCAGGTGTCATCTGAGTAGATGGGCAATTTAACTGCCGTCCAGTCTACCTTCAGTGCGTCTGGAAGGGTGGCCATGGTAACGTTAAAAAGCAAGGGAGATAGGACACTTCCTTGTGGGATGCCGAGGGAAATGCGTCGCTTTTCGCTCATTATATATCTGAACTTAACCTGGACATGTCGCTCACTAAGAAATTTCTGGACGAATCGAAGGGCATTCCCAAAGACACCCATGGCTTGGAGTCCGTTGATGATGCCTGTATGAAGCACGCAGTAGTAAGCTTTCTCGACGTCCATAAAGATGGCGAGTGTCGAAAGGCCGTCGACTTGATGGTGCTCGATGTGAATTAGTAAGTCCAAGACACTGTCTTGGGCACTCAACCGTGGGCGAAATTTGATCATACACGATGGCAGTCTACTTCCTTGATCAAGATACCAAGTTAACCTCGTACATATTAGTCTTTCCATCAACTTTGATACGCATGATGTTAGCGATGCTGGCGGATATGAGGCACGGTTCGCAGGATCCTTTCCAGACTTGAGACTCCATGTTTCGGGGATCTCTGCTCTGCTCCAGACGCGATTAAATATGTCCAGAAGGGCTCGTCTTCGCTTGTATGTCAGATGTGTCAGCATTTGATCGCTGATCAAATCGGGGCCCACAGCACAGCATCTACTTAATATGCTAAGCGCCAAATCCAACTCACAAAAGGTGAATGGCGTATCCACCGCATGGAATGATTGAGATGACAAAGGGTTCGCCATTCCTGCTGATCTGCCAGATGGCTATACATCTCCAAAATCTTCTGCAAGTGTTTGTAGATCTTTTCATTGCTTTAAAGCAAGTGTTTCGAATGGCTTGTGTGGACGAATCTTTCCGGATAGGCTGTTCATTACTCCCCATATCCTTGTCATTGGAGTAAACGCCGATAAGCTATCACAGAAAGCAGCCCATTGAACTCGTCTTAACCATTTGTGTGACGACGTATGACAGCATTTATACTGCTAGATTCAGTTTTCTTAGAGGGATTTCCCTTTTTTCTCATTAGTTTCCACTCCGCTTTCCGACGCGCTGCGCAGAGATTCTCCAGTTTCTAGTCAGGGGTACAAAAATTACCTGGCAGTTTTAACACTGCAATAGCCACTCCCTTGCTCCACAACGTATCTGCGAATAGCTCACCGTGAATCCCCTGATTATGATATATACAGTGGTAAACACTTAACAACACACACACACACACATGTATGTATAACAGCAGTGATGGAGGCATTACCTAATCGAGGAGTACAGGCCGCTTACTTAAATATCTTGGAAAATATCCACAGAGATTCCACAGCTATCTCAATTCTACGCAAGTAGGAAGATACCAATAAAGAAAGGGGTTAGATAAGGAGACACAGTCTCTCCAATGCTATTCACTGCGTGCTTGGAAGAAGTATTCAAGCTATTAAACTGCGAAGGCTTAGGAGTAAAGGTCAACGGCGAATATCTCAGCAACCTTCGGTTTGCAGATGACATTGTCCTGTTCAGCAACACTGAAGCCGAGTTACAACAAATGATTGAGGACCTTAACAGAGAGAATGTAAGAGTGGGGTTGAATATTAATATGCAGAAGACAAAAGTAATCATGAATAGCCGGGCAAGGGAACAAGAGTTCAGGATTGCCAGTCAGCCTCTAGAGTCTGCGAAGAAGTACGTTTACCTATGCCATTTACTCACGGAGAACCCTGATCATGAGAAGGAAATTCACAGAAGAATAAAAATGGGTTCGAGCGCATGCGGGGACATTGTCAGCTCCTGTCTGGAAGCTTACCATTACCATTGAAAATGAAGGTGTACAATCACTGCATTTTACTGCTGCTGACATATGGGGAAGAAACTTAGAGACTGACAAAGAATCGTGAGAATAAGTTAAAGACCGTGCAAAGAGCGATTGAATGAAGAATGCTAGGCATAACGTTAAGAGACAGAAAGAGAGCGGTTTGGATCAGAGAGCGAATGGGTATAGCCGATATTCTAACTGATATTAAGAGAAAAAATGGGCAGGTCATGTAATGCGCAGGTTAGGTAACCCGCATACCATTAGGGTGACAGAATGGGTACCAAGAGAAGGGAAGCTCAGTCGGGGACGGCAGAAGACTAGGTGGGGTGATGAAATTAGGAAATTCGCGGGCGCTAGTTGGAATCGGTTGGCGCAGGACAGGGGTAATTGGAGATCGCAGAGAAGAGGCCTGCGTCCTGCAGTGGACATAATAAAGGATGATGATGACAATGATGATGATGATGATGATGATGATATATTATAGAGATATCTACAAATTGTCATTAAAGCTCGTGGCCCACAAGAACGTCAGCCGCGCACTTTCGTGGCGCACAACGCACAGATGGTGCTTTGCCATTGCCCAAAAATGTGCCGTAGTACCACGCTCGAGACCCGTGGAAGGTGTAGTGCCGCCTTCAAACACTGTCTGTCAGACCCATAGCGGCATCAATTGTACAGAACGAGTTGGAGGTCATCAGGAGCGTTGCATTCAAAGCACACTCTGGAGTACGTGAGCGGCATCTTGCACGTGAAGGAGTTTGCGTAAGCGACGTTTCTGATGCAGTGGTGAATGCATGATTGGTCTCGTCTATTCAGGCCTTGCGGCATGTAAAAGTCACACGATGGGTCTGTTTTTTATAGGGCTCGGTACTGGTGGCTTGCATCTGTCCAAAAGGATCGATGGAGACGCCAAGCGTGTGCTGATACCAGTGTCTTCATGCTTTTTCTTTTTTTTTTCTCGAGAAAGGTATCTCGACCATTTCACTCAAAGTGTCGTGCCCAGGTTTGGCAGCACGGACAGCCTGGACGTTGCCTTGTAATCCGCAGTGGGCTGGTAACCACTGCATCACAACGCTGTGATGCAGTACGCAGGTTTTATTGCATAAGCGTCTGATATCTATTAGGAGTTCCTGCATAAGTAACGACTTCAGGGACTGCAAGACCGCTCTTGAGTAGATGAAGATGGCCCAAGACTCAGCTGTCTGGTCGATGATCTAATTAAAAGCTCCCCGCAGTGCAGCTAGTTCAATGGCTGTAGCTGAAGTGTGGTGGCTGAGAGTAGCAGAGATGGTAGCACTCGCAGACGCAATCTACACGCCAATGGCAGATGATGTAGGCGTAGTAACGGTGCCATCAGTGTAAATATGACGGTGAGCCCTGTAGCTGGTGTTGACATGCTCTTGAGCAAAATATGTCGGTGCTAGACCGGGTGTATTTCTCTTTCTGTTGAATCCAGGCACGAAAGTGACAATTGACCACAAAGGAATTTCTATGGTGGCTCCGTCGGCATAGAGGCGCTTTGATAATGCTGCGGGGCCACAATGTCTAGATATGTTGTCATCTTTCACGCCCCATTGTGCGTGGGTATATAAATTTAAATGTGCTTTTAATCTTGTTTTTTATATCTTTGACGCCCGAGAATGCGTGGGGCTAAAAAATGAAGCGTTTGTTCTGAAATTAGTTGCGAGTGGTGCGAGTGTAGTGCTTCCTTGTGTTCTCGCCGCATTGTCCTCTTCAGTGCGCTGCATCGCTCGCGTGATATGATTAGTCTGTTTACTGTTCTCCGTCTCTCAAGCATCAGATGTGAGACAATGACAAACGTTTTTGAAATAATGCCGATACAAAATGGGTATTGCAAGCTTTATTTTCGCTTTTGCGGCGGGAGCCTGACCGAGAATTTGATGTTATGTTGCTTCGCGAAACTTTTCCTTCCTGAGCAGGTGGAAAAATTGGGTTTTCTGAACGAACATATAAGTCTTCCTAGTATATAGTCTGCCCTTTAAACGCATTTTGGCAGTCTAGTCATGCAGAAGATTTACCTTTTACGCTACGACTTGAGATGGTTTCCTTGCAGCGGGCGCTCTCTACAAGTGTCTGCTGCCCACAAATCCTCTAGCAGCCTTTTATGTTATTTTTTTTCCGAACTTCTTAACTGTCTTCGCACCAGACAGCTAATCACTGTAAAACAAACTAACAAACAAACTTCCGCGTTAATTACCACAACTCCGAAATTTATTCTCAGAGGTAATAGCGGCGCTTGTTTTCCAATCCTCTGTACTTTTCCATTGCCGCCGTTCCTCGGCCCCGGACAAATCATTACATCTCTTCGTATCGTACACACAGGCGCTACTGCGCAGTGTTGCGCACGGTCGGGGCCCCACGACGATGCGGGATGCTGATGTCATCGCCTCTTATCGATGCGTCACATAGAAGCGCTTGATTCTGCGATGGAAAAATTTTGGTCGATTGCCACCGTGGCCTTCTACCGCGTAAAACTATACCTCTTAACAGGCTACGCGCTATCAAAGAATTGCGGCAAATAATGAACACTCCACACACGCGAGAGGCTCCGCAGTGTAGTTTACAAGCGGTCATTTAGAGGCCTGCGCCTGTTAGAAATTGCAGCTACGATCAACGGATGCATCCATGACTCTAGAATCTTGGCATCAGAAAATATTGCAGAGTCCAGGCGTTCCCGAAGGAAGGGACGTCGCAGCGAACACAAAGGGGGAGGAGGAGCTCAGTTGCTGCCTACACATATGTTAAAGCAGCGCGCCGCTGTGGCGGAGCCGTTGGCGTTATTTACGAGTGATCAGTTGTAGAGGCCCGCCCAGCGAGTGTTTTGAACTTACGTGCGTTGCATCCCTGCGGGAGCAGCATCGTTGCGGTTGAAGATACCCGGGCAAGATCGAAATTCCCACTCGTTTGGCCTATGCGCCCGTGGAGGGCACAAACACGTCCCAAGGCCACTTGCCGAACGTGTCAAAGTGTTGTTTATTCCGCTTAGGTTTGACTTAGTCATCTCGTCCATGCAGCGTGCCAAATTTGCCGAGTCTGCTCACGGCGTGGCATTCCGGCATTTGCATTGCGCCGTTGTCGGTGACGACGACGCCATTGTGTAAGAGCGCTCTTACATTCCAAATGAGGCTACCAGAGAGTCAGCTTTCACGACAGCGACATAGAAGCAGACTCTCTTTATGGAAAGTAAAAAAAAAAATGTCTTTTCCAACAAAGACTGTTCTCAAGAAAGCTCCCAATCTGAGTTCAAAATATTTAATTCCTGCTGAACACCCAACTGCGCAAGTACGACTCACTCGCTTTGTCAAACTTTATGCGGATAAAACTACGCATTCGCAGACTGTAAGAAAACTGCTGCCTAGCAGTCGGCTAGTGGTCAAAATAAAATACGTTAGTATCATTTTTTTTTTTTTGAGTCAATACTGCTTGTGCGCTCGTATGCCTAACTGCACTTGCTTTTGTTTATATTATTTAGGTAAAATAAAAATATTAAACCCTGGCGGAATCTAACGGCGATTGCTGGTTCCTTTAACTTAGTAATATGAACAAATATAAAAAGGAAAAATTGTGCCATTGCATTAAGAATAACGAACTTGTTCTTAACAGCCTCGACAAATGCTACACCTTTTCGCTTCGCATTAGGAACAAAGTTGAAAGAGGAACAATGCCTCCTTTGAACAGTTGGTGACATTGGGTAATACATTCCGTTTATGCACCCCAAATAGAGGAAGGTGACCAGAATGCCAGAAAGTAAAACACTAGTAACTAATTGATTCATTCGCACCACATTCACATGGCATTCATACTGAATAAAACGACATCGCAAATATTATGGCTATTTTTTGCTATATGCCCTGCCCTCGCCAATTTTTCATATAGAATTTGTCACAGAAATTTCCTGTGGCTAAATGTTAATGAGATAGCTGGGCCGGTACTGCCTCGTTCTTTAATACCGCACTACCCGCCTCGGCAGTTCAGCGGCCATAGCATTCCGATGGGCGCAGAATGCAAAATCGCTCATGAACCATACATTGGGTGCACGTCAAAGATTCTCAGGTGGTAAAAATGTGAGGTAAGGTGGCCTCACCTTGGCCATTTCTTTTTTTTTAGGTGGTGATGACGTAGTTTGTGTGCCGTCTTTTCTGCCATGGCTTTCTTGAGCGGCTTTCGGATGACGACGGGGTCGAACGACGATCCAAGTAATGCTCTCGCATTAAGACAGTGGCCATTGAGAAGCCATCCAGAGGGTGAAGACTAGCAAAGGCTGGCGCCCCTCTGACGGCCTACCACTTAAGGGCCATTCCATACCCGCCGCTTATTACAGCAGCACCCGCAAATGTATATGTCGCAAGAGCTGTCTTGGTAAGGACACCGACACTTAAGCGGCACACGATGCGCTCTCAGCAAGCACTGTCATATTCGCCCCATCTGAGATATCAAGCGGTCGACCGCATTCCGGCTCGGGCTGGCATCTCAGGTTAACGCATTCATTCGCCGACTGCAATACGAATGCGGCGACTCACACTCGAGGCGGGCGAACAAAAAACCGAGAAGTTGAAACAGTAGAACAAACGCACGGACGAATAAAGAGAACGTGAAAGAAGGGGAGAAAGGGGGCCTGATTCAGCTCCGAAACGCGAGACGCTTGGAGAAGCGGCGCGAAGCTTCGGGCCAAGCGATAGGCATCGTATGGGAAACTGGTTCCACCACGCTAGCGTACGGCGCACGCGCAGTGGACCGTCACCTGAGCGAACACTAGTAGCGGGTCTTTTTTTTTTTCAATATTTTTCTTCGTTGTTGTGTCTGTATTTTCCTGTGCGCGCGTTGCTTCTTTTCTCGTATTTCTTGCCTGCCCGTCGTTCAAAGGCCGATAATCGACTGCCGTTGCGGCAACGGCGTTGACTCCGCGTATTAGACCGCTTGCCGTGGCCGTCACCGAAGGACGACGCGAGCTCAGAAGCGAGTGAGTCGCGATGGCTGACGCACACTGGATTTTCGCCGCCCTGCTGCTCGCCCTCTCGGCTAGCCTCGCGATGGCGGTGTACGACGTCGTTGAACACCAGAAATGCGGTGCGTATATAAATACATAGGGGCCTTTAATATATGTAAATACCACGGTACGAGGACGGACACCATGGCTTCCCGCTGTTGTAGGGCGTCCGTTGTAAATTTTCACCCCCATCTTGGCGGGACTGTGTTCGCGATGAGAAAACTTCCAGTGCCACAACGCAGCCGGGCGTTCTTCGGCCCAGAGCGAAGGCCACAAACGGGAAGGAAAGGCGACGGCATTAGGCGTTTGATGCTGTCGCGTTTCATTGTGCGTCTCCGCACCTCGAGCTGTATCACTTGTTTCAACTTAGGCGAGCAACAAGTTGCCGAACTGATGAGCGTGACTATTTCGCAGCACTGATGTGGACATGTTTTCGTTGGGATCAAAGTTTTGCAGATTCTGCATAATTACTAGCTTGTGCTTTCACCTCAGTCATTGGCAGTCTAAGCATGCATATAAGAACTGCTCGTTATGGTCCACTAGAGGCTGCGGTAAAATATTCTGACGCTGGCCGAATTCGATGAAATCCGGGAGTAGCAAGTGCGTATACTTGCCAGGACGGCCAAAATGTTACTTGTCGCCAAAGATGGTGCGCGCACTGTGCGCACGAACATTTTATATGGAGCAGTTGTATCACATTCGCTAGCGCTGTCTTCTGTGAAACGTCGCTAACCTACCAAGATTCTTGTAGTTAATGACGCCACTTAAAGCTATGCTTATCTTTCAGATATTCGAGAGTTAACGCGTCGTTACGCCATCCACGAAACGTTTCCACCGTAGTAGAATGGCTCGTTGCAGAAATTCGTCAACTATTGTGGAATACTCCACCGTGAAAGCGATAAACACTGCCGGCCTGCGACCAAGTCCGCACCGCGAAACTGGTTGAAGCCTTACCTATTCATTCTAATATATATTTGGCTTCACGATACAACAACGTGGGTTCCCGCGCGTGTGACCCTTATGCAGCTAAACGCCGGGCTTGCTGTTTTTCAATTATAGCACTGGCTTTATCATACGCATGGTGGCAGTAACTCAGATAAACCACATACCCTTAGCAACGCTCATGAAATAAAATGATATGAGAAATTGTGCGTTCTACTTTGTGTTATAACTGCACCGCAGTCACATGGATGTTATAAAATTATTTAAGCTTCTGCAAGCCAAAGTGCAATGGTGATGGTATTCGAGTCTTAATACTTCACATATATATATATATATATATATATATATATATATATGACATTGTGGTAATTGCGCTGTTTTGGTCAGGTCAACCATGTGTAAAACTAAGTTTTACAACCTATGCATTCTAGAGTTTCACATATTACTTTCATCCGTGTCATGGTTTTCATTGCTAGGTATCTACCTAACAAAAAATAAGGCTGCTAGCTTTACAGGGTACCATCGTAATAGCCACCCAACGTAGTAGCTCCACAAGGGCACAATTTCCGAATGTATACAGCGGGGGTATGATCGGCTCAAGTGGCCACATATGAAGACTATTGCCATGTCAGAGCCACTGTTTCTAACAGACTTGCCTATAACTGTTGAACCGTGCATGTTTTAAAGGACGACGTGAGAGACAAAAAAGGAAAGAAATGCTTGGAAGTCAAGCAGACGCACTTTCAGTTTGCTACCCTACGCAGAAGAAAGGGGGCTAGGGGATTAAAAAAAAAGAATTCCCTATAGCTGTCACTTGACCCGGAGATGCACATCAAAATTATGGTCGCTCCCTGAGCTCTGTTGACTTAAGGAACTGCACTGGTGCACAAATCGCTTTTTGGGCTTGTGAGGCACGAGGCAACCGTGCAACTTGAGTCACCGAGAATTATCTTGAATCCAGCAGGTGTAATCTAACGTGGTGGGGAGTAGAAGGCGCTGGTCATCATAGCGGGGAGTGATGTAAAGTAGATGTTAGTCTCCTCAGCACCCGAAACTGTCCCACGAAGGTTTGTAGCTTATCCCAATGAGAACGAATAGGTGCTTGTGAACGCCAGCCACGAGTGACACAATAATGTTGCATTGCAGCGGGAGAAGCCTTTTGGTAGTTGGATCTTGAGAGGATGGCAGATAATTCGCAGACAATTCGAGAGGCGCCAGGAGTCCCAGTTAGCTATAGAGTGGCGTTACGAGTCATTTATCCGAGTTTTATTGCAGCGTTCGTTCTATGGACAGGTAGCCGAACGATAAAAGTAACAGTAAGCTATATTAGTGGATTGCACTTTGGGAAATACAATTCTTTGTTTTGCCTGGAGCGGGGGTTCGGCATGACAGAAAGAACCTGGAAACTAAATACTTCAGTGGTGACCCCCTTTCGAAATTTTTGTGCCAGCTCCCCTGTGAAGCCAGATTTTGATTACCCAGTGCCGTAGCTAAGTGGCTCCAGCACATTGCTGGTTAGCGCAGATTCGATCACTAACCGCTACAATCGCTTTCTCATTTGGGTGAATTGCATGTCCAGACTGTAAGAGCGCTACAATACGATAGCGCACGAGCGCAGTCACGTGGTTTTATTTCATATTTCGCGGGCTTTCTTTAAACGCCGAAAAAAATGCCCAGACGGCATGTACATGTACGTTGCCACAAGAAATTGGATCGGTCGTTTCTCAATCCCCTCCACAACGAAACGCGATTGGCACTAAAGTGAATATTAAAAATTTTGCATCATTCGTCTTAGTAAAAAAACTAATTAAGCGGAATATAAAGAATACTCTTAAGGAGCGCCACATGACGGCACACCATATGCCGTTGGTTTCATTCAGCTGTGGCTAATCACTTTTTTAAGATCCTTGACTCAAGTTACGTTAAGCACCCTGTGCGGTATATCTGCAGCATGTATAGAAGCTGCCTTGTGTTGAGGGGGAGCTACCTAACATTCGTGTTACAACGTTTCGAAAAATGTAATTCAAAAAGTTTTCTGTTCGCATACGAACTGAACGCCATTTGCCGGTAGTCTTAGTTAATGCGGTCGCTATAACAACCTGCCCGTGCGTGTTCTCACGAAACCTTTATCCTATGATGACTTAGCGGCACCACACCCTCTTCCAGAGACAGAAGTGGAAATTCCCCATAGACGCCGGGAAAACTTGCGACCATGTCGTACTGAGTGAAGGAAAGCCTAACACACGTCTCTTTGGTGTTTCGCCCGCAAAACAGTTGCGTTCTGACTATTTCGCTCTTACGAGTCATGTGGTTTGTAGTCTCGACGTATCGTCCGACTCAAAACAAAGGATCGGTCCCCGAGTAAGTAAAGGTGCTATTTCTTGCCTGCCTAGTACCGGTGACGTAGAGGTCAGTCACTACTGTCGCCCGCTTTTATGATGCCCTGGTCCACCCCACATAGTGGGGGAGAGGAAGGAGGAGGAATTAGGCAACTGCCCCCCTCCCTCATCTCTTAATCCGCCCGTGCATGTGCAGCTAGACTGGTGGAATCTATATCATTAGGGCATTTCCGGACCGTTCACTGTGTGTTTCTTTAATTTGCCCAGACACTCTCCCATAGTAACTGTGTCTGTTTTCACTTACGTGCGCTAGGGGCAGTGCTTATCGGCAATTCGAGGACTTCTCTTGGAATATGAATGTGTTTGTGGTAATGCTGAGGCAATTTTGTTTAAGAAAAAAATGTGTTTCCACTGAGGTGTATATATTTTTATTGCCAGCAAGACAGCTGAACTGCACTTTGATTTGCATCAAGGACAGTTCATAGACAAAGATAAGCATAGACGCACACACACACTGCGCTTTGTGTGTGCGTCTGTGTGACTGTTCACGCCCTGTATTCTCCGCGCAGTTTAATATTTTGCTGTATCTGTGAACCGACCACCCCAACAACATGCCTTACTTGATTTGCATGAGACTAGTACGTGCATTTGTCTGCTACAAAGTAAGTTAGGTACCCAGGAAAGGTAAAACCTACAGGATATCTCGTGTGCAGCACCTCGCATGTCGTATGTGTTCATGCACTTTGATTGTATGCAGGGTTGCTTGATGCTCTGTGCGATTTTTTTTTCGCCATGCTACGAGGAACAGCCGGTGCCACCTAAAAGTTTAACTTTTCTTTTAGAATCATAGGATTACGAAAAGAGCTATACAATGGAAGGTAAATCAAATGGGAATAAGTACAGAAACACACAGATGCATGACAGCAAAACATGGTAATGCAGTTATCAAGATTCTGTGCTGCGGATCAAATTCCACAGCAGTCAGAGGTGGAAGTATGGTGAAAATTACCCATGCAACTAGTTGATGAGAAGTAGTAAACTGACCTATTGATAACGTGCTTGTGGAAAAAAGTTATTCATATTTCCAGAACGCGCGCATCACTAATCAGAAATGTTTTAATAAAATTATAATACCAAATTCCCGGCTGGGAAAGAACTAGAGGTAGAAATAAGTTGGCCAGGACTTTAACATATAAATACAGTTTCATTTGTAGTAGTACGTACAATTCTTAAGCAGGCATGTTAGCATTCCATCATAGATTGATAGTTTGCCGGGAGCTGCAAAGACTCGGAGAAAACGTGAAGAAAAAGTAGATAGTAATAAAAAAAGGAACATAATATTACAAACTTGAGCACTTAAAAGAAACAACCGAACTCAGAACAGCATACTTTCAAAAATATCCAAGGCCCTTGAAGTATCAGGTTATAATACCTCACATACAGGCAGTGGCGTAGCTAGGTCGTCTGGCACCCGGGGCCCATAGGTCTTCTGTCACCCCCCCCCCCCCCCTCCCCTGATGTAGTCGAGGAAGGCGAGAATATCGACAATTTCCGGGTTTCAGCACCAGTACAGCCGCCTTGAATACTGCGCACGTACCCCGGTTCCTCGTCTCCTTCGCTTTCTTTCCCAGAGATCGCGAATGCAGCAAATATACACGCTGTTTTTCCTGCGCCAAAAACCACAGGGTGCTGTACTGATAACGTGTGATAAGCCCATGTGCACATCTTCTGCCAGACTGTAAGGCTTGGCAGCCAATACAAATGCGGCATCGTGGAAAACATGACTCACGTCACAAGTAACAAAAAATATCTTTATAATAAAGCTTTAATTACCAATTTTAGCGGCAATATTGCATTTGCAAATTTGAAGCCCGACATTCATATCTTGCCCAACAACAACTTCGCAAAAATCGTCGTAGGTACTATGGTACGCAGTATTTTGTCTGTGGGCAGCCTTGAACGAAAACGAAAATTAAATTGTTTGTCAGTGACGCTGATCTCCTTACCCTATTAGAAAACGCTACCTGCCTCCCCGCTGCGCGGGCGCCAATGCTATGACAATTACGAGTTCTCTTCATTCTGATCAATAAAGCCTTGTTTTCATTTGCTGCTATACGTACAAACGTGATTATCCGAGCTGCGGTACCACCGCAAGATTGGAAACAGAATAGAGCACGCTTCGCGTCGATTCTTGGCGTCACCATAGAAAAAGAAAGAAAAGGCCGCGATGAAGCCCGTGCCAGCGAAAGCTTGCACTACTGTTGGTCTGCACTCGCAATGAAGAGGATTAAGGGATCAACGTCACTGGTTCACCATTTCATATTTTTTTCGCTGCTGCCATATACTGGGCGCCGCCCGCAGTGCCAAAGTACTGTAGGGTGTAGCACCCAAAGCGATTTTGTTTAAGAAGTTTTTGTTCAGTTAATAATATGACTATATGACTATATAATATGAATAAAGCCGGGATTAGTCAAGGAAACCTGTATGATACAGGTTTCCTTGACTAATCCCGGCTTTTTGTTTCTGGCTCAGAGTTGTTCTTAATACCAAAATCAATAAACAGTCCAAGAAGCTGCTTCATGCGGCGGTGAGATACGTGGTCAAGGCTCATGTGTTGGAACTCCTTTAACGTGTGTGCGTTTGTCGAGAACTTTTGCACGTTCTTTTGTCTACCTGCAGGAGGCGAGTTTTCGCAGATCCGAATTGATCCTTGCCCACAACTACCGTGCCATTTCAAGAAGGGCAAGCCGCTCAAGCTTGAAGTTGACTTTGTCGCTGGTTTGTATACCTCTTGACTAAAAGCTCCAGTTTTATTTGTTTGGAAGCGATACAGTTGTAATTGCTACAGTAGCTGCCGACCTTGCATGCTTTCTGTCAGAGCGTGTAGTCTGTTCACCTCGCCAGATCGTGAAGGCGCCTTGCTTTCTTTACTAAAGCAAGTGAAGTATAGCCCTCCTCCTCCTCACCCCACACATCTCCGTCTGAACGAAGACACAGTGCATTAGTGAGCAGTGAACGAACATAAAAAAGCGATATCGGCAGATTTTTGCTAAGATTTCTCGTAATTCTTTTTTTAGATATGCCAGGGAGTCGCTGGCTGTAACTTAAAGGTGCAGGATACTTTGCTTGTCTAGTATTTTCGACTAGCAAAACCAACTGGAGTGAGTGTTTTTGGTGAAATGGCGGAACAAGAAATGCAGCTAGGAAGTAAAATTTTGGGGATGTTGCACGCTGAGCTACCATCTTCGCTTATTTCAGAAGTTTTTCTTATGCTAACATTAAATCGAGACACGGTGCCACAACAAAAAAGTCGTAGTTTTGTCCAACAGACTCAGTATTCGTAGCGAAAGCAAAGTAGTATTAGGCAATTAGACGATGTAAGATTCTTAGTTTTATTGGCCATATATATAGAAAACATTCGCTTGCTAATTAAACTAACAAGCGCAGTCTCACACACCTACGTTAATGAACATACCTCTCTAGATGACGGGCGATGACCGCAAGCACTCGCTGTGAAAAACGCTGGCGGGATGAAGAGTGCCAGCAGCGGGAAGGGAACGCTTTTTGCTGCCACTCGTCTCACCCCATCTTCACAACTTAGATTATACTACCTCTAACAGTAGGCGCGTGGGAATACAAAGTGCATAAAGTCACCGGCCAACTCGGCTCGCCCGAGACTTTGCACCCGCCACAGATGATCGCCGAAATGCGGCTTGTTCGCCACGTATGCACTAAGCCGCGCGTACAGCCATGCGCAGCCATGACAGGGTTAGAGGAGGAGACGAGCGCTCTTCTCCTCTAACAAGTGCACTTGATCACGTGACCTTCAAAATTGGCCGCGCAGGAAGACCGCCCGTACCAAGCCGCCATCCTTCTCCGCTCACTCTCGCATATTTATCCTGACGCCCACAGCCTACGGAGCGCGTAGTGTTAATGCTTATCGCACTTGGACTAAATGCGCAACATCACGGTGACTTCGAAAATATGCCTGGAATTTACATAGAATTGCTATTGCAATAGAAGACAGCACTACACAATAAACAGTCCGCTAGGCGTATTGACGGCTCAGCAGCGTCACTGTATTATCTCATCTCTCCAGACACTTTTCATGAAACAAATCGCTAAATATGTCATTGCAAACAAACCTCTGCAAACCTAGATTAGCTATGATTTTTTGTGATTCGCAAATAACGAGCACATATGCGTTTGAACGTTATAATATCGAGCATGAACTAACCCACCTATTATTTCGAGGCTGAGGGTTGATTAAAAGATAAGCCTAGGAATGCATTGCAGCATGGTTCTGGATTATTTCTCTTGGGCATTCTTTGTTTCCAGATGTGTTATTTTCGCGACACTCGCTTCAGAGTCGTGTTACCAAGGTGACAAGCTGCAACGTGTAGCGCTTATCAAAAGTTAAGTGGTGATCGAGCACGCTTGTTTGATCTTACGAAAGCAACCTGCGCTCCTTCCTCTTAAGAAATAAAAAAATAACACGGCACTTGCTAATATGCGAAAGAGTTGTGGCATACATTCGCGCAATGAATAAAGGAACTCGAGCAATTTAGATTTTCTGTCGCGTTTAGCTTTTTCGTTTTCTCCGTTTCTTGCATAATATGTACGCACATAAGGGCCCGAAGATACGTGCTATGGTGAGTCACTCCTTGCCCGTGCTTGATCGCTTTCCAGCATTCACTTAAAGAAGGCTCCACTTGCTCATGGCAAAGAGACCACAGATATGCTTAAGCGGCACCGTGTTATACTTAGAGTGACTTGGTGTACACGGAAGCTCTACAATCACTTTTGCAGTACTGCGAGCAAGAGAAAGTTGAAGACTTATGTTGATAATTTTTACGCTGTACGATAGTCATTACTCATCCTATATCTGGCGAGCTACTGCGGCGGACTAGCACTCGTCTTCAGGATAGTGTATCGGCATTCCGAGTGGTCGTACCGGTCGGCAAACTATGGTCACCATCAAAGCCCTGCTGGACGTTTCCGTACCTGATTTTAATTATGGAAATAGACGGAATGCGCAAGAAAGTTGACATGGCGGCTCTCGTGGCTGTACAGCAGGTGTTTTTGGTATTCGTATGCGAGACACAGTGGAAAAAAATACCCATATATAGAGATGGATCCTGCACTGAAGAATTCTCAGCTCCTGGGTTTTCATCTTCGGCTTGTGAAAAGCGAATGCGAGAACTGTCACATCGATCTTCCTCAACGACATCGGAACTACATGCTCTTTTTGAAGTACTCAGTGAAGCTGATCTGAGAAAGTACAGAGGGGGGAGGGGGCAGGACACTGGGTCATTTGTACCGACAGCAAATCGGTGCTTCAAATCATCATGAATGCACGAGCAGCTTTCAAACATGTATAAAATGTTCCCTGCATCGCAGAAACCATGGAAGATGTATCATAATATTGTATTTCAGTGGGTGCCCCGCCACATTGGATTAGAGAGTAATGAGGCAGCCGATAGACTCGCCAAAGAGGCCGTGAACGAAGGAAATGATTGCGTGATTCCTCTGTCTTAGTCGGATATCCAGAATTTTATAAGACAAAGGTCTAACCACTGTTCTCCGGATAAGTGGATCGACGGTGAGAAAGCCAGCGACCATTGTTATACCAAATTCACCCACAAAGAAAATTCAACATAGCAGTGACTCTCCCGTTACACATAGACACTTAGACAAGTAGATTCACAAAAGTCGACCAGTAAGTCGCATGTACAAATGTTCTCCACAGTATACAATGCTTGACTTCTTCTGAGTCCTGCTGTGTTCATAGAATTGATAATGTTTACCACGCTTTTCTTGAAAGTGTTGCGAGCTTGGTTTAGCAGAGGCAAGTAATACACGTTTTGACAGGTTGAGAACGAAGAGTAGACTGACTTTGTTCCACAGTAAAACAGGTTTGCCGTGTGGCAGTGATGGCGCTCCGGTCGGGCAGCCGCCTCAGGTCCCAAAAAAGAGCAGGGGCAATGACCCGCACCTGGAGGCCAGGCGAGATAACTGAATTAAACAGAAGCGGGGTACAAATCACAGTGACATATACGGTCACTACAAGGGCTCGCCCCGCCCCGTAGAATGCCGGAGGCTTGGGTGTGAATGTCGGAAGGAATGAAGCGGTAATGTTCAAGATAGGTGGGTTTCACGCATTGGCACTACGCTGTATCTTCTTTGCCTTGTACGTCAACCTTCAAGGTTTTATCTGAACGCGAAACAACACGAAAGAGGTATTCATAGGAAGGAGTTAACGGTGGCATGATAAAGTCGCGCCGCAGAAAGACGTGCTTGGTTGTTTCCATTGTCAGAAAATTAACCACAGGCTGACCGCGAGCGATACGTGAAGGTGTAGGTTGAGGCTGGTCGAGCCAGGAATGTAGCTTGAGTGCGGCGCCGCCAACGGCGGAGTGCCTTTGCTGGGTGCCGAAAAACTGGCCTGTAACGTGGATTGCTGATCCGTAGAGCATCTCGGCAGCGCTGACTCCGAGATCATCCTTGATTGTTGTTCGCAGCCCCAGTAGTACTAGGAGTAGCCTTTCCACCCAGTGCTGTCTGTCGAGCGTGGCGGTCAATGACGCCTTCAGTTGTCGGTGGAGGCGCTCGACCATGCCATCGCTCTGTGGGTGGTAAGCCGTGGTGTTATGCAGGCACGTACCGAGCAGTCTCGCCTGGGCAGAAAAACGCGAGCTTTGGAATTGTCGGCCTCGGTCCGTAATTATTCGCAAAGGGCCACCGTACCGCGATACCCACGTAGCAACAAATGCTTCCGCCACTGTTTCGGCTTCGCATGAACATATACTGAAGGCGGCCTGAGGCGTCGCCTCAGGCCACCTCACGACACACGTGAGACGGTACCTGAAACCTTGACACGGTGGAAGAGGCCTCACCAAGTCTAAATGCGCGCGATCGAAGCGGCTCTCTGGGGGTCGAAATGGCAGTACCGCTGAACGCGTGTGCCGGGTCACTTTCACGGCTTGACAGGCTTGGCAGCTTGTTGCACAGCTTCGAACATCTTTGTGGATCCCTGGTCACCCGAAGCGGTCTGTGATAAGCCTCTGTGTTGCTCTGATGTCGGGATGGCTTAGCCCGCGCAGTGAATCGAATGTTGGCCGCGAAACTGATGGGGAACGAACGGGCGAGGAGCTGCCTGCGATGTGTCACACGTGACCAACGTTGTCGTATAGGGAAGCGCCACCTGCTCAAGCTGGAGCGACGAGCCATTTTCCCGCAATTGGCGCAGCTCGGTATTGCTTTGCTGGGCGGAGGCTAGAGCTAGGAAATTCAGAGCCAGCAGGCACAGCACCGATCCGCGACAATGCGTCAGCTGCCTGATTTTCGGTCCCAGAGATATGGCGGATGTCCATAGAAAATTCAGAGATAAAGGAAAGTTGCCGAAGCTCACGTTCTGAGTATAAGGAACTGTTGTTCTTGAAAACGAAGGCTAACGGCTTGTGGTCGGTCAGAATGTAAAGGCTATGGCCTTCAAGAAAAAAACTGAAATGCTTGACAGCGCAATAGATGGCCAACATCTCTCTCCCGAAGGTGCTGTAGCAAGCTTCTGTGGGTTTGCAGCGGTTTGAGAAGAAACCAAGCGATCTCCAGTCTGCGCCATCGTGCTGCTGTAGTACTGCCCCCACTGCCGTGGTCGACGAGTCTAGCATAAGGCGAGTTGGGGAGTCGGGCAACAGATGAATCAGCAACACTGCAGTATCCAACCACGTTTTGGCTTCCTGGAAGGAGTGTTCGTGCTCTGAAGACCAGTGGAAAGTAGGCGGTGTTTGGGAGTCATGACGCAGCAGGTCGGTAAGCGGCTGAAGAACTTGCGCACAGGATGGTATGAAGCGCCTGTGAAAATTTGAGCTCCAGGAAGTCGCGCAACTTTCGGAAGGAGATTGGAGACGGGAAGCCCTCTATTTCCCGCACCCGTGATTCCAGTGGCTAGATGCCTTGGGGTGAAATGCTATGGCAGAGAAAATCCAGGGCTTCAACTCCAAAAATGCATTTCTGGGGCTTTAGGACCAGGCCGTGTTCATCCAGTCACTCAAATAGAAGGCGAAGGTGCCCTTTGGGCTCTTCGTCTGTGTGACTTAAACGAAAATATCGTGTCAAGGTAGATGAAAATGTACGGGAGTCCTCGCGTAACCTCGTCCATGAACCTTTGAAAAGTCTGCACCACATTCTTCAAACCGTAAGGCATACGGAGAAACTCAAACAGGCCAAATGAAGTAGTGATTGCTGTCTTCGAATTATCGCTGGGTTCGACAGGAATTTGGTGGTATATGCTCATCAGATCGATCTTGCTGTATATTTTGGTTCCTGCGAAAAGAACGCGGAAATCATGTATGTGGGGCAGGGGATATTGATCCGGAGTAGTGACGGCATTCAAAGCTCGGTAATCGCCGCAAGGCCGCCAGTCGCCACTGCCCTGTTTTCGAACCCGTGGATAGACGAAGACCAATTGCTGGAGGAAGGATGCATAACGCCTAGCTGAAGCATGTGTTTTAACTTAGAGCGAACGAGTTCAAACCTCCATCCAGCGAGCCTCCATGGCCGCGCGGCGACAGGTGGGGCGGTGGTGGTGATATGATGCGTCATCTCGTGTTTCACGGGCATCGCATCGTTTCGGGCCTTCGTGAGTTGTGGATACTCAGCAAGTACCTTGTCGTACCTTGAGACGGCCGAAACGTACGGATGCCAGATGAGGTGAGGTTAGACTGCTGGCCAAGTTCAGCGAGGGATGCGACGCTATACTTTAAGCGCCGATCGCGAACACTCACGTCTACGTTGAAATGGCTGAGGAAGTCCGCTCGCAGTATGGCAAAGCTGATGACGTCAGCGATGACAACCTCCCATCTGTGCAAGCGCCGGAGTCCGATGCCTGTCGTTATTGACCGGAGCCCATACGACGCGATGGCAGTGTGGGTGGGAACTTGCTGTGTTGGCGATCTGTGACAGTGGCGGGAACTCGGCTCGTGTGTCGACGAGGAGGCGGGTGCCGGTGATGTGGTCAACTACGAAGAATCGGCGGCTTGCGCGAGTGCCAGTTCCAGTGCGTTTCCCGTCCACGAACAAAGCTGGGTGCAGCAACGGTGGTACCAGCACAACTGACGCGGTGAGTTCCTAGGGTCGCTACGAGACTGTGAAGCCGAATGTTTTCTCCAAGCGCGAGAGTCGGTTTCCTGGCTTTGAGACTCTCGCAGCGGCGATAAGTAGCTGTGCCGCAGACGAGGTCACATATGCGATCAGCGAGTGTAGCTAGCCGATCGAGACTCATCTCGTCGGAACCCGCGAGCACCATGCGTGCAGACTGTGGGAGGCGTTGCAAGAACAGCTCGCGCAAATTCGGAAGCTGGCTCTCGTTTGCAGAGTGGCCACCGAGCAACTGACGCAACTGGTGCAGGAGCTGTGACAATCGTTGGTTGCCAATTTCCTCAGAGAGGAGCTGTTGGAGCCTACTCTGTTGCGATGGCTCGAGGCGCTGCAGGACCGTGCGTTTCAGGCCGTCGTATGCTGTGGCCGAAGGCGTACACGCTAGCAAGTCGTCTATGGTATTCGCGATGTCGGAGGGTAGCGCGGAGACGACGTGCTGTCTGTGAGGTGATGCACCGAAGTTGAAAGCGGGCCTCTACTTGTATAAACCAAACTCGTGGATTCTTGGGCCCAAAGCTGGGAAGCTGAAACTCTGCGGCGTTGACAGGAGACGCAATCGTGGCGTCTTTTGTCAGCAGCAGTAGGAGCATCGTCGTCCATGGCAGTGTCCGAATAAAAAACGTAAGTGTCCTGGGTCACCACTTGTTGGGAGCTCGGTTTAGCGGAGGCAATACACGTTTTGACAGGTTGAGAACGAAGGGCAGACTGGCTTTATTCCACGGTAAAACAGGTTTGCCGAGTTGCAGTGGTGGCGCTCCTGTCGGGCAGCCACCTCACGTCCCAAGAAAGAGCAGGCGGCAGTGACCCCCACGTAGAGGCTAGGCGAGGTAATTAAATTTCACAGAAGCGGCGGACAAATCATAGTGACAGACGGTTGGTACATGTGCTCAAAATATGCCGAGGAGAGAACGTTATCGGGAAAACTAGGAAGTTTGGACAAGCGCCCCTTTACACTGCAAAAAGTTACTGGGACCGTCGGCTGCAAGTCGCCACCCTCAAAATGCAATCACCTCCACAACTGTCGCAACGAGAAAAACAGGGGTCGTAGTGCACTATTCAGGAGACACAGCGGCAGGTCACCTTTTCAATAAAAGAGCGTGACTGTGACTTCTTCTTCACTGCGCCTTGATAAAAACGCTCATGCATACTCGCATTGTCCTCTTCTTCATTGGAATACATGCGCGGTAATATTCATCAAAGGCTTTTTAGTGGACACAAGGTTCGAAAAGCGTTTATCATAAGTAGCGTTCAGTGACGTGCGTATGCTAAATACTGGGACAGCCAAAGAAATCACCTAAGTGGACTATAATACAATCGAGACAGTCAGTAAAATTTTTGTTGTGCCCTATTTATTTCTGCGTATGCACGACAGCTTTCTCATTAACATCTAAACAAGAGCATAAGGGACCAGGGCTTTAGCCGAGCGAGACCCATGCGATGAAGTGGGTCTCTGATGATCTCTTATAACTTTTCTTGACATGCGCAGCCGAGAGTTTCCAAAAGCTGGAGATGAAGCTCCGAGGTGAGCTCAGCAACCAGGTGTGGCTACCATTCCCCGGCTTCCGCAAGAATGCCTGCAAGAACAACGGTCTCACATGCCCATTGGAAGCTGGAAAACCCTACACGCTGAAATCCATACTCAATGTCCTCTCCAGTTTTCCATCGGTATGATCACTTTTTCTTTTCACTGTCCTCGCGTAACGAAACTGGCTCACGTCTTCATTCGCCCCCTGGTTAACTCTTCATAATGCATATCGTCTTCTATTGACGTATGTGCTTGCAAGAAGAGAGCACCCCGAATATCCGCTTTATCTCCCGATTTACCAGTTCTCAATTTCACATAGTCTAAAAGAACTGAAATTGTTTTCTTTGCCCAGTAAGCAACTACTGGCGAGAAATAATCCATTTGACGAAAACATCCTTACGTAATAATAATAATAATAATAATAATAATAATATAATGATGATGATGATGCGGAAAAAGTCAATTGCCTGTTAAAGGGACCCTGAAACGATTTTGACGATTTTCTACAAGTGTACGGAGTCGTTAGAGTACGTCCTTCTGATAATTAATTGATGCATCTAAGTCCTCCGCGTAGAACGTGTATTTTATTATAAGGTTTTAAAAATGTACATCGCTGCCCACCGCAGCACACTGCTTGGCGCAATTTTCAGTCGCCTCTACCCATATGGCGTAAATCACCCAATTGACGTCATGTGGGTGAGCCATCCGATTGGCTACCCAGGGTGCGTCATCGATAAGTTTTCCACCTTTATGGTGAACAAATGATGTTTGTAATAGTTGGAATGTTAATTGTTTTCTATAAAAAGAAAGCAACAGAAAGAGAATGCACAAGAACAATTTCTCACTACACTTAAGCACTTCCGGCCCACAGCAAGCGTCGTCTGCTTGTGTTACAACATGCTCCATTTTGACTAGAGCTCCGCGATCACAGTCGGTCTGTCTTTTCGCGAGCACTATGATTCGACTTTGGTGCGTTGTGGACTGAAAACGTAGCGACTGGCTATATGTCAAGCTGCGACATCATGTCCCTCTGCAAGGCAGCAGACGAGTGGACTGGCTCCAGCGCATCGGACTGCTGCTATCCGATCGGCGCCAGGATTTGCGCGTTTGCGGCCGCCACTTTACACCGGACGACTACTAACGCAACAGCGTTTCGCGAGTCCGCTGTTAGGGTAAACGCAAGCGCAAGGGGACAGGGCCTGCCCGTGTCCCCTTGCTTGTCGTTTCACGGGATGAACAGAAGGGAAATGTGAATGGTCTGCACGGTGCAGCTACCTGGTGGCACAGAGCTCAACCACACACAGTAGCAGTAACGAAATGTACTCTTCTTTGCTGCTGGTGTAAATTTTTGGCAGGAGTGTAATCGTTTACACGTTGTTTTTGTAAATGTCTTACACTTGGTTAGAGGAATATTAGCTCTTTGTTTGGCTGGTTAAGCTCTGCGCCAACGGGTGGCTGGACCGTGGAGACCGATCAGGCAGCTCACGTACGTCTACGTTAAAGTTCCTTCATCAGCTTGAGTTTACGCCTCCCCCGTTCCGTCGAAACGCCCAGCTAGCCTGTGGTTACCGGAATACCAAGCACGTTCGGCGCTGCGACAGAATGCTTGCAATGCACGCTGCTTCGATAGCTCTCGCTTGGGGTTGACTGCCAAGCAGCTGGCGGAGAGTTTGGAGAGGCTTCGCGCGCTCGCTCCTAGAGAAGCGGAAGTCGACGACACGACGTGCCATCATGACCAGTGGCGTAGCTAGGTCGTCTGGCACCCGGGGCCCATAGGTCTTCTGTCACCCCCCCCCCCCCCGGGTGTAGCCGGCGGAAAGAGGGGTGTCTTCATACGTATATGACACCCCCCCCCTACCCATTGGCCCCTTGCACCCGGGGCCCACGGCCCCCCGGCCCCCCCTGTTGCTACGCCAGTGATCATGACGTAGAGCCAGTGAAGGTGGAGCTTAGCCCCGATCACTCGGCCAACGAGTTGAGAAGAAAATGCATGAGTATGGAGGAGGGTAATTTGTAATCGTTCGTAGCTCTCTTAATATGAGACGTTTCACACAAATTGCGGTGCGAATGATTAACTTTAGCTGTACCCACGCGTCTACAAAATTTGTCCGAACCGTTTCAGGGGCCCTTTAACATACCCAAGATAATACAAAATTGCTTGTGGTAAACAAGCTCCATGACATTCCAAACATGTGCCGATTAATCAGTCAACTAGGATATTAAGAATAAAACGAATATGAATAACTATAAATAAATGCAAACATTAACAGAAATGCCCATATTTTTAAGCAAGTATGGTATAAGGTTGCAGATATAAGAGGCCTTTTTAAAATGCCAGCAGTCAACGTTATTTAGGCTGTTTTAATCATAAATACCCTCTGAATATGCATGATTTCTTGTGTAACTATTTATTTTCTTTTGCGTCGAAGTATGTTCAAACGTTGGTAATTCATGTTCCAGTGTCAAACAGCATTGACACGACGCGTCATGCAGCTGTGTAGCTGACTGGTGCTGGATGACTTTAAATATCATGCTTTGTTTTAATTATGACAATAATAAATATCAGGTTCCTCACTGATGTTCGTAAAGTAATATCAAGCAAGCTAAAGAAATTCCAATGAGAGAAAAGAGAAAAATTGACTGACAAAAGGCCCATTAAATTTGTTTACACCTACTTCTCCACCCATTCTGCTTTAATCAACATTTTCACCAAAAAAAACTGATCCCAGCAAAAGCTTGTTGGCAGGGGAACAGGAGGTGCTGTGACATCGGTTCACGGTGATGACGTCGGTGTCACTGTTTTGTAAAACGATTGTTATCGAGCAACACTCAAATTTTAAATGTTTGGCTTTAGGGCTGCTTTTTAACATGTGATTTATTCTGGCTTGTTTATACACACGCATTTGAAAACCACAAAACTACACATCTTAGGTTAAGGAGTTGCTTTGGTGTGAAATCGGCATTGCGAAAAAGACATAGTTGCAGACATTTTCGGATGATCAGTCCATTTACGGATTCAACTTAGTTTACTCACTTCATCTGCTTCGCAAAACTTATATATTTACTAGTAATCAGTCTAGCCAGCACGGATCAGAGGTGAACCTCATGCCATGACAAAATCCCAGCTGTAATAAGACAGATCGCATTCGCCCATTCTTGTGCCTCTGTGCAAATTGTTCCCTTCTACTGCGCAAATATTTACAGTTTGATTGCTGGCTGCGGCTTTCGCATCCCGCTGAGGGAAGAGCATGAATACGCTTGTGTATTTATACCTAGGTCCCTTTATGGATACTAGCCCCCAGTGCTGTGTATGTTACTTCGCAGGTGGACGCCAAGGTGGAATGGAGCATGAAGGGGGACAACAAGACCATTTTCTGTTTTCTTGTGCCGGTCAAAGTTGTCGAATAAAGTTTACACACCTTTCAGGTCTATAGAGAATATTTCAGCTTCGCACCTCTGAGGTGACGGGCTTTCGAAACGCTTAACAAATGCAGCGCTGCCGGTTTAGGCAGCGACGCACATTCATGCTAACTTCAAGGCAGTCGCTCTCTGTGCACGTGATCACATCTCGTGCATCATCTCTACGCGTTTGCGCAGCTTCAATCTGCCTTCAGCATTGCTAACCTAGCTTGAATGTACGCCTAAACCCCAGACGCACTTTTATTTGAAGCGCTGTCAATGTTTACACGAAGTACTATCGTAGAAGTTTTCGACGGCGTTGGTCACGCTCTTTGTCATGTAATGCCGGAATTCATGCCAAGTGCCTTTAGTTCTCATCAATGTTCTTCTCCAGTGTGCAATCCATCGGAGTTTCGCCCACGTCCTTACGGCGACTGCCAAACGGCCGACCAAAATTATCGATCTCAAGCACACTTGGTGTTGCATTCCATTCTCGTGTTTATTGAATCGCCGTATTTGCCTGCATTGTGACTATTTTGTTATTCCCTATTCAACCCACCCCTATGTAGTGCCCTTGCAGGCCTTTAGGGTATCCAAATAAATAGATAAATATTACCCGTCACGCTTGGCGACCGAGGGAACACCGGCCGCGAGTAACGATGCTTTGAACGCCGTCCACATTCAAGGCATTTTCTTCTCTGGCCACTGCAAAAATCCACGGCGCCATGATATTGACGAAACTACGTAGATTATGTTTATAAGTGAACGGGACGGCCTGACTTCACTGATCGTGTGGGAGGTGTACGTACTTCTGCAGACGCTCCTCGTGCACATACTATTAAGCCGTAATGAAGGCGGACTCAAGAAAAACTACTGAGCAATTCCCTTTTTCAGGCGCTTCAGCATGTGTATCACCGGTTCGATCAGTCTGCAGACGCTCAGTGCACGTATAGCGCCCGCTTACCCTGCAGCTAAGCGTCGATGTTTCAGAAATTCAGCGATTAAGTGCACTGTAATTTGCACCCTTAAAAGTAAATAAGGGCGTACATTTTTTACAGTGTCGTCGGCTTTGTTACTCCCCATTCGCATTTATTTCAGGCGTGATACAGCGCATGTAAGTTTCGTGCAGAGTTAATCCGTAATTGTCAGGGAGCATATGTGAAAGTCTGCTACGTGTAGGAGCAGTCAACTGTCCTACCTACGGCACACGTAAAATGTACAATAGCGCCGAAAATATAGGTAGAAATTTAGCCAGATTATTCAAGTACGCTCATTGTTCAATTGCTAAACAAGTGCCTCATAGATGTTGCGCGCCGAATACACTTTTCGCGCACACGAAAAAGTCGCACACTGTATCGCGCGTACGAGTACCAAGATATCACTGGAAATATTACGCTTTAAACTAATTCTAATAGTGAGCATAAAGATTGCATTAAAGTGCAAGACGTTCCAACTTCACTACCCGACATGCTTCACGACTTTAATATCTGAACCGCCTGTTGATAGCTGTATTACATAAAGGTTATGCGAACACACAGTTCGCATAATGCATAGTTGAATGCATGAATAAGAAGACACATGAGGCAAGTGCTAAATAATAAAACACACACATGGACCCAAATTGGGCGAACTAGAAGTATACGAAAGTATAAGTACGTTAAGCAAGAGCCAACATTGTTTCATAGGGAAAATTCTCAGTAGCACTCTCCATATACATAACAGGGCAGGCTGTTCATGGCTGTAGCAGCATGGCAAAAGGCTCAGGTGGAAACGGCAACAGTGCGCATTCAGCTAGCTGGTCCCTTCAGCTAACATCAAAAACTTTGAATGAATAACAAGTTGTCAAAATATTTATAGTTCATTATTCAAGAAAGCATAACAATGCATATTATGCAAGGTTGCAATTTTTCTCACGGCCATGCACCTAAATTCTTTTATTTTTTCATTAACAGCAACTTCCGATCCTATATTTTCATTGTTACATGTTAAACTGAAAATCTGCGGTTTTACATGACAAAGCCATGATGGGACCATGTGGCGCGCCGTAGTTGGGGACTCCGGATTAATTTCGACCACATGTGGTTCTTTAACGCGCCATTAATTTAAATTCCCGCGTGCTTTTGATTTCGCCTCCAAATAAATGCGGCCGCTGCAGCCGCCAATTGCCGCCGCGGCCTATGAAAGCGCATGGCCATATGCCACTAAACCAGGGGTGGGTCATTGCTTATTGTGCAATTTCTGTTGCGAGAACATTCGTAGATTGTTCAGACATTTGTACTTACTTGCGTTCTTTTGCTGTGTTTGTCTGGTTATTTTGTTTGTATCGTGAATTAAGATATTCCAGATGCTCTGCCATATAAGAACGGATCGGCGCTTTCCTCTCCCGACGGCTTCCCCGTGCCCCGAGACTCTCCTCAAATTTACGACTCTGGTTGGGCTTGCCGTGGGGGGATGTCTCGGCGGGGAAGGTGGGTCTGTGGGAAGCTGTGAGAGCGGACAGAGGCAGAACGACTCGAGAGAGATGGTGCGCAAGTACCTTATAACGGTCGATCTGACGAGATCTTAATATGTTAAAGGAAGTTTCCTTACTTGTATAAATGTAAATTGAAGAATAAGCGACAGTATATGCATCAAACGGCAGTGCCTTCCTGAACGATCATCAACGCAACAACGATTAGGTATTTTAACAAAAAATATTGGTCCCAAAACTCGGGAACGGATTAACCAAGGCCGTAGTGAACCACCTGCCGGACCCGACAACGATTCACTGAACAACGAGGATAGATAAACAGAAGAAAAAAACGTAAAGTCATCCAAGCTCAAGTGGCGCGTTTCCCGAAAGAAGCGGACGAACTTCTGCATGGGCACCACTTCTCCTATCAGTCTGGAAGAGGTGAGTGCTCTTATAAAACGTCTACGGCTTGCCGAGCAGCAACTAAAGGGTGTAGAAGTTGCGATAGAGTCTCATCTCAGAGAAGAGGACGCAGAAAGTGAATTCGAAACGATTTTCTAATACAGTGATAAGATCACAACTTATATTGGCAAACTAGAATATAGAATGCAGTTGTGCTCTCAACAGACGGAAACGAAAAGTGCCAGCCAAAACAAACCAACGATTCAAGAGACTCCAGCCTCGCGAATTCAAAGAACGAAGCTCCCGAAGTTGGAGCTACTTAAGTTTGACGAAAGTAGAAACAACTCGCAACCTTTCTTGGTGCAGTTTGCGGTCGCTATTCACAAGAATCCCGAGTTCAGTAATATCGACCGATTCAACTATTTAAAAGCTCTGCTCATTGGAGAAGCTGCCGCAGTTATTGCCGGACTACAGGCGACTTCAGAGTGCTACGCTCATGCCATCGACCTCCTGCAGAAACACTTCGGGGACCCTTCGGGCTTTGATACAGGACCACATGTAACGCCTGACTTTAGTAAAGCCAGTAACTTCTGCAACAAATGTGCGTGATTTATGCCATATATTAGATTGCATTCGAGTGCACGTGAGAGGTCTGCAAGCCCTGGGCGTTGGAGAGGAATTCTACGAAGCGATAGTCTACCCTGGGCTACTCCGCGCACTCCCACGGGAGTTCGTTTTGAACTACCACCGATCACGGGCAGAGAAAAAACAGGAACAGCGCGAGACCTCAGCTGAGGATGACAACGCTTCGTGAACGACTTCACCTTCGTCAGAATCATGCCACCGAGTGCCACTTCGTCATCTACTCTGTTTCTTCGAGCTGGAACTGGAGAGCCGAGAACGAACCCTAGAGGACCGGCCGGACGACACCAGCCTTAAATCACCTCCAAAATATCACACAAAAACGCCGCATCGAGGAAATGCCCGCACCTCGTCCGCAGCAGCATTGCGTGGCCCCGCATCAGGCACGGAGTGCAAACTCTCTGACTCAAAGGCCCACACAAGCCAAGAGTGCGATGCCAAATTAGATATAAAGAGAAGAAAGCAATTCTTACAGAAAAGGAAAGTTGGTTTCGCTGTATGAAGCATGGACGTTTTTCAAAGACTTGAAGAATCAAGGTTTCCTGCAAGAGATTTTAACGGAGACATGCAATTACGATGTGCAATCCTGCTTTCAACAGTGCCGCACAGGCACATGTAACTATCGAAAAGAATGCAGAACAGGTCACTCTGCATGTCTCAGAAACTGGCGAAAACCCCCTGACTAGAACAGTACTGACGCCAACCTTCACAGCAGTGGCCAAGGGGACGAATAAAAGGAAAGTTTGAAGGGTACTGTTTGACAGTGGTAGCCAACGGACATTCGTAACCGAAGCATGCTCCAGAACGTTCGGATGCAAATTACTCTGCACTGAAGCACTATCAGTCGGAGTTCTTGGATGAACGTACAGCCAACGCACGTTCCGCAGGGTTGTAGTGTGCCGTGTTAGTGCAGAAAGCGACAGAGCATACAAGGTCGAGACGTTAGAAACTACTTCGATATGCGAGCAAGTCATTTCTTGTCTTAATGAAGAAATCAAAGCAACCCGTGTCGAGCTTTTACTGCCAGTAGGCGACGATTCCCCGCAGGGTACGAATCCCATAATCGAGGTGTTAGTTTGATCGGACCATTTTTGGGATTTCCTCACGGGGAAAGTAAACAGGCTAAACGGTGCTTTGACAGCACTGGAGACAGTGTTTGGGTGGGCACTTCAAGGGAAAGCCCTTAGCAGGTGCCCTAAAATTAACTGCAGCCATACATTTGCTTTAAAGACGACTATTGCAGATCGAGAAACAGTGACTATATTGAAGTCTTCTGGGAGCTTGAAAGTATCGGAGTGTCCCATTCGTTGTAAACCAATTCAGATGAGTGCACAGTCAAGGAATTTTTCGACGGCATCAAAAGTGTGAACGGGCGCTATGAGATCAGACTGCCGTGGAAAAAAGAACTGGAACTTGCAGACAATCGCGTTGTTACGCAGAAGCGGGTCCGCCAACTGACCAAGCAGCTATTGAGAGCACTAAACCTGCTGCATGAGTACGACAACGAAATGAGGCGATTATTTTCTGAAGGCGTAGCCGAAAGTGCACCGGACCCTAATGACTGTCAGCGCAGTTATTACATGCCTCATCAGCCAGTACTCCGTGAGAGAAGTACAACGACCAAGCGGCGCATCGTTTCTGAGGCGTCATCGCATGGCGCAATGCCAAGTCTGTTAACCGAAATCTGGACAATGGACCTGACCTAAATCCTGACCTCGTCCATGTGTTGCTTAATTTTTGATGTTACAAAGTGGCACTCGTTCGCGACGTGGAAAAGCCCTTTCTTCAGATTGGCGTTCAGCACGATGAGCGAGATGCGGTGAGGTTTCTGTGGTTCGCGGAAAAACCCAAAAATAGCAGGCCACTTCCTGAGCTCGCAGTCTTCAGGATGGCAAGAGTGCCATTTGGAACCACATCAAGCCCCCTTCTTCTGGCAGCGACGCTTCAACATCATTTTGCACCGTCGAAGCAAAGCTATACGGAAACAGTGGCCAGTTTGCAACAGTGCGTCTACGTGGACGACTTACAGGTCTTACTTGCGGCTCTGCTACCGACGCAGAGAGGCGACGAAAATCCACGAAGGGCCAATAGCAACTTTGAGGCAGACTAGAGCGCACTAGCTCATGTCGACCTCTCTGTCTTTCCTATCAATAAATTCTATTCATTCTATTGAGGCAGCGTCTATGCGCCTCCACAAATCGGGGTCTAATAGTGATAAGATGACGGAGCTGTTCGCTCGTGAAAACCCCGATGGGGGTTCGTTGGGCGAAGCACCAAACCTGCCGAAGGTGCTTGGCCTTACGTGGGATCTAAGAGTGGATTCTTTAACTCTTTTCTGACACTCTAATCGACTTCGCTAAGGCGCATGTCAACACGAAATGTTTCGTGCTACGGACGCCTGCACGTCTGTATGACCCTCTGGGGCTCCTTTCCTCATATACGATGAGTGCCAAGGCTATTTTCCAAGAAATATGGAAAGAAAATCTGTCGTGGGACAAGCCCCTGCGACACCACATCGCCAGACCAAAACGACTGGATCATACGGTGCGACGGGGTTACTTGTCTTCGTGAAATCAAGGTCTAGCGCTGAAGGGAAATCGACGCGTCGAACGCTACATATTATGTTTAGGCCAGCTCCAAAGCTCACGTGGCGTTTAGCTCTGCACAGAGACCGAAACTGACACACACCGCTGGATGCTGCTGGCTAAATGTCGTGTAGCGCCGCAGAAAACGATCACACTTGCTTGTGTAGAGCTGATGGCAGCGTTGCTAGCGTCCCGACTCTGCCAATTTGTGCAGTCGCATCTCAAATTGCAAAGAGATAATTTCTACCTGTGGACTGATTCTATGATTGCCCTAAGCTGGATCCGAGTGGATGCATCGAGAAGGAGGGAACTTGTGCGAAAGCGCGTCACAGAAATTCAACACCAGCGCCGTGGCATGGCGACAATACGACGACGTTTCTGTCCATCGAATATGACACACGACGAGTGGCACGCTGTTCTGCTGCCCAAGCGACATTGGGACACCGTGCTACATGTGCAGCGGGCCCACCGACTTCTCCGCGCCGGCGCCAGATACATAAAAATAATGTAAATAAAAGTACTGAATTGTGCATGGACGCCAGTTGGTGAAAAGTGTTGTGCGGTCATGTGTGGTGCGTAAGAGTTTCAGTTCCACGAGTATTAACACTGCGACAGAACTGCTCCCACCTGACTGGACCACTAAGGCGGACTCTTTTGAGGTGGTCAGTATTGACTTCGCCGGCCACCTTTTTGTGAAGGAAAGAAAAATGTGCAAGTGAAATCGTACGTTGTATTTTTTACGTGCGCAGTGACTAGGGCCGCGCATCTCTAACTCGTAAACAACATGACTACTGAGAGCTTTTTGCAGGTCTTCCGTCGTTTTGTGTCGCGTAGTGGGCTCTGCCAAATCATTTACTCAGACAACGCAGTCACGATTTAAGCACGCTTCAAGGGAGCTCGCACTTTGGAAAGTTCGGCGGCACTCGGAGGCACTGAGTTATTTTGCTAATGCTAGAATAAAGTGGAAATTTATCGTACAGCATGCACCATGGTGGGGAGGTTTGTACGAACGGCTAGTCCGCAGCGTAAAAACTACTGTGAAAAAGCTCATCGGTCGCCAGTGTCTTGACTTTATTGAGCTGTTGACAGTACTAGCCAAGGTGGAAGCAGACAAATTCCATACCCCTGACCCACGTACCAGACGACCCAAACGACGGCGCCCCGCTAACACCGGTCAGTTTCCTTACTGGCAGACGTCTCACGGCCCTGCCAGGAACTGAAACCCGAGCGCTGGGTTCGAACGCATCTTCCCTTCCAGTGTTTTAGAAGAAGCGAAAGCAGAGGCGTAAAGCGTTCTAGCAAGCCTGGCAACATGAGTATCTACGACAGCTGCGCTCAGCCTATGCGTCTCAACAAACTAGATCCGAGAGACCCAAAATCGGAGACGTAGTCTTGGTACTGAAAAAATATTGCGCGCCTTCTACGAAAACACGAGGTCATTTGCTTTCTTTTCCCCGAGCGAGGCGGGAATGTCCGCTCATGTGGCCAGGATACCACACGGCAAACTTGTGAGGCGCCCATTTCAGCACTTACAGCCGCTGGAGATTCCTGAACCATTGAATGAACGAGCTCATTCGGAAGGGCAGTGTTGAGACATTTCTACTCACTTAGTGTTCTTTTGTTGGATTTGTCTGGTTATTTTGTCTGTATCGTGAAATGAGATACTCCAGGTGCTCTGCCGTAAGAATAGATCGGCGCTTGCCTTCGCGGACGGCTTCCCCGTGCCCCGAGACTCTCCTCAAATTTATGACTCTGGTTGGGCTTGCCGTGGGGGACGTCTCGGCGGGGTAGGCGGGACTGTGCGAAGCTGGGAGAGCGGGTGGAGGCAGAACGACTCGACCACCGCAGGGGCGTCAGCAGGCGTTTGGTGTGTTGCCACACCACGTACCCGAGTAAACGAGGGTTGGACTCTCCCGCGTGTAGTCGTGCGCGGCTTAGCCATGTTTGGGAAAAGGGGGATCGGGGGGTTGAGCCAATGCTGGGCGCTTGGACCTTGAAGGCCCCCCGGCGGAGGCAACACACCTCTTTAGCCTCTGTTTCTCATAGACGGCACCTCCAGACTGACCCTTCTGGAGGAAATCGGCAGTCACCTTTTCCCGTCCCTCTCTTCGATTTTTTCTTTCTCTCTCACTCTCCCATCTTTCCTGGCTTCTAGTCACTTCTTCTCCCATCCAAATTTCCGGGCGGCAAGGGTTAACCTTGTGTGGGTAATCAGCCTAGATTACAGCACGTTTGGTTATAGCAGTGATGTACTTCTGACGCGTACACAACCTACACTTACGTCGTCACGTACCCTAGTTGGGCTCGTTGGTGGGTGGCAGGCATCACTGCTGAACATAATACTACATACTATGGAATCAAGTTATCCTTCAATTCCTGATCGCCCCGGAGGAAGAAGAAGAAGTCGACCTGTGCGGATGTGGAATTTTCGGCTCCCGCTTCTGTACACGTTTTCGGACTGATTTATGTGATTCCTAGCAACGAAATGTGCACTATTCGACGCACTTTCTTCTAAGGAACACGCCGATGTCCGATTTTTCTTCCGGTCAGTGAACTCTTTTCAATTTCCGAGACGTTTTAGTTCAAACCACGCTGCGGCTCAGCTAGCCCTACCCGACTAGGCCCATCGCCGGGGTCGAGGAGCGAGCAGGCCCAGGCCTCGCTCGTACGTGTGCGCGGCAGGATGCCCGCTATGGAGACCGTCGTAGAGGGAGAGGACATCTCCCAAGAAGAAGCGAATCGCCCAGGCTGGGCGACGGCCATGGGTAGAAACAAGAAGGCCAAACCGGGACCGACCGTTCCGGACCGAGGCAACGAGGGACGAGCAGAGACGAAGGGCGGCCGCCGCACGGCTGGCCCGCAGAGCGCGATCAAGCGCCTCGTCGCCGCATCGAGGCTCCCCCGGCTACCGAGGGACCACATTCGCATCATAGTGAGGCCGAGAGACGGCCTCGACGTGAAAAAAGTGAGTCAGATTCGCCTGGCGCAAGCACTAGCAATGGCGGCCTCGCTCCCGCCGAACGAGACCGAGGAAGACATCGTTTGTCCGAACGCAACCCAGAACATTCTCGTCGTGTCCACGCCGACTGAGAAGAACGCCAACGCATACGCCGGAATTCACAAGCTTCACCTAAGAGAAGGCGCATACAATGTGGCCGCATACATTGCGGCGCCGGACAACACGTGCAAGGGGGTCATCAGAGGAGTGGACCCCGAAATCAACGAGGCCCAGCTTCAGGCCATGATCGTCAACCAAAGAAATCCCAAGGCCTTGGAAGCCAAGCGGATCAAAAACACCTCGACGGTGGTAGTGCTCTTCGACGGCATGAAAGTGCCGAACTATATCATGTGTGGCGTAAGCCTAATACGCTGCACGCTATACAAGCGGCAAAACGACGTGTGCTACGGGTGCGGTGACTTGGGCCACAGAGTCGACGTGTGTCCAAATCCTCACAAGAAAAGGTGCCGCGGCTGCGGAGTCAACGACCCGGCTGAAGACCACCAGTGCTCGCCCAAGTGCGCCCTTTGCGGGGGCCAACACCCGACGGCGGACAACAAGTGCAAGCAACGATACCAAATCCCTTACGTCGTGCGGCGCAGGAGGCGCCGACGCAGAAATGCCAAGAAATCGCGGCTGCAAAGCCAGCCGCAACAGGTGGAAGGTAGATCACGCGATTCCAGCGTGACAAGCGCCCCCAGACGGGGACGTTCGACAACGCCGACACTACGACAGCGCAGCCGATCGAGAGGCCGTTCCCTCTCCAGGGGGCGCTCCCGCTCCCAAGTGCGCATTCAAGAGGGGCCGACCTGGGCGGACCGGGCCAGGCCAAAGCCGCAACCGAAATCACAATCAAAGGTAACGCAGGTAGCATTGCCAAAGCATAACAAGGAAGACCCTAGAATAGCTCAGCTAGCGGAAGAAAACGCGCGCCTCAAAGAGGAGATCAAGAAAATGAGGGCGGATTTCGAATCGTTTCGGAAACAAGGTTCCACTTCTCAGCCAGCCGAACAGCAGCAGCAGGTGGCGCAAAGTACACCGACCCCGCAAGGGGAGCAGTCTGTTCGCTCGGTCAAACGCAGGGCCCCTCCCCTGACGGAGGAGGGAAACCTGGCGGAACACGAGTCCAGCAGCATCCTATTGGGAATTAAGCAGTCGATTAGCTCTTTGCAGCTAATGGTCCAGCAACTAGCGGAAAGCATAGTAGCGCTCGCGGCAAGAGTGACGCGCATCGAAGCACACATGGCGCCTGCAGGTGCTAAACAAATCCAATTTTTCAATCATGGCGAACAATCCAACTAGAGAGCTGGTCGTGTGGCAGTGGAATTGCGCTAGCATCAAAAAGCGCAAGGCTCCGCTGCTACAGTTCGTTGCCTCACAGGCGGACAAACCGCACGTCATAATCTTACAAGAAACTTTGGGTAGCGAGGTGACCTTGCCCGGCTACCGGGTCGCCTCGTCGAAATTCGAACAGGGTAGGCGCGGAGTGGCAACGCTTGTCGCGAACAAATGCTCTTTCCAGGAACGAGATTTCAAATTAGGCAACGCGAAAGCGGAGGTAACCGCGATCGAAATCATACCGAACAGTTGGCTGAAAAACAGCGTATTCGTAGTGAACGTGTACAGCCCGCCGTCTGACCGCAAACAATCGTTCACGTCGATAATAACGAAGGCGGCCTCAATGGCCAGGGGGGCCCCGCTAATAGTGGCAGGAGATTTTAACGCGCCCCACGGAGCCTGGGGTTATGCAAGGCCAATGCCTAAGGGAGAACGGCTATTGGAGGCAGTCACTATGTGCTCGCTAGAGCTGGTGACCGACCCCCGCTATCCAACTCGACTAGGCACGTCGGTGGCGCGGGACACGACGCCCGACCTGACCTTCGTCAAGAACGTGCGAGGGGCCGAGTGGCGCAACCTGCACGAGAACCTCGGCAGCGACCACTGCATACTGGCAGTGACGATCCCCGTCAAGGCGGCACCACCGAGAGAATTTAAGGTCACCGACTGGGACGCCTTCCGCAAAATAAGGAAGGAAGACAAAAGCGAATATGCGGACCTAGACAGCCTTTTTAGAAGGCTCAAAGAGGACGTTGGCACCGCGACGAGGGTTGTCCAAACTGAACTGAACGTGGAAAGGATGGACGCGAGATTGGCACACCTATTAGAGGCAAAGAATTCCATCACGGCCAGGTGGAAAACGCAAAGACTAAATCGCAGACTGCGAAAGAAAGTAGCGGCACTAAACCGGGAAATCGAAGCGCACTCGATCGAGCTTTCCAAGCAACAGTGGAACGAGGTGTGCGCGTCGGTAGACGGACAAATGAGAACCGGGCGCAAATGGAACCTCCTAAAGAAACTGTTAGACGACAAGCAATCCAAAGGCAATCAGAGATTGGCAATTGATAGGATTTTACACAAACAAAAGGAGCAGGGCAAAACGGAGAGCGAGTTCCTAAAGGAGCTGGCCGAGACGTATCTACCACTGGGCCCGTCAGGCGATGGCGACTATCCACAATACGCCGGCACAGAGGTCGAAGAACTCGACGCGCCCTTCACGGAATCGGAAATTTGGGATGCCTTACAAGGCCTCAACGGACGCTCCGCGACGGGCCCTGATGGGGTCTCGAATAAACTGTTAAGAAACCTAGACGGAAAGTCGGTCGACAAGCTCACCGAAGAAATAAACAGAGCGTGGGAAACGGGACAAGTACCAGAGGCCTGGAAAGAGGCTTCGGTCATACTAATACCGAAACCCGGTAAACCACTTGCGGCGGAGAACATGCGGCCAATATCGCTGACCTCGTGCGTAGGCAAGACGGCGGAACATGCCATACATAACCGAGTATCGCGGTACATAGAGAGAGAGGGCCTCTTCCCACATAACATGGTGGGCTTCAGACCGGGCCTCTCCACACAGGACGTAATGTTACAACTCAAAAAGCACATAATCGACGGCATAACCAGAGACACCAGGGGCATACTGGCCCTGGACCTAACGAAAGCGTTCGACACGGTGAAACACAGATTTCTAATGGAAACGATCTCGGTGATGGGGCTCGGCCGGAAATTCCACTCTTACATAGGCTCCTTCCTCAGAGACAGGAAAGCCACGATCAAAATAGGACAGGCCACGTCCGATTGTTACACGCTGGGCGCGAAGGGCACCCCACAAGAGGCGGTGCTCTCCCCGCTATTATTCAATCTAGCATTGAAAGGGCTCTCGGACCGGCTGACGAGAGTGACCAACGTCAATCACGCCCTATACGCAGACGATATTACGGTGTGGTGCCCGGGAGGGTCCGACGCAGAAGTCGAGCGGGCTCTTCAAGAGGCGCTGGACACAACGGAAGAGTACCTGAAGGAAACGGGACTCCGTCTGTCACCCAGCAAATCGGAACTGTTGCTCTACAGGCCCTCGAAACAAGGCATGAGGAATTTGACGCCGATCGATCAAATACCAATCAAATTACGCACGAGTGACGGCCAGCCGATCCCCAGAGTGGACACTATAAGAATCTTGGGGCTGCTAATTGAGGCTAAAGGCGGTAACACGCAAACGGTCATGAGACTCACGTCCAAAACGGAGAACATGCTCCGGCTGATCCTCAGGGTGACCAACCGCAGGGGAGGGCTCAGCGAGAGCAATCTCATCAGACTTTACCACGCCTTCCTCATGAGTCACGTAAATTACGTAGCCTCGGCGCTAAAATGGACCAAGAGAGACGCGGCCAAGATAGACACACTGATGCGCAAGAGCATCAAGAGGGTTCTAGGTCTTCCGATCAGTACAAGCACGGAGCGGCTCGATCGGCTAGGGGTCCACAATACGCTAGCAGAAATCATCGAAGCACAGACCAAGGCACAGGTCGTGCGGCTGTCCACCACCAGGGCCGGCAGACGCATCCTAGAAGAAGCAGGTATAAATGCCGAGGCAGAGTGCAACGCACGCAGCGTCGCGCTCAGCGCGGCGGCCAGGGGCACTTTCAAGGTAGAACCGCTTCCGAGAAACGTCCACCCGCAATTCAACGAGGGGCGCCGAAAGGCGAGGGCCCGAGCACTGCTGAAATCGACCGCCAGCTGTCCGGGACTGGCGGCATTTGTAGACGCGGCCCAGTACGGGCGCAGCGACCGGTACGCGGCCGTCTCGATACGCTGGGATGGTACGATCATCAACGCAGCATCGGTCAAGGGGGTTACGTCCGAGGTGGCCGAACAGGTGGCAATAGCCATGGCAATGAGGGACCCCGAACGTCCATACGTATACACAGATTCGCGATCGGCGGCCAGAGCATTCGCCTCGGGCTCGATATCGCGGAAAGCAGCGGCCGTCCTCGGCAGTGAGGGAGCCGCGGGTCATCACATCCTCAAATGGTTTCCAGCCCACATGGGGGCCGACGTGCACCCCGACTTTCCCAACGCCAACGAGCTGGCACACGGACGCGCGCGAGGACTCACGCACCGCGGCGATCGTGGCGAGCGAAGTGGCGGGGAGGGAGGGGAGCACCGAGACCCGCTGCTCACCTTCAACGAACTAACAACACATTATCAGCTGTCGAGGAGGACCTTCCCGCTCCCCCACGCTAAACTTACTAGACCACAGTCATCTATATTCAGAATGCTGCAAACAAGGTCGTTCCCCTCGAGAGGCAGAATGAGCCTTTATTCACCGGACGTAGAGCCGCAATGTCCGGATTGCGGCGAATCGTACTGCTCGCTATCGCACATGCTTTGGCAATGCTCCGCGTTAAGCGGCACCGTGTTCAGCAAAGAAGAAGACTGGATGGACGCCCTGCGAAGCGACGACCACCAGACCCAGCTTCGGGCCGTCCAGAGGGCTCACGAAAGGGCGGAGGCTCACGGGCTTCCCGTCCCAACGTGGGTGCGGCCCGCGACCCCTGCCGACCACTAAACCAAGAGTGGGTGGGAAGGGGTTCCTCAGGACCCAATAAAGTTCTTTCCTCCTCCTCCTGATCGCCCCCCTCAGCAAAGGGGGCGCATCGATGCAACACTTTACTTTTTCGCCCAACCTAAAGTAACATTCCCTAAGTTCTACGTTGTGCATTGTGAAAATCCAGACAAGACTGTTAAAAATTAAATTATGGGGTTTTACGTGCCAAAACCACTTTCTGATTATGAGGCACGCCGTAGTGGAGGACTCCGGAAATTTCGACCACCTGGGGTTCTTTATCGTGCACCTAAATCTAAGTACACGGGTGTTTTTGCATTTCGCCCCCATCGAAATGCGGCCGCCGAGGCCGGGATTCGATCCCGCGACCTCGTGCTCAGCAGCCCAACACCATAGCCACTGAGCAACCACGGCGGGTGACAAGACTGTTCGAACAATCTCACGGTTTCTCTAGTCGAAATCTCTCACTGAAACAAAGGGCCAGGCTGCGAAGCAACGAAGATGGCTAGTGGTGGCTTGCTGCTTGAGCTGAGTGATAAAACACAGTACAGCAAGCTGATTTCGGGGCGATTATGGACAACCCTGTCTCCATTTCTCCTCACCGCTCACTTAACGCAGTCCATGGAGTAATATCTGAACAAGACCTTTTGGACCTAACTGAAACAGAACTGCTTGAAGGATGGAAGGAGCACGATGTAATCACTGTGCAGAGAATTAAATTCAGACGCGATAAGAAAGACATACCAACAAACCCCCAATTCTGACCTTCACCATGAGTAACCTGCCATAGTCCATTGAGACCGGCTATACTGAGATCCGTGTGAGACCGTATATACCGAATCCCCGCCGTTGTTTTAAATGTCAAAGGTTTGGCCACGGCTCACAGAGCTGCCGTGGTTGGCTGACGTGTGCTAAATGTGGAGCGAATGACCACCCTGCAGATGGCTGTCAAGGCGAACTTCACTGTGCTAACAGCGATGGAGGGCACGCCGCATACTCGCGGTCATGTCCCAAATGGAAACAAGAAAAATAAATTCTAGCGCTTAAGGTAAAACACATCTCTTCCAAAGAAGCGCGTAAGTGTTCTTCCTTTGTTGAGCACACAACTTATGCCGATGTGATGTGTCAGGGGGCGGCACCACTATACGGCCAAAGGCGGCTGCTAAGATCACTAGCTGTGAGCTTGCAGTGCCGCCACCCGCACCCTAATTCACCGAACCCTAAAAGAGGGAAGCTGACCGCTGAGTCAGTGACTCCCGAAACCCCGCGAGAGTAGGCCCGTGGCGTGTGACACACTGCCGCTCGGGCGGGCGTCTAGTGCCTCACAGGAGGCGATGGAGGCGGTGCCTCACAGGAGGCTCTTCGGCGTCAACAGCACCGAAGGATCGGCGTGCCTCGTTAAAGCACGCCAAGACAGGAAAACTCACAAGTTACTGCGCCTATGAAAGGCCCAGTAACATAGCTGTGCAATGTTGAACACAGAACCATTTGTTCCAGCTACAGTGGCTGCACAAATGTTATAATGGAATGTCAGAAGACTTTGTCATAATCTAAACGTCGTAAAATAACTCTTATATGAATGCCAACCAAAAGTGTTCTGTGTTCAAGAAACACACTTAAGAACCTGCCACACAAATGTTCTTAAACAGTTCATAGTATTTCGAAAAGACTGCGATAACTGTCTTGCCCCCTCCGGTGGAGTGGCTGTAATTATAGGTAAATTAGTTGCTGGTCAACATCTAAATATTCATGCATCTCTTGAAGCCGTAGCAGTCCGTGCCATACTGTTTAACAAGTTGGTAATGGTTTGCTCTTTACACATCCCTCCTAATAATAATTTAACTATGGTTGAGCTTGAGAACCTGATAGACCAGATTAAGGAACCCTACATAATACTCGGAGACCTAAACGCACACAACGCGCTTTCGGCCGACCTGCGCTGCGACTCGAGAGGACGTCTCATAGAAAATGTTGCCATTTAAACTGGGGCATGTCTTTTGAACAAAAAGTACCTACATTTCATAGCTCAGCACACCATACATTTTCTTCAGTTGATCTTGCCATAGGTTCCTCATCCCTACTGCCATATCTAGAATGCAATGTCATAAAAAATCCTTACGGAAGTGACCATTTCCCGCTGTTTCTCACCCCTGGAGATACGCTTGATCCCCTGGCCTACCCGAAGAAATGGAAATTTAATACAGCCAACTGGTGGAAATTTAGAGAACTCTCCCTTCTCTCATATGACACAATCAGACACCTAGCAATTGAGGAGGTGGATGCATTTCTAACTGAATATATAATAAATGCGGCCCTAGAGTCCATACCGAAAACAGGACGCACTCGAGCTAATACCAAGCCATGGTGGAACCGTGAGTGTCAATTAGCCAGAAAGAGGCAACATAAGGCCTGGGGTAAGCGTTCGCGTTACCCCAATACAGAAAACATAACCGCTTTCAAGCGAGCACAGGATAGTGGAAGGCACATCCTGCGTGAGGAAGCTGGAGAAGCTATATATCACGCATAGCTTCATATATATGAAGATAAAAAGGTCTATGTGAGGCCGCCAAAGTTTGAGGGCCAAGATCCTAGCCCACTCCCATTGGTAAATAATCTAGGCAACACACTGGAACAAGCTGACACACTAGACAACTGACACGCAATGTCTGCTATCACTCTTCAATACCCTTCTGAGGTCCCAAATAGACTATGGCAGCACAGTATTTCAGTCAGCGACTAAAACAACGTTAAAGATGCTTGACCCCATACACCATTTAGGCATTCGGTAACCACTGGTGCTTTTCGGACCAGCCCTGTTCGATGCCTCTATGCAGAGTCCTATCAATGGCCCTTAGAGTATCAAAGAACGTACTAAGGAATCACATATGCTTTGAACATAATAAGCTCAGAGGGAACACCCGTGCAGAACCCTAATGGATGATCGAACATCGGAACAGCTGTACGCGAATAGGCCATCATTAGCTCAGCCGTTTGCTTTGGCTGTCAGAACTGTTGCCGACAAATTGGGGCTTAGTTTCTCAGAGCTCCACAAAACTGGACCTAGTGATCTCATTGATCCTTGGTGCCTCCGCGCAATTCGGTGCGACATGTCTTTTAAAGCGCTTGACAAGAAAAAAGTGCCACGCAAGGCTATTATGCAACACTTCTTATCACTGGTAGACAAGTACAACGCAACATCCTTTTTTACGGACGCCTCAAAGACGGCTAAGGTAGTCTGATGCGCTGCACATAGTCATTGCTATAATATTAGAAAAACTCTCAATAGAAACTGCAGCATATTCACTGCCGAAGCATATATTATTCGACTGGCTGTGGATCATATAGCATACAAAAACCTATTATCTACACAGATGCACTAAGTGTCGTAACTGCATTATCTGGGGGAAAGCTAGGGAATAACACTGTTTTTAATCACCTGCTGAAGCCCATTTATGATGCTTACAATGAAGAACATTGCCTTGTGGTATGCTGGGTACCGGGGTATTGCGGCATAACAGAAAACTAGGTGGCAGATCAGAATGCTAGAGAAGCTGGTCTACATGGTGGCATTGAAGTTACTAAGGTCCCTTACGTCCGTAAGCGGCTACGCCAGCACTGACAGAATCAGTGGGATAAAGAAACAGAAAACAAATTCCATGCAATAAAACTACGACTAGGCAAATTTTTCCAGCAAAAGCCACAAGACTAACAGAAACCACACTGTGCAAGCTACGTATCGGACACACATACCCAACACACATTTACCTATTAACAGGCACACAACCACCCATATGCGCAAAATATGGTGAAAAACTCACAGTCCGGTGCATCTCAATTGAATGTCCACGACGTCCCCATGCAAGAGTACAGCATTTTCAAGAATTTTGCACGCATAATATGCCATCTCACCTTGCATTATTTTTATCTCATGACACCATGTTTAGCGTCAGCAGAGTTTTTAAATGCCTTGTCAATATCCATTTTTTAACAATGTATACTACAACCCAAACCGCCATGCTCCATCACAGACGTGAGGAGCCTGAGGTGTTGAATGCCTCGAGGTCTCGCACCTTTTTGCAAGGTAAAAGTACTTTGCTGACGGCTTCGAGGCAAAATTTAGCGCTTATAATCACTAAAACTACAAATAATCTGTATACCACATACATAGCTGATAACATCTTACAAGTGATCGCTCACAGTCACCGAAATCTCTAACCCACGCACAGTTGAAATATCTGATATAATATTAACAGCAGTTTAGCTAGGCCTTTTATACCTTTATTACAGGAAACATTTGCCCCTTTATATAGCGCACTTCAACATGCTTACCATTCCGGTCTGATTATTGTTTTTATACTATGACTCGTTCAATATATCCCTATACTTACCCGCCGTGGTTGCTCAGTGGCTATGGTGTTAGGCTGCTGAGCACGAGGTCGCGGGATCGAATCCCGGCCGCGGCGGCCGCATTTCGGTGGGGGCGAAATGCGAAAACACCCGTGTACTTAGATTTAGGTGCACGTTAAAGAACCCCAGGTGGTCAAAATTTCCGGAGTCCTCCACTACGGCGTGCCTCATAATCAGAAAGTGGTTTTGGCACGTAAAAACCGATAATTCTTTTTCTTCCCTATACTTGGCGCTCTTTGGTCAAAGATGCCCTTGCGCAATTAAAACCCATCAATTAATTAGCACGACGCGCGGGAGCTGGTGTGCAAGTACCTTATAACAGCCGCTCTGACGAGATCTTAAGATGTTACAGGAAGTGCTCTTATTTGTATAACTGTAACTTCAAGAATAAACGACAGTATATACATCAAACGGAAGTGCTTTCCTGAACGATCGTCAACGACAACAACGATTAAGTATTACAACATAGATAGCTATTTAAGACGAACTGCGTCCCTCCAGCACTCTTCCCATGCGTGGTCAGTGCATTAAATCAAAGGCAGCAAGATATAGCTGCGGCGTGTATGTCATACTTCTGCTGCGCTTTGTGCCTCTCTTTGTGCGTTTCTGCTATCACAGCTTTATGATCATTGTCCTTTAACGAACACCGAATGATCTGGGTTATTAATCCTGCGTACCATGTTCTACAGTAATAAATGTACGTGAGTAATGTATGTACTCGGGCACCTGTATACGATGGACCGCATCAACGTTTTCATTTGTAATTGTGTCGCTGATTGTAGAGTGAGCCGCCGCAAGTGTACATTTACGAGGCACCCAGGAAGTAGGTAATGACACATCTTCGCCAGCGCGAGCGAAATTACAAGGCAATGTCTGCTCGGTAGGACGTCCACGCTGACTAAGTATGCCGCATAAACAAGACAATAAACAAGGACGCAGTTTCGCCCGAAAGGCGAAACATCGATTGCGATAGCAAATTGTTAGACAGCTATACGAAGTAAGGATAGTAGTTTTATCGGCGGTATGAACTTGGAAATATTCGCTTACTAACTAAATTAACAAGCATGGTGTCAGCGCGCTCAGGCCACCACGAACACATCACACTTGATGACCGCAGATACTCATTGTCGAAACGCTGGAGTGAGGAAGTGCGGCAGAAGCAGTGAGCGAAGTGACCTTAGTGCTGTCTATCGCTTCAATGCAAACTGAGTGACGAGAACACCGCACGCACATAGGTATGAGCCGTCTATAGACCGCTTTCAAGAGAAGGCGCGCGCGACTACGCGTGGCCGCGCAAAGTACGCAACTGATGCCGGAGTAGAACGCCGCCCCCCTCCCTTACGCGCTGCCTCCCCGCTTCCCTCGCTCCTCGTGTGAGATTGCGGTCGCGAAATATGCAGTTGCTGTCGGAGAACAACGCTGCCCCCCCCCCCCACCACTCCCTCCCATCCCCCCACGGCCTTCCGCGCGACGGAAGACGGCGATTTTCCTGTCAGACTCCCTCTTGCGCGCACCAGGTTGAGCAGCGATTACCGGCTCCCCTCGCGCGCTTTCACTCGCACATACAATATACGGCGCTCGGCGACAATGTTACCACCCTTGAACTTTATACGGAACATTACGGCGAACGGCGTCCCCCACGGCAAAAATGATCCTGGAGTGTCCATATTTATTTATTTTTATTTTTTATTTCAAGAAACCCCTAAAGGCCCTCACAACGAGGGTATTACATAGGGGGGTGACAAAAATTCAACAAACATATAGTAAAGCGTATTCAAGGACTAGCTATATCAATAAAATATGCAGACCCAAAGCATACACTGGAATCTGTGTAAACCTTTATCGAAGCGGGTAGTTACAGCTAAATGTGATGCTTACCTTAGGCGTGTGTAATTGCACGCTCCTTGTCCGCGCAAGCTCTCGCCTGCGTTCTAAATGCGCCTCGGTGAGTCCGAATCAAAACGCGCCAAGCGTCTCAACGCGCTTGTTTGCCCGTGAGGAGTTCGTAACTCGAAGGACCGCGCAGCGCCGTTCAATTGGACATTAATAATAATAACAATAATAATAATAATGATAATAATAATAATAATAACTTCTTTATTTCCATCAGTGATGAAGGAGACTGCGGGTCAAAGACTAGAGCCCGCAGCCTCCTTTACAAGGCAAACAGTCATTGAACAGGAGATATATATACATAGCAATGGACTACATGTCAAATATGCACAAAAAATAAAGGAACATACACAAATTTGTGAATGCGAAAGCATTCACAACTCATCAGTTCTTAGATGTTTTCAGATTTTCTTTTATTCTTTACAGTTCATTACTTAGATATTATCGAAAGTGAAAGAATCTGGCAAGTGAAAGAAGTTGATATGCTAAGATCCAGGCGTCGATGCGGACTGTCCGAGCATCGTAACCGGCGTTTTCTGGTTCTCCAGTTTTACTTTGTGCTACAGAAAGGCAAAAAAAGAAAGTAAGGATTAAGGAACCAGCCACACGAATGCGGAACCTTTAATGACGATGGGCTAGTGGGTACCTTCTAAATAAAGTATTCCAAAGCACGAAAGAATAACCGCCTTCTTTTCTGCAACTGGATAGATAAACTACGAAAAGTAAGTATCCGCGTTATTGTGTGTATTCCTCATACTTTACCATAGGTGACGCAAAATAGGCCATAATTTCGTGGCTTTCGTAGAACAGTTCGAGTTTACCACATAAAACGCAAGTTGCATTCGCATGTCACATAAATATTGAATTCCGTTGTAGGTTAAATACTTGCGCTCTTACACGCGTTTTTACTTTCATAGTTTTCTTGAATGGAAACATGGTCGACCGATCGCCATAATCACTTCCCCTTACGTGTTTGTCTCGTATATTTCCGCGTCAAGCAACGTGGTTAGCAGCAAGCCCGCAAGGCCAGGAAGACTAAGCTGCGTTCGTGGCAGAATTTTGCACGCACTTCCTCCTGCACCAACAGGTTCTCCTTTTCTGACAATTTTGCAAGGCATCCAGCCCCAACACATCGATTGCTGAGACGTCGATAAACGCAAATAAACACCCTCCGACTTCTGCCTAAACCAAGCACTCCGAAGATCTGCGAGCCAAAGTATGGTTTTACTGTGCGGGCAATTAATCTATGCACACACATTCACTCGCTTCTCGAAATATACCTTCGGTTTCCCAATCTGGAAAGATTGGACCGATGCATTCGTCCACTCTTTGACAGATTCAGCTCATATATTGTTCGTCGCGGTTGCGCTAATTGGATCCACAGAATTGTCCATGCATGTCACGCCATGGAAACATCTGTTTTTGCTGACAATTAAGAGCACAGACTCCGGCGGGCTGGTAATTCATGGGAAAAGCGAGCGCTGCGGGGAAGACGGGAATGCCGAAAGACACACACCGCGCAGACTACCAACAATGTTTATTGGTGATGCAAATCCATATATATCAAGGCGTGCGAAGAAAGAAAACAAAAACAGTGTCTTATCGAACAGTAGGATGGAAATATGCCACTTCGAAGCCCACCTGTTAACAATTCACAAGGTACGCGTAAAATCTTCCAAACTTATTTAGATATTTAATGTCACTTGGTGGCAACCTAACTGACGGTCAACTAACGAACTTCCAACTAACAACTATCAAGCTTCCTATGAAGTCATCTTCCATAATTTCGTGCATCACCTGCAAGCTGTGCTTTGCCAAGACTTCATAACGTTCAACGGAGGCACGCAGTCGCAGTCACGGCAGTGGATTGACAGGTGCCCTTCAACCGTGTTGTGCGTGTTATTCTTGTGCTCCCGTCAACGCTCATTTGAGCGCTGGGACCTTTAACATGTATATATGTTCTCGCAAGTTAGACCAATAAAATATTCTTTGGCTATGACGCATGGCACGAAACGAGTGCTGTGTTTCAGAGACCCGCCGTGGTGGCTTAGTGGCTGTGGCAATGCGCTGCGAAGCGCGAGATCGCGGGATGAAATCCCGGCCACTGTAGCTGTATTTCTATAGGGGATAAATGCAAGAAGGCCCGTGTGTCTTGCATTGGGTGCGCGTTAACGATTCTGAGGAAGTCAAAATTAATCCGGAGTCCCCCACTACGGCATACCTGATAGCCAGATCATGTTTGTGCACGTGATACCCCCTAATTTCATTTCTTACATCCACAGAGCACCTGCTCCGAGAGGCTTCCAAAGTTTTTTTTTCTTTTTTTTCTTCTCCTGAGCGGAGAAAGCAACTGTGATGCGAGCAAGTTGCCGAGTTATTTTGAGCCTGTGCGATACATCGCGTAAATACGGGAGCACTTGAAGCCGATCCATTTCAACTGGCGCACAACTTGGCTAAGTGGTTTTACCACGTTTGAACTGCTTAGGGAGCCGTTCCGCTACAGCGGATATTCACGCCTTCAAGTAATCAATATTCGATAGGCGCCCGACCTGCGCTTTAACCACTAAGTGAGTGCATGGCTTTTCGGAAGTTTTAACAAGACAAATATTTATAATGCCTCTTTCCACAAGTTTAGAGTACGCACAGACAGAAGCGTTATTTCCGCGGCTCGATTGAAAGAACCACCACAAATTTGCAGCTCTGGCTGCGTGCTCCTGCTGCTTTGAACGTTTTGAGTCTTGTCCAAGTACAGCCTGCAACTAACACGTGAACCCGCCGTGGTTGCTCAGTGGCTATGGTGTTGGGCTGCTGAGCACGAGGTCGCGGGATCAAATCCCGGCCATGGCGGCCTCATTTCGATGGAGGCGAAATGCGAAAACACCCGTGTACATAGATTTAGGGGCACGTTAAGGAACCCCAGGCGATCGAAATTTCCGGAGTCCTCCACTACGGCGTGCCTCATAATCATAAAGTGGTCTTGGCACGTAACACCCCACAATTTAATTTTTAACTAACACGCGAAGATACAGAGGCAGACTGCATTAGAAAGCTTGATAAGTTGTGCGTTAGTTTGCCGTCTATTGCGCTGACACCAAGTCAGGTTACGTTCCATAATTCGTTCTTGTAAGTTTTTATGCGCACCTTATGACAGGTTAACATGTGCCCTTCGAACTGATATTCCCACGCTGTTGTTTGACAAGACGCTTCTCTCTATCTTTTCATTCTGTTCTGTCCACGACTCAATATATGAGGAGTTTTTTTTCGAAATGAGCCAAATCCACAAACCGAAACTGGGTCAGATAAAACGGTAATGACAAGAAAAACTAGGCAACTTTCTCATAGAAAAACCGTTGCAACGAAATGGGTCAAATAACGCCAGGCGAACGTGTTCGCAGATCGTATTTCGTATCGAAATTGAGCCAGATCCAGCTGTTGCACGGATCAAAATGAGCCAAATCCATTTGCCCAATAGGAGAGCGCTTTTGGCATGACGTCATTTAGCCATCGCTGCCTCCTTGTCAGTTCCCGCCAAGGAGTTGGTTCCCGCCTGACAGCTCAGAGTGTTTCGTTCGTGTTTTCGCGAGTTCTTCGCTTTTCTGATATCGTTGTTCATGGATTCGGATGGCAATGAAGAGATCGGCGAAAGATCTATCCCTAGACGTCGATGGCGAAGTGAAAAAAAGCCGCATCACCACCGTAAAAGCAAGAATGAGCCGTTGCCAAAATGTAAACACGCGAAAAAGACTCTCAGGTGTGCGCTTGTGACAGAAGCATCCACTAAACGTTTCAAGGAGAAGTTTTACGAACTGTGTAGCGTGGAACAAAAGGCGTTCGTTTTGATGTACTGCACGCCAACAGCCGTAAAACGTAGGAGAGGAAAAGAAGCGGAACCTCGTCGGAGCCTTGCTGTTGTTTACAAGGTACGGATAGAAAATGGCCAAGAGATTCGTGTTTGTCGCGATATGTTTTGCGCAGTGCTTGATATTAGTCACAGCACAGTTACTCGCTATATAAAGCACAAGCATGAAAAAGGTGAAGTGAAAGCCGACAGTCGTGGAGGTGACCAGAAGATCAAGCGCTACGGTCGAAAGCGATCAGCTGTTGTGGGTTTCATTAAGCGACTTCGGGCAAGAGAGTCGCACTACAGCCGGAAGAAGACAAAAAAGTTATACCTTCCAAGTGAGCTGAAGAGCATCCGAAACCTGTGGCAGATTTATAACCAACAAGCACCCGAAGATGTGAGGGTGAAGTATGGCTTCTTTCACCACATTTTTCGAGCGACGTTCAATCTTTCGTTCAGAACACCGAGGACAGACGTTTGCTCTGTGTGCCTGAAAAATGCGTATGAGATGAAAACTTGTGGAGATGTTTCACAGAAGCAGCGTGTCATAACAGAGCAACGTGTACACAAGTTGAAGTATAAGGCTTTTTATTCCCTGCTGCGTGAGAAGAGGGAAGACTTGAAAACATTCTCATTTGATTGCCAACAAAATCAAGTGCTCCCCAAAGTTCCGGACCAGGAAGCCTACTACAGCCGCCAGCTCTATCAGTACCACCTCTGCGTGGTGGAAAACCAGGCAGATGGATCAATGCCCAAAGAGGCCATCCATTCCTACACATGGAGCGAAGATGAAAGCTCCAAAGGAAGCAACCAAGTAGCCAGTGCGGTACATAATACACTTCGAAGCGCTAACTTCGAAGGAATTAGAGAGGTGCAGGTGCGGTTAGTAGCCGATGGCTGTGCTGGACAAAACAAGAACAGTACTGTGCTTTGCATGCTTCTTTGGTGGCTCCAGAATGAGGCTCCAGCAGGTGTCTCAATAGTTTCCCTTGTGTTTCCTGTCACAGGACACAGTTTTTTACCCCCAGACAGGGTATTTGGCAGAATTGAAAAAGATGTTAGACGACACGAAGAAATCCTGAATCCACAAAGCTACCAAAGGATTTTTTCAAATCACGGCACTGTGTTAGAGCTTGGAAAACATTGGCATGCGTACGACTGGAAGGCCTACTGCACGGCGGTGATGAAGTCGACATCCAGCTTGCCGTTCAAGATAACCGAAACGAAGGTCTTCTACATTCAAAGAAATGCAGCTGGTAGGAGTCCTCAAATTAGAGCAGAGCCTCACTATAAAGTTTCTGTGTCAAATTTCGTGTCAGTGCTAAAAAGGGGAAGGTCCCTTGCACAAGCACCCATAAGATGTGCACTGTACGCACACCACGTCAACGAAATGAAAGTCAGAGATGTGACCAGCCTTCTTGTGAAGCATTTCGGAAATTCCTGGCAAGACAATGAAGAGCTTGCGTACTTCGTTAGTGTCTTCAGGCGCGCCCAAGGAAATGATCCTGCGGAAGAATTAGAAGAGAGCTGCTTATGCTGCCAAGAAGACGCACCTGCTCTTCAAGTATAGTTCTATTGTTCTTGAAGCACAGCAAAGCCCTGCTGCCAATGTTATTATAGCTTTTCTGTCATTATTACATGATGCCATTCTGGAAAGCCAATTTTAATAAAGTTTTCATAACAATACCGCCTAAAATCCAGTGTTTCAATTCAATACGAGCCAAATCCAGAGTTCTCACCCTAATATTGGGCATATCTGCCGCATAATTTTTCATTACTTGTGGTCGTAAACTTGCCCTAGCCGACATGTAAAGCATATCATATAATAGCTTTGCTAGCGTTGCATTTAGGTCCGGTAACAAATTTTTGCTTCTTTCTCAACTTTTGTTTACGTGGATTTGACCCATTTCGAAAAGAAAACTCCTCATATATGGTATTGACATCACCAATAAACATTGCTAAATGTCCGCGCCATGTGTGTCATTCTTTCTGTGTGTATGCCTTTGGCGCTGTCCTCGTTTTTTCTATTTCTTCGTGCACAGAAATTGACGGAAACACCACAGCGGGCCTGTAAAGATTTGCTGCATGTCCCCTATAGAAAAGTATTTGAAAATTACACGCGCAATATGGTGACACTATGGAAGCAGTTTCATTTTCAGTGTCCCAACAGATTTGTTATTGCATCCGATAATGCAGTTGGTGACCAATTTATACTCCCACGCTATAACACAATTGACAAGTTGCATTATCAGTAAAGCAAACGGCATGTGTGGAGTATTTCTGGCGCTCCGTGGCCAAAACATTAAGCAAAAATATATTTGCAAAGCTCTAGCAGAGCCATTTAAGGAGCAACAGAAAGGCTAAATGGCAAGCACATTAGGCTATTTTTCCTTTGCCAACATGCAAATGTGCGAGCGCGTGCGTGCGTTCGTGCGTGTGTGCGTGTGTGTGTGTGTGCGTGTGCGTGTGCGTGTGTGTGCGTGTGCGTGTGCGTGTGCGTGTGCGTGTGCGTGTGCGTGTGCGTGTGTGTGTGTGTGTGTGTGTGTGTGTGTGTGTGTGTGTGTGTGTGTGTGTGTGTGTGTGTGTGTGTGTGTGTGTGTGTGTGTGTGTGTCCCTCCTGGAAGGCGGACGCTGCAATCAGGTGACGTCACACCCATTGTCACGCCTCTGTTGCCGGTTTGCTGACCCATCTTGCAAGAGGAACTGGTTCTAGCGCCATATTCCGTGCCGTAGTATCTACTTGCATATCGTCTACAGTTGGGAAATTTAAGCGTCGTACTCCATTGTTTTTATTTTGCGGGATTCACAGTAAGCGCGACGCGTGAAACACAAAGTCCCGCATAATTTGCATTACAAGTGCCATGTCGGGCAACAGTGCCCCTCAGCGACTGCCAATGAACCCCGGCGCCTGCTATTGTCGGGTCTGCCCAACAACAAGACTGCTTGTGGCACGTGTGCCGACAGCGTAATTTCCAGAATACCGAGGGTGAGAAGGTGCTGATGACTCCCAACAAAGTTTTGAAGCGCCGAAACTATGCAGGAGCACTGTGATGTGACGCCTGTTGGCGGCGTCCGAAAGGTCGACAGCTTAAGAATCCAGAACTTTGCGTGTTCTGAACATTCAACTTTTTTTATGTATGGTGTCACATTAGGGAAAAAATGTGGCACGATTAAGAAATCAAAGATGTAGTGAAATACTTCGCACTGTGGTGAGAAAGAACGTTAGGCGGCAGCTACGTCTTCACACATGTCGACTTTACAGTGGCGGATGGTTGTGTTGTTGAGGAGGGGGAAAAACGCGGTGGAAGCGACTTCTTCAGACATCTGTACAGTTATCCGGGCAGATTACACGTCAAATTTGCGACCATTAGATTTGTAGCCATTTCGTGATATGACCGCCATGCCAACATGCAGCCTTTCCTCGAAGGACAGCTCAGAGTAGGCCGTCTTTGGCTCTTTGGGGCTGTTTAGAATACCGTTGAACATACACTCCAAATGATGGGCACATTGAATCGAAGGTTATTTGTTACACACGAGACTCACCTCGTGTCCCACTTGTAGATGAGTTTCGAGCCATGGAGGACTACCAATCTAGTGAGCACTATCACACCTGAGGGCCTGAGCGCGTCAAAGACGTTCACATAGGCCAGTCGCACTCAAGAAAGACAAAAGTTCCTTCATAGTCATCATACCATGCTGGTGAAGCAGCGCACTGACACGGACGCAGTGAAGACACAAGAAAAGACGACACTCGCTGCGAGTGTCGTCTTGTATGTCTTCGCTGTGTCTGTGTCAGTGCGCTGCTTCACCAGGCATGATGATTAATCACCAACTAGCCCAGCTTTCCACATTGCTGTGCCTTCATAGCTTTGTGGGCCAACGAGCGATTGGGACGGTCTTCAATTAGCACCTGGTCACCGCCAGCTTTCCTCCCCCTCCCTTTCCTCTCTCTATCCGATCTTTCTATTCCCTCTTTCCGGTCCCCCAGACTAGGGTAGCCCAGCAGACACATTTCTGTTTAAGATTCCTGCCTCCTCTCTTTATTTCCTCCTCCTCCTCCATCACACCTGAAACCACAACCTCGTTTAACATGTCATTTGAGTTAGGAAACGGAAACAAAAGTTATTTGCGACTTAGTACAGTTAAGCCCTCTTCTTTCTCTCGGTCGCACTTTATTGCATTCTGTTCCTTCGTGGTATCCAGAAGTTGTTCTGGACCACACTCTTATGTGAGGACTTGCTTCCACTAGCGATAAAGCGAGCAATTTTATATGACATGTTTTACTGGCTAAGTTAAGCAAGCGTGAACCTCGTAATCATGCGTTCGAAAAAAAATACTGTGGAGTAAAATATACCCGCAGCAAAATAGGCCGTTGTGATGCCCGTTCATGGCTTAGCCACTGCATTTGTGATTGGGATCGCGCAATTAATGCTGCCTTTGATTAGAGGTACAAGAGCTGCCAAAGTTGTGATTGAAGCACCGAAACTACGCAAGAGCGCTGTAATCTGATGCCTGTTGTTGGCAGCATTCGAAAGGTCGACAGCTTAATAATCCAGAATTTTGCGTATGCCGAACATTCAATTTCTCTTGTGTGGTTTCGCATTAGAGAAAAAAGGTGACGCGATAAAGAAAGCAAATATGTAGTGAAATACTTCGCACAGTGATGATAAAGAAGGTCAGGCGACAGCTACGTGAGAAACTGTTTGCTGTATCTTTCTACCACACCACCGTCGTTCTGATTCCCGTATCGTAGATGTCAGGACACCTCCTCACCTTCAACTAAGGTGCAGTGATCCGAACACTATATACTCTGTCGCGATATCCTTCGGCATTGTCGTTGGCAGCGCCATTGTCACTTCGTGTGTTTGCTGATGTGTCTATAATGTTTCGTAATTCACGAATGCCATGGTGATATCTAGCAGGTTACACAAGAAAGCTATCGCTTGCCCCGGACAATAATGCGCCATGGTTTCTGCAGCAATATATGCAATGCCTTAACATTAGGAGTGTCAAAGTGGAAAAAAAAAGTGTATCTGTGTGAAGTGTGGGAAGCCGGTCCTGAGGTAAATATACCAGGTGTCCTACGTAACTTGAGCCAAACATAAAAAAAATATTCAAGTCACGCGTAGTTGGACCGAAGCAAGAGTTGTTTGCCGTCGCTTGGAGATACTCAGATTACTTTTTTTTTCATTCCGCCTAATTACATAACTTGTCTTAATTATTTAAGAAACTTCTCAAATATTATAATTAGGTGAAAAGCGACGATGAAAAAAATGTTCAGCAACATAAAAAACTCCCGATATAGCTTTCTGATGCTCATACATCCTTCGTAAAAGTGTTTTTCCAAGCATGAGAGAAGCCCGCAATATATATATATATATATATATATATATATATATATATATATATATATATATATATATATATATATATATATATATATTGTGAAACTGATGGTGGTCTGCGTTGGGCCACCGTCAGTTGCACTTAGCTACTCGAAGGGGCAAGGCGTGTTGGGAGTAAGAAGAGTAAACTCTTCGCTTTGTGTGAACGCGGTTTAAATCCCGCAAAATAGCCACTGAATTCTTTTTCTGTGTGTTACTTCGTGCTTGACGCCTCTTACGTTGTTTAACTCATTTACCCCTCTTGCAAATGTATGTCTACCTCGTGCACTGCTGCGCTTGCCGCAACAGCAGTCTCGCAACGAAGACTCTTCTTAGCGCTCGCACTTTGCCTTTGCTGGACTCCTGCATAAAGTCTAGGCGAAGGACAAGATGTTTTAAAGAGAGTGAAAAGAACACGCCTACCAACAGTAGTCCATTTGAGCATGTGCGCAAGCTGTAAAGATGGTGCTCAAATAGGCGAGGGCCTTGCTACCGTAGCGAACACACGCTTGCTGCACCACTGAAAGTAGATCGAGGGCATTTTCAACGATTGCTAAGGCGCATTCCGTTCTCTCTTTTTTTTTTTTTTTTTGGACGGATGTGCACAAAGAACGTTTGAAAAAAATTGATTCAGAGACATGTAGAATTGCAGGCATTTAAATATGACATCCTTTTGGTTATCTTTGCCCTTGAAAACGTTTGCCGAAGCGTCACATAGGAAATCATGACATTATTAGTAGCGTGTGCCAGCGCTTTGGTTGTTTCCAGGCATGGAGGAAGGAAAGAAACTAGGAGGGAGCATGGCGTCACGTGACCAGCCTTCACCAGCCAACTCTCCGTTAAGCCATTCTCTTCGTTTTTTTTCCCTCTACCGTACCTCGAAAAGTCGGCCCAACGCGAGACCGTCGAGTCAGGCGGCACTCGGTGGGCTCAGCGGAAACCATGGAGAATGTTTAGTTCCCGGCAGGTTTTACTCATTGAGCACTTGATGGTGGGCGCTCTTCCAACAGTTCGGTGCGCATTTTGCGCCGGTATGCTGATGCTCCATTGGTCGTTGCTGGCAACATTGCAACCCGCGTCTGTCGTTACCATGTGCGGCTCTCGAACTCTCACTATGAGGCCACACCCGTTCTGTCTACCTTGAAGAGCGTGCGCGCGGCGAGGTCGTAGGAGACACCAAAACCTTCCGCAACTCGATCACGTGCTGGGCCGACTTTGGTGGCCTTCAGGTTTCTCCCGTGATGCTCCCTCTCAGTTTGCTTTTTCCTTCTCGAAGGCTGTCGGTCTTGCTCTGAAATGTTATTAGGGACCACAAATTTGGTATTGCATAAATATACGCTAAGCTCGAGCGACCTTCAGTAAAGAGAGAGCCCAAGGAGTAGAAGCAAAGACAGCAACCAGACGCAGCATTCGCTTGATCAAGTTGGTTACAATCCACGCACTGGAGACCATGAAAGGCAAGGACATTTGGGCAAACTAAATGAATACTCGTGCCGCGTGCTCACTCGTTCTCACCTGTCGCGTTGGTCACAGTACGAATCAATCAAACTGGCCTGCTGAGACAGGTCTGCAGTGGGAGCGCGTTGGGGAAAGAAATTAACGCTAAAAGCAAAATGAAAAATGCGCTTTTATTCCGCTCTTTATTTTTTCTTTAAATGAGAAATTGAAAATGTCATCGGGCGCGTCTTTCTATCTGTTCCATAAGCTCCACGAATGACTTTCTGTGTCAGCGGACAGTGTGGAGCGCAATTGTCTACCTTCTTTTTCTTTTATTCTTCTTGAATATATATGCTGAAAATTCCGTACACTACTCTAAACGAAATTTTGTCCCCTATGAAAATGGTCATGACCTTTATGTTTCCTGCATGTTTCCTTCTTATGCGCTGTGTGACCTTTATATTTCCTCGTCCTTTATATGAACTTGAGGAAACATAGTTTGTGTGTACCGCATGTTTACTCAACCTTTCGTACAACTCGAGGAAATGAACTTTATCTTTCCCGCAGGATGTGTCCTTTGTGTTTACGGCAGGGTGTTACCTGCGTGTGCACTCTATCGATGGATGGAAAAACTTTATTTTCGTCAGAACGCATGTGCGGACGATTCCGTGCTAGATGGCCATCGCACTCTATGTTACCTGGCTGTGTACTCCCTCGAGTGCACATTCAGGTAACATAGAGTGCACCCAGTGACCATCTTTTAGCTCATGCTGCAGATAGATCATATACATGAAAGATGTATTAACTACTGGTGCATCTAAGTAAACAAAATGGGGGGGGGGCGCCTGCCTCCCCCCTCCCTATCTATCTTGGCAGCATCCGATGCACTGACGGCCACCTGCCATTAACAGTACATACGTACATCAAAGCCTCATTAATAAATGGGAAATCAGACATCCACCCACTCGTAGCAATCGCTACAAAGGAAACCCATACGGGTTCTTCGAAAGAAAAGCCTCGCAGTTGAAGAGAAATTCGTCGTGGTCCGGGACGCGAACCTGGGACCACCGCCTTTCCAGAGCAGCTGCTCTACCATCTGAGCTAACCAGGCGGCTAGTGGATAGCAAGGCGAAGTCGATTTTGTCGACAACATGAAGCAAAGGCAAGTGTTTGACGTAGTAGTTCTGCGGAAACGCACAAAGGGGAGAGAAGTAATTAATAAAGGGAAAATCAGGCAACCACCAGTTCGTAGCGATTGCTACGAACCCGTATGGGTTTCCTTTGTAGCAATCAGACATCCAGCCATTCGTAGCTATTGCTACGAAGCCGTATGGGTTTCCTTTGTAGCAATCGCTACGAATGAGTGGATGTCTGATTTTCCCTTAATAATTACTTCTCTCCACCTTGCGGGTTTCCGCAGAAATACTACGTCAAACACTTGCCTTTGCTTCGTGTTGTCGACAAATTCGACTTCGCCCTGCCATCTGCTAGCCGCAGACCTGGGAAGCTCAGATGGTAGAGTGGCTGCCCCGGAAAGGCGGTGGTCCTGGTTTCGAGTCCCGGACCAGGACAAATTTTTCTTGAATTCTGAGGCTTTTCTTTCGAGGAAGCCGTATGCTGTTGGAAGAGCGGGTGGATGCGCTATTTTTTTAAGAAATGGTATTGGGGCTGTTGATACTGTAGTCTCGCGTGAAAGTGGCCGTCTTGTAATGTGTGATTTTGAATCGGATGGAGTGGCATGGAGAGCTGTATGTGTATACGCTCCGAATGCAATTGCTGAAAGGGAGAATTTTTTCCGACAGGTGAAGCCTGTCCTGCTTACTGAAAGGCGGATGACCTTGCTTGGTGGCTTCAATTGCGTCTGTAGACCAGAGGATAGGACAACAAACCGTTCCTTTCGAGACAGGAGTGCCGAGTTACTTTCAGAAATTGTAAGTGAGCATGACCTTGAAGATGTAGGCTTGATATCGACGCATGAAGGTCAGGCGATGTACACTCACTTTCAGGGAGGCAGTCATGCTAGATTGGACCGTATATATGTTCCTATCGAATGTTCGCTCTTATGTTCTGACTACCAGACGACCTATGTTACTTTTAGCGACCACTGCCTAGTCATGGTTACAATCGGTACGAAGAGAATAGCTGCGAAATTTAATTGGGACTTGTGGAAGTTTAATGATACATTACTGGAAGATAAAGAGTACGTGACTAATGTCAAGGATTATATAGCGAACATGCTGCGAAGTAACTCCGGAAGTTTTATTCAAGTATGGGAGCAGTTCAAATGCGATATTAAAATAGCTGCTATTGATAGATCATGTGCGCTTCGGCGAAAAGAAAAACAACGAGTTAAAGAGCTGCAGAGTGCCCTAGATTTTATGCTAAGTATGGAGTGTTACGAGCCGGGATTGTTCACAAAAGAAATTAAAGAGACTAAAACTAAGCTCGAGGCAATAGACGAAGAAATCTATCGTGGCGCAGTGATAAGGGCGCGTAACCAAAGACTGTGGTCCGGAGCGCCCACCAAACGCGCGCTCAGTGATGAAAAAGGGCACGCTCTGTCGAAAGAAATAACAGAAATATGCTATGAAAACGAAATCATAAATCGAAGAGAAATAATCAAGGAAGCATTCGTCGAACATTACAAAGATATATTCAGCCTTAATAAACTGAATACTGACTACTTCAGAACAGAATTTCTATCGCTGATGCCGGGATTAGAGGATGACCTTGTGCACGCTCTAGAAGCCAGTATTACAGCTAAGGAAATTGAATCAGCGATTCTGGAGCTTAGTTCAAACAAGTCTCCTGGGCCAGACGGTCTCAGTGCATCTCTATATAAATCCTTTAGAACAGAAATGGCAATCGCACTTGAAAGGCTGATTAGCGAATTCTATGAAATGAAAGCAACTCCTTCATCCTTCTGAGCGTCGCACGTAGTACTAATTCCTAAAACGAATGACCCGATTAAGTTACAGTCAGTTGAATCATACCGTCCCATCAGTCTAACAAACGTGGACTATAATATATTCATGAAGATTTTAGCTCGACGCCTTCAAAGTGTTATTAAGTCACTTGTAGGGCCACATCAGACATGCGGCTTAAAGGCAGGACAATCTTTACCAATGTTCACACAACTAGAACTGTCCTTGAATGCTGTGACGGAAGGTATGGGCGCGTGGCCATGTTGCAATTAGATCTGCACAAAGCGTTCGATAAAGTCGTACACGAAGTTTTGTTCTCGATCCTAGACCATGTCAATGTTGGAACCGTTATTACAGAAGGTGTCAAAATGATGAACAATGGTTGTATAGCGAAGCTGATAATTAATAGGCAGTTAAGTGATGGTATTCCTGTGCAGTCGTCTGTGAGACAAGGCTGCCCTTTATCTCCCCTGCTTTTCGCTCTCTACCTCGAGCCCTTTTGTTTGCGGCTGCTGAAGAGCCCAAACATCTGGGGTTACACTTTTCATAAAACTGAAGTTCGAGTTTTAGCATATGCTGATGATGTAGCAGTGTTTTGTGCGGACCATGACAGTATTAAAGCAGTTGTACAAGAGGCTGTAAAATTTTGTACTGCAAGTGGAAGTGCTATTAACTGGAACAAGTGTCTTAGTTTTTGGCATGGCAATCGGCAATACAAGCCTGAGACCTTTTGTAACATGCAATGGGCACATTATCGTGATAGCAAAGAATATTGGGACAATGAAGTAGTGCGAGTGAAAACCCAGACCGGCAAATGGGGAGGGCATAAATTTTCAATGTTTGCAAGAGCCACCACGTGTAATTTGTTTTTAGTCGCTAAAATCTTTTACGTGACGCAAGCGTTATGTCTGACGAGAATGTCTGTGCAAAAGCTGCATAGAGTACTTGCGGCGTTTATTTGGGCTTCAACATGGGGACGTATAAGTCGTAGTAATCTGTCCCACAGAGTGTGGAATGGTGGGCTGCGGTTGTCACATTTGTTCCTCAAACAGATTGTAAGCACGTTTCCTTTTTTGCGTAATCAAAAGGATGCTTTTCTGAGAACAATGATTCAAGCTCGAGTGCGCGATTCATTTCCTGATTATGTAGTGTCGTCCATGTATACGGGGTCAATGCCTTTAAGTGCTTTTTTGCGTGAAGTGGTCGCGTCTTTCCAAATACTAAAAGCAAGATTTTCTAATGAATATCTGGCCGCTGTTACTAGTAAGAAGTTGTATAAAGATCTTGTTGATGTATTCTTGCCTGTACCGTTGTATCGTACAGCATTTGTTTTAGGTTCAGAACGAGATGTTCTTAAGAGAGTTAAACGAATGCCAGTAAGAGCTTCTGTTAAATTTTTCTTTTTTCAACTACATACAGGCACTCTCCCAGTGAAACCGTGGTTGCAAAGTAAAGGCATTTTTGTACCTTGGTCTCGTGCCGATCGAGCATATCTTTCTGGACTGCCATGGCGCCGTGTTTTTGTGGGATATTCTAAAACGCAGCTTTAAAAGGGAATTGCCGCTAAGTGCTTTGGGGATACGCTACCTGCCATGGGCGGAACCAGAGGGAGTGCCTGTCGATCTCTTAATGCTTCTGTGCATGCATAGCGTGTGGCGAACGCGTATGGATATTAGACATGAGGGCATTGTTCAGGCCCCAGCACATGAATACTTCATTGAAAGTGTGCTATATATACGCGAATTTTTCTGTGCACAGAGTGATCCTCCTGATTGGCTAACTGCTTTGGACAAAGTGACTAGCCTACATCGTTCTTATCACAACACACTGGTCCGGCATTGACTAGTTGTTTTTTATGGTTATGTAATATTCACATTGTACTTTCTTTTGCCAAACCCGTAATAAAAAAATAGCCTGGTTAGCTCAGATGGTATGGCTGCCCCGGAAAGGCGGTGGTCCCGGGTTCGAGTCCCGGATCAGGACAAATTTTTCTTCAGCTCTGAGGCTTTTCTTTCGAGGAACCCGTATGGGTTTCCTTTGTAGCAATTGCTACGAACGGGTGGATGTCTGATTTTCCCTTTATTAATTACTTCTCTCCACCTTGCGGGTTTCCGCAGAACTACAACGTGATCAAAGCCTCATGCAGCGAATTATCTCTCACGACAAATAATAATTGCGCAGCGGCTGGAGACGCGGTGGCACGACGCGCACTGTTCGATGGCTTGCGCTACATGAACCGAAAAAGAGGCGGACGCCCCCGGGGCCCAATCCGCCACGTTGCTGCGAGCGTATATGAATGTACAACCTACCATTCAAGTAGCTGTTCGCGGTGTTATATTGGTTTCATGATAGCCTCATTACACGTAAATATCTAATACGTACGTTACTATTGTCTCTATATTACGCTCGTAATTAAGATTTATTTGCAGCCGTCAGCGGGAAATGCAAGCGCTGCCACCTCCAAAAGCAGAACTGGAGCTGCCGCTAACTTCCAGAACGTCTAGTTCAAAAGAATGTAGTGAAATTGAATATCTATAACGTCTCTCATAGTCTAAACTGAAAAAAAAGGCTAGAACATTGCGACACGCTGCCACTGTTCCACCTCAAAACCGTGGTCTTCGAAGCACTTCTTGGCATGTTGCTTTTTCTATGTTATTTCTTTTTTCAGCCTTATCATGATACCTTTTCTCTACTGCTCACGCAAATTATACACAAAAGTTCGCTCACTAACCAATGCTTAATCTGCGGTCGATGCTAAAAGTGCCTTTCTTTTCAAAACTGCGTGTGATTGCTGTAGCAAGATAGCAAAGTGGGCCAGTTGGTTACGATTCATCGTACTTTTAGCAACAGCGCAAAAGCAACGCGGAAACAAGCAACAAACACTCCGCAGAAACAGCGCTGTGTTGTCGTGTTTCTTCCTTTTGTCCGTGTCGCTTTCGCGCTGCTACCAAAAGTAGGAATCGTTGCTTTGTCGATATTAGCAGGCGTAGAAGTACGTCAGCGCGGATCCCGTAAATGCTTGCTTGGGCGTACAACTGAATAATCTATAATTGTTAGTTGGTTGAGTATGAAAGTTGTGTGCGGAGTATGGCCGTATTTGTCCGATTACGCGTACGTGCAAGCAGCATGCCTGTTTCACTTTGGCCGAAGCTCCACCTGCCGCTGAAAGCCAGCCATCGCCACGTATTTCGCCTTTATTCCTTACGCTAAGAGGAAATATGGTTCCACCTATTCAAGATGAGGCCTCATATTCTCAAAAACACGCCACTCTGCGATATAAGAAGCGTGTATATGTGTGGTGATCCCGAATTTCTGATCGGTGGGTCTCGCAGCTATCGCGGCTGCCCGTAGACGGTCCGCCATCGCAAGCAGATGGAGCTGCACATGCGGCGCGCTGATTGGCTCGTGTCCGCCGGCAAAAATTCGTGCATAGTTCGTCTAAAATGTCTGTATATGCTTAAAAAAAACAAGGCAGCAAACCAAGGCGCTTTAAACTCAATAAGTTGTGTTTAAATACCAGCCTTCCTTGCAGCTACGACTTGCCCTGAGTAAGAAAATTAATTCTCGAAGGCCGTGCTTTTGCAAACTGCACGCCCTAGACGCAAATGTAGATCCCGGAGGCTACATTCACCTGTTAACCGCAGTGCGGCGCTGCCGCAGAGTGGCGTGAGAATTATGTTTGGGCAGGGTGCAACAGAACTAAGTCGGAAAGCAAGGGAGGGGGAGTCATTTTGAAAATGGGATATGTAGTTGGGAAAGAGAGCAAGGAGTGCTAAATGGCAAGTCCAAATTTGAACTCTGAACAAATAACAAATACATTCACTAGACTTGCATAAGAACTTGGCAAATGGCCAAGTAAAGAGTAAAGAGAACAACTTGTTCGTTGGAAAGGAAAAAAAAAAAGAAAACGAAAAGCTGGTGGAACATGGAGATACGAGAAGCGATCGCCGAACGACAGAAAGCATCCCGAGAGCACAGGCAGGCAAAGAAGGCGCTGTTGCCGCCGGATGAAGTAGCCAGTAAATGGGAAATATACCAGGAGAAAAAGACCATGGTTCAAATACTGGTGCAACCAAAGATAAAAGGTGAAACTGAACTGGTTGTCGGAAATACGCGAGAAAAAGAAGGCCGCACCTAGAATATTTTGGAACCACATAAAATTATTAGGCAGGAAGTCACCAACAATACAACAACATATCTCATACGAAGATGGAAACAAACTGGAAGGGGAAGCGGCAATAAATTACATCCGAAAAATAACAACCGAATCTTTCCAAGAAAAAAAGAGCATGAAAGAGACCCAGGTGGAAAATGAGCTGGTGCTATCAAATTTCAACTGGAAAAAAGCTGAAACTGGAAGGTTCCCGTGAGGCTGATTAATAGACTAGGACCAAAAAGTAAGGAAGCTCTGGTTAAAGCAGTGGAAAAAACTTTAAAAGATAGACGAATACCAAACAGTTGACGACGAAGTAGAATGAATTTAATTTATAAAGGTAAGGGGGAGAAAGATAGAATTCACTCGTATGGGGAACCAGCGCTGGAGTTTTCACGGCGCCTGCAGCGCCGCCCTGGCGGTCAGAACGTGCACAATGCAGCCTCCCCCGCGGACGAAAATTGCGTTGCGTGCCCTTAAAGCCGAAGGAAAACAAAAGGGCGCCGACGATACTGTTGCGTATACAAGTGCCACAACTAAGTCGGGATGAGGGAGGTTGTATCCTTCTGCGTCTTTCCATCTAAACCCTACGAACAAGAACGGAGGCGGCGTTGGATCCAAGCAGTCAGGCGAGCGGAGTGAGCTCCCGTCTTGTCGCCCTGTCAAGCGGTGTCGGGCTGGTTTCTAAATCAAATTTCGCGTGTATCCTTGGTTTATTCGATAGTGAAGACGGTCAGCCATGGCAGACAGTACCAAACAGCAGAATCTGCTGTCGGTATTTCGTCGGAAACAAAATGAGCAATAGCATGCACCATTCGGCATATGTACCATTTTTCCTTCGCAATGCCACCGCCAAGCCCCTTCCAACGCCACCGCACCAAGTGAACGATACGAAAGGTAAAAATTATCCATTCATTGCCAAGAATTATGTGGGAGGGAAGCTGCCTTGTAATACGAGTTGTATGCGCATAGTGCCGGCGCACGCGCGACTAAGCCACCTATGTGTTTATAAAAATGCGCATGCGGATGAGGACTCGGCGCTGAGATGCATCCGGCAAATTAATGTAATTAGTGCTAAATGTAGCCAGGATTGTTACGGATCAAGCAGCCGAGCACTCAAACCTTTGCTTGCGTGAGTCAGCTGATGCGATAAAGCTTTCTTCTCCATTGAGTGCTGTGGCGAAGTAACATCAGAATTTTTTATGTCTAGCCAGAGAAATATGGAATATCTTCAGGCCAACTAATACTTACGAAACCATAGCCTAGCACGACCGGAGCCATAACTGCTAGATTTGCGAGGCAGGCAGCCACGCAAGCATGGCATCGATACACGACGCAACCGTTAAAGAAACACGTGCTCGCCGCGACGCACTGTGAAAAATGTATAAAGCTTGAAAAGCTTCTTTCGTCATTTCTTCACTTGATGGCGCTAGCTTCTTTACAAAAACTCCATTTGAAGCGGCGCGAAAACGGAAACATACGAACTATAATACGGCTGCGTATGTGTGTGTCGTCTGGTTGTGTGGCTGGAATATGCCGCGTTTCGTCGCCAGGGCGGCGTGCAACGGACTCTTTTCGACGCGCCGCCTATCCAGCGCTGGTTCCCCATATAGACCTTTTCATCGGGCGAGGAGGACAGGGCGCGCGGCGACCCTTTCCTCCTCTCTGGCTTGGGCTATCCGACGCGGCGCTGCTTGAAAGTATTGCTGTCGCCTGCTGCGAAACGATTTTGGAATGTTTTAGATCATACTTTGTGAAATTTAAGCCATGTCCGTTCATATAAGGTCGTCAGGGAGGCCTTTCGGTGCATCGGTAACTACAGTGGACGCAAATATGTCTTGGGGGTGCAAAAATGTGACGCGCCTTATCAGCCGCGGTGTACGCACACTATCAGTCGCGGTGTGTGTGTGTGTTGTGAACTATTTTGCTTATATCGGTTTTAATTCAACAAAGAGAACCGGTGTCTCTGTATTACCAGCATTAAATGGTAAATCAGCTCACTGTCTGATCGCTTGGCGTAGGGACTAAAACATAAAACATAAGAGCGCATGCTCGTGCACGGCCTGAGCGGCAGGCGCTATCAAATATTTGTGATGCACCGGCTTCGTTTTCACGCATTTCAAGTCTAGGGGCGCTAAAATGTAAAACTATTCCAAACTCTTCTATTCCAATTTTGCAATCAGCCTTCCACGATTGGTCTAAAACTTTTGGACTACCCCCCTTTCACCTGTCTGTCACGCGACGTCACGAAAACAGCGGTAGCTCCCCATCTGATATAACGTGTACACACGGATTATGCATGATTTGACCGGACAAACGAAAAATAATTATTTCTGATTCTACGCCTCTTCGCCATTAGCCCTCGGCCATTGGTCAAAAGTTTTCGGACTGCGCCCACTTCACCTGCCTCTCACGCGACGTCACAAAATCGCAAGAACTCACCGCGTCAAAGGGACGTGTACGCGATAAAGATGCATTAGTATGCCGAACAAAACTGAATTTTCTTCTGAATAGCCGCAGGCTGCCCCGTTCCGAAAGGAATAAAAGATGGCTGCCGCCGATCGCTCAGGCACTGGCTACTCGCACCAGTCGAATAGCATGGGTTTATTTGCGTGTAATAAAACTTTCTACGTGGCCGTGTAACATTTTCGAGCTCGTTCGGCCCATTTACGACCTCGTTCTGCCAACTCTCCTTTGCTGAGGATACGTTTTAGCGTCATTCTTATGCTTCCTTTCCATGCCGCCGCGACTGTCGACGAGCCACCGCAAGCTAAGTAAGGGAAAGCGGACCAATCGCAGACGCCGGCACCACCCTCTTCAGCCGGTTATCGATTTTCAGTGCAGTGGCTCGGCCCTATCGAATCCCTCTCCACTTGAGCGTGCTCCTCGCCTCTTGTGAGCTAATTAGATAAGACAAGCCGCTTAGTGTAGGCAATGTTATTCGTTTTTCAAGCAAACAAAAGTGACCTCCTATGAACGAGGAGCGCGTTTGATTGGTTTGTTTAGAGACCCCGGTGGGGGACCGCCCGATGCTTGCGTCGGCGGTTACGCAAATTTGACGTCAGGAGATTGGAATAAAAACACATTGGAACAGTTTTACGTTATAGGGCCCCAGTAGGCATGAAATTACTATATGTCTACGCTAGCCTTCCTGCATGAGGCCGATGGCCCTGCTCAACACAGCGATCACTACGGTTGGTGAACCAGCACGATACATGTATAATCTGCGCGCTTCAGCATTGCCTTTTTGGCCTGTATACAGGCCATAATATATGAGAAGGATCACATAAAAAGAATGCGATGGCTATTTTTGAGGACAAAATTGCCGCAAGACGTGTGAGTGCGTCGTAGAGAATGGAACGGACACAACCGAAAAAGAAAATTCGGTTATAATTCTCTTTCTCGAAAAAGCATGAGAAAACGGTCTAACGCCGCAATACGACCTCGCATAGGCACGCCGCACAACGTTTATAGATATATAACCACTGATGCAGTATACTTGGACCAAGCGGTATATAGAACAAAAATATCTCTGATCCAGCACCTACCGCTGCTTAGGACGCTCACGCAGTTCGTAAACAGTCCCTTTGCTGGACAAGCTCAATTCAGACTGTAAGGCATGCTGCTATTACTAGCCAAAACTATTTTATTCAGGGGCGGAAACCTCATCCATCGAACCAAGTAGTCACGCAATGTAACCTGCAGCGAACAGTTTGAACGCTTGTCAAAGTATAACATCACAGCTTGTATCGTAGCAGAACGGTACCCACGCTCTTACGATCGTCGCGTATGTTTCATGGCTCCTAAACTGCAGCTTAGAAATAGAGGATAATACTGCAATAAGGTCACATTAGTGAATGGAACATTCAGAAATACACAATTGATCGCCGAGGCTGAATGTAGGCTCAAATATGCGCGCACACATCGCGCTCCGTGTTCCGTCCACCTCAACGCCAGCAGAAACTCCGGCCATGACGCCTTAAACCACTTTAGCACGTCTCACAGAACCGTTTACCACGTAGAAGACGCACGTCATACTACTAAACAAACCGCACGACCGCGAAAAAACACGCCAGAACCTACCGCCGAGCGTATACATGCCATGCAAAACACCGCTTTCACCCAAGCCAGTATGGCGCTGCTCATAGGGGGCGCCACTGCGTTCACAATATGGCGGCACCCACGAAAAAAACGGTGTATAGACCGCTGACCATTGCATCGGTAATATACAGGCTAGCAATGCAGGCAATCAAATTAAAGCTGCAAGCATGGGCAGAGAATAATGGCATGTTGGGAGAACTTCAGAATGGCTTCAGAATAGGTAGGCGTTTGGATGATAACTTATTTCTTCTTACTCAGTGTATTGAAATATCAAAAGTAGAAATCAGACCGTTATATGTGGCCTTTTTAGACATTGCATGAGCCTATGGAAACGTACACCGCAACATTTTGTGGGATATCCTGGAAGGGTAAGGCTTAGGTGACGATTGCCTACAGCTTGTGAGAGAGATTTACCTAGAAAATACCGTTTGCGTTGAGTGGGAAGAGATGAGAAGCGAGGAGAAAGTTGATATCAACAAGGGACTGAGGCAGGGGTGCCCTTTATCCCCATTGCTGTTTATGATGTACACAGTGAATATGGAAGGGGCGCTAGAAGGAAGCAATATCGGGTTTAATGTCTCATACAAAGAGACGGGTACATTAGCAGAGCAGCAGCTTCCAGGTTTATTTTATGCAGGCGACATTGTTTTGCTAGCTAAGAAGCAAAGTGATTTGCAACTTCTGGCTAATATCTATGGACAGGAAGGCAACAATCTAGGTTTGAAATTTAGGGCCAAACAATGAAATCTCCCTTACCTCAGTAAGGAAGCCTTCATTGCGGTGAGGCTACCTTATGTCACTCTGAAAGCTTCCTTACTGAGGAGCTCTCGGTGAAGGCTTCCTTGGTGATTCCTCAGCATAAGGTAGCTCCAAAGCTACCTTCATGCGTCCTTACGCCGCTCCTGGCCCTGAACGAGCGCTTCACCTCACTGCTTAACCACGTGACGTTTACTTGCGCATGCGCGCTGTCGCCCACCTACGGAGAAGCGCGAGCACGGTACGTCTTGCCAGGCATGTTCGTTTCAGTCACGCGTACGGCATGAAAGCGTCGCTAGGCGTTGCTAGGCGTTGCACGACCCCGGCGTGCCAGCGTTGATGGCGCACATCAAGTTTTGCACTGTAATGCGCAATTTTTTTTAACTTTAGTAAAGAAAACTAGAAGAAAGCGTCCACGCTTCTCTATATTAGCTCTTCAATTTAAAGATTGTGTGACGATAGAACATTTTTTTATAGAATAATGATGTTCGCGTAAAGCTTTTAAGAGATAATCTCGAACCCAGGCATGCGGCAACCGCTCCTTACGTGAGGACGGGTGAAGGGAGCTTTCAGAGTACGCTTGCTTCTCCCATCGGTCCTTCGCTGTAAGGAGGTTTCACGTAAGTTTAGGAAGCGCTCGAAGGAAAGGAGCGTTTCATTGTTTGGGACTTAGTGTCAGAAAATCAGATGTTATGGTATTCAATGAAAACCGTGAACAGCCAGTGGCAATACAGGGCCAGGAAATACCTTTGGTAACACAATATAAATACCTTGGTATATGGATAAACGAGGGCATTAGATATATGGAAACACCGGAAAAAAATAACAGTAAAGGGGAAGGGAAATGGCAGTCATAATGAAGCACAGAGCGCTATGGGGATACAATAGGTAGGAGGTGCTCCGAGGTATGTGGAAAGGAGTAATGGTTCCAGGACTTAATTTTGGAAATGCGGTTCTTTGCTTTAAATCAGGGGTACAATCAGGACTCGATGGGAACCAAAGGTCAGTGGGACGCCTCGCATTGGGCGCTTACGGGAAGACTACAAATGAAGCGGTGCAGGGTGATATGGGCTGGACTAATGAAGTGAGGGAAGCTCGCAGTAAAATTGAGTATGAAGAACGACTGAGGAATATGGCAGAACATAAATGGACTGGGAGAGTGTTGATGTATCTGTAAAGGAAAAACATTGATTCACAGTGGAGGAAAAGAACTAGGAAGCTTACCAGCAAGTATGCGCCCTGTAGGGGGGGGGGGGGGGGGGGGGGGGCAACAGAGCAAGAAAGAACGTCAAGCGGAAAGTCAGAGAGGGAGAAATAATCTCATGGGTGGCGGCAATGGAAAAGAAACCTGCCATGAGTAACTACTTAAGAGGGAAAAAACGAAATCAGGAAAGAAACAATTTACGATAACTCAAAGGGAAGCTCATTACATTTCGAAGCGAGATCGGGATGCCTTAAAACACGCACCCATAAAGCGAGATATACAAAGGAAGAAGAAGCATGTGCTTGCTGTGGTAAAGCTAGGGAAATGATGGAGCATGTTTTATTAGAATGTGAAGACGTCTGCCCAGCGGTCGATTTAGGCACCACTGGCCTCCTTGAAGGCCTTGGGTTCAGCGAGAGCAGTGGAAAAGTAAACATGTCCGCAATAAAGATAAGTAAGAGGCTATTGGAAGATTGGCGGAAGAAAAGTAGGGAAACTACAAAAAACGAAGACGTACAAAAGCACAGTTCGCAATAGGGGATCAGGAAATTTGGTATCAGAAAAATTGTCTAGCAGTTCATAGGGTTTCTTCTTTCTTTTTTTTTTAACCTAGGTAGGACATTAGTCAGTATAACAGCAAGAGCTTAGTGACGCAACCCACGGCGCCGTTCTAAAGGGGGCGCTCATAACATCCATCTGGATGATATATTGAGCTGGGCCACGTTGTGTTGGTGAGAGTGGCGAGAGTGCTCGTTGCAGTTACACGGTAATTGAATCATACTTTGGAAGCGCCTAAACTAAATGTGATACGGATCATGTGCATGAACCATCAGGAAACCTCTGGACTCGTGTAACGCTGTTAGTTCGCCTTATGTTTGCTGTGATACTCCAGTGTTTTACGTGTACTACAGCGCCCATCCGAGCTGCCTTTGTTCTCGCCTGTCCGCGTTCGCTCGTGAAATACCTGGTACTGTGGCTTCGAATTATGGTGCGTGGAAGAATTTGTTAAAAGTTGTGCTTTCGTGCGCTGGTGTTCATCGACAATTCGACAGCGTCGTCGCGTGGTGCCTCTGCGAGCCGAAAGAGCGTTTGCTGACCACATCCTGAAGGTAAGCAGGTCTAACGCTTGCGCGCATTCTCGCAGCTTATGGTTCATGTGGTAAGCTTTGTGCACTGGCAACAGAGCACTTTTGGAGCGTATGTTGCCCATGCTGCTGTGCACATTTAGCAAATCGTTTCACCAATGGGAGCTTCCGTGAAATATATTATTTCTGACCGCCTACTTGCTTTCTGCAGTAATGTGCTACTACTGCTGATTGCTGGGACTGAATGGGCAAACATTTACGCAAAATCTCAACGTTACTGTTTCCTAGGTAGTTTCCCGGCAAGAAATTCTTCCGTGGATATGCATTTCCGCAAGTTACGTGTGTAATGTATGTCGATGTGTCGTGGGCATCGCGAGTTGGCACGCGACTGCGGTGTTTGACACTTGAGAAGATATTAGCTTGTGTGAAGATAATTTTATTGATACAGTTCAGTTTGACGTCCAGCTTCGCGAGAACCTGTCTGCATTGTTCGTGTTCTTCGGCGTGCTCGCGTATTTGTCTTTTATATTGTACGGCAAATATAGACCGACATTACAACAGCGAAATTTTTTTAATCGAGGCATGTCGATCAGACGCTCGTTTTCATTAATGTTTTCATCTGAAGAACAGGATGCCAGTTCCTGCGATTGTTGTCAAAGACAGTGGGTTGTAGCACTGCGTAATAAGGGCTGCAATTTTATTGCGATGCTTTCCGCTCGATGTATGCCACTCTTATAACCCACCGTCCACGGCTGGCTGTTCTAGTTAATAACGATGGGGGAATGTCGGTCAGACCACTGAGGAAAAGGAGTAGCATCGGAAAAGGCATCGCTATAATATCGCGGCCTGTATTTTAGACCGTTCATAATCGATTGCTCGTTTCATTTATTACATATTTAGGTTTGGTGATAATTTCCCAGGTAGTCTGATGTCTGCTGCTGGTTTTATTCCCGCCTGAATTTTACAATATAACTGTGTAACCATTTTAGATATAACTACGAGACATCTGAACAAACAGGCACAGATTGATTTGTGAGTCCCTTTCTTTCAATTCCACATGACACTGTAAGTCACCGGTTTGCAGCTTCACATCGCAATAAAACAAGCATTTCTTACTTTTGAAGGTTATGCGGATACTGGAGTCAAGCCTACGACCTGTAGGAACCTGCTGCACCACTTCGCACTGGATCGCACAACGATGCACTTGACCTGCATGCTTTTACAAGGTGCGTACAAAGGTAGCACTGCACTGTGAGTTGTAGGATGTGTTTGTGTAATATGCAATCATTTTTACTGTGTGTGCCATTTCTAGGATTTCTAGTAGCAGATCACATGCAGAATATCTTTTATTTAACTGGGGAAACCTCAGTTGAAGCAATGTAACTAAAATAGGTTCTTCTGAGATAAATGTAAACAGGGCTGGAGTGACTATGCAATATATACTCTATGCAGACTGTATATTATTCGAGCCAGATTGTTTTTTAGGAACATCAGTGAGGAGCACGAGAGTGCCTCTTTATGAGCCACCCGAGAGAATCAGAAGGCTTTGGTTACCTGAATTATTACGTAGTCCTGTGGAGTTAACTTCTCGCACTAATACCTGCACACCTAAATTCTTCCCTTGTCTCGGTCACAATTATGCATTGCATACCGTACTTCACCTCTTAAAAAATACCAGCATGAAGACAATGAAATTTGCTGCTTTATAAGCTGGCTGCCAAATTCCTAGTCACAGTATGAGTGCTCAATTAATTCTTCAAGCAAACAACAAGCCATTACCCTTTTAATGCGGCAAGTTCAATATGTGTCCCAAGATCTCGTGGGCTTCAGGGTGGAAGCGGGTCTCCTTTATATGTCACAGAAATTTCAGTTGGTGATAATAATGTGGTATAGAATGCTGCTGAATCATAAAAGTCAGCCCAATAGAGTAGTTGCAAGACCACCATGACAACACAGCTGAAAGCAGAGGATTCTCTGTTACATTGCATTTTGTTCTCCGTTTCGCGGCGCTTCTTCAGTTGATAAGACAAAGCTTGCCCTATGCCGTCATTTGTCTCAAATGTGGAGAATATTTTTTACCTTCTATTTTTTATTACTTATCGACTGCCTAATACACGTACAAGCTCCCGTGACATGCAAACAATGCGAAGTACTGCCTCGAACTTATGCATGCATCTGTGGTTTGTGGTACCATACGCTCAGCACCTCAGATTTTCGATCTGATCTGAGTGCCACTCTGCACTTGGTGCAATCTTGAAACAGTCACTTTTTGATATAGTGTAATTATTTATTGCACTCTCACTGAATTGAGGTTTTCTACTGTGAATAATGCGCTCTCGGTGATGGTACGAAAATGTTTTAATCACCTAAAGACATGGTTTAGGCAGAAAGTCTCCTAAGTAATGCTGTCACACAAAAGTTGTGTAACAGTGCGCTATGTCTCAAGATCCATACATAACTAAATTTCTGGCCTTCAAGCCCTAGCTCTTTCAACAGAATTGTGTGTACAACAAGCATCTTACTTTTTAACCACTATTCTTGTGGTTACAGACGATGTCTGGTTAATTCCAATGCATTCTTGACTGTTGCTGCAATGGTGGCAGCTTCAAGGCCAACTAGATGTCCCAGACTCAGCTGAAAGCATGGACACAGTGGTTGTTTCTTTTGATGATGGTTGTACATGTGAGTTCGCAGTTTGGATTTCAACTTGTGCTGGTTTTGATTGTGGTGGGTTAGAGATGAAATGAAAGCTCATGGCATGTTCTGCACTGCACAATGCGATCCTTCGACTGGCTTGCTGTATATAACAGTTTGTCTTGGACTGCTATCTGATTTGTTGAGGTTTTGGCCGGATTCTTAGGAATGCAAAGCTATTTACTGGGCTAGGCAATCACGCCATTGTGTTTATCAGCAACGCAAGATATACACAATAATATTGTCAGGCATGCTAAGGCATGTGGGCTGGTGCTATGTACCACACTAGGGAAAGCACACCATTGATGGTATTTCATGGTAACGCTTTTCGCTTGCACCGCTGTGGTGTTATCAGATTAAGGTAGAAACAATGACATCCAAGCTTCCAGTGCCTGCACTTGCAGTGCAGATACTAGCGTATGCTAATCGCCGGCAGGGGAAGTTTGCAAAGCATTGATTACATACTGAGCCAGCCCGCCTCCCTTACGTGCCGGCATTACGCCCGCCTGTTACACACCACCGCTGAATCTAATAGCTGCATGCAGTTGCAGGATATCAACGCAACTAAGAACTCTTAAAGGGTGCAGCGTTGATGGAAGGTGATTGCTTAATAGAAGCGTCGATCGTCTCCCACATTTCGCTCTATTACGGACACGTGATGAAGTATAATGCAGTTCGTCTTAAACACCAGCTAACTCGTCATTTTTCTGTTTAGAAAGCATAAGATTACGATAATGTATTCACATGAAGTTTATTGATTGTCTGTCCAATTTCGATAAAGCCTAAACAACTCGCCACGCGAATAACACCTCTTCATGCTTGTTAAGCCGATGCGGCTACCATTCAGTTTGCCGTAAGTACACATACACAGCATGTTAGCCTGCCACCTTCTGTGGCCTCCTGAAGGTAGTAAAGTGTTGTGCTAAAGGTTCAGTAGAATGCACACCTGCAGCCTGCAACTGACAATAAGGACGTGTAAGAACTACAAAAACTTTGAGAAAATGGGGAAAAATGCACAGGATATTATAATGCATTTCAATTTGGCATTAGAATGTGTGCGCGACTAACTTTTAACCACAGCATCTTATGGCATAGACAGTAGTGTTGCAGGATGGTAGGCCTGTGATATTAGCAAGCTTTCCTGGTAAATACTGACAAGTTCTTGCTCATGGCATAGCGAGGGCCTCAACTCTGGGAACCTCAATTGATGCTTGAGGTCGCACACAAAGGTTTATCGGCCAATTGCCTACTCCTAAAGTTCACGTACTACTTAGCAGCTGCTGCAATAAGGTTTAAAATAACTTGTGAGCAGTTTCATACCTGATTGGGCTGGCAGATAACAGCGCAGTCTCTTTCAAACAATTCGTTCAAAGCTTCTGTGTGGCCCTGGTGTTTTTATGAGCTATTTTTTTGACTGCTGCAAGTCTCTTGGCTGTGTGCGTAGAGGCCAAGCTGTTCTTGCTTATATGAATAGTTTTGAATACGTGAAAAAGATTGGCTTTTGTTTTGTTTTTCAGGTGCCCTGTGAGCTCTCATCCAAGCACCACATTCCAGAGGTCTGCTGTGAGCAGACATGGCAAATTAAAGTAACATGCAGATAGTCCAATAAACTACTCGTAGTTTCAGACAAACCTTTGCAAAGTATACTCATAACTTTCTTTTAAAAGTGCAAGCACTAATCCAACCTGACATCTTTCCATCCAAACATTACATTTTATATTTGTAAGAAACACATAACTAGAACAACAGCTGCACTGCAGTGAGGAACGTACAACGGTACTCCAAGTGTTATACTGAAATATTCTATGAAGGCTAATTAGTATGCAATTTTAGAACAAATTGTCATGAATTTGTGTCATAGCAGAGTTCCAGTCCGTACGATGCATGATGTAGGGAAGAGTAACCGTACAATGAAAACCAATGCAAAACATTAAAACTCAGAAAAAGTGCATAAATATAAAATGGGTACAGCGAACTCTTCATCTATGCACGTCTACATAAAATACAAGATTTAATCACTGGGGCCACATAAAGAATGCATAAAGGTGGGACACACAAAGAAAACATAAAAGCAGTGGTCAAATTTCAACATGGAGGAAACGTAAAAGACGGTAACATAAAGGATGCACGAAGGAAAGACACATAAAGGAAACATAAAATCATTGGTCAAATTTCAACATGGAGGAAACATAAAGTACGGTAACATAAGGGATACATAAAGGGATGACACATGAAGGAAACATAAAAGCAGTGTCCAAATTTCAACATACAGGAAACCTAAAGGACATAATCATTTTCATAAGGGAGGTGCTTTAGACGAGAAATGGGCGTAAAATTAAACGTTTCAGTTCGTTATTCCAACTTGCTGCCCCATAATATACTCATAATCACAAGACACTGACAAGTCATTGAAAAAGTTGGTGTGCTTATGGAATGTGCGCCAGGACAAAAGTACACTTTTGAAACGAATTCCTTTGAAAAGAATGCAGAATAAAGCTACGCAATACACCTGTTGCCCGCAATTCAGTCAGAGCTGACACTTATACGTTGCTCTCGCGCTTCGAAACATCTGTCCGAACAATGCTCGACAAAGAGAAAACCTTCGTAAGCACAGAAAGTGCTATTAAGCAAATGCGCAAGCAGGCGGAATCTATTCACCCTTGCGTGCTATAGCGGAAGAAACAAACGCGCCCCGAGAGGGCAAAACATTTCGCGTCAGAATGAGGAAAGGCTGTCAGGAAATGATTTTGAGCTTGCATAAAGTAACGCCATAATATGGTCACTACGAATATACACACAATGAAGCAGCGCATGCAACTTCACGCATGTCCACGTAAGCTTCAATCCAGACGTGCTCTTAGCCTTGGAAAGCCCAGCGAATGAGGGCCTCGCGAGCAGGCTACGCCACGTCATTTCACCGATGTTACGTTAGTCTAAACAGCCCCTCGGGGTAGTCAAACAAAAAAGAATAATAAATTAAATTTTGTGTCATTTCTTCACCATGTCAATATATATATATATATATATATATACAGGGTGTCCCAGCTAATTAAGTTGGCCCAAGATTTTGAAAAAAACCTATGCGTTCTTCAGAATAGAAATCGCCTGGATGGTGTTTGCGTTTCTCTAAACTTGCAGTATCATGTATCATGTATCATGCAGCTGAGTATTTTTTGCTCGTCCTTGTTTGAGTAATTAGCCGAGATAAATTAACTTTTTAAATGTAGCTTGAAACGTTCAGGCGTCAATAGGAAAGTTGTGGAGCTTCACAAATATCGCCCAACCCAGGAACTTCCAACGAGATAGACTATCGTGGCCGTTTTTATTCGGGAAAAACGAAAGTCCGCGGAGTTTAAATATAGGACGTGACAGCGCACTCTGTGCGCCCGAATACGCCGCGATTACAGCGCTCTCACGGGTGATTTGTAAAAACATCGCCAGCGCCGCGCCTTCCCTTCACTTACGAGAAAGGGCTTCGACCTTTGCTCGGCTCTGACATTACCGGCAGCGGCTGGCGACGGCGCTCCAAAAAAGCACTTCGTCAGCAGCCGCCCGCGCCTGTCGCCGAAGAACGCGCCGTCATTTATACCGATATGAGGAGAAGGGCAGTTTTCTTTCCAGCGTTCAAGTCGATGAGGAATAGAAAAAATACAAAACATGCATCATACATCTGGAACCTGTGCGAGAGAGAGCTTCATTTGTTACAACGCCGCTTCCAATCTGTGCCAGCGGCTAGATGCATGTTAGTTCGACTATCACTGTCGTGCCGCGCAATCGTTCCGAAGAATTTGTTTGCAGTGCCTAGAGCATGCCGTACTCAAGTGAGCAGAAGGCGAACAGGGTCTTAGCCTTGGGAGCGGCACACGGCGACAAGAGGAAAGCTGCCAAGGTATACCGAAATTGGCAATGCGGGGCAAGACCTAGCGCGAACACAATTATGAGGAGTTTCTTGACGCTGAAACAGGTAGCTTCAAGAAGACGCGGCACAGAAAGGGGACCATCAGTGAAGAGGCTGAAGGAGACATTTTGGCTTTTATGACTGCAAACCCTCATTCCAGCGCGCGGGATGTGAGTGGTGAGGTCGGCATTTTAGTCTTCAGTGTCAAGAGTTCTTACGATCGAAAGCTGAAATGCATCCGTATCACCTCCAACTGCAACAAAAGCTGCAAGAAAGAGACTTTCAATGGCGGCTCGATTTCTCAGATTGGATCCTTGAACAGTCACGAAGTACCGAATTTTGTTGACAAAATGCTCTGGACTGATGAGACAGCCTTCTCCAGAAATTCTCAAGTCAACATCCATAATGTGCATCACTGTAGCGATACGAACCCGCATTGGGTGGCACAGACCAGACACCAGTACCAATTGTCATTCAATGTGTGGTGCGGTATCTCTGACGGAAGAATAGCTGGCCCAATATTTTTTGACCACATGCTCACTGCTCAGCGGTACATGAACGACATCTTGGAAGGCCCAGTCGAAGATTTTCGCTGTGATCTTCCTCTTGCGTTTTTAAAGCGAACTTGGTATCCGCACAACGGTGCACCAGCTCACAGCAGCAGACTTGCCCAAGCCTGGCTTGACAAAGCCTTCAAATGCCAGTGGATCAGGCGGCATGGACCAGTGGCATGGCCTGCAAGGTCACCGGACTTCACACCTTTTGACTTCTTCTTGTGGGGACATCTGAAAGACCGAGTGTACCGCAAACCTACAACTACACCAGAAGTGCTAAAGGCAGAGATTGCTGAGGCCTGCAGCGAGATACCGCCTTGCGTCATCAAAAAGGCTACATCGGACGTGATGAAAAGGTGCCAATACTGCGTTATGGCAGAGGGCGACTTGTTTGAACACATTCTTTAGACACACATCACAGCGAATAAATTTCTACAACCGTTATCCATGCAAAGAGCCATCAGTGTTAAACTTTTGTATGACGTGGCAAAGGCCCGTGAGTAATATGAAATTACAATTTCTCTGCCGACAAGGAATGGACAGGAAGGTAAAAAGCAACCTTCGGTGTAAGTTTACAATTCTTCGTTTTGTGACAACCAGCGTATTTCACACGATGTTATCAAGCTTGTTATAATGCGTGTTTGCTTATTGGGGTCAAGCTCCCAAATTTGAACTCATAAGCTTGTCATTTTTCCTCCGCATGCATTCTGCTAGCGTGAGAGTGCAATTATCGCCGCAGAAACTGGCGCCGCGCTGTAATTCAACTGCCGCCCACTGGCGATTATCTCGGAACCAAGCACAACGCGAAGCTCTGTCGTGGGCAGCACGAAAGGCACGAAGCGAACAATGTTTTTTACAAAGCACGGTTGAGAGCTCTTAATCGTGGCGCATTCGGGCGCACAGAGCGCGCTGTCAAGTGGTATCTTTTAAACTCCGCGGGCTTTCGTTTTTCCGGAATAAAAACGGCCACGTTAAGTCTATCTCGTTGGAAGTGCCTGGGTTGGGCAATATTTGTGGAGCTCCACAACTTTCCTATTGATGCCTGAACGTTTCAAGCTATATTTAAAAAGTTAATTTATCTCGGCTAATTACTCAAAAAAGACGAGCACCAAAATGGTACTGTAAGTTTAGATAAACGGTAACAACATCCACACGATGATTTCTGTTCTGAAGAGCAGAAAAACTTGATTTCCGAATATATATATTATTTCCGAATATATAGTATATATATATATATTTATGTGTGTGTGTGTGTGTGTGCGTGTGCGTGTGTGTGTGCGTGTGCGTGTGCGTGTGTGTGTGTGTGTGTGTGTGTGTGTGTGTGTGTGTGTGTGTGTGTGTGTGTGTGTGTGTGTGTGGTTTCGGAAAGCAAGTTTATCGTGGTGGCAGAGCCTGTACTTACCAATTATTGTGAAGATCAAATATACATAAAAAATGCATAATGTTCAACACATAAAAAAGGTGTACGAAGGTGTACGACTGCCAATATCCAACCTATAAATTTATATCCCAACCGCATATTTTGTTGAATAATTCAACTGGTGCACACAAGAGAACCCTCCAATGAGGCAAACTTTACAACTTCGTGACACTCGTATTCTCTTGCTTGGATAAAAACTGTTGTTTGTCGTACCTGAAGAACGTGAAGATACTTCCCTTTTAATTTGCAGGAAGTAGTTCACAACATAACGAAGGGCGAGCCAAGGCTGTTTCACATGCTGCGGCTGGAGCGACAACAATCGGTGCAGTCGCACGCATCGTAGTGCCACAGTGAACGCGCCCTATGTCACAATCATTGGTCTCCTCTGCCATTCCGCTGGTATTTGCGTACCGTAAGGCACTTGTTTCTCATACGAACTAGGGTCTCTGCCTGTTTCACGACGGCATCTGATATGGGCTGAAGACTGGTTGCTGTGCATTTGAATTATGCGTCGCGGGATTTGTTGCGTGGCGCGAAAACGACCGGGACAAAGTCCGTCGTCGAGCCCGGCGACTCCGAAGCGATGGCGGCGCTGGTTCTCTGGCGTAGCTAAGGGCGCGCGCGGGTTAATTTTCCACCCTGTAAGTCCAGAATGGTTGTAGCGGCGAGTACGATGCCACCACAGGTTCTTTCGGCTATCGATGGGCTCGTCCTAACTGGGTGCCGTAAGAAAGTTATGCCTTTGCTGGCTCACTGTAAGGACCCCGTAAGGCATTACGAATGGCGGAGAGGGGCGGAGTATGAAGGACTCTCAGTTCATCAATAATAAGCCAGGCAATACGTAAGACGCTAAACAAATTACACGCAAGCATGCAGAAGAATAACTTGTTGGGTTAAAAAATCTAAATCTTTGTAACAAAGCGGGAAGTGCGGTACATTAACGGAGAATAAATAGACCAATAATTAACATATTAAAAATTATTAATGGCTCCGACATAGATTACCAACGCCTTTCAGAAAAGAATGCATCTCTTAGACTGACTGTTCACTGGTAATGAACTTTTTTCTTTTATAGACAACACAAGAGGGGAATCTCGGTTCTATTTGTTCGGGCAACGATTGATAATTATTTGCACGTGTAACCAAAGAGCTTTGATGTATTAGGGACCGATAAAATGTGGATTTGAACAGATGGTGAATTGATGTGATGCAGGGTGTCAACGGATGATAAGCGGGCGTGTTCGCAGCATATTGAAAGTGACGAAAATATACCGTATTTGCACGTAAATATCGGGACCACGAATATAACGCGAGGAAGGGACTATCGGTCTTTCAAAAAAAAGTCGCAGTTTCCCCCGAAAGGCGAATCATCGATTGCGATAGCAAATTAGTGGACATCAACACGAAGTAAGGATAGTAGTATTTTCCGCCTTATAATAATAAAGCCCGTACACATAGGCATACTAACTAAGTGGACAAACATGGTGTCTCACGCACACAAGCAAACATGAACATATCTCACTCGATAACTGCGGGAAGTCACCCGCCGTGGTCGCTCAGTGGCTATGGTGCTGGGCTGCTGAGCACGAGGTCGCGGGATTGAATCCCCGCCACGGCGGCCGCATTTCGATGGGGGCGAAATGCGAAAACACCCGTGCACTTAGATTTAGGTGCACGTTAAAGAACCCCAGGTGGTCAAAATTTCTGGAGTCCTCCACTACCGCGTGCCTCATAATCAGAAAGTGGTTTTGGCACGTAAAGCCCCATAATTTAACTGCGGTAAGTCGCTGTCAAACCGCTGGCGCGAGTAGGCGAGGCAGCAGTAGCGAGCGAATTGACCCTCGGGTTGCTCTCCCATCAACGTGAACTAAGCCGAGGAAAAGCAGCGCGCTGCGGACTATGTCCCCGTCTCAGATGGCTTTCAAGATACAGCGGCCCGGATGGGCCCGCACGGCCCCCCTTCCTTATGTTCCACGGAGCCTTACGCGACGGAAGGAGGCGCGCATCCTCCCCGCTTCCCTCCCTTGCGTCCACGAGATTGAGCCCCTATCGCCGGTTCATCCTCGCGCGCTTTCACTCGCACATGCAGCGTACGGCACGCGGCGACGAAGTTATGCGGAACTTTATGCGGAAACCCAAGGGCGACACCGACGGCAGAAATGTGCCTGGAGTGTCCATATAGTTATTATCGCAATAAAAAAAAATATTACGATTATAACGCGATGCGATGCCGAAATGAAATAGGAAATGAGGCGTAAAATCTTATATTCGCAAGGCTTTATTATTCATTACTGCGAACTGCCACCGCAAAATAAAGCGAGAGCACGGGCGCGTGTACAATTTACTCGTTCGTACTGCTAACATCTTTATCCCTGTCAACGAGAACGGCGTCGTCCACCATGCCACCAAAGTTATTAGAAACGCAGCACTTCAGGAATGCCCGTCACATACTCGAACACGGCAGTCCCTTTCAAGCACTGTGCGGTGATCTGCGCGAATTCGAAGACACTCGCTTGAAGTGCCTGTACAACAGTGCCGGTCGTTTTGCTCAAGGTTGCGATTAATACGCTGCAACCACAGTGATAGGGGGATATGAGTGCTCTAAATCAGGAGAAGAAACACGGCGCCAAATGCACAGTGAGAGCTTGAAGTGGCGTAGCAGCAGCGCTAGAGAGAGAAAGAAGAGGAGTCATATTCGTGTCACCAACCTTAACTAACGCGAAGCCCCTTCCGAGGCCGAAAATTTTTGGGGGAAAAACCTCTCGTGATATTCATGCAAATACGGTAATCCCCTCCTTCAGAGCAGACAGACGGTGATATTACGACACAGAGGGTGATCACCGGAAGACTGAGACTTGAAGTAATCCGCAGTGGTCGAACAAGCGACGTCATTGAAGCCAACGTTTCGACAAGGGTAGTTGTTTCGACAGTGCGGCAACTTCTTTCCATGGCAACGTTACATGGAAAGAATAGGACATTTAACTTGCACTGGTCCGTTATGTCGCTATAAATAAAGCGCTCACGATGAATAACTTGTTATTATAAAGATGCCTCTTGACATTGTGGATAAACCACGGGTCATCATTTCTCGAAAAGAGAGAGAAATCAGCGCGAGGAAAGGCAGGGTTCTCGACTAGACAAGCGTCTGGTTTGCTAACTTTCACAGCGGGTGAGGTGGAATAGAAAGAGGAAAAGGAGGGTAGAGTGAACACGGCGTCATAGACGGCCACTAAGGTCGGCGCACTTCATCATCATCATCATCATCAGCCTGGTTAAGCCCACTGCAGGGCAAAGGCCTCTCCCATACTTCTCCAACTACCCCGGTCATGTACTAACTGTGGCCATGTTGTCCCTGCAAACTTCTTAATCTCATCCGCAAACCTAACTTTCTGCAGTCCCCTGCTACGCTTCCCTTTCCTTTGAACCCAGTCCGTAACCCTTAATGACCATCCGTTATCTTCTCTCCTCATTACATGTCCTGCCCATGCCCATTTCTTTTTCTTGATTTCAACAAAGATGTCATTAACCCGCCTTTGTTGTCTCACCCAACCTGCTCTTTTCTTATGCCTTGACGTTACACCCATCATTCTTCTTTCCTTAGCTCGTTGCGTCGTCCTTAATTTAAGCAGAACCCTTTTCGTAAGCCTCCAGGTTTCTGCCCCATACGTGAGTACTGGTAAGACGCAGCTGTTATACACTTTTCTCTTGAGGGATAGTGGCAACCTGCTGTTCATGATTTGAGAATGCCTGTCAAATGCACCCCAGCCCATTCTTATTCTTCTCATTGGATTTCTTCTTCTATTTTTCTGATTCTGATTGGAGATATCGTATCTCCCTCTCTGACGCCTTTCTTTATTGTGATTTTGTTGCTTTCTTTATGAAGGACTACAGTGGCTGTGGAGCCGCTATAGATATCTTTCAGTATTTTTACATATGGCTCGTCTACACCCTGATTCCGTAATGCCTCTATGACTGCTGAGGTATCGAGTGAATCAAACGCTTTTTCGTAATCAATGAAAGCTATATATAAGGGTTGGTTATATTCCGTACATTTCTCTATCACCTGATTGATAGTGGGAATATGGTCTATTGTTGAGTAGCCTTTACGGAATCCTGCCTGGTCATTTGGTTGACAGAAGTCTAAGGTGTTCCTGATTCTATATGTGATTACCTTAGTATATACTTTGTAGGCAACGGACAATAAGCTGATCGGTCTATAACTTTTCAAGTGCTTGGCGTCTCCTTTCTTATGGATTAGGATTATGTTACCGTTCTTCCAAGATTCCGGTACGCTCGAGGTCATGAGGCATTGTGTATATAGGGTGGCCAGTCTTTCTAGAACAATGTTTCCACCATCCTTCAATAAATCTGCTGTTACCTGATCCTCCCCAGATGCCTTCCCCCTTTGCATAGCTCCCAAGGCGTTCTTTCCTTCTTCCGGCGTTACTTGTGGGATTTCAAATTCCTCTAGGCTATTCTCTCTTCCACTATCGTCGTGGGTGCTACTGGTACTGTATAAATCTCTATAGAACTCCTCAGCCACTTGAACTATCTCATCTATATTAGCAACGATATTGCCGGCTTTGTCTCTTAACGCATACATCTGATTCTTGCCTATTCCTAGTTTCTTCTTCACTGCTTTTAGGCTTCCTCCGTTCCTGAGAGCATGTTCAATTCTATCCATATTATAGTTCCTTATATTAGCTGTCTTACGCTTATTGATTAACTTAGAAAGTCCTGCCAGTTCTATTCTAGCTGTAGGGTTAGAGGCTTTCATACATTGGCGTTTCTTGATCAGATCTGTCGTCTCCTGCGATAGCTTACTGGTATCCTGTCTAATGGAGTTACCACCGACTTCTATTGCACACTCCTTAATGATGCCCATAAGATTGTCGTTCATTGCTTCAACACTAAGGTCCTCTTCCTGAGTTAAAGCCGAATACTTGTTCTGTAGCTTGATTCGGAATTCCTCTAGTTTCCCTCTTACCGCTAACTCATTGATTGGCTTCTTATATACCAGTTTCTTGCGTTCCCTCCTCCAGTCTAGGCTAATTCGAGTTCTTACCATCCTATGGTCACTGCAGCGCACCTTGCCGAGCACGTCCACATCTTGTATGATGCCAGGGTTAGCGCGGAGTATGAAGTCTATTTCATTTCTAGTCTCGTCATTTGGGCTCCTCCACGTCCACTTTCGGCTAACCCGCTTGCGGAAGAAGATATTCATTATCCGCATATTATTCTGTTCTGCAAATTCTATTAATAACTCTCCCCTGCTATTCCTAGAGCCTATGCCATATTCCCCCACCGACTTGTCTCCAGCCTGCTTCTTGCCTACCTTGTAATTGAAGTCGCTCATCAGTATGGTGTATATTGTTTTGACTTTACCCATCGCCGATTCCACGTCTGCATAGAAGCTTTCGACTTCCTGGTAATCATGACTGGATGTAGGGGCGTATACCTGTACTACCTTCAATTTTTACCTCTTATTAAGTTTCACAAGAGGACCTGCCACCCTCTCGTTAATGCTATAGAATTCCTGTATGTTACCAGGTATATCCTTATTAATCAGGAATCCGACTCCTAGTTCTCGTCTCTCAGCTAAGCCCCGGTAGCACAGGACGTGCCCGCTTTTCAGCACTGTATATGCTTCTTTCGTCCTCCTAACTTCACTGAGTCCTATGATATCCCATTTACTGCCCTCTAATTCCTCGAATAACACTGCTAGACTCGCCTCACTAGATAACGTTCTAACGTTAAACGTTGCCAGGTTCAGATTCCAATGGCGGCCTGTCCGCGGCAGAATAATTCTACCTTAATCACCCAATCGCAATCTACATTTATTTCTCGAAGAATCACATGCTGCAGCAGGGAGATATAACACTGTGTGATATAGTCCCAGCCGTCGAGGACTGGTGTTAAACATACTTAAATAGCAGTCTCTGAGAGTGGTCCAGCACACCTCCGTTTTATTCAATATCCTGTTTCAAGAATGAACTTCGTAAATACTGTCGCACAGCGCAGCTTCGTTCTTCCTCATAAAATCGGTCGATAGAAGCATACGCACCTCGTTCTACATTCACAAAGTGTGGAATTACGTGCAAGAAATAGAGATGGTAATGACTGCTCTAATATCATGATGATGACGATGATGATGATGATGATGGTGATGATGATGATGATGATGATGATGATGATGATGATGGCATTCCCTTTGAAATGGGGCGGTGACAAATAGTCGCCTGGGTTGTTTGAGTTAAACAGGTATGCTATACATGCTTTTTATTCCATCATTTTGTATACATCACCCTAATTTTTTTTTTCTCTTCCTGAGAACTTCTCTATCTACTTTGTATCGCGAGCTAGGTATGACTGTAACGGATCCCGTCGTATCATTCTCTTCCATGCTTTTTTTCCACCAGTACTCTAAATGTATCTTGCATATTTGGAGGGCTGACCGGTTGATGCTTCCATTCACTTTAAATCCAATCGCTTTTGGAAGGCGTACGTTACCTACGGGTGTCATTGGGTGAATACCTTCGCATTCCATTAGGATGTGCTGAATGGTCTGCGGATTATTTCCTGCAGCAGACACATGCCTCATCTTGTTGCGAATATTTGTTAAGGTATGTTTTTGTCCTTAGGCACACAGCTCGAGCCTCAAATAGCAAGGCACTATTCTTTGTGTTATCGTACAGATTTTATCTAATTTCTTTCTTGCAATTCTTGTAAATTTCGATGGTCATTTTTGTTTCCATTCTTTTCATCCAATTACTATCTCAGGCTTTCTCACTTCTTTTTCGATGAGTCCTGGTTGTCCATTTACACTTCAAGTTAACCTACACTTGGTGGCCAACTTTCTTGACCTCTTCCTCCAAAACACCCGTGTACTTAGATTTAGGTGCACGTTAAAGAACCCCAGGTGGTCCAATTTCCGGAGTCCCCACTACGGCGTGCCTCATAATCAGAAAGTGGTTTTGGCACGTAAAGCCCCATAATTAAATTTTTAATTAACCTCTTCCTCCATTTTGTGTCCACGCTTTTCAGGTATATACTCGCGCCCCACTTTAGCCGCGCATTTATTTTCGTCCACGTACCCACGCGCTGCGGTTGCTTAGTGGCTATGGTGTTGGGCTGCTAAGCACGAGGTCACGGGATCGAATCCCGGCCACGGCGGCCGCATTTAGATGGGGGCGAAGTGCGAGAACACCCGTGCACTTAGATTTAGGTGCACGTTAAAGAACCCCAGGTGGTCGGAATTTCCGGTTTCCCCCAATATGACGTGCCTCGTAATCAGAAAGTGGTTTTGGCACGTTAAACGCCATAATTTAATTATTAATTAATACATATACCTGTCCTCCTTCAAAATTAATTTTCCTCTGCGCTTCTCTGACTTCAAAAGCGGCCCAGCCCATGTCACCCTGCACGGCCTCATTTGTGGTTTTACCGTGGGTCCCAAAGCCAACCGGCTTACCAATCTTTGGTTAACTTCCAACCGCGACAAGATATCCGATTTTAAGCCCAGAGCGGCATTTGGGAACGTCAGTGCTCACAAAGAAACAGCGCTCGCATCATGAAGCTGGTGGTTGGGGCCACCTGGAGAGGCTTAAGACTGCTAAGACATAGTCACTCGCTGGATCTGTCGATGGTGTCAAAGGCACCTAGAAAAAAAATAATTTCGTTTACTGCAACAGTCATTGAATCCAATTGCCGTATCTGCAATGTAACCAACAGATAGACAATCAACAAACAATATTATTCAACAGCAATCAAACAATCGGAAGTGATCGACAGATCGGGGCCAATGCTTTCACGAGGGGACTTGACAAGTTCTTTGTTCATCTCTTGCTCGATTGTTCTAAATGTCCATGTTGCGGTGGAGCTATGTCTTGTTTGCATATCTGCAAAGTCATACACGACAAACCTTATGGGAGACTTCAGGTGAGCTCTTGTATCTGAATTCCTGAGCCAATATTCTTGCTCATACGCTGCAGAACTGAGACTCGAACACATCCACATACAAACGCTGATCGTGCTGCAAACAATCGAAGCCCCAGCAAACCAGCATTCTGACCCAGAAAGTAGTTCGACTTAGTCCCTCTGTTATGCATAATCTAACAATAAATAACGATATGTCACCATCATACATAAGTGAGCTCATCGGTATCTCTAAAACACACAGACCCGTCAATGCAGGGCCGCGTGATATTCAACGGTTTCGTTATAGAGATGTCACACTCAGGGTGTTACATACGAATATCTACAAAATGCACGGAAGGAAACAAAATAAGGCCGTACACGTTTAGAAAACGAAAGGTTATTTTTTGTTTCTGATACTCGAGGCTATAGAACGTACAAAGAGATGTAGAGTACAAGACAGGTAACTAATGTGATCGTAGTAGGCGGAGTATATTTTTGTTACTGGTGATCACTGCACATAGTTCCAAGCGTTCGCCTGCCTTTTCAGGTTTCTTGCACTGTGCTTTATTTTCTTACTTGCGCACAATTTAGAGGCGACCGTGAGCTGACTACCCCAGCTGTGCATCATCTTCACGAGCAACAATATATCGCCGCATACGCCCTGACACACACGTAGAGTGTCTTTGGCTTATGCTGTATTAATCATTCTTTTATTGGAGCTCGGCTAAGGATTTACTGTTCACGCCAACACGAATTGTATTCACCTTTACTTTTGCTTCATCAATATCTATTTTTCCATCATGATGCTTCCTTTTCTTTCTTCTATAGCACGTGCCTACTCTTTGCTCAATCTCTCCTCTCTCTTGGAGTGCCAGTCAAAGATACCTTGCTACCGCTTGCTATCGAACTCAAAACGAACCTGTGAGGCGATTTAGCTCGCGTGGCCTTTGTGCGTAATAGTGCAAGCTAGTAGCGGACCTCTGTTCGTTTTTTTTCCTCGTATGAATTTTCCCCTCCTTTCTCTGCAAACGAAGGCGCGCAGTCGACGGTCAGTATATACACATACGCGCTGACACGTTACCCTCGCTACAGGTGCTAATCTTTTCCACTACAATCGTCATGGCACCACACACGTCCGACGAGGAAGGCTCGTCTGCGAAGCGAACGTAATCTGCATGCACTGGCCGTGCGCGCGTCGGCGCACTTAACGTTAACTGCGGAGATTGTTTTAGTTAGTTGCTCCGACGTTGAGGAATTTAGCCTCGCTTTGCCCTCTATGTTAAGGGGGCATGCGGGATATGTATCGCGCATTTGGTATGCGCGTCCTCATGTGCGTACGCTTCGCCATTATAAGGGTGCGGAAGAGCAGCGCCAAAATCATAGAAAAGGTGAGGTGCACATAGAGAGTGGTTACATCTGGTGTGGAGAAACGCCAGCTGGGTTTTGCGTTTGTCTCCCCTGCGTCCCCGCACTGAATCTGAAATGAACTTACTGACAGGGCTTTCTTTATTTTTTACTCTTTCCCGATAAAGCTAAAAAATATTGCGTATAAATGAACTTTGCAACCTATTTTCCTTGCGTTACCTAGCAACAAGCTAACGGCATGCCAGACGTTCCAGATGCATCCGTCATGCGCTATACACGCCACGGATGCCAGCGAGACCGGTTGCGTATGCTAAGTTCGCCTGTTCGGCGACCCGTCTCTGTTGGATGCAGCGTGTTTGTTGGGCTCCCGGCGTATTCTTGCGTTCCTTCTGCACTCCGACGCGGCACCGCTGCACTATTGGACTATGGCTAGGTGAGAAATTTTGTTTGAGTCTGCAACGCATTTCATTTCAAGCAATTTCGGCTTTTGCGGCACGGAACCGAGACTTGTGACGCATTTAGCGAAAGACAGCTTGGCCGTCCTGGCGTAATTTGAGTGAATCACTCGTACCGGGAGATGTCTGCGACGCTATTGAGGAGGCCCAACATTATTTTAACCTTTTTCGATTGTTTTTGGGTGGGCTCGCCGCGCCCGGCTTTGTGACGCAGCGAAAAGCAGCTCGGCCGTGTGATGCAGTTTCGCGTCTACTGAATCTTACCGGGCCAAATTTTGGCGCTTTCTCTGACTCACTCCATTATTGTTACTAATTTTGTTTCTTTTTTGGGTACTTTTGAAGCACAGTGGCCGCGCCCGGCGTTCTGACGCAGCGAAATGCAGCTCGGCCATGTGTCGCAGTCAGTTTCGCGTGTACTGAACCTTACTAGGACAAGTTCGTGACGCATTCTCTGACCCCCAAATTTATCGTGATTGATTTGGTTACCTTCTGGGATACTTTTGAGGCACGCTCGCCACGCCTGGCGTTTTGACGCAGTTAGCAAAAACCAGGCCGGCCGTGGTGACAGTTACTAGTTTGGCATGTACTGAATCTTAGTGAGACAAGTTTGTGACGCTTTCTATGGCCCCGCAAAATGTACCTTCTTTCGCTACTCACGCTTGTCGAAGATGCGACGAGCGATTGCCAAGAGTGATAACACTCTTGGCAATCTCTGCGCAAGTGTGTTGCTTGCGCAGGCAGAACGCGTAAAAGATAACGCCGAAGCTCAAAAACCAAGAACTGAAAAGTATGTCTTCTGAACGACTGAAAACGGGCTTTACAGCCAGCATTTCTCTTGAGCGCGAATAGAAGGCATTCTGTGAGCGTCTAGCGTGGTCTGGCTGAGAGCCTATGTTGTGGCCACCTCTGTGTATGTAGCGAACTATGCGCGTCGGCTGAGGCCAAGTTGTTTGGGAAACGCGCAGTCGCGCGTGGATTTGCGCTCTTAAAGTGCAGGAAATAATGCCCGGGAATGGGGGAATATTGAAAATCAGATGTTTCCTTCGTAATTTATAGTATGACTTAGAATGAGTCGGGTATTTTCGATGCCATGTAAAAGCGAATTGCTTTTTTTTTTTTGGTAACGCAGCACATTCTTCACTTCTGCACGTTTCCCGTGCACACGCGGTATTCCTAGATGGTCTAAATGCTAAAATGACACATGCTTGTAATTTCCTTTTTTCAGCTGATGCCGTCCGAAGGAGCTTCGTACGGGAGCTACTGCTGCTTACCTGATGCCACAACATTGGATGAATGCACAAAAAGCCTGGAACAATAATTTATATAGAGCAAAACAAACATTTCCTCATTTATAAGGTGTTTAACATCTCCTTTGTGTAAATGCACGTGGCACAGAATCGATGGAGGCTTGTAAAGATCGTTCGCAATAATTTTAACTGAATAAACGATTCCGCACTAAGACCGCGCGCTATTGAGCTGCAGAAGCAAAAAATATAGAAAAAGAAGCGCGTATTAGCGCAGCCGGCGTAGCGCGAGCCCGCTAGCGTTTGAAACGCGCGCGCCCAAAACAGAAACCGGAAGGTGTTAATCCCATCCACTTGGTGCGCTGCAGTCAATTCGGCCACTCCGCTCTATGGGAGTTTCCGCTCTAGTCGAACATGTTTCCCTATGGGCCGCGTGGCCAGTGTCGATTATGACTTCGGCTAAACGCACTTCGAACCACGCATACCAAACCACGGAGGCCCTCCATGTAGAGCAAGGAAGTTACTGAACTAATTGAATTTCTCAAAGTAAAATGTGCCAGTAAAATTGTAAAGTATGACTTACACACGATCTACAGACATGATAGCGTCGGATTGCAATTTGAATATACGAGAAAACAATCCTGCTACGCGATAAGGTGGAAGCTTGGGCGAGTTGGGGATTCCATATCGACATGTTTGCACACAGCGCAAAAGACGAGGACTGAAGGAAGAACACAACACAGCGCCTGTGTTCGTCGTTATGTCCTCGTCTTTTGCGCTGTGCAAACGTGTCGTTTCTGTTGCGCGGAAACTCAAAACACAAACCCCTTTAGGAGATCTCAAAGGTCATAAAGCAGCGCCCGGTTCCTTTCAACAGCTCGAGATGGCGCTCGCCTCCGCCGCATAGGACCGAGACGTCAGCGCGCCGCCGCCGATGTTTCTTGTCGGCGAGATCGGCGCGCCAATCCAGCTTTGTTTGAGATCTTGTGTTGCCTTGTTTAATTCTTTTGCCTGTCTCAAGCATAGAACCATGTCAAGCAGGGGAGCAATGAACAACACAATAGAAAGAAAAATAACCCTGCTCTCCACGCGTCTGCGCATGCGTGTAGTCACAAGTCAGCGCAACGTGGCATTCCGAAACTTCTCCTTAAAAAGTGCGATATGGCGCAACGAGAAGAAACAGCGCCCTCGGAACGCCGGAATCGCGGCTTGAGGGTCGTGGGCACTGTAGTTACGCATGGAATCGGCGACATGCCTGATAGCGCCATCAACGAGAGAGGTGCAACTTGTAGCAAGATAGAAATGTCTGACCCCGGTGTGTTTATGATGCCGGTTGGAAGTTCTCGCATTATTCTGGCCTTTGCATTCGAAGGAGTATTTCCACATGTAAAAAATGTTTACATGTCTACTGCGTGGTGCTGTTTCTTTGCAGCATTCATGTAAAAATTGAATGCAACTGACACCGATAGCTGCACTGAACTGTAAAACAGTTTCGGCGAGCAGGTTAAAAAAGAACTTTTTATTTTTCGGAAATAATTGTGCATCCGAGCAACTTCGTTCATCCAACCTGGTGATGACGAGGTAACTGAGCAAATTTGTTTTCTACCGCATCATAACATATCTCAGCTGAAAAAATAAATGTTCACCCGCTCCTAAAAAAAGGTATTTTGATTCTGTTTCCTTCAAGGGAAAAGGATGTTATAGGAAAAGTTACATAAGCAAAGTGTGATTAACAATCAGAACAAGAGATTCCACTTATTCTCCGGTTGGGAATGTGCGTTATAACATTTGCTGATTGGTTGACAGATTAAGGGCTGAACGCAGTAAAAGATGGCCTTAGAAGAGGTCTGTATTTTTTTTTTTCGTAAAGCATATTGTATAAACATAATCTCATTTAGAACAAGTGGAAGCAAGGTTAACATATCTAAAGAGTGTCACGTGCGTCGGTGCTGGCGTAGCAATTCTAGACGAATTCACTGACTCTTTGCTCAATGAAAAAAACTTTGTCGTAAACTGAGGCATAGCAAAAAAGAAAACAATTGCGACTACGACGCAATAGCAACGCTCTGCATATTCGTGGAGAAAGGAATATACAGATACGCGTAACGAATAGGGACAGTGCCTAGTTTTGACAAACTGTGCTTTATTGCACACCCTGGCTTTCACTGTTTGGTAAATTATCCGAGTTGGTGCTTGTTTTATTCATTCGAGTTTGCATTTATTCTTCTTTTTTAATGCCATGTGCGAAGTTTTATAGCTGAGCGAAATTGGAGCTCGGACTTGTGAAGTTCTTAATATGATATCCCAGTTTATAGTTTATTGTCGGTGTTGCCGCCTTTGTAACGAAATAGACAAGTCAACTGCATTGCAAAAAGCCGAAAAAGAAAAGATGGGGGTGGGGAAAGGGGCTTGCATTTGCACAATGAGATGTGTTATTTTCGTATTTCCGATAATTAAAAACAATGACATACACCTATGTCTGCAATCAGAAGTGCTTACTAAGCACAAAGTTTCGACAAAGACTCACAGCTGAAAAATTTATTCGCGTTCCCTCTACTAAAAGTAAGAATCCAGGCCGAGATATAAGAAAGTTTCGAGGACGCTTAAGCTTCACCTTTAAGAGTGGAAAGCGATAGCATTCAATCATCCCTGACTACTTCTCACGCTCCCCGGAACTGAAGCGTATGTAACCGTATTGTTTACCGGGAAACGCAGGCCGCGAACGCTATGCATGAAGGCAAGCTTTCTGGTAGAAACGCGGCCCCTTGCGTGGGCCGCGAGGTGGCGGTAGAGGCGTGCACCGGCGGCGCCGGGTATTCATCGGAGGTGGGGCAAGGCCATTTTTCGCTGGCGCCGGCGGTGTGGCAACAGAAACCACAAGTTTAAAAAGCCGTTTCGCTACATCCTTCTTTGCTAAACTGGTTGAAATTCTGGCCTTTTCATACTACGGGTTCAGATGGCCGAATACAGAGGTGTTGAAAGTGAGAGAAATACAAACGTTTTGTAAGTCTCTTGCTTTTCAGCTGACATATTAAAAAAAAAATTGGGCACATATCTAAAAGCGTCTCTGTTGAGTGTAGCCCGCTGAGCCCGCTGAGGACGCTGAGCCCGCAGCGGACGCTACGCAGCTTTTGAAAATCTGCAGGCGCACGCAAGATACCGTGCGTGCTCCTACGTACTGCGCATGCGCACTGACGCCTCCGCGGGTTTGCTGCGTACGCACAGCTCCTGCGGACGCCGAACTAAAACGGTCTATTGTTGCCCATGGACTTCATAAAGAACATCAAAACGACGGCGACGCCTACGCCGACGGCAGAAATGCGCCTGGAGAGTCTATATAATTGCTATCGCAATAACAACAGAGGAGATATGCAGGTACAGTTCGCTGAATATCTTGATCAGGAAGCGCAATAACAGGAGTTGGACCTGAAAAAGCCTAACCTAACAAAAAAACAAGAAATTACAGAGATTTAAAATTCTGGGTAGCTCAGAATGTATAAGTGTTAGGTAGAATGAAGGGTAGTGATAATAAGTTAGTGAGGTCAAGGATTTCTCCCAATTTGAAGACAGAAAGAACAAAATTAATCGAGAGGAAAGAGGCCAACCTGGAAGCAGTCAACGAAAAAGCAGATGAATTCAGGCTGTTGCTCACGAACAGATATAATGCTCTTGAAGGGAAGGATGGAAACTGCTTAGAAATAACGAGTGAGACTATGACTAAAATAACATCACCGGCCACAATGTAGCTTGGAGGTGAGGCACTGCGACAGCAAGCAGGCAAGTTCTGCAAAACAACAAAGAACATAATAAAGAAAAGACGGAGCATGAAAGTATATAATACCAGGGCCCAGGTCGGATAGGCTGAACTGTCAAAAGTCATCAGCAAGAAGAAATTGGGTAACATTTAAACTTATAAAGTACGAAGGATTGACGGAGCGGGAAAGAATGGGCGCAGCATAAAATCATCGAGAAAAATTGGAAACAATAACACGTATGCATTGAAAGATAAAGAGATAAATTTCATGAGCCATTTCGTCAACATATAAGGGCAACAGAGAAATTCTAGACTCAACTGTACGGAAGCCACGTGATCGGAATTCGACGTAATACCGAGCAGAAAACACAAGTTCCATGGGCCACTAAAGATGAGGTTAGAAGTTCCGAAGACGTGTCCAAGAAAAATGCAGCAGAAGAAAGTGTAATAGCAGTTATTTAATAAAAGGTGGAGGGGATATTGTACTTGAAGAGCTTGCGACCAATACCTCAAGACTTCAATACGGAGAGAGCTACCTCTCCATACGATCCTTTTTGGTAAGCACCGAGGAGAGCCATACTTCTCTACATAATAGCTACCGCGGCGTCCCCCAGGGCGCTATAGTTACCCCTATGTTATTTAATCTAGCCCTAATTGCTCTCCTTGAGCACACGCCCAGTACAGTCGGGCTATCAATGCACACGGATGATATCTGCATATAGACGTCTGTAGTAACACGCCTACAGTTGAGAGCGAGAATTCAGAGAGCTGCCACTCAAACTGCGGTCTACCTCCGTAATAGAGGCCTCGAAATTTCCTCCGAGAAATGCGCACTAGTGCCATTTGTGCGCAAACGCATGACAAACTACAGCGTAAATATAAATGACCAAATACTATCACATATTCGATCTTACACAAGTTTCTGGGTGTCATAATCGACAAGGACTTTTCATGGAGCCCTCACGTAAAAGATGAAAAAAACGGTGGACAAGCATCTGCCACCTGTTCAAGTTTTTCACTAGCAAGACTTGGGGAATCTCGACAAGTGCTATGCTTACAACTAACAGGGTGCGTTTTCTCGGCTTTCTACGATACAGCGTGCCAGCAATAACCAACACAGGCAAAACGAATCTACGCACAATACAAAGTGTTCAGGCTCAAGCGCTCCGGATCTGTCTAGGCCTGCCTCAGAGTGGATCAACAGGGGCGTCTATAGCAATCACCAGAGACCACCCTGTCAAGACACACATTGAAATAGAAGCGCTGAGGCCCCATATAAGGCATCTTGCCAGGACTCCTCGCCACCACCTAGCCTCTCTACCAGCGAACAGACCACGCACCTCTTTCAGCCAAACATTAACCGCACATGGTGGACCATTGCCAGCTAGCTTCACTCCGGCTGCGAGACCTTCGATTCCTCCATGCTGCCTCGCTCAGCCAAAAATCAACATGACAATACCTGGCATCACCAAAAAAGCTGTTGTCATTACCAGCCTTAAACAGCTCATGTTACTACTTTTATACGAGAGCTACCATGACTCTACGCATATCTACACTGACGGACCTGTCCTGCCAAACAGCTCTGCTGCGGCAATCGGAATACCAGCAAAAGTTACAACCATCAAATTTAAGACGACTTACGCGACAACACTGACGGCAGCAGAGCTCGCAGCGCGTTTTGCCGTCCTTCATTACATCGGTGATGAACCGCCACTCAAGTGGGCGATCTTCTGCGATTCAAAGGTGGCACTGCAGTCTCTACTGTCACCTCTACGACGTGGACCGCACGAACAGATAGTACTTCAAACTACAAAGACTATTCACCGTATAAGTGATGCAGACCATAAAATAAATTTCCAATGGCTTCCAAGTCGCTTCGGGTTTCTCGACAATCAACGGACCGATCAAGCTGCTGGTTCAGCCCATACTGAGGACCACCAGGAATCAATACCACTTTCTAGAACTGACGCAGCACGGAAGCTCCGCCTGCTTGCTCTTCAGTGCACGACGTCGCAATGGAATGAATGGAATGGAATTCCCGACTACATTCTCTTCATCCCACTTTAAGCCTTCGAGTCCCATCAAAGCATCGCCATGGAGACGCCACGCTTTTGTATCGACTGTGGTTGGGCGTTGCTTTTACCAAAGCCTATGCGTTCCTCATAGGGATGGCAGGCACCACAACCTGTGGCCACTGCGGCCATGACGAATCGGCTGGCCATATTTTGTGCGACTGCCCGCAGTACGTTCCACAGAGGGAACCCTTTCGCCACGAACTGAACCAGCTGGACGACCGACCACTATCGGAAGAAGGACTTCTACACCATCGACAGGACCTTACGCCACAGAAGAAGGCTGTGCAAGCGCTACTGCGCTTCTTGTGATCTACCAGCCTTTGTGAACGTCTCTAAGTGGAACGCCCTTTGTGTGTGTGTCTCTGTGTGTGCATTTTAAGCCTTTCCTCTCTATCCTCTTTCTAACCCTTATCTCCCAACCCCAATGTAGGGTAGCAAAACGGAGTCTAATATTTAATTAACCTCCCTGCCTTTCCTCTTCATCTCTCTCTTTCTTTCTTACCGCCATTGTGCTTCGGTTTGTATACGCAAAATTATTCCATACTTTCTTTTCCTTTGCTGCGAGCTACCGATACGCAATATTAAATAATTTCTAAAGACACTAAACAGTGCGACACGTCTGTAAGCGTTTCGAGGCGATAAGCAGTATATCTACGTTTTTGGGGCGTTTTCTCACCTTTGTTAAAATATTTGTGACGTCCTACGACCGAGACAAGAGCTCCTTGTGTTTTTGTAAACCTGGCGCAAAGGTATAAATTCTCTGATCTGCGAGCCTCATCATACGGTAAATTTACTTTTTGAGATTATAAAGCGCATTTAATACTCTTAACGTAAGGAATAAGCGATCGTTGGCCCGCTCGCTGAGCGTTATAGCAGCGTGAAACTTACAACCTGCGCTGCCGCCCTCTCATTTCGTGTTCCATTTGCTGAAAATGGGGGCAGCATGAAAAATTCTGTCGCTATTGGGTTGTACTCCTAGAACTCCATTGCTTTTCGGCCAGTCATCTGTAACAGAAGCCGCGTCGGTATAGGAGTCTCTAAATCAATAAACAGCGAATTTATCTACGTTGTTTATTAATTTAGGAGCTCAAGTGTCTCCATCTCAAATTTGCGTCCGTTTAGTTTCTTCAACTTCGCCCATGTCAACCCTGGCCTATCGTTTTCACTGAGCAACAACCACTGGCCATTTCCATGACCGTGTAAGAACGAAGGTAACAATTATAATAATTACTACTACTACTACTACTATTATTATTATTTATAATTGTTGTTATTATTAATATTATTACAGCGAAGCCGTTAGCCTCTCAGTGGTCGGCATTTTTCGTGTCCATCCGTGAGCAGGAATTATCATCAGCAGCAATCGCTCCCCCTTTTGTAATGTAGAGCTACAAGCACTCAGCATTTGAAGTGAAGCGAACAGTGCATACTATCCTTGGAATAATGCATGCAACGTACAGACCTGCGCACGCTTCGTTCGATAAAGAACAAGCTCGAAACAAGCATCCGAACCATTAAAATAGCATTGCATACCTCCCTCAGCAGTTGTAGTGGTGGTTTTGCAACAGCTTCGCTGGACATCCACTTTCGCAGTGGCGGGATGGCCAGTCAATTTTTATTATTATATAGGAAGAAGAACAACAACGAAAGCCTTACGTCAGATCCAACACAGTGTTTGAGTGTGCGAATGTTCCTTTCTGTTTATAGAAAAGTTTTCGTGTGGTAAATATGTGGCATGGCTTCCGATCGGATGAAGCTTGATTGTGGAATCAACATTCTATGGCTTACTTGTCGTGATTATGTTTGTTTTAATTTACCATGAACCAATCTCAAATCTCCTAGGTTAACTAGAGTGTACTCTGGGCATGGGCTTGCGTATACTGAAGGATAGTGTATCTGTATCTCAGGGCTTTTCTTTTTTCGAGCCACCCACACCGCCGTTGGTCGAGCGTCATCACGTTGTTGACAAGTGATGTCACTCGTTCAGAGAAGCCAACCAGGCGGAAACAACACCGGCATAGCGCTTGCTTCAGTTCTTATGCCATTGGTATCGGATGATGTATTGTGTTTAGGGGCGCAAGGACCAGATATGGCCAAGGAGCGCCGCGCAAGTGGTGATGTGGTGACAATGATCTGTCAATGTGATGTGTAGATGTATTGCAATAGGTAGATGTTATTTGACTGTAAAAGTACCTAAAAGTGGCCGCATCAATCAATAATATTTTAACTAAGGAAGGAAAAATCGAAAGCGGTACTATGAATTTGAATGAGTGTATTGAAAGCTTAGAACAACAGCTAGCCCCCTAACTGTCACTAAAGAAAGGAAGCCGAGGAAATAAAATTAACAGTAGCTCAGCACGAAACAACCATGCTTCTTACTTTGCAAATAAATGACGAACTTGAAAACCATAGCAGGAGAAATAATGTAATAATATAAGGCACTGAAAAGGGCACCTCTGAAACTACTGAAAGCCTTACCAGTGCCATCAGAGATGACTTGTTCCTAAAAAAACTAGGAGTAACCATTAACGGTATTGAACGATACCATAGACTAGCTAAACAAGCAACTAAAAATCGTCCTGTGATAATAACGTTATTAGACTTTCGTGGAAAAAGTTCTATACTGAAGGCATGTTTCAAGCTTAAGGGGTCTTCAGTTTCAGTTTCAGAGGATTTTTCTGCCCCCCCCCCCCCCCCCCCCCCCCCAGTGTCAGAGCAACTAGAAAAAAAAAAACTGTGGAAAACTGCAACATAAGAGAAAACAAATGGTTCTAAACTCTGGTTTGTATTTGATACGATTAATGTGGATGCCAAGGGCAAGCGATATAGCATTTCTAAAGGTAACAAATGAACCCCAAAACAAAAACAAATATCCAGAAACTATCTATTTTAAACGTTAATTACCGTAGCGTAGTAAATAAAGCAGTCCAGCTTGAAACTTTGTTTTTTACTCATGAACCAGAAATGGCTGTGCTCACAGAGACTTGGCCACAAAGGGGGCAGTGCTTTAGAATTACAAATGTTGAGAATTACATATCTCTCAAATAAAGCCAGACGATAGATTAACTTGACCGGTGATATTAATTTGCCGAATATAAATTGGAATTGGATTGGATTGGAGACAACTTTATTTATGCCTGCAGTTGGGCGCGCGCGCGCCCCGACGAGGGCCTACATCATCCTCGAAGTCGCCGTTACTCAGCGCGGGTCTCCGCTCGCCGTTGCCGGCTCGCTGGGTCCCTGCATTTCGAGCGCCTCGAGGACCTGCTGGACGGCCCAGAGCTGATCGTCTCGGTCATAGCTCTTCGCGGCTGCCTCAAGCCGCGGTGGGAGTGTTCTTGATTTTGAATCTTCTGGATATTTGACGCAGTCCCACAAGACGTGCGTGTAGTCTGCAGTCTCCCTCCGGCAGACTCTGCACATATCTGTCGGATATGTCTCGGGGTACATACGATTCATCAATTTCGGGCTCGGTAGCGATCCGGTCTGGAGCTGTCTCAGTACTACCGCCTCCGCTCGACTCAGTCTCGGGTGTGGGGGTGGGAGAGTCCTGCGAGCCAGGCGGTAGGCCTTCGTGATTACACTGTAATCTGTCATGCGGTCCTTGGTTCCGAACCACGTCGGACGGTCTGTCGCCGGGGCGCGGTTGGTTAGCGCTCGCGCTGCGGCGTGTGCCGTCTCATTATGGTTCTCATTGCGTCCCGATGCGTCGCCCGCGTGCGCCGGGAACCACTTGAGTCGTACTTTTCGTTCCTTTAGTTTGACCGCTCGCAGTACGCGCTCAGCCTCCCTGCAGATTTGGCCTTTGGCGAAGTTTCGCACCGCCTGTCTTGAGTCGCTCAGCACCGTGTGGCAGTCTGCGTGGGCGATGACCAGGGCGATGGCTACCTCCTCCGCTTGTTCCGCTCCGGCACTTCTCACGCTCGCTGCCGTCCTCGTGGCGCCGGTTGACGCCTCTATGACGACCGCTGTGAAGGCGTTCCGTTGGTATTCGGCCGCGTCCACGTACCGCTCGTGTTCGTCGTTGGCATGCTGGTCAATGAGAGCCTTGGCCCTCGCCGCTCTTCTTCCCTTGTTGAACTCGGGATTCATGTTCTTCGGTATGGGGTCGATTCTGGTCTGGTGTCGGACCTCTTCGGGGACGGGGAGCTTCATCTCCACCTCGTTCGAGCGCCTAATTCCCAGATCGTCCAGTATCTTCCTCCCGGCTTTGGTCATGGACAGCCGCTCCAGTTCAGAAGTCCGTTGCGCTTCGGCTATTTGTTCGAGCGTATTGTATAATCCTAGTTGTAGCAAGCGGTTCGTGCTCGTGGACTCGAACAGGCCCAGCGCCGTCTTGTAAGCTCTTCTGATGAGCACGTCGATTTTGTTTCGTTCGTGTTGCAGCCATCTGTGGTAGGCTGCAACGTACGCGACGTGGCTGATGACGAAGGATTGGACGAGCCTAAGTAGGCTCTCCTCTCTCATGCCAGCCTTTCGGGAAGTGACTCGTTTTAGGAGTCGAATCGCGTTGGCTGCTTTTGCCCTGAGACGGGTGATAGTTTCGCCGTTTCTTCCGTGCTTTTCGATGACCATGCCTAGGACCCTAATTTTGCCGACCTCAAGGATCACGTTGCCGGATTTGGTGACGATTCTGATTTTTTCGTTTTCGCGTTGTCTGGTCTTGCTTCTGCTGTTTTTGGTAGGTGGGAGTATGAGAAGCTCCGATTTGCTCGGCGAACATCTCAGTCCGGTGCTTTCCAGCTGGTTTTCTATTGCGTCGACAGCGGCTTGCAGCGCACCCTCGATGTGGGCGTCGCTGCCACCGGTCACCCATAGCGTGATATCGTCCGCGTAGATGGTGTGCCTGACGTCTTCGATGTGCCCGAGCTTTTCGGCCACTCCGATCATTACCAGGTTGAACAGCATCGGCGAAATGACCGATCCCTGCGGTGTGCCGGTGCTCCCGAGCTTCTTCTCTTGAGTCTGTAGGTCGCCTGCTCGTAGCTCGACGGTCCTGTCCGTGAGGAAGTCCTTGATATAGTTGTAGGATCTTTCGCCCATGTTGAGCTTGGAGACTTGGGACAGAATCGCCGAGTGTTTCACCTTATCGAAGGCGCTCTGCAGGTCCAGCCCTAGGATTGCTTTGTTGTCGCGAGTGCTGCCGCCATCATCGATGATTTGGTGTTTGAGCTGCAGCATCGCGTCCTGCGTGCTGAGGTGCTGTCTGAAGCCGATTAAAGTGGCCGGGTACAGCCCTTCTCGTTCCAGGTAGTCTTGCCACCTGTTGAGCAGGACGTGCTCCAGCACCTCGCCCACGCAGGACGTGAGCGAGATGGGCCGGAGGTTATCCGTGTCCGGCGGCTTCCCCGGCTTGGGGATCAGGATGGTCTTGGCTGTCCTCCACAGCTTTGGCAGCGCGCCCGCTCTCCAGCACTTGTTGTAGTATTTTGCGAGCTTTTCAATCGAGCCGTCATCGAGGTTCTTGAGAGCCTTGTTCGTGACGAGGTCCGGGCCGGCTGCCGACCGGCTGTTGAGGTCGTACAGGGCCGCGCGTACCTCCTCGACGTCGATGTCACGATCGAGCTTCCCGTTAGGCAGGCCGCTGTATGGCGCGTGCTGTTCGGTAGGTGTAGTCGGCAGGTATTTGTCGTTAATGCGCCTGGTGACTTCGTCGACGCCGTGTGCTGAGACCGCCTGATGCATGAGCCTGGCGAGTCTGTCCCTTTGGTGTGACTTGGTCTTGGTTTCGTCGAGCAGGTGCCGCAACAGGTTCCACGTCTTCCCGCTGTGCATCTGCCCGTCTGCCGCGTTGCAGATCTCGTTCCACTGTTGCGTGCAGAGAGTGCGGCAGTGATCCTCGATCGCTCGGTTCAGCTCCGCCACCTTCTTTCTCAGTCTGCGGTTAAGACGTTGTTTCATCCAGCGATTGAGTATCGACTGTTTGGCTTCGATGAGATGCGCAAGCCGGCTGTCTACTTTGTCGATCTCCGCGCCCGTTTCAACCTCTTTAGTCGCGTCGCGTACGCTATTGGTGATTTCGGCCGTCCACGAGTCGATGTCTTTGATCTCGTCGTCACCGTCGCTCTTCTGGCTTCTGGCGTCTCGAAATGCATCCCAGTCTATCCATCTGTGTGTTTTGATGCTGGTGTCGTTGTGTTCCGGTATGCAGATTTCAACGATGGTGTGGTCGCTACCTAGGTCGGTCCCCGTGTTGCTCCAGGTGATCGCGCCCCGGCTGTCATTCTTGACGAACGTGAGGTCCGGAGTGGTGTCCCGGGACACGGAGTTACCAATTCTCGTCGGATGTGTCGGGTCCGTGATGAGGGTGAAGTCGAGTTCCGTGGCGTCTTGGTACAGGTCGCGGCCCTTTGCTGTGTACTTGTTGTAGCCCCAGGCAGGGTTCATCGCGTTGAAGTCGCCGCACGCGATCAACGTGTTGCGGCCCGCTGCGGTGCTGGCTCTGTGCAGTAATGTCTTGAATCTCTGTTTTCTCTGCGATGGGTTGCTGTAGACGTTGAGCAGAAATATGCTTCCTTTTTTCTTCTTGCCCGGAATGATTTCGGTGAGCGTGTGCTCGATCTTGATATTGCTGTGCAGCTCGTGTTCGACGAACGTGAGTCCCTTCCTGACCAGTGTGCACAGGCCTCTGCCGTCGGGCGGTCCCTTGTGCACTCTGTAGCCGGGGAGGGACGGTGCGTCGGTGAGTGTTTCTTGTAGTAGTATAACGTCTGGTTTGCGCGCGGCATGTACGATGTGCTGTTGGATGACTGCCTTCTTCCTTGCGAAGCCGCGACAGTTCCACTGCCACGCGGTTACACTTGCTGCTGCTGGTGTTGCGTTGGCGGCACTGAATTGGAACACTTTCTCCGCACAGTCCTCAGATATGAATGACATTAAAATCCTAGACATCTTTTATAATTTCGATGTCTTACAGGTTGTATCTGAACCCACCAGAATTCAGAATGCTATTTCAATCTTAGATTTCTTCGTGAGTGGTACTGTGAAAAACCGTCACACCTGGTATATCTGATCACGAAGCTGTGGTGTTAACTTTAACTGATATTTCTTATGATAAGCGCAAATAAAAATTGCCAGTTCCCAAACTTTTATCGTGCCGCTGATGAATCAATCATTGATTTGCTGGATTCTTATTATAATAATTTTATAGAAAGCACTTGTAGTATAAATGACCAATGGCTAGATTTCAAAAAAAAAAAACATTATTTAGGAATGTATAGTACGCTTTGTGCCAATAATAACTAAAAATGTACAGGTACCGATGCTTGGATTACTGGACGAACACTGAAGCTACAACGCAAGCTTAGAAGACTGAAAAAGAACAAATCTGAGCATGCGGGTTGTCCTTTACTACAAGAAGTCAGTTGTAAAATAGCAACGCAATTAAAACCACAAACTGAGAATTATAAGGCAAAATACTAGTGTATCACTTCCTTCTTTCATTAAGACCTCCTCGGGAAAATTCTGGAGGTCTATTAAGCCGAGTTCATGTCATCACACTTAGTTTTCATTTAATGGCCACTTTCTGAGTCCTAACTCTGCGGTTTGTAAGCTTTCAATGACCATTTAAATCTGTTCTAATGACAGATAATAATTATCTTTGAATGTTCATTATGTCCTTACCGCATGCCGGATGTGAAAATTTCTGAGCACGGCATTGTCAACCTTTTGCTAAAACTAGATTTTTAAAAATCTCCTGGCCCGGATGATATCCCAAATGCTTTTTTAAACAGGTATGCAGAATGGTGTGCCAAGCACTTGTTTGTATTGTTTAATAAGTATCTGAAAGATGGTGTATTGCCTGACGACTGTAGGACAGCCAGAATCAAACCACTGCACAAAGCTGGTGACAAATCAAATGTCACAAATCATCGGCCCATTCGATTAACATCTACCCTAAATTTTTCTAGCACATAATTTATAAACATATAGTTGATTTTCTAGAACAACACAAAGTGCTAACAAACGCTCAACACGGCTTTAGACGAGGTTAGTCAACTAGCATACAATTAATTGGAATTACGCACGATTTCGCAGCCGCAATAAGTAAAAACAAACAGACGTTATATACATTATACAATGAAGCAGCTGTGATACAGAGAATACGCAAGAAGCACTGGCAATATTAGAGGAGTCAGAGTCGTGAAACAGGGTAACGCGACAAGCTGTCAGCGTCTTGGTGCAGGCGGCCAGACTTGTACACCACAGAATATGAAAATTCTTGTAGCCTCAAAGCCCATCGACCAAGCCGCCCTGTAGGATCTTTTAGCGAAGAGAGCCAGCAGAGAGCATGATGGTCAGTGACTACGGAAAAAGGGCGACCGTAAAGGTAAGGACGGAACTTCGCAACCGCCCAGACAACAGCAAGGCATTCTCGTTCCGTAATGGAATAGTTGCGCTCCGATGGTGATAGGAGGAGGCTTGCATAAGCAATAACGCGATGCTGGCCACGCTGACGCTGGGCTTAGACGGCACCTACGCCATGACCGCTGGTACGCAGTTCTGTAGGGGCATCAGGGTCGAAGTGGGCGAGAATGGGTGGTGAGGTTAGAAGAGGGACGAGACGAGAGAAGGCGGCGGCCTCTCCAGTGCCCCACGAGAATTGTACGCCTTTCTTCAAAAGGTTAGTTAGGGGTCTAGCAATTGTCGCAAAATCTGGAACAAAACGACGAAAGTACGAGCATAGCCCTAGAAAACTTCGAACGTCTGCGCCTGTCTTCGGAACCGGAAACTCTCTGACAGCACGAGTTCTGTCGGGATCAGGCTGTACTCCGGAAGCGTCAACGAGATGGCCCAGAAGAGTAATTTTCCGGTGGCCAAAACGACATTTGGGCGAGTTAAGTTGCAGCTTCGCCTTTCGAAATACATCAAGTAAGGTTATGAGACGTTCAAGGTGAGTGTCGAACGTTGGCGAGAAGACGATGACGTCATCGAGGTATCAGAGGCATGTGGACCATTTGAAACCTTGGAGCAAGGAGTCCATCATGCGCTCGAAGGTGGCAGGGGCGTTGCATAATCCAAACGGCATTGCCTTAAATTGGTACAGGCCATCAGGTGTGATGAACACGGTTTTTTCTCTGTCCATATCGTCAACAGCAATCTGCCAGTATCCCGAACGAAGATCAATAGACGAGAAATAGCTGGAACCGTGCAGGCAGTCAAGGGCGTCGTCTATACGTGGGAGCCGGTAGACGTCCTTCTTAGTAATGTTGTTCAGATGACGGTAGCCTACACACAAGCGTCAAGTTCCGTCCTTCTTCTTAACCAACACCACAGGTGACACCCAGGGACTCGAAGAAGGCTCAATGATGTTTTTATCGAGCATTTTGTTGACTTCGTTTCGAATTACTCGGCGTTGCGACGCAGAAACTCGATACGGTCGTCGGTGAATAGGCGTAGCATCGCCGGTAAGAATCCAATGCTTGACCGCGAGCGTCTGGCTTAAAGGGCGATCGTTGATGTCGAAAATATCTCGGTAGGACGATAATACTTGGCAAAGCTCTTCAGCCTGCGCCGAGGACAGGTCCCTCGCAACCATTTTCTTTATATTGGGATCGGCACCCGAGGCTGGTGCGAGGGTCCTGCTAAGCTCGCGAGAACCATCGGTCGATAACGCTGCCACGTATTGGTCGCCGAGACAATCAACGGTGGCAAGGCAAATACCTTGCGGTAGAATTTGCTTTGCCAATTCAAAGTTACAGACAGGCATGCGAGTGCGGTTCCCAGTAGTATGAAGTATACTGTGAGGCACTGTAACGTCATACCTTATTGGAATGTTGGGCAGGGGAGTGACGAGGTACTCGCCATCAGGAAATGGTGGGAAAGACAACAGTTCAATGTAGGGTATTGACCTTGGCTGCAGGCGAAGAAAGCCGATGGGACGTAAGCGGCAGTGGGGTGCGTCAGAAGGTTCTGCGAGCATCGGCAACTCAAGGCGAAGGGTACTGGAAGAGCAGTCAATAAGAACAGAATGTGCGGAGAGAAAATCGAGGCCGAGAATGAGGTCGTGGGGGCGGAAATGAGCAATTACGGTGAAGAGGCCAGGAGTGTGGCGGCCGGCGATGCTGACGCGTGCCGTACACATGCCGATGATAGGCACAGTACCGCCATCCGCAGCGCGGACGACGCGTGCCGACGCTGGGGTGAGGAGCTTGTTCAGTCGTCGTCGGAAGGCAGCACTCATAATTGAAAGATGTGCTCCTGTATTGATGAGTGCCGTGACAGGATAGCCGTCAAAGTCAACGTCAAGGAGGTTTCGGTTCGTGGGTAACGTGAGCAGAGGATTTGATGACGGGGTCCACAACGCAGCTTCACCTCCAGAAGCTGCAGTGCCTACTTTCCCGGCTGGATTCGGGAGGCGATAGGCGGCGAAGAGAAGCGACGGGCTTGGGGCGAACAAGACTGATGGCGTCGAGGTGAGGGCGAGCGGCTGTACCGCAGGTTCGGAGCAGGAGCATCAGCGGCAGTGGATTGATGGCGGGTGGTATAGGGAACGGAAGGTCCAAAGGTGCAGGAATAAGCGGCGGTGTATGTTCGAGGAGGTGGTGGCCATCGGTTGCGGCAGTGACGAGCAACGTGGCCGATGCGACAGCAGTGGAAGCAGATCGGCCGGTCATCAGGGGTACGCCAATCGGACGGGTTGCGGCAAGATGTGGCGGAAAAGGTCTGCCGAGGATGAGGAGGGCCGCTAGAGAACTGGGGAACGCTGGGTTGAGACGTGGAACACACGGAGTAAAGACCCATGTTCTCAAATTCCTGTCGGACGACGGCCTGGATCATCGCAATGGTGGTTGCTGGCGGATCGGGAGGCGTCGTGGAGAAAGCTGGCGAACAGGCAGCCTCGAGCTCGCGGCGAACAATACGGGTGACGTCGTCACAGGTGGTGGTCTAACGTGGTCGACCCTCACATGTCGACGCAGCAGCAGTGTTGGGTAGCCGCGTGATGTGGTGTGTGATTCGGCGGCTCTTAGCTTGTTCAAGGCGACGGCATTCTTTGATGATGGCGTCGATAGTCGAGACGTTGCCGAAAACAAGCCAATTGAAAGCGTCGTCGGCGATGCCTGAACATGTGACACTTTATCGGCTTCGGACATAGCGTCGTCAGCTTTGCGGCATAGAGCCAAGACGTCGAGGATGTAGGAAACGTACGGCTCCGTAGATGACTGTACACGAGACGCAAGAGCCTTTCTCGTGGCAGCCTTGCGCCCAATGGGGTCGCCGAACAGTTCCCGTAGCATCTCTTTGAAATTGTCACAACTGGTTATCTCGTCGTCATGCGTTTGGTGCCACACGCGTGGGGTGCCGCCGAGGTAAAAGATGACATTGGCGAGCATAATCGTTGGGTCCCACCTGTTATTAGCACTGGCGTGTTCATAGAGTTTGATCCAGTCGTCAACATCCTGTCCCTCCAGGCCAGAGAACACACCTGGGTCGCGATGTGGGGCGACCGTGACGATTGGAGCAGTGGGACAAGCCGAAGCCGTTCCAGAGGTGGGCGCGTCACCGGGAGGCATGGTGACAAGCTCGGTGTGCCGACCATTTATGAGTTCCGTGGTGAGGACGGGGATCGCTGACCTCCACCAGAACGTTGCGTGTGCAAAGACACAGACAGAAGACGCTATTTAGAGGCTATTTACACTGGAGACAGGCAGCCAGGGCGACACTCGCTCGCGCCAAGCGCACCGACCAACTTCGTCGTCGTTCTCGCGGCGGCTCGTTTCTTGAGCATCGCTTGATCATATCGTAATAATATTATCGCGTACTCCGAAGGCTATCCTACAAGACAACGAGATTCTTTTGTAATAACAGCTTTAGTTCCACGTAATAACTGCTTTAAGTACTCTTTTATTCCTAGAAACAGTGTAGAATAGAATAGCCTTGCCGATGATGTTCTAACCCAGGATTCATTGTCTTCATTTGAGAAATATTTAAAATAATTCTTTGAGCAGTGTTACTTTTGTTTGCATGTGCCTTTTTTCTTGCGCTGTTTAGGTTTTGTTAGCTGTGCAGTGCTGCCTGGTCTTGTTTTGCCTTTTTGGTGTTATTTGGGCTTTACTGTTTTGTCTCTAAATTATTTATGTTATTCATGAATTTTCTGCTTTTGACATTCGACAAATTCTTATACTCATGTACTATTATATACGTAGTTTTTATTGTATCATATTTGTGTGTTTTTACGTAAACACTTTTTATGTATCACACCTGCTATGATCTCTATTCGGGATCGCAGTATCCATAAAATAAATAAATAAATAAATAAATAAATAAATAAATAAATAAATAAATAAATAAATAAATAAATAAAATAGATTCAAGTCAGTCGCTGTAAAGTGCGTAAAATAGATAGGTACTAAAATAATAAATATTACAGCGAGGGGTGCCATGACTTGCAAAATGTATGTTACAGAACGACCATACCCCACCGGTATCGGCAAAGGCGCGTTCCCACCGTGGCAGCAGTAGCGCATGCTTACTACGCACTTGTGACTGCTCCGGCAGGAGCACTTTATCGTGTGCACTGGAGCGGTACGCACGCTCACCGTCGTCGCCGCGCGATACCGCGTCTGCAGCATCTCTGCGCATGATGGGGCGTCGTGGACCGGGGCTGAACGAATCGCACTGAAAGCACGAAGGCTGTTTACTCCAAGGTATAATGTAAACTGGTAGAGAAGCTTCCATAGAAGCCCACACGTCAAGAAAACGGCGGCTCGTTGCAACCATCGCCATCTACGTATTGGGGGGACAACTAACAGCAAGCAAAAAATAAAAAAAATATAAAGTACCGTCACAGCCGGAAATGGCAGTGACGTCCAGATCTTATGCTGCTTGGCGCGGATCGATGTTCGAATTTCTTTAGCGTGCGGCATTTCGATCGCTACGCCAGCAGTTATTTTTCTTTTCTTTCTTTTTTTGAGCTTAGGCGAGCTTGTGACTCACCTCAGCTGAAGCGTGTCATTAAACTGTAGGAGTGGCGTATGTCTTAATGTGAACATAATTAGGCTGTTATTGACGGCTATTGCGCCTGTACGTTCCTTAAGAAGGCGAGTGAATAGGGTGAAAGTAAATGACAGTGCCACGGAGGTTTCAAAAGCAACTCCCCTTTTATTCGTCTAGAATAATGCAACCAATATAACTGACTCAACAAAATATGTTTCAATGGATGAAAAGTACCATGCCTAGGACACAGTCGTAATGCATAACATATGCGAAACTTTTCACGGAGCCATTCGCAATTCCGTGTGGCACCATGTATTCATAGCCAGCAGTTATCAAACAAGACATCACTGCCCCACATTATCAGTTGTAAAACATTCGACTTACTAATTTTGCTGCCCGTCGGTCACTCAGAGCCCTTGTTACGAAGGATGAAACAACATAGCGCGACGTTTCTTCGGGGAGCGTTCCGCCTTTATAGTCCCCACGAGAGACAGCGCGTCGGATGCCGGAGCGGGAACTTGCACGACAAGAAAAAATCTGAACTCAAACCTTTCGCCAATTAAGGCCGTGCACTAGGTCACGCAAAATCTGAAGTGAATCACACGCCACACTTTGAATAAACCCGCAAGGAAATTAAAAAAATTGTATGTAACAGCCGCGTTCAAGTGAGCAACGCCATTCCGCTCGACATAACAGCTGGCTTGCAGTCTTGCCGAGTCTAGCGCCACGATCACTGTTTGGTAGGAGTCGCCAAGAACGAACTAATAAATTGGAAAATTGATAAAAAATTTACATTTGTTGTTTTAGTACAGCGTAAATATTTGAAATGCAATATTTACTCGTATGACAGTATTCTTATTAAAAATTCCCGAACAATGTTCTTTCAGATTTTTTTTATTTCAATGTTTGTCCACGCCCTTCACCTGATCGCGCTTCAATCTTGCACCACTAACTGATATCTCTGGCGATAGGTTTTGGCCGGTTTTTCGTTCCAAGCTTCTCGACCAATTTAGATGGACCTTGCTTACTCCGTGCCGTGCGGACGGACCGTTATAGTCTGCAACAGTTATTGCGGATTGGCCGCGACGAGGCTATCGCTTTAAAACTCTTCGCGCCTCTACCCGCGATAACAATTTTTGGAGCAAACGTTCGCTATTATAGCGTTCACAATGCAATGTTAAAACCTGTTTTGGCGGCCTCATAGTGCAGAGCTCTAGCTTTAAGATCAACCATCATTTATATCGGTGGCAGCCCCCGCCATATCCCAAAAATTGACGCGGAAACTCCTCTGGGAGTTGTCTAAGCTTGCGTAACCATTGCGCCACTTGCTCATTTCCATGCAGCCCCGTGTAACTATCAATGTTATGAAACTAGATCATGCCAGTACAAACGACAGCGCTGCGACAACCCGAACTGGTGCTAACCGCGGCGCAAGGTACGTTGATAACGTAAACAAAGTACTGCAGGTGGCGGCGCCAAGTGTGCTGATGACGTTCCGATCATCATAAGCCACTATCGCTCTTTAGCGTCTTGTCTATCCGCGTCAAACCATTGTGAGCCGTGACCAAAAGCTCCCAGTGCGAGTGACTTTATTCCAAGCAGAACGTCCTTAAAGCACCTTCAAATTCCGAGGGAAGCAATATTTTGTGAAAATGTGAGGAGCTCAGTCGAGAACAGCGAAGTGAACATAATCACTAGTGATCCCCAATATTTCCACCTTGTCTGCTGGGTAACCAATATACTCACGCAAGATGGTAACCAAAATACTCATGCAGTCACTTTTTCATTAATACCAATGAAGACTTGCAGGAATCAAGGTTGCCATTGTTATACTAAACGAAGCGGTTTGTCGCTAGTGACTCGGTCCTACCAACTCGAAGTTAATATAATTAAATTATCGATTTTATGACCTTTCATTTGATATTCATTACGCTCGCATTGTGTGAAATACCAGAACATCATACTGAGCGTATTACTAATGAGCACTGATAATTGGGTGTGATCGGTCAGCGATGGCAATCAAAGAAATATTCATTTAATGACTTTTTGATTGATATCACTGACGACGTATATGAATAAAGGCTACCACTGTCATACTAAACAAAGTGATTCGTGACCACTACTAACTCAGCCCTACCACTCCTAGTTATCATAAATGAGTCACTGTTTGAATGAATTTTAATTTGATATCCATGACCCTAATGCCATATGAAAGTTAGACTCGGCGTTATCACTGAGCAAAGGAATATTAAGATGTTCATTTAATGACAGTGTTAATGACACCAGTGACGACATACACGAATCAAAACTACCATTGTATCAGTTAAATAATTCATTATAACTACTGGCTTTATCACGCTAGTTCCCAGCCCGTCTCATTGTTGGATCACTGCTTTTATGATATTTCATTTTATGTCCATAACAATAATGGTGTGTAAAACCAAGAACTTAGCATAGTATCTTAGTAACTAGTGATCACTAATAAATATAGTCCTGTTAGTTAGCTGTACTGTGTAGTTACTTATTTAATTGCTAATTAATGCAGTGTAGCTACTGATTGGTTTTCATGAGTAAAGCTGGAACATAATGCTTCTCTTTGTAAATATAAATGAAAACATTTTACCATGCGCTGAAACTAGAGAAAAAATTGCGCGCGCAATCGGGCTAAATGCTTGAATGTCACTCCATAAGCCGTTTCGTCCGTTGCTTCTTGCGGGTTCTGACAGTGTCGTCTTTTCTTATACGCCAGGGCGCGAATTTGCATCAAAGCTGGACATCCGAGTCCACGTGCTTTAACATAATCGACGAGCTATTTCGCGTCAATCCAACGACGGACGAATATTTTGACCCTGTAGTGCTGCTTTTCCGCATAGTAGCTGTAGAAAAGCTCCCCAGGAAAAAAGAAATTCAACCAGCGGAATAAAACCAAACTGGACCTACATATATAGGGAGCCATAGGGTACATGCCACTATGCTCCGTTCCGTGCATATATCAGTCAACGCTATGGAGGCTCTTCTCGCAGTGATTCGTTCGCGCTTGGATATAGTTGGATGTTTCTTTTTTTTTTACCGCAATTGTGCGTAAATGTTTTTTATATAGGCTCAGTATTGAGAGAAACAAGTTTTAATGCTTAGAAACAGACACACTGTGGTATACAGCTGCTATATAATGCGTTGTTTTAGATCATTTTTATTTTCGTTGTTCTTTTGGGGTTTTTTATTTGCAACCCGTGGCGAGGAGGCCTCACGTGCATGCTCGCGAACGCTGTTCACGCGCGGCAAGGCAGGGATGGAACGCGCGGAGTGATAACTTTTCTCAAGCGAACTTCTTGCGTAGCTCCCACAGTGTTGACTGCTATGTATGGAACAGAGTATAGAGTGCAATTAGCGGAAGAATTCTCGCGGGGCTGCAGTCAGCATTTAAGAAATCACCCTATGCCTTTTCAATGTGTCTACAGAAGTGTCCCAGGGAAAAAATACAGCCAGCGGAATTAAACTAGACGCTACATATAGCGTAAGACCGTTGTCGAGATTAAGTGCCTCAAGGGCAATTTGCAAAAAACGAGGCATTGCTCGGCAATCAATGATTTAAAAAGATGCTTGCCTAGAGTTACGCCAACGTCATCACCCAAGGATCGGTTTTGCTGTAGTAGTCGATGTCCCAGATTCCTGGACTTACTAAGTTTAGACACTTCAGTTCACTTGCTCCGCCGTACGCTGCTCGAGGGTCTAGGCGAGCCTGATCACCCCTATACGTTACGAGTTTCGTAAATTGTTGTATTCTGCAGCCGTTCTTTTTTTAAGTGTGCATTTGGATACGCACTAAAGTTTGTTTCTTACTGCACCGAAATAGTTTGTTGAAAATAGGAGCGCTTGAAAAACAACTAACATATGTTACCGGTACGCACTTGCGTTTGCTAAGTGTTTGCGAAAACACAAATATATGGCTTCGTGCCCGTGACACTTTTCAAGGCTAGTAACGACATGCTGACCTTTGCAGAGCCTGTACCTTCACGTACTGCGGCGTTAACTCAGTGCCGCGGGCCCTTTATTGCACTCGTCTGCAGGCAGAGCGATTCGATGCTGACCTCGGTTTCTCTAATGGAATAGTAAGCTGTTGCACTAGTTGGTTTCACACGATTTTTGCAAAGGGGAGAGCAGAAGCGTTGTGGAAAAGGGAGACGTGGACAGGAAAGACACTCACCTGCAACTATGTATATTTTCAGAGACAAAATGATTTCACACAACCTGAAAAGGATGGGGAGAAAACAGGGCGTTGACCTCGTCTTCACAGCTCCTCTCAAGCTTTCTCGGTTGTGCGCATTTGCAAAACGGCCACAACAAGAACAAGACCTGTAAAAGGAAACACACGAAACCGCTCGCCTCCTGTGCTACCGAAGTGGTACATGAGATAGCACTCGACTGTGGGATAGTTTACATTGGGCAGACGGTGCGCTGTCTAAATGACAGGCTAAGAGAACATTCTTCATCTTAAAAGGCCCTGAGCAACTCCGCGCACCTTACTGCGAACTGCAGGGATTGTGGCTGTAAGCCCCTGTTCGATAAAACCGAGATTATAAGCAGATCTAAAGGCAGACTCAGAAGGGAAATCCTCGAGGCTGGTCAGATTCGCGTTCATGCTTACCTTTGTAGCTCCCGTGGTTGCTCAGTGGCTATGGTGTTGAGCTGCTGAGCACGAGGGTGCGGGATCGAATCCCGGCCTCGGCGGCCGCATTTCTATGGGGGCTACAACACCCGTGTACTTAGATTTAGGTGCACGTTAAAGAACCGCAGGTGGTCGAATTTCCGGAGTCCTCCACTACGGCGTGCCTTATAATCAGAAAGTGGTTTTGGCACGTAAAACCCCATAATTTTTTTTACGCTTACCTTTGTATTAGTGCCCCGTCAATGCATCTGACGGATAAGGATTTTACATTCCTCGCCCTTGGCTAAACTTTCTACGCCCCCCTCCTCTGTCACGTCCCCCCCCCCCCGCGTTTTTCTTTTTTTGGGGGGGGGGCGGGGGGGGGGGGGTATGACTTCTGTCAGGCCCCTTGTACGTGCCGTTGTTGCTATCGCCTGAACTATAGCTGCCATTATTGATGTAGTGATGCATGCCCCGTTGTTAGGCAAATATTATATATATATATATTAAAAAGTGAAAAAAAATTTTTTTACAGTTCTCGATGACAGCGCATGCGCAATAACGTTCCTGGTGCTTTGTCTCTTAACATATACTTAGTCGTAAGTGAGCGTCTGTCCTGTCCGCGTCTCCTTTTTCCGCAACGCTTCCGCGCTCCCCTATGCAAAAATCGTCTCTAATGGACTTGAGCCGCAGCATATGATGAGACCTGCGTTGAATGTAGCTACGTCTTCATTTGCACGCCTTTGCGTCTCTTTAGCGAGAGAGAAAGTATGGTTTGCAGCAAATCCAGAGGGCCTGACGTGCTTTGCTGCTCGAGATGCACACGCTTGCGAGATCGCCTTAGCAGCCATTTTGACCTACCGTCGCGCCGCCTATAGTCGCTGGAATAACCGAATAGTTACACGCCCCCATCTATTGGTAACACTACTTTTCTAGTTGGCACATTTGATTCCTTAGCAGTAAGTTCTGCAAGGACTCATGAATGCATATTGCAGACATCGATAAAAGCAGGCAGTGAAACGAGAGAGGCGGAAAACATATGTTTCAGCGACTCGTAATTTCTTAAAATATTAACTCCTTTATGAACTTCAGATAATTGTATATTCTTATCTTTTTCATGTCTTTCGGGATATTTACGACCACCTCGATGACATCAGGTAGTAGCCTCATTCATGCTCCCGTCAAGTCGATGCACGACTGCGCGAAGTGGTCGCTGCCAAGCATGCTTGCCGGAGGTGCTTTCAATTTGTCCCCTCCTAAGCTTACTAGCCATTGTTTGCACAAACCACTCTAAGACCGCGGCAACTAGGATAGAAAAAGCCAGATAAGCGCCTGTAGCACTTAGCTGAACGTATGAAATTTTCAATGATATACGTAGCTTCTTTTTTTTTTTTTTTGGCACACAGTTCAGAAAAGAAAAACACCTCAACATGGGGCTTATCCACAGAAGATTTCTCCGGTTCTCTTTGGTAGGTAGTTCGTGGCCCTACAGGCAGGAATTTCAGGGGGAGAAAAAAAAGAAGAAGCAACTTTAATCCCAAAAATGGCTTACTGCCGAGCGTACGTTCATGCGAAGGGCCGCTACAAGGTCGCGAAAGGTCGGTTTCCCGGACACGATCCCTTAATTACTTCCGGTGGCTTCAGTCGAGGACGCTGGGTGCGCCATTAAGCTTCCTATATTACAGAGATAAGTGCAAATAGCTCCCTGACCGACTCAAGAGCGCATTTGTCCGCTTTCACGAAATTAAGCGAAATTTCGACCCGCGCAACCAGATAGGCGAGAGAGGTAGGTTTTTTTCACGGTCCGCCAAGCACGCGTAAGTGCTACGATATTAGGCTGTTTTGCTGGCTCTGATAAAGTGGCCGCCGCTTTCAAAGGCGTCCTTGGATATTTTTGGCGCTGTTCGCGAGGTATCTATACGCTACGGAATTTGCATTTCATGAAAGCTGACAAAGCTTTGCGGAACCGCTTCCGACCGGCTGTTTGCGTCGTACTGTCGGTCATGCTACCTGTTCACCCGACCGCCGAATAGCGACAGCTGCACATACAGTGTCGAGAACTTTCCTACATCGTACTCGCAAATGCACAGAATGGCTTTCTTGCACATGAGTGGGCAAAGATGGAAAGGCTAGCGGTGAGCACTGAAGCACGGTTTGGAGAAAGTGTGTGACGTCCTTCTTAATTCGTGTCAAGTTCATCTGATGGAAATACTCCCGCTTTTCCCACCGACGAAGAGGCAAGACAATGGAATCGGCGTACCGCTTACCACGAAGTACGTAGGAAATTCTGCTTAGGCTGATGTCGTGTTACTGCAGTTGGCTCCTAACTTCCCCCCCCCCCCCCCCTATTAACCACGTATATTTGATTGACTGACTCTTGAGGATCCTTCGCTATTCAGGGACAGGAAATTTTCGCAAAACGATAATTAATGTGCACTCGGCAGCTTTCGCTATTTCACAGCCTCAATGGAGGCTCGAAAATTGAAGCAAATTAGCTCGCCTACTCTTTTCACAGCACAGTGAGTTCTGGACGAACTGCATGCTCTGAAACCGATAGCCAGACATCTTTGAAGTTTCGTATGCTTTTCCTATATTATTTTTGCGCATTTGCTTATTCAGTAAGAATTGTACTCTACGAACAAAAATGTGAAAATTAAATAAAAGCTGGATGCATAATAATCGCTTTTACCTGAAACACTCAATTCTAATTTCTGGAAGCTTAAATAACTAAGGGAAAGGTTGACGACACAGCGTACGAAACCGTTCTTTCTATACATTTTCGCCACGTTTTCTAGCGACTGCGCTTGAGGAAAATTTGCTGCTACTTCAGGCATGCTCGTACCTGCCCGCGTGCAGACAACGGTTTATCTCTGCCATGACGATCTTAACAGCGAGCTCTCATTCACCACGTTGAGCAAAAGTGATTCTTAGAAAACTAAGGACAACTTCGCAGACTTTAGTCACACATTACGAAAACATGTCAGAAGAAAAATAAAGCGGAAATCTGAGTTCAGGAAACTTCCAACAAAGCCTGCTGGCGTCATGTTTTGTTTATTTTACCACGCCGCACTTCACGTCTCAAATATTCCCCTGTAAGAACGACTCGGGACGTGTTTTGCATGCTGGAGAGAACAAGACGCTGATGTTATCAGTTGTGTGTGTGACGCTAGCATACGGCGTAGTATGGAAGACTTCTAATCTGAAATCGCAGGGTAAGTGGCCGCACGCGTCTTCATTTGCAAAGCTTTCGATAACCAAAAGTGAGTTTCTTCACCTTTCGTTGAAGATATGAAATAAGGGGTGCCCCCGGTCCAGTTTTTTATTTTATTTTCTTCTCCAGCCATGCACGAAACTTGCCATGACAAGTCCTAAGTTTTTTTCTACACACTCTGCTATTATTCTAGCCCGGCGCTCCTTGTATAAATTATTTCTTTGTCTTCCCATTTTTACTTTTGAAAAAGTGACCACGTAGCCCCAAAGCAGCGCACAAAAGCCATTCTTCGGGGCGGATGCGCTTTCCATCTAAATTCTCCCGCCAGGCCTATACGCTCTCAATGATTAGGCAGGCGCTGGTCCCTCACCCTCCCTCTCCTTAAACAATGTAGGCGTGAGTTGCGTGCTCTCCCATCCGCAGGCGAACGCTTCCAGCTTTCCGTCTTTGTGGGGTTTCTTTTCAAGGGGTGCTCTCGTGTCGAATGAATGAAAGGAAAAAAAGTTCGGCCGGCGAGCGTAGAACGTGGATGTGGGGAGGAGGGGAGGGGGGTAGATGCGCAGCGGAGGGTTCGCAGAGGAGGGTAAGGTTTTCGTCTCGAAGGAATGAATGAGAAGACCAGCCATGGGGGAGGATGAAACGCTCGTAATGCAATTCTCGATGCCCCGCTTGCGAAGGGTTACACCACGACGAAGGGCTACCATTTCTTGTTCCATCCCAACTCTCTTAAAAGTGTCGCCGACTGAGCGCCGCGGGACACAGTGAGCCTGACGACGGCAGCGGCGGCGGCACGCGGTCGGAGTCAATGGCGACCACGGCCCAGGCTTTCGGTTTCTTCGCGTACTTTCTGCGGGTTTGGATTCCGTACAGTGTTTTACTCTGCCTCGTCACATGGGTGCTCGGCGTTGTACGGAAGTGGTGGGGCGTGCGACAAGCGCTGAAGCCTCTGCCCGGCCCTCCGGACGCTGTGCCTTTCTGGACCATGCTCAAGATGTATCGATCTCGGCGCTCCGTCATCACCCAGAAGACGGCGGCCACGGGTGAGTACCGGCATCGGCGGCGACATTGGCTGACCAGTAGCACCACGCCGATGGTATGGCTGACTTGTTCCGCTGGCAGACTTCAATGCATTCTTCCAAAAGCGACGAAAGCATCGCCGCTTGCCATGTACCACTGTTTGACAACTCTGTCTCATTTCGGTCGGTACGGTTCCGCAGTGACATGAAGTTAGGTTAAGAATAAAGAAGTTGCTCTTTTAATTGGAAAAGATGAATGCGAGTGTCCCAAAATGGGGAAGAGCTCTCTAACTCTGACGTCTCGTTCCGCCGCCGTTTTGTGTTATCAAAGTAGAACTGGACTTCACATAAGAACTAGACGTCAGGATTGCAAAATCGATTGCTTTCGCTACCACAAACTCCGCTTCGTGATTACGAAAGGACGTCAGAACGTAGTGCGCGAAATTCAAGTCGCATCGAGAATTTTTCAGGTGATCGCTTCAAGTATCACTTGAACAAAAAAAATCTTCCTTATGTTAAAAATTCTGCAGTTTTACGCGGTTCTATACCTAACATCGTGGCTTTCTCATAGCAGTTATACCGATAAGAATATGTACATACTTTGATTGAGGTTGCTTCGGTTGTGCGCTCTCTTTCTATGTATTATTCCAGAGTGCATTAATTTCAGAGAGCTTATCGTCACGCTTTAAAACTGGACGTAATTATCTGCAGCTTCCTGAATGCTGTGTGAAGCACCTGTCATGAGGTTTCCAAATGCAATGATTCTAACTTTCACATCTCCGTACTATTTCTGGCCGGATGGCTCCCAACTTTCTCTTGAATGAATGGTCATTGACCTTGAAGATTTCTGTGGAACCCTCTTAGGGTTGATTATTATTCTATCGGGCTTCGAGTTCTGTATTCGTTCGCCTTGATCTTGCTATCGGCTAGACTTCCGATTGGTTATCAGAGTTGGTAGTATGGTTGTCTGCAGTGAAAGCGGCTGCGTCGAATTCCACTCCCTCGACTAGGACGAATTTTTCTTCAACTTCAAAATTTTCCTTCTGAGGAACCCGCTTTGAGTTTCCTTTTGGGGCTTCATACTTCTCTCAAGTGGAGGCCAATGCTCTCTTAATTTGACTTTTCCCCTACCTTGCGCATTTCAGCAGAAACAATTTGGTTAATTGACACACCATACGTGTTCCCCAGAGAGATGGTTGCTGAATAATAGCACAAAGCTGTCGTCGTCGTCGAGGTGCAGAAAGAAGTTTTGTGCAGCAATAAGTCACCTTATGTTTGTCTCCCAGACACTCAGTTGGGTGCACCTCACTTTGCACGAAATTATTGATTGCCCTCGTCGGTCTTAAGGATGACGCCCACAAAAGCCATCGGGCATTTACCCCCTTGAGCTAGCTGTCGGGCGAACAGTGACGCTCTTGCAGTGCGTCTGACGAACAATTTGTATTGATAACACTGTATGTGCGTTATTCTGTTTGCTCTTATACATTTTCATGAATATTTCATTTTTCTTTTGCCTCCTTTGTATTCACGGCGTCACCACTGGAAAGGGTTCCGTGAAATGAGAGGACTGCGGTGCCCAGTCCGTTTTGTTTTTCCGATGGTTACTTGGAGATCCGTGACAGTGGGTTGGAGCAAACTTGAATAGTCCTCTGCACATACATTCAAGATGCCTGCAGCTAGCGGTAGGCAGGCTGATTTAGGTGCACGTTAAAGGAATGCGGGTGGTCAAAATTGTTCTCGAGTCCCCCACTGCGGCGTGTCTCATAATCAGATCGCAGTTTTGGCACGTAAAGCCCGAAAATTTAGTTTAAGTTAGTTTGAAAATGATAAAGTGTGTTTTGCCTTTAAATTTAATTTGTTTATGATTATGCATAACTTTGTCTCAAAGGGCGTAAATAACGCATTTCGCGAAGATATTAACTAGAACAATAATCTATTTAGTGGCAGGTTTGGGGCACGGAGGTCCGAAGGCCTGTGAGGGTCACATGATTTCTACTCCGGACACGACTTGACTATTGCCGAGCTTCACCGTGTTGCCTAGTGTAATCAGTAAAGAAGATAATGAGTGCGTCGACTAGAGCAGAAAATTGGCAGATCTCTTTTTTTTTAAAGCAGGTTCTTTTTAACACGGAATGTGTCTCATTCTGTGCAACAACGTTATTTCGCGTGTTTATAAACTGCCAAATCACAGAAAATCACATAGCCCTAAAGGGAAAAGAAAGATGTGGCGTCTCGTTACAAACCACTACCATACTAAAGGAAGGTAAAGGAGACGAAAGAAATTTTTGCTTTCCACGCCTAACCCAATTTATTTACGAGCGCTGTGTTCTCCGTAGAAGAAAGCGGGAAGGCAGTAAACGTCCTTTCGCGCGAGCATCTGCCATTATGCTTGTATGTGTCTTTGTTTTCATATGAATAATAGGTGTTATTTACGTCCGTTCCCTTCTGCCGCTGTTGGAAGTCATTACATGATAACTCTTTACCGCTCGCGTGCTACTGCTTCTTTACTTCAGAGGCACACTTCATGTTGTAAGAATGCGGAAAGTTCGAAAGAAATCCACCGAAAGATTTTATTGCGATAGCAATTATATGGGCCCTCCGGCACATTTCCGCCGTCGTCGTCGGCGTCTCCGTGATTTTCTGTATAAAGTCCAAGTGTGATAACACCGGGGCCACGCACCGCATGCTGTAGGTGACAGCGAAAGCATGCGAGGGTGAGCCGACGATGGTGGCTTAATCTTGCCCGCGCAAGGAAGGAAGGCGGAAAGGAACCGCACCGTCTTCCACGGCGCGCAAGGCACCGAGGAGGGGGGGGGGGGGGTGCGTATGGAGCGGCCGCGCGGGCTAGTTGTCACAGGGAGGATAGCTTCGTGTGCGCTACATTATCGCCGCTTAGTTCGACCGCTTAGCACGAACGCCAATTCGCTCACTGCCGCTGCCACTCTTCCTAACGCCAGCGTTTTCACAGCAACTGACCGCACTCATCGAATGAGATGTGTTTGTTTTCCTGTGCGCTCTTGACACCATGCTTCTTAATTTAGTCAATCAGCGAATGTTTACGAATCTATACGGCTGATAAAACTACTATCCTTGCGTTGTATAGCTCTCTACTAATTCGCTATCGCAATCGATGCTTCGCCTTTGGGGCGAAACTGCCACTTTATTTCTACACATGAGAAGGTTAAGACTCAATTTACAGCACACTCGTATAATGGTCATATGTCTTGCGTTTTCGGTGATCATCAAACGTTTTAGCCAACGGAACTCTATGATTTCACACTCATTGCCAGATTGCTTCGTGAGGTTCAACGTCCGCAAGCAACACTGTGGCTATGAAAGATGCCGTAATGAAGAGCTCCGGCTTTATTTTGACCAACCGATGTTCTTTAACGCACACTTAAGTACACGAGTGTTTTTTTGTATTTTCCCCCATCAAAATGCGGCTGCCACAACCGGGCATTAATGAAGTACATGCATCCTCAACCCTTGTTCTGAACGTAGCCTGAACGTATAAGCTAAGCTTAATATTTACATAGGGGCGTCAGGAAATTGGCAATTTCGATTACGACTTCTCCAGGCATTATTCGATTCGTGTTCCATTCCGCAACAGTATACAGGGTCCATTATGAAAATAATGCGCATGATTTTATTATGACGCGATCATAAACCGGTTGGCAAATGTGGCGAGGGTTCTGTCCTACACATGTCGACATTCGCGGTACATAGGATAGGGGCCGAAGATCTGCAAAGACGCAAGGTCTGCACGAAGCTTGTGCCGAAAGTGTTGACGGAAGATCAGAAAGAACTTCGAGTTTTGCGCTGTCAAGAATTGTTGGATTTGATTCAAAATGAGCCGGACTTTCTTAACTCTGTCGTAACCGGAGACGAATCCTGGATGTGCGAGCACGACCCAGAATCGGAAAGGCAGAGCAGCGAGTGGCACACAAGATCATTCCCCCGCCCCAAGAAAGCGCGAATGAGCATCAAAACGATGCTCATTGTCTTCTTTGACGCCCGAGGAATCGTCCATGTTGAGTTTGTGCCGCAGGGAGAAACTGTTAACTCCGCCTTTTACCTGGAGATACTCAAAAGATTGAAACGCCGGGTCGCGCGCGTGAGGGCTGGCATCAAATACATGGTCAAGCTCCAGCATGACAATGCCCCCAGCGGCACGTCCTTCCTCGTTACCAAGTTCTTGGCCTGGAGGACCGCACTCGAAAGAAATGTTCTGGGGACCCGGTGGTCCCCCATCCCCAGGCCCGACTTGGCTCCGTGCGACTTTCTTTTGTTTCCCCGACTGCAGAGAGCGCTGAAAGGAACGCATTGGGAGACCGTGCAAAACATCCAAAAGCATGTCACAGCGTTCCTGAGAGACATTCCCGTCGAGAACTTTCGTGGTGGCTTCCAGGCGTGGCAGACACGTCTCCGGAAGTGTATTGATGCAGGGGGAGAATATTTTGAATAATTTTAAACATTTGTACAGGTCTGGTCAAAAAATTTATTTTCCCAGAAGATGCGCATTACTTTCATAATGGGCCCTGCATTACATATTATTAATGTGAGTTTAAGGTTGGGTAACACAGAATAAGGAATGACTATTTGCGCCCGCGGGAGAAGATGACCTCCTCAAGGTCTCTTCGAGTCCACAATCTCCTCAACAAGCCTCCTCAAGTGTGCTCTTCGCCCATATCAACAGGAAATACGGAGCACCGAGCCTCTAAAAAAGCCTCAGTTTCGGAGATAATTTCTTCGAACCTCAGTTTCTGAGTTTGTTTGTTTGTTTGTGTTTTTACTGCGGGATATCTGTTAGTTACCTGATCAAGGCTCTTGCATCGTTAGCGTATTCATGCATATTTGTTGTCAAGATGCTTGCGAAATACAGTGTTCTTCGACAGTGAACTTGGCTAAATTTGCACTGATCTATCGATCATTTTTTTTTTCTTTAGAAACACCAGCCGGGATTGCTTAGTGGCTATGGTGTTGGGCTGCTAAGCACGAGGTCGCGGGATTGAATCCCGGCCACGGCTGCCGCATTTCGATGAGGGCGAAATGCGAAAACACCCGTGTACTTAGATTTAGGTGCACGTTAAAGAACCCCAGGTGGTCCAAAAATTCGGAGTCCCCCACTATGGCGTCCCTCAGAATCAGAAAGTGGTTTTAGCACGTAAAACCCATAATTTTTCTTTCAAAACACACCATAAGATTCAATATTCCAAGTCAGTTCTCTTGCAAATATTTGTATTCTATACATTTCTAAAGTTTCTTTATTCAAATATTCTTCCATAATATTTTTCTCTATACATACTTAGGTTTGCACTCTGCATCGTTACACTGCATTCTAAGTGGCCGCATGTTTCACTGAATAATGCCATTAGCAGATTCGTAGTTTAAGCACGTTAACAAGAAATGGGTGACATGAATGAAGCAGGGTAGATGGAGAAAATCAAGTGGAATTAATGCCAGTGCTGCTCCCTTTATTTATCAGTGTATTATATGTCCTTCATTACGGCCACATTGACTGAGTACTTGAGCCATCATCCAGCATGGCCCACCCTGTGTGTGCGACAAACCATACGCTAACTCACTGAACTGTAATGCCTGGATGCTAGTTAGAGCGTTGCAATAATGCTTAATGTTTTCACTTTTGATCAGCAGCGCTTCTACGCACTAGCTGCTCAATAGTAACCTGAATGTGAAAACCAAATGAGTTTACGATGAACCCCAGTAAAGGACTTCGGCTGGCATAAGCTTGTTGCCCAAGCAGCAACAAGCGGTACATTGTTTCATAGGGCAACTCAGATTCCTTCTTAGAAGACTGCTCATGTATACAAATGGGAGCAGGATCATGCAACGCATTCTCATTGTAACGTGTCATGGCCTAATCGTGATGTATACGGCAATAGCTCCTTACATTAAGCGTCATGATTCTCAAAAATATACTCAAAAATAATACTTTGTGGCGGAAACATAAAAGATTATTGTCAAAGCGCGTTAATCTTACACTGCTTTTTCACTATGCTTTGCTTGTCTCGGTGTTCCCTATTTTCTTGTCTAGTTGAAGCTTCGTCATTTTGCGCTGCAGTTGCACGGCTCCATCTCGCAATCCAGCGCAGACACAAATGCGAGGCGAACCACTGTGCGCGAACTTCGTCGCAAAGGTGTGTTTTCCTCTTGGTTATAGCGTCATAACCCAACACGCAACGCTTGACGCATCCTTTCTGCCACGGAGTTTGTCCGATCTTGAGGTTGTAACGCATTAACTGGGATGGTCCCAAAGGCGTTGTATTGTCACGTGGAGCCCCAGAGCGCTAGATGCCACGGGGAAGAATAAGGACACAGGCGCGCTCTCACTTCCAAGCGTCTCAAACCGTTTTCTTGCATAAATTAAAGAGTGATAATATTTTTAATCTGTCGTTACATGTTTGCGTCTATGGCCTCGTGAGTTGAGCATAAGGGAACAGCTCTGGGAAACCTCAATTAAAATCCTACCATCGGAGAGGTAATCTTTTTAATGACACCTTCCTTTGTAGCAATCGGCTACGCTTGGGTGGAAGTCTCATTTTCCCTTTAGTAATGACACCTTGTATTCACCCGTTATAACGCAGCGAGCTGCTGGGCAACTTTCCTCTCCCACGCAAAGCCACGCCTCTAGTTCCGCCCTCAGCCACGATGCTCCCCTGCGAGCGCCAAGACCCCTCCCCCCCCCCCCCCCCCTCATTTGAGCCTCCCTAGCGATAAACCTACCAAGCCACGCAAAAACCGGAGGAGGTAGGCAAAAAAAACTTCGCTTAAAAAAAATGCTTCCGCCGCGACCGCGACCGGTGTCAGCATTGGGACATTGTCGCGCTCAACGGCACTATCGCCTTCCCAACACTACAGAAACTGAGATCCGCACTTATAAGCCCTTTTAAATGTATGTATTTAAATGTATGTATGTATGTATGTATGTATGTATGTATGTATGTATGTATGTATGTATGTATGTATGTATGTATGTATGTATGCACTTAACCTCTTTCCTGAAACTTGGGTCAATGGGTATGTACCGCTCGGTGGTACCGCTCTTCAATAAGCTTTTTGGACGCCATCGTTTGTCACAGGTGTGGATCACTGGGTATGTGCCGCTTTTCTTATAGCACATCATCAACAATTACGCACCAATCATAAGACAGTTGCTATTCGTACTAAAGTCGCCAATTATCTTTTAAGAATGGATGCACCGCAATATATATTTTTTTTTGTTAGGGGGCGGGAGGGGGGGGCGAGTCCATTTCTTTAAACTGCGGTGCCCATTCAGTTGCGCAGCATCGAGTGGACGCTTACGTAGAGAGCGCGTTAGGCATTTCGCGCACCTCATTTCTCACATTCTTGCTCGAATATAGTTAGTTTCGTACCCGGACTCACCAGATTGATAGACCGATGCTCTAGCCACTAGTGTGCAGCCGCGTGCATATTAAGGCAGAGTAACACCCTTATTTGCCAACTTCCCTCGTGAAAGCTGGCGCATTGATGCGCTTAGCGCGTGAGTCACGTCGCATGGCAATAATTTACTTATTAAAGTAAGAGTGCGCGCTATGCTAACCTACTATGAAGATAGAAGTTTTACTTCAGGAAAATAAGCCCATTCGTGCGCGCTGTCATTCATTCGTTACCATGTTTGCTGTACCCCAATCCTACATCTTCGGGTTTCATAGCCCAGACGGAAGGACCACAAGGAACAAGGACAAGACGACACGCAAAGCGCTTTGAGTCTCGTCTTGTCCTTGTTTTTTGTGGTTACAAATCGAAGATCATGAACCAAGAAGCCCAAATCTCCACTACCCACTCTACAGTTTCAGGGCGACAAGAATGGCCGTGGTTTGGAGGCTGTGTTTATAGCGGAGCTTTTCTTTTGTCGTCGTCAAATGGGGGCGCTGTGTCGCCAGTGTCGCGACCCAGTGCCACTTAATATCAGGACTCGATGGCAACGAAAGGTCAGTGGGACGCTCACGGGAAAGCTACAAATGAAGCTGCGCATGAGGATAGGGGCTGGACAAGTTTTGAAGGCAGGGAAGCTCAAAGTAAAATTGATTTTGAAAAACAACTGAGGAATATGGAAGAAAGTGGGTGGGCTGCGATAGCCTACATGAAAACCATTGACTCACAGTGGAGAAAAATAACTCGGAAGCTTACCAGCAAATATGCGACCGGTATGGTAAGCAACATGGTAACAAAGAACGTCAAACCCAAAGTCAGAGAGGCTGAGACGATCTCATGGATGGCAGCAATGGAAAAGAAACCTGCTTTGAGTAACTACATATACCCAACACTCTAAGAAAGAAAGGAGTGACCCTTGCGCCATTAAGGAAGAAACGACTTCCCTATGTTCGTCTTTAAATGGAGCAACTTTTCTCCTTCATTCATGGGAGGAACGGTTTGTGCCTTCCAAAACCAACATTGCCGACTCCAGGCAAGCGAAACGAAGCGATGCATGCGACTAGGCCTACCAACTGTGCTAGTTTGCAGCTGGAAAACAACGCACGCCTCATAAGCATAGTGTACGTTACTGATATTTGGAAAAAAAAAAAATCTCCCTAAGCTTTTTTTGGCGCATACAAAGAAGCAGGTGCAAGTACGACAGGATATTTTAGCGATGCCTTCCGCTCGTCTACCACTCTTATCACCTGCCGTTCACGGCCGGCTGATCATGGTAATAACTCGGGCGGAGCGTCCCTCTAACCACTGTAGAAGCGCGAAAAGGGATGCAATCCGAAAATGCATCGCTAGAACATTGCGGTGTTGAACTTACGTAAACATAAGGATATCCATACATCAATTCGTCGCACACACACACACGCATGCTTATGTAAACAACCCGCTCAGTGCCACCTGGAGAGGCTTCAAACGTATAGTTACTGCGCGGTCCGATAGATGGCACTAAAAGCTGTCGAAAAAAAAAAGAAAGCTGAAATTCTATTTTGCACTCACCCTACGGGAAGGTCACGCCAGAACAACACACAACAATTTCACGCACATAATATGCACAACATAGAGCACTTTCGCACATTCTATACACAAACAGAGGAACCGCGACACAAACGCACGGCACATACACCAACACTGCTCGGGCCGCCTTGATTCATATGCCTTAGAACATTCTTATACGGCCATGATGTTTCGACCTGCATTGTAGTGCCAGTGAGTGACTCTCTGTTATACGTAATTGAACAATAAATTTCGACAGAATACTTGTTTGGGTATAGTCACCTGATAGGCACGCCCAATCCACACAGACCTGTTAATATGAAACCGCATTATATTGATTGCTTGTGACTAGCGACTTTCAGTTATCAACTCGGGGGCGATGGCGATCTAAGCCTTTCACTTCGAAGCCGCAGCGTATGGCACTTCAAGAACCGCTGACGATTGCAAAATGCATTCTGTTGACTTCGCTTCAGCATTTTCTCGCCTAATTTCACACAGAAATGCAAACAATCTGCTATCCGCGACTTCCATACGCCGCTGCAAAGCGGGTACGTGCGAGCCGGCGCGCTGTGTGCCGGCAGCTGCAGCGGCCGGACTTGAAGCCGGGCGTATAGTGTAGGGATGAATCTGACCGGGACGCTCAAGCCACCGCTTTCGCGCAAGCCTTCGAAATCATGTTTGGTCTTCCTGTCCACAGACCAAAAGTATTCGGCTACGTCGAGGGCGTCGTTCGCTGGTACACGCTGAGCAGCTGCGTGTGATTTGTAAGGATATAGCGGTTGGATGAGAGCGGAATGTAAATACTATCATAGCATCCAAGAAGGCTACGACACAAGTTATTCGCCGCCATGTCAGGGTACTACTTCATACGAGAACTAAACATTACTCACGCCGATTGGCGTGACCGGCCCCGCTCACCATTGACGATATCAGAAGGATAACTGCTGGTGTCGGTTGCGTTACATCCATATACAGGAGAGTCGTGGTAACGAAGATTGTTGCGATACAGTCTACTAGGCTAAACCCAACTATAACCATAGCGTACATACAGTGGCGGAAGCGTAACCATCGCGACAAGTAACCTGGAAGGATAGCTGCGACTATACCGTCTGTCTCCGAGCGCATCTACTGCAAAGCCGCGTCTGCGCCATGCTAACCATGCTTTCTGCTAGAGAGAGGATCGTTTCACTCCGTACCGACGTTCAAGTTCGACAGTGCCCCACAGCTTTATAGAATCCTGGCACTCGAAACAGTGCACAATCGTGCAGTCCCCATGTGTGTCCCATTAGCTTCGTCTCCCGTTCACGTCTGGGCATATCCGTCTGTCTCGTACCCTTGTGCCTTCCATTAGGCTTTTCGTGCTTTGTAGTATCAATTGTCAGTCTAAATGTTATGTCCGAGAGTGTCTCCTTTTCTTCACACACGCCGACAGCCGTATATGCTAAGTTGCCACGGGGAAGTCAGTAAGTTATTTTTTTTTTCAAATTTATTTTCTGGATACTTTTTGTTTGTACGTTTCATTGTACCGCGCCTTTTAGAAAATACATCTTCTATTGTTGGTCGCCGCTTCCTGTCTCTGTAGTGTCGTGCGCGCTACGCGATGCATCACGGAGAAGCCGCCACTGGGGGGGGGGGAGAGACTCAGACGAACCGGCACGCAAGCGACGCTGGTTATACAGCTGTATATCTGGTTGCATGGTACGCTCATGCACCTCCTTGCTCTGGTGGCAAGGTTTGTGTTCCATCTGTGGATCTGGAGGCGTAGCTTGCGGCGGTGATGCGCTCACACCGCTCGGATACGGGGCGATGGCGCCGGCAAACGTATTTTGCTTTCGCGTCGGAGCCGTCGTGGATGGCGCTTCTAAACGACCACAAATGCATGCATTTGATATAGCTTAACCTTCTCCTCATCCTAATTTCACGCACCAAAACAAGAAGGGTTGGCTGATATTTGCGGTTTCTAGGCCGAGATGCCTGAGTACGGACTCGCCTCGCTGTGCGTCAGCAGCCGGACGCTGCTTTCGAGTATAACTATTCTCGTATCGGAATCAATACTTTCGTATCGCATTCCCTTCGAGCTAGAGGTTCGACACTGATGGTCGCTTCTCATGAAAGGTTTAGACCTCAGGTTATGCTAATTAGCATTACTTTCCGTCTAAAAGATGTTATTGTATCCGATGTTCGGGTCACCGGCGGCGACGACGCAAGATACGCACGCAAGGGAGAAACGTTCCTCCCCTTTTGATTGCCGTGAGAGGGCGCGACATGTGAAGTGCGTGTGAAGGAAGAACTCACCAGCCTGAAGGAAGAAAGCGGCTGGTTCCACGTTTTTCGCTCCCTTTTTTTTTTAATGTGAAGATGAAAAAACGAAATCAGGAAAGAAGCAATTTATGATAACTCCAAGGGAAGCTCCTTACTTTTCGAAGCGAGATCAAGATGACTTAGAACGCATATTTACAAAGCGAGATAGACCGAGGAAGAAGAATCATGTGCTTGCTGCGGTAAAACTAAGGAAACGAAGGAACATGTTTTATTAGAATGTGGAGATATCTGCCCAGCTGTCAATTTGGGCTCTTCTGGCCTCCTGGAAGCCCTTTGGTTTAGTTAAGCATGGGCAAAGCAAACATTTCCGCAATAGAGATTAGTAAGAAGTGATTGGAAGTTTGGTGGCAGAAAAGCAGAGAGATCGCAAACAACGCAGGCGCACAAAAACAAAGTTCCCAATAGTGGTTCTGATAGTTGGATGCTGGGAATTCTTTTTCTTTCTTTTTTTTTCTAATAGGCTGGTAGGACTTTAGCCAAAATAATAGCAATAGCTTGGTGGCGCCAACCACCGCCCCATTTGAAAAGGGACGCTCAAATCATGCATCCATCCATCCGCGACCAAGGACGGTTGTGGAACGTGTTCGCTCCGTGAAGCGCTTTCTGCTTAATTACAGCATGAAGCCAACAGACAATGAAACCATTACAAGGGCAGCTTAGGGGAAATAAAACCTTTTATTGAAATATATTATTACTATTAGTAGTAGTAGTAGTAGTAGTAGTAGTGGTAGTAGAAGTATTGTTGTTGGTGGTGGTGGTGGTGGTGGTAGTGGTAATGTGGTAATTTGGTTCTAAGAACAGTATTAAAACATTTACCCTTCATCGAATCCGGTGAAGGGGAGACAAATCGCAAATATTCGAGTAGCCCCGCGGGTAGCAGGAATGACGTATGCTTCACGAGAGAGAAGGTACGACGTCGCCAAGCTACACTCGAGGTAAAATGCAAAGGCCACCGGCCTGGTCGCCGGGGAGTGTGTCAGCTTCCATTTGTTAGAGCTATATATATTTATACTCGGTCACATGCCTCCGCTGGTCGAGAGATTAAGGGCCGTTCTCTCCGAGCCGCGGGTGCAGCACCAACGCACTTAGGCGGGTATGCACTGTCAAAAATAGCTGCAACCTTTGCACGTGCCTCAGGAGCGCTCGACAATTAGAGTTATCCCAGCTTCCCGTACGGCCACCGGGTCTCTTTGGCAGTAAAAGGAAGAGAAATGGCCGGCAAGCGGGGTGCGTAGATTCAAGGGGCAACGTTGGGCTGTCGTGGACAGCCAGATACACTCTGTGGGTTTCGAGGCCGGACCCAGGCGTTTGTTTGCTTTCAGCCTTGACGTTAGGTAAGATTAGCGAAGCTTCAACGTTTCCTCCAAACGGCGGCGGAAAATCCTGATATATATTCTGAAAGCACTTTGGATGCTAAGCGAGGACATTGCTAGAGAAAATAAACCGTGGCTTTTGGAGCGCTGTGAAACGTTACGACGAGCGCAGTTACCTTTTGCGATTAGACAACGCTCTTGTTACGCCAAGGTCACTCTGCACGAGCAATTAAAAAAATTACAGTGACGTTTTACTTCGCGAATGCAGGTTACACGTAAGCGTATGGGTACCATTTGTATATAATTGCGATAGCAATTATATAGTGTAGTGCACGGACGGAGCCGACGGCTCATAGCTGCATGGGCGCTATGCTCTCGCCGCGAAGTTTTCGTTGAAGTGATAGAAAGCACCAAGGGGGGAGGGAGGGGGGGGGGGCAATTCGCTCGCTGCTGCGGCGACACTTCCTCACGCCAGCGTATGACAGCGAGTGCCCACGGTCATCGAGAGTGAGGTGTTCATGTTTGCCTGTACAGTAGCTGTTGCCTGTAGTTAAATAGTGAATGAATGGAAGTTTATACAGCCGATAAAACTACTATCCTTACTTCATATAGCTGTCTGCTAATTTGCTATCGCAATCGATACATTCTGTTTGGTGTTGCGCTTCCCGGCTTCGCGCAAGACACTGCGCTGGGCTTCCAAACGGGCTGCACGCTGTTGGGGAGTTTCTAAGCTACGGCGTTTTACCTGACACACCCGCATTGTCGCAAGCCGCCTAGCACGTTCCTCTGGAGTCTGCTGGGCACGCGAAGGCCGCGCCTTATGCCGCACTTGTTCAGCTTGTGCCCGTCGCTTGGCGACGACTTCGGGGTCAGTCGACTCGCGCTCGACCTGCCACCGCTTGCGTTGCTGCTCCGTCATTCTCGCTCGGCGCTCGGCCACTCGATCACGAGATGAACCCGGTACCTTCGTAACGCTCACACAACCCGTACCGATTGCCAGAGGAGCTCAACCCAGCGCGCCTCCGCTTACATTCTTCCTCCGCGACGCTTCGCTTCGTTTCTCCATCCCCCGTTCGCTGAACGTTACCTACACTTTCCTCTATGTGGCGTTCAGCCTGCAGACCACACGTACGCTTGCGGACGCGCGCAAGCTCTCGCGTGCGCCCCCACGCATGCGCAGACGGTGCGGCACGGCTCGTGCGCGTCGAAAAGCGGCGCGATCTCGGTGAACAGCTCCTCCCTGTTATCGCGCGCTTGGGCTGCCTTGCGTCGGCGCGCCTGGCTACGCACATACGGCGCGCTACATTCAACTCTCAGTGAAGCAGATTTATATCATGCAAGAAAGTGCTTCTTCTTTCCTTATTGAGCTGATCTAACAGTTATAAAACTATAACAATTACGTTTATATATATCGAAGCATTTCGAAACACTGTCAATAACAACGTACGAAGTGGCGTCTGCCAAGGCGTCTATGAGTCGGCCCGGGTAGCGCGCGCTGTCGCGTGTCTTTGTGGATGCAAACCGCCATTCCTCGCGAGGCGCGGCAGGCGCAAGGCGCGCGGACGCGAGCTTGCACGCTTCCGAAAACGTACGTGTGGTCTGGGCGTTCTCCTTTGCCGCGCGCTCAGCGCTCTCCTTCGTACTCTCCCGGGCGCGCCATTCTCCAGGCGCCTTCCTCCTTTGCTTCCTTCGCGGCTTCAAACAAACATTCGCCAATTTCACTAGCTTGCCAGTTACGCTTGCGCGTAAAAAAAAGAGAGAAGCAGCAGAAAGCTTAGAGCAAATAGCAAGGAGCATGTGTCAAGGCAGAAAAATAAATGCCCCGTTAGAACGGCCGGGTTCAACTTCTGCATTCATTTCATTGTTACATACAACACATTCGCGTTTCCAGACGTTTCAGTAGCAGCTACTAGACACCCACCGCTGTGTGCGCTTTACAAGAAACGACACACAAGTTTATTCAAGCGCCTGATATTTTCCAAGCTGCGTAAAATATCTGTTTTTTTTTTTCCACACCCGCCGTTGTAGTCCCGCGGCTATGGTACTGTGCTGCTGAGCTAGATGTCGTGGATTCAATACCGGCCGTGGCGGCCGCACTTCCACGGAGGCTAAATGCAAGAACCGCTATGTACTTTCGTGTACTTTAAAGAACCCCGGGTATAGTCAAAATTATTCGTAGTCCTTCAATACGGCGTGCCGTATTGATGGACTACTACTACAGTGGTATAGGCGCGCGACACCCCAAAATTTCATGTAATGTTTTCACAGATTATCCCGTTCCTTCACGAATTAATTAATCAATAAGCTATTTACTCTACATCTATTTTTTGCATAAAGCATTATATCTTGCGCATCTCATTTCCCGTATCTTTCGTAGCTTCTAAATTATAGAAAGACACAGCTCTGCTCTACCCGAGTGTAAAGGTTGTCCCATATAACTTAAGCAAAAGTTTTAAAAATGACAGGCAATCCAGATGCGAGTTGAACCGAATGCATAATGTTGGCACTGGCCTAGAGTTACTGCGATAAGAGCCGCATGCCCAGATACCTACACCAGACATAACGCCCTGTGGCGGGTCAGTCTCACTACAGCCGACCTTGTTCATCGATCGCACGTTTGAGAGCTGCACAAAAACAGTGCGCAAGCGCCCTGTCACGTGCTATTTTTTTCATGTTTCGCGGGCTTTCTTTGGAACGCGGAAAAAAAGAACCACGTTGAGATATATGGTGTTGGAAACAATTTATTGAGAGGTTTCTCAAAGTGCTCTACAACTTTGCGTATCACACTGGAGGTCCGCAGCCAATACTTAAAATTTTGATTAATTAAACGTAACTAATCCGTTAGATAAGAAGAAAATAAAAAATAGCCTGGGTAACTCTAGGCCAGTGCCAACATTATGCATTCAGTTCAACTCGCGTCCGGAGTGCCTTTCATGTTTAAAGCGTTGGCACAAATTATGTGCGACAACCTCTATATATATATTTTTTTCACTAAACATTGAGAAGACTTGGCAGCTTAGGCTTACGAAAAATCACGGGACACTATAAACTTGAGTAGTTGCATAAACATAGGGCACAAGTAGGACGCCTGTCTCACCAGCCGCATTGGCAGCGGTGTAAGGGTGTCGTGTGCGCTGGAATATTATGTCGCGTGCGCGTTAATTAGTCGACGAATGCTGGCATTAACTGAGAAGCGTCTCCAGTTATCAACAACAGCCAGAGAAGAAGAAGCCTAGAGAAAGATAAATGGGCGCAATTCTTGTTCCTCCGAAGCTGGAGTCACGCCTAAGACGCTTTGCCCAGAAAAAAGACAGCTTCGTTCAGTTACTGGCCCGGCGCATGCTTCATTAAAAGGCAGTTCTACACGGATGGTCTTGCGTGCTCTGCCAGGTGGTGTGAGGCAGCCTTGACCGACGGAGAAGCAAAGGTCGTATACTGAACGGCTGACTACGCGGCGAGTCAAGGGTGCGAGGACAGACCCTATAATGCGAGCGCAAACAGCCAAAGTGCGGAGGAAAGAGCGGCGCTCGAACACGGCGTCGAAAGGACGATGAATTATACAATAAGGAAAAGGTGTGACACGTGCGGCAAGCCGCATGGATCGGGGAGGCAATATTTCCGCAGAGAAGTGCGACTCGACGACATTCGCAACGCTGGTTGCCGCTCCTGGCTTACATGGTTGCCGGAAGAAATTATAGCGTGCCTGCCAAGCACGCGTCCTATGTATGTTCGAATGTTGCGTGGCTCATGTTAAGTGATCGTGCATTTCACTGCTGCGCATGGAGTGCGCTTAGACACCTTGGTGTAAAAACTATACATGTACGACGTCTATAAGCATCGCTGACTTCACACATACACTTGTTGCAAAACTTAAATAAAGAATTGGCACTAAGCCTCGCTAGCAAGCGCCGTGCAATGTCTTCTCTTTTCTTTTTTCTTTTTTTTTTTGGGGGGGGGGGGGGTGAGCAGAATATTCCATAAATGCCGCAGCCGAATGGTTTCTGAAACTTTATATTTTTACATTGTAATTCGCGACCTTCATCGTAATTGCGATTTTCAAGACAGAGTCATCACTGGAAAGGTCCAGCCAGATCACGTTGCTCCCGCCTTTTTTTTTAGAATACATAGATTTTGTGGAAGAGTCAGCCTTCCTTTATGACGTCAGGGGCGAAGTACGCACTGATAGTTATCTGGGAATTGTTGGGCTGTCTCGTCGAACTTCTGGAAATGCAAAGGTGTTGCGATGGCCTTTGGCGCTTGGGATGTTCATGAGGGTCGAAGTGGCATCGCAAGATAGTAATGCCACAACCAGTGCCGGTCTGAAAATTCCGAGGGCCTTTGGTGAATATCTTAAATGTCGCACTGCCTTCCCCCTATCCCCTTTTTTTATGGTGCCGTCCCACACGACCCTTACTACAAAGCTTGCATACGTAAGGATTGCAGAAAAAAAAGAGATTCCAATCATTTCCTGCCGCTTATTAGCACCAGCAACACTGTTAATTTTGCCCACCTTTTGTGCACTTAGCTTCCCCAAAAACATTCTGTCACATAAATCGCTGCCCATTTTAGTGTAATAGTGATTACGAGTGAAGATGGGGACTGCAGCCAACGCTGAGTCACTATACCACTACTGCGCGTACGTTGCCCACGACCTTAGAAGCATGTAATGCGCGAAACAACGGCAAAGTAGTATTTAATTTAAACGCGGGGCAATGTTTTATTAATTCCAGTGTGTGACGATGTACATTGGCGCTACAGGCATTGTTTGTGCCTTCCGTGCGCAAAAACAGCGTCTTGTTAAAAAGAGTAACTGGAACAACAGTGTATTTTTATAGCGCAAATTTGACGGCGCACGCCTCAAAATGCCTTCCTGACAAGTCGGTGCCTTGCAACCTCATCAGCTACAATTTGTAAATTGCATTATGCGCCGTACAGTCATTAGTGAGAAATACAATCAGAGAAATTGCGCTGATTAGTCAATTACGCATTTTGATTTCTCGTCAGCCTCCTCAAGTAATCCAGCTCAATAACTATAATTGCGCTATCTCCCATAGGAAGGCTTAAAAATGTTTGCAGTACTCTCAAGAACACCCGTATATTAGATTGACCGCAAGTAAAGACGGGGACAGCGGAAGATAACACAAAAACGACACGGGCGGCCGTAAACACCAACTAGGCCAAACTGAAGTTCTTCTGAAGAACACCCTACATCACGCACGCAATGTCCGCTACACGAGCGCCTGTTCTCATGAGAATTAGGCCGCCGCGGCCGGAGAACGAACCCGCAACCTTGTGCTCAGCAGCACAAAGCCGTAGCCACAAAACCACCAGCGCGGATCTAAATGCGAGCGCTCAAATGACGTCCTACGCCGGTTCCGCCCAGTCACCAGAGCTGTTCGTGAGCGCTCGCGTGGTGATTCTACTTCATGAACGAAGTCGTGATTCTCGTACAATCGCCGACAAAAGTCCCCTGCATGAGGAGACTACTGTTCTGTGAGATTTGAGTGCAACTGAAGGAGCCCCAGGGCGTCAAAACTCAATCCAAGTCCTCCACTATACCGCCTCGCTGATAGTCTCACTATTGCCTTGGGACATTAAACTTCATGAATGAAGGAATGAATCACTCAGTCAACCGCCGCGTAAGCGTATGCAATCATTGTGTTTATTTTGGCTCATCGCTCGCGCTTTTAGTTCTGAACATCACAAAGACCATAAGAATTGACCAACTTCATGTTTCCTTTCTAGAAACTCAAGCGTTCTGTCTGTTTAGAAGGAATCGAACCGCCCAAAAGACGCGACACAGTGAAAACAAAGTGCTAACAATCGCAGGCTGCTATATACCGGGTGTTTCTACGAATATATTTAAGTAATATTTAAAAATAGTCGTATTGAAATAAAAGGCACGGTTCTCTCGCAGACATCCCGTCAGCAGCGCCGACTACGGGGCGAGGGGTGATACGTGGTAATTAGTCGCTAATTAACAAACAACTCACTAATTACCTTTTCAAAGTATTGTTTCAGCGGGCTAATCGTAATCGGGAAATTGAAGCTAACTCTCCGTACAAGCCATATCAACATTTGGATTTGGCAAAATGCGATTACTAGTGCGACTGCGGCGCGACTAATTTCGGATATGAGAGTGCGCGAAACCCAAAATGGCAGGCTGCAGCGAACGCAACGCCGCGCCCCTCGAGGCGACGTTCTGATTACGTCAACCAGCAGCGGGCAGCCGAAAATAAACACCCACTCGAAAGTTAGCGCTCGTACTTGTTGCCTCGCTCTTGTTCGTGTCTTCCAGCGCTATGACCCCCATTGCTGTATCTAACAAACTAGTCCAAAACAAACGTACTTCTAAGCACCCAAGAAATTTGCATCACAGAAACACAAACATGTTCGCGATGTTTATTCGTGAAATATCCATGTAATTTCGGCCAAAAGTTCACCGGCCAATTTAGTGGTGACGGTGCCGCCTGTAGGTCATAACAATCTAGGGGCTACAAACAGAAAGGTCCTGAAATATTGCTCGACCAGTGTATGTCTCCATTCTGTTAAGATCAGTTCAACCTTAAATAGAACGCCAATAAACGGCTGTAAAGTGATTGGCTTTGAGTTGTTGAGCTGAGTGGTTGTAGGCTACTGGTGGCCTACTGGTGTGCTACTGGTAGCCTTGCAGTTGCTGCCGGCAATTGCTCCACCGTAGCGACACTTAAAATACATAAATCACATAAATCAGACACAGACCTCACAGCTACACATAGTCACTCCTAAGGTCACCATGTGGAGGCTAAATCCGTGTCCTGCAGGTAATTTAAAAGAAGGCGAGAAACCTCCTTCCTACAAAACTGGTTCCCGCGCGGGAAAACAATGTCCTGAAGAAAGCTGTAAGGAATTCCTGTTTTCTTGAGCGACCCGAATAACACACTCATTTCCGCGTTATACAGAGTACAGCACATAAGGTAATGTTCTATATCACCGCACACACCACAGGTTGAACATAATGGAGACAGCGCCAGGCCAGTCTTATACATCCACGCAGGGGTACGAGCAGAGCCCGTGCGAATGCGGAGCAGTAAAGTAGCTTGGTTTCTTTTGAGACCCTTGGTCACACATGGTTTGTGAGGTGAGCTCCACAAAGAACTGAAATGGCACAACACCGCTTCTCTGAAGAGTCTCTTGTCCTCTTGATGCATTTTTCTCAATGGATTCCCAGTCAGCGCTCTATGGGCGAGGCTGTCGGCCATCTCGTTGCCTATGATACCTATGTGCCAAGGCACCCATTGGAAACGTATGGAGAAGCCTTTGATATGGAGATTGTGGACTGAGCGTAGGGAGCTAAGACATGAGGCATCAGTAGGGAACCCGTGCTCTAACCTTTGAAGGACGGATTTTGAATCTGTAAGAATGACAACAGGTTGAGGCGTACAAAACCGTAGCTTCTTTAGAGCTTCCTCAATGGCAACGCTTTGGGCCGTTGTGGAGGACACGACTGCAGTGAAGCGAACCGACCAATCTTCAAAGAGGAAATGTGAAAAGCAGCTACACTAGATCCTCTGACCTTGTCCACAGAGCCATCAGTAAAAATTTGAAGATGACGTGCACATTCAGTCTCAAGATGTTCCAGTACGAGCGAACGCGTTGCCGCCAAAGGAGAACTTAGCGCGAACGTGAGGAATTGTCAACGAACAATCGAGGCTCGCGAATGACCAAGGTGGTTTCAACCTCTTAGTTCGACCTCTAGCGTCAAGGCCCAGGTAACCAAGACTATTAAGGGCCAAGTATGCACGGGACTCAGATCTCTTTCGAAGGCTCTGTAGAAGGGCTCGCCCGACTATCATCTGTTTGAGGCGGCCAATTTGCATCAATAACCTTTGTGAAGCGACTACGCTAAGAGGTCTCGATAGAGACTCATAAAGTACTGCATTGTTAGGAGCAGTCTGCGGAACGCCAAGAGCCCTCCTTAGGCCCTTTCTGTGCAAAACCTCAAGTCGTTCCAGCTGTGATAGCGAGGGGGAAATTAAAAGGAGCTGGTACATTATTCGACCCGTCATTAGGGTATCGTGCAGCCTGATCACTGAAGAAGGGTGATTTCCCCATTGCTCACTTGCAACTCTACGGATCACAATGAGACACGGAGATAGTGATGTCACAATAGAGTCCACAGCTCGTCGCCACTGTGGAGGGTAGTCAATAATAACGCCCAAAAAGCGCTTCTACTTCAATTGAAGGCAAGATTGATCAATGTCTATCTTCAGCCGCACATACCGTCTTCCTCTACCTGGAAACATGATGAAGCCAGATTTTTCCACCGAGAGAGTCAACCCAGCACCTTGAAGGTAATTTTGAACTGGAAGTAATGCCTGTCGAGCTGTCAGAGCTAAACGCTTGTGTTGATATCCGGTTAACCAAATACAAATGTCATCCGCATATATCGACATATGGATATATGCCTGCAATGTTTTTGCACTTCAGCGAGGAGACCAGTCATTACAACAATAAGCAGCGTTGGGGAAAGAACACTTCCCTGAGGTACACCTCGCGATACCGCCTTTCGGTGCTTATGGTAGTTCCTAACCGCACTTGAATTTTACGATCACTGATAAATGAGTGAATGAATCGCAGAAGATAGCCCTGTACGCCTATGGCCTGCAAACTATTTATTATTGAGCTCAGAAGGACGCTATCATAAGCCTTTGATACGTCTAGGAAAATAGCTAGTGTTGAGAGGACCGAAAGCTCTTTGATGTTCAATGTAGCTTATCAAGTCCAAGACGCTATCTTGCGCGCTTAAACCTGTGCGGAATCCAGTCATGCATGTTGGCAGAGCCCTTCTCTCTTCGAGCCACCAAGATAAACACTTACTTGCCAGCTTCTCCATGAGCTTAGCCACACACGACGTCAGTGATACAGGACGATACGAGACCAAGTCTGTCATTTCTTTGCCGGGCTTCAGCACTGGGACAACACAAGCCATATTCCATGAAGGAGGAACGTCGCCAGTCTCCCATACTCGATTGAACTAGCTTAGGAACATCTTCCGGTGTTCCAGAGGTAGGTTCTGCACCATCTGGTTGGTAATGCCGTCAGGACCTGGTGCACATCGACGCCGCAGGCTGCTGAATGCTGTCTGTAGCTCTCGAAGTGTGAACGCGGGGTCCATAACAGACGTAGATGTTGCAGGCAGAGCACATGGATGAATTCCTGAACTTGCACGTACAAATGCATCTGCAAATTCCTCTGCCAAGCACGCGAGAGGTTTCTGCTTGCGCAGTGCAAACGCTTCGAAATGCTTACTAGGACGAGAATCACCAGCAAGGCTACCAATGACTCGTGAAATTCTCGTCATCGGTGAGAAAACAGTCAAGCTATCGCAGAAGGACGCCCACTGCGACCTACAGAGCTTGTTCGTATGGCGTCGAATGGCAAAGTTAAGCCTATTGAATGTCGTCTTCAAGGATCTGTCGTCTTTCTTCCGCATCAGTTGTCGCTCCGCCCTTCTGCGCGCTGCGCAATGGTTCCTGAGTTTTAAATCTGGAGTCGGAAAATGATTAGGCAACTTGACCACCGGGTAGCAGCCATCTTACCATAAATCATTTTGTCTATCACATCCCCAGAAACACTTGCAAGTTGCTCCCTGTATTTGTCCCAATTAACAACATGGCTCATTTTAGCGCCGCGCATATGGAAGTCGGCACTAAACACTAAAATTGGATAGTGATCACTTCCCATGTGGTCAGCTGCAGTTGACCCCTTCACACGGACGTCAGGCGAATGTAAGGTTAGGTCTATAGATGTGGCTGAGGCTGGAGGCCGGAAGAAAGTGGGACTTCCGTCACTGGCCACGCACAGGTCCAAACTGTCGATAACTTCTACAAGTTTGCGTCCGCGGGAATCTGTGTTCCTATCACCCCATACAGAGTGATGGGCGTTGAAGTCACCGCAGATAATTCGGGGCGCTGGGCAACGGTCACAAAACTGCTGAAGAAACAAATCTATTGCTACCTTCTTCCGCGGAGATACGTATACGGATGCAACAGAAAGAGTTCGAAAGTCGAGCCGTATCCTCACCGCCGCTACTTCAATACTATCGGTGCAAAGATCAGTGACGTTCAAAGCCACATGAAGAATTTCTCTTCGTATGTAAAAACTTGGAGAAGGTCGGACAGATCCCGAATTTTGAGCTCCTTATTTTGCTCGACGCACTGCCTCAGAACTTCAACAAATTATGCGGGCTGGGACCCACTCTTGGCCACTGCAGCTGGTTTCTTCATCTCTTTTGAGGCAATGGAATGTCCTCCTTGTCTTCGAGTCTGGTTTTGATCTGGTTGCTGCGGAACTTGGACACTTTTGGCTGAAGCAGATCGAACAACCGACTCACCCACAGAGGACTTTGCCGTCTTGCTAGGGTCAGGTCGCACATTGACGTTGCTTGTTACCACGCCACAAACTTCCGACTCTAACGCAGGGAACTCAACTTCCGACTCTAACGCAGGGAACTCGTCACTTCCAGGTATCGGCTTCTCAGTAGGATGCGGTTTGGGACCGCTAATGAACGATATTCGAAGGTGTAAGGCGCTTACATGGAAGGGGCTGCCACCGAAACTCGCTGGATGGTCAGCCCCACAATTAGCGCAAGCAAAATCTGTCTTGCAGGCTTTGTAATCGTGGGCGCCACCACATCGTTTGCAACGTTGATCTTTGATACAAACTTTGGCTACATGCCCAAAGCGTTGGCACTTAAAGCATCGGGGAGGAGTTTCAACGAATTCTTTGACTGCATGCTTGGTAAAACCGAGGTCAATTTTTTGCTGGGCGCTCGGTGTTGGGTGCAAACGTTAGCACAACAAAGTTAGTAGGTTTCACTGCCCATTCTTTTTCTTGAGGCTCCACCCGGCGCATCATACGTTTCACATGCAGAACACCTTGCGGTTTCAAGTAGTCGAGAAGGTCGCTTTCCGAATACTACACTGGTACGCCCCTAATAACACATGTGTTAGTCATGTAGAAGGGGGGCAACCGGGCTTTAACTCTTATGTCACCAATCTGAGAGCACCGGAGAAGAATATCAACTTGCTCTTCCGTTGCGATATCTAGATGAAGAGCACCTTGCGTTGTGAAGAGACTGCGAATCGGAGCAGGTCCCAGCAATAACTTAATGGCTTCGAAGAGCCTGATAGGGTTCCGCTCTCTCAAATCAACACCTTTCTCTGTTGGCAAAACTACCACTGGGATTCCGACCATTCTTTGGTTCCGATGACTCACCACCTTGAAGCCGTCGCTGCCCACTTCCGCCATATCAGCCAATTCCTCGTCAGGGTCGACGATAGTTGAGTCGTCCCCACTGAGCGATGATGACGCACTGGACGGCTGATCGTCCCTGATGACTGGCAGCTCCACGCCTTATGAGGCCATGGCCGCCTCCGCCACGCTGGCTTCCTTCGGATGGCGCTGTCCCTTTAAAGATTCCGGCGCCGGAGCAGCCGTACCCTTCCCATAGGGACAGTACCGCCCTAAAGATGCAGCCGTCTTCCAAGGATATAAATAACTTACTTAATGGATAGCGAAACCTATGCAAAAATTACAGAGCTGAGGTGACAACAGATCGAACAGCGTCCTAAAGTGATTGGCGTCAGTATGACCATCGTAAACAAGCTCTAGAAAGCTAGCATTTTTGCGATAAAATCATAAAAGTTGGCAAATATAAAATACAGACACAAATCACACTATACAAAAAAGTAAACAATTTCACCACATTAGTTCCGAAACAAAAGAGTCAGAACTTTGTTGTAGAACTTCATCACAAGTTAGACTGTACTACTAGTGAAACACTCTCGGAAAGAAGGAATATACTTCAAGGAATTAACGCATGTGCGAAAGGGGGTAAATGTTAAATTATTCCTTTGTCTGGTGGCACATCCGGATGAACAAGAGATTACTTTTGATGTATCAGTGTTGTAGTGCCTATTATGTAGCTGGTTACAAAATGAAGTCGGGAACAGAGAGAGAGAGAGGAATATAAGGAAGGCAGGGATGTTAACCAGTCAAGAGCCTGGTTGGCTACCCCACGCTGGGGGAAGGGTGGAGAGGAAGAGAGAGAAGGGAGAGAGAAGATATAGATACGGAGGTTCCTCTGGGACATGGTAGGCAAATTAGCCTTGGCCAAAAGAGCCTTATTGAAGAGCGTCCAGAACGGTTATATGTAAAGCTGGCAGCATTATGTTTTTTTTTTCTATTTTCTCTATTTTGTCAATATCTATTTTAGTAAAAGGGCTCCAGATTATAGAACCATGGTCTACTTGCGGTCAGACAATAGCAGACTAGGAACCGAACAGTAGGGGTTGATAATTTTAAAGCTCTTGGAAGAGCAGTTTACAGCTTGGGTTAGCTGTAACATGGTGAGTGTGCTTTGACCAATGAAAGATGTTATTGATCAAATCTCACGAGTATCTGAAATGAGTTTTTTCAGCAAGAAGTAGATTATTGATGCGAACGCATCAAATAGCCGATTGAGCGAAAAAGCGAGCACTTGTCGTCCGGAGCAGCGAAACGGCGCCTAAGTTCCCATTGGCTGCGATGCCCTGTCACGTGCGCGTCTTGACGGAACAGAGCGGGAGAAAGCGAACGCCTGCTGCGCCGCTGGTGCGCCAGGTATTGAAGAGGGGAGAGGGCGTCGCCCCGACGCCACTTCACCCTCGCTCTCGGAAGCCTGTGTTATCCGCGCATTCATTGTCCACGCAAGCTCTCTAACTTCGCCCCTGTAATCGCTGTAAAGAAATTACTGTGGAAGTGAAGAAAGGGAAAAGTATAAGCCTCTCCATTTTCTTTTCTGTCAAAGCCCACAAAGAAGGCAAGCCATTCAGAGACATCGTCTCCGAGAGAGCTATCTGGCGAAGTCTTCTTGGATCTTACCTACAGAAGATGCTCACCACTCTACCACATCGATGTCCTATGTTTCATCAAGAGCCTGACGAACGATATTGAGTGCCTTCCAACTGAGTGCGCAAAGTAAGGCCCTTCTACAGAAGGTTGTCAGTCAATGTGTCTCTGCTGTCTTATCCCTTTTTTGCGTTCTTCGCTTCCCTTCTGCATACTGCACTACTGCATTCTCTCTGTATTTATACACAGTTTCCCGGTTACATTCAACAAAGAATAAAGAAAAAGAAGTACCAGCACTATCTGTGCTGACAGATGCATTTTTCTTCGCCGTCGCCTTGCGCAACTCAGGAAATCTTTTGTATTGCGTCTAAGCAGCTAAAATAGTTCGCCATCGTGTTTTTGTGTCTGATTCTCCAACGAGAAAGATTTCAAGCGGTGTTGAAAGCGCCAAAATTCTGTTTTTATTTTAATTCGAAGCATTACATGCCCCATTACACGAAAACCCGGCGTCGTAGTCGGCGGTGTCACCGAATGATGCTACCAAAAATGGCTGACGGGCCAAAGAGTAAAAGCAAGTAAAAAATGCTCCAATTGACGTCAAATTTCTCAGGCACGTTCCTGTAAACAAATTAATTTGATTACCAATCTGCACGACTAGTAGCGCGGTACAAAAGAATAAATTTGATGCTGAAGTGATTGTGGGCCATTAGCAAGCGTTGCTAAAAGTTCACGACTCTCTGGACAAATCAGCCTCACTCAGAAACTTTATTACGAGGCAAAGCACATCCCTCCTGAATATCCAGTGTAAGGACCCGAAGACAGTCCTCCCCGGTCGGGCACGAAGCCGCTTTACGTTTCAGTCCTTCGAAGAAAACCTTTCACTCTTTGACACACTGTGGACATGAAAGAAATCCTGAGCGCCGAAATGTGCATCATTCTCTGAGTCGTTGAAATTTTTTTTATTTTCTAAGCCAATTTGAGGCAGCCAGTAGTACGACCGCATTGAAACGCGGTGTTTCTGGGGCCGGTCCTTTCCACCTCTGTGGCCAAATACACTGGATCCGGCGCGTCATGCCATATATATATATATATATATATATATATATATATATATAGTCATATCATAACAAACACTGACACGGAATTACTTGTGCTTAATACATATAATAAAGAAACCATAGATTAATGGTAATTAAAGTGGATGCAAAAACAACTTGCCGCAGGTGGGAACCGAACCCACAACCTTCGCATCTCGTGTGCGATGCTCTACCAATTGAGCTAGCGCGGCGCCGCTTTCCCATACATTTTCTTTGGTATTTATGTGTCCTAAAGTGTAACCGTGGGAGTGTTAGCCAGCGCCACCACTCACAGACCTCGACGGCGGACATGGAACGTCCTTGTTTGCCGCAGGCGTCACGAGAACGTGGTCTTTTTGGGTAAAGGCAACTGGCCAATAAACTCACATACGCTACCTCTTCTGTTGGCTTCTTATGATATGACTAATAAAAATCAGGCCCCCGGTTAACCCCCTTTCTTCTCGTTTATATATATATATATATATATATATATATATATATATATATATATATATATATATATATATATATATATATATAGGTGTGTGTGTGTGTGTGTGTGTGTTTGTGTGTGTGTGTGTGTGTGTGTGTGTGTGTGTGTGTGTGTGTGTGTGTGTGTGTGTGTGTGTGTGTGTGTGTGTGTGTGTGTGTGTGTGTGTGTGTGTGTGTGTGTGTGTGTGTGTGTGTGTGTGTGTGTGTGTGTGTGTGTGTGTGTGTGTGTGTGTGTGTGTGTGTGTGTGTGTGTGTGTGTGTGTGTGTGTGTGTGTGTGTGTGTGTGTGTGTGTGTGTGTGTGTGTGTGTGTGTGTGTGTGTGTGTGTGTGTGTGTGTGTGTGTGTGTGTGTGTGTGTGTGTGGCGACGATTCTTAATCAGTCATGGTGGCACACTTCGCCACTCAGAAGCAAACCTACCTTAATGCTAGCAAAGAGCGACTCAACGCCAAAATCATTCTTTCGCTCATTGTACGTTCGCAAATCACGGTGCGCTGTGCTTAGAGGCCAGAATTTTAGTAAGGGTGAACTTTCTGTGAAAAAACAAGAGAAAAAGAAATACAAGGAAACACACCTAATAAAGTACGAACGTGCCCCACTTTTCGACATATTTCAGAACGGATATTCAGAAATAATTGGCAATATTGCGGGAGCAAACTTCAAAATGTTGCGGAAAGAGAAACAGCATCTTCGAAGGACACGCTGTGCACACGGAGTCTCAACGCATTCCAGCTCAACAAGAAAGCTGCGTATCGCGGGGTTTCTCCACACGCCCTCTCAGAACACGCAATGTGCGCACGTGTGCACCCCGCTGTACTGGACCTCGACTTCACGCTCCGCTGCTTCCCGGCTGATGACAAGGTGGTACGGCAATTTCGGAACCCTCGAGTGTGGCTGGGTTCACGTCGGGCTCTCTTCCGGGACTCGTTATTCCACGGTCGCCTTTTCTTTTTTCCTTTTCCTATTTTTTTCTTCTATTTTTCCTCTTTTACTGGGGAAGGGAGGAAGGGGGCTATTCACGTGTGTGTTTTGATCGCGTATCACGTTCACTGGGTCGTATAGGTTCTCTTCGCAGCAGATTCATTTCAGCCATGGTCTGGCAGTGACAGAAAATTTAAGGGTTGCAGGCAGTGGATGTCGGAAGTGGTAGGGCGTTTCAGTGTTTCAGATTCCAATTCAAGACACACGCTTTCGGGCGTGTTGCTCGAATCGAGCTTCAGTTGAGCACCATGTCCGTCACAAATGCAGCCATCATCCAAATGTACGTGTGTAATGTGGCGCACCGTTATTTACACTTAGAGCGAGCGAAGATATGTGCGGAAAGGCAGGCAGGTCAACCTGAACTATAGCTTACGGTGGTCTACTAATCTTCACTGAGAAATGGGGACAGGTAAGCAAATGAGTGATGAGTGATGACAAGGTAATAGAAAGAAGCGTGTACATACAAGTCCATCACGTCGGCATCTATGTATATGTCTGAAACCTGTAAGTAAACAAACTCATCCTTTCAACGGGCGGAAGTGACGCAAAGCTACCCCGAGGTTCCGGTTGAATCAGTGCCCCATCAGCGGAGCGAGAGACAGCCATGGATCTAAGGCAGCACGAGTACATTCAAACAATCAGTATTCAACGTAGGGGCCACTGCAGATCGCCCATCGGAATTCACAATCAATTATACGTCACGCCAGTGATACCTCAGGCATGTGACTGCTTTGCGACTATGCGAAATGTTTTCAAAGCCATCATTGGAGGCTTCCGAGGCTTTACTAGTTTACTACTTTACGCAAGAACTTGGGTCGACTGGCACTTTCGGCGTGCTCTCCACAAATGCTACATCATTTTTAGTGACTGCTGCGCCGTTACGCCATCGTCGGTAAGACCTCGCCGACGAAGCTTATCGGAGCGGCGGCCATGAAATAGTCCGGACAGTTGTCTTGGTTGAAAATATAGGAATAGCACGCCCACAGGCTCAAAGGAAGTCAAGACGAAGTTGCAAAGACGAGGTCGCAATGACGTGATGTCTCGCGCGCGTCATTGTGTTATTCGTAATAATTCCAAACCAGGTGGGTCTTCATCAAGTCCTTCTCAGTGGCGGTGAAATTATGCAGGACCTTAGACTGGCGCTTGCACTTATCCCCACCTTACGATATCGTCGTCGTTTCAGCACCTTTATACACAGAAAACACTGCATAAACGCATCAAAACATATTTCAAGGTATCTAAAACATAGCGGGTGTTTTAGCGAACACTTTCAATGTTTTTTTTAATTGCCTGTGGCAGATAGCGCAATTCTAATTGATGAGCTGGTCTACTAGAAGAGGCGGACAATATTTCCACTAAAATTAAATTTCATATTCGTCTAATTAATGAAAATTCGCTATTTAAGTTTTCTACTAATTACCTTACGGCACATGTCGCCTTTTACAAATCGTAGCCTGGGAGCTCACATGGCGGATCCACTTGGAACGAATTCTCAGGGTGATACCAGTTTCGAGATATTAATCCCCGAACTTTGCGTAGAAATGCGTTGGCGTTGCAGTTACTTTGTACTTCAATGCATAAAATTTTGTTGTGAAATTAAGTGGAACGACAGTGCATTTTTACCGCATGTTTGACGGCCCATATGTCGTAAATGGTATCATCTGCACAATTTTTTTCAAGTTGTTTGGCCTAGCAGTCTCACCCGCTGGAATTCGTAAATTAGAATACGCGTCGTAAGTTAGTTAGTTTGAAACTTGATTAATCCATTTTGTTAATTAGTCGATTATGCATTTCAATTTCTTTTGTATACAGGACTAATGTCCGCCTCTTCGAGAAGACCAGCTCATGGTCTAGAATTGTGCTATCTGCCGCAGAAATGTTTTCTTTTTTAAAATTTTGAAAATGTTAGCTGAAACACTCTATATTTAGCGCCTGTAACATACACAGCAAAATTGGAACACCCAGCTTAATATTACAAAATTATTTGAAACCGTGGCACTTGCCAGCTTCCCCGACTTCGCCTACGTAATGATAGAAGCCACAGGTTAGGAGAGCTTGACGCAGCGTGATATTAATTTCCCTCTGTTCACTAAGCTCGAAGGTAGATCACTTTCGCGCCCTATGTAATCTGCTGTGTCCGAAAAGAAAAAAAAAAGTGGAACGAAATCCCCGTATCATAGCGCGATAAACTTCTGCATGCGTTTCCTGCTTCAGCCAGACGGCTTGATGCACAGCACGCTCAATGAATGCAGCATGTTTTGTGTCATTCATTACTATTCTGTCGCTTTTCGCCAGGTACGCTTGAACTTTCCTTGGTCCTTACTATTACAGAATTTTAATTCCTCCCTTTTAATTGTTCTAAAAGCCTGTGGGCGTAGCATTAAGGAGGGGGGCAATAAATACAGTAAAATACAATAAAGAATACAGTATTGACATAATATATTCTGATATACTGCTCACTCCTATTCGGTAATAACTTCACCTGCCCTGCTATTCCAGTGGCTATCGCGTTCCGCTGCTGAGCTCGAGGTCGCAGGTTCAAGTCCTGCTGCGGCGGCCGCATTTTCGATGGGGGCGAAACGCAAAAACGCCCGTGTCCCGTGCATTCAGGCCACGTTAGCGATCCCCTGGTAGTCAAAGTTAATCCGGAGTCCCCCACTACAGCGTGCCTAATAATCAAATCGTGCTTTTGGTACGTAAGACCCCAGAACTCAATTCAAATTCATTCATTCATTCGTTCATTTTCTGAATAAGATACAAAATTTCGGCAGGCATCGCTGCAGGCACCGCGGAAACTGGGAAAATGACGCAGCGAGCATCTCCGAAGAGATAAAGGGAGGTCAGGGGTGAGGGGAAATTTTCTGGCGAGTGAGCCAGAAGAAATGCCACCTGAACAGCCATCTGCCAATAAAATGTAACAACAGATCAACCACAGAAAACCCTTCGTGGCACCACGCCATTCGGAAGAGCCATAGACGTGATGGCTCGTTTTCCATCACTATTTATTTATTTATTTATTTATTTATTTATTTATTTATTTATTTATTTATTTATTTATTTTCATAGTCTCAAGACCCGAGGGCATTACAGAGAGGAGTGTTGTAACAATGAAGTGTTAATCGCAACTCGAGTTTCACCCGTTACCCACAACATGACGTGGTCGGTGAGCGGCTTAAGCGATTGCAGTGCCTTCCGAAGAGAATGAGGGCGGGAGGGACAACGCAGTGCAAAGGGAGCGGCTCTTTACAATACGTTCCAGTAGGCCCCGCCTCCTACTTTTTTCGCGCTTCTTCCTGCGTGCGCCAGGCAGCGAGTGCAAACATCGTGTTACTCTCTGCTATATACATTGGCGGCGCCTCCAGGGCCGCGATTTTCTATCGATGCCTTCCACTCCATTCTATGCCACACTTTTCATCCGGCATTCACGGCCGGTTGATCCCATTGATAACTCTGGCGTGGCGTCGCGTGAGAAGCGATTGCGTCGGAGTGTGCATCGCTACAAAATCGCGGCCTTCACCAATGTGGTAACGGGGACCACAAAACTCGAGCAAGGACCGACCCGGTTGAAGCTTCGATCGGCCCCCGCTGTCCCTTAATTGTGCCCCCGTAGATCCTGCGCCGCCTGCTTTATTGCAATCGCACATGCTCTCCAGAGGTCTCCGTTTGCCAGTATTATTTTTTATTTTCGCACGCTAAACGATCTCATCGCACGAAATCAAGCAGTAAACGCGGTAAACATTCCTTCCTGCAAGAAGAAGCGTGAGGGCAAGAGGCGCGCCATGGGCGTCTTGCGCTGGAGTTTGAGGTATAGTAGCGGCGCCTGGTGGCGGCGCGGCAAACGACATCTGGGTCGTACCAGCTTGGGTCGTATTGAGCCCTGGCTGTGGCGAAGCACGTTTCTAGGCCGAGTTTTGCGTCGATTCGCACTTTTTTCTGCCCTGTTGCGAGTGCGAAAAGGCTCGTCGCTTCTCACAGACCACGTCGACCACGCTGCGAGCTGGCCGCAGCCTATAGTTTAACGAAAACGGACTCGCCGTGTGCCGTGGGTCGTAATGCTGTAAGCAGAAGGAATCGGCGACGCCGATCCGGAGGGACCTAGCTCAGCATCGAAAAAGTGTCACCGTCGATATTGCTGCGTCGTGGGCTGCCATGAACAAGAAGGCCTGAATCCTAACATCCGATTCTATCGTTTCCCTTCAAGGCCTCACGAAGCAGAGCGTCGGGCGCGCTGTATAACTGCAGTTCGTCGCGCTGGGTAAGCGAAACTTCGCGCCATGCTGACTGCTTCACCTGTCTTGAAGCTTGCTTGATTATAGATCTGCGTTCTAAAATTCGGTCTTTTGCACCTACAGTCCCGACGGCAGACCGACATAGCAGCAGGCATGGCTGGTGATTCACGATTCGAAACCCGGCCACAGCGACAATTAACAATTCGACCGGTGCGAAGTGGTGAAGTGCCCAGGTGTGTGCAAATGACCACAAATGGCCGGGTTGATTCGGTGACAATTCACTACCCCACTACGAGCAGCACAGGTTAGAGAGTTAAATGCGCTCATTCTTGATCTCAAGCCAGCACGTTGAGGCAGCGCAACAAGGCAGTATTGATTGCAGCACATCGATGTTCGAGCGCTGTCATTAAAAGCTACATCAAGCGAGCAGCGCACAAGCTCGCGCTGCAGCGCGATTCGCACGTACGTGCGAGCTCATATGCATTCCATCAGTTATTACCAGTTACTAAAAGGGACAGATGGTCGCTACTACAACGCCGGCATAACTACTTGTTTAGCGGCATGCAGCCAACAAAGATTGCAGGAGACCCGCCGTTTCGCGGCATGTCGAAAGACCGCTGCCGTCGCGGCGCGTACCGTCGTGTGCTCGAGCAGTTCCGCACACATGATGTCTGCTTAGCGCTGCTGTGGATTCATTTATAGCAAGCATTTCCTCGCGTTTGTGCGCTTGAATCTAGCAGCGTGCAAACCTTACCTGAAGTTCCACTTCGTACGTGACTCGCTTCACTTGCGATTGACACCGCGCTAAAACTTCGCCGCTTAATTCTTGAACGGCATACACGTATTCGACACTGCATAATTTCTTCTTTTTACGCAGCGTGCCACTCCTGAAAAAATCTTCGGCGCCCGATATTCGCTGCAGGCCGTGATACAACACAAACGAAATTGGCGGGTCCATATTGTAAACGTGCTTTCCGAAGCAGACGACCGAGCTTGGTACGACCCATTTTAGGACAGAGGGCGCTTTTTAGCACCTTTTTCGCAGCGCCCCCTGGGCAATGCAAGAGCCCCATTTTGAAGCTTACTCTCGAAGAACCACTGTCCCACAAACAAAGCTTCCGTGGCTCTCCTGGGGCCTGATAGCCTCATAGTGTTTCCTCTCGACACGGAGCGGGCGAGGAGGAGCGCATCAAACCACTTTGCACTGCGTATTACCGGCGACATCTAGCGTAGATTCCCCTGAACCGTTCTGAAGGGCCTGTTCTTTACGCCGACAGATGGCGGCATTCTTCTTTGGGTGACGGCGCAATTAGACTAACAATGGGAGAAAGGAGAAACAAGAGAAAAAAACAACAAAACGTTGGAGGCAAAAACCAAAACTGGCTTCACTCGAACGTTTCTTCCTTGAGCAGCCATTATCATATTCTGAAAAGAGTACCCCAAGGTGAAAAAGAGAAAGAGGTTCTTTAATGAAAACGAGAGGCTCGCCTGGAAGCACGTCCGAAGGACTGTTCCGAAGCAGCGTTACCGGAAAGGAAGAAAAAAAATGGAGGAGGCATTTATTATTATTATTATTATTATTATTATTATTATTATTATTATTATTATTATTAAACGTGCGCATAGGGAACGTTAGAATAATGAGTACTGCCAGATCCTCCTTTCGCTTATCTGTATACACGAGGTATAACAAACGTATGCTCTTTCAGAAAAAGAACCAAAATAAAATATAAATAACGATCAGAAGCGATTGTGCATATACGCCTCGCAACTCGGTTAAAATCAGCACCTGATACAAAACAAAATGTGCCGTTTAAAACGCACAGTCCACAGAAAGTGAGAACAAACCCATGGCAAAGTACAACATGAATATAACAAATTTAGGCGCGCATTCGCTTGCAGGATTGTCTGTGTCGCATTCACAGCTCGGCTGTATTTCAGCGAGTGTTTCCAGCCTTCTTATAATCTGCTTCCTTTTGCCAGAGCGGCGTCGTTTCCTTTGGGGGTTTTCAATGTACCAGCATTTGTCTGCGACCCCGAAGCTCGTCTCTTACTCCTCGCCACCCGGCGACGCTCCTGCGGAGTGTCTGCCTCGTCTAATCCATTTGAATTCGAAAATCATCTCCGGTCATCCGATTCGCCGGAGACGCAGTATGATTACCGGTGAACCGAGCTGATCCAAGCAGATTATGCAATGTAGTCTCAATAACACGAAGATTTCACGAGCTCGAAAAATATTCCTATAATCCGATTAACGTATGATCCGTTGCAGACTCCCACGAATGCATAAAAAATTGAAGGTTATTAGTGTTTATTTATACAGAGTATATTTTCGATTGCTGAGGACAAGACAGATGGTTTTCTGGTGCTCATTAATGCGATTACCATTCCTAGGGTGATTCACGCACTTTTCGGGGCCAGCCTCTCTGTCAGTCTGTCTGTCTGTCTGTCTGTCTGTCTGTCTGTCTGTCTGTCTGTCTGTCTGTCTGTCTGTAACCATGCATTTTACGCTGACTTGGGTCACTTGGGAGTCCACGGTCTAGTGGTTACACCATCGGGCTGCTGTAATGAGGGAACCGGGTTCGAAGCCAATCGTTGGGCCAACCTTGGTCACGGGCATGTGACACTGCGCATGCGCCGCACATAAGTTAACCCGTTTCACGCCAATTTGTGTTACTGGCTATGTGCCGCTGCTTATGTGCTGCTCTTAAATGAACCTCTTTAACACCAACTTGGGTCACTGGGTTGTGTCTCTGGGTGTACGCCGCTCTTCAGTGAACTATTCTACATCGACTAGCTATGTGTAACTGAATATGCGTTGCTCCTCAATGAATCTCTTTCACACCAACTTCGGTGTCTGCGTATGAGCCATTGTGTATGTGCCGCTCTTCAACTACAAAAAAATATTTAAATTTATCCGGTGGTGGGCGGAGTCATACCCCCGTCACAAATATTCATTCAATCCTGTCTGAATATGCATTCACACACGCGCCTCGAGGAAACTTTATTTTGGAGGCGCTAGATGGCGCAGCGTGTCCAGACGGAAGGGCGATATAGCATCCCGGCTTCATACACGGCTCATACGTGACGTTTGTCGGCGGTGGCCAGTATGGTGTGTCCATACGTTGCTTCAATACTAATCGCAGTAGCGTCCACATACATAGCGAGATGGGTTCTGCCGGACTTTATATTTTATTTTTATGTTATTTTTCACTTTTGACGAGGAGACCCTTCTGAATAAAATCTTTACCGCTTGTTTTTTTTTTCCCCTATATGCGTTGCCAGCGCTAACTGCGCACCTTCCTTTCTTCTTTTCTTTTGAAGTAATATAGCCCGGAAATTGGGATCAAGCGTGATCGTCCCGTCAAGATTGAAGATGGGTGTATTTTATATGCCCCCTCATAGCTTGTGCGTTTTATGCGCATATATTCTCCTGTTGCCATGCGCTATGGCTACGCTTCATTGCGAACAATCGTTAATATTAGTGTGCTCCTAATACCGCGAACCAATTACTGTTGTGCAAAACTGCATTGAGGTGCTCGAAAAACAGCGATAAATCCCGTAATGGTTTCTGGGTTCGAGACGGGTGGAGGCGTATGTGAGGCTATTTTCATAATTTTTCGTTTAAAGCTTTCAGCAGTCCATTTATGCGCATGTATTTCTGCTTTTAAATGTTGTTATGACTGCGAGGCAGAAAGCAACTGAGTAATAGAGCCAGTGCACGCGAATGGGCGGTATTGAGTGGTCACCTTTCTTCTGTGCAAATATTTATGCAACTAGACTCGTAGGATGCGTGGTCATCCAGGCCGGACCCCATTTCTTTCTAGAGAACAGATGTTCTTGCTTTGAAACAGGCTACACTCGCGGTATTTCGTAAAGTTTTCAGTTTATGGCTCCGCTGAAGTACGCCGGTTTCCTCAACGATTGCTGTCAAAATTTCCAGCTTATCATGTCATTAAAATTCCAGAATATCTTAGCAGTTTGAATGTACCGCCTAACTGCTCTCCGTAGTTAGCAAGGGCGAGTCTAATGCACATGATATATGCATCTCCTTGTAGAAAGTCTCGAGCCATGTCGTCGGCGCCAATGTAATAGATCCTAGTGACCTTCAGTGTCGCTTACTGCCGATACACCGCAATATGAGAAAATTATTGTCAAGATTGAAACGTAAGACGAACACACCAAAACGAAAGCATCTATTTGCAATCGCTACCGTCCGCAATCTTATAATCTAAACATGTTGGGAATGCGCATGTTAAATTCAAATATGTATGCTGCACCAATAATGCAGTTGATGGCTTGTTGACGAATGGGTTCAGTGGTCGTGCGTCTTCCCTATCTGCTCTCAACAAGAGATCATGCGCTCCAACACTTTCTTAGCTTTAATATGCCTGCTTCCGCCAATGGTTAATACCTTTTACTATGTTTGACGAAATAGCTACTGTTTTTCTCATTATATAGTCATACTCTAATTGCTGCACCAGCACACCACAGTTGTCGGAACTCGGCCGCAGGCCGCTAAAAATCCGCTCGTGCGTCGCATGCGGCCAGCGGGCTGTATGTTGTGCCGCCCGGCTGCATACTATAAAAGCATCTGAAAACGTTCTAAACGAAGATGTGATACCGGAAGCAATGTCCTTGATGCAGAGCAAAACTAAAGTGATCCCAGGAAGGATCCCTGGGACACACCAGAGGTCACAGGAAAGTAAACAGAGGAACAGCCATGTAGAACCTCAGACATTTACCTAAGCAAAGATATTCTGCTACCCAAACGATTATTTCGACATACAACTTATATTTTCGTAATTACAAGATCAAGAGATGATGAGTAACAATGTCGAACTCTTTCCTGAAATCTAAAAATGCACAATCAGTAATTTGGTTCCTTTTGTTTCCTAAAGTCATGTGTAAATTCGAACAAGTGCGTTGTAGGAGATAAACATTTCCCAAATCCGTGCTGACGAGGACGAATGAGATGATTGTGTTCAAGATTAGACATGATGCAGCTATAAATTGCGTGTTCCAAATTTTACTAGTAATTCTGGTTAAATACACAGGTCTGTAGTTCTAAACTCGGTTTCTCTGTCCACTTTTATGCACTGGCACTATGCGTCCCAGTTTCCGATCGCCAGTCAGAGAGCAATCATTTATCGACTTTTGGAACATTAAAAAAAATACATACATAAAGAACCTGAGCAGTTCATCAGAATTACTGCCAGGATCAATGTGCGATTTTCACCCACTCTAAAGGAGCACTATAAAAATTGTGCCCATTCTGTTAAAAAAAACAATCATCAGCCTGTTTCTTTCGACATTGCATGCTTGCATGTCTTGGCCATTGCATGAGGCCGCTGTATCAAATTTCAGCGGATACCTGCTCATTGTGGTATTCTGGCCAACAAAAAGCAGATGAAGCGGCACGCAAAGATCTTAAACACCAAAACTATAAGCCGATTTATTTCACTAGATCTGATGCTTCCCAACTAGCTAAAATATTTGCTCCTGAAAGAAATGACCGGCTGTGGAGCTGGCCGACCCAACATTACCCTTTCCTTTACTCAATCGACCCAACTCTCAGATCCAGACTCCCTTCCAACATTACTCGTCATTTGGAAACTCTATATCATCGTCTTCGCCTGAACACCGCCTATGAAAACGGCTTACGGTGCCGCTTCGGTCAAGTGACAGGTCCACGCTGAAACAACTGTGGCTCATTTGAAACCTGGAGCGTTTCCTGTTTGAGTGTCGAGCGTATGCCGACGAGCGTGCGTTCTATGAACATTGCATGCATTCGCTTACACAGAGACCTTTGTCATCTGACTATGTCTTAGGCCCTTTAGCCTGCCTCACACAATAGAGGCATGCGATAGACTTTTTATTCACATACTTAGAAAACATTGGTCAACTCGACAAACTTTAGTTCTGCTCTGTCACCCTCATGTACCTTTCACACAGCGAATTCTGTCACCTCATTGTAGGACGGTGCATACACTGAAGGACTTTACCGTAGCACGCCGTTGGCTATGAGTCAGAAAACTCAGTGCCCATTTTTAAAACTTATTCCTTTTTTTTGCGCCTCTCTCCTTCTCTCATTTTCTCTACTCAATTCCTTCCCCACGCAGAGTAGCATCTCAGCGATGTCTGTACGCCGGCTAAAATCTCTGCCTTTCATTAAGGGGTTTTCTCTCTCTCTCTGCCGGGAAACCACCTGGACCACTCTCTTTCCTCCGTTTCACACTTTATCCGGACATCCGGACAGTCGCCATTTAAACGTGACCTCTGACAATTTATTCTCATGGAGTGGAAAATCTTCGTTGATTTTGCTTGAACTAGGATCCATTACTGACGAAAAGTATTTAACACAGATTTCAACTTCACTTACGTTATCATCAACAACTTGATCAAAGTATTGCAGAAAGGGAACAATTCTGCCTTTCCATTAGATTTAATACTTAATGCACTTCCAACGTTCATTGAGGTCTCTGATTTGCTTCTGACCTAGATTCCCAAAGTACAAGTTCATAGCCACTTCGTTTAGGAGCTTGAAGTGCCATTTCAATTCCATTACCTGTGTCAACCGATCACTCAACTGTCTGATTTTAAACTGCCGATATATTCTCCCAACCTTCCATAGTAAAATACGCAGCTGATGGTTAAACCATGGCTTATTCTTGATGTGTCGGGACGACACAGCTCGAAGAGGAACAAACTCATTTCGCAGGTGAAACTATTTTTTTAAATGCATTGAATAATTGTTTAATGTTCAAATCATCCACTAATGTCTCGTAAGTTAGAACATACAATTCAAATGCCAAATTCAGGGCAATATAGCCACCCTTGTTGTACACGTACGCAGTTATAGTAGGCTTTTTTGCAACACATACGTGTCGAACAGTAATATCGGCTGCAATAATATAGTGAAGAATAAATAATTTTGTTTAGGAATTGAACTGCATTAGTAACACAACCATCCAAAGAACACCGACGCGCAACTTAACTTGAGTTCTTTTTTATTTGAACAGTTGTTTATGTGTGCGCGCGTCCAAAAGAAAACAGCCCGAAATAGAAGTGCTTTTGTCAGCACACGAGGGGCGTAACCTAAGCACAGCAGTATGACAGCCTTAAAAATGAAAATGCGCAGCCAGTTTCACATTTTCGTTTTTGTAAATACATCAAAAAGAAAAAAGAAAGAGCTTTTCGGAAGCCACAAGACACGCAGTAGACGCATCACTATTCATCTTGCATTACAGTGTAGTCTACCTTCATTGCGGTTTACGGGTTATTTTCGCCCCGGGTCTTGTCAAAGCACCACAGTTATTCATTTTAAAGAGTGCCAAACACACACGCACAAACACGGACAAGGAATAGCATATGGCCGTGTATATGTGTTTTTTTACGCTATTTACAATGAACTATCCGTACCAACGAGCTCGCGCCCAAACCTTTCTGAGTCACTAAAGTTAGCTTGAAGTCATTACCACGGATTCGTTCCTTCTGGTCTTTATAAACTTGCGCTGTTTATTTCTCTGTATTGTGTTGAACCGTCTTGTCCCAAGTATGCACATTACCCTGTTCCTCAGTTATTACGCCGCAATGTTTTTTTATTTCGACTTTTGTTTTCTTTTAACAGAGGAGACCGCGTGCATTGGCCCCCGAAAGTGAGGCAAAGAGCGATAAGCGGCGAAAACAGGTTTCTATTGCTGGAGGCTAGATTTCAAACGGCAAGCAAGATGGTGTAACGTCAGCGGTTTCTTCATACGCAGTAGTCGCAAAAAACTATCAGCGTACCAATCTGTGTCAAACCCATCGGCCCGCGTTAGCGTAACTGGAAAGGTCGAAGAAACGCAGAAGAGTACGCATTTGAGCTGGTTAGTTCATGATTACGAGCAGAAAACAGCGCTATACGACAGGACGAAGAGAGAGACACACAGACCACAGCGCTGACTAACAACCAAGTGCACTAAAAGCAACAAATTCAGCATGCCCCTGAGCATGCTAAATTTATGTTGCTTTTTGTGCTTTAAGATAGTGGTAGTGTATATATATGCTGACTGAAAGACTACTAAAGACATTTGGTTGTTAGTGAGTGCTGTGGTCTGTGTCTCTCTCTTCGTCCTGTCGTTTAGAGCTGTTTTCTGCTCGAAGAAACGCCTAATTGTGGTTTCCGTTGCGGATGCCCCTATCGCCATATAGTCATGTATAAGTCAGAGAAAATACATTCGCATAGCCTTTAGTTCACGGTAACAAACAAGCGGTGGCAACCGAAATACGAGAACTTGCTCTCGCAGAAGAAGAAAGCAGGTACGCTTATAAACGAAGGGTCGACTGCATGCGAGTAACAATTATTCCATCATAGTAGGTGTACTTAGTAGGTGTAATTAAAAATATAATTGGTCAAATCTATGAAAAACACTAATGGAATATTTTGAGATCGAAGTTAAACGCCGTTATGTCCTATAAATTTCCTTTGAGACACCTACAACGTCGTCTTCCTCTGCTGCGGTATTGTTTGCTCTGGTCTCCGAAATATATGCACTGAGCCACTTTTCTTAGAGCCTAAGTGGAGCACAAAACTCCACACATATTGCCCGGCGCGAATATTGAGCTTGAGGTCAGTGGTTAGCGCCATGTAGCTGGCAAAAATCACTGGAGGGAGCACATGCGTTGCGCCCTCTCTGCTACTATGGGAATGGTGGTTAGTGCATCAATTTGTGGATTCAAACATTTTTCGTAACGTTATTTATTTAACTTTAAATTTCTAAATGTTTAAACACTAATAGATTTCTAAACACATCAACGCAATTAGCCTATGTCGACATGCATAATCATTGCAAATTGCTCCACTTATCACGCAACATTTTGTTGCAAATGGTTAATTTTGAAAGCCACAAAGCTGCTTGAAGCCAAAATGATGAAGTTTAGCCAAATCTATGTACTCCCCGTTAATACATGGAGGAAGGAAAGAAAATCTAGGAGGGACCATGATCACTGGCAGGCAGCTAGCAAGGCAAACTCCTCTGACGCCGCACCTCCAACTCCGATGCCTATCCGCGCTTTTTTTGCTGGCTGAACCCCCTACCATGCAGATGCCGCAGGCACAAGCTCCAGAGTTTCCTTTAGTAATCTCTGTGTGAAACTCGTATGGTTAGTGAGTCTGGCTGTTAAATGCGCGTTGCCGGGGGGGCGTGATTTCAAATTCAAGTGGCCGCAGCGGGCTAAGTCCAGTTCTTCTACGTCATGTGGCGAGGGCGAAGCTAAGGATGAGGAGGTCGCCAGACGAGGAAGGCATGTAGCGGAAAGGGCGGACGCAGCAAGCCCAGCTTCCAGCTCTACACTGCAGTCCCAGCAGACAGATGGCACCACGCACATGCGATTCACTCTGACCATCACTGCTTCTTCAAGATGTTTGTGCGGCAGCCTCTTGCGTGGGACGTCACCTGGCAGATGTCGTTGTCGCGAGGCCTGTGTGCTTCCGACATGGTGGCTGTTGTAATCTCCTAGATGCAACTGCCTGTCCTTTTCCGAACAAGTTCCTGTGTCAACAAGTGTGTACTAAAGTGTAAGGAATATTTTAGTGTGCCATATAATACTCTGCTTACCTTCGATGCGCCGAGCTGTATCAAGGCGCAGAAGCTTCCTGCTCAAACAAAGCACGCAGAGGCATGCCTTCTTTACCTTAAAACTTATGCAAGAAAAAACAGTTATATGAACAAACAGTATACTTCGAATTGTAACCTAGCTTATCACATGTATAGAATAAATACGGGAAGTATAATAAAAAATGTAGGACGAAGAAAACACATTTTTTTCCACATTTTTCTACGACAGCTAGTTTACCAACCGCGTGCTAAACTTAAGCAAATGTAAGGGGAATGAAAAATGTCTTCAGCATTATTGTTCCGATGAAACACTGGGGTTTTTCCACTGAAAGCATTTACCACTGTTGCCCCACGTCATAAACACATTTGATAATGCTCTATTAATTCAGAATGTCTTGCCAGACTTCGTGCATACAGAGTCCTTCTCGTCCTGCTTCTTCATTCTGTACGAAAAACAGAGTGGACGCCTTCACGTCTACATGGATGGTTCGATTTGCTCTGCGAACTCAGCAGGTGCACGGATCATTCCCGCGAGATCCATGAACATCAACTTTAAGAAATATCATTTGATGTCGCAGAAGGCTACTGATCTCTCCGCCCTCAATGCTGTCCATAGAGTTCATAATTCAAGAACCGTTGCAGGCATGGTTCATCGCTCCAGTGTCCTCCAGTGTTGCAGCCCTCCAGTGTCTCACCTCGCAGTTTTACCACAGACCTAATGAACAATTAGTCACTGACATAAGACAACTCCATTCCCATGTAATCGACCAATGACACAACACAGCATATCAAAGTACACTGGACCATCGCGTCATCTTTGGCAATGACCATGCGGATAAGGCCACCCGTTCGGCCCTTCGCGGGGTATAGCTATTGTATAGCAATACACCTGTCGATAACCGACGCAGTTACAAGTCATCGCTCGCTTGAACGTGAGCTCACACTGAAACAGTGGAACTCGACGGACTTTACAAACACTCCTCTCCGTAATTTTGATTCGGATCTACAGCTCCGTCACCCGTCAAGTAAAAACGTATCTGTGCCGCCTGTGACTCGGCGTTGCCTTCCGAAACGTTCTTTCATTTCGCATCAGAAGGGCCGACAGCCCTACATGCGACAAAAATGGTTGCGAGGAGACGATTGCGCATTTTTTTTGTGAATGTCCTTCTTTCACTGCGCCTATAAGAGAACTCTCAACCACATTAAACAGACTGATCAATCGCCCTTTGTTGGAAGCGAGAATCCACAATCACTGGTCTAGACCGTGCTCAGCACAGGATGCGTTGAACGCGTTGTTGCGCTTTCTATAGATAAGTTGACTCAGCGACAGGCTCTGATAAGTGTCGCACGTGATATCGTCCTCCTGTCCGCTTTTTCTTTGTTTCTTATTTTCTTTCTTGCTCGTGTCTCATTCTATAATTTTCAATTACTTTGACACCCTTGTCCCAGTGCAGAGTAGCCAGCCGATCTATGCAGTGGCTATCCTTCCGGTCTTTCTCTCTCTTCCCTTCATCCTCCTCCTCCTCCTCCATTTCGGAATATACTTTCAACCTATGTAAATAGGTTGGAAGAATAGATTGAACAAATGCTTAAATCAGCTCTCCAGCACTCAAACACAGGATGAATTTGAATTTTTAAATCAGGCTTAATCACACTTGATATATGTGCGGTGATGTTGTACAAGATGTGGCTTTATTTTTTATTTTCTTTATTTTTCCGGTTTGGTGCAATCCGCGTCGTATATAGACTACTTTACCTAAGGCAGCTGGGCGCCGCCATATGCATCATACTAGCGCCACCTGTCGGCTCTCACCGGAAGCGTCATTGCCGCGCCATGCTGGGCTGGTAACTGCGCCGGCAGCGCCTTTTGGCAACGTGTTCGTATGAGGTGTACCGACGTTTGTGTCTGTGAATTCCTGCGGAATTTTTGTTAGCGCGTTACAGACGCATCTTTCTGCTCGCGAAGTCTTCATCGCTGCTTAGAAATGGCCACAGTGGCCACAACGAACAGCAACACGCAGCCAGGAGCCAGCGGGACCCGCACATCGTCGGCTGTGGATACGATCGACATCGGTAAGTGTGTGCGCTCAACTCGCAATGTATTGCGCGTCAATTATCGTAGAATAAACAATGCATGCTGTGTTTCATCGTTCGCCGTGTCCGTGATCGCGCAGCATCTGTGAGTTGTACTTTGAACGGGAGTGTTAGAAGCAGCTGTCAGCTCACACGTTTGTGGCGGTGCGGACACCGCATCTTGCCATCGCTCGCTATGCTGCTATGAACAATATCTTATCGCATGACTGGTCTGCAACCAAGCTGCTTAGGATCGCTTCGCGGCGGTGTGCTACCGAAATCTTCGTTCTCTGTTGCAAGTGCTTTCCACTCAGACATGTGCGGAACGACGCAGTTTGTACTGATCTGCGATCGCGGAAAGCCGTCTAGCCGTCCTAATAATCCGTCCGCATCACTGGCGTGCTACAAAGCCTCATCTCGCGTAATAAATGGAAACGGTGTGGGAAAGAAGCGATATCTACCGTCTCAGAAAAACGAGCACTCCGCGGTAGCCCAGGGGCTATGGCGTTGCGCTGTTGGACTTAAGGCCGGCCGCAGCGCCCACTGCCGTGCATTGTGTTTACACTAAAGGAGCTGAGCTGGTCAAAGTAATCTGGAGTACCACACTGCAAACAGCATTTAATGTTTTAGTGACGGGAATGTAGGGACGTTGCAGTCTGAGCCACGGGCATGACAATGTCGCCTCCAAGTGCATCTCACAGTTTAACACATATCAGATCGATGATCTGCATTCTCCCATCGCATGTACCCATTGTATTTGATAACCCGCCGTGGTGGCGCAGTGGCTATGGCGTTGCGCTACTAAGCCCTGGGCCGCTGGATCAAATCTCGTTGGCGGCGGCCACATTTCGATGGGGGTAAAATGCTAAAATGCCCGTGTACTATGCATCGGGTGCACTTTAAACAAACCCACGCGGCGAAAATTAATCCTGAGTCCTTCTCTACGGCGTGCCTTGTAACTAAATCGTGGTTTTGGCACGTAAACCATCAGAATATAATTTTTAATCATTGTATTTTTTGCTGCAGTATATGCAAATATTGTGCGCAAGGAAGCTTGATTACGTATTCTTACAGCGTTCTAGTTTTAGCCTACATATACACTCACTGATTGATGTCACCTATTTTTTCAGATGGAGTGACCTACGTGCACCCAATGTTTGTCAACAGCTGGGTGAACGACGTCAAGGCGTGGCCAAGTGTGTCTAGTGCCCACATTGTGTGCTACCTCATCAAGAGCAAGGCGTGTGACCTCAAAGAAGCTGAGGCATACAAAAGCCTAGACTCTTACAATTTTGTACAGAGTGACTGGGTGGGCCAGGTGCTTTGTCACAATTTAATTTTAACGCAGACTTAGTGTACCTCAAGGCGGATGTTCGACCATCGCAGGCCATAAATCAAAAGCCTTGGACGGCATGGGCTTGCGTCAGGCACACCAGACTGGTGATCACTGCTGGTCGCTCGTGTATGGCTGGGAAAGCAAGGGTTTGCAACCATATTGGTGCACTACTGTGGAAAGTCGATATGGCTGTCGCCTCGGGACTGACCGGCACATCATGTACTGACCAAACAGCTCAGTGGAACAGGGGAACAAAGAGGAATGTGGAACCTGTCCTGCTTGAAGATATGGACATTAAGCTGCAAAAACGAACTGTGGACTCCGAAAATAAGGCCCCAAAACCCACACGAAAGTTTCATCGCTTCGGAAATGATGTAGAGCTGATAAACCACATTGGGAGCAAACCATTTTCAGATCTCTTCAACATTCCTGTTGAGGGCACATTTCTTCCAACATCAAATGAGTGCATTTGTGTTAAGTGAAATACCTTAAAATTACAGCGGCGGCTGTTTTTTAAAACCGTATATTTTTTTTGGCACTGTATGGCCTCAGTATCTTTTTGGCACTTACTCGCATATGTTAGGAGACTGACGGGTTATTTGTTGCCATTTATTTAACTAAATGGTAATGCAGATTGTGATAGTAGGTTTTGGTGCCTTTCAAATACAGTAGATATCATGTTTGGTTATTGCACATCATTATATATGCAAGTGGTGTTAGCCGGCACAGTGCAGTGCGAATTGTGTGTAATTGCTTTATATCTTGCATGTACTTTGCTTCATAGTACATTGAATGCGGCTGCTTGGGACCCACGTGCTACTGATCTGCCAAGCCAGCCTCGCCACTCACATACAGACCCTTTGGAACTTCCAGAAGGCTGCGACCTTTGCAAAGTATTTTATCAAAAATTTCTTATGCTTTTGAATGAAGGACGGGCTTCCCTTGAATTTGCCACTAGGGAACAGGGGTGCCCGCTATGGCGCATGGCCAGGCGCCTTCACCTATCTGCATCAAATGTGAAGCGGCTTCCTAAAAGGGAAAGCACTGATCCCTCAAAAGCTGTTTCTGCACTTTCAAATCCAAGCTTTACCGGTAATGCTGCCACAAAGCATGGGCTGAAGTACGAAGCCATTGCAAGAGTAGCATTTATGAGAAAGACTGGTCTGGCTGCAGCGCAGTCGGGTATGGTAGTGAGCAGTACACATCCTTGGCTGTCTGCAAGCCCTGATGGCATCTGTGCTGATGATGCCCTAGTTGAGATCAAGTGTCCCACAGTTTCAGATTGCATGGTATTAATTGAAAAGGGAAAGTATGACGTTAAGCTTGTGAATGGGGATCCTGTGCTTTGTCCAGGTGGCAAAAATGGTTACTATGACCAAGTGCAGTTTAGCATGTTTTGCTGTGGCAAAAGCACCTGCTATTTTTATGTGTGGTCGGCTGAAAGTGATGTCATTGTAAATGTGCCTATTGACACACGGTACATTGAACAGAACCTGAAGAGGCTCAAAACATTCTACTTTTTGCATCTCCTGCCTCACCTTGCGGACCTACATCATAAAAAAAGCTGGCTGTGTGCAAAAAGTATGACGAGATTTGCGATTTGTGATGAGCAAGTGAAATTTTATTTATTCATAATGTCTGCTTCATTGGAGCCATCCAAGTATACTGAATGAATAAAAAACATTCAACCACCTTTTAACACCTTGGCTTCAAATCACTTCCATAAGCTTCACAGGTACCAAACCAGTGAAGTTACAAAAAATTGGCAGTGGCTTACCTCGGCTATGCCAGGATATACGTAGCGAAAGCTAAGGCATAGCATGGTTAGCCTTGGTTAATCTTGATTGCAAGTCCAGGTTAGTCTGGTTGTCTAGCTATGTTGCGGCGTTCAGCCAATCATTCGGCGCGCAGTTCGTCTGTTTCCTGGGCGATTCATTTCCTCTTCATCTCGTTCCGATGTCGATTCCAGGCCTCCTCCTGCTTATCAGAATTGTCGCCGTCCATACTGCCGCCTCAACTGTGGTTGCAGCACACGCAAGCTCTCCTTTTCATTCCTCCGACATGTTATCAGGCATGCGACGCAGCTGGCGAAGCGAGTGGAGGCGAACGCAACGACGAGGAACGCGGTGTGACGTCATGTGCCTCCTCAGAGCAAGGCCACGGCGAAATCGCAAGTTCGCGGCCAGTAAAGCTTTCGCTTTAAAACGGCATTAGTGAAGTCAAGTTTACCCTATTCACTTCTCACAGAGTGCTTAAGGCTAAATTAAAGTACATACGGGACATTTATGCTTTTGTCTGTTCGTTGATGAGCGGGCGTTTAAGGTTACAGAGTCCTGCACAAACAAGGACAATTTTGCTGGCATACTTTCTTGACTTGATGGGCAGTACTTGCTTGAAAATTCTGTACGTCTTGATTCGGTTGATTGCCCGCTCAACATGAATTCGTAGCGAAGCGATGCGCCTAGTTTCGGTGACTTCACTTTCAGGTAGCTGATCCTCTCCTGAGAAAAAAAGGATGAAAAGGCAATCATGTACATGTAATTACTGTGTAGCTCTTAAGTTTATGGAGGTTATAAGAACACTATTGTGGACACCTACCTTTTGTAAATGCAGACCTGTTCATTTTAATCCCTTGAACCTCAAGATAAGGGTCAAGCTTGAAACCACGGTCTGCCATTATCTCATCACCTGGGAGGAGGTACTCTTCCACTCCACATGTCTTTACAATGTATTTGTCTGACGCCCTGCCTCCATACACATCTGACACAAACATTATAAATCCATTTGGTGCTATGACGGTAAGAAATTTCATCGTGTTTGCACCCTTGTATTGGCTGACTCTTTGGGATCTGGCCATCAGTTTCCATGGCCTTTGCATTAGTGCTTCAGTGCAGTCGAATATGCATGTTGTACGACTGTACTCGCTGTTTCTGAATCTCTCAGGCATGCTTGCCCGCAACCTTGAGCGGGAAAGCCGCACTACAACTTCTTGCATGATCTTCACCAGGTCGTCCAGCACTCTCGAAAATGTTCCAGAAACATAAGCTACAGAGACCTCGTACCGTCTTGCTAAATCTCCACAAAGGAGGCCAAGTCTAAGCCTCATGTTTGTCAATTACGTACAGCTGGTCTTGAGTCTTCAGTGCTGACACGAGCTTGTCAAATACAGCCGCAGAAATGCCAGTGTAAAATAGAATGTCATCACTGGTCAGTGTTCAATAGGAAATAGTTCTCATGGTCATAGAAAGTCTCGTGCTGGTGTAGGAATGGTCAGCTGGTGGTAGTTCCCATTGTGTGGAGCTATCTTTCATCACCTACAAGGAAGTGGAAAGGCATGTCATGATGTAGAACAGGTTAACATTACAAAATATTACCTTTGTATTTTTCCTTGTCATGATATGCTCGGTTTTGCTTACGTGAATCTGACAAAATGACAGTTTTGTAAGAAACTTAAACACGTCATCCAGCAACTCAAGTAATCTGCGTGCATACTTACGTCAACTTCGTGATCTAATATTAAGCTCCCACAAACTTCATTTTCTGCAACACTGCTGTCTGGAGTAGCTACGCCATAAGTGAAAGCCTGTAAACAAAGCACAGCAGCAATCATCATTGCAGTGTGACACAGGAAGTAGACATGATCATGTGAGAGGAGAGTGCCTGTACACTCACATCTGGCTCCTTATTCAATGTACATCTGACCAGTGAATTTCCAGTGTGAAGGAAAACCTGCAGAAGAAATTGGCAGCTCAGTTCCACTTGAAGCAGCATATGAGAAAGCCTAGATTATCCTGACCACTCACATCTGGTTCATAAACTGTGCCAGAGCTGGGAAACGTCTCTTCGCTGCAGTGAGCCTATGAAAGGAGAAACCATGTGAATGTGTGTACTATTTAAACAGGCACCATGTTCAGAAGCCTAGATTGGCTGTGTGAGCACTTACATCTTCATTCCCCAAAACATTGTTGAATGATGTGGTTTCCATGTGAGCTGCAGCCTGTTGAAGTTGAGTCATCTTTAAATATGACAATATAAGAAGGCAGAAGAATTTGCACGACTGCTTACTCTTTCATAATGTGTAAAGAATTGAACAGCGCTTGTGTCAATAAGTGGTGCAGGAGGTCACTTACAGCTGGTTCACTTTCAAATGCAGCACTGAACACTGCAGGCTCACTGTGGGAAGTCTCCTGTTGAGAGAACGACAGCAACAGTTGGCATGGTTTTATAGTGTCTGGTGTGCCTGTAAGCTTAAGCTGTTGGCAGGACTACTTACTTCTGTTTCCTGACATGCAGAAGAGCTGTCTAGAATTGTCTCGGCCCCATCTCCAACCTGGTATGGGTAGGACACATAACAGTGAGCACATATTCTCAGTGATAGTATGTCAAGACAGTGAATGCCTACTCACATATCCCAAACTGTCCAAAAGAGAGGTCAATGTGGAAGCTTGTGCATCATAAGTGACCTGTAAAAACACATCATTAGCTTTAAGCCTGTTGTATTGACAGAACTTCCACTGGCCTACATAGTTATGAAAACTTCACAGTGCGGGAAAGACCTAGTTGGGGCATTTCCAGTAAGTGAAGTTACTTCTAGGCAAAACATCAACTAGCTAAGTTCTTGTTCTCAAATACAAGTTTGTTTAACAAACGAAATATCTTCCCATATTGTGGTACGCAACATACATAAATCTTTCTTGTGACCAATTGGCTACATTGTTCTTATAACGACACACACCGGCTATTTTCCATAGTTCAGTTCACTGGTATGTTCAGATTCTGACAAATTAGACCAAAGAAAAGCCTTACACTCTGTGAAGGAACCTGACGTGACTCTTCATCTCGTGTGTCTCTGCTCATTTTTCTCTGGAACGGAAATAAATCATTATCAGCCACACAGTGATAACAGTCTGTACACTTGCCTTCCGCTTAGTTGGTGCTGGCGTATTTTCGTCACGGTTCAGGCGTCTGCGCCCAAAGATAACCTGAAATATTACGAAGCTTTATTATTATCACAGCTAAAAATTCTTGGGTTTTATGTGCCAAAGCCATTGACAAAATTATGAAGTGCACTGCAGTAGAGACGAACTTATTAATTCTGACAACCCGAAGTTCTTAGACCACCCAAGCATTAGTGCCAGGAGCGTTTTTGCGGTTTGGGCCTCCATAGAAATGTCACCGCCTCGGCTGCGTATCGGCACCATGACTTCGGCCTTGGCATCGAAACGCCTTAACCGCTAGGTCACCGCAGCAAATCTATTATCGCAGCCAAGAACCGAGGCTTCGATTCAGCAACAATTGCTGATACATCGCCACGGACAAGCGAAGCGACGAAGATGTAAAAAGTTAACGTCTCACCAGTTCGATATCGTGTCCTCCGCACCGATAGCATGAAGCCTAGCTCAATCGTAACATTTTCACAGCACCACTATCGAGCGTGAAACTGCGGCACATGTTTCCTATTCAGGTTCGGCAGAAATCGAGGGGCAGAAATAGCCACGAGCTACGGTACATGACTTCAAAGCTTTTTCACTAGAGCTGTAAAGGCCCAATGCAATGTCTAAGGCACTAATTACATGAAATGCGGTGCTTTAGAACGGGTCAGGTAGCGATGAACAAGTGTTCACTTACCTTTCTCTGGTAACCCAAGTTCAGCATCGGCAGCGGGTTTTGTTCTGTGCGTTTTCCATCAAGGAAATGCGCAGAACACACACGTGAATTTCTGTTTGGCACGAAGTCTTTCCTGTTTATCAGAGAAGTTCACTGACGACCCAAGTCGACGTTCGCGGGGAAGCGGTGCAACAGAAACATGTCGCAACCACATTGCTCCTTCTTCACAGCGTGTTTTTCGCACAAGCTATCAGCGATATTCTTTCGTTTTCACTGGTTGTTGCCACAACCCACCACTACACAGTGCTGACCGGACGACGTAGGCGCGGTGAAAGGCATTTCTGCTGTTAACCAGCGCACGCAAAAAGAAGAAAACACATTGAAACACGCACGTGTCAACTTCTGTCGAGCAAATTTAACAGCCCAATGCCAGAGGGCCACTCTGGGTAACCGGAAACGGAAACGGCGAATCGAACGCAGTGCTTCCGGTTCGAGAGTATCCCCGCTCTCTCCGTAAAATCGTGTATATTCGCGATGTGTTTCCATTAAAGCCTCAGTTGATCAAGAGCTCCATGATCGTCTCTTCTGTTTCGTTTTTGTCTACTTGTTGCGCTGGGGAATCGTGAACATATTCTAACTCGCCCATTTCTCGCTACTTGTGTGTGATTAGAACTGTCCATTTGCGAAATTCAGTAAGTCGGCTGGCCTGGAAGGCTGCTTTCCAACCTAGAACTCTCGGCGATATTTGTCCCTTTGAGTGCGGAGGGCGCAAGAACGAACTTGAATGCTTTCCGAGAATTACTCCGGGGCAATTTTATGGTTCCCACAGACGGCTTCTCGGCACTCTGAGAGAATGCGTTGCTCCCATTCAACAGCTTATACCACTGCCGAACCCCTGCAGAGTAGAGGGATGTGTTGGGTTTCGGGTGCGGCAATACTGAGTTCTACTAGACCGGTGGTCGATAAATTTTGGTTGGAAAGAAACCTTTCTCACGCCTGCGCAGTATATTATTTGCAAAAAGTCTATTGCTTCCGATGTGCTCGGTGCAAACATATATCGATTCATTGTTCCGCACGACGGTGAGCTCCTATGTGGTAGTGCAATCAGTTTCGTCCTATGCCATACAGAGACGCGGTATTAGTTGTGCGAGCTACGTCAACGTGCGTGGCAGGAGTGAGGCGTTTCAAACCACACGCCTTTCATTTGTATCTTGCGGTTTAAAATACAGATGATTTGTTGTTTCCCAGTAGACCATGCGCCATTGTGCGCTACGCTCATGTACCGTCTCGGGACGGCAAAAATCTCGCTAGGTAACTGACGTGCATGTCGCTGGAAAAAGCGCAGAGGTTGTAAGCGTGAGTCTGAAAGTGATTTTTTCCAGCCGCATAAGTGCCGAATTTGGTCAAAACTCCGCATCTAAAATTTCTTGGTAGTCATGGTGCCACCATTATCCTTTCTGTTGTAGTATTTCAAACATAATTGTGTGATAGGATATAATAAATACGAGCTTGAATTAGACCTCATGATTTTTGACTGATGTCCGTTGACATCCCAATCACCTATTGCTTGTGATGGAAGCTTTCATCTTAGTTGTTCCTTTTTGGCTTCCATTGCGCAAATATCGCTCCGCAGTGCTTTGTATGCTGACCTTGGGTGGACGCTGACACGGACTCTTATTCTCTAACATTTCTGTCTTTTTTGTTGTTGTTGTTGTTCCTGTGGACACCCTTAATGTGGTGAAGTTGCAAGACATTAAAAAAGAAATTTTCCTCGTATTCAGGCTTGTTGGAGATATATGACTGAATCAATGAACCAATCAGTCAATATTTATTTTTCTCTTTATGCAAAATGCATACAGAGGGGTCTGTGAAAAAATAGCTGCCAAGACAGCTTGAACATTACAGACCTTTAGGAACTTTGGAACGGCGGATGCAAAAATATTTGCAAGACAAGTAACTATACAACATACTATACCGCTATTCGAGATCAATCAGACAAGGCACGCAGTTACGGCAAACAACTATAAGAGCATTGATGAACGTAAGTAGTCACTGCATTTGCAGCCTAGTAAAATAAAAAATGAAATATCTGAATAGGTGAATTTTATTATCTATAGAAATGTAATGCGCAGTTCTCTATGAGCACAAGGCGAAGTTGCTACGCTCATAGCTATTTAACAGAGAGGGCAGTATGTAAAGATGTCGCTGTTTACTTGGGTCTAAACAAAAGCCGGTACAATCCAGCTTTCCGCGTGTCGTATAATGTAGCTTGGAACTCTGTGATGTAAATGGGCTACCATGGGCAAATTATTTATGTCATCTTTAGTATTATTTTGATGCCTAACCTATACCTATATAGTGATTATGTATGTTTATTACTTCTGCACTGCGAGGCAAATACGCCGTTGGAGAGGCATGAGGGACATTATCGATAAAGCGAAGGCATTCTTGCTATCCTCAGCGAGTAACGTTGTAGATTTGAGAGGGGCGCTCTATTCCACGCAAGATGACAATTCGGGTGTGATCAAAACAATTCGTTCTAGACCAGCAGTTCGGCTTTTCTAGAAAGCAAGTGTCGGGAACGACCATTTTCACTAGTTGTCTGGGCTAGTTTTCTTTTTTTCTAAATACATTTATTTATTTACTTTTTCTTTACAGAATACCTGCGTCGCCTCGAAGGAATTATCGCAGGGGGGGGAGGCAGTTAGGGAAAGATGTATTAAATTGTTCACACAAATAAGTAAAGAATACGTAAAGTAACATCAAGGTGGGAAGATACAATAAGTTAACGTTTTCAAGTGTAACAGAAAATTAAAACAAAATTAAGACAGTAATACATTGTCACGAACACAGGCGCGAATAAACATCGTGATTATCAGATGCCGAAACACATTTCTCCGGTAACAAATTCCCGTCTGTCACAGTTTGCCGAAAAAAGGGTTTGGCAAAACGGTGCCTGTTACGACTGTATTCGCGCACCTTCTTTGAGTGGTCGAGTCGAGTCGAGACACAAGTTGGCTCCGAGAAGTAGTTGCGCCTATCAGTGCCTGTTTTATTATAGAAGATACGGTGGAAGAATTTCAGTCTTAATTTTTTTTTCTTTTGGTGATTAACGTTAGATAAATAGAAGACAGGACAGGCAGGTAGGTTAACCAGACGCACGCCAGTTTGCTACCCTGCACTGGGAGAAGGGGGTATAGGGATGAAGAGAGAGAGAGGAGAGAGAGAGCACAGTTTAGCTCACAGTGGAAGGTTCCTAGCCCTCTTGATAATCGCGTGATGTGATTATCGCAGGACATATTGGAGGAATGAACCATGCCAAGGCACTTAAGCTTTTCAACAATTTCAATACTGCAGGTGTTCTTTACAATTCGTTTTTACGTCTATATATTACAGCTTTTGTTTTATTCTCACTAATCCGCAATCCATTCGAGATGGACCAGTTTTCTGTATTCGTGACAGTGCATTTTCAACGGCCCAATAAGTTCATGCATGTAAGAACATCAAAAAGATATACTACAATCATCAGCATATGGGATATCTTTGGCGTCCGTAAAATAATGTTTACAAAGTGATGATTACAGAGGTTGAATAACAAAGGGCCCATTATGATGCTCTGGGGTACACCACGAAGTAAAGCTATGAAGTCAGAGCTGGAGTTATTGATCCGCACTATTTGTTGTCGGCACGACAAGTACAATTTTATTAATGAAAGAGCAAGTACGCGAACGCCATAAACGTGTTCTTTCTTGCAGAGCATATCGTGGTGCGCTAAATCGAAGGCGTTGACCCAGTCAATAAAAACACCAGGAACGAATTATTTTTTTAAATCTGTTCAAGAATGTATCCCTCCTGCCTGAGCAATCTTAATTCAGTGGATTTATTTCTACGCAAGCCAAATTGACAAGGGGTTAACATTTTATACTTATCAAGAAACCAAGAAAATCTAATATGCAAAATTTTTTTCGAAGGCGTTCGAGAACAGTGGTACAATAGATACAGGTCTTCAGTTTCCCAAATTATTTCTTCCAACCTTTTTGCAAAGAACAGATACTCTAGCAATCAGAATTTTGGTCGGCATAACTGCTGTTGTTAAGCGCAAGTTAAATATATGAGTAAGAACTGCTGTGATAACATGAGCTACGTGCTTGACCGGCCTGATCTGAATTCTATCAATGTCGCATCTACTGCTGTTATTTGGCTTTTGGGTAACTGCTACAATCGCTTCAGTCATTATAGGTGACCAGGTATAAGAAAATATTATTGCGTACGCTGACATACTCGCTAGCATCAATCAAGGTACCACTCGGTATCATGCTAGTGAAACGAGTATTAAAAGGATTGGCCAAAGCTTTGCCAGCTATTTCCTTGTCATGTGCATTAAGTTTTAAAAGAAGACCATGTTTTTGATCAGAATGCACCATTATGTTTAACAGTGACCACAGGACGTCTGATCGTCCATCATTAACATACGTATATGATAAATAATACTCTACCCATGGGGATCTCAGCCTTTTCGTGAGCGTGTTACGGTACTGCTTGAACTCCTTCCACTCCTTCGACAGCCGGGTTTTTAACTATTTTTATACAGCTGAAATTTTCGTTTGTTCATGTACCTCTGGTGTCATCCGAGGTATCCGGATTTTCGACTTCCTCTTCTATTCCTTGGTATAGTCCGAAGTCCTACACTAGCTTTCGCGCCCTAAGTTTTAAATGCATTAACAATAAAATTAGTATTGCGTCTAATTACTGCGTACTAATTCATTGAAGGAGCTGCCAGGACTGGTAGCCCTTTGTCAAAAAAACGTATAGCGCTTACTGAGATGCACCCCATTGGCAGAAAAAGAACGAAAAAAAATATGAAGAAAAGAAGACGTGAAATTTTATGGGGTTGTTATCCTCGGGTGCTATAGCGTGAAGCTATTCCAAACTTTTCTAATCCAATTCTACACTCGGTCCTCTACGACTGGTCAAAGAATTTTCGGAAAACCCCCGTTTCGCCTGTCTGTAACGCGACGTCACGAAAACCGCGAAAACGCCCCATTTGATATGATAAGTGCACACTGATTATGCATGATTATACCAAGCGAACGAAACATCATTATTTCTGATACGACGCCTATTCCGTCATTAGCGCTGTGCTATTGGCCAAGCGCTTTCGGGCTGCGCTCATTCCACCTGTCTGTCACGCGGCGTCATAAAAACACGAAAACTCACACGTCATAGTGACGGGTACGCGATAAAGGCGCATTAATATGCCGAACAAAACCGAATCTTTTTTAGTGAATAGCTGGGCAGTGTCCCGTTCCAAAAGGAATAGAAGATGGCTGCCCGTCGATTGCTCTGGTACTGGCAAGTCGGAGCAGCCGGGGAGCATGGGTTTATTTGCGCATAATAAAATATCTTGTGTGGCAGTATAACATTATAGAGCCCTTTCGACACACGTACGGCATTGTTCTGTCAACTCTTCCTTGTTGAAGATCCGTTTTAGCGGCATGTTAAACTGTCCGTTTCACGCCGCCGCGATTTTCGACCAGCCACCGCAAGCTAAGTAAGGGGAAGCGGACCAATCGCAGACGCCGGCTCCGCCCTTCTCATCCGGTTATCTGTTTTCGAAGTGCTGGCTCGGTTCCATCGAAACCCTCGAGCTCTCCACTTGAGCGTGCTCCTCGCATTGCGTCAGCCAATTAGATAAGAAAAACTGCTCAATGTAGGCAATGGTATTCGCTTTGAAAGCAAAAAAAGTGACCTCCCATAAACGAGGACCGTGTTTGATAGGGCTTTTCAAACAACGCTGCAGGTAACCGCCCGACGCTTGCGTCGGTGGTTACGTGAATTTGACGTCATGAGACTGGAATAAAAACAGATTCGAAGAGTTTTGCGTTATAAGGCCCCTGGCTAAATGAAACTCTCAAAATTTTCATTCACCGGACACCCTTTAAGGTCACAAGCCAAGTATACTCATCAAACTCTTCCGCTTTAAAACCTCTGTCAGGTTACTTTACGAACACGAAAATCGGTACACCCGCATTCATAATAGACTTCCTGCACTAAAGCGTTTCGAAAGAATACATAGCGGCAAATCGCTAGAAAGACAACACAAAAAATAAAAATAAGAAAATTGCAGTTTCTGCTCGAGGCACGATTCATTGAAAGCGATAGCAAGGTTTAGCGCAGAGTTGTAGCTCCCTTAGGGCGGGGTTCAAAAATACGCAAGGTCACTGTATGTTGGCGTGACGCAGCACGCCAGGCAAAGGCTGCTGGCGCAGCAGAAGCGGTGCCCAGACAGCGACCAGGAGTATCGCATAGCTGGCATATTGACGAATCACCGCAAGTGGCGCAGCAGGCGTTCGTACCATGGAAGGTGCACGAGATCAGACTGAAGGAAAAATCGCCAGCGCTCGTAGCTTGAAACGTCGCACTCCGTCCACTGGACGCACTGGAAGCACTGGTGTGGCTGCAAGGCATGCACGCATTTTCTCGGCAGCAACGCTTGCGTATGTGCGCACAACCCTCGTGTCAGCAGTGGGACGCAGAACGCTGCCCACGCTCCTCTGCGGATTCGTCATTTTTGTGCACCCACACTGCGCATCACTCGCGTCTCCGCAGACCGAACTTTGCGTAGGCGGGCCGCGCCTGCGCCGTCGACACCGTGAGAGCCTCGAGTGTCCACGGTATAAGTGCCCGTATAATTTTTATGGCAATAATATTATCAATTGATGAAATTCTGGGATCTTACGTGCCAAAACCACAATGTGATTCTGAGGCACGCCAAAGTGGGGGAATCCGGTCGCTCTTGTTTTTTTTTAAATCTTTTTATTATCACTTGGGGTTCTCTAATGTGCGCCCGATGCATAGTGTACAGGCGTGTTTTTGCAATTTGCCCCCATATAAATGCGACCGCGGCCATCGGGATTTGATCCCGCGCCCTCGGTCTTAGCAACGCAGTCGCCAAACCTCTACGCTACCACAGCGGGTAATAGTATTATGAGCGAACGCGGCCAGCCACTGGCATGTAGTTCTTCCCAACAGAAAGCTTTGTGAATTCGGCTCTGCTGTTCTTTAAGATTTACGCAGTGGCGGGCTTTGCTTTGTTTCTTGAAATTTTCCCATTTTCCTTCATTCATAACCTGTTCAAAGCTCTTAACCATTTTCTGTGACCACCAGCGAATTTAGGTTGTTTTTCTTTCTCAATTGCGACAAACTAATTTCTATCTACCTATTTATAATAGGTAGGGAAATAATTAATAAAATAAAGGCAGAGAGTTTAACCGAGGCTGGTTGAGTAACCTTGCACTGGGGAAGGAGGGGAAAAAAGCAAGATGAGAAGGTGGAGAAAAGTAAAGTTCACAGCACGTATTACAATCCAATGGCCTTCAGTCAATCTAAGAGTGAAAAAGAGGAGGTTTCCCCTGAAAACTACCTTTGAAAGGACCGTCGGAAAACTCCGTTAAATGCCGAAAAAGGGGTGATAAACCAGAGATGCAAAACACATCTGCACACTCTGGCATCAAGGGGCTGAAACGCGTTGCTAAATGTAAGAACGCGAGACACATACACAGAGATAGAGCTGAACATCACAGCGCTGTGATATTGAGCTCTGTCTCTGTGTGTGTTTTGCGCTCTTACACTTAGCACTGCAATACCAACGCGACCAAAAAATCCACTCCTAAAACACCTGCACTCTTAAAGTAGACTTTCTGGTCTGCCACGGGGGAAAGGCGGGATCAGTATAGGTTGAAACGATGGTGAAACGACAGTGAACCACAGCCCAGGCACACGGAAATGAAGTGGACGCCCACCGAAGTTTCAGGAAAATTCCGCTTTACGATCGTTTGCCTCCCGTACGTATACATATGCAGTATTAAGATGTAGGCACACCAGCTAGGCGACGTCAGTACACGGCCCCAGGAGACTGCATGTCACAAGAATTTGTCACTGTTGCTTGGAGTCGTGGGCAGCCCCCGCACTCCATTGTTTTGTGGCTCTTTTTATTTTTGGTTCTCCCACGAATACGACGCACAGAAGGGCAACGCATGAAGGTAGAAAGAGGCCGACTGCTTCGTTGGTCCGCTACGCCTTGCTAAGAGATTACACCTGCCGCTATGTAAAACGATGCATTGTCTGCGGCCTCTAATCGCCGTCAAAGACGAAAGAAACAAGAAGCCCTTGACGTCCCCCGCCTCTGCGATTGTTTCGTGCCCAGCCTACGCGTGTTTCAACGAAAGCTGCTTAGAAGCGAAAGAAAGCCCTTCTTAAACTTGATGACCTGTTTCCGGATAATAGTCGGGCATGGGCGGTCTCTCTAACATTGTTCTGCGAAGTGAACTGAGAAGGAATTCGTGGGGTACGTTGGTGTGACCACAGTCCATGTTTTTTCTGGTCACGAAACTGCCCCCTCAGTTTCATATAGAGCCGGCGCCCGCCGCTAGAGGCGTAACTGTGCATGAGAGGGCACAGGAGCGCCACTACCGCCGTGGTTGTGTGGGGGACAGCCTCGGTATTCTAGCTTTCGAAACTTCCGCAACCGCCGCGTTACTGTAACGTAACTTCCACCATTCACAATGCAAGAAGTTTGTTAAAAGCGTGGCACTGATATAAGAAGCATACAGAAAGAACATCAAAACATGGGAGACATGCATTGGGGCGCAGGAGTCACCTGCAAGCGAAGGGAACTAAATGCAGAATGCATCATCGATTGTTTCCATACGCAAGAGAGCGTAAGACATAAGCATTTCATAACACATGTCAAATCAACTCTTAAACTAACATAAGTAGCCAGAATTCCTAAAAAAATAAAAAGTCGGCGCTCTTTAATCGTACCTCACGACACACGTGGTCGTTTGCGTAAGGGTCGAACTGTGGATCAACGGGAGCAATGTTTGGGTTTCTTGAGATATGCTGGAAGGCCTTCAAAAATCCTTGTGACGGCGTTGGGCTTCAGCGTCAGCTTTTCACGCTCCAGGGACATGGCGTCGCAGTTGATACCGAAATCGAAGGCAGTTATGATGTCCGAGGCGTCGAAGCGTTTCGCGCACAAACGCGTATATTTGCATTCAAAGTTAAAACCACCACTTTCCTGGCGCGATATGGAAGGGCTTCCATTTCTCACGCTGCTCCTTGTCACTCGGTAAACAAAACAACGACACCTTTTCGGTCATTCTCTTGCAGCAGGAACGGCACCACGGCACGCAACACATGTTCGACATCGTCGTCCCACCCCACCACTTCAGCTAAACAGTCCAGAACTCGAGAAATAGCGCAGCACATGCACAGAACGCATCAAATTACTCAGCGTGTCTCGCCCCGCGAAAGCGTTTCCATATGCAAACGATGACCTCTGAGGCACAGTGGCGTCGCATCGCGGCAGCTTTGAATGGCGCACACCCGCCGTGGTTGCTCAGTGGCTATGGTGTTGGGCTGCTGAGCACGAGGTCGCGGGATCGAATCCCGGCCACGGCGACCGCATTTCGCTGGGGGCGAAATGCCAAAACACCCGTGTGCTTAGATTTAGGTGCACGTGAAAGAACCCCAGGTGGTCGAAATTTCCGGAGCCCTCCACTACGGCGTGCCTCATAATCAGAAAGTGGTTTGGGCACGTTAAACCCCATAATTCAGTTCTTTTGAATGGCGTAGGAGCCTCTCCAATAGTGTGACGGCGGAGTTTTATGATGAGAAAACATGGAAGGACTCTGGTTTGACTGAGAGGCATCATTTTAGCAGACATTAAGGTTTTCTCGCACGCGACACGTGCACTGTTACTTGTACGACTGATGAATTCAGAGACTGCATGTGTTCTGTTTGAAACAAAAAGCTCGAAGGCTTCGGGGCTCATTGGATTTTTTTTTTTTTTGCGAAAGAACTGCAGTGGTCCTGCCATACCGGCAGCAAAACGTTCTCTCGCCCACTCCGAGTATTTCTTCAGTTTGTTAGTCGTCGTCGTCATCATCATCATCAGCTTATGTACGTCCAATACAGCACGAAGGCCTATCCTAGCGATCACTCCACTTACCCTTGTCTTGCACCGGCTGACCACATCTTATGCCTGCGAATTTCCTAATTTCATCACGCCACCTAGCTCTCTGCCGTCTTCGACTGCGCTTCCCTTCGCTATGCACCCATTCTGTAACTATTATAACCCAACGGTTATGTGCGTGGCATTATATGACCGGCCCAACTAATTTCTTCCTTTTAATGTGAACTAGATATTGGCATCACCGTTTACTTTCTCCTACAGTTACACCTATTATTTTTTGTTCTATCGCTCCTTTCGCTGTCCTTACCGTTTTCAAGCTTCTTGGTTAACCTCCAACTTTCTGCCGGATATGTTAGTATCGGTACAATGCAATAATCGTTGACTTTTCTTTTGCAGAATAACGGTAAGCTGCCGGTCATTACTTGGTAATGCCTGCCGTAGGTGCTTCAACCCCATTTTTATTCTTATGTAAATTTCTTTCTTATAGTCAGGGTCTCATATGAGTTATTGGCTTAGATAAGCGTACTCTGTACGACGAGAGTCGTGTATGCTGCTCTTTGCTGTTCTCGTTTCAGTTTTTATGATGTCTTCTTCTCCGACGCAGAGTTTTCATATCTACTACGGGCCCTGTGCGAGATGTACAAGAACCGGACATTCAAGGCGTACCTTGGCTTTTCACCTTTCGTGATCATACAAAACCCCGAAGACGCAGAGGTAAGTTCACGATCAAGCAGCTACGCACGACACACGACACTTAGAAGCTGCAGAGTTTTTCATTCGAGAACGCTTCTTCGCACCAGCTGAAGCATGACATAACAGCCCTATGCGATTGTTGTTTTTAGGTAAGCGGATATTTGCCGGTGTACAACGAACCGTCATTTTCTAGCTGTCCAATCTCCCATCTTTGTTCCTACGGGTGCCGTCTAGTCTTTCACTGCGTATACTATAGTATAACGATGTAACTTGGCTTCTAGGCGCTATGCAGTGGGATCGAAACTCGCAGCTCTACAGTCAAAGAGTGACATTTCATATGGGTGTTTTGAACGGCTTTTGTCACGATGCGAAGAAAGCCGGTAGACAGGTTTAGTTCGACTTTGTGGCAGCTTGTGTGGCCGCACTCAAAGACATTGCTGACTTTTAGTAATATATCAACGGTGACAGCTCCGGAAGACACCTGTACAGCTGAGTGCCGTTAAGTACAAAATAAAGCGAAAAGAACCCGGCAGCTTTGTACGACCTTGGAGAGTCTCATCCCAAGTTCTAGCGGTGGCAGACGCGCTTCTTTGTTTAGGCTCCAAGTGTTTTCCCGCCAAAGACTCGTTCCGCCTTCTGTGAAAATTTTCCACCGCCTTCCTGCTTCCTCCTCACCGCGTCGGTTGTTAGGCCGGCGCCGGCGCCGGTGGCCTTGAGCGATGAGCCACTTACATTTAGCACTCTCAAATTAACGCCTCTCAACCAACGAAGATAGTTTCAAAACCAGCTTCTAAGCATACGTGTCTCCAGTTTGCGTGTGCAGTTTCAAACTGAAAGTTGAACCGTTTTCTTACAGCAACAATTCTAAAATATATTTCGCTGTACTTGAAGAAGCATTTTGAGGGCATGCAATTATGTCCGATGTTGCCCCCAACGCACTCACAAGTTTCTACAGCCGGTGAATGTGTTTCCCTCTCCCCCCCCCCCCGATGCACACTCCAAATACCCAATTTGGTATGCATTCTGTCGCGTATCTGCTTATCAATTATAATTTAGATTTATTTGTTCAGAATAAAACTAGAGTGACATAACAAGGGGTTCAAATAAAGTCTGCTGTGCAGTCTGAACAAGGCAGACAGGGCAGGGGTCAGACAATGCGCAGGCTTCGTCCCCATTTTCTTTCTCGCCCGCCTATCAACAAGGGCTGTACGCGAGATGAGTTCGGGTAATCCTCTGCCTTGATCTCGAGAACGGAGTTCTCTACATGCCGTCTCCTCTTCTTATCAACGTACGGGGATTAATAAAAAATATAATTTTACAGCACATGGATGCCTAAAAGGTCACCGACTTTCACGTCATTCGATCCGTCCATTCACGTGTTTGAGCATACAAGTAAATGTAACAGACGCATGGACGGGCGGGCTTCCCGTGAAAATGTTTGTTATGTACTACACTCCTAGCATATAACGAAGACGTTCTCATTATTTTTTTGTAATTTCTGCACTATGTACGATAAAAAATGCAATTCTATTGATATAGTAGATCTTGCTTGAATATTTCTTGCACAGGTGGTCATAATTTTGTCATGTTTCAAAGTGTATGTAATTGGAAGTTGTTTGGGGATTGAAAGATGCGCGAATAAATTTCTTGTAGCCCGCAACTTTGTTCCCATGATAATACTTGTCCTTTCATTTCACACAACACTATTTGGCTCTTTCCCAATCAATTCAGGTCCTTCTGTCGAGCTCGGAGAACCTGAGGAAGCCTTTGTTCTACACGTTCACCATACCGTGGTTGGGGCCGAGAAATATGCTTTATATGTGAGTGAACCCAAGAACGATGCCGTCCATATCTTATGTCGACGAACCTACGGAAAATGTTGACTACCACATACATTGACGGAGAATTGCTTAACGTCTTAAAGAATTTCTTACTACGCAACATTGTTAGCTTATTGTTACCAATTTTGAATAGCTTTAAGTTTAGATGTAGTGAGGGTGTAGCATTGGTTATGCATTAGAATCGTAGTGAGACGATTTGTTGCGAAATATTGTTTGCATACTTCGCAGTATAGTCAATGTACGATTCAACGGTACCTAGGCCGTGCTGTTGCATATGTTATAGCTACAAGTACATGCTTGCACATGCGATTATGCGTGAATAAGCAAACAATTGGCAGATTAAAATTAATCAGTAAATAAGCTAGTGACTACGCAAATAAATATTATTCAGTTTCGCTCGTAATACTAGCAGTGGTATAAAGAAAGGAAGGAAATATGATGGCTATATTAATTAAGAAAAATACGGTGGGTCGTGTAGCAGCAACATATTCAAAGTTAATATTTAAGAATATGTTCTGACACATAACAATGCACACTTTTCACAGCACCTTTCAACAACCCCTTGTCTATGAATGTTGGACTTATCATTATCGAAGGCATCCGGTCAATAGAAAACAATTCTTCGAATAAAAAAACTTGTGAATTCGGCCCCTGATGTGCGAAAATTGCATACCTTAACAACACTCGTACTTATGCGGCTGCGCGAGCGTTATTCCCGCATAGCTGTCTTCTGCTGGGCGCACTACCCTGTTTATATTATACGTACCATAGCGCGGGAACGGCTGCCAATCCTTCAAAACAAGCATGCCAAGCGATATTTTGCTACAGCAAAGCCCAGGAATAGCGACGCGTTCCGGACAGAGCCACAAATGAGCACTGTACCTTGCGACCATGTTTTTATTGCTCCGATGTGCGGAAAACGTTGAAGTCACACCGCAAGAAAAACGAAAGGGGTAGGGGTGTGGGTGAGAACCTCCGCAAGTTACTGCAGCTACACATCATACACATCGAGCAGCTCTTATGTCGCAAGCTGCTGCAATGACAGCGTTGTTGTATTTGCATACTGTATACTGTGTGCGTGTCTGCTCTGTATGAATAGGTGATTTCGTGTCATCTGAAGCTGTATATAGGTGCTTGGGCCGGTGAACGTTTCCAGAATATATTAAAGAATTTCCTCTCTCTAACTCGCTTTCTCGCAGGAGATTAACTGAGCATAAATGAGGCGATTTATTTATGGATACGAAGAGTTGAGGCCATTCGATCCGCATATATAAAACTGCACTTCATGGAAATGTTTTCTATTGTTGAAAATTCAGTAGGCAGAGTGAAGGGTTCATCTCTTGCACTGGCGTCGCAAGCCACAATGTGTGCCCCGTGAGCTTGTTTCAGCGGTCGTGATTTGGTTGTGTTTTTTGGCGCAGCGACGAAAGTTGAATTTCTGTTGCGGTGCCTTCTTTATTCAAGCGTTTTTGTTATCTTAACGTCATCACAGAATGGGGATGAGAATTTCTTTATGGCTGATGTTTAGGATACAATGAAATTATATGAATGATCAGTGGCGTCCTCGTGGATATATAAGTACAGGTGGCAAAATAAAAGGCGCTTTTGGCAATGCTGCACTCGTCAAGAGTGTCTCGTACTGTCAGCTGCGCTCCCGGCCCGTCCGATCTCCCGCAACCAGTGAAGCGTCTCGAAAGCGGACATCTCATGGCGAAGACACACGGCTGCGCAGGCACGGAGCATGGCGCTCACAGCTATCCCCTGTAAAAACACAACCAAACAGGACACGAGCGCACCACTTCGTTATGCACAGTATTGCCATGTGATAGCGCAGTTCCTGTGTTTCAACGCAACCTTTCTCTAAACTGGCAGTATGGCTGGATGATCAGCCTCGGTTACCCTATGCAAAAATAGTAGTGTGCAATGGTGCCGACGTACCACTGTACCTCACCCTCCTCTCTCTATCCCCAGCGTAGGGTAGCAAACTGGATCTTCCCATCTGGTTGACCGCCCTGCCTTTCTCCTTTCTGCTCTCTCTCTCTCTCTCTCTGTAACCATAAAGCAGAAGAAGAAATAACTTGCTTAAAACGAGCGATTAGAATTGATAGAATCCTGAGTCACTCTACTCTGTGAATGTGGATGACCAGCGAAGTTGTGTAGCACATGACAAAGAGGTTGACACAGAATTTTCAACAAAGGTGCGAACACATTTATTGCCCTGATCGGTGGTCATTGAGACGAAAGGTACGCAAACTTACTTATTTTTATACATTCGCGTTCATTCGTGTTATACATTAGCTATACACATTCGTTATATAGATTCCTGTTTTCCTTTCGCGATTTACTGACGCAAAGAATTTGAGACCGAGATCAGCTCGCCGACGGGCAGTGGGCCAGTGCCTTCAGTGCCTGGGAGGGGCAGGGAGAGGCAGGGAGGGGAGGCCGAGGGAGGGGCAGTATGGGAACGCTAGTGTGATGAACGGCATCGGAGCCAGCTGTGGAAGAAGACGACGATGAAGGCGCTAGCAGTAGCACGAGCGAGTTCACACGGTTACGCCGAGGGTGCCAACGAGCGAGCTGTGGAAGAAGAGGACGACGATCGCCCGTGCTGTGTCACTAGCCATTGCTGACGATGATAGTTTTCGCTCGCACACATGAAAATTGCACAGAACCTTAGCCATAAACAGTTTCGCTGTAAAATGCCCTGACGGCATGCTGTAGACGCCAACCACAAAAAATTGCTAAGAAAAATGCTACGGCTCCCGCTATTGTGTCTTGTTTACAATGCAATATATCCAGCAATGACCCGTCGGCCGCGCGCGTGTCGAAGATGGATGATATACTTTGTATGACGAAATTATGACACCTAGGGACGATTTGTCAGGAACAGTTGCAAGACAACGATACCAACAACGATATCATCATCATCATCAGCCTGGCTACGCCCACTGCAGCGCAAAGGCTTCTCCCATGCTTCTCCAACTACCCCGGTCTTGTGCTAATTGTGGCCATGTTGTCCCTGCAAACTTCCTAATCTCATCCGCCCACCTAACTTTCTGCTGCCCCCTGCTACGCTTCCCTTCTCTTGCAATCCAGTCCGTAACCCTTAATGACCATCGGTTACCTTCCCTCCTCATTACATGCCCTACCCATGCCCATTTCTTTCTCATGATTTCAACTAAGATGTCACTAACTCGCGTTTGTTCCCTCACCCAATCTACTTCCTTATCCTTTAACGTTACGCCCATCATTAGTCTTTCCATACCTCGTTGCGTCGTCCTCAATTTAAGTAGAACCATTTTCGTAAGCCTCCAGGTTTCTGCACCGTAGGTGAGTACTGGTAAGACGCAGCTGTTATACACTTTTCTCTTGAGACATAATGGCAAGCTGCGGTTCATGATCTGAGAATGCCTGCCAAACGCACCCCAGCCCATTCTTATTCTTCTGATTATTTCAGTCTCATGATCCGGATCCGCGGTTACTGCCTGCCCTTAGTAGATGTATTCCAGTTTTATTTCATTATTTCACAGTAGTGTAAAACAAAAATCAAAATAAAATTCCCTTAACACTTCCAGTGCCTCGCTACCTATCGTAAACTGTTGTTCTCTTCCGAGTCTGTTAAACATTACTTTAGTTTCCTGCAGATTATAATAATAATAATAATAACTTCTTTATTTCCATCAGTGATGGAGGAGACTGTCGGTAAAAGTCGCTTTAGAGGCAAGCGACTTGACTAGAGCCCGCAGCCTCCTTTACAAGGCAAACAGCGATTCAACAGGAGACACATATGTACATAGCAATTGACTATATGTGAAGTATGGACAAAAAGTAAACGCAAGAACACAACTTATCTGAAAAACGTTCTTCAATTATTTAGGAAAGATTGAGTGACAAAATGTTCACGTAAAGCTCGTACACCAGTATATAAATATCAAGACCTGATTTCAGAAACAGATTTAAAAGTGTTGGTAGTGTGTATGATATCTTTTGTGTAGAATAATTGGCACGCGGAGCGACCACCTTCCACTGTTCCGTACACCTTGTGATGTAAGAATGTGTGTTCCTGGTGAGATTAGATAACTCATGAAGAAACGTTAAGTTTTCTTTTACCTCCCGTTTGAAAGCTTGACCTAACTTGTAATTATAAAGGTTAAAAACGGGTATTATATTTGCTATCTGAAATAAGTCTGATGTGTGGGCATTGTAAGGCAGGTTAAATAGTACTCGCAAAAATTTTTTCTGAAGTATATGTATCTTTTCTAGATTCGTATGTGATGTGGTACCCCACAGGAGCAGACAATAATAAAGTGTAGAAAAAAATAGGGTGTTATAAATAAGAACCTTGATTCTGTAAGGTAAAAGAGGTCTCAGCCGCACCATCATGCCAACTACACGAGATAATTTGCCCAATACCGATTCATGTGCATGTCCCAAAGCATATTTTGTGTGAAAATAACGCCAAGTATTTTAAAGCTATCTACAATTTCTAGGTTTACATCGTCATAAACAAGGTTGATGGAACTGTTTATTTGCTTAGATTTGGGCCTAAAGATTATTGCTTTTGTTTTGTTTATATTGATTTGTAGACAGTTTTGTTTTGACCATAGATGAAGAATTTTCAGAGCAGTGTTAGCTTTATTCTCAAGGCTACTAGAGTCAGGTGACGAAAAAAATATACTGGCGTCGTCTGCGTACATTACGTATTTCGCATCTTTATAGATATTTACTAAGTCATTTATATATGTGATAAACAGGAACGGGCCAAGAATACTACCCTGAGGAACGCCTCTGGTGATATGCTTCAAATTTGAGCGGCTATTGTTTATTTCGACATATTGATAGCGATTGTCAAGATAAGATTTTATAAGGCTTCCACAGTGCCCTCGAATACCATAGGTTTCAAGCTTATCAAGTAGAACCGAGTGAAGGATGCAATCAAATGCTTTAGTAAAATCAATATAAATACCAAGGACAATGTTTTTAATTTCAAATTGCGATAAAATAAATTCTTTTTGATGGAGTAGTGCTAATTCTGTAGACCGTCGTTTTCTAAATCCAAACTGGGCTGGAGAAATTAGGCTGTGCTTGTCAAAAAACTTCCAAACCTGCATTAGTATTAGTTTTTCTAGACCCTTCGAAAAAACAGGTAATATAAAAATGGGTCTATAATTTTTAGTATAATTAACGTCACCTTTTTTGAACAATACAGACACTCTGGCTATTTGCATCCGTTTAGGAAAGATAGCGCTTGACAAAGACAAATTAAAAATATAGGTAATGTACGGGGAAATGATATCAAGCACATACTTGATAGGGCGAACCTGCATGCCTTCTGCGTCGCAACTCGAGCTATTTTTTAGTGAAAGGAAAACTGATGTCACCTCATGCTCAGTAAAGGGATGAAGAAAGAGTGAAGATGAATTTCTGTTCGGCATAAATTCACTAATGTCAGACGACGCACTACCACTAGAAAAGTTTACAAGGCAATCATTAAAAACATTTGCAAGAGCACTTCCCGATACTTCGTTTCCACCAAGTATTAGAGTTTGTATTCGCGGAGCCGATTTTGGACGATTTAAGACATCATTTAACTTTTTCCATAAGGTATCGGGTTTGTTCAAACAACCCTCGAATTCTGCATGAAAATAGGACTTCCTATGCGATTTTAGTTCCTTATTTAGCTTGTTTCTATACGACTTGTATTCCTTTAATATACCTGGATCCTTAGTCTTGACGAACTTGTGATAGAGCGCGTTTTTATAATTAATACGTTTTAGCAATTCGGGAGTTATCCACGGCTTCCGTAATTTTTTACCGAGCCTGAGCTTTTTTTCTGGAAAATGGTTCTTATATATTCGAGAGACTTCATCAATAAGCTTGCCATACGCGATTTCGACGTTATCTATTTCTAAAATTTGTCTAAGGTCGCACCGTAGAAGTTCATCTCTGAAGCTATCTAGACGTGTTTGAGTAATACTTTGACATACGATATACTCATGCTTCCTGTTTTTTTTTAAGTTGTGTTTTCTGAGAAAAAGAAATACTGGAAGGTGATCACTAAGATCGTGTGACATCACCCCGGCAGTAGCATTTTCAGTGTCAGCATTTGTAACGAGCAAGTCCAACAATGTTTCACTTTCGGATGTAATCCTTGTTGGCGTACGGATTAAATTTTCATAACCATTTGAAGCTAAAATATTTAACATAGTCTTTTGTGGTACAGAAGTGGTCAGCATGTCGATATTGAAATCACCAGCGGACACCAAGTAATTACTATTTTCTGCAGTGAGCTCTGGGCACTTCTCTCTCTTCCTCGTCCCAGCATGACTTGACTGATACACGTAATCTATACAAATACACATACACATATTACATATAAATACACATAGCCTATATAAATGACTTGGCCGCCTTTATTCATGAAAACGTCAAAATTAACCTTTTTGCCGATGATTGTATGTTTAAAGAAAGACGTTCTGTTTTAGGTCAAAGCCTACTGAATACTGTTTTGAATGATGTTTTTTTCTTGGTATGACAAAGGGGAGATGTCACTGGCCTTTGAGAAAACAGTATTTATGAGCATTACCAGGAAGAAGACTCCTCTTACGTTTAACTACACCCTCAACACTACATCTGTGACTCAGGTCGCAAAATACAAATATTTAGGTGTAATCATTAGGGACCAGCATACTTGGTGTGTTCACATTTGCTTTATAACCTCATCTGCTATGCAGGTTTTTAAGACACAACTTAAGATGAGCACCTGCCAGTGTGAAGAAACTAGCTTATCAATCTATTGTTCGGCCAAAACTTGACTAAGCCGCCGTGGTGTGGGATCCTCACAGGAAAAAAAAGACATTGCAAAGATGGAAAAGCTTCAAAGGCGTGCCGTGCGATTTATCTACAAAAAATGCAGGAATTCTGACTCTGCATCTCCTCCTCATAAAACTAATCAAATAAACTTCTCTCTACCAGAAGAAAAGTAGTGAGGATAGAATTTTTGCACTCCTGGTTACATGGTAAGCTTGGCATCCCGGCCACACCATATGTCACGCTGGCTTTAACCCGCAAAACACGACACACACACAATTAAAGGTTAATTCCTCATTTCGCAAAAGCAAATTTCCACAACTTCTCATTTTTTCTGAAAAGAATAGCTGACTGGAATTCCCTACCTGAAGATCTTTTCTAGTGTGGAAGCTTTAAAAAGCCCATGAACGATATTTTTTAACCTCTAGTAGAGAGTTTTTGGTCACTTCCATTGTGATCCTTTTGGAGGTGCCAGATCTGTATATGTGTTTGGAAGTGTTTTATATCTACATGCATGCATCTTCACATATATGTGCATTGCTGTTTGTACAATGCATTGTATTCCTTCTTTGAATGTGCCCTTCCTGCTTGGATCAAAAAGGTCTGCAGTATCATGTAAATAAATAAAAACAAAAAATAAATAAGGCTGGTGTACCAGTCGAAAGCTCGAGCCATTGATACCATTTTGACAATAAATGAAAGGGGTGGTATACAGACCAGTATCTCATTTTACTTTCTCTTTCTTTTTTTCTTTCTTTTTCATGATCTTCTGTACTAGCTTCCATGCTGCTATAGTTATCCAATAAAGTCTTCTATTGCAGTTAAGCTCAGCTGTTCATTGAATAGGATCTTCTTTTTACGCCGGCTCCAAGTGTACCGTGCATTGGGTGAACGTTAAAAAAAGCAGGTCGTCGAAATTAATCCGGAGTCCCGCACTACAGCACGCCTCATAATCAGATAATGGTTCTGGGATGCAAAATCACAGAATTTATATTTTTATGGCGCCCGGTTCACGATGAGCATGTTTCGTTTTTCGGTCTTTCCTACGCAGCGCAGGCAACATTTGGCGTTTCAAACGGAAGCTGCAGATGCCTGCTTTTCACTCAAAGACTCTGGAGAAGTTCATGGACGTGGTGAACGAGCACGCAGACAGCATGGCTGAGCGCATGGAAGAAGCCAGCCTCAAGAAAGAGCTGGCTCCCATCCAAAATATTGCTAAACGGTGCAGTCTGGATCTCATCGGAGGTATGGCCCCGCGGCAGCGCTCTAGTAGAAAAATCATAATTTGCCATGCATTGTCGCGCGACACTTTCTATGGGCTCTTACTAGTTAATAAGTGAATACAATTTTCTAAGTGTGAAATAGGACGCCCTTCTCCAATGACATTCATCGTTTTTTTTTTTTTTTGTGGCACAGCATCGTTTTCAATAAGAAAAACGGAAATGTTGTTTATAACTTCTTGAAGCCACGACAAGGAAGGCATTCAAAATACGAACTCATTCATGTGCGATATGAATAAGGGGATCTGATCGGCATCATTTCTCGGTTACTTGCAACGACATGGAGAAAACAGAAAATAAATTCAGCCTTCTTCAAAATATGGAAGTACCAATGAATGTGAAATGTATGATAAATAATCTCAAAGACACGTTTGCGTTGTTTGCTTGTTTGGAGAAAACCTCACAAGAAAAGAATATAGTGATGCTGGTTTTATGTTTCCTGCAAGCCAAAAGATATGTATAATTCATCCTTCGCGAGTAAATTGATGATATATATATTTAATTTTGTGGGATTTTTAGGTGTATTTACGCGTTTTTATTGCGTATATGTGATGATTTAGGCTTTTTGGCTGGCGTACTGGGCGCAGAAGCTTATATCTGGAAAGTGTATCCTTAAATAAAATGAATCATTACTTTTATTTTGGTGGTTACGGCATGTGCATTTCTCTACAAGCGGTGTGTACATTTCTGTTAAGAATTTCAGAACAGTTTTGGAAGGCAAGTTAATTTTGTTTAATTTTCCGACATGGCTCGTATTCCAAGATATTCTTCTCCTACTTTGCCCTTAAGTGCCTCTAGTTTCGCATCTTGAAGCAAGCCTGACAGGCATGCTCAGAAAGGTCGAGATGTGGTTCAATTTCCATAGCAGAATATACTAGTCGTCAACTTATGACACTTGACTGTTCTAAGGAAATATTATGTGAAAATCAAGCAAACAGCTGAACCACAAAGAGCAATAAAAGAAGCGGTAGTTTGCTTTCTGCAAAAAGTCATGCCAAATCGTTGAAAAATCCATGTACTCTTACTACCCATCATTCCTATAATTTTTGAACGACTGCAGCGCCGCATTTTCGTATTGTATGCGTAGGGTGAAACTCAGGGCTGCTGAAGACAACAGGTGCAGCGGCTCCCAGAAGCCACAAGCATATTGAGGAACTCAAAATCATCGACGCCTTGTTAGTTTCTCACTGGTAGCTCCCTGGGTTAAAGACGTTGTTCATAGGTGGCACATTTGAGAGAACGGTGACCTGCAAGAGGACGCGCCCAGCCTCTGACGTTGCGGTGCTGAGCTCGAAGTAGCGGGTTCGATTCCGGACGCGGCGCCCGCATTTCGATGGGAGTGAACTGCAAAAACCATCGTGTACCGTGCATTAAGTGCACTTTAAGTAAACCTAGGCGGGCTAAAGCTAATACTGGAGCCCTCTACTACGCCGTGCCTCACAATCATATCATGGTTCTGGCACGTAAACCCGATAACTTAATGTAACTCGCAAGTGGCCTAATTGTCACGTGGGCTTTTTCCTATTTCCTATGTGTTCCTTATGACGAGGAAAAGTTATTGTACAATAAACAAAGTTAAAGAAGGGTTGTATCGGACATTTCCTAGATCTATCTGCAACTTTCTCACGAGAAGCTTTTCTTAAAATTTGAAAACATGTTGTAGTGTTTAACGTTCCGATAGTGTGCAACAGGGCAGGTCCACAGCACTCTGTCCTGTTTACTCGCCCGTCCTGTGTTGCGCTGTTCCTGCTTTTTATTCTAAAGATGAACCAACCAGTCCCATTGAACACACTGCCAATATAGTTACTCGGTTTTGTTGGTTTGACCTATATTGGGAGACTGGGTAGTGTTAAAAAGCATACTTCATGTATGTGTCCTTACCCATTTAACGCTGCTTAGTTTCCCAATGGGATGAACGCCACAGTGAAAGACGTTGGGATAATGTTGTTACGGGGAAAAGAGAGGTTCAAAATATATTTACAGGGTATTTACATTGCGTCCACTGGCATACACGGCACACAAGATGGAAACCAGTCCGGGGGACATCGGCGAGCGTAGTCGTCTCCTGTCCTGTCCTCAGTTTCGAATCTTGCAGTGCTTGGCAACATGACCCCAGGCGGCGAAGTCGCCGTCCCAGTGCTTGCTATAGGTCGTGAGGTGGACGACATCGGTGGAAGGTCGAGACATGGTGGAATCGAGAGGCGTTAATTCATATGTGACATCGATCGTTTGGCGCAACACACGGTACGGGCCAGAGTAAGACGCAATGAACTTTTCGCAAAGGCTAACTCGCCGTGATGATGTCCAAAGAAGGACCATATCACCAGGGTTAAAGTGGGCATCGCGGTCGCGGGCATCATAGAAGCGTCGTTGCTGTTCCTGCGAAGCGGTAAGGCGCAGGCGGGCAATCTGGCGCGCTTCTACAGCTCTGAAGATGGCGTCATGGGCGTAATCTGACGATGTGTCAAGAACGGCGGGAAGGAGTGTGTTAAATGGTAACGTGGGGCTTCTTCCAAACAAGATAAAACTGAGAAAAGCCCACAGAGTCATGTCGCGAGAAATTATAGGCAAATGTAACGAAGGGCAGAGCGGCATCCCTGTCATGATTGTCGGCAGAAACATACATAGGAAGCATGTCTTTGATAGTTCCATTAAGACGGTCTGTGAGGCCGTTGGTCTGAAGTTGGCACGCCATTGCCGACTTGTGTTTTGTAGCGCAGGAGCGCAAGAGATCTTGGACAACCTTTGATATGAAATAGAGGCCCTGGTCTGTGAGGAGCTGTAGAGGAGCGCCGCGGTGAAGTATAACGTCTTAGAGGAGGAAGTCGGCGACGTCGGTTGCAAAGCTGATTGGGAGAGCCAGAGTGATCGCGTACCAGGTGGTGTAGTCGGTAGCGACTGCAGTCCACTCCTTTCCCCAGGCAGATAGCGGAAAAGGGCCAAGTAAGAACACCACCATGGAGGGAAAAGAAGGTTAGGAGAGACCATTACATCATGCAGCCAGCCTTGGCAAGCGAACGCTCCGTGAAGCCAGCGTTTTGCACAGTGGGGGCCCAACACGTGACCTCTTACGTCGAGATCACGGAGCTAAAATCGAAATTTGCTGACACGTTTGGTTCCCAGTAGCTATGCCAAAAGCTTTCATTAGGCGCACGCTTGTTCGGCTGCCTGCCGTGGCTCAGCCTGCAGAGCGGGAACACTAAAACCAACCGCGCACTTTGTCGTGCAATCACGTGTTGGGCCACCACACTCTGCTTCAATCGCGTGGAGCGATGCTCCCTTCTAACTTTTTCCGTCCTCCATGGTCAAGACCAACCCTAAAGCATGGCTCCGATGGTACGTCAATCGGTTGAAAGCGGCCAGCTGGGAGTACTGCAGGTTTCATGCGGCGCTGACATTGCCCACAGGAAGCGACGTAACGGTAGACGGAACGGTAATTGCCGGGCCAAAAGAAGTGATGCCGAACACGGTCATTCGTCCTAGAGACTCCGAGGTGACCCCCAGTAGGAAGATCGTGTAGCTGTGCGAGGACAGTTTGACACATATGTGTGGGAATAAGTAAGGGCAGTTCAGGACCGTCAGGGTGCCTGTTGTAGCGGTACAAGACGCCTTCCTACAGCACAAATATACCCAGAGAAGGCGAAGGTGTCTCAGAAGTCAGCCTGAGAATGACGTCTCTCAAGTAGGGGTTCCAGCGTTGCTCATTTCCGATGTTCCGAAACGCAGTAAGCGACAGCACGCAGGTAGGCTTGCAGTTCTCAGGAAGTTCCCGTGGGTCTACTGGATGGCGCGACAAGCAATCAGCGTCTTCATGCAATCAGCCGTTTTTATGCACAGCTGTGTATGAGCACTCCTAGAGTCGTAGAGCCCACCGACCAAGACGTCCAGTAGGATATTTTAGGGATGAAAGCCAGCATAAGGCATTATGGTCGATGATAACTGTGAATAGTCGACCGTACAAATAGAAGTGAAATTTATCCACTGCATAAACGAGGGCAAGGCACTCGCGTTCTGTAATGGAGTATTCTGCTACGCTTGGGACAGAAGACGGCTAGCGTACGCAATAACACGGTCACAACCTTGCTGGTGCTCAGCCATAACAGCACCAATTCCATGGCCGCTGGCATCGGTTCGAACTTCCGTTGGGGCGGTCACGTCAAAATGGGAGAGAACTGGTGGTTAAGTGAGCCGCACGATAAGTTCAGCGAACGCAGGAGCTTGTTCTGGACCCCAGACAAAAACTGCGTATTTCTTGAGAAGTTCTGTGAGAGTACGCGCAATGTAGGTGAAATGGCGTACGAACCGGCGTAAGTATAAGCAGAGACCCACAAAGGCTTCGGATATCGTTGGCACAAGTCGGCACGGGAAAATTCTTGACGGCGCGAACTTTCTCGGAATCGGGGCGGACGCCAGAAGAATCGACGAGGTGTCCGAACACAATAAGTTGCCGGTGGCCGAAGTGATATTTTTATGAAATGAGGTGAAGCCCAGCCTTGCGGAAAACAGAAAGAATCGTCCAAGGACGGTTGAGGTGCCTGGCCAAAGTTGGTGAAAATAAAATAACGTCATCGAGGTAGCACTGGCAGATTGACCACTTAAAACCATTCATCATACTTTCAAATGTAGCCGAGGCATTACAAAGCCCGAACGGCATGACTTTAAACTGATAGAGGCCCTACGGTGTAATAAAGGCGGTCTTTTTACGGTCCATGTCGTCAACTGCAATCAGCCAGTACCCGGAGCAAAGGTCTATCGATGAAAAATATTTTGCACCATGAAAAGCATCGACGCCGCCATCTATCGGCGGCAGCCGATACACGTCTTTTTTTTTACATTGTTGAGATTGCGATAGTCAACACACACGCGCCAGCTGTCATCCTTCTTCCTCGCGAGCACGACCGGAGAAGCCCGAGGGCTACAAGAAGGCTCAATAATTTCTCGGGCAAGCATCTTGTCGACTTCCTTCTGCATGACTTCGCGCTCAGTAGGGGAGACGCGCTAGGGCCGTCGGTGAATCTGGCTGGCGTCGCCCGTGTGTAACCAATGTTCCACAACGGACATTTGATCCAATGGTCGGTAATCGAGCTCGAAAATGTCCCGGTGAGAGGTTAGAAGGCAATGAAGTGCGTCCGCATGGTGGGCCGGAAGGTCAGGAGCGATCATTGTTGTGAAAGGTTCTAATACTCCGGTTGTAGGGCCCGAACCAGCAGAGATAAGCGACGCAGTATCACTAATCATTGCAGAAATATGGTAGTCGGAAGCCGGGCCTATGGTTGCAAGAGATATGTCCTGAGGTAGCACTTGAAGGCAGAGGCCGAAATTCACTACAGGAAAACAGGCAGCATTGTCTTTTACGCGGACAACCATGTGCGGAAACGCGATATTCTGCGACAGGAGAACGGTGGCTTTGGGCGATGCGACGTAATCATCGCCGGTGACAGGTGGACAGGGTGATACGGTGGTATAGGTGACGGTTCGGTGAGGTAGGCGAACGTAATCGGTGGAACATAGTCGACTCGGCGTAGGATCAGGAGGATCAACGGCATACGGCAGGGCGAGCTCGACAACAACCGCAGAGCAGTCAATAACGGCCGAATGTGCCGACAGAAACTCAAGGCCTCAGATGATTTAGTGTGGGCACTGCGCCATGACATAAAAATAAAACAGAAGTATGGTGTCCTACTACAGTCACACGGGCGGCAGACATCCCAGTGACAGCAGGAGTTCCACCGTCGGCAACGCGGACGACAGCGAGCGGGCAGGAGTTAGGACGACTTTCTTTAGGCGTGTACGGAGGTTCGAGTTCATAACCGAGATGTGTGCTCCTGTGCCAATCAGTGCTGTTACAGGCATACCATCCACGTTCACGTTGACGAGGTTGTGATGGCCAGGCAGTGTAAGCCTTGCGTCAAAGCGCAAGCATGTCCTGAACTAGGCACCCAAGGTCTTTCTGCGCGGCACGCCGGCGAGCAGAGGCTTGCTAGACAAATCAGTGAGCTTTTGTTTTCGCAAATCCCAGCTGGTGAGTTCCTCTTCGTGGTTCTCAAACCAGACGCGTGCCGTCCCCACGATGTAAAACATCAGGTTAGCGAGCATGACCGTCTGGTCCCAGTGCTTACTCGCACTCACCCGTTCGTAACGTTGAAGATTGTGTTATCCGTTCCGGAAAAGGTGTCATGGTCGTGCGGTTATGCCACGATTACGGCCGGCCCTGGTGGCGACGTGCCTGAAGCATTCTCGCCTTGAGCTGCGATTGCGAATGGAGCCAAGGATCGCCCGCTGCGTAAATCCGTCGTGCCCGCAACCTCCTGCAAAATGTTACGGGGAGAAAACATGCTTAAAATATATCTACAGGGTATTTAGAAAGCGTCCACTGACATGCAAGGCACACAAGATGGAAGCGAGTCCGCGGGTCATCAGCAAGCGTCGTCGTCTTCTGTACTGTCCTCAGCTTCGTCTCTGGCAGGGCTTGGTACAATATTGACCATATGGGGTTCTTTAACGTGCACCCTTAGCAGGGCACACGAGTGTTTTTGCTTTTCGCTTCCATCGAAATGCAGCAACCATGGGCGGGAATCCAACAAGCGACCTTGTGCTCTGTAACGCAACCCAATAGCCACTAAGCAACCGCGGTGGATCCTAACCTTGGGGAGCTTAAAGCTCGCGAAGTTGGTTAACTTATCTTTACTAAATATGTCACTGTACAAAATCAACTAATAGTCTGACTTGCTCCACAGAGCGCAAAAAAAGCATTTTTTCGCCGCGCCACTCCTAAAGCAGACCAAAAATATTTTTGAGCCCTGGTTAAAGCTGCAACAGCGGAGACCTTGCCTGTTGCTAAAGATATTAAGCTTCTTTAAGAAACAATAGCGGTACTATGAGTGCTAATATTATTCAAATTTACTGTCAGACTATCTGCTGGCTAATGGCAGTTCCAGCGGCAGCGATTTTTGTCGTTCTCGAAGTGACTTCCTTTCTCATCTTTTATTTTTTTTTTTCAGAAGTTCTGATGGGCGTGAACTTAAATACTCAGAAAAACCAGAACAACCAGTACAGCGAATATATTTCTGGGTAAGTATTTACTTCGGCGCAATTAGTTCACGAGGTACTGTTCATGTCGAATTATTGTCCCTCATCAGCGTGCGTTCAGAGTCCGGAATGTCAAACGGAGCAGCACCTTTCAGGTTTTTCCTAGTGAAAAACACGAAAAACCACGCGTGTATACCGAACGTTTGGCCTTCCCGGCACGCTAGTCAATGGCAAAGCTGTCACATCGCGTCCTGGGTAGAAAAAAAAAAGAGGTCTGTGAATCCCTATAACGGCTATGATGATTGATTGTGCGTTGGTCATGGACCGCGTGCAAAAAAGTAATCCTCCAGGTCTCAAGTGCAAAGTGCATCAACTAAAGAAAAATTCGAAGACAACTAAGAATTTCTTATGAGCAGTGAATCCGAAAGCAGTAATGTCTAATTGCTCGCCGCTTTGCGGCCTTTCGAGTTATGAACTCCTCGTGGGCGAGCGAGCGCGTTGATACGCTTGTCCACAAGGCCGGTTCACCTGCATCCGTGATGTCATGCTACCTTGCCAGATTGCCACCGAATCTAATGGGGATGCTCCCGACTAAGCCGCGGGGATTTTGACGTCCCCGCTCTCGTCACGGCGGGCTAGGCAAGAGAAATTTCGGTCCATGTCATAAAGCAGAGTGCACAGGCGTTCTATCTAAGAGGCGTTGGTTTAGTACAGCGTGGGCTCGTTGGTTCGACACTCACTACCGCCAACGTTCTTCCTTTCGAACTTCTGGTTTTTTACACGTTAATTTCTTTATAGCGATTACCGAAGCGAAGTTAGAACGCAGGCGAGAGCTTGCGCGGACGAGGAACGCGCGGATAACGCAGGCCTCCGAGAGCGAGGGTGTCGCGGCGATGCCCGCTCCCCTCACGGCAGCACGTGGCGCGGCAGCGTGTGTGCCCTTTCGCCCGCTCTGCTCCGTCGAGGTGCGCTAGGGACTTGGCGTCGCAGCCAATGGGACTTTAGGTGCCGTTTCGCAGCTGCAGACGACAGACGCCGGCTTTTATGCTCAATGGGTCATTTGATGTTTTCTCACCAAAAATGAGTAAGACTTGTAAGTAAGCCGCGAATACACGCAAAGTGCCTCGAACAACCAGTCGCGCGGCAATCTTGCGTGTATTCGCGGGCTTCTTTCACGCTCGGAAAAACACTCTTATGTAGCACATACTGAGCAACACAAAGCTGTATCGTGAGTTTTTCATGTTGCTCTACAATTTTCTCATTGACATATCTATATAATTATATTATTTGAGAAGCTTAATAATTAGGTGGAATGAAAAAATAATCTTAGTATGTCCAAGCGAAGGTAAGCAACATTACCTTGGTTCAGTCCGGCTACGTGGCATTTTCATATTTTTAAATCTTGGTGCATGATAGTTGGAACACCCGATATGTCCAATGTTCATGAAGCTTCATTAAAAAGTTATTTAATAAGAGCACCTACCAAATAAAGAACAGGAAAGTTGTGTATGCATCTGTATTGCCATTATGAGAGGACTACCTGGAACTGATTTTCTTCCTGGTCTTTTCCATGACCTGTCGTCTTCGTTTATTCAGCGTGACGTTTCTCATGGCAGTCCGGGCCTTCCGACCATGGATGTGGCTTAACACCATCTACAACATCTCCCTGGAAGGGATGTGGTTTCGAAAAATGGTCAGCGGCATCAACGAATTCAATCTAAAGGTAAACTACATAATGAATATTTGAGATGCTGAAATATGTAGTAAGGCCTCAGGTCAAACGTAAGACGGACTGATGCAAGACAGGCTGAGAATTTAAGCAAGTGTGAATATTCAATTCGCCATCCTGCACTGGAGAAGGGGAACGTGTTAAAAAGATGCGATAAAAAGAGAAAAGGAGAAGAGAGCGGGTAATTTTAGATTAATGCAAACTTTCCAGCGACATCCCGTGTGAATTTTTTGGTGGAGTCGTTCTTAACCAGCGCATTTTCAATTCATGTAAAGCATGTCATTTGACACTTGCTGTGTAGACGGAGTTATCAACTTAGATTTTCCATTCTGGCTCGATGTCAATAGCCCCCTACCACGTCCTTTCTCTCTATCATTTTCTCGTGCCTCGTCTCATTTCTGGCACTGCTACAAATTTTCGCACTTGACCAAAGTCTGAAACGTCCATGTTGCTTCAAAGCAACGTTAATTTTAAGCTTGCATTTTTACTGTGCACACTTAAGACGGGGATTTAGCTCGGGGCCAACTCCGATTTCATTATTCAAGTGCATGTAAAACACATAAATGCTTTTACAAGACAACCGCTCGTCCGTTTTGAATAAAATTTCTTGAATTGGAGAGGGGAAGTGAAATTCCACATAGCAACTCTAGGAAGCTCAAATGTGGCTTAGGACATCAATTTTTGTATAGCGATTGCCAAAAATTGGTAAGTTAAAAAATGGAAGAACAAACTTTAGAAATCTGCAACTCTGCAACAAAAACAGATATCGCAGTTATGCCAAATCAATCTGTTACAGCATCCCTTGCAGACAAATGTGATATAGAGATATATAAATTGACAGCTTGCACGAAATCGTTGCAATGCCTACAACGAGCCTTTTGCAGAATTCTTACTCACAAGGAGAGTTTGCTGTTGGGCTAGTGGGTGTATGAAGCTAGGAACGATAGCAGTGAAAAAACGGTGCAATAAAGAGAGATCAACACAACGATAACTTGCAACTGAGCATTTACTTCGCGCGGCGCGATATGCAGTCACGGGAACGACGGCTATACAGGGCAGGGAAGGCGAAAAACAACCACAACAAAGATGTGGAGGGGCAAGCGAATGTGGATGGTAGAAGAGCCGCGACGTCCGCACGTACTTGCAAATTTATTTCAGAGCGATGTGTGATGCATCAATGTTGTCTCTTTAGATGTATTATTAGCTGCAGTTACCAGAATTATGATATCGTTTTCATTGTTGCTGAGTTACAGAGTTGTAAACATGATACTTTAGTTCTTCTTAATTTTCCATTTTCTTTATTTTTTTAAAGAGCTTGATGCCATGAATAAAAAATATTCCCTTGCTACCGTTACTAGATATTAGATATTCCTTTTGAAGGTCAGGAACCTCGTAAAAATTGGCGCAGCGGTTACTGAGAAAGATAATATATCCACATACATGAATTCAGATAGGAGCTCTTAAACTGAAGCTTCCTCTTAATGCATTGTTTCTCCCAGGGAAACAAACTGCGCTAGTACTAATTTGCCCCTGCAAGATGAGGGTAAGTTATCAGGTCGCCGAAAAGACGGTGTAATTCAAGGACACGCTGAAAAAGAAGAAACACAGACATTAACAAAAACGACAAGGGCAGTTACCGCCCATCGCGAGTCACTATCACGTTGGCGAGTTACACTGTGGAAGGACTTGTCCAACGGTGTAACTCGTCAACATGATAGTGAGTTCGCTTCTCCAGGCACCATCTCTCCCTTTTCTTCTTCAGATCATGAGCGAACGAAAGAAGACATTCCACCTGTACAGAAACCAGGGGGACCTCAGCGGAAGCGAAGATGAGGAGGTCAAGTACAAGCGAGGGCCTCAGCCCGAGAGACGTGTGGCAGTCATCGATATCATGCTCGACAAACACTTCAAGGACCCGAGCTACACGATGCAGGAGATACGCAAGGACCTTGACTTGCTTCTGTTCGCGGTGAGCTTTAGGGTCTGCTTTCATTAAGGGCAATTTATATTCCGGCGTTTTCAGCTACGTCGCGTGGGCGACGCTTCGCTCGGCGGAAATTCGACCCTATACACTCCAACGGGCTCCTACTGCACCGAGCGCACCGAGATCGCGTGTTGCCACAGCAACCGTCTCAAAACATGCGCACAGATACGCGGATGCGCGCGTCCGCTGAAGTCTGTTTTTATTGCGAAGCAATACTACTTTAGGTCGCACTTCAGCCCGTTCCGTGGCGAGGCGGTGGTAGGCACCATTGACCTTTAGCGTGACCTCGCTGCGTGACGTCACACCACGTGACCTAGAGTGACGTCACACCAGCTGTGTAAAAACGGGGCCTCATCTCACGCCGTCGCGAGGCGAGGCGGTAGCCACCAACGGCGGCCTAACTCCCGCTCCTCTCACCAGGGGCGCTACGGTCGGTGTGACGTCACACCAGCTGTGTAAAAACGGAGCCCCATCTCACGCCATCGCGAGGCGAGGCGGTAGCCACCAACGGCGGCCTAACTCCCGCTCCTCTCACCAGGGGCGCTACGGTCAGGGTGACGCCACACCAGCTGTATAAAACAGCTCCGCTCCTCTCGCCACTATTGCTTCGCAATCACCAGGCTTAACCAAGCTAAGCCACGGCCGTTTTTTTTTCTTGTTTTTTTTTCTCGCAAACGCGCGCTTTTTCTTTACGCGCGAACCTGCAAGCATCGTCGCTATCTAGGAGTCTCCCTTTTCTTTCTTACCTTTCGAGGATGACATGGAGCAACCCTGCACGACGCAAGCTGGCGCTGGCATTGTTGCCGCATCGTCAGCGTCGCAAGCGCAGGCGATCAATCTACATTCGGGAGATTTTTGATAAGCGCACGGAACTCGAATACCATCATCTCGCGCAGAAGTTCCGCCAAGGTGACCCCGAGTATCATCTTAAGTTCTTCAGGTAGGTGAGCACACGTTATAGACACGGAATGCTGGCGAGTTCCAGGACTATAAATAAAGTAAAATCCATATAAAATTCTTGCGCTTGCAGTTTGCGGGTGCGATCATCTGGAAGTGAAGAAATAAGATCAGCTTTTCATTTCTTAGTGCAGGATGACAAAGCCTTCTTTCGAGGAGATACTGAGCGATTTAGAAGCACTAGCTGTTGAGGGTGTTGGTAATTCAAACTCAAAGAAGAATGGCGCAAACAAACATGAACAAGATAGAAAACACGGACAAGCGTAGACTAGCAACTATGGTTTATTTTTGGCTTGTGTTTCAAACCATTGTTGCTAGCCTGCGCTTGCCCATGCTTTCTACCTTGCACCTGTTCGTTTGCGCCATTCTTCTTGGAGGTACTGAGCCTTGTATAAAGCAGGATCGTTCGTCCACCAACTCGCAGAAGGCCCATCAGCCCGCCAGAAGGCTCGCGGTCACGTTTAGGCAAATGCACGTCTTCATTTTTTAATGCGTAAGCATTTTTTGGCGAGAACCACAGCCCGTCCCGCGAAAAGTGTACTACCTTGTATCTGCACAAAAATGCGTAATTTGTGCAGTTGAGGCATTTAATCGTTATAATAGAGTAAATGTACATGATTGGAAGCTTTATAGGCGATACGAGGCAACCGAAACAAAATAAAAAAGTTCAATTGATACAAATGAATTCCCATAGGGATACATAGGCTTCTATTAAAAAACGGATGAGGAACCTATAGTAGGGATGGGCTAACTTACGTTTGGGGGTGGGGCGGGTCATCTCGAAATTTGGACGTGGGCCATCTTGAAACTTGGGGGTGGGCCAACTTGAAGTTTCGCAGCGGGCCAACACAAATTTGGAGATATGCTTACGCATACTTCGACAACTCCAGTGTAGTTTCTGCGCTTTTGTGTTGAAATACGAAATACATTGTTGAAATAATGTGTCTGGGCGTTATACTTATGCAACACCCATCCAGTTACCTTATTATTAGCGCTTCATGAATTCGTGAAGGAGCAGTCCATAATCTCCAAAGGTCTTCAATATGCGCACGATCAATCGGTGCACCAGTTACAGAAAAATTATGTATTTGAACTTTAAACTTCTCGCCTCTGTTGTTAATATTGTTCGAACGCCACCATAGTTATTTGTATCCTTCCGTTACGTATAATGTGTGAGTTATGGTGGAAGAGGAGCAAGGAATCATTGTCATTCTGGTGAAATTAAGATGAGTTGGCTTCTAGTGGACATTGACCACTTGAAAGTGCAATTAGAATCTGATCTTTTTCTACGCGTGTTTCTCACTATCGGGGGATCATTGTGGATATACCTATCAGCTACAGAATGCATGCGTGGACAGTAGCAAGGACCCTGAGGGAGACGTTGCCGGCCATACGGGACAGTCTGTCACCTGTCGTACTTAGGTGTCCAAGCACAGCAGAGTGGAAGTGAATAAGGGAAGACTTTAGCATGAAATGGAACTTTCCCAATCGTATTGGTACTATTGATGGGAAGCAATTCACCACCAAATACTCCGACTGCAGCGTACCAGATTGTTTCAACTACAAGGAATATTATTCTTTGGTTATCCTCGCTGTCACGGATGCCAGCTACGAGTTCACCCTTGTTGAAAGCGGAACACAAGGCCGCTTGCCAGACGGCTCATTTTTTAGAGACAGTGCTCTCCGAACCCACTTTGAAGCAGGTACTTTACGGTTACCGTCAGGCGTGTCCAGGTGGCCCGTTTGTCTTGCAGGTGATGCAGCATTTTCCTTCCGAACGTACCTGATGTGCCTGTACCCTGGAAAAAATCTAAGTGAAAAGAAAGTAGAATTATCGCCTATCTCGGGCACGGCGATGTGTCAAAAACGCTCTTGGTATATTGGTTTCAATATCGCGAGTGTTGTGAACGGTAGAAAGTGAGTCAGACCTGCTTACCGATATGATAAAGGCTGCTGTGCGCCTGCATGACTTTCAAATGACAGACAAGGCATATTGTCCTGACGAATACAGCGACAGCGTCCGAGGGGAAACAGTGCAGAATGGCCAGTGGAGACAGATGGTAGCTCAGGTTGGGAGTCCGGATGCGTCTGTTGAGAGCTGGGTTTAGCGGAGGCAAGTGATGGAGGTTTGGACAGGTTGAAAACGGAGTGTCGACTGGTTTTATTGAAAAGGAAAAGGAGGTCTGCCGAGTGGCTGTAGTGGCGCCCCCGTCGGGAGAACAGGGGGCATTGACCCCCACTTCAAGGCATGGTGAGGGGAGCAAAGGGCAATGAACCCCGTCGCGGCGAACTGCACTTCCAAGGAGCGGGGACAACTAAGTGACAGAAGGTCGCTACAAGGGCTCCCCCCCGCCCCCCTAGAATGTCAGAGGCTTAGGTGTGAATGGCAGAGGGAACGAAGAGTTAATGTACAAGATAAGCTGGTTTCACGCGGTCCAAGACACTGTCTCTTCTTTGCCGCGAACGTCAATCTTGAAGGTTTTCTCTGAACGCGAAACCACACGATGGAACCATAGGAAGGAGTCAATGGTGGCTTGATAGAGTCACGCCGCAGAAAGACGTGCGTGGTTGTGTCCATTGCCGAGAAACTAAACATAGGCTGCCCGTGGGCGATACGTGGGGGTGTAGGTCGAAACTGGTCCAGCTGGGAATGTAGCCTCTCTAAGTGATGCGTGGCCGCTGGCAGAGTGCCTCGCTGAATGCCGAAAAACTGTCCTGGAACGCGGATTGCTGACCCATAGAGCATCTCGCTGCGCTCACTCCGAGGTCATCCTTGATTGTTGTTCGCAGCCCCAGTAGTACTAAGGATAGCCTTTCCACACAGTCGAGCATGGCGGTCAGTAACGCTTTCAGTTGTCGGTGGAGACGCTCGACCATGCAGTTGCTCTGGGCGGTAAGCCGCGTTGCTATGAAGGCGCATGCGGAGCAGTCTCGTCGGGGGAGAAAAAAGCGAGCTTTGGAATTGTCGGCCTCGGTCAATAGTTATGCGCAAAGGCCAACCATCTCGCGGTACTCACGTAGCAACAAATGCTTCCGCCACTGTTTCAGCTGTGATGCCTTGTAGAGGCGCCGCCTCAGGCCTCCTTGAGTACCGGTCAACACACGTGAGGAGGTACCTGAAACCTTGGCAAGGCAGAAGAGGCCCCACCAAGTCACGTGATCGAAACAGCTCTCTGGTGGTCGAAACGGCTGCGCAGCTGAACCCGGTCGCTTTCACGGCTTCACGGGTCGCTTTCACGGCTTGACAGGCTTGGCAGCTTGTTGCCCAGCTTCGAACATCTTTGTGAATCATTGGCCAGACGAAGCGGTCTGTAATAAGCCTTTGTGTCGCTCCGATGTTGGGATGGCTGAGCCCGTGCCATGAACCGAATATTGTCCTCCGAAACTGATGGGACATGAACGGGCGAGTAACTGCCTGCGATGTGTCGAACGGGACCAATGTTGTGCAGAAAAGCGGCACCTCGGCAAGCTGCGCGACGAGCTTTGTTCCCGTAAGTGGCGCAGCTCGGAGTCGTTTTGCTGGGCGGAGTCTAGAGCTTGGAAATCCACAGAGCCAGCACGCACAGCACCGATCCGCGGCAGTGCGTCAGCTGCTTGATTTTCGGTCGCAGAGATATGGCGGATGTCCGCAGAAAATTTGAAGATAAAGGAACGTTGCCGAAGCTCATGTTCTAAGTACAAGGAACTGTTGTTCTTGAAAACGAAGGTTAACGGCTTGTGGTCGGTCAGAATGTAAAAGCTACAGCCTTCAAGAATAAAAAACGGAAATGCTTGACAGCGCAATAGATGGCCAACATCTGCCTCCCGAAGGTTTTGTAGTGAGGTTCTGTACGTTTGAGGTGATTTGAGAAGCAACCCAGCAGCCTCCAGTCTGTGAAATCGAGCTGCTGCAGCACTGCATCCACTTCCTTGGTCGACGCATCTACCATAAGGCGAGTTGGCGCGTCGGGCAACTGATGAATCAGCAACACTGCCGTCGCCAACCACGTTTTGGCTTCCTGGAAGGAGTGTTCGTGCTCTGAGGATCAGGTGGAAGGTAGGTGGGTTTTTTTTTTTTTTTTTGAGTCGGGACGGAGTAGGTCGGTAAGCGGCTGAAGAATTGCACACAGGATGGTATGAAGGGCCTGTAAAAATTTGTGAGCCGCAGAAACTCACGCAACTTTCGGAAGGAGGTTGGAGAGAGGAATCCCCCTATTGCCCGCACCCGTGCTTCCAGTGGCTTGATGCCTTGGGATGAAATGCGATGGCCGAGAAAATCCATGGCTTCAACTCCGAAAATGCATTTCTGGGGCTTTAGGACCAGGCCGTGTTCATCCAGTCACTCAAATAGAAGGCGAAGGTGCTCTTTGGGCTCTTCGTCTGTGCGACTTGCAACGAGAATATCGTGTCTAGGTAGATGAAAATGAACGGGAGTCCTCGCGTAACCTCGTCCATGAACCTTTGATAAGTTTGTGCCACATTCTTCAAAATGTAAGGCATATGTACAAACTAAAATATGCCAAATTGAGTAGTGATTGCTTTCTTCGGAATGACGCTGGGTTCTACAGGAATTTCAATCGCCTTTCCCCATTCCCCAGAGCAGGCTAGCCTACCGGGCTCAGCCGGTTTAACCTCCCTACCTTTCTCTTATGACTTACATCTCTCTCTTATGGTGTTAGGCTGCTGAGCACGAGGTCGCGGGATCAAATCCCGGCCACGGCGGCGGCATTTCGATGGGGGCGCAATGCGGAAACACCCATGTACTTAGATTTAGGTGCACGTTAAAGAACCCCTGGTGGTCGAAATTTCCGGAGTCCTCCACTACGGCGTGCCTCATAATCAGAAAGTGGTTTTGGCACGTAAAACCCCACAATTTAATTACCTCTCTCTCTCTTTCTCTCTCTCTCTGGTGGTAGGCACTCATCAAATCGATCTTGCTGTATATTTTGGTTCGTGCGAGACGAGCGCTGAAGTCATGTATGTGGGGAACGGTGTATTGATCCGGAGTAGTGAAGGCATTCAAAGCTCCGTAATAACCAGAAGGCCGCCAGTCGCCACTGTCATGCTTTGGAACCAGATGGAGAGGTGAAGACCAATTTCTTGAGGAAGGACAAATAACGCCGAGCTGAAGCATGCGTTCGAACTCAGGGCAGGTGACTTCCAAACTCTGTCCAGCGAGCCTCCGTTGCCGGGCGGCGACAGGTGGGCCGGTGGTGGCGATATGATGCGTCACATTGTGTTTCACGGGCAGCGCATCGTTTCGGGGCTTCGTGAGTTGCGGATACTCAGCAAGTACCTTGTCGTACCTTGAGACAGGCTGAAGCGTATGGGTGCCAGATGAGGTGAGGTTGGATTGCAGGCCAAGTAAAGCGAGGGATGTGGCGTTATCCTTTGGACGCCGATCGCGAGCCCTCACATCTAGGTTGAAATCGCTGAGGAAGTCCCCTCCCAGTATGGCAAAGCTGACGTCGGCGATCACAAACACCCATCTTTGCAAGCGCCGGAGTCTGATGTCTATCGTTAGTGACCGGAGCCCTTACAACGCGATGGCAGTGTTGTTCACCGCGTGGAGCATGGGTGTGGACTTGCCGCGTTGGTGGTCTACGGCAGTGGCGGGAACGATAGACAGCTCGGCTCCGGTGTCGACGAGGAGGCGGGTGCCGGTGATGCGGTCGACTACGAAGAATAGGAGGCTTGCGCAAGGACCGATGTCGCACGCCGCCGTTAGCGACTGACCGGTGCGTTTCCAGTCCACGAACAGGGCTGGGTGCAGCGACTTGCTTGTTCGCGAAAGCGACGGTGGTACCAGCACAACTGCCGCGGCGAACCTTTAGGTGCGCTGCGAGACTGTGAAGGCGAATGGCTGCGCCCAAATTGGTCACCAGTGTTGCCATCCGTCGTCAGCTTCTCCAGTGCACTGGTAAGGCGGTCGACTGTTTCCTCCAGGCGCGAGACTCTCGCAGCGGCGATAGGTAGCTGTGCCGCAGACGAGAAGTCGCATCTGCGGTCAGCGAGCGCAGCTAGCCGATCAAGACTCGCCTGGTCGGAACACGCCAGTACCATGCATGCAGTCTGTGGGAGGCGCTGGCTCTCGTTTGCGGAGTGGCCACCCAGCAACTGACGCAACTAGTGCAGGAGTTGCGATGATCGCTGGTCGCCATTTAACTCGAAGAGGAGCTGTTGGAGCCTACTCTGTTGCGATGGCCCGAGGTGCTGCAGGACCGTGCGTTTAAGGTCGTCATATGCTGTGGCAGAAGGCGTACCCGCTAGCAAGTCGTCCATCGCATCGGCGATGTTGCAGGGTACCGCTGCAATGACGTGAAGGTACCTTACTCTTTGTGAAGTGATGCACCGGAGTTAAAGATGGGGGGGCCTCTACTTGCATAAACCAAACTCGATTATTCTTGTGCCAAAAGATGGGAAGCTGACGCTCTGCGGTGATGACAGGAGACGTAATCGTGGCGTCTTCTCTGTCGGCAGGAGCAGGAGCAGCATCGTCCATGGCAGTGTTCGAAAAAAAAGCGTAAATGTCCTCGGTCACCACTTGTTTGGAGCTCGGTTTAGCTGGGGCAAGTAAAACACGTTTTGACAGGTTGAGAATCGAGAGTCGACTGCCTTTATTCAAAAGGAAAAGCAGGTTTGCCGAGTGGCTGTGGCGGCGCCTCCCTCGGGCGAGCAGGTGGCAATGACCCCACGTCAAGGCACGGTGAGGGGAGCAAAGGGCAATGACCCCCACGGCACGGCCAACTGCATTTCCAAGGAACGGGGACAACAAGGTGACGGACGGTCGCTACACGTCGCCAGCTAGTAACCGCCCGGCTGATGCTGCCATGGCCTCAAGAGATGACACTGCTGATTACTTTGTGTCTGCAGAAGGCGCCTTGCCATGGCAGTTGAGCGTTGTGAGAGGCAAATAGGCCGTGGGACTCATTGCTTAAAGCACATGCCATGCTTTTTCACAGCCACGTTGTACAACATTGTGTGCAGAGTACTAATTTCTCCTTTGTGCCTTCAACCACTGAACGTGGTTGAAGGCACAAACTTGCGTTCTTTGTGTGGATATGTGACATTCTCCGTTACACTCACTCGGTCACCTTAAAGTCCCTTTATGAGAGCTAAGTACCGAAACGTTTGCGGCACCGCCGACACACTTTATTGGACAGCGCCCACTTCTGGCTGGGAACTTCTTCCGTCCACCATGTTTTTCCTGGGTCAGTTCGACGGCGCTAGCACGCTTGTTTTCTTGCTTCCGCAGTTGAGTCGGTTACAGATATTCAACGAAGGTGACTTCTGTATATCTGTCGCTGTTTGCTGGAAGACAGCGTACCTTTCCGGGTGCTTCTTGCTGCCTGCTGCTGCAATGTTTCATTGTTCGCCTCAAGAGAATGATTTACACATAATAAAGGCGCAGATAGCACAACTGTAGCCGCCATGCACGTTTCGAAAAGCACAGCATAAGTCTGAATAGTGCTAACCAGATTCGGCTGTGAACGGCAAATTTGGCTTTGTGATCGTGGGTTTGTTCCTGAGCGCGAATTACGCGTAACCGCGCAATGCGACAGCCTACTTAAAATCACTTAGTTGAGCTACTGTTGAATATCGAAACACCAACAGACAGGAGATTCGGTAGTGGCTTTATTACAGCACAAAACGAAAAGTAAAGACGCTGCCGGCCGCGGCAGTTGCTATCTGAGGTTTCATCAACAAAGATGCGCGCGTGCACTGTTCTCTCGCGAACTAGGCAGCCGCACCACGACTACACGCTTTCACTGCTCGCACCGTCTACGACAAAACAGCGCGTAAATAACAGTTGGAACGCATTACTGGAACGTTTCCCTTCTTGTCAGCACCTAACTCATTGGCCACGTTTCTTTACTGCCTCTTACAGCGAAGCCGTGACTGCAAATGCTACCGTTCCTGTGCATACAGCGCGTATAACCGCGCCGCCGGTGCACGTTAGGAAGAACATGGCGGCCGACACGATCCGCAAGGGAAAGCGTGGTAGGAGAGGAGCAACTTGTCGCTACTTCGCAAATGCCGACCTAGGGGTTTTAGGTCACTTTATTTTCCTTGTCAGGAGTGCTTGCTGACCTAAGTAGCTTGTGTTGAACTGCTTTCTTTTTTCCCCGGATAAGCGTTGCGTAGCAGATGGGATAATTAGATCGTTACATCACACCAAGAATTATGTTTGGCAGTTTTTTTCTTGTATGAGTCACACATACTTTCGTACGTATCACAACCGAAAACTGGATTTTCTTTTCTGTCACATTTGCAATCACGTAACGTTAACTAACTTACATATAACAAAAATGTTAAATACGACACGACACATCTTGTGAAATTTCAGTGATAAAAGTGCGTAATCTGGATGACAAAATGACAATCAAATTATACTGACTTGTCGGTTACCTTTGCTTTGCCCCGTGAGCACTAGCATCGCATGAAACATTACAGCGCACTTTAATATCTAGGTCACGCTGAAACTTAAATATAGTTTAGGTATAATGAAAGCTCTAATACGATTTAAACAACAAATGCCCTCCCCACAATACATTGTTTCAAGCATACAGTATCGAACACTGCAGAAATGTTATTCTTTAGGCAGTGCGAAGAACAGCAGCAGCCATCTACTTTATTCATGCGAAAGCGTTGCATGCCCCATTACGCGAAAATCCGGCGTTGTCGGCGGCGGTGTGATCGAAATATGGTACCAAAAATGGCTGACGGCGCAAAGAGTAAGTGAACTTTAAAATATGCTCAGATTGACATCAAATCTCCCAGGCAGGCTCCTGCAAACAAAGTAAATTTATGGCTTTCAAGAACATTTTTCGCGCATTTCGGTGTGGGTGAGAATCGAACACGGGTCACCGCGGGGCGAGACGACCACGCTTCCCGACGCCACACTGGCTCCACGCTTCACGCCGGCTGGAGTTTTGCCTATTGCGTGCGTCATTGCACACGCCATGTCGCAGCCATATAACTGACCAAAGGTTTGGCCAAGTGCGTGCGTCATTGGGCACGTGACGGCGCAGCCAATGGGGAGAAAGTGTCGCGCCGTCATGAGTGCATGAAATGAGTGCACAAAATAAAAGTATTGCATCAAATCGGCAATATTGCTTTCGCATTCCCCCACGTAAGCAGCCGTAAGTGTCTCTGTCAAATTTTCTGAACAAAAGAGCGAAAATTGTTGCGAAGTTCGTAAATGATCATCCGTCAAATTCAGCAATAATATTCATTATCAGCGCTTTGCATGTGGCTTCTGCTCGCCTGGACATTCTGTCCAGGGTCATGCCTATGGACAAGCCAAACGCCTCATTTGCGGCCCTTTTTTGTGGCAGATGGGACAACACCTGTTGCTCCAACACGTCATTAGTTCTACGTTTTTTTTTATGTGCTTTCGGACGGCTCTTTGGTCGCCTGCACAGTGACTTCGTCTTCGTCATATAGATCAGTGCGGCTTGTTGCAACTTGTTCACGGTCACAGTTGCTGCTGTTGGCGATGATGTGTCTCGCCGTATCGAGGTTAAAAGTGCGTCCGCTGTGGTGTTCTAGTCTACTGCTCATGGTACCGCCTCGAGGTTGCACGTGGTTCTACAGGAAAACAACAAAAAATGTTCTTACTTAGTATATTTTGGATTAAAAATTTCACCAACTGCAATTAAATTCGTAGCCTTGGAATTCTGCGCTTAACAGTCAATTAGCTAGATTCCCTTGCAAACTTTCACCTACGGCTTATTAGCGCACCAAACAATGTTACTTAAACTTTTTCCACTTGTGGATTCCTTTGACAGCCTGGTCAACTAGACTGCCTAACCTTGCTGATATTATGACTGCATGGAGAGAACCTAAAACAACCTCTACACACAAATTCTGACTCTGAATGTGTGTGCATATATATATATATATATATATATATATATATATATATATATATATATATATATATATATATATATATATATATATATATATATATATATATATATGTATATATATATATATATATATATATATATCTGCCATCAACCTCATCAAAGTCAGAAGTGAAAAACAAGCTGTAATGTTCACGACCTTAGCTTTTCATTCTGAGCAGGCCGTCCCACCAGCGTTAACACAGTTGAATCTCCCGCATGTCATGACAACAGCACCCTGACAGACTTGTGCACACTTTCGCCATGACTCCTTCGTACGCGCGATGTGCGCCTAGTGTCACCAATGCAGTGCAGCAAGCCGATAATTTTTCAGGATCAGCTCGACAGCTTCCTCTTATATCCTCCCTCTAGTTGAAATATTTCTGCAAAACATGATGCGCGTGAATTGGAGGGAGTAAACAATTTATTCGTCTTCTTGTTCTCAATCTTTCTACGGAGCCGAATGCTGCAAGTAAGTATGAGAAATATAGCGCTTATTTTTTGCCAGATTTCTTTTTGCACGCTCGACATAAGATTACTCAGGTGCTACAGAGGTTATTTTCATGCCAACGTGGATCCTACCAAACAGCTATTAAATCTACTTAGTGCTCAGTTGGCACAATACAAGGGGGACATTTAAACATCATCTTGTAATCGTACATTAGATCCGGCAACCCGAAATTGGGTTGAGTTTTGATTTCATTATCACTAGCCCAATGATCGACCTATGCCACTGACATCAAAAGTACACCGATAACTTCTTGCCTTCTGCTGAACGCTGCCGCACATGCATCTCCGCGGCTTGAGCAACCTCGCACTGGTACAGTGTTTTGCAACTAGCAAACAATCGAAGCGCGCACACACGGACGCGGGCACGCACACACGCACACAGCACACGCACGCCCGTACACAATCATCTTTGGAGTGCATATTTAGCGCAACGGTATGTAGACACCGAAGTGACTCACTTCGCGCAACGCATGCCGGGAACGCTTGGCTGACGAGGCCCGGCGCGGCCGGCGATAAGTAGGAGCGGAGCTATGCGTGCGCCGGAGACGTTGGAACGCGCCCGGTGGCGCTAGTCACGCCGGTTGCGTCGGTCGCTAGAGGATAGATGCCAGTCCTTCTCCACCGTGACGTCGCTGAATTCGACGCACGCGCACGCGCGCGTGCATTAAGTTTGATTGTATCTCGCCATTAAGCAGCTGCTAGGCTGCACGTTATGGGCTCCTTCATAAACGGGCAATCGATAGCCCCTAAACATGCGTAGTAAGTTACTTTCTATAGGGCAGATCTTCTTGCAACTAAAATTTTTGCGTTTAAACATCCTATGCTCTCTAAGAAGCATCTTCGAGAAAAACATTTTTCTCTAAGCAAGTTGTCACTGATTAAGCTAAGAAATTTATGAGACATTTGTTTTCAGCGTTCTTGTGCGTAGCCTTAAGTTGGCTTTTAGCAAATATCGAAGAACCCCACTTTTCATGTGGGCCAGCCCCTTTAATGCACTGAACCCTAATCTCACGTTTACAACCTATAAGATCATATTAACAAACTGTTAAACCGTAAGTGACGCCCACAATAGGCCATAACCATGATGATCAACCCGACATCGCGGCTGTGTGCTTAAAGCATGCCACTGATAAACACTCTTTAAATAGGCTTTTTCAATATAGGCCTTGGTTTTAACAGGTGTAATGCAGGCTATTGAATAGATTTAGTTAAGCGCATTTAATGGCCTTGCGTCCGCAAGGCAGTGGCGTATCGAAAGCGCCCAAAGCTTCCGGTGTTGAAGAGCGCGTGCACCTATCTCCTGCTTGCGTGTGGGCTTCGCGGGCAGTTGCAGAGTGCTCTGGCGAGATCGAATTACAAGCGAAAATGTCAGGTGTATTGCGATATGGTGGCCGTTATGGTGAGCGATGCGAGTGGTTGCTGTGCGCGGCTACTATTTTCAGTCGCGCTAGACACGGCTTCACAAAGAAACCTATAAAATAGGTTGTGGCTCTGTTCCACGTTGCTCTGGTCGTAAATATTTTCCAAGCTTCCTCGCAGTGGCATCACATTGCCGGCAACTTGCTATGGCAACTGAAAAAATTGGTGATGGCCCGGACAGGAGACAAGCGCTGCGTCTTGCTGCTTCGCATGTGCTACGGATGTTGCTTGGAATGAGCAAACCAGTGTCAGGAATTAAAATTCATTTCTTACGCCTCGTGGTGTGCCCGGAGACGCTGTTAGAGATGACCAACATTCAGCGTCGTTTCTGCTGGCGTCCGCTGGCGTAGTGTCACTCATCGACACAAGGACAGGCGAAAAGCCGGAATGCCAATGACAGAACAAGATCGCTGCGCCATTCTGTTGGCGTCGACACGTAGCGAGGCGACGTCAATAGAAACGCTGAATCTAGTTCGGTCTTTATTCCTCCAGTATATCAGAACAAAGCAAAAGTATAAAGAGCGGAATCCCCTGCTGCAGGATCTGCTTGACTTAGAGCGGAAATTCAACTCTGTATAAGGCTCCTCCGGACAGGCCGCCATTGGAATATGAACCTGGCAACGTTTAACGCAAGAACATTATCTAGTGAGGCGAGTCTAGCAGTGCTATTGGAAGAATTAGAGGGCAGTAAATGGGATATAATAGGGCTCAGTGAAGTTAGGAGGCCAAAAGAAGCATATACAGTGTTAAGGAGCGGGCACGTCCTGTGCTACCGGGGCTTAGCGGAGAGACGAGAACTAGGAGTCGGATTCCTGATTAATAAGAATATAGCTGGTAACATACAGGAATTCTATAGCATTAATGAGAGGGTGGCAGGTCTTGTTGTGAAACTTAATAAGAGGTACAAAATGAAGGTTGTACAGGTCTACGCCCCTACATCCAGTCATGATGACCAGGAAGTCGAAAGCTTCTACGAAGACGTGGAATCGGCGATGGGTAGAGTGAAAACAAAATACACTATACTGATGGGCGATTTCAATGCCAAGGTAGGCAAGAAGCATGCTGGAGACAAGGCAGTGGGGGAATATGGCATAGGCACTAGGAATAGCAGGGGGGAGGTATTAGTAGAGTTTGCAGAACAGAATAATATGAGGATAATGAATACCTTCTTCCGCAAGCGGAATAACCGAAAGTGGACATGGAGGAGCCCGAACGGCGAGACTAGAAATGAAATAGATTTCATACTCTGCGCTAACCCTGGCATCATACAAGATGTGGACGTGCTCGGTAAGGTGCGCTGCAGTGACCACAGGATGGTAAGAACTCGAATTAGCCTAGACCTGAGGAGGGAACGGAGGAAACTGGCACATAAGAAGCCGATCAATGAGTTAGCGCTAAGAGGGAAAATAGAGGAATTCCAGATCAAGCTACAGAACAGGTATTCGGCTTTAAGCCACGAAGAGGATCTTAGTGTTGAAGCAATGAACGACAATCTTGTGGGCATCATTAAGGAGTGTGCAATAGAAGTCGGTGGTAACTCCGTTAGACAGGATACCAGTAAGCTATCGCAGGAGACGAAAGATCTGATCAAGAAACGCCAATGTATGAAAGCCTCTAACCCTACAGCTAGAATAGAACTGGCAGAACTTTCGAAGTTAATCAACAAGCGTAAGACAGCTGACATAAGGAAGTATAACATGGATAGAATTGAACAAGCTCTCAGGAACGGAGGAAGCCTAAAAGCAGTGAAGAAGAAACTAGGAATTGGCAAGAATCAGATGTATGCGCTAAGAGACAAAGCCGGCAATATCATTACTAATATGGATGAGATAGTTCAAGTGGCTGAGGAGTTCTATAGAGATTTATACAGTACGAGTGGCACCCACGATGATAATGGAAGAGAGAATAATCTAGAGGAATTCGATATCCCAGAAGTAACGCCGGAAGAAGTAAAGAAAGCCTTGGGAGCTATGCAAAGGGGGAAGGCAGCTGGGGAGGATCAGGTAACAGCAGATTTGCTGAAGGATGGTGGGCAGATTGTTCTAGAAAAACTGGCCAGCCTCTATACGCAATGCCTCAAGACCTCGAGCGTACCGGAATCTTGGAAGAACGCTAACATAATCCTAATCCATAAGAAAGGCGACGCCAAAGACTTGAAAAATTATAGACCGATCAGCTTACTGTCCGTTGCCTACAAAGTATTTACTAAGGTAATTGCAAATAGAATCCGGAACACCTTAGACTTCCGTCAACCAAAGGACCAGGCAGGATTCCGTAAAGGCTACTCAACAATAGATCATATTCACACTATCAATCAGGTGATAGAGAAATGTGCGGAATATAACCAACCATTATATATAGCTTTCATTGATTACGAGAAAGCGTTTGATTCAGTCGAAACCTCAGCAGTCATGGAGGCATTGCGGAATCAGGGTGTAGACGAGCCGTATGTAAAAATACTGAAAGATATCTATAGCGGCTCCACAGCCACTGTACTCCTGCATAAAGAAAGCAACAAAATCCCAATAAAGAAAGGCGTCAGGCAGGGAGATACGATCTCTCCAATGCTATTCACAGCGTGTTTACAGGAGGTATTCAGAGACCTGGATTGGGAAGAATTGGGGATAAGAGTAAATGGAGAATACCTTAGTAACTTGCGCTTCGCTGATGATATTGCCTTGCTTAGTAACTCAGGGGACCAACTGCAATGCATGCTCACTGATCTGGAGAGGCAGAGCAGAAGGGTGGGACTAAAAATGAATCTGCAGAAAACTAAAGTAATGTTTAACAGTCTCGGAAGGGAACAGCAGTTTACGATAGGTAGCGAGGCACTGGAAGTGGTAAGAGAATACATCTACTTAGGACAGGTAGTGACTGCTGATCCAGATCATGAGAGTGAAATAATCAGAAGAATAAGAATGGGCTGGGGTGCGTTTGGCAGGCATTCGCAGATCATGAACAGCAGGTTGCCATTATCCCTCAAGAGAAAAGTGTATAACAGCTGTGTCTTACCAGTACTCACGTACGGGGCAGAAACCTGGAGGCTTACGAAAAGGGTTCTACTTAAATTGAGGACGACGCAACGAGCTATGGAAAGAAAAATGATAGGTGTAACGTTAAGGGATAAGAAAAGAGCAGATTGGGTGAGGGAACAAACGCGCGTTAATGACATCTTAGTTGAAATCAAGAAAAAGAAATGGGCATGGGCAGGACATGTAATGAGGAGGGAAGATAACCGATGGTCATTAAGGGTTACGGACTGGATTCCGAGGGAAGGGAAGCGTAGCAGGGGGCGACAGAAAGTTAGGTGGGCAGATGAGATTAGGAAGTTTGGAGGGTCAACATGGCCACAATTAGTACATGACCGGGGTAGTTGGAGAAGTATGGGAGAGGCCTTTGCCCTGCAGTGGGCGTAATCAGGCTGATGATGATGATGATGATGATGATGATAAGGCTCCTCAGAAAGAAAGAGAGCCTCGCAGTTGAAGGAAAATTTATCCTGATCCGGACATTCGAACCCAGGATCCACGCTTTTCAGGGCGGTCGCTCTACCGCCTGAGTTACCCAGTAAGAGAGCAGATCGCACAGCGAGGGCGAATTCATCGACAACTCGAAGTAGAGGGACACTGAGAAACCCGTATAAGAGTGTATGAGTTTCCCTTGTAGCTTCGTGCTCCTGTCGGGTGGATGGCAATTTTTCCCTTTTATTCACTCTAAATGTTCATTCTCATACGCAGGGACACGACACTACATCTATTGCTATGGCCTGGACGCTGTATCTCTTGGGGCTGCATCCTGAACTTCAAAGGAAAGTCCAGGAAGAATTGGACGCCATATTTATGGACGACATTACCCGGGATGTTACGAGAGACGACGTAGACCGCATGGTGTTCCTCGAGGCATGCTTCAAGGTATAATGCAAGGAGACCTTCATGCCCAACGTCAACAGAAGTGAAAATCCGCAGGAATAATCAGTTCTGTTCGTTGGATGCAGGGTGTGATGTCAAGTCATGAGAAATCCATGAGCAAGAGCACATTGCAGAACTGCAGATATTACCTCTTTGAAGCTACTTTAACGTGCAGTTTATTAGATACAGTAATACGATGTTGCATATTACTCAAAGAACTAAGTTATCGGCAGACTATTTCCCAAGCCTAAGTTAATAAGCCAGCAACAAAATATCTGCTGCATTTCTCACTTCGCACAACTAGCTAAAAGTATGATAACAATTAAACGAGTTGACTGACACCAGCAATATTTTCACATGTGTCACTGTGGCAAAACATCTGTCATCTTCTTTCACATATTCTTCTTTTCCGATGCATAGTTCGGTAATAAAATAGTCAATTAGTGGGATAGTTGATGGGAAATTTTGTGCAAAGGCTAGAGCTAAAGTGGTACAGAAGAAGCAGAGACCACGAACGCCTTTCTTGTTCATGAGCTCTGCTTCCTTTCGGATTAGCGCGATGCGTTTCTTCTGGTTTTTGAGATTTTAAATTTATGATGCATTTATAACACAGACAATTGCGGGCCAGTAGAACTTTTACATGAGGAAGTCCCATGGAAAAATTCTCATCATCAACACCGTTTTCAAACTGCTATAGAATGCAGGGATCAGTTTGTTTCAAGCACACATTTCGCCCACTCCATAGCTGTCAGGACATTTCTTTGATCCCCGACAACCCGGAGTGTTTTGCAATTGTGCTTTTCAAATCCATGCTAGCGTACACGAGACCATGGTTTAAATTTTCGGTAGAGCGCCGACCTTGAGATCAAGAAGTGCGTGTTGGATGTCGTGCTTGACAACTGACACAAATTTAGAATTAGCGGAACACCATAGTGTCGGACCTACTTGGCGATATACAAGGGCAGGAATGGTGTATCTATTGCACCCTTAGAGTGACGGCGCCCTCGGAACAATAGCAGCGAATTTGACGTAACATTAAACGAAGGGGATAGCAAATGTATAGGTACGACACAGCGTAGCGCTGCGGGTCACTCATGGCAATAAAATTGGTCAGGAAGGTTTGTGCAGCAATCAAATTTTCGCAAACCACTGTACAATTTTTAGGCAGCAGGCGAAGTTGTCGGTGTGAAAACAGTTTTGCAGGGCGTCCAAGATTACGGCGTTCCTCTACTGCTTATAACGCACAGCGTGCGGTAATTTCGGAGGCCATCCTTTTGACATTCTGCGAGGCCCTTTGCTGGTCTGCCAGCTGTAGTGGCGCGTGCTTCTCATGAGCTGAAATGCATAGAAAAAGGCTGAGTTCGTTCAAATGCATATTAGAGCCTGAAAATCAGGTATGGTCAAAACCCAATTTCATAACTCATCCGCTATTATAACTTTATCAAAGCAGAGTACGATACGAGACGGCAGGTGCAAGAAACAATCGGTGATGGAATTTTCAGTGTGGTCTGGCCGTCACCTGATCTGGGCATGAACAGCGAGTGCCTCTGGTGGCTCCGGACTGGAAACATACGCTCAAATGCAATCTCTTGCTGATGTTGTCATGTTGTAGTTACATCGCAAAGTCTGCACTATCAAAAGCATGCGTTAACATAGTATAGGGCGCAGTACAATGACACAGGCCGTAAGCTGCAAGTTACTTGCGAAAAATGTACTCTAAACGCCAAATTCGCACGTAGAGCATACAGTGGTACCACATTTTGTCGCAAAATCTCAGGCCCAATGCTTGCTAAGTTTAACGTACGAGATATTTCTAGAATAGTCAAGCTCTACTGAGAAGAAAACCGTTTGCGCAAAAGGTACCTAACGAAGCCGATGATGCCAACAATCTATTATATATTTTAGGGCGTCTGTTTCTCGTATCTTTATGAAGCCTGTCTCTGAACTACGATATTGCACCTAATGAAAGGTAGTTTTCTTAGCATAGTAACATTATGCAGCGCAAGTTTCGACATACATCTATCCGCACAAAAGAACCAAGCACTCGAACCGTGGCAGAGGTTGACACATGCGTGTGTTCCATAGGCCGATTCTGACACTGGGTCTAGGCCGACGCTGCTCTGCCACTTTCGCGCTGGTTAGAGAATTGCGCTCACTTTTGTTTAACAAATTGGTCCTCGTCACTGTCATCACGAGAATTCTTGATTTCAGGAGGGTAACTAATTTTGTTGTGCACCGTGAAATGATCCAGAGGTTGAATTCAATCCATGCAATCATAATTCTTGCTTATGGATATGCGAGATATTTGCTGAAAACTAAAGGCGCTTTCACGAATAATTTTGCCCGCGAATAAAATTGCAGTTAAAGTAGCATTTGGAAGTGGCAGTGTGTTGAGCATGGTAAGTGGTGAAACTTAATTTAAATGCCAAAGACATCCTTGCTCATCAGCGCGGAGTCCGCAAAAAATACCCGCCGCCTCACCCACAACTTGGCGGGGAAGAGGCCGCCGATTGGCGTAAAATACAGACCGGGGTATTCACCCATTTAAATTTGCTAAATTCCATGTATCCCACTCGTTATAGGGCCAACTGTCCTTGGTGCGGTGGCATACCTATCCTAATACATATAACCTGGGAGTGCACTAAGTACCCTCATAGGCCAAATACCAATAACACAATGGAGCAGTGGGAGGCACAGCTCGCCCGCTCCGACCTGGCAGGACAAAAGTCCTTAATTAGCCAGGTCAGGCAGGCGGCAGAGGCCAGTGGGGCCCTGGACTGAGAGGCTCCGACCACCCCTCCTTCAAATCTTTTCCATTTCAATGAAGTTTCTATCCGTGGAATTTTCCCCCCTCTGTCACTTCAACAACTTGCTGGGCGGCAACTCAGTTTTTCGGTGCACGTAGGTTTTTAGCCGTGGCTAAATTACTCCTATGGTTCACTGCAGGTACAAGCACTTCGAGCTCTTAAATGGAGGGGCGTGTAATGTGTACGCAGTAACGAAAATTTCTGTTTCTTTTTTTATTCTGTTTTTAGGAAGCCATGCGCCTCTTTCCTCCAATACCGTTTATAGGAAGGGTCCTCGACGAAAGCATCAAGCTAGGTGAGTTGTCAATGTTCTTTTTTGTTTTAGTTGTTCTCAATACATCTTTTGGTAGATCATGCAGCTGAAAAGCAAGACTAGCGCCATTTGTTGTCCTATATCGTAAGTTGTCATTTGAGAACTACTCAATTTCCCAATATGACAGATCACCTAGCCCGAATTACTACCTTGGTAAAATACATACTGCCAATCATTCCCACTTATTAACCACCACGCCGGCAGAGAATTCCGACACTATAGCACCGTATTCCCTTCAAGTAATATTACTATGCAGCTGTACGGAAAACGAATGCGATGCAGTGCCGCACCGAGAGTAGCTGACCAAATGCACATTTTTTTTTTTCTAATGACAAGATAGACATATTTCCTCACAGTATATAACTCACAAGAACCGAATACTACAAATGACGCAAAAGTAATGTGAGCAGCTGGGGCCGAATTCACAAAGCTTTGCGTTCGTAAGTTGTGTTTTTCATTGGCTGATCACCTTCGCTAATAATATGTCCTACATCGCTATTGGCTGCACGAACGCTTTTAGCGTAAGAACGTTTTCTGAATACGGGCCCTAATTTGCATTAACTTGCGCTATCTAAAGCATTGGGTTTATGATATCCACAGGTGTTTCTGATTTGTGTTCTTTTTTCAAGTGCTTCATTTTATGTAGCCGGGAGAGGCGTGCTCTACCGCGACATGAACGAATTTCAAACAAGCTGCAAGCGTGCTGCCACCATGCCGATTTGAAGGCGAAGTGTTCTTCTTTTTTTTTTTTTGTGCGTTACACAGTTCTCTCGCGAAGTGATAGCGCCCGCTTTTGTGGAGTACCATTCGCGTTCAGAATACCGCGCAGAAATGTTCACCAGCCACCTATGGTGTTGCGCCGCTCAGCGCAAGGTCGAGGGTTGGAACCCGGCCACTGCGGCCGCACTCCTACGGGGACGGAATGCAAAAAAACGCTCCTGTACCGTGTATTGGGTGCATGTTAAAGATTCCCAGTTGGTCAAAATTATTCCGGAGTCCCACTACGGCATGCCTCATAATGAGATCATGGATTCGGCCCGTCAGAAGCAAAAAAAAAAAAAAAAAACACCATTAACGTAATTTTTAAACTTTCACAGCAACACCTTTAATCATTCCAATGAAGAGCGTGTTGATGGCACTGCAACCCACAATTTATTTGATTCCACAGTCAGTAATGTCAAAAGCTCACTGTAGTGATCCGCCGTGGGAGCTGAGTGGCTGTGGCGTTCTGCTGCTGAGCACGCGGTCGCAGGTTCGAATCCGGGCCTCGGCGGACGTGTTAAGCAGTGGCACTGACAGCAAAGACGCCTGCACGCGTAAATATAACCGCAGGCGGTCGAAATTAATACGCAGCCCGCTACTCCGGTGTCTCCTACAGCCCGAGAGAAACTTTGTAACGTTAAACCCTGTAATTCAGTTTTCACCTCCTGCCCGAAACTTATTGTGGGCTCTTCATGATGGTTGCTTTCAAAAAAGGGACGGAGCGACTCGTAGTTTGCCCTTACGTTGCGCTCGCGGCATGGCGTGAATTGGGGCACGGAAAAGAAGTGTCAGCGTGATTTTGCTTTTCATCCTGTAACTTCTGCACGCCACGTGGCCTGCAAAGGTACGAACATCTGTCTTCCAAGCATTTGCTTAAATAGCGACTGCACGAGTCTCTTGCTGTCGCAAGAATCCAGCACACCCCTTCGCCACGCGTGCAGAGTTAACGAGGGCTTGGGCTGGGCAATTTACACGTACGGACGCTCCGCAACCGCAAGGTCTGTCTTCGGGATTACCTGACAATTATGTCTGGGAGCGTAGTTTTACCTGTTGCAGCGCCCACGACCATGAACGTGCGTTGCAGTCTTTGTCGCGCGCTACACTTTGTAATTGGAGACAGGTCCTGGCAGGCCCCTCTAAATTTACTCAAATTAATGTGCTGACTTGCTTTGCGCGTCTTCGTGGGTGGGTGCATGTGTGTTTGTTGCCACACACACCTGAATATCATGTCAAGTGTGTGGCAAGGCCAACCCCTCCTCTTAGATTTATTTAACCGAACACTTTATGTCGCTCCGCTTCTTTAAACGTTCGAGTAGCGGCGTAAACAAGACTACTTAGTTCAAATGCAGTACGCGAAATGACACTGCTGGTTACGGTGTAATAAACAATCAGGTGAGCACTGATTTACATCCTGACAATATATCACAACAAGCTAAAGTTGATGACTGCGCCTTAATTTTTCTCATTATTTTGACGTTAAAATGCCGTCAAATTAACCAACAACAATAAATTTATACCCTTGGAGTCTATCTTCAGAATACGTCGAGCGGAGCATTCGCAAAATGCGCGAAACCGATATTTCTACTATAATTTATACGCCTTGACCCTGTTACTGGTACAGCAAGTTGAAGAAGACTTTCTTCTTCACGCAGCTTGTACTACCTTTCAAAACAAGTATTTGCTGTAGGAAATTTCTAAAAAAATATTTTTTTTTGTTTAATAGTGTTTTATACCGCAACGGCTACAACGGCCAAAGAGCGCCAGTAACAGTGTTTAGTAGTGCGGTAGAATGTTACAAACATGACTGCGGGTATAATGGGTTGCAATGCCTGTGATGTGCTGCGGCGGCTGTAAAGGCCAAGAAATTAAAAACATTAGTCTTGCATTTCTTGAGAGAATTTAGGATGATTATGGAGGATTTGGGGTAGCGTAGGGAAGATGAGTTTAAAAGCGGTAAGATATGTTCTTCAAAAAGTTCACATCATTAAGATAACAGCCGGTCGAGGGAGAATATCGGCTTAGCCGATAGGAAAAATGTAGGGTGCATAGGTAGATTGGCGCGGTAAAGTTCAGAAAAGTATTTTTTTCGCGCAGCTTCCATGTCAGGGTATTGTATAGGAACATGTATGACTGTGAGTTAACTCATCTAAAACGTCCAGAATTAAAGTCTCAATGGCAAACTCCATCCGTGCGCATTCGCTTCTCGTGATCATTAGCATTTATAATTATTGCTTTTGTTTTGTTTTACTTTCAGACGGCGTAGTGATTCCTAAAGGTACCACTGTCTTTATCAACATATTCGGCCTACACAGAAACAGCAACCACTTCGAAAAGCCCGAAGAGTTCATACCTGCCAGATTCTTGGATGGAGCTGACAAGAAGCGACATCCTTTCGCATTCATACCTTTTTCAGCTGGTGCGAAGAATTGCATCGGTAAGATTGGGACCTCACTGCACCCACTGATTGGGGGGGGGGGGGTTAGCACACTTCACAACTTAGCACAACGTTTTAGCACACTGTCATCTATTTGTGCACTTGCACGCACAAGTAAATCAATGATCCAGCGAAGAATTAGGTGAAAATATCACGTAGAGCAATCGCATAGCTTCATTTCGCATAAATGTGTGTTACAGAGATTACGAAGTGGAAATTTCAGCGACATTTCAAACAAAGCGATCATAACGGCTAAAGCTTACTCATATTTTGTCACTGGGTCAATTATTTTCTTCACACCACCGTATTATCCACCAGAATTATATAGGCATTCACCAGAATTGAATTCCGTGCCCTTAATTATGCCATATACGCCACACATCATGAATGATATCCGCTTGCATCTGCCTGCAGGTCAACGCTTCGCGTATCGCCAAGGCAAAGTCGTCCTGGCGAAGGTACTGCTTCGCTACACGTTCAAAGCCAGTTGGCCCCTGGACCGGCTCAAAGTGAGCACCGAAATGGTGACCAAGGTCAAGGGAGGACTCCGCGTCTGGGTTCGTCGCAGGAAGCCCGGCCAGTACGCATGAACCGACGAGATATTTGCCGGCATGTGTGTTTGCGTGCTTTCCGAACGTGTGCCAGTGACTGCTTGTGTGCGAGCGCGTGAAGCAAGAGGACGTGCTTACACGTGGGCTACCACGCCACGCGCAGTCTCGCTTGGGAGACACAGCCGAGTGCCGGCGCGGCCGCAGGCGGGCAAGACGACGACTGGGGAACGCTAAGTGCGCCTCTCGCACAGATAAGAAGAGTTGCACTGATTAGCCGTGCGCACGCTGCGTTTTACCGCAGGGAGCGACGCGATGTAACTACCGGACAGCAACGTTGGCCTGCGTCACCTAGAGTGGCAATTACTAGGTTGAGCGTTCAACGGATTGCCAGAGACAATCTAATGAAAAGTCGAGGCCAACTTTGGAAATAATACACATGTTGTTTTGGAATTTCCCTTCATTGTTTGTCTGTTCTGTATTTTCCTACACTGTGTTTATACCTGCTGTGGAACCACAATGAGAGAAGTTATGAGACAGGCGTGGTTGTACTACTAATCTGTCAGTACTGTCATGCGTCCACAATAATGGTTTGTGAAACCTACTAAATGTTAGAGAATTTCAGTGTCCTTTCATTTGACGAAAATTTCCCCCTATAATGTAGACACTGATAGTAATTTTGTTTCTTAGGAACAAGCCAGCTAATTTCTACAACACCGCGCACGCTTCATTTCTCCCTTATGTTATTTTTGACCTTCGTCGTGCAAGCTGAAAGCGCATGATTGCAGATGAGACGCAAGCAGATAAGGAAGCCAACGTCTGCATTCATCACATTGACAAGAAATTTGTTCATCATCGGGTATGCAGAACACCTTTCGTTCTTGGTGTGTTGTCCTTTGTTTGTTGGTGTGCTACTCTCTTTACTGTCATTTTGTAATAAGGTCCTCTCTGTCGTCGGGCATTAAACACCTCGTGTTGCTTTTCCGGCCATAACCGCTCAGTTACGTTCGTTAATGCATAGTCTACATCACCTAAAAAAACATTGCTACAAAAAAAAGAAGATTGTGGGAAGTGTTCTTTCGATCCGCAAGTGTGCAATCCTCGTGGCACAGGAACGTAGCTACACCGTGAAATGTCTAGAGGCCATAAAAATAAAATAATGGCGACAAGGGCAAGCGTTTACCGGAAGAATGAATAATAAGATTCGCATAACGCAGCGAGTCCCGAGTTCTCGTGCGACCTTGAGTCGTGAAACACGGTTTTAAAAAAAATTTATTCGAGAGACAATATCAACTCCTGCGTGAGCGTTTAAAGCACTGACGTCACGGCCTGCGAAGGCAATTAGGACTCCTCCAGCGTGACGTAGGCACCACAGCGTTGTAAGCGACGAGGATTTTTCTCAGCCGTTCTATTGTGTTAAGTGAGTAAGGTCCGCTTGTATACCGGAGACCATGAACAAAGCAAAGGAAGGTAACAGATAACGGGAAGCAAACGCATGTGAGCCGAGTCATTCCAACTTTCTCGAATGCGCGATGCGAGGAACAAGATGCAGGAAGCTCTAAGCTATTCACGCTAACGAGCGACGTAGGTCTCTGCTATTTTTAGTGTGTGTGTTTTTTTTCCTGAAAATATTAGAGAATGCGCTGGGGGTATACACCGGTACAAAACGGACGATTCGGCCAATAGCAGCTTTGGGCAAAATTTTGTGAAGTCAACCTAAAGGGACTCAAACCGTGCCCGGACCATTACCTCATAAACGCAGCAAGAATATTTTAAGTGCACGTGTTCCGAACATCTTGTTCAATAACAAGCAGTGCTCTCCGCAACGAAATTTTGCATCTCTGCGGCAGTTCCTCAAGTGGTTTCTAAATACTCGAGGTATAATATACATTCAGGTTTTAATGCACTGCAAGCAAATTTTCACTCACGGGTGGGTGAAGGTCACCGCGAAGCTTCGCCCATAGCTGAACATGCACTGTCACCGACAGGCCGATCGAGCTTCCATTGCTTTACGGCTCCCATAAATTGTGGCAAAAATACATTGAGTTTAACGTCCAAAAGAATCACGTGGTTTATCATAGATATCGTAGTAAGTAAATCCGGATTAATTTTGATTACGAGGTTAGACGTGCGTCTGAATATAAGCTCGCGCGGTCGGGAATCGAACCCGAGACATCAGCTGCGTAACGCCATATCAGCTGAGCTTTCGGGACGTGTGTGACAAAGCAGTAAAGAAGAGAGGAACATACAGCTGATGCGTGCTGAAGAAAAAGAGCGTAACAATAAGAACAATACATGACTCGAGGACAACTAAAATATATCTTAAGCATTTCTCCGTGCAAACCTGCGGAGCTCAGCTCGTGCCATGCGCTTGGTTATCCGGGTGCCTTATTGGTGCGCATGTTCCCACACAACCTGAGCGCACTTACTTTCTGCAATGATAAAGCTACTGAGTGTAGTAAAATCATGCGTTTTGTCACAGCTACAGGTTAATTGGGAAAACTGTGTTATATCGTCCTTTGGAACGCTAGGGCCAATGAAAAGTGCTAATGGTTACTCAATAAGTTATTGCAGTAGCAAGAAAAGTTTGAGTGTATCTTATTCAGAAACTTGGTGAGAACGTTTTAAGGACTACAAACGGCCTTTCATAAATCTGTCTAAATATAGATCGTGGCTCACATATTTTCCTTACAAAATTAGACTGTAGGCTTAGCAAAATAGCCTCATTCGCTGATACGCGTTGATGTGAAGAAATGTCTTGTCAGTCGCCAATCATCCTCGTGCAGGAGGTCCAGGTACGGGAGACAATGTCGTACAATCCAGCATAGGTAAGAGGCACTCGGGGACAAGGGAATGGTGTGATGAGTAGATGAGGACAGTGCTAGCAAAATAACTGTACCATTAACGTTGAAATATATTTGAAAGCAACAAAAAAAGTTTTTGTGCTGCTTCAGATAAAACAGCAGGAGCGGCTTAACAGCAATCATTTTCTTTATGAAGTAATGTAAGGCACCCTCTCAATTGAGGGGCGGGGAATGGGGAGTCGGGGGTGTGGGTGGTATAAGGAGTGCTGTTTGCATTACTTCGACTAAAAGGGTTCTTTTATACTTGATACGCTTGATAATGAAGCCGGCAAATAAAGCTCTCATAACGCTACTAACACAACAGTTACGAGGCTTCGCACAGAATTGATTTTCTGAAGCGCTTATTATATATCCTTTGTAGGGTTTAAGAGCGCCGCGGCTTTGTTGTTGTTGATATTAGTGCCGCATCTGTAGGTGTGGGTGTTCTTGAAATTTGCAAATAAAGAAATAAACAAATGTTCCGTATTCGACACGCACCTCTGCAAGCACCAGGGGTCAAATTTACAAGCGGTTTCGGTTGTAGGAGCCGTTTTCTTTTTTCTTCTAAGCTTTAAGTCCGAAGAGTTGTTTGTGATTGATTGGCTGTCATTATTAACGTTATTTTCGCCATCGCTATCAGTCGGCGCATTTTTTCACGAATTGCTCTTGCACAAAAACAGCTTCATGATTAAGATCATGTAGGCTTCAGATTCAGATCACGCTGAAGATAGATCATGTAAGCTTCGCTAATTGTTCATTGCGCTAGTGTTCCTTTCGATTGTGTAACTGTGTTGTTTGGTTAATGTCCTGCCACAAGAAAATTTTCGAGCGTGTTCGAGTCAATCGCGATGCAAATCGTCGTTGATGTAGTGCTGCCAAATGGTTTCCTTTTCCACCGCACTTGATCTTCCTGTTTAATTGAATCTGTACAGCTGTACAAGTTGACAAACCCCTGACTTAAGTCACGGATTCGTGAACTGGGATTCAAATCTTGAGCATGGTTGGAGGCTGTCATCGACAGGCCCAAGCTCAAAAAGTTTACACACCCAGAGCAAGAACAAAAAAAAAATAGCCACCAGCTATCTAAAACATATCGCCACTCCGTACGCTGACTGGCGGGAACTAATTGTAATGGCGGAGCTTGCAGGCTGGTGCAGCCGCGAACCGTTGAAATGGTGATGGCATGGGGAGACTGCGATTTAAAATGTTTGTAGAGTCCCTGTATAGCAAACATCACTTACAGCGCGTACATAGACAGGGACCAAAAGAACGACGAAGACAAGCGCTGATTTCCAACTGATTTTTATTTTGAGTAACACGCATATATACCGGGACACCAAAACAAAACCGCCCCCCCCCCCGCCCAAAGCATAAAACCGACATGAGTATGCATTCAAAATTCAAAGAAACCATGGCCTTAAGATGAACGAGAGCGCATGTGCGACCTCAAAAAAAGAAGTTCTTTATCTGTTAATGCAATTGACGGCTTACTAACCGAGTCACCTTCAGCGCTCGCTGCTGCTTCAATAAGTCTAGTGCATTCATTAGGATGCCTGGCTAAGATAGTGGTTTTTAATGGACACCTAGAAACCCTTCCCGCCTTTTGCGCACTTTATTGCTATGTTCTTGTAACCTAACATCGAGGCATCTACCTGTCTGCCCTCATCTTTCATTTCATCTGCGTCTTTTGCGCACAATGCGGCTGTATCCCGCTTTTTGAAGAAAAAAAAAAAACTATCTTAGCTAGGCATCCTAATGAATGCACTAGACTTATCATTGAAGCAGCAGCGATCGCTGAAGGGGACTCGGTTAGTAAGCCGTCAATTGCATTAACAACAGAAAAAGAACAAGTTTTTTTTTTTTTTTTTTTGAGGTCGCACATGCACTCTGGTTCATCTTAAGGCGGCGGTCATGGTTTATTTGAATTTTGAATGCATACTCATGTCGGTTTTATGCTTTGGGGGTAGGGGGGGCGCTTTTGCCTTGGTGTCTCGGCATATATGCGTGTTACTCAACATACAAATGCTTGTCTTCGTCGTTCTTTTGGTCCCTGTCTGTGTACGCGCTGTAAGTGATGTTTGCAATGGAATACCCACTAGACCGTACCAAAACCCTGTCCCTGTATAGGTTGAGTCTATGCTCCTTGAGGGGAGCATAGAAGGAGAGCATAGCATTGAATGTCACTATTTATGTTCCCTTGCCAAAATCAGGGAGCACAGACAGGAACACTAAATGTCTCGTATGCATGGCACAACACACAATACTTCGAAGCACGTAACGATGTCTACTTTTCATGCATTCGAAAGTCGTAAGGATCATGTGGCAATCCGGAAAGTACATATATGCCGGGAAGACTTCTTGGCGCATGTGAACGTTCGGTGAAGTGTAGTAAATTTCATTTGAAGTTGGCGCATCTCGTCGACAAACCATTTATTGTGTTCATTTGACATTCCAACGTTGATGCCACCGGTAAACAAGACGTGGCTTTGTGGCTTGTGATACTTGCAGGTTGCACTTCAAGGATGCTTACAATAAGTTCAGAGCGAAGCAAGCGACGACCCGTACAAAAACAGATGGGATAGCGCTTGTCCCCTGCGTCTGTGTATGTGTTGTTCTTTTTTAATATCATGCTAATGAAAAGAGTGTGTTATACTTGCGACGTCCACATTTATCTAAACGAACGTGAGCTTATACATCCGCGAAAGGTCAACGTTATACTACGTCAGTAAATAAGTGTACTCTCGATGAAGAGCGAAGGTCCTGTAGCAGGGTGGACAGTGATGGGTCTTGGCACACCATCAAAAGAGCAATAAAACCTTCTCGACAAATGAAAACAAAAAGACAAAGAACAAGACTGGACAATGCAGCCTTGTCCCGTCTTCTTCGCATTTGTGACTTCGCGTCTATGCCCCCCTGTATCGCTTCCGTTTAGCGTATTGCTTTGAACAAAAGTCCTCTTCATAAAACCAAACACGCCGGAATTTACGTTGCAATGCGCACCTTCATGGGCACGAAAAGCTACTTTATGAACGAGAATAATCACGACCCAACAAGGAAAAAGCGCCCTGCCCAATGCGCATATATCTGACCACAGGAAAAGCACAGTAGAGAATTCTCTAGCTTAAAAAAAAGTGGGGATAGTTCTTGGCTGGTTCTTTTTTTAAACATTTTCGCAAGTGTCCGGAAAATATATCGCTTCTCTGTTTCATGCTATTCGCTGCATTGTACTCAAAGGAAAACAGGAAATATAGCATAATTATTCCCACCTTGTTATTCATCGCATTAGACCTAAGCAACCGGAAACCTAAAATGGGGAGGCAGGATACGCAATCACAATCTAGGCTTTCTACAGACTGCATGATATTTGTGGCTTTGTTTTGAATTTTCAGCTTTTGGCACAGCTTCTGAATGCTGCGATAATTCCTGTCTCCATTGTTTTCTTGCATTCTCAAACTGGCGTTATTTATTGGATATCAGCAACACGGAAGATCTCATAAGCGCGACGGTGGCTGCTGTGACCTTATCCTACACGCACTTATTTCGCGCACATGCATATACAAGAGAAATGAAATAGCCACATTCGAAGGCTGCGAAGCAATTTCGATCATGTGGCGTTATTTAACGTTCACCACAGCCTCAACATGAGTTTCTTTCTTCTCTTTGCATTTTTCGCCGTACACGAAAATACTACTCCCATCAGCACGCAGAAAAGTTGTGACTTCATTCCGAGCGAAAAAAAAAAAAAAAAAAACAATCTCTCGATCGGTTAATCTCCTATGGCACTGGGTGATTAGTAGATGCTCAGTCAGGGTCCTTGCTGCTTGCTGACCCTTGCAGCATCCTATTCATTTCAATGTACGCCTTATCAGCCCCTTTTCCAATGCATCATTGCTGTCTCTACAGTGCAGGCAGCGCTCGAACACGCAAACTGACAATGTTTGACTGCGAGCATTTAAAAGGGGCATAAAGAGTGTGTAAAAACGGGTGATAAGTCAAGTATCACCCGCGAGCTGCTAAAGGCGACCTATGTACGGCGCGTTACCGCACCTCGCAAATATTATTTCACTTCGTGTTATATTCTGTCCAGAGAATCAGTCGCCACATAATTATATTTAAACCAGTATCAAGAGAACGTTCAAAATCCGGACTTAATCTTGTACTTCAAAGCACGAGGTGCAGTCGGATGAGTCTGATGGGACGCTGTTCCCCACGCGCAAACATTTTGCGCGCCTCGCGCAAAGGAGATTAGAGAAAGTAAACGGATGAAAGGTAGCCAGGTGAATCAGAAGAACGTCCGATCTGCTACCCTATTACACGGCGGATGACGAAGGGGGAGGGGTGCGAAGATGGGGAAAAAGACTATAAGTACAGGAAGAGAATGAACACTTCGCGCACACAATAGGATGTCCGAAACGACAACAGACAGCCACACAGGTGCTACAAATGCATATGCTCTTCTGCAATACGACAGATGCTGCCACGTTCCTCGCAAGCGGCACTGTGAGGGATACCACACGCGCTTCATACGCCGCTCCTAGGTTCTGCATTCGCAAGGACTCGCATATTTTCGCGACCACGCAGTCCCAGGCAGCATTTCCTTTTTAAGGCCTTCAAGGTTAAAGCCAATATTTCTCGTCTAAGGCTTTAGTATTCTGCAACACGTTCTATATTTGCCTTCCATTCCAACATCATTCTGCAATGTTTCCTGCTATACGTCTCAGTGCAAATCTTCTGTACGACGACTGCATAACACTAGGAATGCCTTTGCGGGCTGTGTGACAGTGCCCACCGAAACAGTTTGTGTGTACGTGTGTGTGTGTGTGTGTGTGTGTGTGTGTGTGTGTGTGTGTGTGTGTGTGTGTGTGTGTGTGTGTGTGTGTGTGTGTGTGTGTGTGTGTGTGTGTGTGTGTGTGTGTGTGTGTGTGTGTGTGTGTGTGTGTGTGTGTGTGTGTGTGTGTGTGTGTGTGTGTGTGTGTGTGTGTGTGTGTGTGTGTGTGTGTGTGTGTGTGTGTGTGTGTGTGTGTGTGTGTGTGTGTGTGTGTGTGTGTGTGTGTGTGTGTGTGTGTGTGTGTGTGTGTGTGTGTGTGTGTGTGTGTGTGTGTGTGTGTGTGTGTGTGTGTGTGTGTGTGTGTGTGTGTGTGTGTGTGTGTGTGTGTGTGTGTGTGTGTGCGCGTGTGTGTGTGCGTGTGTTTGTGTGCGTGCGTGTGTTTGGTTAACTCTGGTTAACCTCCCTGTCTTTCCTTTGCCTTCTCTCTCTCTCTCTCTGTACGACGAGTTGTTTAACAGCAGTGATATTACCGTGTAGGGGCACTTCTGAATTAATAGATACGAGAACGCATTAAAATTGGCGAGGCGAAAGTGCGTGCTCTCTCAGGGTCTTCCCAAGGCTTCTCCATCCTAAAATAGCGTTGAACAGAGTGTCGAACCGAATGCTTTCTTTGTTATGGCTTTCGTTCTAGTTCAGCGAAAACGGTTTAGTTCCGGTTCAACTCTTGAGCGAAAAATTAACTGTTTAAACAGTTTCAAACCAGTTACCATTCGTTTGCATAACCGAGGAATATTTACAGGAAAACAGCATAAGCTTATCTTCAACAAAAAACACGACTGTGCTCCTGAGCTGCACGAAAAGACTAAAACGCATTGTGCGTGCTCTTCTTGAGGTCGCCAGTAGATGCCAAAAAACGTTGAGCAGATGTGGGATTCTGTCGGAAACAAAAGTGCTATAGTGAAGTGGTTCAATAAATGCTATACAACTAAATGAGATTCGTAAAATTCAGTTTAACGGCAGCTGAGCAATGTTACGATGAGTAAAGGGATGCGTGGTATTCGCTGAGGGAAGAACAGTTATGAGAGCTGCGTAAAATAAACATGTTGACAACAACTGGGAAGGCAGGAAAGCACACCTGAAAAGAAATGATGCGTAAATTCTGTCCCACTGACTTCAGTTTACATACCGTTGTCATCAAGATCAACAACTCAGAAAGCGCCGCCTAACGGAGAACTGTCTGATGGTCATCAATTTCAAGCATTGACCACTGCATTATTAACAGACATGCCTCCCAGCTCGACATATTCAAAACCGTACTATAATTCTCTTTTGAAGCCGGGGAAAGCTTGTGTGCGTTTACAAATGAGGTAGCCTAGTATAGCCACAAGTGCAGGCATGCATGAATCAACAGATCCAGATAAGGCTGCCGTCATAAAGTGAAAACATTTATTTATTTCTTTTCGGTTTTACCCCGAAGTGAAGAAAACCTTTACGTGTTGGTTGAGCTCCGGTTCACGCAAGAACAACTACTTTTTTTTCGTTTGGTTCAGTTTTGGTTTACCATTCTGGTCTGGAGCTTTCAAAATTCCCTGCAAACGTCGTCAAATCGTGTCACACAGTAGCACGTCAATACATACAGCACAGTTGCACAAGTCATCGGTCATGGAATCCGCAATGGCTGCTGCTGCGTTCGTGGTCACATCACTCTGTGTTCTAGTTCATGCAGTAGCCTTTAACGTGAAATGCATAGCCGTAGCAGTAGAAGAGTGAACTACATTTTGAACCTGCTAAGAAATCGGCATCACTGCAGGAGCGAAGATATGCAATGACAAGCAAGTTCGTGCGACCTCTAGAAGAGTTTAATGGCAATAGCCTCGCTTCCGAAATTAAGGCTATAATATTTTTTCTGCAAAATTCCTATCAACGTTTGTCAAGTTTCCACTTACAATTTACCTTGGCATGCGCAAGAAGACACGACATAAGGACTGGGATTCAAAACTGGTGCATCCTGTCTTTGTATTAGGGAAGCAACCAATGTGAAGTCCTATGACATCACGCACACACGCACGTGTTCAACACAAACTTCTTGAAAATTGCGAAATTCGCGTGTCAAGTTTGCAATTCTGTAACTCAGCAGTACACAAAGATATCACAATTACATCGACGCAGACAAAATTGATGCATTATGCACCGATCTTCAATGCACCACTCATGTTTTTTTATTTACCAAACTTCGTAATTTTTGCGATAACATTTCTGGCCTTAAATTAAAATTTAGCTTACGAGAGTAACTAGAATTTAAGTATCCCTCTCAAATTCAACACACTTCATTCAAACTGGTCCAGGGGTGGACTCATAAAAGCATTTCTGCATTTTAAAGGTAATTGAATAGGAAAATCGGAATTGGCCTGGAGCAAGAACACTTCCGTTTGTGTGCGATGAAATGATCACAGCTGCTCGCACAATAGAGCAAACAAGCGTAACGGTTCGACCACAAAAGAAAGTGCAATGATGTTGCACTTTCTTTCAACTGAACGATTTTTTTTCAACTGAACGATCTGCTGGCCGGGTTTTGTTAACTAAGTTCATTCACAAACTACGAAACGCAATCACCCGCTCCTTAGAACCAACGGCACCTGACGTTCTCTGTGACTGCTAATCCCTTTCTCTGAACGTGTCACCAACGCGAGACAGCCCTTCGGCATAAAAAGCCGGAAAAAGAGGCAGACGTGTGACGCTGGTTTCTTTTCAGCTGTGGCTTGTCCGCAATTCTAGAGTACATGCCACTATCTAATAAGCCTGACCTCCATCGTGTATTCGCAAGCTAATGTAATGCAAATAAGGGTAAACCACAGTAGCCAGGCTCTCGTCCGGAGTTTGCTCCGCAACTCAATTAGCAAAGTGGATGATTGGTTCTAACGAGCCTTCCTTTCAACATCTACACTTTCACGTCGGGAACGCGTGACGCGTGGGCGTCGCAATTCGGGAAACTGCCATGAAATTGTCATAATTGGCTGAGTCTATGAAAACCCCAGGTTGCATAAAGTCGGCTCTTTTTTTTTTTTTTACTGGAGGTGTGATGAATAAGCGCACGCGTATGTGTAGCGTTAGTTTGTGCATTAGCTGCAATTAATTCGAGCGAGAGGGGGATATAAAGGCGGCTAACCTTTGGAAACAATGTCCTCAAAGGATGAAATGAAGAGGTGTTAATGCAATGCGCGCTAACCGTTGAGGGAAGTTCCTGGCGCGTTTTTTAGAACAGAAAATAAACTGGAATCCCAGAGCATGCTTAATTGCCCGTTAGGGCGTTTGGCCCTGAGACTCCCTCCCTTTCTAGACCGCTCTTAGTATTCCGCGCTTCCTTTTGTCTTCGTTTGTCGTTATCTCGTGCCAAACCTTCTCGCCCTCACAGTGACGTCGCAACAACAAAAACACAAACAATGGAACCATTCTTATTATCGCTGACCCTGGCCAGGTAACCTGCTTGACCGCGGCCACTCAGATAGGGGCACGAAGAAGTTGAGAAACGAAAGAGAGAACAACAAACGTAAACAAAGCGAAACTTCAGAATGAACAGAAGTCTCCTTTCCACGTGAACCCAGTGTGTATTCGCATCCAGCTGGGGCCTGTGCACCGCAGAAAAAAGAAAGGGCGCTCTCACTCAACTGCGTCCTCACATCGTGCTTCACCCCTCGTGCGCTACAAACACGGCTCCTCTGAGTATTGCTGGAAACTGCACCAGCGACAGTGATACCGAAACCGCTTTTTAAACCGTGTCACGCCAAAGTTGGTGCCACAGAGACTCTTGAGGACATTACTTCAGCTATTTTCAAGCCTAGTGATATTGCGAGCTGCGGAACATCATCCAGAAATTGACGAAGCAACTCCTTACCCTCAACGACTTTCGCGACTCCGCTCATCTTAGGTTATTCGCAAGCCACCTTCGCCAACGCGCAGTGCGCGTGAATTAAGGTGCTTTCGAAACCCAGAGCTTGTGTTTCGTGACTGTTTGAAAGACATTCCGCCCTTGCGACCGGTAGCTCGAAAGCTAGAGTTTGATTCTTGCGCAAAGACAGGAAGGGCCACGTGACGATCGACTTGCCTAACGTTCTCGCGTGGACCTTCTAGAGCGACGTCGCACAGTAGAGCAGTCTTCAGTACCAGGTAGTTAAGGTGTCTGCGCACTGGGAAACGACGAGTCTCTCACGCTTTGGTCTTCTAAAGTAACGAGCGAGGCATGTTAGTACTGCTGTCTCCGGAGTCGCCATCACTGCCGTCGCAGTTCGATGCTCTCCTTGGGCGAGTATCACCCTGGCTGGTCGCCTTCCTCTTATGGCTCTTCTTGGTGAGACCTCTGGTGCAATGGCTGAAGATATGGGTGGCACTGAGGCCCATACCGGGTCCATGGGATGGTATCCCCTTTTGGTTCTCCGTAAAGACCTACTGGACAACGCGGAAGACAATAGGACTCAAGGACGCGACCACCGGTAAGTTGAACGGTTTTTTTCTTCTTATTGCCAAAGCTAAGCAAGTTTCTTTTTTTCTTTTTTAAAGTGTGTGGCGTTTCCATGTGTCGGAATTCTCGTTAGCTAAGATGCATAGCAGCGCTGCATTTCACGAGTCGCCATTATCAAGCGGCGAGAGCATGTTTCTCGAGACCACCTTATGTCCATGGCAGAAATCGTAGTGGAAGAGGGGTTTTTCATGTGCTTCGTCTAACAAAAGTAATGCTTGTTAAGCGGAGATTGCAGTCGAGCAAGAGTTGACGGAAACGCGGAAACAAAACAAAACAAAAAAATATCGCGAAATATTTCAGACTCGCTGTCGTAAGAAGCGTATCACTTCCTGCAACCAATATATCTAAACTGGTAATAGGCAGCAATATCATTGGAAAAGTTCTCACGCAATTAGTGGAATGGATTACAATCTGCAACAACTCCCATTACTGGACTTGGAGTACAACTTCAAGCACAGTAACGAGAGATTCGTTGTTTAGAGCAATAAAGAGATAAAACGTCTATCGATTTTACTTATCAGTCGCTTTCAAGCAAAAGCTGTGTACTGTAGGTCAGAGCGCAGCGACTCGAACTGGCCTCACTGCTTTTTTCTAAAATAGCAATCCTCTCTCTCTCTGTGTGTGTGCGTGTGTGTGGAAGCTCATGCATAAGACATTGAGAGCACCAATGGCCGGAAAATGGCTACTGCAGCTGTGATCTGGTCCCAGCCTCAAACCAGCTTTCAGGGCAGTATTTAACCTCGGACACAACTACCCACCGTGCTTGCTCAGTGGCTATGGTGTTGGGCTGCTGAGAACAAGGTCGCGGGATCGAATCCCGGTCACGGCGACCGCATTTCGATGGGGGCCAAATGCGAAAACACCCGTGTACTTAGATTTAGGTGCACGTTAAAGAACCTCAGGTGGTCGAAATTTACTACGAAAGTACTCCACTACGGCGTGCCTCATAATCAGAAAGTGGTTTTGGCTCGTAAAACCCCATAATTTAGTTTTTTTCGGACACGCCTCAATTTCATAGGCGAGGTTGAGGGTAATTGAAGATACTTCAAGTTATGGAAATAAATTTTGACATGTTTCAACATACGTCGTAAAGTGCATTGTACGATGCATACCGCACGAGAAAAATCCATGGCACTGGCATGCTTAACACGTAGCTGTTGAAGCTATGAAAATAGGTTTATAAACGTCTGTTTTCTTAAAGCAATTGTACTCTTCAAGGCGGGCATTTCAGCAGTGAGGATATTTCGCTATCATCTATCTTATCAGTGAGTAATTTTGTGGGCAACATTCCCGGCACCATGGACACCTAGAAGAGTAGTAAAGGTAGCAGAGCTTCGAGGTGTCTTGCTGTCTAACTCAGTCGGCGTTCCCGGTAGGCGACAAGCGTCACTATCCAGAGGCGCCGCGGCGGCTCAACTTTGCAGTCACCTTGTGCTATGGAAAATCAGTTCTGCAGAATCCCGCAAGGTGGAGGAAATGTCGAGAGAGGGATGGCTGTCATTCTTTCTTTTTTTTTTCGTCACATAGTGCTACTAACGCACAATACAAGGAATTTGCCGCGACTTGCAAATATAAGTGGCAATGCAGTGACGAATTCAGCCCTTAAGTATAGTACAGAGAAATCGACAATTGGATATTTAATGAAGGGAGAAGTAATGACGTGGTATCAATTCAACAGGAAGTCATAGTCAAGCAATGTAAATACCTGGGTGTGAACATAAACGAAGGAAATACCTACTCAAGCATCCTCCAAGATAATCTGAAAATGAAAGTGAAGCGGAATGCAGCAATGATGAAACATAGAGCACTTTGAGGTTAAAATGAATACACGGTCGTGCGAGGAATTTGGAAAAGTGTATTGGTGCCAGCGCTAACGCTTCTTGTCGGAGTTGGAGAATAACCAGGGTCTGTAGGCCGACTGGCTTTGGGGGCCAACGGTAAGACTACAACAAATAAGACAGTGCAAGATGATATGGGCTGAGCTTTTTTTTTTTTTTTTTAGTCAGAGAAGCGCAATGCAAAAATGGTTTTGAAGGAAGACTAGGGAACATGGATGAAAAAAAAACGAACCAAAGAAAGCTATCGCTTTAATAAACGACTGCCCATTTACGGACCTCTATTTTTGAGTGTGTAACGAAGCTACCACTAGTTCTTAGCATACACGTTTCCCATTCATGTTTTGAACAATTCCTTTGTAAGGGCGCTGAACCAATTTTGGGGGGCCAGTATTTTCATATTCCATAGGAGGTCTACTATTACTAACAAGTCTTTCATCTATGATGCTTCGTTTTATTATCAACCTGCTGTGCACAGTCGATTATGTTTTGTACAAAATGCAATGGGTTATCAGTTGAAAACTAGACACCAAGCACTACTAACATACTACACCAAATGCTAACATAGTTGGAAATGGGATAGCAGATTAGCCAACGTTGACCAAAATGGTGGCTTTTAGGAACTCTCAGCTACGAATATCTTGCCCTATACACTTCTTGACAGGGCTCTGGCAGTTTTATACATCAGTATTTTTACGTTCAGTGCTATCCTATTGCGCAATGCACTTTTTCTCACGCTGTCAAAGTTGCCTCACATTGGAAATTGCGGAGCGTTAGTACCGGAGAGGAATTCAATCACAAAACGGTTTGTGTCTTCGCTACGTCCTGCAACAGTGGCCTGTTAATTTGCCTGCTTTGGGGCTAGCTTCAAGCATTTTCTAGCCCTGTTTTCTTTTGTGTGCCAGAGTTGATTGGTTATTCTAGCGCTCGTCCTGCGTCCTACCTGTCCGTGTCAGTCTTTTTCGGCGTTTAATACCTGTTTTCATGTCATGCCAGCAAGGTTACGAGCGTCAATCCTTGGCTAGTCTGCGAGGTATTGCGACCGTAACGAAAAAAATAAAATAAAACGTGCTTATATGTCTCCTTGAAGTTGAACAGCGGCGGTTCGAGATTTTGCCAGAGTGTTTGATGCCGCATCGTCGGCTACCGCTATCGCCGCAAGAAACAGAGCACCACCCAGTGAAGAATCATGCGTATCATGCGAAAGCCTCCTGATTTGAAGCAATTGTTCGTACTTTTGTTGCTTTCTTTCTGTTTCTTTTTCTTTTGACTCTGTCTCCGAGTCACTGCTCCAAATGGTCCATTCCTTAAGAAACGTTTCTAAAGGTTGATGATGATGACTTGCTCAGAATTATGTCATTTTTATGTTTTAATTCTTACTAGACGTCTTCCTCTAATTACCGCCTGTGGTGCCGAGTCAACGGGCAGAATGTGAAAAGAAAAAAAAAAACCACCAGATTTTTTTGAAACTCCATCAGATCTTTATATTGTGCTCTTACTAAAAAATCATATTTGATGCACCCAGTTAGCTCACTATTAGAGTATATTCATAAATATACAGACAAATTAATGTGCATGTATCCACACTGGGGACAAGATGCCGACGAGACAGATAACTTAAGCAATGTTCCTCGAGGTATTTTAATATAGGGCAATTTACTGGATATTTACGTCACTGAATAGCTCACTAATAAGTCACTTAGGCTCCAAAAAAGGCAAAGTTGTTGTTTACCGTGACTTAAAAGTCGCTAACTATAGCCAGTATTTCGCCAAGGCGGAGCCTTTATAAAGCTGGCACCAGCTTTAATTTCTAAGATGACGCCGAGTATTGATGACACGGCCACCAGCCAAAGACCTTATTTTAACATCTATAAGTCCATTTTTAAATTAAAAGCCGACTTCTCGCCGTGTCGATCACCGTTGAAGTGACGAGGCTGCGTTCATTTACCTTGCACGTCCGCTTTCTCTGCTACTTTGCGAGCGTCCGCCACCTTTTAGTTGCCACAACCCTGCAGCATACATGTTTTCCTTGAAACAGATTTTTTGTTGTTGTTGTCGTTGGCGCTGTTTTCTTCATTCAGGTGCGTGTGTGTGCACTCGAGGAATTCACGCGATACGCATTTATGCTAGCAAAAAACGTCCAAATCCTTTAATGTCCGCAGTTTTGTTAGGTTAAAGTGCCTAACGAGGACTTTTTCGGAAACCGAGCAAGGCTTCGCTTCCGGTTTGACAGCTGTCGTGTGCTTTGTTTCAACTTGCCGCAGTAGCTGAATGGCCATTGGCTTCGCGCTGCTCAGCTCAACGTCGCGGCTTCGATGCCGGCCGCGTCGGCCGCATTTCGATGGGAACGAAATGCGGCCACGCACCCGCGCACTTAGATTTAGGTGCATGCTAAAGACCGTCATCGGGGTCAAAATTGATCCGCAGTTCTCCACTACGGCGTGCCTCCCAATCATATCGGGGTTGTAGCGCGTAAAATTTAATTTCTTAATTTGTCCCCACAGTTAACATTTCCTTTCGTGACCTTCGAATTTACACGTTCGATATTATTCACTGGCGGCATGGCTAGTTTCTGTTTTAGGCTTGTTTCGATTGCCGCGTGCGATAGAACGGAGCCTACAATGTATACGAGCGACTAAAAGTGCAGCGATCTTTTTTTTTTCTTTCGCAGCGTGGGCATGCCGCCTCGAATTAAGTGGTATAGCTTGCATGCTAAGGCTCTTCCAATGTAATGTATTGAAGCGATTCCGCGTTGCGGAACTGTGCTAGAAGCAATTGTAAAACTTTTGCTGATGATGTTATGGTTTCTTAACTTTTGCGTGAGTGAGAGTGTGCAGGAACCTCTGAGGCACCCGTGGCTGAGCGTCATTACACTGCACTCCAGAAATTCTCTGTGCTGAAGCCATAGCAACTGAGGTCATTCATTCAAGCAGAGTAAAACAGCTAGCTCTGGCTATCTCGTTTTCTTGGGGGGGTTTTCGCAAGACAGGCCTGTCCCGCGTAATAGTTGCCATTATATTTCGTAGCTTTTCCGGCCTGAGATGTGATCCGGACTGTCGACGAGCCGAGCCATCAAGCTTCGAGACAGTTTTGATTCGGGAAATTCTTGGATATAAATAGTTGTATAGTCTAAGCACTTGACAATATTTAGGTGACTGAAACGAGTAAGGTACTGTGCCCAGCCACACATCATATTAGGCGCCTGTTTGGAAAAGTTCCTAACCTCGGAGCTTTGCCGGCCTTAATAAGGAGCTTTTGAGGATACTTTAGTAAGCCACAATCTTGTTATTAGATCATATGACGCTTGGGCATGGCTAGATAAAGAAAAAATATGCGGAAATATTGACGAGAAAATTCCCCCCCCCCCGCCCCTAATAATAGCTACAGCTACTAGTCGAAACCATTGCGTCATTCTTTACAAAGGTGGTTCTTGGAGCAAACAGGTTACATCTATGGGACGGAGCGGCAGCGTTTGCGGCTATCCTGAGTTCAGCATTCATTTCTATGTACCCTTAGGACACGTGAGGTCTCAATAAAATGAAAACGTTGACTCGAAACTTTTTTTACAAGCAATTGTAAATGCCGGTTCACGTGAGTAATTGACACTTCGCTGCCAATGCGCTTTAATTTTCACGGAAGACGGCGTTCGTCCCCACAAACAACGCTTCCTGTCCAAATACATAGTACACCTCACGGCAACCAAAAGGAGTTCCTTGCACCTGTCCAGTTTCTGCTTGTGCGGCGGACAATGTACACGGCCTCCGTCGATTGTTCCTCGGCGTTGTGTTCCGCCCAGACAGAAACGAGTCGACAGTGGGGCGGAAAAAGGCTGCTATAAATGCCGACTTCAAAAGAACCATCCGAATAACAGCTAGGGTTGAGAAACGTAGTTACCTTGAGCGCGGAGGAGTACGCAAACAACGCATTCAGAACAATGGCACCGCCGGAGATTCTGCTGGCTGCGCGTCATCAGCGTATGATGTCGAAACAGGTGCGGAGCAACGCACTTTGAGTGCGATATGTGGACGGCATGGTGATACCGTTTGGTGCCTAAGGTGAAAGACACTCTAAGAGGGCTTTCATCAATGAGAAGCCTTCTAAACGTTATTTCATGGGGACTTTTAAGGCTATCGTAAGGCTCTCGAGCGGAGATCGAGTGCTTTTCGGGACAAAAATGAGTTAACGCCACCGCTACAATCAGAACACCGAGTTGCCTATTTTCGACTCAGATATAGGTCGCGCAATCAAATAGTCGTGCTTTTCTTGGCCGATTTTCTAGCAACTTCAATCTCACTAGAAGCTCGTATTCAGTGCATTGTTCCCAAGAGGTATGATTCATGGCAGGAGAATGAAATAAATGAATTCTACAATACGTCCGGAAGTCCCTGCTGTAAACACGCTTCATGACTGAACTATGTGGTTCTTAAACAATGGATATAAATATCGCCGGCATCGCTGACACCCCTTTAAATATCAACTGACATCTATTAAAGTGTGCTACATCTTTTGGGGTTGGCGTTTGTTTGAAATCGACATCGACTTCGCATTGTAGGAAGTAAGCGCGGCAGAGCATTTATTTACAAAGCGGGCCGACAGGTGGCTCGACATTGGCATGATCTAGCGTGCTACTCTGCATTCTCGCGCGGGAAAGGGGTACACAGCGTGAGCTATCCCGCATTTCGTCAGCCAGTGGACTCTGTGCGTGACGTGTGGCTTGTTCTTGATACTGATTTCTTTTCAGCTTGTACGAAGTTGTTGCGTCATCTTAAGACTGCTTTCTGTCACAGATGAGCACACCAAACATGAAACACAAACTAAAGCTGCAGGCGGTCATTCGCGCAGCACACGCAATTTCCAGACTATTGATGAAGGGACCGGAAGACTTGATGTTGCGTTACTAATTGCTACGGCTAGCCCGTATGACTCAAGACAGAAAGATAAATAAATAAAATGGGAATGGCAGCGAGGCCAGCCAGAACAGAATAGGCACTTTGCTACATTACGCAGCCATCTAGATATTTATGGCTGGTCGCAGTCAAGCATTCAATGTGGGGGCATAGTGGGACACGCGTGTTATTTATTGCGATATGCATACTGTTTACCTGGCATGACACGCAGGAAAGTGGCTTTTTGCGTGTTTATTGTATTTTTTTATTTACGTTTGTGAATTTCTATGAAATATGCGTTATTCTTTTTCATAGCCCGAGAATTGTGTCGGAGAGTGTTTACAGACTGATTACTATGCCTTGTCTTATCACACTTCCGCCTAATTACCGCGCATATGAAGTGCACTCATATCCTTTTCCCTTTGACGTTCCATTTTATGGCTATGGATAGCGTGTATTAACAATCGTATTTGAACACGCGCATTAATATTCTCTCACTATAGACTGCATATTTGTTCGAGAGACGTTAAGAGTGTGCCCACCTGTATGTGTAAATTAAAAAGAAAATGATATAGGTCTTTCGACTGATCACCAAAAATTCTGATGTGTGGCCGCAGCCTGACGGGACAGCAAATGCACTCCAGCAACCAAGCTAAGCGCCTACGTATAAATCACACTAGTTCCGCGCACAGTCACCAACGTGGGAAAGGAAATTGGCTTTCAATGTCTTATAGCGTATTATTGTGTGTTTCAATCGTGTTTTGTATGAGAAAGCAACACGACTTAAAGAACCCAAGCGGCACGCATATTTCGGAATTCAACAGGCCATTAAGCACGTACAACAGTGAAGAGAGATAGAAAGAGTTGAAAGTCAGGGAAGGCTAACTGGGGCGCCTGCACTGACGAGAGCAGATGCGAGATGGTCTGGGCGGGAAGAATCTGCGGCTAAGGTGCTGCAAAGCCCCATTTTCTGATCGGCCTAAAGAAACCTTCTCAATTAACAATGATGACACCGCGTGAATTTTCAGCAATTCAGGAAGCAGAGCACGTGACATTATTGTGCAAGAAGTGACTCGCATGCGTAGTCCAATTACACGACCGTGGCTAAAATTACAGCAGAACGACAGAGGTATTGCCACGACCATGCTGCCGCCACTGCTAGTGGCCCATTGTCAGTGCTGATACCTTGACGCTCGACGGCTGGAGAGACATAATAGACCGAGCATTTCGCTCACAAACTCGGCAATTGCTCATAATGACCCCAGCCAATTTATGCGTAGGCCATGTCCGGCGCAAGCACGAATTTCCTGATGGACTTGTCGCCTTACGGTTTGCCGCAGGTTTCCTGACTATTGTGAATGAGCTCACCCGACAGTACCAGTGGAAAACGTTCAAGGTGTATCTTGGCCCGATGCCCGTCGTGTTCGTGCATACTCCAGATGCGGCTGAGGTAACTATCTACGCAGCACCTTGCGCAAAACGTGCGCTGGGAGAACGACGTGACGGCAATGGTGTTGGGGTCACCACGTGGCCCGTTTTTCGCCGGCACAGCCGGTTGTTTAGCTCGCACGTGGCGGCCACTGGTGCAACTCCTATGCACACCGGCGCGCCATTTTGGCGATTTTCTGGTTCTCTCAAAATCAGCACCTGCATTGCGAGTGCTCAGTCAGCCATTTATGCATTACAAATAGCTGAATTATCGCAAAGGGATTCATTCCTAATTTCCTGGAACTGTTCACGAGTGAAACATTTGTGCCGACCGATGTTGCGAGACATGAGCGGTCCATCGTTTCACTTTAATTTTCTTTTTCCGAACTATCCTTATAAGCCCAAGCACTACTTCTGCGTCTCTAGAATATGTTTTCTGAGCGTTGACACTAATGGCACGAGCTGACACGACCAGATCGGGGCATCCGAGCCAAATGGACGCTCATTGTTCACCCCTCCTGCACGCACACATCTCTGCACGGACTGCAGAAGCGACGTTGGAAGGCGCTGTTGGTTTTGCCCACCAGTCTTCTTAAATTTTTAAACGTATACCAAATTTTATATAAGATTTTTCAACACTTCCAGTTGTCCAACCCCTGTGTCACGTATAAATGTGGCGTAAAATGAAGCTGCAGTCGCATTTCCCTCTTGCCACGAGCTGATTCCCGATTGGCGGTTTGCACAACACGCGATTTCGCGCACGGTCACTTCAGCAGCAGGGGCTAGAGAGACCGCTTCACCACTTTGTATGGTGAAGCTCTATTTTACGCCGCCCTACTACTTCACACGGCGTTGCTCAAGGACGCCTGCGTTGCGAAGCCGCGTGCGTGAACAGATAAATTTTAAAAAAAAGATTGACGGAATTTTTTTTAATTAGAAATTTAGAAACATGGAAATGCGCTGTTATGACAATTACCTTCAACTTTGCAACGTAAGCGTTAGCCTTAAAATGGATAATTATGAAGGTAATAGTTATAATTAGTTCATTTAGTGAGTGAGTGGGTGAAATAACTTTATTTCGGTCCAGAGAAGACGCAGGGGTTAATGGATTGCTTTGGTGTTTCTTGCAAATGATGTCCGCCTGGGCAGATAATTCTTCTGTATTTGCATGATTCGAGTAAATGTCACAGATGGTAGTGATAGTTTCTTTTTTGTTTGTGTGTCGGTTTTCCACAGAAGTTTTAGCAATGAAGGTAACTTGAAAAGAAGAAGAAACTTAAAAAGAAACATTTTTTTCCCCTGATCAACTCCAACTGCTGGTGTCCATGACGAAAGTCGTCTATGATATAAAGCTACTTTGGTCGTAAAAGACAACTTCAAAATGCGCACTAAGCTTGTATACCTGATTCTGTAAACACAGTTTGCAGGATATTCAGAAAGGAAAGTAGCCCATGACAAAAAAGAAAACACTGCACTTGATTCTATTCTAAAGGAAATGGCCCATTTCCCCGATCTGTCCCACTTGTTCACAAGCGTTTATGACTGAAATAATTCTTGCATCTACATGTAATACTGTATAGAAATGTATCAGTTATTATTTATATTGCTTAAAGGGGACCTGAACAGTTAATCAATAGGCACTGTCGAACACCCAATCGTGTAATCATATTTCCTATAGCAAGCCACACAAAAAAAAATGGGCACGGGATGAAGCAAGGGCCGTATTCACCAAATTTCTCTCACTTGAAACGTGTTTCCTCAGTGACTGGCGCTCGCACACTCGCCACTCACGTTAGCGATCGGTGTAACAACGAGCCCATCGCCACCGTGGCGATGACCCATCGTGAACGGCACCTACAGCACAGAAAGGCCCGCATTCACGAAAAGCTCTTAACCTTTAACTGTTCCTACGAGCGAATTCCAGCCGCTCCTGACGCTGGGCATATTATTGGTGAAGGCGACCGGGCGAGAGGAAGGAGCACTTACGAACGGAAGATTCTATCAATTCTATCAAGCCAAGTCTTTGGTTCTTAAGGGCTGTGGTTTTGTTCCTCATTGTCAGATGGCACGCACACGTAAAGAATCAATTTCCTCACTTGACAGAGAAGCGCGGACATATTTTCAACCGTAGAGGAAATGATTTGACTCTACTTGGAATTTGGCCCGGCGAAAAGATTTTCTCACGCTGCAGGGTGATTCAACCCCAAAACTTGCGACAATTCACAAATAGCTCTTATGCTAGCATCGATCGTAAGAGCAAATTAGCGGTGGCAGCCGACCAATCGCAAAGAGCACTTACGAAGTAATACATTTGTGGATTCAGCCCGGTTTATTATTATTTCGCTAAGCCGTAGCCACGACACCGAATAGCTTTTTTTTTTATTTCTGACAAACGCGCGTTAAATTACGTTGCTATTCGATTGTGACAGCCAGAGAATGGTCATACCAGAGGAGCGCTGCAACTATCTAGGAAAAAAAAAAAAGAACGGGTTGCTTTCTCGCCCGCCAGTATCAAGTTATGCTGCGAGTTAAAAAGATTTCCGGTTTGGAAATTCACTCCCACATATTCAGTTACAACTCGTTCATATCAGCATCGGCGTCGCGCATTGCAGACCCTGCTGACGAGCAAGGAGAACTTCCGGAAACCTTTCGTGTACAGGTTCCTGTCAAGCTGGCTGGGCCCGCACAACCTGGTGACTGCGTAAGTTGGAAAGTGCTGACAGTTGTTGGCTTTTGCTTTGTTTCGAGAAAGTTCTCTTATTGTGCTAAACTAGACGCCCGGATTAAGAGATATTTGAAAAATTACAGCGGGATGATCCTGAGGGCTTTAAGCACTTGTGTAATTTAATCGAGATAGATCGTAAAGGGGTTAGTGCGTGGTGCTTTCAACAAACGACCGTCTCAAAATGCTAAATTTAGCGAATTTGACATGTTGTGTTTTTGTTTCATTTTCAGAAGGTTAAGAGTTATGACAGACACCGTAAATTATGCGATAATCGCGCGTAACGTATTTATTGCATAATTTTTTCTAATTAGGTTTTTAGTTGTGGTTTTAGCGCACACGTTTGAGTTGCAGGATTGGAGCTGACCAATGGCTCATGGCTTGTCTTACTTAGAGGCACTGTTCAGGCTATCACCACTTTCGTGATGTTTCTCCGCAATATCAGCAACGAAATGTACTGTCGTAGCATGACGTTAGCGTATGAGTAAAACGCCAGTACATTTTTCCGCAAGTTTTTTGACAGATGTTTGTATCAAAAGTGATGAAACACAACTTAGTGGGCATTGCATAGGCCCTTACAGGCTTCAATACTGCAAATGAAACATGTGGGCTACATCCATTAATTATTTTTAAAAACGATACCTTGTAAAATTGAGAGGTATTCGATGATTCCCCAATTTCTTGTGTGTATCAGTGCTAAAAATCCTGGGCAGCAAAATAGTGATTTTGTCTCCAGCCTTCTATTATTACTAATTGTAGACAGTAGTCTCCTAAACAGCCGGTATATTTATAAAAACATAGGCACGCTCAATGATACATACGTTCGCACGAAGCACCACATAAAGCTAAAAAAGAAAAGGAGGAAAGAACTAAACATTCTAAATTACTAAACATAGCTACGGTTATCGACCAGTTATGACCCCTTATTCAAAACTCGAAAAAAAGGGTCGGATTAATGTAATGATTCCTTTTGGCGGAATTTATTACTTTTTATCATTTATCACTCATGAATGGGCGATTCTTCTAACTGATTTAGGTGCAGCGCCACTCTTACTACTAACGAAATGTAAAGAAAAGCAGAGAAAATGATTTGGAATATAATCGTTCTTTGATCGGAGCGCTGGGCCAAGATAGTGTAATGATTCTAGCCCGATGCTAATCCTTCTCGCTGTTCGCGAGTGTTCGCGAGAAAGGAATAGAATTGAGTGAAAGGAATCCTTACATTATACCGGCTTTGATCCCCTCTCCTTCCGTAGGCCGGCCATCACCTATTGATGGGGTATTTATGAAAGGCGTTTCATTGCGAAGCGTTCTTGACGAGTTCAACCATGTTTTCTGTGACGGGCATCTCGCCTCTTTCACGAAACACGAACGCGCTTAACCCGTGCGGCTGACGTCAACTTCCGTACTATCTGCGCTTTGACATCTTAATTTCGAATAAAAGATCCGTATACACACGAATCACATTTGTCGGTGAGCTGAAATAAGAGCATCATTTCAGCCGACATAAAGATTTATTTTCGTCGAACGAGAAAGCTAAACTTGCAATAGGGCGAGGACCTGCGCGACTGCGGTCTGGCTCTGCTCGGGTTGCTCGAAAAATGCTCTGCAGACGCACATTGGACTCGCTCCACCCTTGGCGCTTGCGAATTTCCAAAGACGCAAATGTCTGTGCCCCAGGGGCCACTGGGTATGTGCGCATACATACATACATAAACAGACGTACCCATATGATACACGCGTCACAAAACCAATAACCCTTCGCTGCAGAACACTTATATGACGTATAACATCGCATTACGTAGATGTCAAGCTTAGTTGAGTCTGGCTTATTATTTTAGTAATATCTTCAGTTCGCATTTTTCTCGACTACGCCTATGACGCAACCGTAAATTGATTTTGCAGACAAGTGTTGGTGACGCTCTTATGATGGTAGGTTCACAACTTCATGGCCTTGTGAAGCAGAAGAGTATTCTGCCGAAAAGTATATAGCCTTCTGGCATTTGATCACCTCGTCCAGGTAAGGTTTTGGTAGAGTCTTCAGCCCGTTGACGTAGCCCTAACAATTAATTTTCACTCTATTCTCTTTCTCCTTGTATTGTGGGTTAAATTTCAATTAGGAACTATTCTAATGGCGGGGTAACGGTGCTTCGATTGGTGTATGTCGGAAAAATTCCTTCTCCACTTCTGCGCGCGCTGTGCGAGGAAGAGAACCGCGATAGTAGAGAGAGGGTATTGAAAATGCGCCAGTTGTCTAGAGGAGGAGGCATCAGGAGGATGGGCCCAGCATTGGAGCGGCGCTGGTTGGTTCAAACGCCATGGCGACGCTGCGTAGAACAAGGTGTCGACGCTGCCTTGGAAAGCTACGTAGCGCCTAAAGAAGGTTCGGTCTAGGCAGACGCTGCGGCAGAGTTGTAAGCGACGCTATGTAATAGCCTGAGTGACTATCCCTAATACTCTGACCGGCGCCGACGTCGCCGCCATACGCCACCATGCGGTCGATGTGACGAGGCCTCATCGTGTGGCCGAGACTCCCGAGCGTCGGATGGGGCCTTTGGCGCATAATTAAACATATAGATCGAAATGCGGCCGCGTAATAGCTATTTCTATGTCTCGGAAGTTGCGATAGCAGCAGCCGTCAGGTAATGTCGCCGAAACCAACGTTTCGACAAGGGGACACGTCCCCCTCTCGAAACGTTGGCTTCAGTGATCATCTTTGACCAGCTACGACTCACCACTCCAAGCACACATCTTCCTGTGAGCTTTTGTTTTGTTGGCGCATCTCGAGAGTACGTGAGTGGTGCGCGCAGCCGAGTGATACAGTGGTCCCGCATACAGCTCGCTCAGCGTAACACGAAGAGCCCCACGATGTGGGTGGCTCCGAACCCGCAAAGCTTATTTTACGCATATGCACGTAGTCCCTTACGGTCGTCAACGTGGCGATCATCTGGTTATGATATTGAGCGCTATCAGGAGTGGTGCGAAGTTGCCTGTGTGGCTGAGGCATCGGCCAATAAAGAATGCACACTTGCGTTAGAGAAGCTTAGTGAATATTAGGTTGAAGCGGCAACGCATTTTGTTGATAGAACTGTGTTCCATAGGTCGGCCACCAACGCTGACATCACCTTTGTTATTATAATTGGCTAACGCCAGTTTTTACGAGTCACTCTATAAGGCACGAAATGATGCGTGTACGCAAGCCATGGGTCTGAATTCATTAAGCTTTTCTTAATAGCTCGTAACAGTGGCATCTCACTCGCCAGCCGCCTTCGCTAATACGTTCATTATCATTGTCAGGTTGCACCTCTTCTGATGTACCACTCTAGCGTATGGACTGCTTTGTCAGTCCAGGACTTAGGCTTTACCAACGCAGGAACATTTCTTCCGTAAGAACAAGTTCTCTGGGAAGGGCTGTCTCCTCCACAAATAATGTGCTCGCTTTCACAAATGGCCTTCACATGTTCTTATGAGCCCTTCCAACATAGAAGTGTCTTCTTAACATGGCCACTGTACCCGCAGTCATTAACAGGTTCGAACACAAGAATGGTTCATAAGAACAGACGACGGCGAATCGTTATATATGTATACATCTAAATTACAGTTAGCGAACGCGGGCTGGCATAGACAAAGAATCCTTACTTGCAAAAAACTATTCGATTATAGGGCCTCCTGGGTCGAATTCCTAAAGCTTTTCTTTCGTAACTGTTATTTCCCTTTGGATGGTTGCCTTCGTTAAATACACATCCGTCATCACGATTGGCTGGTATCGCCTCTTGCTAAAAGTTCTAACGTAAGTATTTTTTTCGTGCATATACTTCCTTAAGGGCCCTTGTGCGTAGCCAGGGGTATTGCCACCTCTTGGACACGCCCCTGTAATTGAGTATTTGCCTCGTCAATGTCAACTGTGCTTTGAACACCTCTCACCATATGCCTGACACTGATTAGTAATGCCAGAGAAAAATGTCCCCAAAAGTATTCTTCATCGGCAGTGGGCACGTAACTCTGCGTCACACTGCAGGCGGGGATTTGTGAAAAAATAAGCAGCATTTCGAGAAAGGGGTTTACTGTACTGTAGCTTGAAAATATTGTTGTATGCAGATAGCACTGCTCGTGCGTTAGACGGAAGCGTATTAGGTCCGCTGGAAGTACTGTCCACTGTAGTTTAGTGGTTCCCTTGTTCGTCACCTTCACTCCCTCTTTGGTTGTACATGCAAACCGGCCGATATTGGCATATCTAAACTGCGCAACAGGTAAGCAATAAACTCTGCCCCTCAATCCGTTCGTATTCACTATATTTATTTGAGGAAGTGTGTTTAAGGAGGTACTTACTCCTTTGCTCCAACGTTTGAAAGAAACAGATACACTTTGCGAATAATACAGTCAATGCGGTCAATAAAATCAATGCATACAAAAAGCGCTTAAGAAAGAGTTTTTGTGAACCGTTTGCGAGTCGCGGAGCAACTATCGCTCTATAATGCAATTTTAGTGAATTCCATGTGTGCGGCAGCAGCTGTAAAAAAAATCTGGGTAAGAACGCAGTCAACCTTAGACAAGAAACAATGATTTCTTTTTCTGCTCAACGGAACTTCAGACGTTCTTACTGAAACATTAGTCGTAATGTGCGGATTACAGCTTCTGTAATTAACCGTTTAGAAGCTTTCCTGGCGCATATTGTGTTTTTCGTGCCTGCTCCACTTGATGCTCCACTCCAAGAAGGAGAGTTTGGCTAATAAATATACACTACCATCACGTAGTGTTAGAGTAAATGTATTCAGCTTGTTGGCTGCCGTATGCGGATTGACAAAAAGGCGACCTCTGGTGTACCTAGCTAGGACCTGTGAAGCAATGGCTTCTGCAATATGGTTGCTGCCATTCCAACCTCACAAGTGAACGTTACGTCAGTTTCTTGACATAAAAATGGGCTACACATATTCAATACATAACACCGGCCGTGATTTGCGAACGGTTTATAGTGCCGATTGTGTTCCCTATCGTGCCTAAAATTAGGCTTTAGATGCGGGCTTAAGGCATCGACAACCAGGACATTTAGTACCTAAAACATTTGGTCTCTAGCGATGACGTGGTGACTGATTTATTGTACGATGAAGAAACGTTGCGCCTGTTTCGCTAAGTCCTGGGCCGATCCCAAAACCGGTACAACGTTACAAAGTGCATCAAATCGCCAGCTGCCACGATGAAAGTACTGCGAAAAGTGGGCCGATCCCGAAGGCCATGCCAAATAGTACCTCAAAGCACGAAGTAATTTGAGGCACTATTTGACATCGCAGAGAGAGAGAGAATACAGAGGAAGGCAGGGAGGTTAACCAGAGGTAGTTCCGGTCGGCTAGCCTGCACGGAGGGAAGGGCTAAGGGAGATAAAAAGATAAAGAGAGTGGAAGGTGGAGATAGAGAGAAAGCGAGACGAGCACTAACAAAGCGCGTACGCTATAGAGAGGTGGTGGGCGGCGTTCTTAAAATCTATCGTTAAGACCCGTAGACCACAGGAACCTTAATAACGAGACTAAGGCCTTCAACGCGGATGTTCTTTCAGAGCACTGACCTAAATCTTTCAGTTCTCATAGTGGACGATTGTCCACTGGTCCAGTACTCTGCACATCACTTGTCTCTGGGCACGATATCGCGGGCAGACACAGATAATGTGTGTGAGCGTCTCTTCGCTGTTGCATTTGTCGCACGTGGGGCTGATGGCCACTCCGATAAGGAAAGCATACGAGTTCGTAAAGGCAACGCCTAGCCACAGACGATACATCATCGTCTGTTCATGTCGTGGCAACCCAGGCGGGAGGTGCATCCGTATCTCCGGAGACAATGAACGCAAACGACACATGGTGCAAACGGTCGAGTCCCACAGGGGCAAAGTACAATCGCGGGACATCAATCGCAGCCCAGCCGCAGCGTCTGTTCGAGACAGCGAAATGAAGACTCGTTGATCACTTTCATGCGCAGATCGGGCGGCTTCGTCGGCGTGGTCGTTCCCACTGATGTTACAATGTCCTGGAAGCCATTGAAAGATTATGTTGTGTCCCTTGTCTTGTCTTGATATATGTGTCGAATTTCTGAGGCCAGTTGTTCATTGGGTCCGTGGCGCATTGGGCTTTGCATGCACTGAAGGTGCGGCCTTCGAGTCACTAAAGACAGTCCATTGTTGAGGTGGTTCCTGCTTAATGAAATCAAATGCAGTACGGAGTGCCGCGAGTTCTGCACCCGTCGATGTGGTCACACATTAAGTTTTTAATTTGATTTCTTCAGATTTTGCGGGGATGAAGACTGCAGCAGCAGAGCTGTTGAGTTTCACCAAACCATCTGTGTAGATATGTTGTCGGAATCTTTGCATGTTCTGAATGTGTTCCAAAGTTGCTTGTTTCAAAGATTGCAAAGGCGCTGCTCCGGCTTTGTTTGTGATGCCTGGAATTGTCAACTGCGCTTGCGGCCGGTGCAGACACCACAATGGGTCGGATAATCGTGTAGCAGGCGTAAATTGTGATGGCAAGTAGGACTGATGTCTTACAATACGTTTGGCAAAAGTTGAATGTGGCCTTTTTGCTGGCACGCAAGCAAGGTGGTGGGAGGGAATCCGAGTCAGCTGTCGGATGTGTGATCTCAGGACATCTGTATCGATGTAGACTGTCAAAGGAACGTCTCTGGCTGCTGTGACATGGCGCACGCGAAGCACAGTGGTACGGTTGACAATACTTTGCGCGTTCCATTCCTGGGTCTGTGATCTTATTGAAACAACAATTAGGACTCTCTAGACTCGCAATGGACGCAATGGACGTAACTGCGGATTCAGTTCCCTAACCAGATATGCCGACACTCATGGGCAGAATCCTACCGCCGCTCGCGGTGGGATTCTACGCTACTGACTCCCGTAATATAAAACACGTGACACCAGGTCAGCGGACTGAATTGGGAATCCGGTCCATCGAATGAATGCAGCTTTACTCAAAAGGTTGAGTGCTAATACTGGACGTTAACCCGGCTCATCAATGAAAACAATGTTAAGTTGGAAATGCTCCTTTTCCGTTTTGGCACAGAACCGAGCACCTCTCTCCGAGTTGTAAGGCGAATTCGCCGATGGGCCTTATGCTTCAAGAGGCTTGGCAAGCCAGACCATGGTTATTTTACCGGCGAAAGTTCAGCTTTGACAGGAGCATCACTGACAGATCTGCCAGTGGTTTGGGCAGGAAAAAGAGAAGCCGTCAAGGATGTCGCCAAATAAATCAGCCACAATTGAGCACAATGTGCGTAGCCATATTTTGACGAAATTGGCGTCAGCGTTATACTGTCATCGGGAATGATGGTCCGAGCTGCTTCTTTTTGCGACGGAATAAGGATAAATAGAAAGAGTATAGGCTGCGACGTCAATTCTTTACTACAACCATAAGAACAATTTGGCGGGCCTTTATATCGCACTGCCAAATTATTCGTCGCTGTAGTCTCTGCTGCTTACATTTCCAACATGCCCTGGCGGGAACCAGCGACAAAGTCCCGACACCATCGCCCCGAACATTTTGCCTAACTCCTCTAATCTTAGGCGAGCTTTTAAGGTGAAAGAAACCAGCGCAAACACACAGGACAATCATAAAGAAGACACGAGACAAGCACTATAGCGGTGACTTGTTAGCGCTAGCGCTTGTCTCTTCTTTGTGGTTGTCGTGCGTGTTTGCGCTGGTTTTTTTTTTTCACCTTAACATACTACGTACGAACTAACCGCATGCAACTGAAGTTTTATTGTGAGAACTTGACCGACTGTCAGCAACAGCGACAATGCCAACGACAGGGGCAGTAAATTTGTGGTTTGGGCCAGTTGACCCAATCAACCACTTTAGACAGTGTCAAGGCAGAAAGCTGGCTTAGTTGGTTGCTCAAACTGTGGGGCATGTATGTACGTCTTTGCAGCGCCATGGCTCGGGCAGAGCGTGACACACCGCCCATCTTGTCTATCTCATGTTGCGTTCCGTCTGCAGCGCCGGCAAAGACGCAACACTAGCTTAAGAATGACTAGGCGAAAAACAAATCGAAAGGAAAGCATGGAAGAAGAAAAGGACACGTACGACGAGGAGTGGGCCAGTCCTTGTTGTATGTGTTGTTTTCTTCGTCCGAGTCTATACACGTGCAGCTTCGTCTAAACACGGCGTCACGACGATAATGGCAGGACGACGACGGCGACGGCATCACAACGCTGACGGAACGACCACGGCCCGTTGACAGCGACAGTGACGACGACGACGGCATGATGACGGCTCTACGTTGATTGACATCTGAAAGCTTTCTTGTTTTCTTTATGTTTTTGTTTTTTGCAAGCTAAACGCCGAGAATCACCGCTCTGCTCAAAGCTCGGCACTGGGATGTGTTCCATCACCAGCGGTGACGGGTGGCGAAGCATTATTTTTTTTTTTTTATATGGCCACACCAAGTGGCGTGAGCGAAACTGAGGGCGAGGATTGACAGCAGCATGACGAAGATGGCGGCGCACGGCGCAACGCTAAGAAAATCACGAACAGAGCAAGCCTAGTTTCGGGCTACATTTCGCCGCGAGAGGTAAATGAAAGGAATGCCAATATACTACGAAACAGCAGAGTTGTTCTCATCAATCAGACGTATTTATTTGTGAGATAGTTATTTGGGCGATTACAAAGGCATTAAACAACGGGGCGGATGTTTAAAAATTGTGATTATAGCTAGAACATTGAGATCTACAGGCTGATTCGTCGCATTGGTATCACTCAAATGGTGTAATAAACTTCTGTCATGCGGCGATTTGTGGACAAACAAGCACCCTATTTTTGTCCCCTTTTAGCCTTAGTATCTCTAAACAGTACAATAACAATAGGTTTATTCTAGCGTTAGAATTCGGCAAGAAGCATTTCACCGCGAAACATGAAGGAACTTGTATACTCTATACAGTTTCGCGTAGCAATAACAACATGCACGCTCAAAAAACTATTATTAAATCCCAAACTGCGTTAATCATTTTTTTATTAATTTGTGTTGCGAGATGTTAACTTCACAGTCAGATTTTTTCGCACCCTCAAGCAAAATCCCAATGCTTAACAACGTGCCGAGTGATGGAGAGGGAGAAAGTAAGTGCAGGAAAGGTAGCTGGATCTACCAGACGAAAGCCCAGTTTGCTACCCTACATGAATAAAAAGGGAAAAGTAATAGAAACGCGCAAAAAAGTGAGAGAGTGAAAAGTGCGCCCACACAAGAGGACACACAGCACAACTATATGCGAACAGTCGATACGGTGAACTTACCGTATTTCCACAGATACAATGCAATTTTTTCTTCGAAATTTCCAACCTCGCAACGCACCTCGCGTTATATTCGGCTTCTTGACACGTGCAAGCGTAATATAATTATATTTTTCTGAGAGGGTGTAAGTCCGCCCTCGCGTTATATTCGTGGTCGCGTAATTTACCGGCAAATGCGGTAAATAACGGCAGTAGCATGCCACTTGCTATTTGCGCCAGCGACAATATTGGCCAAGGTGCACGAATATTAACGTCTGATCAGGTCTCAGAGTTCAGCCGGTTTAGCACGATCTGAACGCTGACACGTTATACCCAGGACAACGGAGTCATACTGCCGAAAGGGTGAGATGGGGGCAGGACTTCCTCGTTGTACAAATACCGGTGACTCCTCCACGATGAGGAGTAGGTTGCAGACATATATAAGTCTTTTATCCTCCTCTTTTTGAAAACTAATAATCATTCTTCTCTGCTGAAACTGGCGAAACCTTCTCTTGTCACACGCAACCGGTCGGCGAATTTCGCCCCTCAAGCACATGGCGTAACACGTGTGTCATACAGTGAACAGGCACTGAATACCTTGTAGTCAGAGTTTCTCATAATAATTACTAGACTGAATTCCGACGCTGCAATCATTCAGCCACGATGGGAATGATGGGTGTACATAAATAGTGCATTGATTTGTCTGATCTTCGCGCTTGTGGATTCACACGTTCTTGTGGCTTTGTTTATTACGCTTTATCTGCCTTCAGTTTCCTAAATTTCAGAGCAATCTGTATTTTGCTAAATGTAGAACACTGCTATCATAGCACAATCGCTGCTAATTGCAGCGGTTCAGCCATGTAGTGGTTAAATCAAAACACACCAAGCGTCTCAACGCACTGGCTTGCCCACGAGACGTTCATAAGGGTGTTCTATGCCGAGTGCTGATACACGTGTCCGTAGCCTAATGATTACAACATCGGGCTTCTGTGGTACAGGTCATGTGTTCGAATCCTGCCGTCGGGCAGTTTGATGATGTTTAATTATTCATTACACAGTACTTTGTTGAAAACGACAATTTTACAAAGTCGCGAAGGCGTTTGAAGCCTGAAGGATAAAGTTTAAGCAAATCCATGCACTGCCCATCATTTCTATGCTGGCTAAACTACCCCGCTTGCAACTCCCGTAAACGCCAGCGCCAGAGCTCCCTGTAGTAATTATTGTTTGAAACTCTATGCCTGTAGTCACAAGTGTCGAACTGCTTCCCTACATACCACGAATTTCCTGATCCGTTGTCCCGGCAGCAGGCGTCACAAACCTACGCAGCCTAGGCCCGTGGAACAAAGAGAAAAAAACAATGTAACACTCGATGAACAGCTTTGTGGTAAGGCATATTCGCTCTCGCAACTTAAACGGCCCCGAAATTTACGAAATCCTATGGTCCTCTTAGCCACACTTCAAAAAAAATTATGGTACATCTTTGAAACCTGTCACCCTGACCAAGTGAGGTTATTTTTTGTTATGGTCCAAGCTACTGCATGACTCTGCGAATTCTTAAGTAATAATTTCAGAACGCAGAAGCTGCTTGAGATGTTGAAGAACGAATGCATAAACACTCAATATGGATTTTCGGCGGATTTACGTCAGCGCGTAGCAGGAATTAAAGCACTCTTGTTCACCTTCAGCTTCCTTTCCCGCGGCTAGGGAAATCTGTTTAGCGTTACATCGCCCTGTGGAATAAAAAAAAAATACGCCGGACTGTGTACCCCTGTAAAGGCCAAAAAACTGAATTCTGGCCTAAAAGTCTAGTTGGCACCAGGCAAAAACGCTCAATAGCTGTAAGAGGCTAACTTGCAGCTTTTTTTGTTAAACGCATAGAGGTCTTTGCGCTCACGCCGGCTCTCACTATCACATTCCTGGCCAACAGGAAGGAAGGGTAACTGATTGGCAGCCAGCTGGGCACCCGACCAACTTGCGCTACGTTTCACAGTAAATAAGTCTATGAGGAATAGATTGAAAGGTGCGAAGCAACACTATTTTATTTATTTATTTATTTATTTATTTATTTATTTATTTATTTATTTATTTATTTATTTCAGGAGTACTGCCGACCTCTCATATTACACAGCACAAAACACACCAAGCACTTATGCAGGAGTGGGTTATAAAATAAAAAAACAGATTTAAAAACAATGAGAAAGAATTCCAGAAGCGCAACAGGAAAATTTGCCAAAGCAAGTCCAATGCAGGTACTAGGGAGAACGGGATTCATGCACAGGCACAAGAAACTGAAACGCTAGAAACTCGAACACTAGAAATTATGCAATTCAAGAGCAGAATAACGGCAACAGACAACTCTTGACAAGCATCTCTGCAACGAGTGAAGATATCATAATCAGCGCAAGATAAACTTGTAAGACATTACGCCTTGCGAACACCGACAGATACACATGACGCCAAGCAAATATTTTTAGCACACTGAAAAAGTACTTAAGGCGTAGCTTTCTTTTTACGCACCAACTTGGGGTTTCGCGTGGCTGTATTTCTCGCCGATCAGCCCACAGATTGTGTAATCAAAAGCTCTAGGCCAATACCAAAGTCTGTGCAATCAAAGGTGCAGATTTCCCGGACCGATCCTTGCAAAGGCTATGACGAGGCTCGTAAGTCAAGCCTATGCTGTAGGCAGTGGAATCAAAGGTGTGGGGTAGTCAATCCTGATAATGCGAACGCATTACAATCGTTCGAGAGAAGCATGCAGACCTTGCTTCTTCGCCTCTTTCTGCGAGTTCGGCGTCGGGATCTCGCCGAGTAGACGAAGACGCAGCCCACACAGATATGGCGCAGATAGGGAAAGCACGAAAAGGAGCTGTGATGGAGGTGTTTGGAGAAGAAGTACTTGCGTAGCTGTATTGGTTTGTGCGTCACTAATTGTGTTCGTAGAGTTCAACGTACCTCCACAGTACACTTACCAACGTCTCGATTGGGAGTTCAGATCATGTCGTTGCATTGCGTTTTGTTTTGATCACTACATACACGTCTACTTGCACTTACATCCGCAACGACTGCAGGCGAGGGTTCTGTTGCAGTCGTTGACTTTTGGACCATCGTCTGCATACTATCAGTACCTAATCATTACTTGTTGAACTGATGATAAACTTTAATTAAACTGAAACCGCGAGACAAGCAGCGTCTCGGTATTGCGAGTGGGATGGAAGCCGTCACGGGTATGGATACGCTTGAATGTACAGTAGCGAGAACCATGCACTTCGTTTAAGGAACCGTAAAGAAGTAAACCTAATTCGTTCTCGTACATTTCTTTGACACAATTAATGTCATCGCATGAATAACACATGGCATAACATCCACAAATTCCCAGTGTGCAGGGTACGCATAAGATCTTTTTCTTTCACATAATTTCACATCAACGTGACTTCATATGTCTTGTGGCCTATATTGAAGCTTATTTTTGTGACCAGACTGAACATTTATGTGTATCTGTACTTCTTTTATCATTCCTGTGGCACATCTTTGCTGCAGTACCGCCTTCGTGTCTGTGTTCTAGGCACCACCTCCTAAAAATAATTGTGACCGTATGTCAGCGCAGCGTCCAAGGAGGGACAAGAACTTGCGCTGTATTTGTCCCTCCCACTGAAACAAGTCATTGACCGAATATAGTGTCAAGGAACGTAGCCTAGTTTTCCAGCACTTTCCTAATATCGCGTAGTTTCTTTCTTTACTAGACATAAACCGAACAGTCCTACGAGAGGCATTATACATTCATCTGCTTCACCACGGCCACAAGATTGTGAACTTACACGATGTGTTTCGAAAAAAAAAAATAGGATTTCTTTCAAACAAAGTTAAAGACAAAGTTAAAGAGAAAGTTTCAAACAAAATGAAAAGTTGAAGTAATATCAACAGTCTATAGATCTCGTCAAGGTGAAACTTAGAAGCAGTGGAATTAAGATGCTCATCAACTGTTTTATAGCATCAAAACAGCAGCGCTGTTGAAGTGTGATAAAAAACGCCTGCCGATGTATTCTGATTAAAGGGGCATAATTTCTTTAAATGCAGCTACTTTAGGACTTTCGTTACAATTTATTTCATAACTATAAATAATGTTAGAAACGTTATATTTTTTTTTCGCATGTAGCACCACCTTTCTTATTTTTTGAACAGATGTTTGTAGAGAAAGAGGACCTAGTAGCAGTTAAAGCAATTCAGTTTATTCAGGTGGTTTACATGAAGAGGCAGACAAAACTTGCAGGACAAATCGCAGTGTTAATTTAGATTATTTAAAAACTTTCACTAACCAATGGTCCCGTTACAATCACTGACCATGGGACGCTTGTCTGTGTGTTGTTGTTACCTTGTCGTAACCTGTTCAGTTTTAGACATGGTGTTGCCCAAAGTATGCGAGGGTGGTTTTCGCATTATAGTACAGTGAATTAATGGCCAGTGTAGCGTGTACAATCTACAATCTCTTAGAGTGAAAGCAACCCGCTACATAGACTCTAAAAAGATTTTTGATGTTTCTATTTCTTTCTACTTATGCTGTCCTCTCGTGTAGTGGTTCTTGCATGTGTGCGCGTTTTAGCTAGGATTTTAGGATAGTAGGATCTTCAGTAGCGAAACTTCCCTTGCTCTATTGGTTGATAAATAAAAAAATGCGAGTAATGTACCTTTACGGCGCAAATATCTCAAAACTAATGTGAGTATGATCAGTTCTTCTTAATGAATACAACAACACTGCTCAATGGCTTCAATTGAGCAATAACAAGTGTGCACCATAACGAATAATTAGACAGTCAGATTGCGAAAATAAGTTATTTAGCGAACTAAACATAGCATTTTGTAGTGCAAGCAAGGTCATTCTCTCCGAGTTATCAGCTGGAACAAGTGGTAAATTGCGCGGTCGGTCGCAAGCAATTTTTGCGCATCTGCTTTAATTTAAAAAGAAAGAAAGAAAGAAAGAAAGAAAGAAAGAAAGAAAGGAAGAGGTGTTATCTATTGTGCTCCAAGTTTAGCCACTGACGCGCTTCCACGGCTAGGCCTAGCTGCATCACAGAACAACGATACAAAACACAATGAAAAAAAAAACTTACAGGAAACTTCACTTTGGCGACACCACGGACGCAAACACACACGCAGATGCACCTCGAGACAACGCGTTTGACGACCTTGAGTTCTCGGTTGCGCGTCTAAGTAAAAAAGAAAGAAAGAAAGAAAGAAAAAACTGCCGCACGTGGCGTGACAATTCGCGATGCCGGACAACGCGGCGTACACGAAAGCACGTAATGCGGGGAGGAACTTTGCGAACTCGCCGGTGGCCAACGAACGAAACGCAGCCAAGGCCGCGGCTACTCATGGTGAGCAACGCGGTGAGCGACGGGCCGGGACATTTACGGTGGCGAGAGGGCCACAGCCAGCCGGGGCCACCACCGCCGCCGCCACGGCTTCCCTAGTTTAAAGATAAATAGAAGCGTTTGAATTTGTTTTTCCGTCCCAGTTTACTCTCTTGTCGGAGAGAGCACGCCGCCGCGGCTTCCTTCCTTAGGCGAACTTTCTCAGGCCACGCTCGTGAGAGGAAAAATAACAAAGGCCAAACCAGGGCCTCCGGCTCTTGCCGCGCCGTGGAGGACGACCTTGAGCACGCCAACCTTTACTTTACGTGACTACTCGCCAGGTTAGAGTCATCTTCGCTAAGGCACCACACTTAAGTTCACAAAGGAATTCGTATGCTATGGAGCGTTCGTAAAAGAACAGGTGCCAGACGATTGTGATGGCGAGTATATTATTTACCGAAGGTGGCCCGCGAATGACACATGCTTCTCGCAAAAAAAGAAGAAATAACCAGAAAAAGAACGGTCATTTCATCTCCTGCGCGATTCATTTGTTTGCTCCCCCACTTAAGACGAGCCTAAGGCCGGAATAACGCGGCGATTCTACTTCACTTCTATTCCTTTCCTTGCTTCGTCAGCGGTGCGCTCTTAATCTGAGGCCAAATTCTGAGAGATTTCCTCTCATGTCGTTTACCATTGGCTGGTCGCCTCAGCCGTTAATATGTGGAGCCTTACGATTGGCTAGAAATTTCTCTTATGAACATTTTTGGCGTAAGAGGATTTTTTTTAATATGGGTCTTAGTTGCACCTAAGTTGCGCCCAGTAAAAGCAACTGTCTTGCAAAAAGCATTCCTCTTACTTAGTAATAAAAAGCGTTGCAGAGAAAAATTACTCCAGAAACTCCCTAGTGAGACTTGTCAGCTAGGGCGTAAGCCTTATTTCCAGTCGCTCATCTTGCACTCATGCAACGAATGATTCATTGAATGGCCGAGTTACGCACATCGTGGCTAAGTGTCGAGGATGACGCAATGTTCTGTAAGTATTGCAATGGCCTGTTGGGGTTGCATAATTGGTGAACCTGATAAGTAGGAATTAACCTTATTCGGCGAAATTAATGTAATTGCAAATAACCTGAGTTATGGTTAAGCAATGTAATAGGAAATAATCTTCATTACCCGTATTAACCTTGATTAGGCTTAAGTAATACATCATACTTAATGTTAATTAGACATAAGTCATCTTTTTACTCTTAAGTTATTCGGAATAGCCCTAATTAACTTCACGGTAATCGACTGAAATTAGGCTTAATGTATCTTACAAACTCTTCATTAATTTTGATTAAGCCTAATTATTTTAACATATTTACTGTTCATTGGGCTACTTACTATAACCTATACAATTTAAATTATCCTCACTATTCTTATTTATTTAAAATAATCTCCTTACGCTTATGTAAGTTCAGCGTAAATTATCCCCATTAGGCTTCCTTGCCTTGTATGAGTCATAATGAGTCTTATTTAGGCTTAGTTAAGTCATTTGAACTAGTCTTATTAGTCTTTTATTGACATTAATTACTTCTAACACCTCTACACTACTCACTATTGCTTCAATCGCCCAGCGGGGGTAGTGACCTTCAAGCCTCTCCTGCAACACTGCGACAAATTGCTTCGTGAATATAACAATGCGTCCTCCTCGGACACAGCTGCGGCGACAGCAAGGCGAGACACGTTTGGCGGATCGAGCGTTGTTTATTGCTTCACTATCGCCATCACGGACCAATGGGAGTAAAAAACTTATGGAGAAAGGTGTTCTACGGCGTTTTCTCATGGACTCCAGTGACCGCCACGGTCGTTTGACAGACGCTCTAACTCATCCCAGGAACCAATACGCACCAGCTTGAGTCAAGCGTGACGATCCCAGACTACCAAACTCCCCTCCTTTCTCTGTGTTCAGTGAACAAAGGTGCGCGAGTGATTGTGCAAACCCTCGCCCTCCAACGCGGGCCCTTCAACGACTTTAGAAGCTCCGATTGGACGAAGGTGGGGCGGCAGATTTGCCTGGCCTAGGGATCTAGGGAGGATAAAAAGTTTAGGCGGCTTTCTTTTTTTTTTTTTTTTTTGCTTCTCAGGGTGCTTCAATTCAGTGATGCTAGACTGATGAGACGTAACGTTCTCCACTTCTTATGTAGATATTGTAAATGAACCCAGTACTCTTCGTTCTCGATGAGAACACGTTCCTCCCTTTAAAACATCCTTAGCGTGAATAAGTCGCACGACGGCATGGGCCAGCTACTCCTTTTTACATGCCCTACCCAACACTTAGACTATACATAGTCATAAGCATAAATATCAGTACTCACACGCAGTCATAAGGCATTCTCGTACATGCCCCCATAGGACCTCATGTATACCTATGGAGTGCCTCGTGTCGCGCGTTATGTATACAGAGAGACGGACCCACATTTCCCAGAAAAGTAGCCCTAGAATGCTTACGCGTCAAAGTTCAGCAGCATGTTACACTCCCATAACACGTGAAAGTGAAAGCCTGCTGCACAAGTGATAATGCATTGACCTATACGACTGGAGGGGTCAGTCTTCTTGCGAGAAATAACGAGTCGCAGTGTGAAGTAAAAGTATGGCGACCTCCACAACGACATATGCAAGCACCTCATGCACTACATACAGGTTATTTCGTTCTTTCTTTCGTTCTTTGTTTCTTTGTTCTTGCTTTTGTTCCGTCTTTCTTTCTTTCGTTTCTTAATTCATATTCAGCCGTTTCATCGTTGCTTGCTACGGGGGTAAGAGCCATTACTGATGATGGTATTTCTTGCTTCACTGGACTAGACGCTGCTTTCTTCAGGTATGAGCCATTCCAATTTATTTTTAAAAATATGATAACAGTTCCTTCACCACCCGATTTATGACCAATCCCCCAGAGGGGGTTTCGCCATATCATTAGGGAACAAGAACAACAAGCCACTTAAGGCTTTCGCCTTAATATATGTGGAGAGCTAATTCAATGAAATGAACAAGGTCGCAAACAGTGGATGAGAAGAAAGAAATAGAATTGAGCTAACGCAACCCATGCAATATACCTACAACGTTTTCCAGCTCTATCAATGTATGTAAAGTCGCATGAATGCGAGTAAGTCATGGAAGCACAGAAAGAAGCAAAATCAAGGACCATAATATTGATTGAGTAAGTAGCGAGGCATCTAGAACAGGTTGTTTCATCGTACGCGTACGACCAATGTACACTGCACAGCTTTCGAGTAAACAAGTTCTGGGCCAAATTCACAGAGCCATTTTTATTCAATTGCTCTTTGCCATTGGACGGCCACGTTCGCTAATAGTGTGTTCAGCGTCGGGGTTGACTGAAATTTGTCTTGACAAGGCAAGCTGAGCGAGTTGGTGATTGAACATGTTCCTATGGGTGGGCAGCGCAACCCGGACGAAAGACAAGTCCGCATTGCGCTGCCCACCCATACGAACATGAAATTTGTCATTGCCAACAATTCTAGCGTAAGAGCTTTTTGTCAATACGGGACCTGGATCACACGATTAGACGTTCTTTTTTTTCTTATCACTCGAAACAAATTCTTTTGGTATTCACGTAACAGGGGCTCCGGGCCTGTATTCACAACCTCCCTCTGACGTAAGGATTCTTCCTCATTGGCCTGTATTAGCACACCCGCCACTAATAGCTGTCCCCATGATAACGAGCCTATCGCGGCCAAGATTGCCAATGGATGGCGTTTACGTAAGAGAAATTTTGCGAATATGGAACCTCGGCCCATATTCAGAGGAACCTCTCCCGCTATATAATAATTCGTAAGAGAAAATTCCAGTAAATCTTGAGGCTGGACACATTACTAGCGAAGGTGTCCGGAATTTACAGAGCGAGCTTTGTAAATTTAATCCCTGATTTACCACGAAGAGCTGCGATGATATGCCACGATCACTGACAGGTGTATCCGGGAAGTATCTTTGCTAGATTTTGTGAGACTAGTTCTGAGTGGTGTGAATGGTTTTCGCCTGATTGCAAGCTATTCCTTGTTTTTTGCTGAGGAACTAATACGATGTCGTGTGAAATGGCTAAAGTCGGATGGGACTACACCACTGATTATCGAAATAAAATAATTGCTATGACTTTCCAAATTCAAAAGCCGAGAACTGTAGCAACGCTGCTATCTAGTACTTTATTTTCCCGTAGTTCTCATAGAGTCAATCGAGATATCAACTCCTCCGACATGCTCCTTGGTGACGCTAGGCCAAACAGTCACCATAAACTTGTTTCAAAATTAATTTGTCTAATTAGCAGTGATGTATTGTCTAATCACACAGTGAATTTATTATTTCTACTGTTTTACGCGTACGTTTTCTTTAATAGCCAACAAAAACGCTGTGCGTGCCATCATAATATAATTACTCTCCATCCCTAATAGATGGCGTGAAGGATTTTTAGGCTATGTGAAAATTGATCTAAATGATAGCAAGAATGAAAATGTCGTATTATCAGATTAAAATGATACATGCTGAACAACGGGAAGTTGGAATCGCACTTCATTGCAGCCAGTGCCAAACCTGCTGGTGCATGAAAGTAGATATTTATAGAAGGTTTCTGCAAAGGTTTCACGTAATTTTGATGCAAATAAGTAAAGCAGCAATTTTTTTTCTTTGGCAGCGCTCCACCAATGCCAGTAGGCATCATACGTAAATTGTGGGATAATCACTGAAAACGCCTCAGGTTTAAAAGTTAACTAGTTCTTCTTTGGGGCAGATGACGCCACTGCAGAATCGAGGCTGGTCCGGGCTCAAGGCATGTCTACTTAGAATAAATACTGAAACTACAACCATGTTCCCGATATTTGTCTTTAAAGTCGGTTTCCAGATACGTACATTGACACCCCACATAGTAAGCAAGCCTTTGTGAGATGAATTATACAAAGAATGTCAATGGCCATTTTGCAGCGAGATCTGAGACTGATATCCCGAGACTGGTGCTAGCCTCGTGTTATTACTAAACAGGCATGCGTTGGACACTGAGTGTCATTAAGTTAACCCTGCGAAGTGTCAGTTACGGTAAACAATAAAATTGTTGATTAGCAAAGAATAGTTCGTTAAGAAGGTTAATTTTTGATTATCCCAACATTTGTGATATCCACCGCAGCTAATATCGTGTCATAGCAGAAAAAGAACAAGCTAGCCCTTTTATACTTGCTGCATTGTTAGTATTAATTCCAGCCGTAGCGGTGCTACAGAGTACGAAACCGCGGGCTCGGCTTCCGGCAGCAGCGACGTTAGGCCGCTCGGGGAGACCATCGCAAAGAGCTGTATGGTTTAAATGAACACGTGACTCGATGGAGACTCCGTCAGCACAGCTAGCAAACACGCAGATGTGGGCTAAGTAGGCAAGCTATTCGTTCAAATCACCCGTATGCGGCAACCATTGAATTTGTAAAGTCGCACTCTCGAGTTTGTGTTTGACGACATAGAGTCTCAAGAAGCCTTCCACTTTTCAGAGCTAGCACAATATGTCTCTCTTAATAAAGACGTTTCCGATGAGATTTTAATGCCCCCTCCCCCCAAAACAGCCGACCTGCTCGACTACGCAGAAACTTCCGATGCATGCGATGCCTTTCTAATGCCTTGCACGCAACACATGCATGCTTTACAAGATAAAGTGACCTGCCAGTTAGTCACAACTCCAGGTGTGTATACGGCCGCCAGTTCCGACTTACTTTAATGCCGTACGAATATGCGACCGACAAAGTGATGGCGAAGGGCAAACTGCACTCACGAAACGGAATTTTCGGAATAGGTGCCATGGTGGAGTTTCCAAGCAGGCGCTCATGCGCACTTGAAACAGTTCAACGGGCATCGCAGCCACGCGTGCGGAGCTCTTGTTAGAAACGTCTACAGGAAGTGAAAATCGATGCGCACATGGTGACCGTAGGGTGCACCTCGCGTTTGCGTCCGAGGCACTAGATTCTCTTAGCTGACGCCCATGTGCAAAGGGTGGCGCACTCGCTCGAACGGTTCAGTCGGAGAAGACTGGCGTCCAAGTTTCTGTCCCCATTCAAGCACACCTTCGATCCGACTAAAATTGTCAAAGCAGAATGTATACCGCTTGGCCTGCAGTAAGTCAGCGCAAACTTAATGCTTAATGCTTCTTCTTCTTTTTTTTTTTTTTTTTTTGCATTTCTACCAGTACCGGGGACATATGGCGATTCAAGCGGCGGTTGTTCACGCCGGCGTTCCACTTTCGGGTGCTGGAGAACTACATATGCCACTTCAACGAGAACGGCAACGTCCTCATCAAGAAACTCGAGAAGCACATCGACGAGAAGCCCAACGAGGCACTGGCCACCTTCCCGCTCATGCAGCACTTGACGCTAGACATCATCGGCCGTAAGTATTTCACCACTGCGATATTAGTGGCATGCAGCGCTTATACAGTGTGCTTCGAAGACGAGTGCCTCGGTTTAATAAAAATAGGGGATTGGACAAAAATAACATTTACTGACAACATATCGGCAGCGTCGTTAATCATTTAAAATTTTCGCTAAATGAATGTATAATTTATGATTCAAGGGGCGTATTGTAATAGCAGGATTGAGGTTAGGTACTACTGAAAGCAGAATGATTTTACTAGAATTTTTGCGGTAACAACAGTTCCCCGAAATACACACTCAGCATGACCTGTGAAGTGCATTGCTGCTGCAGTTAATATTTCTCTGTACTTTATTTCCCAGCATCGCGGACTAATATTGAGTGTAATGGCAACATATTTTGCTGAAAATGTTTAGTAGCTAATTCTCGGATCTAGTGGAATGGCGCAATTGCAAGCGAAATATATTGCTTTGAGTACTAGCAGGTAAATTCTGTCATTACAATATCCCCTATGGTAATCAATACAGAAAGTAGATTAGTAAGACTTGTTGTTTATTAATTGCATTCGCGATTATCTCGCAAATTATAATGTATCCAGCCACTATGAAGCATTTTCACTAAAAGCTATGTATTGCCTCGAGTCTTTAATACCTTGGAGACTGTAATCGCAGGGACACTTGGTATGTGGGTCGTTCTATAACTAAACGGGAGAGCGATTTAAGCTAATGCCGGGTCCCGCGCGAATGATAGCAATAGTGTATGGCGAGCGCTACACACTCGGAAAATTGCGCAGCACCTATAGTCCAATCTTATCCCTTGACTCGCTCAGGCCCTCCGCGTGCGTGCACGAGCTCACCGCGGCTTTCCTTCCCCTCCCTCTCACTATCTTATCTTTCCGTTCCCTCTTTCCCGTCCCCCAGAGTAGGGTAGCCAACCAGACGCATTTCTGCTTACCATCCCTGCCTTCTCTATTTATTTCTTCTTCCTCCTCCTCAACAATAACTATAGTCAACCTTGTGCATATTTTGTTTTATTTTTAAAGCAACGCGCGCTATAATTCCTTTTCGGTAACGCTATGAGCCGCTTATGTGCTCATGGTATTTCTAGCATGAAAGTGCCTGCTTCGCAGCATTAAAAAAGAAAAAAAATCTGCCCAAGATTGATGACAATTGTTGTCATGTCATAGTAGTACAGTCGACCACAAAAAAAGTAGCGGCCACTCGGCTTTTGACCGCAATGATTGACTGGCCATTACTGTTTCTTTTATTTAGCAGTGAGCAGTACACCTTAACGAGTGTAAAATTATGAAAAAAATGTAGTTGTCTATTGTAGTCGTTTGCAATGTGTCGTTGCGTCCTACCATTGAATTATTAATCATGGCTAAGTTGTAAAGATATACCACTCAGTAGCCGAGGTGTCTAAATGCTACAAGGAGCGCGAGAGAATGGCAGGAATTAAGTTCTTTTAAAAGCTCTGCTTCAGATGGATCTCTCTATCTTTCTGCCTTCACCGACCGAGATAAAAAGTTGCAGCGATATCTAGCTTTCCTTCCTCCCTGCGCGAATTTGTGGCAGCGAACTAAAATTCTCGCGGAGTTCAACGCAATGCCTATCAAAATATATCATACGATAGACATCCTAGAACCTCATTTGATGACATGAGGACAGTTATAGAGCATATGCGTTAGATAAATGATAGAGATATGCTTTGCCCGTTGATTTATAACACTTTGTGACCGGAACCTCGCTCATTACGTGATTATATTGTTCGTAATTTACTTCAGCTATACGTATTCAACTATTTACAATAAAACTTAATAGCGGCCAGGATAGTCAGTTGGTTACGAACACAGCTCTTTTCCCTGTCTTCTTTTAAATTCGAGCTGAACACTGAATTATTTCGTGTCACTTTCAGCGTATTCATAGGCAATCCTTAACGTAGATTTTGGCGGGAAGGATAAAAACCGTGAAAGGGTGAAAAAAATATATATACATGTAACAAATTTTAAGACATTCGGGTCTGCTTGAACAAGGCGATTAATCATGAAAAAGAAACTAGCCTATGCATTTCGTAATTATTTAATTTCAATGTGTCATGAGCTCAATCCATTCGACGTTTAGAGCAGAACTAGCATGCTTAAATGAGAGAAACGATCATGGGGTTTACGTACCACACTCACAATCTGCCTAGGGAAAAGGTGCAGCCGGGAATTCGGATCGATTAAGACCGCGTTCAGTTCTTTAGCGTAGGTTGAAAACAAGGTATGCCACCGTTTTTGCATTCGGGCTCTGTCGGAATGAGCCCGCCGCAGCCAGGCATCGAACCGTCGACCTCGTGTTCAGAAGCAGAATGGCATAGCCACTGAGCCGCAGTTGGAGGTGAAGCTTTAATGAATATGCTACTAAGCGTATTTGCGCGCTTATTTCGAACCGTAATTTCATTGAGATGAGACTAATACTTGGGTTTGAACAGCAATACAGCAAATGACGCACAACTGAGACGAAGAACGTGAACGAAAGGAGAGAAAAGGCAATGAGATATCAGGAGAGGAGCGCAGCGAGAAATAGGGCTCAAGAGAAAGTGCGAAGCTCCGAACACAAAGACAGTACGTTCTGAAATATATCAAGATCGACAAAATGACAGTAGTAAAGCTTTCGTTAATAATAATAATAATAATAATAATAATAATAATAATAATAATAATAATAATAATAATACAAATTTAAGTCCACTGCAGCGACCGAAGGGAACTCGCAGCGATCTGTATAGTTACATCTGTGCTCCATCATCCTATATAATAAGTAATACTAAAAGAAGACTGTTTAGTTACTCGGGAGAGAGGAAGATATTTAAGCATAAATTTGTAGAGCCAAAGGAAGAGAATTTAGAAAGCGTTTCCTTCTTAAGTGTGTTTCGCCTCTAACAGGCCACCTTCGCTAATGATGTGCCCAGGGTCACGATTGGCAGCCATCTGCTCTTCAAAAAAAATGCATTAGCGTAAGAAGTTTTTCTTTTTATTTGTCAATACGGTCTTCATTCTTGTCACATGTTTAAAGAATTATTAAAAACATAGTACTTTCAATATCGTGCGCCTTGCCAGCTTTGAAGGTGAGTCGCCAACCGCTGGTCGTGACCGTCATGTTTCCTGCAATTAGCGCATCGCACACCATTCTTCGGGGTCTCCCCAGTCAGGAATAGAATAAAGAATGCTGCAGCGCAGAATATGTCCCGACAGTGAAGAGCGACCACCGCCATCGTAGGAGGAGCATCTGAGGAGGAGGAGCAACTATAGGTTCAAGCGCTTGCTTCTCATCTGCGGGCAACAAGCTGCAGAGGCTGCCACTGTTCTCCCATTCCGTTGGTGACCCTTGCTGTTCTGTAAAGCCCCCCCCCCCCCCAAAAAAAAAAAAAATATGCGGTTCTTGCTGTTTGAATTGAGTTGTGAGCTTTAAAGTCCCAAAACTGGAAAGATGGATTTGAGGGGTGCCATAGCGAAGTATTTTAACAACCGGTGGTTCTTTAGCGCGTACCCAAAGCCCCGCAGACCCGTTTTTTTTAATATTCGGCCTCCATCATAAATGCAGCCACCGCGGCCAAGAATTGAACCTGCGACCTCGTGCTGACCGGCGCAACCGCAGTCACTGAGCCACCAAGGCGGGTGTTTTAGGTCTTGCGCCATTGCGTGTTTGAGGAAACGTGGCAAGCGTAGAATTTTACTTGTGTTCGAGAGCTAAAATAATGGTTATTCCCTTCTAGCAACGTCGTTACCTCTTTCCATAACGAATACCAACTTACGTGAGAGGACAACGCATCAGTATTGTCGTTGGTGTTGTCGTCGTCCTCGCTCTTGTAAAACTTTAATCGAATTTGAGTACAATATGTTTGTGCAAAAAATACGAAAGCCTAACCCTCGTACTCACTGTCTGTAGTTTCACATGAGTATCCTTGACCCATTTATTTGAGATATCCGCGCTTTGCTCCGTAGCACCGATATTTCACACATGAATACAGCGACAACTGTTTCTTCCGCAGGAGTTTCCATGGGAACAGTCCTGGGCATGCAGACTGACACAGGGAACCCCTTCGGGAAAAACCTCAACAGGTACTTTGCTTTCTAATCCTCGAACAGTGCCAAAGTTCAGAAACTTCAGAAACAGACGACGTAATAACGGCCTCCCAGTTACCCAAAAAGTGCTAAATGGGAAAAAAGACTTCTAAACGTCAAGCATCCGTTTCTACAACCATATTCTATAAGTACGTAATATCGATGCACACAATCAAAACTGGAAATCTCCACCTAGAAGTTCGTGTGAGTAATTTTTTACTCGAACGAAGGGCCAAATTCACAATGCTTTTCGTTCGTAAGTCTTGCTTGCCATTCGTCCGCCATATTTCCTATTATGTCCAACGTAACAATTGTCTGATATCTACTCTCACGAACAGTTCTAGCGTTCTAGCGCGCAGTTCTAACTTTTCTTTTATGAGTACGGCTCGAAAACTGCTGCTCATCATTGGGCTACTTGCTGTTTATTTTTTAAGTCAAATTGTATGCTTCTCTCATTTAAGAACCCCTAATACTACCTCAGTAAATAACCGCGGAGCTTTAGATATTACCCTATGGCAGTAATTTTCTGTTATTTTCAGATTGTCCTTTATGATCGTCTTGCGAGGCTTCAGGCCATGGATGTGGATACAGCAAATATACGACCTCACGTATGAAGGAAAAGTTTTTAGGGAGACCCTTCTTGACATGGAGAAATTTAGCATGTCGGTGAGTTTCCTTATAACGGGCATAAGCTGCTGTTAGTGTGCCCATGAAACCCACGTAGCGGCACACGTGGACTACTAAACGTACCCGGTTTTCAATTATTCAATTGTATTATTTTGGGGGGTTGTCTCACTTTGCCCACTCTACCTATATCTCATTTTGCTCCCCGTAGGGGAAAATGAGATATCCTCGGCTTTTTAGAAATAACTTTCACTACTTATGTTAATTGCAGCGTCACAATTTTTCATAATAAAGAAGGCAATGACAAAAGGACCAATATGATTGGAACTACAGCTTTAAACAGCGTGAAAGAGCACGCAGTGAAAAAAAGAAAACGCAGGACAGAACACTGTTCAGTGGTTTTTTCCTTGTGTCCTGTGTCGTGTTATTGAAAGATGTTGTTTAACAAGATTTACTAATCAGCCAAAGTGAACACCCTGTTAATATGATACCATATTTTTTCTCATTTATAACCATAAACAAAAAAACAGCATCAATTAAAAAATTTCAGTCTCATTTCGCCCCCGTCTCAGCCTACGACTTGCAACTTCAAAAATATAATCTGGTTTTGCTAGTTGGTTCTGTTTTTAGATAGCAATTATAGTGGCACTCAAGCAGCGGCCGTATGTAGGCGTCGGGCTCCAGTTGAGTGTACATATACATACATATATATATATATATATATATACATGCTGAAAGAAGAGAAATGCCACGATAGGAATAACACTGAGCAGACAGAGCCCTCTCAACCCCCCCCCCCCTTCCCTCTGGTAAAGGGAGCAGCAGCATGGTACCTTCGTTTGAAAAAGGTTACGGGTGACTGCGTAACGTCATGCTTCCTCGAAGTTTCCACCAAGCGTGTTGATTTAGCAAGCGAAAGCCTACTGCAACCTTTACTACCAGGTTTGCTTCGTGTAGTATTATAATACCTTGCTTTTGCTGTGAATACCTCGCCTTTGAGGTACAACTGTGATTTTTTTCTCAGGTTGCCAGAAACGTACCAGTGAAGCGAGTATTCGCTATCACGGTAGGCTTTGTCGGGAGACGATGGATATGCATGAGGAACACATTGTGTTGGATGTTAAAGTCAAGGTGAAATTTTACTTATCAAGAGGATGGGCGAAAGTTCATCTTGACTTGTTTAAATAATGAAACATGTGCATTGCGTAGCATCTCATAGACATGATGATTTAAGTGGGTGTTCAGCCCCCTTGCTTTATCCGAGAAAGACTAGGCAGATAAAATGGTAAAGCGGGCCCACGAATACACCGACATGCATCATTTATTACTCTGTTTAGTTATGATGTCCAGACACATCTTAAAGGAACTTGCCACTCAATGATCTGACAATATTTAGAAATACAGCGAAAATACTCATTCTATATGCAGTATCCTGAACTAAAATTCATACTTTCTGTTAAGTTGCCGAGAGACGTGGTAGCTGTTTCATCGACTCAGGTTAGGTATTGCCTAAACTAACTACTTCCAATGTAAAATTGGGCGCGTCGAATTCTAATTATCTATTTGCGGTGAACCAGACGAGGACATCTCACGTGTGCTATGTCTGCTTTATGCCCCGTAGATGCTAGAACTGTGCGTCAAACTTGCAATTCGGAGTGATACGCTCTCTTTAGAGGCCGGACTGTGGCCTTTTCGAAACATTTCAATTGTGTACATTATGTGTTGTGGGGAACTTATCCAAGTCATCTAACTATTTGATCGACAGCGGTGGGACGACTGATGGCTAAGATTGGAGCCAAAGTTTCATTAGAGAGACTCGTCTTCCTCAAGGCTCTTTTTTTTTTTGTCTTCGTCAGGCCAATAACAACAAGGTGTTGCCACGATGGAGGATTCGTCCCGTTGTAGAAATGTTTTCTCCATTCTGAGTCATGCCTTGACCGGCCAGTGTTGATCAGGGCCCGTATTCATAAAAACCTCTTATGATAGAATTGTTCGTAAGAGAAAATTTCAGCCAATCCTGATGCTGTGCATATTATTAACGATGTGCGACCGGCCAGTGAAAAAGAACACTTGCGAACGACAAGCTTTGTGAATTCGTCAGCAGAAGTCTCTATCTTCTTGTGAAACTGAAACTATGTCTTGTTTGTATCATCGAGCCATTTGTTTCTTTCTAGTTTACCCGCCGCGTGTAACTTACTCGTTATGGCATTGCGCTGCTGAACTTGGAGTTTCGAGTGCGATTCCAGCCTCGGTGGCCGCATTACGGTGGGAGCGGAATCGAAAAAACGCTCGTGTTTAGGTGCAGAGGAAGAAGAAGACGCCGAGTAGTACGGTCGTGCCCACACCGGCTCCTGCTTTGCTCGATATTTTCGTTGAGAAATTCATCTCAATCCCTATGATTTCTGCACCAACGGATGCATAAGGAAGAGAGGAACCCACAGATACCAACTTTTCTACGGTGGGTGGCCTTTTCGTTGGTTTTTCGAGCTGCTTCTCTTCCGTGACGCCACGCTCCCCTCAGTCTGACGGCAAGGCCTAACCAGCGCTCGCCGGGCAGGGTTAGTCCCGCCTCGTCATGGCAGAGGGAATGGTTGTCGTAATGGATGGAGACGATCTACCGCCGGAAGAATTTGGTGAGGAGCACGGCTGGCGCTCCGCCGCTGTCAAGAAAAACGCCCTGCGCGTCTCTCGTCGCGACAGCACCCGTGAAGCGGCAAGCAGCCAGGGGCACCGCGAGCGTCTCCATGGCAGCAGAAAGCCCATTAGCCTAAAGCACAAGATCATCAAGTCGTCGCGAATGCCTCAGCTCCAGAAGGAACACTGGAAGATTATCGCCCGCCTCAGGGGTGGTCTGGATGTTCAGAAAACGGGCTCCGCTCGGCTTGGTCGGGCCGTCGCCGCCGCGGCAGGACTCACGTCCGAGCAAGCTAGCCATGACATCGTCTGCCCCAACGCAACGCAAAATATTATCGTCCTCAGCACCGCGTCTCGCGATAACGCAGATGCTTATCTAAAAATGAATTGCATCACCCTGGGCATCAAACAGTACGAACTCAGCACTTACGAAGCCGCGCCGCACGCCACGTGTAAGGGTGTCATACGTCAAATTGATGTGTCGGAGAGCCAGGCCGACCTGGACAGAAGCATTCTCAGCGAGAGAAATCCGTTCGCCCTGGGAGCCAAGCGAATCAAGAATACCGAAACGGTAGTCATCGTTTTCGACGGCTACAAGGTCCCCAACTTCGTATTCTACGGCTCGGCGCTAGTCAAGTGCTCCCTGTACCTCAGGCAGCACGACTGCTGCTATGCCTGTGGTAGACTAGGCCACAGAGCCGACGTCTGCCCAGCGCCGGAGGACAAGCTATGCAGGAAATGTGGGGCCAACAACCCCGACGACAACCACACCTGCTCGCCTACTTGCAGCCTCTGCGGGGGCCCGCACGCTACAGCGGACAAGATTTGCAAGCAAAGATTCCAACTCCCGTACATCGTTCGGCGGAGGAGAAGGGAAAGAAATGCGGAATCCAGGAAGCGAGACCCGCCACCAGCGCAGACAAGCGCCGACAGCGAACCGGCTAGACCTTCGAGCAGGCGCTCCCCCTCGAGAAGCCGCTCGAGGTCCAGGAGCTGTTCCCGGTCCAGGCCCAGGAACTATTCCCGGTCCAGGTCCAGGAGCCGTTCCAGCTCCAGGTCCCGGGGCCGCTCCAGATCGGGAAGCCACTCCCGGGGCCCACAGAACAGGGTCCGATTCGAGGAGCCAGCCGGTGCTGGAAAACAAGGTGCCACTTGGGCAGACAGAGTGCGGAGTGGAGGGAGAACTGCCGTAAAGGTAACTGGGGGTGCGGCGCCAGAGCATGGTTCGTCTGAAATAGCTCAGCTTAGGAAAGAAAATGCCGAGATGCGCAGCATAATCGAGTTAATGCGAGCCGAAATAGCAGAGCTCAGAAAGGCTAATCAACCTCACCACGTCCCAGTCCCTAGTTCAACCCCCTCAGGAATCCCTTCGGCGACCCCCTCTCCCCAAACCCCTCGGGGACCTCACGCCGTTCCAGTCGCTAGTTCATCCCCCTCGGGGACCCCCTCTCCCCAAACTGCAGATGTTCCCATGGTCGTGGATGCGAGCCACTCAGGCAACCCAGCCAAAAGAAAGGCCGTTCCCAGCATGCCCGAAAATGTACCGGCTAAAGCCAAGTCCGAAGTCAGAGAAATGTTGAATTCAATCTGCTACGAGATCAAGAAGATTACCGAACGACTATCTGCAGTGGATCAGCGATTCTTGGTCGTGGATCAGAAGTTAGACGCGCAAAATGTCAAAATTCAATGCTTAGAAAACAGAATGCCAGAGATAGAGTCCAAGGTGCAGGAAATGGACATCAGGACGTCAACCCACGTACGTCCCGTTTACTTCACGGATGGCGCGTTGGTACCTACGCCGCCACCACTGCACATTCCCGGACCGATTAATAGAACCACCTCCCTCGAGACCCTAGTAGCAACGCCGGAAGGCGCTCTATACAGCAAGGATGGCGCCACACACCCAATTTAGGATTTGGCAGTGGAACTGCAGGGGACTTCGCCATAAGAAATGCACCCTGCAGCAGTTTGTTCGCACTCACAAAGAAAAGCCACATGTTATATTATTGCAAGAAACGATGACTGATCAGGTTTCACTCCCGGGATACAAAGCTCTTGCTCTCCGTGGGGATGGCAGAGGAATCTGCACATTAGTCAGCAGCAAGTTCACTTTTGTCGCACACGATCTAGGGGTCCGGCCTAGCAAGACGGAGACCTCCCTAGTAGAAGTCATCCCAAGCCAATCCAATATCTCTAGCATTTTTATACTTAACGTATATAGCAGCCCGAGCGATCACAGACAACGTTTCAAAACCATCATCACTAGGGCAACGAAACTCGCCGGAAACTCTCCCCTGGTTGTGGCCGGCGATTTCAACGCCCCCTTTCACGCGTGGAACTACACGCACGACACGGTCAAGGGTAGAAGTTTGTGGCAGGAGGCGGGAGATGCGGGACTCTCTCTATTGACGGACCCAGCCTTTCCCACCAGACGGGGCACCTCCTCGACCAGGGACTCTGTCCCGGATCTCGCCTTTGTTAAAAACGCTGTCTCAGCCATGTGGTCGAATCTGCTCATAGACCTCGGTAGTGATCACTACATTACGGTCACCAGCTTACAAGTGGAGCAGAAAAGAAAGAAGGCATTCTCGGTGCCTGACTGGGACAAATTCCGTGAGGTTCGCAAGGCCCGCGCCGCCCGTGGAGAAAAGCCGGAGAGTCTCGTCCAGTGGTGCGCACTAATTCGGCAAGATGTCTGCTCCACCACCAAAACCATAGAGACGGTTCTACAGACAGACAAAATGGATAGTAGGCTAGCACACCTTCTCGAGGCTAAGCAATCACTTCTCGAGAGGTGGAAAAGCCAACGCTTGAATCGCAAGCTGAGAAAAAAGATAGCCGAGATCAACAAGCAGATCGACGAGCACTGCCAAGCCCTGTCTAGGCAGCAATGGGACGAAATTTGCAATTCAATCGACGGGCAGATGCGCACGGGAGGGAAGTGGAATCTTCTCAAACACTTGCTCGACGACTCCGGCACCAAGTCAAACCAGAGAACTGTCCTCGCTAAAGCACTCCACGAAGCCAAGAAGTCGTCTTCGGAAAAGGACATGCTGGAGATCTTGGCTAAGAAGTACCTGCCGCTCAAAACTGTGGCCGATGAGGCGGCATACCCAGTATACAAAGGGAAGCCGAACTCCGCGCTGGACGAGCCTTTCAAAATCAGTGAAATCCGCCGCGCCCTACACGACCTCAATGGTAGGTCATCACCCGGCCCGGATCACATTACCAACAAGGCTCTCAGAAACCTAGAGGACGCATCGATCGAGTTTCTTACAGATGAGATAAATCGGATTTGGGAGCAGGGAATTGTACCTGAAGAATGGAAGTTGGCGAAGGTCATACTAATCCCAAAGCCCGGTAAACCGCCGAGCCTGGACAACCTCCGCCCAATCTCGCTGACGTCATGTGTAGGAAAGGTGGCCGAGCACGCCATCCATAACAGAATTGCCGAGTATATCGAGTCCAACGACCTTTTCCCTCACAACATGATAGGCTTCAGGCCAGGCCTCTCCACCCAGGACGCCATGAAGCTTATCAAGATCCAAATCCTGGAACGCTGCACTCGGGACACGAGAGCCATCCTTGGTTTGGACCTGGAGAAGGCCTTTGATAACATCCGTCACGAGTTCGTCCTCGACGCCATCTCCAAGCTCGACCTGGGCTCGTCCTTCCATGCCTTCGTCAGATCTTTCTTGAGTGACCGATGCGCCATCCTCAAGGCTGGAGATTTGGAATCGGAGAAAATGGAGCTGAGCAGAAGAGGCACCCCCCAGGGGTCAGTCATCTCACCACTCCTCTTCAACATCGCAATGGTCGACCTCTCAAGGTATCTAGGCCAGGTCCAGGGCATCGGTCACACGATCTACGCGGACGACATCACTGTCTGGTGCGCGGGTGGCAGTGACGGACAAGTCGAAGCCACTCTCCAGGAAGCTGTCGACACTACAGAGCGCTTTCTAACCGGCACGGGACTCCGGTGCTCCCCAAAGAAATCGGAGCTCCTTCTCTACAGCCCAAGTAGAAAGGGCCGCAAGCCACAGAACTGGAAACCCCCCACTGAAATTGACATTAATCTCTACACCAATTGCGGAGATCCCATTCCCAAAGTCGCGTCCATTCGAATCTTGGGAATGACACTCGAAGGGGCGGGCACGAATAGCATCACCATTCACAAACTAGCTAAAAAGACGGATAGCGTCATCGGTCTAATCAGGCGGGTAGCTAACAGAAGGAGAGGCCTGAGCGAAGAGAATCTGTTAAGGCTAGTACACGCTTTCTTGCTGTGCCATTTTACGTACGTAGCGGCCATGCACGTCTGGAAGAGGGCCGAGCGAGACAAGCTAAATGCCATGATAAGGAGGGGGATCAAGAGCGCGCTCGGGCTACCAAACTACACACGCACCGACCGACTCCTGCAGTTGGGTATTCATAATACCCTGGAAGAGATTGCAGAAGCACAAGAAAGGGCACAGATTCTCAGGCTCTCCGGCACCAGGGCGGGCAGACGACTCCTAACTGAGATGGGCGTCCCCCCGGCCACTGTCGAAAACGCCTACCAGGGCCTTCCAAAAGAGCAGAAAGATAACATCATCATATCGCCCGCCCCGCGCAATATGCATCCCCAGCGCAACGTACAAAGAAGGAAGGCCAGAGCGGTGGCGCTCCTACGCCGCGCAACAGAACTCCCTGGCGGCTGCTGCTTCGTTGACGCGGCCCAGTATGGCAACAGCAACAATTTCGCGGTAGTGTCAATCAACCACAGGGGTTCGACCGTTAACGCCGCTTCGGTACGAAGCACGTCGTCGCATGCGGCCGAGCAAGTGGCCATTGCCTTGGCCCTCCTAGACGACGGACATGCCAATATCTTTAGCGACTCCAGGGCAGCCATCCGCGCCTTCAGCGTTGGCGCCGTGTGTAAGGAAGCCTTTCGCATCCTCGACGGCAAAAGCATCGCGACCCACACTCTCACGTGGTTCCCCGCTCACATGGGATCCATCATGGGAGGCCCCACAAACCTCAAAGAGCTGGCCCACTCCAAGGCGCGAGGTCTCGCTTTCCGCGACCATAGAGAACTCCAACGCCGGCCCGCAGTGGTGGAGAACAGAGATCAACCGACCACATACAGCGAAATTGCGCAGCACTTTTATCTCGGCAGGAGAGACTTTCCCCTTCCACACAAGAAGTTAAACAGAGCGCAGGCATTGACCCTCAGATTATTGCAAACAGGCTCATATCCCAACCCGGCTTTATTTCACAAAATTTATCCCGACACCTATGCCACTAGTTCTTGCAGGCACTGCAATGACATCGCTAGCCTAGACCATATGCTCTGGCGTTGCCCCTCGTTACGAGGCACAGAACGAATCAATGAAGACAAGTGGCTCTCCGCTATCAAGAGCCCCGATGCCGGGGCGCAAATATGGGCTGTCCAGAGGGCCCACGATGCGGCGGTCGGGCAAGGCCTGACTGTCCCAACGTGGGAGCGGCCCGCAGCGCGCTGAGTCGCGTACCTCAGGACCTTATTAAAGTTCTGCATCCATCCATTTAGGTGCACGTTAAAGGACACCAATGGGATAAGGTTACTCCGGAGTTCCCCACTAGGGTGTCTGTCATAATGTGATCGTGGTTTTTGGCACGTAAGATTCCGGAACTAAATTTTTTTAATGTTTCTTTCTCATTTACATCAGGTTCATTACTTCAGATACTATTGTCACTCACAAAACCTTAGCATATGTAGAAGTAAAACTGCAGTGAAATTACGATTACAAATAAATGGTAAAAATTGTAGCCATATATTGGCCCAATTTTCTTAATTGAGGCCGATTTCGCACTGTGTGCAACATTTAAGACACTCTACTTAGCCTGTTGTAAGAGATCCCCGATGCTTTTACACCAACGTGCTGTTTTCTTTTGTTTCCGCGCAGGTGATGCAGCAGCGTAAAGAAAAACTGCAAGAGATGGAACTGAACAACGAAGAAGAGGATGGTGATGGTGATGAGCAAGATGAGGAGGGCGAGGCCTACAGCAAGCCCATCGGAAAGGAGTCCATCGTCCTCGACTACCTGCTGAAGAAGCATCTCGAAGAGAGCAGTTATACCATCGACGAGGTCAAGAAGGACATAGACACCATAATATTCGGAGTATGTTGTGAGACTATTGCTTTTGTTATGCTATAGGATATACTTATCTTGAAGAATTCTCTACGGTACGCTTTGACTATGAAGTTTTGGTTGTTACATCAAATGGCATAATCGTAGCTTTGATTTACAGGCCTCCCTCCGGAAAGATAAGCAACTTTTTGTCGTATTTAGGGGATACACTCCAGTGCATTGCTAACACTAACAACTCGCTTGTTGTACTCGGCTATTTTAACACTGACATGAAATCAGGTAGTGTGGCGTCTAGAGACCTATCTGATAGTTTGTCAAGTTATAATTGTGAGAATGTAATTACACCACCGACAAGAATTACTGAATATAGTGAAACTAGTATTGACTTGTGTTTCACGGATTTTCTATGCTCTGATGTTATTGCTGGTGTAGTAGCTTCTGTGACCATCTTCTATTTTTTGTTATCCTACCTATTCATAAACATGAGTTAAATAATTCAACACAGCATTCTTGTTACAGAAAATAAAATGAAAAAACATTGAGCCATTTTTACGAATTAGCCCTTCAGTTGGACTGGTCTCAAGTGTACAAGGAAACAAACCCCAGCCTTTGTTACGATATATTCTTGAAAAACATTTAGCGATATACGAAATTGCATTCTCACTGACTCGTCGTACGAAACATAAAAGGTCGAGAAAGCCCTGGATAGCAATGGAACTATGCAAAAGAATTGTTAACGAAAACAAACTTGTTGCCAGGTTTTTACAAAGTAGAGATTTAAACTTACTTCATACTTTCAAAATAACGAAAAATAAACTAAGTTCTGACTTGAAGAAAGCTAAGCAAGAGTAATATACCAAGATGTCTTTTTCAGAAACATACCCCGGAGCAAATATGGAAAGTTTTCAATAAATTGCGTTCGAAAGCCAATCCATCAATACCAAACGAGATCAAAATCGACGGAACAGTTTATACTGGTGCCTCTTTGTCAAATAAATTTAACGATTACTTTCTAACTGTATGTGCTAATAACAATGTCACCTCTACCGGTCCAGACCCTACTCACTATGTGCTTAATTGTTCGGTAAGTTCATTCTATCTCGAGCCGACGACGCCATATGAGATACAGAAGTACGTGTCACAACTAAAAAATAATTCTTCTACTGGAACTGACGATATTAAAGCAGAAGCAGTGAAAACTATAACTAATGTAGTTGCACCCGTCCTGGTGCACATATGGAACCTAATGACAGAAAAAGGGAGATTTCCGCAGCAATTAAAAACGGCAAGGGTGTGTGTCATTCACAAAAGCTGGAGTCATGATAATCTTAATAATTACCGCCCAATATCAGTCTTATCTGTCTTTTTCAAAAATTGCAGAAAATGTTATCAAGAGCCGATTAACCTCTTACCTCACTAAAACATCAGAAATAATAATTGATCGGTATGGTTTCCAGAAAGGAAAATGCACTGAAATGGCACTTATCAAAATAAAAGACAAAATTATTAGTAATATTGAAAATAAGTTTATTACACTTGGGTTATTCCTAGACTTCAAAAAAGCGTTCGATTCTATTAAACATGAAATATTATTACGTAAATTACCGTTTTATGGAATAAGAGGTATTGCTCTGGGACTTATTAATAGCTATTTGTTGTCAAGAATACAGTGCACAGTTGTAAACTGTGTTCCATCTGCTTTTGGCACAATATGTTCAGGTGTTCCACAGGGCTCCATTTTAGGGCCCTTACTTCTTCTACTTTACATCAATGATATTATTAATGTACCTGGTTCAGCGGATATAGTTTTGTATGCAGATGACATTAACATATTTTTCTCCGGTATTGACTTGTTGAACACTGTAGCAAATGCAAACAAATACTTGTCTGAACTATCATTATGGATAAATGCCAATGAGCTTCAGCTAAATGTGAAAAAAAAACTAAATTTATAGTGTTTAAACCTAAAAATAAAATTCTAACCTTCGAGCCTGTCCTCAGTTTCAGAGGGGAAAGCATTGAACGTGTGAGGTCTACACGTTTTTTTGGTGTGGTCTTCAGTGAGCAGTTAACCTGGAAGGAGCATGATAATTACTTGTGTTCCGAAATATCACGCTCAGTCGGACTAATGCATAAATTAAGGCTTCTTCTACCAACCTGGCTAAAAAAACTATATTTTACCCTTATCCAGTCACTTCTCCATTACTGCTTATTTGTATGGGGTAGACTATCTACAAACCTTAACTCCTGTTTTTCTTGGCTGAATGGTCAGTGCGAGCGTGGCTGACTGGACGCCAGTGTCCCCCCGCGCGTACACTAGGGCCCGTATTGACAAAAAAAGTCTTACGCTGGAATTGTTCGTAAGACAATAAATAATACACCCAATCCTGATGCTAGCGGTACTATTAGCGGATGCGGCCGACGTATGGCAGAGATCACTTACGAACGAAAAAGAATTGGTAATTTGGCCCCAGTGGCAAAATCACAATGTTTTTAGTTCGTAAATGCTGCTTGCTATTGGCCGGCCACCTTCGTTAACATTGTGTCCAGCTTCCCGATTGGCTGAAATCTGCTCTAATCAGCGGTCTTAGTGTGAGAACTTTATTACTGGTTCTGTTACAACTGTATTACGCACCCCTTATATGCGTCTCTTTCTCTTTCTGGTTTTTTTTTCCTCTTCCAGCTTCTCTCAGACTATAGCCTTGTCCATTAAGTTGCTTTTCTGGGGTCCGAATCAACAAAGTTTTTCTTTCGTGAGGCCAGCCGCCCTCCCTAGTTATATGTTCAACATAAAGATTGGCTTACATCTGCTCTTACGAAGAATTCTAGTGTTAGAACATTTTTGTGAATACGGGCCCTCTTTCACCACCAGGCCTCTTCCCCTTTTTATTCTTTCTCTCAAAAGAGACTTTCATAGACGGCAAGGTAGCTTACCTGCGTTGTTCGGCCACCATGGCATAGCGGTCAATGTATGTTTCTAGTGTAGAATATGCGTGTGGTATGCACAATATGAATCATACGATATTTGTGTCTCACACGAAAAACTGCTTCGTAATGTGTAATGCTGAACTGGTCCCTAATTCAAAAAACATTTTCTTCATAAAAGCGCTTTGCTATTAGCCGGCCACCTTTGCGAATATGTTCAATGTCACAATTAGCTAGCAGCTAATCTCATGAATAGTTCGAGCTTAAGAGCGTAGTTGTTAATACGGGCTCTGCTAGTTTAGTCATAAGCATTACGTGATATTTCGGAGAAGGGTAGGGGGGGGGGGGGGGGGGGGCGTTGTAAAGGGGTTATCTAGCGCCATTCTGGCGACCAGCAAAGCAAAGTGCGTGAAGTATAAACTGCCAAACGGGAAAGTGGCTGCAAATGCACCCTAGATGTCATCATGGAGCAATATGAGGCCGCAAGTGTCGGCGTGCACGTCGCTTTATTAGAAAACAGTGCACCAATCGATTGGCTAGCGAAGACAACTTTATTTTAAGGGTGCCACGGCGAATGTTTCCTCTCCCCTTGCGTCCGCTTCGGACAATTAGATTCGCCCACTTATTAGTTCCACGAAGGTAAGATTACTTTGACTTCTTTTTAACGCAGGGAAACGACACGACTACATCTGCAATGAGCTGGGCTTTCTACCTCCTGGGACTCCACCCGGACAAGCAGGCCAAGGTGCACGCAGAGTTGGACGAAGTGTTCGGCACCGACCGTGACCGGGATGTCACTAAGGCTGACGTCAACCATCTCAAATATCTTGAGTGCTGTATCAAGGTGCGCACGCAGTACCAAACTCGTCCCGCGGCAACGCCTTTAAGTAATACATATCCTATAAGCCACAAAGTTTCTTGAATTTCGTAAGGAGTAGCTGGATTCGTAAAGCTGTCTACAACACCATTCTGCCCTACACTCATCGTTATTCTGTGATTAAAATTAAGGGGAGTACACATGGTTTGTAATAAGCTCCGATGTGATGCAGTGAAGCGCTCAAAGAAACTATTACAGCCCGTAGAAATGCGCACCACGGATTTGACGTCGCGAGCTGATCTTTTCCATCTGGTGGTGCGAATGATTTCGTTCTTTGTGTAAAAATGTTTTATTGTTCTTAAGAACACTGGTAGCGCTTGAAAAAAATTTGATCAACCCAACAGCAGCATGAAGCTACAAAGAAAACCCACAAGGATTTTTCTTAAACAAAGCCTTGTGGTTTACCAAAAATTTGTGTTTATCAGGGAAACACCTTTGCCGGGTGGTCGCTCTAACGTCTCAGCTAACGAGCAGGGTAGCAGACGACACTGCGAGGCCGAAATTATTGACAACTCGAAATGTAGAATTATTGAATAAACAAGTAAGCTCTGCTGAAATCTGCAAGGTCGAGGAAAAGACTTGGTTCCGGCTTTGATCCTTTGACCAGGAAGAAATTTTCTTAAAATGCGAAGTTCTGTTTCTAAAAAACGCATGTGGGGTTTCCTTTGTAGCTCCATGCAAGGTGTATGACAGTTGCCTTGAAACTTCCTCTACCTTGTGATTATCCGCAGAACTGATATTCTTAAGGTTGGGTGAAGAAAATACGACGATGTAAACGAAAATACAACACAGCCTTTCGTCTCTTCCGTCTCCGTCAACGTTCATTTCTTTATCTCACCATAACATGGGTAACAATATACTTTTTAGCATTTTGCGGGTGAGATATAGGCACCTATGAATCTAACGACCCTCCAAATAGCAAATAGAGCAATGTCTCAACAATAAAACAATCCCGTTCCACTTCTCGACAAAACTGATTACTTTCAGCCTATGGTATTGATCTCAGCAACCTTCCGCCTGCGCTGTGACTGAATTGGAATCAGAATCACGGAATCATTGCACCATGGCAGCCTTAACATACACCTTCGCGGTTCTCGTTGCGGTGTAGATAGTTGGCCTTTGTATGATATACCGCAAGGAATAGCGCAATAAAACACGGACAACGCAAGGACACGACGCATAGCCCGTGTGTCTTGTCTTTCCTCTGTCTGTATTTTATTTGCGCTATTCCTTGCAATATGCCACCTTTGTCGGATAGCGTGAAGGTGTGATGTCTGGGAAGCCAAAAGGGGAATTAAGTGATTTCCTTAACTTAAAGCTTGCATAAAGATATTCGGGCCCCTTACACATAGAGTAGGGTGGAACAGAATATCATGCGGAGAGGCTGTAAAGGGATATTCTTGTGGTGCTAAACGCTGATAATTGCGCATGGTGAGCTACATTAGTTCATTAATAGAATATGAATGTTCGATTCAGTCTTAGCCGCAGGTAATAGGGTGCAATGCAAATTTCCCATTTCTTCGGTGGCAAAGAATAAGCATGCGTATTCACTTGGACGTTACTTCAGAGGCTTATTTACGTTTAATCACGCATCTCAGTGCTAAAAGCAATGCCTTATTTCCAAAATGCAACATGTCGCCTTCTACTTTTTTATTTCATCATTAACCTCATACTGCAGGCCTTGTGGCCCAAGCAGGAGGGGCAAGGTACACTGGTAAATACGCATACAAAAAACTAGAACACTAATAAAATATCACAAGAAAATGAACCCTTAAGAAAACAAATAAAACAGCAATTGTACCTACAACGAACTATTAGTAACGTGAGTTTCAAGTGATTCTGTAGAGTTAAGATTAGGAAAAGATATGGCATATAATTCTTATATAGTTCTGGGAAAAGAGAAATACTTAAAGAGGTTTGTCCTGGCAATGTAATGAGAGAGAGTAAGGCGATGGGAATGACGGGTGTTTTCTGGAGGTAGAAAGAGTGAGGCATGGGCTAGGATATACAGAGAACTTACGGCTTATTAATGAGTAAAGGAATTTCAGTAGTAGTATTTTTCGTCTCGTTTGAAGGGTGTGAAATTCATAAGTGCTCAATAGCTCGGTTACAGACTGTGGGAAAAAATAAAACGAATGGCTATTCTCTGTATCCTGTAGTTTTAGTGAATGAATCCCAAATAACGAAATAATATTCCAGTTTAGGTCGAATAAAGGTGGTATAAGCTAATTACATCACTTCAAGGGATGCATCTGTGGGCATGTGGGCGTATTAGATATAATTTTCTAAGCGCAGAAGAGGCAATATTGATAACAGGGCTATTGCAGTTTAGGTTGTTAGTAACTGAAATTTCGAAATTCGTTGACTTCAGTCAATGGGTCTGGGCTAATGGATTAAGAAAACTTCAGAGGTATGTTTGTTAGCTATACGTAGGAGCACAGATTTATGAGAGTTTGGTTTCATCCCCCATTCATTGATCCACTCAAGAATATTGTTTAAGGTTAAAGTAGGTGCTAGTTGATCATTACCTGTATTAATGTCGTTAAAAGTTATACAATCGTCGGCAACCAGGCGAATATTATTGGTGGAATTTATTACACCGACGACGTCGCTACAATAAATAAGTAAAAATACTGGGGCAAGCACGCTGCCTCGAGGAACGGCGGAGGTCACCTGAAGAGGATGAGACGGTTGTCCATCACTCACTACGCACTCATTTCGAACCGTTAAGTAAGCAGGAATACAGTATTGAGGAAGCTAGGGAGACCAAGGAATCCTAATATGAAAATTAATTTGTCGTGAGGAACTACATCAAAACTCTTTCGATGGAAAGGCAGCAACTCGAAAGAATTGCACAGGGGATTTAAGCAAAGCGGTAAGAACAGCCAACGGGGCAGTTCAATCCATTGATAGACATCACCGGAAAAACCAAGCAACTCTTAAACACGCATTTTCACATCTTTTGTAGGAGACTCTTCGCCTGTTCCCTTCTATACCGCTGATTGGACGCCACCTGGAAGAAGACTTGGTTATTGGTAAGTTTGACACGTCTCTTTTTTTTTTTTTTTTCATTATCTCAAAGCCCTTCTGAGACGCTCACGCAGACGATGCATCCTTTCGTGTAGGTTGAAACAGTAAAAACAAAGAAATGCGTGCTCGCAAAACCACAAGAAAATTTCTCATTCCTTAAGGACCATAATTGCGACTAGAGTTGTGTGCAATATACAAGTTTTTTTTTTTTTTTTCAGCCATCGCAAGCAAGAACCTTCATTACACAGACAATCCTACGTACAGAATGGAAGGCCGAGTTGGCTGAGCATTTGCGCGTTTAAAATAATCACGAAGACATGTGTGGTCGACAGAAAACATATATGCGCGCTGCCCTCACAAAGGTGTTTTGCCGAACAAGCGCCGTCCACGTGTTTTACCTTGTGCGCCGAAGCGCCGGCCGAGTCGACGCGTTTGCTTGCATTTGGAGAAGACATTGTATGGTAATGCAGTGACGCAGTGCGCGGCCTTTTATCTGGAGACCCGTGTGCACCACAAAGCGGCCGAAAATTGCGACCGTCACGCACACGTGTATTTGAATGATAGAATTTGCAAAAAGGGGAAATGAACGAAGGCACCCGCGTACGCAAGTTACCATGCAGTCCGTCCGGTGCGATTTAGCCCTAAGGGCTGTAAGCTTCCTGTAAGCTATGTCATTGCGAAGAATTATTTTGTAAGACCCCGAGAAGGCGGTGTCCGTCTGCCCTGCTGATGACAGAACGCCGTAACAATTCATAAACAGAGTGCGTTACGATCAGTTTATAGAGATATTGCAGAGCAACCTCACGTCAGCAGTGAGAACTTCGCATGCATGAAACGCCAGTAAAGACGACATGCGACTTTGAAATAGAGAGAATACATCAGTGAAAACTGGAGGACATTAGCCAAGTTACATGCTTGGCATATACTCGTCCAGATGCGTGTGATCAAGTATAAAAGACATGCGAGGGCAGGGATAAAGCGCTGCACTGTAAAAAAGCTCAATTTCGGGAGGCTCCTCACGCTACACTTGAGCGAGACATACGAGAAGGCATGTGTGGTGTGCCTCTCGGTGTTTCTATATGCGACTCGCTTGCGTTTCGCTCTCTTGTTTGTCCTGGTAATCGTCTATGTTATGCCAAGTTCATTCTTAAATGCCATATTGAGCGACCGCCGATTGCGCCGCATGCCACCCCCTCAAGCGCCGTGTGTGGTACTTGAGCGGGTGAACCCGACGTGTGTACACAACGGGGCTCTGTGTCTACCGGGACGTGGGTCACGTAACAACCCGGTACACACAGAGACATCTTGCGCAGTAGATGCGCGCTACTCAGACGTCTACAGGTGCCTACGCTTCACCACAGTCAGCGCTTCTGACCGAGCAGTGCGTCCCTCGGGCGCTTCGTCATCGAGGCGGCATCTATCGCATCCTGCAGTGCATAGCGGCGCAGAACGCTCGCGAGTCGTAGCTAAACATGACGGCCGCTGCTCGGGAGCCTCGGCCTAGATCATGGCCTAGATTTACATTGCTAGAGCAGTTCCTAAGCAACACCACTTTGTCAGAACAGCTGCGACTGGGGTGAAAGCGAAGGTTTTTAACACATGTACAGCTGCCCAGTGAGAAACCGTTCTCATATAGAAACAAAAAGCCTTACGAGCCCCACATTTATGAAATGATCTCGAATTCAAAATGTTTCTTGTGCGGAAGGGCTGTTTGCCATTTACTAGCCGCCTTCGTTGAGAGTAAGTCCGGCATACCGATCTGCTTGCACTTGCGCATGCGAAGAGCTTCATGGCAAGAACATTATTATGAAAATGTACCCTAGGCCTGTATTGACAAAATGCAATTACGCTAAAATTGTACGTAGGAGCAAATTCCAGTCAAATCTGATACATATCATTAACGAAGGAGGGCGGCCATTGGCAAAGAGCACTAACGAACGAAAAGCTTTGCGAATTCAGCCCCACATACGTTTTCGCGCTCTAGGCTGTCAAATAGTTTATGCACTTAAAGCGTTCCAATTAGAAAAGAACAATGGCATTTGCAATTTTTTTCTTATTTCCTGAGGAGAACTTTGATCCCGAAAAAAAAAAAAACTAGATACATGACTGCCGCACATATTCTGATTGAAAGTCTCTCTTTCGTTTCTGTACTTGTTGCTGCGATTGTTAACAGTGATTTAAGACGTCAAATAGTGTTTGATATTCGCTTGACGGGACACACACAAAGTAATTATTATATCAAAAGACCATAACATTGCCCGAGACCACTCGTTTCAAGCTGCAACACCACCGTTTCCCACAGACAGTACTCATTAAAGTTTACCGCGCTCTACAGCTCTGGGAACTTTGAACCAACAGCCATGAAGGCAAACACCAGAAAAAAATGATGTAGCGTCTACAGAAGCTCCCCGTAACACCCGTGATTTACACGGATTACATGCTCGCGCCTTCTTCTGCTCTTTTCAGACGGCTACCGAGTCCCGAAAGGTGCAAACGTCTACATCAACCTGTTCAGTTTGCACCAGAATCCTAAGTACTTCAAGGACCCGGAATCCTTCATTCCCGAGAGGTTCCTGACCGAAGAGTTCACCGCGCGCCACCCGTATTCGTACCTACCTTTCTCTGGTGGTCCCAAGAACTGCATAGGTTTGTACTGCATGCTTACAAACAACGCGATGCAAACTTGTGCTCCTGCGATGATGCAGACAGTTATTGTTGCTGTCACATTACAGCGGGCGGAAAGTAATTTTCAAGCGATCATTCTGCGCCTAAATATGGCGCTCGTTCTCTCAGAAAAGTGAGGAATTCGGTTGGTTGTTGTGCTGAACTAAGCGGAACGGATCGCTTAGAATGACGCACACAGACTTGAGGAGTGCAAATTATCAATATTCCTGCTTCTTTCTTGATTGATATTTATATGTTCGGATATAACAGAAATGTTTCCTGTGCATGCAAGCTCCATTCAAGCCCCTTGTAGTATACGTTCGTGGAGCGGGGTGTTTTCATTAATGAAATCGTTTGTGTCTGTTTTTTTTTTTCACCAACAAAAATTTGATTTCATATACAAGCGCAAATTACAGTGCGCGTAAGACGCCTGTGTGGCGCACGCAAACCACACCCTTTCTTTATATAACTACAACAAGCAATAACCAGGAATCAAGGTTGCTGACACCCTTGCATGTATAGTGCAGGCATTCATACCAACGAAGAAGGCGCCTCGGGAAGTGAAAAGAGTGAATATACAGGCTTTCTTAAGTCACTTTCCTTCATTGTGGTATCCGTCGCACTATCCTTGCGTGACATGAGACTGCACATAACTGAAGCCACGCTCCTCTGCCGCATCCGCTCAGGGTCAGCGCAAACTTCAGCTTGGTGGTGCGAGACGTGACGTAGAGCATCATCATCGTGTGTGCACTGTTCGAGCTCTAGGTGACGCTGACCGTTATTTATTCGAACTTCGTCAGTTTGATACACAACGTAATTTTGTAATAAAATTAACTCAAGCGCAGAATGCCACCACACACGAGAGCAGGTGACATTTTGTTCCCACGAGGGCATTGGATATTTACGAGGGAAATGTTTCGGTTTCTCTTCAAATTCCTCTGCGATATAGGTGGAGTAAAGCGGTACAGCAGGGCGAAGTGGAATGGATGGCGTCCGATGGACGGTGCGGCCCAGTTGAAAGTCGTCTTCGCCGTTAGTCTTTCTTGTTACGTTCTGACAGGCTTAGGTTCTGTCTTACTTAACAAGCAGCGCTCAGGCATAGCGATTGCCGGCAGAAATTGCAAGGCTAGCTCCTCCTGTGACTAGCAACGCTCCTCCTACTCCTCCTCTTCGAGAAGCAAGAAAAAGAAACCAAATGATATTTTGCATTCCCATTGTGCAGCATACTCCGTATGTTGTTGCAAGACATGTTCCATGGCTTTTATTAGAGCCTAAGGTTTCCGTTTCAAAATTTTGGGGGCAACGCCATCTTTCCATCAAGCAACGCGAATGTCATAGAGGAAGGTAGACGCGCCGAGAGGAGACGTTGTGTGGGAAGCACGACATTCAGCATGAGCATCGCTGCTTTGTTTGTTTGATCTCTAGCATTACCGTCCATGCGTTACCTTTTGACGTCTCGGCAATATATATATGAATCAGCCGCGCACATCTTGCGTCAAATTTTCTGAGCGTAGGCATCCGGGTACAAACAGAAAGCTCGTACGTGACGCTTGCATGCGCATGCCGTTACATCACAAGTATACAGCGTCGCATGCGTTTACCTGCGATAGTCAAAAGTGCGAAAATCCGCCGCTCTTATTCAGTGTCTATAGCGTGACGCTGCTGAGCACGAGGTCGTGGGCTCGATTGCCGGCCGCGGCGGCTGCATTCCGATAGAGCAGAATGCAATAACGCTCGTGTGCCGTGTTTTGTGTGCAGGTTAAAGAACTACCGGTCGCCAAACTTAATCCGTAGGCGTCTACTGCGGCGTATCTTATAATTCACTGTGCAGTTCTGGAAAATTCAAATCCAGAATTTAATTCGAAATCAAGATATCACACTCTGAAACTTGTAACACGTGGCCGTCACTGGCTAGCAATAGGCGAAGCTCACGCTGCTTTGGTTAGATTGTTGTCTATTTTTTATTTGTTCGCATTTCTCTACAAATTATTTGTTTTCATGTTGCTCACTTCTACAAATCAGTGCATACTTGCCTGCAGGTAGCGTAATAACCACAAAACACAAAAGAGACGCATAACCACACACATGTCCCTCACTTACAATAGAAGGATCCATTTCCAAGCTTATGGAACAAATATCGGAAAAAGTACAAAAATAAATGACGAAAGCCAGATTTCTCATCACCGCCTATGCCGTGCCCTATCACGTGACCCCATAGTTACATATTTCGATGACTGTAAGTGGACATCTTGGCACCTACTCTCGCGGCTGCGGTTCCAAGCCCCTGTTTGAAGATTATGCCATTGTTAGTAAAGACAACAGTCAAATCAGGTGTGAGAATGTAGAAGCCGCCGAGATTATGCGCATGGGCAGCATGTTTGTTTCCCTGACCAGGAAAGAAGTCGACTTTATCGCGTCATGATCTTGAGAAGGAAAAGGCAAATTTTATTTTGATCTGGTTGTTCTGTTGGTTTTCGTGCTAAATCGTGCTTTGCCAGCAGGGAGGAATCACGTGATATGGCATGACATGATTGGAAATCGCCATTTCCTGTGCTTGGCTTTTCCGCGATTTATTTTAATTAATTAACTCATGAGATTTTATGTGCCAAAACAGCGGTCTGATTGTGTGGCACGCCGTAGTGCGGGACTCCGGAATAATTTTGAGAACCTGGGGTTCTGTAACGTGCACCCAAGGCAGGGTAAACGAGCATTTTCGCATTTCGTCCCCGTAGAAATGTGGCCCCCGCAGCCGGGACGTGATCACGCGCCCTCCGGCTTAGCAGCACAACGCCAAAAGCAATGACGCCACCACGGCGAGGGATTTATTTGACAGGCTTGGAGGGTGAGTAGGGCGCTTGCTTGCTGCAGGAGGACCTAGCCTTGCAATAGTTGCCGGCAATTTCTCAGCCTGAACGCCATCTATCAACCACGATACGGTTTGAAACGCTTCCTTGCTAACAGCACCAGGTATCAAAAAGAAGTTGACATGGATCCCAATACGTTGCGGCGTTTTCCGGGCCATGACCACCCACACAGCTCACTATTCACTTGCCAAATGTGTATCACGGAGGAACTTTAGAATGGAGCCCAAACATCTTGCTCCTAAAGTCCTCGGGGAAACAAAATATCACTTACATTTGAGTATGCTGCCGTCTTGTGCTTGAGTTCATCTATTAATATTTTACGTTCCACTTCAAAATCAGGACATTTTAATATGTATTGTTCGATGTCAGCGAGAGCGTGACACGTCAATGATGGGCCGAGTCCTGTTTTACTCCGCCAAGCTGGAGTTTGCGCTGACCCTGTGCGGATGCGATAAAGGAGAGCGGCATCAGTTCAGCTAAGACCATTAATCACACAAGGTTCAGGCGATGGAGACCACAATAAAAGAAAGTGGCTGAAGAGGAAGCTTTAGCTCGGGCCCAACTCCGACACGGCCTATTCAAATACACGTAAAACGCAGAAACGCTTTTCTGAGATAAGCCCCGGACCGATTTTAATGAAATTTGTTGCATTTGAGAGAGAAAGGTAAATTCTAGTGACTGTTGGAAGCGGAATTTCCATTTAAGACCTGCATTTTGTTAAAATAATTTTCAAAAAATTCGGAAGTCCGAAAACAATAAAAGCACAAAGTTTACAAATTAATAGCTCGGCATCAAGAACAGATATCGCGGTCCTCTATATGGCATCCGTTAGATCTTTGAAAGCGGACAAGTTCGATATGTCATTTTATACTTTACGTGAATTTGTTACGTTCTGCACAAGGGTTCTGCAAAAGCTGTATTTCCGTATTACTGTATTTTTTTAGATTCATGTGTAGCATATCAATTTTGTCCGCATTAGATGCATCGTTAGATGCAATTCACATAATTACAATATAGTTTTTCATTTCTGAGTTACAAAGTTGTAAACTTGATAGTTTCATTTTCTGACATTTGGGACTTTTCAATTTCTAATAAAATAAATTACGACTAAATCAAAAATTCGAAACCAACAGTCACTAGATATTAAGTTTTTCTTTTAAATGCAAGAAACCTCGTCAAATTTGGTAGAGTGGTTGCTCAGAAAAACGAATGCTCCTTTTACATGTATTTAGATAGGAGTACCCGAGCTAAAGCTTCATCTTAAGATGGCCTTTTTCATCTCTCTTTCTGCTTCCTGGGGAGCCTTCTTCGTTGGTTTAAACTGCAGCGATTCGCGCGTCAGACTGTCAATGGCCTCGTTGCCTGCTACGCCGATATGGGAAGACACCCACTGGAACATGATGGTAAACCCGACTTTCTAAAATTCTTTAACAACATGTAATTCACTCTTAATGCACTTGTCAATGGTAAACCCCCAGAGTAATAGTTGAAGCGCAGCCTTGTCTGAAAAGAGAACAACAAGGCGGGCTATTCAGTTCGCACAAGGCTGCTGCAACGGCGACACTTTGACTTGCCGTCGAAGACACGACGAGGTCAAGCCCGGCAGCCAATTATTGAGAGTCGGTATCACCTATACGCCTCTGCACTAGCTTCATTCTCTTTGTCAACAGAGCCGTCGGCGTACGACTGCAGATGCCTGTCATACATTCGGCCGAGTTGCTTACCAACAAAGATTTATTGCTACACGTGTAAGGTATTTGGTGCGAATATCCGCCTCCTTGCATCTCAATGTCTGCTCTTGCAACTGTGCCGCCTCAGCCAGATTCAGGCAAGAAGAGCGCTTCTCCAGAGATTTCGGAGGTGGACGGAATCTTGCGTCTTTGTGGCACTCAACACATTTCGTGCATATATGGCCTACAATTAAAAAATATCGGACCGCCAGGAACCACCGTGGTCATTTTAAAGTGTGGAATGTCAACTGACAGGCCTGGAAGGTAACCGTTCAGTTGCAAATTGGCGCTCTGTGTTTATATGTGCTGCGTCTTTTGGGTTGTGCGATTGTTGCGATATCTGTCGCCAAGTAAGCTATACCGACTTACCCAGTCTTCAAAATGAGCAAGAATCAGTACGACAGGCAGACTTTTTTCCCCACCAAACAGCGTCATGACATGCCGCTAACGGAAGCAGTTCAAGTTATAATAGGGCCCCCTCTAGAGCTAAACAATGTACGGCACGCGATGTCATACATCCCCGATGTCATTGCTCACTTCCCAGGCCAGCGATTCGCCCTTCTGGAATCCAAGGTCATCATGGCTAAACTGCTGCTCAAGTTCTCGGTCGAGTCGACGCGCCCGCTCGACCAATTGCGAGTCAGCTACGAGATCATCGTAAAAGCCCGCGGTGGACTGCGCGTCTGGTTTCGGAGGCGCCCTCCTGTCACCGACAAGTGGCAGGTGTCAGCAACGTGAAGACTGGGCCTTTCTTTCTGCACTACGTATTTGTATTTGTTTGTACCGCGCTACTATTAGTACCTCCTTTCGCACTATTGTTTTTGCTATGCTACAGTAAATGTGGCACCAGTGTAGTTTTCTTGTTGTTTGTTTGTTGTTTTAGTTTTCGCGCGTTTGTATATACCAGGGGCTTTGAGTGCAATCGAATAAATCATTTGGATGGCAAAAATGAAGGAGGCCTGGATCATTTACTCGTGGGTTGTTTATTTCTGTTTTTCATTCTATTGTTTCATATCAACCTGCCAGGTAGCAAGCGCTAAACGGCAGGTACACGATAATATTTGAAACTTGGACGCTATTGCGAATCTCGTGTATATCCTTACATCGTTTTAATTCTTACGCTTGAATCTCGCACTTTTCTCTTTTCGTATCTATAGCAAGCTTTCGGCATCTACATGGTCAGGCAGCAGCCAAAGTTTCTACAAGGCAAAAACAAGTCCCCTTGTCGAAACCTTGGCTCCATCTGGAGACACCTCTTGATAAGTTATATGTGCACCGGCTCGTATAAGCACTTCATCTTGACATCCATAGCAGTGCCAGTGATGATACCGCTGTAGCGCGTAATTAAACAATAAATAACAACATACAACACGTATATATAATGTAACTGTCAACTCATAGGTGTCATGCATACAGACCTCTTAACTAGATAGTGCGTGATATTCAACGGTTTCTTTGAAATTAGATATATTTGGCCTACTCCAATTATCGGGCCACTGCGTATGAGCCAATTCCTGGCTAATCCTAGCCATTGTGGAATAGCTGGAAATGAACAGGCTGACGCGGAGGCAGAGAAGGCCCACACGTACTGACGGGAAGATTATGAGACTTAATTTTTCCCGGTATGAAATTAACGCCTTGCTCCATAACTCCGTCAAAACCTCTATGGCGCGACAACGGGACAACCCTGAACATCGGCAAGAGTGCCTCCATAGACTTGACGCTGGTTTGCGATTCCGGCTTCTACTTCGGTGGCGGAGAGGCCAGCAAACACTCCTCCTTCGAATACGGCTCGGTGTGGCGCACACAAACCGATAGCTTCACAAGATTGGACGAGAACGGGACCCTGACTGTAGCGTCTGTCACACTCCCGAGACAATAGCTCACGTACTTTGCGTGTGCATTCAGTATGCGGCCGAGCGAAGAACACTTAAGTCTAGTGTTGACTGCTTGGACTCGCGCCCCTTTTCGGAAGATTTTAGGCGCGTGGAGAAGAGTTGACTATGCCCAACGTGCCATAAAGTCACTCTTGTATTTTCTACGTGAGACTGGCTTAGACGATCACCTTAAGAATCTGTGAGACGTGCAGACAGTGCGAAATGTGTTTGCGCAATAAAGTTGTTTGTCGACACGATTACTCCTGCGTGTAATGTGTCTACAGCGCGCATCTGTGTATTGGACAACGTGTATATAGTAGCTCATTGTACCATAACATAATGACCTGCCACCTTACCTTTCCCTGTATCTCCCACTTCCCCTTACCCCAGTGAGGAGTAGCAGGCTAGAGACACGCCCTCCAGGCCGACCTCTCCTCCTTTCTCTACATTAAAATCTAGTCCACCTCCTGGCAATCCCCCAGAATGGCTATGTGCCTACTGGGACACGGGGGGGGGGGGGGGGGGGGGGTATAAAGCCTTTAAAAATATCTATCGGCACTCTGACACAAGGGGCATTTATACGTGCATTTCCCTCTGTATGTATACCTCTACACACCATTCTTGCGCCAACGATCAAACATCGCCGACGTCTCACCGCGTGCATCCACCTGAACTGGTGGTTGCATCTCGTAATGGCTTGTAAACAGTGTAGTTCGCATACAGAGACACGGCATGACGTTAGAGTTGCGACCTGTGAGGTGCCTAAACATTGCATGGTATTACGAATTGCATAAATGTAAAATAGACAATACTCATCGAACTTAGTTTTATACAGCATATAAATCACTGATCCACGATAGCTTCGCTAGACATTGGTTCTAACATTGATTCGATCTGAATAATGTTTACAGCTGCAGACTCGCCATATCTTAATATTCTTCTTCCCTCACCTTACCGCAGTTCAGGGTAGCCAACCAAGCTCAGTGCTAGTTACCTGCCCAGCATTTCATTAATCCTTTTCTCTTGCTTAATCATGGTACTAAACGCACACAGAAACTTCGCATAATTAACGATCAGTCAATTCAGCGCTCCCGATACTAAAAAATTGTGATGGTGATGACTTCCCTTCATTTATTTACGCAGGGATGTCCACGAAGATCTATGAAGAAGTGGAGGAAAGTAGTTCAATGAATGAAATTATGGTGATTTACGTGCCATAACAACGATCTGATTATGAGACACAATATAGTGGGCGACTTCTGATTAATTTTGACCACCTGGGGTTCTTTACGGGCGTTTTGGCAGTTTACCGCCATCGAAATGCGGCTGCTGCGGCTGGGATTCGATCCCGCGCCCTCTGGCTTAGCAGCCCAACGCCAAAGCCACTACGCCGGCACAGTGGCTAGGGGAACGTAGTGCACTTCCAGCATCACATCAGAGAGAATAAGTTAAGCTCCCGGATGTAGGAGAGCAGGCTGCGATACGATAGACCATTTAGCCTTGGTTGCAGGCCATTTTCTTCTCGAGGGCTGCCCCTGGCCTGTTCATCACTCGAGACGAAAGTACAATTTAATTTTATGGGTTTCACAGGCATAGCGATGCCGCCATAGAGCAGTGCTCAGAGTGTATTCATAAGGCACGAATAGTAAAAAAAAAAACTACCCACGTTTGGTAATCATATTGCTGTGCTCACCAAAGGCGTTGCTACGAAATAGTGGCATAAGCTCGGTCACCGCAAACGCGACCGGGTTCCCTATACCACGCGCTTCTGCGACTACTGTCGAAAATTATTCAAATGTATAAGATTCAAAACAAAAAGATTATCTTCACTGGCAAACCTTCTTAGCCGTGGCGGTGATAAGAGTTGACGCTGCAATCGCCTATACGTGAACACAACTTTTGTAAATAGCTTTTACTTGGTGGCTTGAGGGGCATGTTGCAATGGCAAATTGAAGTTCGCATGTAGTCAAAACATAATGTTCTGCTAGAAAATTCGCCCCTGGCACCACTTTCGAGTAATGCGGATGAAAACTGCGCCTTGAAATATGTTGCTGCTCAAGTTAGCATATTTCCGTAATGCCTACATTCATTTCGTTGAGGTTCTGAGTACTGATATCTCGTAACTGGCGCAAGGAGCGGAATATTGAACGACAGGTGGCGCGTTGAGCACTGGCTCCACTTCACATTCGGAATTACAACATTGATTAAAAAAGTTAACGACTAGATATTTGATTAATAATTGTATTGGCGATTGTCGCTCAAGGTCTGATGTCCACCACTCCTATGGAACTTAGTCACAAATTTTTACTAGTTAAATTTTTCTAGTTTTAAGACCACTAATAAATGTACCGGCGATTATCGCGCAAGATTTGATGTCCACCACTCCTATGTAGCTTGGTCACTTAAAATTGGCATTTTGTCTATAATCTCCCATATTTCATAATCTGAGACGTACATCCTAGAGACACCGGGTATGTGTTTCTGAAGTTGTCGCCCATATCTCTTCAAACGTGACTGAATGTCTCTATGTGTTCGTGTAATAAATTATAATCATTCCTTCAACCCTATAGTATGCATTGAAGGACTTTGTTGTATCTGTGGTTCTGAACATGGTCTATTCAAGTTCGGATATGCATGATACATTGAACGATTCAAGCAAAGGTCTGCGGCCCAAGAACTTTATTATGGCAAGCTCAATACAAGCGCCTCGACCAAAACCCGCTTTTTATGTGTATCTATAAACTTGTGAGCTTTTGCATTTTCGCATGTTCATATTTACGCTAATTAAAGCATATACAACATTTTAGTGGTTATTCTCCTTTGAAAAAATCTTGAATCTTTTAGCCCCATCGACGCTGACTATACTGCAGCTCTTTTCCCAAATCGCTACAAAAAAGGCAAATAAAATATCGCGCCATCGTTCGCTGCACTCATAAATAGCGGGACTTGCATGTTGTAAGAGCGTGTTGCTATTTAGGCCTGAAGGCTTATCGGGCATTGCATAACGTCCATTAACGAGTGCTGAACATGACATGGAGAAAAAGAATTATGGGGTTTTACGTGCCAAAACCACGATCTGATTGAGGCCGATCCACACGACGGACCAAATTGCTATTTTGGACCGCGATCCGCGCATCACGTGATAGGACGTCACCAGTGCGTGCGGACCACCGTTGGCCCGCGCAAGACCGCGGCCCTCGCGGTCCAACTAATCGCCGAGGCTTTTCCCGCTTCATTTTTGGCGGCGGACCACATGCAAACCGCAGCGATTTCGGCGTAGCCAACGAATGTTGTCCGGCAACAGAGTGTCTTCAGCCAAATCCAATCTAGTTTTCGGCTCAGCAAAAGCTAGCCGTTTCATGTCCGCCGTTCCACCTACACGTGCGTGCAGCATATATATTTTTAAACACCATGTCCTCTTGGAGTGATGAGGAGGTTTTTTTTATTTCGTATCCCTCGTTGAGCAGTTTCCGGCTTTGAGGGACTCGAGCCGGAATCATTACAATGATGACGCGAAAAATCGTTAGTGTAGCTGGTTGGTTTGCTCTGCCGCCTGCTATGGCGGTCCGCCGTGTGAATGTGCTCTGCGCCGGACCGGACCGCGGCGGGCCGTGACGTCGCATCACGTGACCGATCGGCCCGCAGACTAGGTCCGTCATGTGGATCGGTCTTTATGGGGCACGCGGTAGTGGAGGACTCCGGAAATTTGGACCACCTGGTGTTCTTTAACGTGCACCGAAATCTAAGTACACGGGTGTTTTCGCCTTACGCCCCCATCGAAATGTAGCCGCCGTGGCTGGGATTGGATTCCGCGACCTCGTGCTTAGCAGCCCAACATCGTAGTCACTAAGCAACCGCGGCGGGTAGCATGACATGCAGAAAACGTTTTTATATCGATGGCACTACAGGGCTTGCGTGTAGCGAAAGCAGTCGTGCCCATAGGTCGGCAAATTCACTCACTCACACGGACCGATGAGTCTGAGTCAGAGTGAGCTCGACTGAGTATCATTCTGGGGAGACTGAGACCGAGTGATCCCGGCTGTGTAAAGATTCCATGATTCCGAGTCTGGTTAAATAAACGCGCAAATAACTTGTATTTTAACCAGATTTACGCAAGGTAACATTTCTTTTATAGTCACTGATCATTACGTTTCAAACTAAATTCTGGACTCCGAGAAACGCTGCATTCGATTCACATTTCGTATCGACCACGCCGTCGCACGACGCCGCGTGAAAATAGTTGCGGAACTTTCGTTAACAGCATCGCTATTAAAAAACTTAAAAGATGTTTTCATCATAGTCGTTCACGTAGGCCAGTGAATCATAAAAAGTGAAAGGTGCAGTAACGGTTGTACACATTGCTCATGTGACTATTAGTAGCGTCGATGCCGTACAAGTCTTTTCTTTTGTTTTCTTTTTTTCGACAGAGGCAAGTCGACCGTCAAACAGGTTGGGCAAGACGGAGAGTGATCGCTCTGTACGCTATACTCTGGGCAATGGCACGAAACATGGAATTTTCGCATGGCTTAAGAGCGTCTATACTCCTGTAACTTGTCGAGTGACAAAGTATGAACACATACGTGAACCTTTTTTACCTTTTTTCACACGAGAACTTAATGAGCGGCTACTTCCTGTGACTTACGCAATTTTCTGCCAAGCGTAAATTTTCTCACAGGTAAAGTGCATGGTGCAACTGGCCTTAAAGGCCGCCATTGTTGGTACCCATTGAAGGCACGTACATGACAGCACGCATGATTGACATACGTGTTATTGTATGCAGTGGCACTTTCCCAAAGCTTTTCAGTAGTTTCAGAGTAGTAGTGATGTTTTAGGAACTTCAAGTGGAGTTACCATGGCTGTTGCGGCCAGCAATAACTCCATGTGAGTTTAGTTTCCATGAAGAAAACAAGAAAAAAAAGAGAGGGTGTTTTCAAGTTCTCATCAGCTCAGCCTGGCAATCGAATGTTATCAAATGGCGTGAGACTTCCCGTTCGCGCGATCCTTGGTTTTCCAGGGAGCATAAGGTGTCGCATGGACGTATCGGTAGATGCTCTTCATCTTAACCTGCCTGCACGTCTCTTTCTTCCTTTCGGGAATAAAGCTCCTGCAATACTAGGGCAAACGTTCTTCGCCCACTTTATTGCACCTTTAGCAAAATAGATAATGAGAAACCCTAGCCTTTAAACGCTCTGCTGGAACGCAGGCAGATGTTCTTCGTACTCTGCGAAACAGCTAGGTTGACCCGTTGGATAAGGCCTCTTTGCAGTACATACGCTCCAAGTGCTCTTGCAGCTGCAACCGGACGATTCGTTCGTTGTGGAGAATAACTGGTAGAACAAATGGTACCATGACGTCGCCGGCCCTTTTGAAGCCTTCAGTACGGCAAAAGGCACGGCCTTCGAGATTCATTTCTATCACCCTGAGGGACCCGTCATTGAGATTAGGGCAGCATGTAATGCCTCTTATAAAGGGCTAGCGACAGATCGGTGATTTATCTGCTCGTGTATAGTGGATACGGCAGCCGTCTAGAACCCATTCCTTTAATGGCAAGTCAAGCCTAATTTGTGTAACAAAAGCTCCTACTCGCCTTAAAACCCATAGCCGCAAGGGGTAAGTCGACCGAATGGCACGGGGAGTCCGCACAGAAGGTGGAACAAGTGGCTACGCTATAGCCTACAAATAGCCGTATTCTGAACTATAGCAAGAGAAAGCACTCAGTCGAGCATGGGCAAACTGAAATTTGAACATGCTAAGGACGGAGGTCTTCTCGGTAACTGTTTATTTAATGGTCGCCCTTATAACGAGTAGACTTCAATGTGCTACAGGCACACAACAGTAGAAGAAAAAGGAATAGAATGTTTCCAATGCATGATAGCGTGGCAAACCTCCGGAAGCAAACCTCCGGAATATGTCAGACATTGTTGCACCACTACACATCAGGTGTATATTAACTGGGCAAACAAGTGTCTGCATAGGAACATAAGAAACGTGGCGATTTGTACAATTTAATCCCAGGTTTTAGCTTTTTTTTTCAGTTACGTCTGGCAAACCCTAAACAAATAACGTGTTTTGATTTCGTAACTCACTTGGGAAAGTGTCGTTTCAAACATTAAACGGGCGCACACGTGATGGTTGCAGTTCCCTCGTGACAACCCCGCTTCAGCGTCACTGCCTGCGCTTTGATTGCATATACAGTTTTTTTTCCACATTACAACGAGGTGACCTGGGGAGCTATAACGTAAAACTATTCCAAACTTTTCTATTCCAATGCTGCAATCAGCCCTACGCGACTGGTCAAAAACTTTTTTGGACCACCCCCACTTTATCTGTCAGTCACACGACGTCACGAAACCCGCGACAGCTCCCCATATGATATGACGTGTACACACTGATTACGAATGATTTGACTGAACAAAAGAAAAATAGTTATTTTTGATTTGATGCCTTTTGGCCATTAGCCCTCAGCCATTAGTCAAAAGCTTTCGGGCTCCACCCACTACACCTGCCTGTCACGCGGCGTCACAAAACCGCAAAAACTCACCGCGTCAACGTAACGTGTACGCTTTAAAGATCCATTAATATGCCGAACAAAACTGAGTTTTTGTCTGAATAACCGCAGGCAGCCGCGTTCCGAAAGGAATAGGAGACGGCTGCCGCCGATCGCTACGGCACTGGTTACTCGTACCTGCCGGAAAGCATGGATTTATTTGCGTATCGTAAAACTTCGTGCGTCGCCGTGTAATGTTTTCGAGCACTTTTAGCATGTTTACGACCTCGTTCTGACAACTCTTCTTTGCTGAAGAGTTGATAGTTTTAGCGTCACTCTTAAGCGTCAGGTGATAGTTTTTAGCGTCAGGTGATAGTTTTAGCGTCCCTCTTAAGCTTCCGTTGCATGCCGCCGCTATTTTCGACCAGCCACCGCAAGCTAAGTAAGGGAAAGCGGACCAATCGCAGACGACGGCACCACCCTCTTCGTCCGGTTATCGATTTTCAGTGCAGTGGCTCGGCCCCGTCGAATCCCTCTCCACTTAAGCGTGCTCCTCGCCTCTTGTCAGCCAATTACATAAGACAAGCCGCTCAGCGCAGGCAATGTTATTCGTTTTTCAAGCAAACAAAAGGGTCCTCCTATGAACGAGGAGAGTGTTTGATTGGTCTGTTCAGACAACCCTGCGGGTGACCGCCCGATGCTTGCATCAGCGGTTACGCAAATTTGACGTCAGGAGATTGGAATAAAAACACATTGAAATAGTCTTACGTTATAGGGCCCCTCCATCACGGCATATTATCCTGGTTGTGAATGTTGCATACAATTTCCTCAAACAGAGTAAACGCGCAGGCAAATAGTCAGCGAAAGAAGCAGGCAACCATTTATGCGAAGAAAGGGACAGTAATAAGCATACTTCGGCCTTATGCTGAAAGGAGAAGCAGGAAGCACTTTCCTTGTGGTTTCTCCATTTTATGCGTGGATATTATTAGAAATGCAAAATGTTGCAGAGGGCATGGTTGTTCAAATTTCGACAAGTTCGGCGCAGTAGTTCAGTATCACCGTGGTTAAAGGAAACAAAAATAGCCGCTTACTATAGAGCTTGACATGTAATGCAAATGCAACAAATATGAACATAAGCGACCCACGTGAAGCGGTGCAAGATTAACAGAGATCTGTTGTGTCATAGTTCATTAGGCCAAGCGGTTTAGGAAGCACAACCGCACTGTCGACATTTTTGAACCGACACGATGGCAGTACTTCCACGGGAGTGTGACCAGAGCACTGTTACAGTATGTGAAGCCGACTGGACTCAGTTACCGCTTATAGTGAGCTGTGCGTTATTGTGTGTACACGCAGTATTAATTCTGTCCCTCCGATCTATCTCTCTTTGCATATCCGGTCAATTTTCCTCCTCCAGCTTCAAGCAGCAAACAGGACAGGCGTCTGGTTGACCTCCTTGCCATTCCATCATTTCCTCTCGCTCTTTGTTTTTAAGAAGCTGCAGACAGAAGAGGAAGACGACTCAACAAACTTAGGCAAAGTGTGGGCGTTGTTTTGCCCTTGGCTCTACTTTTAACGAGTCAGTTATCTTTAATTTAGCACACCCCCATGGGCACATCATAAAGGCTGCTGTAAAGTACCCTCGAAAATAAAACGTTGGCTGCTGCGCACCCAGAAACAAAAATGACGGCACAATTAAAACAATAGGTGCCTGTTCCTCTATTTGCATGCATAGAGCATGACGTTAGAATCAAAGTGTCGCAATTAAATTCTCGGAATGACAACAACATTTTTCTAGGGAAGGGGAAGAAATTCAGACGAACTTCGGAGCACGAGCCGGTAAGAACACGCTTCGACTTGCTTGCAAACAATATTCGGATCGAATTCATAGTTTGTTACCTCGTCGGAAAGGAGGCTGTGTGTGTTCGGCACTATGATGTTGGTGGAGAAATGAACGAACAGGATGCGGAGCCGCGCAAGAACATCAGTTTATGCGTGGATATTTGCAAGAGTTGTGGTTTTGAACCTACAGGGCTATGAGTAATGGCTTGAGGGGAAGAAGCACTGAGAAAATGTAGCCCTTTTTAGTCACCTAAGTGGATAAAATATGCTAGGCAATCAAGACGGCTAAAGAAAACAGAATGTGTCAAGTCACCTGGTTATCAGTTTCAGCGTCAGTTCCCTCAAACCGAAGGTCACTTGTACAAATGATTCGAAAGATCCAAACATAAAGAACATATGCGACCGCTTCAAGACGAAAAATCATAAATATGGAAACGTCTTCACAAGGAGAGCCCTTTGAAGGTGTCCGGAGTAGAGTCATTTCGCTTTCAAAAGGCCGCTGTGGGAATGGTACCACTTTGAATTGTGCTCGGTCATCTACCTTGCATCACCTTTCCTGATAGTATCCTCAAACAGCATCTCGCCGTGCGACGTAATGCACCCGGTCTACTGTATACATGCATGCGTAGGCATTTCTACTTACAAGTGTGTCATCAACGGGTTGATGTGTCGTGGATAAAGAATTGCGTTATATTTAACGCCTAAATTCTTTTTAACATTTTTTTAAAGCCACTACATCCTTTAAAGTGCGCTGTAATTTAACTGAAGGTTGCAGAACATGAAGAAGAGAGAAGAATAAATGCCGAATCCCATTTAGTGAACGTCCGTAAAAGCCGTGAGTCCGGGAGAAAAATGCTGTCCAAATATAGTTGGCTGCGACATCAGCATAAACGCTACGCACAGCTCAACAAAGTTGCTAAGTCCTATTAGGAAGGAAGGAAGGAAATAAGGAAGTATAATATGGATAGAATAGAACATGCTCCCAGGAACGGAGGAAGCCTAAAAGCAGTGAAGAAGAAACTAGGAATTGGCAAGAATCAGATGTATGCGTTAACAGACAAAGCCGGCAATATCATTACTAATATGGATGAGATAGTTCAAGTGGCTGAGGAGTTCTATAGAGATTTATACAGTACCAGTGGCACCCACGACGATAATGGAAAAGAGAATAGTCTAGAGGAATTCGAAATTCCACAGGTAACACAGGAAGAAGTAAAGAAAGCCTTGGGAGCTATGCAAAGGGGGAAGGCAGCTGGGGAGGATCAGGTAACAGCAGATTTGTTGAAGGATGGTGGGCAGATTGTTCTAGAGAAACTGGCCACCCTGTATACGCAATGCCTCAGGACTTCGAGCGTACCGGAACCTTGGAAAAACGCTAACAAATTCCTAATCCATGAGAAAGGGGACGCCAAAGACTTGAAAAATTATAGACCGATCAGTTTACTGTCCGTTGCCTACAAAGTATTTACTAAGGTGATTGCAAATAGAATCAGGAACACCTTAGACTTCCGTCAACCAAAGGACCAGGCAGGATTCCGTAAAGGCTACTCAACAGCAGACCATATTCACACTATCAATTAGGTGATAGAAAAATGTGCGGAATATAACCAACCTTCATATATAGCTTTCATTGATTACGAGAAAGCGTTTGATTCAGTCGAAACCTCAGCAGTCATGGAGGCATTGCGGAATCAGGGTGTAGACGAGCCGTATGTAAAAATACTGAAAGATATCTATAGCGGCTCCACAGCCACCGTAGTCCTCCATAAAGAAAGCAACAAAATCCCAATAAAGAAAGGCGTCAGGCAGGGAGATACGATCTCTCCGATGCTATTCACAGCGTGTTTACAGGACGTATTCAGAGACCTGGATTGGGAAGAATTGGGGATAAGAGTTAATGGATAATACCTTCCTAACTTGCGATTCGCTGATGATATTGCCTTGCTTAGTAACTCAGGGGACCAATTGCAATGCATGCTCACTGACCTGGAGAGCCAAAGCCGAAGGGTGGGTCTAAAAATTAATCTGCAGAAAACTAAAGTAATGTTTAACAGTCTCGTAAGGGAACAGCAGTTTATAATAGGTAGTGAGGCAGTGGAAGTGGTAAGGGAATACATCTACTTAGGACAGGTAGTCACTGCGGATCCGGATAATGAGACTGAAATAATCAGAAGAATAAGAATGGGCTGGGGTGCGTTTGGCTGGCATTCTGAGATCATGAACAGCAGGTTGCCATTATGCCTCAAGAGAAAAGTTTATAACAGCTGTGTCTTACCAGTACTCACGTACGGGGCAGAAACCTGGAGGCTTACGAAAAGGGTTCTACTTAAATTGAGGACGACGCAACGAGCTATGGAAAGAAGAATGATAGGTGTAACGTTAAGGGATAAGAAAAGAGCAGATTGGGTGAGGGAATAAACGCGAGTTAATGATATCTTAGTTTAAATCAAGAAAAAGAAATGGGCATGGGCAGGACACGTAGTGAGGAGGGAAGATAACCGATGGTCATTAAGAGTTACGGAATGGATTCCAAGGGAAGGAAAGCGTAGCAGAGGGCGGCAGAAAGTTAGGTGGGCGGATGAGATTAAGAAGTTTGCAGGGACAACATGGCCACAATTAGTACATGATCGGGGTAGTTGGAGAAGTATGGGAGAGGCCTTTGCCCTGCAGTGGGCATAACCAGGCTGATGATGATGATTAGCGGAAGATTATTGAAAACGCGTGAATGCTTTCAGCTAGAAAGTTCATAACTTTATTTAACCCCATGTAGACTGAAGGGCTTCCGAGCCTCATGCTGCTGGGTCCACTTGTTGAAGTCCCGAGTCCACACCCACCCCCTTTCGTTTAGTATTGCGCAGAAGCACTGCCTCTGACTAGGCCCCCACTTTTTTCCTGTAGCTCACAGTGTTAAAAAAAGTCCCGTCAAATTACGGTACAACAACCTGCAAACTCTTGATGCGAGAAAGTTCCCGCAATGATACATGATACTGACACGTGTTTTTTGGGTGACCGCTTATCACCGTCTGACAAATGTCATCCCTCAGCGCAGGACGCGCCTACATGTATCGGAAGCTTCTGGAATGTTATCGACGGTTCTATCCGCTGTCCGTTGTCACCGAACCTTGTGTAATCTGATTGCATGTATGCGCGACCCGCATTGTGTAGGACCCGCATTGTGCGATTATTCTGGAACTTTCGATGACTCATGTGTAAAAGCCGACGCGCTTGCCCGCAGATCCGATTTTGACGATCGCCGACTATATTCGCTGCTATCCTTCTTTGAGTGTAGCCTGTTTTTGTGGGTACATATTCGTCCGATAAATGTCAGTTTCGTCATTCGCAGTGTTGCTACTCATTTTTTTTTACCGTCACAACTACGCAACAATACTACTCGAGGTGTAATTACCAACCAACATCACCAATGCCGTAACTAAAGAAACTACTTTTACAGCTGTTGTGATCCTTAACATTACCAATGCCGTACCACAAGCAAAAACCTCTAAAGCCATACTTATTTACCATTAGAAATGCCGCACCACAAGAAACTACCATTGAAGCCGTAGTACATCCCAACATTGTCAATGCCGGACCACGAACGAAAACTTTTAAAGACGTAGTTACCTACCGTCATTTTCAATGCTGTAGCATGGGTAAACGGTTATATAAACGTAATATGTCAGTTCAGGGTCAGAACCGTAACTCGTGCATGAGGTATCTCACCTCAGAGACATCGTGACCGTAATGACACCGTAATGAATATGTATGGTTGCTGTGCTGTACAGCAGTTTTGATGACAAATGAAAACGTCATAAAGTTATGCAACACAAATACACGGAAAAAAGAAATCGCAACACGAGCCATTGCTACAGGTGCTCGTGTGTGTGAGCCCTTTCCTTTTTGTTGTGCAGCATTCCCCAGTGTTGTAGGCATCTATTAAGTAGTCTAATTAAAGTGGAAGTCATGCAGTCAAGAGTTCATTAGAAAATAAATAGTTAGGCAGAATAATGAATGAAACCACCTTTTTGACTGTTGTATGGGTCAGCAGCTCAACTTTTGTTGATGAGCTTTCTCCTTTTCTGTCTAACACAACCAAATGTCTTTATGCAATTATAATTGACGCTCCATAAAGGTTACATGAATGCTCAGGACAGACGTCGGAAAAAAAAGAAAAACACAAGAAGGTCCGTTTTCAGTTGCCATGTACTTTAAGATTATGAACAGCCTGTCTTGCTCCATCAGAAGAGCTTAAAATGAAAAGCGGAAAATGTAAGCCTGTACCTGAAGTCAATAAAGCAATAATAAAATAGACTCAGAAAGCTCCCTTTCTTCTTGAAGAGCCGCCAGAGTTCTTGAGTGGGCTCCTTTGTGTTCCCTCTTCTTCGCATATGCCAATGAAGCACCTGGAACGAATATGAGATAGGCAGGTGGCAAATACAATTAAAAATACCCATGCAAAAACACAATTGTGACAACTAACTTACAATCCCAGATTTATTCCGCATCACCTACTAAGCCTGGCACGTAATTTCAGCCCCTACCACCATCATAACTTCTTAAGATGCACACAGATCTCAGCAGCCACACAGGATTATCTATCCTAATCTTGGCACTGATGCTTGGTTATTCCGCACTGCAACGGAAATACCTTTAGCCATGATGGTATCCACGCAAGAGCAGCGTGTGTAAATATATGTGTACCTGCATTCTTAACACGCATACTCAGGGATGGACCAACTGAAACTTTTGTTCTTAAATACGCAAAAAATAATGCGAATATGATAACTTATCAGTTTCAAACTTCCCAACATAAGCAAAGAAGAAGTGATACTTTCAATGTAAGAGGATGCAGAAATGAAAAACGGAATGTTGTCTTTCTGATGGAAAAGTCAAAATCAGGTACAATGAAATGAAAACCCCCCCAGACGCTAGTACAATAAATCTGCCTTGTGTTCATTTTCTTGAGTCTTATTGTTTACAGGCAATGCTATCTGTGCAATAAGGGTAAGGAGATTGAGCACATTAATACAAGTCACTGTAACTTGTGGATACCCCCCCAAGTTGCGAAATATACTGCCTAACCTCACATACTTCTTTCAGAGCATCAGTACCTGCTCTTTGTGGTTAACCTGTAAAAATTACAGGGCATACTAGACAAGGCGTGCAATTCCAAATAGGGTTACGTTAGATTGTTACCTTCGTCAGTCATAGCGAGTAGGAGCTTTGCAGAAAAAAAGTTGAAAACTTCTAACTGTAGCAGACACTTTACAGCAAGCAGGTCACCTATATTCACCCTTGTTCTTAGTGCTATGTTATAAAACGCAAGGCGATTAAGCAAGCTAAAGACTATCTATGGCAATACATAGCCGTAATCCATTTTAGCTCTGCAGAATACCCACTATTTGTTTTGTTTAAATAATTGTTTGATTCATCAGACACCCTACCCTGTCAGGGTATTATATTACATGAGGGGTGGGCGTCTGTTCAATAAAGGAAATTTTTTCTATAGAGTTTGATCGTCGTGATCATTCCAGTCCCTGGTCATCTGAACGAAGGACCTCACGTACAAAGAAGTATGTGCGGGTGGCTGATATACATAGTCTTCTTATGATGGATGCGCAATGGCGCAGTGGCGATGCTCAGGCAAAATTGCAGAGTTAGGAGAGGAAGAATTTGAACTACAAAAAAAGAACTTGCAAGTTTTGTGTCTTATTTCTAAGTCGTGAAAGTTAGTCTCTAAGGACGCGCTACTGTTGTAGAAACACTCGTTATAAATGAATATAGCAGAAGGGCTTTGAATAGATTCGAGGGTCCTAGACGTGACGGGAATATTTTATTTTCGGTCGTACTTATGTCGAATATGCTAGTAGTTTTACAGAAAGTGATGCGAGTATCAAGGAACCACGCAAATAATCGAGAACGCAGTTAACTTCCTCGCTTATTTTAGTGCGAAAGCGCTGCTTGCTAGCAATCTGTATTTCGCTTCTGTCTGGGTGAAGCCTCTTTTACAGCCCCGCGCAAACTGAAAAAAAAAAAAAAAACCTTGACAGTCACTTAAGCATACACCTAAGAAAGTGAAGGCGAAGGCCTGCGCGTTCAAAAGTCATTAATTTAATTACTTGATATTTTCATTCGAATTCGTTGTTACTTCTTGCTCGTTTTCTCCCACCAACGGTCATCGGTTCGAGTGCCTTAATTGACGCTACCTTAATTGGAACAAACCTCATGCACTCGACTTCCACATAAGCTCGAAGGCTCGAGTGCCTGAATTACCTATATCTTAATTATTTTGCCGTGTTTTTATTTCTTTTTTTTTGCGTGATGAGCAGCATCGGAGCCAGCTGTGGAAGACGACGACGAACGCGCGAGCAGTGGCACGACCACGTGCCTGCGCGAGGCAAGCTCAAATGACTTTCAGTACCGCACGCCGGCTACAACAACAACAACAACAACTACCGCACGCCGCGTTTTCGAGACCATCGTGGATACGAGCCACTTAAGGCTTCCGCCTTAATAATGTGTGGCCGACGGTGGAATCGAACCTCGACCGCCGAGCACAGCAACCCAGTGGTCTAACCATTAGGCCACGATCCCATGCCAACTTCTCTCCTTCCAAATCCAATCAGCTCTTTGAAACCATAGAGTTTCGTACCATAATTACTAGAGGCAACTCTGGCGCTAGTGCCCCCTGAAGCTGAAATGGGAGTGGTTGCGCCAACATGGGAATTATGCGATGTACATGAATTGGCCTAAACTTCGTCCTTCTGGCCTCAGACGGCTTCATGCCTACTTCAACTCGACATTCTCAACAATGTACTGCGTGATAAATAATTAAATAAACAATATTAAAAATTGGCCAACAGCAGGATTTGAACACAGGACCTTTAGTCATTTAGTGCAGACGCCCGATAGGGAAACCATTACGTACGGACCCATGCATCGACGAGTGACATATAACGGCCTTATTAATTTATCGCAGGCAAGCCACTGTTTTGAGACGCTTGGCGCGTTTCAATTTTGCCACCTCTAAAAGCTGAACCGTTGCAAGTAGTCGTGAGTGTGCGTGTTCGCAAAGTCTTCTGCACTTAGAAAAGTATAGATTGCACCGAAATTTACGACAATGAAGGCATACAAAAAGCGTAATAAACGAATCCACAAGAACGTCTGATTCCACAAACACAAAGATCAGACAAATACATGTATTTCCCATCATTCCCATGGTGGCTCAATGATTGCAGCGCCAGAGTTCCCTCTAGTATATTATAGGAAACTCTATGTTTGAAACGCTCGGCGTCTGCACCCCATGCCATTTGCTCGTCGCCTTTGTGACAGCTCGAGCTTGACGCCATGGAACTCAACCACGCTGCCTATAAAATGTTCACGTGTGCTGTGCCACTTAGTCACTCCTACCTTACGCTTCGCCTTATTCGCAACGACGCCCGCAGGGTATATGTGAAAAAATATCAATATCAACAACTACAAGGCATTCACAATGAAAGGCAATATTTTAGCCCAAGACTATGATGGAGCTCATGAACTTACAGCGACCGATGAAGCGTGACTGCGGTCCAGTACGTGGCACTGTTTCTGGCTATGTGGCAAGCATACACAGCGACCCATTCGAGGGCGACAACGTCACTTTATTAAAGCCGTCGTACATGCAGTACCTCATAAGGCGGTCGGGTTTGCAGCGGTTGCACGAGTCGTTTCACTTCTCAGCGTTGTGTATGTGGGAGTATACATATAGATTAGCTGCGCAAACGTGACCTGGGTTATGTCGAGGGGTAGTTCGTACTTGTAGATCATTTTCGTTCCACGACTCGTTGTTACTCTGGTCGTGTGAGAGGTCGTGCTAGTTGGAAATCCATGATGCAGCTTACTAGCGCGAAAACTTGAACTAGAGACGAGGAGTATGGCCGTTCTCGTAGACAAGTAGACGTGTATGTCGTTTCGTCGTTGTATCTCGTTCAAGTTCTCGCGCTGATATGTTGTATTATTCTGGTCATCGAGCAGTTCAGTTCAACCTAGACAACCTGAAGGGTCTTCTCAGCCCAAGCTTGTTTTGTGTGACATTAAAATTTTATTATTAAATCACGGCGTTCCAGTGCCTACAACCCCTTCTCTCGGTTCCTGTCGGTCCGTCGATCGGTTTCTCGCCGAGCAAAGTGGAGCTATCCCGAAGTAAGTACACTAGTAAACTTGGCCGACTCCCTCAACTGTGTAATTAATGTTGGTCCTTTGGTGACACCATGTGTCCTCTCAAGGGGTTTACTGTCGTTTGTTACTCGATCCAATCCTGCAAGCAGGGCAATTCTGATAATCCTGTTAATGATATCCCATACAGTCACTCCGTTGTAGAGTCATTGTAGAGTTAGTCACTAGAAAAGTCAATTGGAGCTCAGGTTTCTGGACACAAACCTAACTTTTCTCGATGAGCATGTATGTTGGCAACATGCACCCCGCTCAACGAAAGGCCTACTTCCCTCCAACTCGACCCACTCGAAACTTGTCGAGCGAGTAATAAGGACCGCCGCACTTACAAACGCCCTTTCAAGGTCATGTAGCCACAAGGCTGGCTCGAGCTCCAAAACTCGAGTAAGCAGGTTGACCGACGCGGGATTTCTTGTCCGGCTACTTCAAGACCTAGCGGAAATAGTCCTGAAATTCATCCGCAAGAGTATCCAACACGGGCAAAATACCCGCGACTGGTCAAAAACGAGCGTGATTCCTTATATCAGTATCTTATCCCATGGGATCAAAAATGTCGCTCAGTGAGTAGGAGTTCCTGTCACTTTTACAGCCCCAAACAAGTTAAGCTGGCTCAGGAGACGTGTAAACCCCGAAGGAGCCAAAAAAGGATGAATGTACCATCAGGCACACGGGACCACACGTGAACTGAACGAATTTCGTGAACGAAATTCCACTGTATTGCAAGAAGACGTACATAGGCAAAACCAGACGGTACCTCAATGTTCGCCTCGGAGAACACGAAAACAACTCTCGCCAGAAGCAACGGAACAACTTGGCTCTGCACTGTGGCAAGTGTAGAAGCACACCAGCTTTCGCGCATGTAGGGTCATCGGCAGATACCAACTAGTTTACGCGCCTTCGATAGCCGAAGCACAAACGAGGCAATGCATGCGTGAGCACGGCTTGGATAGATCGATCAATATTAAGCTTACGTTGCGTGGCTCGCGCACGCAATTACCTCGGCGTGTTTGGGAGAGTCCACGTGCATGCGACATTGCCATTCTATAGGTTCTAGGTGTGCACAGACTGCTCAAACCTGCCTTCGGGCGATTTCACTCACAATTGTGGCTACCATGTCGTGTATTATTACGGCGAAGCTGTTAACCTCTAGTTGGTCGGCATTTTTCGTGTCCGCGTTCATTAGCAGAAAATGTGGGCCGATCCCGGCGGCAGTGCAGGCCAGGAACAGCGGCTCGTACGGTAAGTAAGTCAGAGGTTTCAAGCACTCACCAAAGTGAAGCGACAAGTGCATACATTCTTTGGAATCACGCATACAGCATAGAGAACAGCATTTGTTTCAATAAATAACAAGCACCCGAACCCCATAATTGATAATAAGGCGCTCCTAATAACAAAGCGAGGTATGTATAGCGCTCCCCGCGTACGTTTCCCGGTAAACATTACTGTTGCGCAAGCTGCCGCGACGACGGCCTCCTGCGACGTGGGGAATGACGTGGAGAGTTTGTACATAAAAGAACCAGCCTAGCAACTTATTTCATTGTTGTTGTAGCACCGTTATGGCTACGCAACCCACACTTAGGACTCCCGAGGAGCAACGTGAATACGAGGAACGTCAAAGGGATAAAAAAACACTGCAATACGACCTGTGTCGGCGTGCTGCCAAAATTACCATTACTAGCATTACTACCATTACTCTAAATTATTATTATTCACATTACTCTAAACCAATGAAGCATTGCATACCCCCTTCACCAGTTGTAGCGGTGGTTTCCAACAGCTTCACTGGACATTCATTTTCGCTGGGCCGGGATGGCGAGTCAATTTTTTTACTGTCGCATATGGCGTGGTGTTCCCTGGTAGTTTCTAACTGTGGGACCTCTTTCTGTACAACTTCTACTGCATATATGTACCACTAATGGATGAAGCAATCAACTTGAAACTTGAAACGTGAAACATCGAAGGCTGCCATCGAACTCTGAGCATTCGACAGCATGCATGTGGCTACGAGAAAACACTTATTGGCGAAGTAATAAAAAAGTCGCAATTTCGCCCAAAAGGCGAAGCACCGATTGCGATAGCAAATTAGTAGATAGCTATACGAAGTAAATATAGTAGTTTTATCATCCGTATAAATTTGCAATGATTCGCTCACTAACTAAATTAACAATGATATAATGAATAAGCACGACTGTAGGAGGACGTAGAAAGAAACATACACACAGAGACAGCTCTGTCCTAGTTCAGTCAAGCTTACACATTTTATCGTGGATTCAAACCAACTAGCCCGCCAACGTGTTTTAACTAAATTAACAAGCACAGTATCACGCGCGCACGCGTAAACATGAACACATCTCCCTCGATGAGCGGAGAAACTCGCTGTGAAAAGGCTGGAGTGAAGAATCGCGGCAGCAGCCGGGATTGAATTGACCTTCGTACATCTCTCGCTTCAATGCGAACGAAACGTCGAAAGCACAGCGCATGCGAAGCTACCGGTACTACGTGCACTCTGCAAACATCGCAGATCACTTTGAAGATGAGGCCCGCGCGGGCGCGCACTTTTGTCACGTCGCACATCCGTTTTCAAGATACGGCGCCCGCACGGCCGCGCAGCAGCCGCCGGAAAAGAACGCCCCGCCCCCCCCCCCCCCCCCCTTCCTCGCCTCACGCCCGTGCCTAGCACGCGACAGGAGAGGGCCCGCTTCCAACCCGCCTTCCTCGTTCGTACACGCGAGATTGAGCCGTGTTTGCCGGCTCACCCTCGCACGCTTACACTCGCACATACAGCACACGGTGCGCGGCGATTATTTTATCGCCCTTGGACTTCGTACGGAACCTCACGGCGATGGCGACGGCAGAAATGCGTTTGCAGTGTTCATATAATTGCTGTAGCAATAAAAGTCACAGGTTTTTGTGCAGCACATGCAGCACAGTCATAGCTGGAGAGCGGCTCCTCAGGAGCTCCATTTTCGTAACCACGCAGTACGAGCTCTTCGCGGCGAAGTATATTCGAGTCGTTTTCACGAGAATGTTCTGAACTGACCGCCCGGCGTCAACGGCGAGTTGCGACTTTTCCTGCTCTATATACCAAGCCCGTGACATACCCAGAGCCAATGGGGCCGATTTTCGCAGTCGACGCTAGCGCCGCCTGGATTCTAACGGTAGTTGCACTAATACCAGAACAATGTTTACTTACTAATAATAATGTTTTGAATAATATTCACTTACAATCTAAATTTTAAAATGACAGGCGACGTCTGAATAATTTCTAGTTGCCTAGAAAGTTAATGTGTATCGAAAGCGCAATGACGCTTGTGAGGAGTACCGCACAGCAGACGACCGACGCCGGTGTCGCCTGCTTCTGTTATTGGTGTTGCGCTGCCCGCTTGCTTTGGCCAGGTATATTGGCCAGGTAGGTACATTGCTGTTGGTGATGATGACGATGGTAATGATCGTTTATTGGCATACCCTTCGTAACGGGGTGGTGGTAAATAGTCACCTAGCCTGCTTGACTTAACCAGCTTGAGCTACAGGCACTATGCAAATGCTATATGCAATGCTACATATCGGGACACCTGGTCGATTATAATGGAACTGCAATGAAAAGTTTGTACGTATCGACGCTACGCGGCACGCATGTCACATCGCATGTGAAATGGCACGTCATGATGCTAATGATGGTGATGATGATCTAATTGGATTTTTTTAAACGGACGGTGACCAATAGTTACCTAGCCTGTTTGAATTAATCAGGTATGCCATACATGTTTTTCATCACGTCAATATTTATACATCATATACTTCTTTTTCTTCGTCAAGACTTCTCGATCTACCTTTTACCACTACCTACGGAACTGCTACATGGCGTTCAACCTGGTGCACGGTGGTAGAATGGGAGAGGTGGCCAAACGGCGCCGCTTCGCCAATGCGCTGCGCAATACGCGACGTCTCTCAAGTTGCGGCGGCTTTGCGCAAGGTGGCAGCAGGTGGGCCTAGTGTCCCTGTATATGCTCCCGCAGGGAGCAGAGTAGCACATAGGTCCCGCATTATGTTCCAGTTATGCAGTGAAGCCGCTACTCGCGCCCGCAGGAGGCTATTGCTGCGCAGTGTTCCATTTGCTTTTCTTTTTTTTTTAAGCGAAAGCTTTACTGGCCGCGAACTTGCGATTTCGCCGTGGCGGTGCTCCGAGGAGGCACATGACGTCACAACGCGTGCCTAGCCGCGGATACTTTTCTCTCTCTCTCGCTCCCTAGTCACTACTGCGCGTGCGCAACTAGTAGCACCGAGCCACAGTTGTTCCGCCACTGCGCAGCGCCGCGCTTTTCCGCTACCGCCATTTGGTATGACGTCACACGCGTTCCTCGTCGTTGCGCTCGCTTCCGCTCGCTTCGCCAGCTGCGTCGCATGCCTGATAACATGTCGGAGGATTGAAAACGAGAGCTCGCGGGCGTCGCAACCACAGTCGAGGCGGCAGTATGGACGGCGACAAGTCTGATAAGCAGGAGGAGGCCTGGAATCGGCATCGGAACGAGATGAAGAGCAAACGAATTGCCCAGGAAACAGACGAACAGCGCGCCGAACGACTGGCTAAACGCCGCAACATAGCTAGACAACCAGACTAACCTGGACTTGCACTCAAGATTAACAAAGGCTAACCGTGTTATGCCTTACCTTTCGCTACGTATAGCCACTGCCAATTTTTTGTCTGTTGTTCGCGAGCTACATCCGGCAATCGTTCGCAAGCGCTCAGAACGATGGCACTCTTTAATGCAGGCTACGCTCGACCCATTGGCGTAGCCGGAATTGGGTAGAGTTCCAGTCTACCGAAATGTTTAGTTTGTATGCACTAATGTACACGTACATATATAAACAAAGGCATGGACGTGCATATAGGAGGTAGGACACTCCCCTCCCCCCCCCCCCGATCCCCCCAAATAATATCCTGATTACGCCCGTGGCTCGAATTAACAGCTCAAAGTTCACGTGCAAACACACAGTACTTTGCAACGAATGGGGTGCAATGTTTTTCAGCTTGCATATGAAGTTTTGTCGCAGTAACTGGAAAGGCAATTCAAAGCAAATGGAAAGGCGACAAGCTATTAAGAGTAACAACAGGTCATTTTTATTGAACTAATCACACCAAGATGGCATACTTGCAAAGTAATTATTCGCACATTGCTGAATGTAATATGAGAACACATTTTTCTTTATCTCTTCATACTACAAAGGTCAATGTAGTATAACATAGCGCTTATTATACATACCGGCAAAATTTTACATTCCTCGTGTCGACTAAGGCCGATCTAAGAAGCAAGATTTTGCGGGCGGTAAATGCTGAAGCTATCACAGCTGTCTCATAAGAGGGAGTGCGCGAGGTTTTCGCTTGCAAAAAAATGAAGACTAGCACGTCAATCAACGTTACATTAATATTAAAACGCCGACAGAAATAAATAACAGAGGAGTATTAACAGAGGAGTAAATAACAGAAGAATTGTATCTGCTAGTATTTACTCCGTTTTGAACCGACTGTTCTAGACCCGCATAGTCAGAACAATCGTACAAGCAATACAGCGAATTGGGTGAGTTGGTAGGTTATATATGGTAGGCGTATATGTGCAGCCCGATGCAGACGAGTCGTTCATTCTTCGTCCCGTCTCTGTGTCGTTCTGCACATATACGCCGAAAATCGTACAAGTGAACAACATCTCATGCAAGGCGTAGGCACCTCAGCGTTGACAGGGGTGTTACTCGAGATAATTTATGTTGCTTCAGTGCAAACAAGGCGAACGCACCTCACATTGCCCTTTCGGAGCCGGCCGGTCTCGGCCCATACGCAGCAGTAGTCATACCAGTCGCCGGCGCACATCTTTCCGCCCGCACGGTACCGCGTAAAAAGCTTTGCCACCGTGCTTGCGGTTTGCGCAGTTCGGTGCGCTGCGCCGCGTCATGCTGGAACACAAGTGTCAATATGATGCGTTTCGTATCACTTCCCCAAGGTCCTTGACTTAATATAGTCGAATGCCGTAGCTGCAACACGGAGCCTATGAATGCAACGCACGCTCGACGGTCCGCTGATTGCGATATCCATGGCACTGACGGAAACGACTAGTCGGCGTCGCGCCTGTAAAGTTGGCTTCTCAGCGGCGCCGTTGAACATTTGACGTCATTTTCCACCACGTGATAGCTCTCGGCGAATAGCGGTGCGAGCGGCGCCGGAAAAGTTATGCGCAACTCTGCTCCCTGCGGGAGATATATAGGAACATTATCTGGGCCCATTTCACCGCTCCGCCGTACTTGAAAGTACGTACCCGGCGGGCATTCGCGATCATACAAACTGTATTTTTATGTCTCTGACCGTCGTCTAAAGCGGAATTTTCGCGCGGATTTACGCGTGACTTCAGACGCGTCGTTTATTCCTTGTTTGTTTAATTGTTTTATTTCTTTATTTTGCTGGATAAAGATTGGTTCCGAGAACTATGCGGTGACTAATGCGTCATTGTCAAATGAATCACGTTTGACACGATTATCTTTTTGATATGTTCACGATCAATAAGTACATCTGTTTCTTCTCGTGTTAATCAGTAAATATATATATATTTTTTTTTCATTTCGTTTATTCAACCTTAAGGGCCCGAAGGCATTACACAAGGGGCGGGGGGCGTACTTTAATGTAGCACAGCTTCATAAGAAAGTAACATAGGAAAGGGCACATTGATTGTAATATGTACAAAAGGAAGAGAGAAAATTACAAAAAAGAAGCAAAAGGAACATATAAACAGTACCAACGAGGCGATAAATAAATATTAATAAGACAAGTGTGGTATTTAGGTGGTCACGTTGGTATTATCAAAATCGTTTAGTTTTTCGCGAAATGTTCTGCGGTCGCTGCACGAAACAATATTATCCGGGAGTGCGTTCCAAAGTGTTGCGGCACGCGGAAAGAATGAGCTGCTCATCGCCGTCGTCCGGCCCTTTATCGCCGCCAAGGGGCGAGTATGAGATAAACGGGATGATGTTCTGAACGGGCGTTCTAAGAGGGCGTGTCCTGAGTGGGTGAAGTAAGGAAACGTGTGAAGAAGGCAAAGACGAGAGGTTACGCGCCGTGAAGCAAGCAGTGGAAGAGACAAAGTTTGTTTTAAGGTGGTTACACCCATATGTCTTGAATATTGTGACGTAATGAAGCGAGCAGCGCGGTTTTGTACGGGTTCTAAGTCATCGGTGAGATAAGCTTGCGAGGGAGGCCAGATTTATGATGCGTACTCAAGTTTGGGTCGCACATACATTAAACATGCTAGTTTTTTTTTTTTTTCGGACGATGCGGATCTTAAGTTACGTCGCAAATACCCTAGTGTGCGTGAAGCTTCACAGCAAATTGTCTGAATATGCTTCACCCATGAAAGTAATGGCGTCATATGAACTCCTAGATATTTGTAAGTACACGTGTGGTCAATAACAACAGAGTTAATGCGATAAGCGTGGTGTATGGCGGTGTGTTTGCGCGTGAAAGATACTACTTTGCATTTAGTGAGGTTTAGAGGCATATGCCATTTTTCGCACCAATAATCGATAGTGTCAAGGTCATGTTGTAGGGCGATTGTGTCGTTAGGTGTATGAAGAGGGTTATAAAGAACGCGACCACCTGCAAAAAGCCGCAGCTTCGTTGATATGTTAGTGGGAAGGTCATTTATGTAAATCAAAAAGCAATAGAGGAGATAAACCTGCGCTTTGGGGAACAGTGGAAGTTACACTGGTAAGGGTTGACTGAAAATTGTTAGCATAGGTAAACTGGACGCGTCCTGTTTCTATTTCTATCCATTTGATAATCTCGGGGTGGATACCTAGGGAGGACAATTTTGCAAGGAGATGATTGTGAGACACGCGATCAAAGGCCTTTGAAAAATCTAGGAGTATTGCATCTATTTGAAGATGATCGTCCATGTGTAGTAGTAGGTCGTGCGTAAATTCGGATAGTTGAGTTTCGCAAGACAGAGATTTACGAAACCCGTGTTATAAAGGGTAAAAAAGAACTGACGTATATGTATATATATATATATATATATATATATATATATATATATATATATACGTTTGCCTTTGCATGCTATGATCACAAGGCAGCCATTATGGTTCATTTGCTGCACTACTACACTACGTATGAATGAGAATGCGGCAGTATGCAAAAGAAAAAAACCGAAAAGTGGAGGAGAAGACTAAAAAACTAAGGAAGCTATCAAAACTGGTTTGAACTAGCGCTTCGCAACAAAAGGCGTACGAGATTTCGTGTTCACGTACTTTCTTGCCCTCAATTGTGCCTTCGTGGTGCATTTCATTTAACTGTACACTGCAACCTTGAAAAAGTATTGAGTTTCTAGCATAGCGTAATTGTATTCACAAGCTAACTGCCAATAAAATGTTTTGCTATATTTATTTTGCACAGTTCTTTTTTGTTTTCTATAGGGAGCTAAACAATAATTAAATAATTGGTGAGCACACAGTGAAATTTAGTTAGAGCCAGGCGATTGTAAATCAACTACGTCCATAAGCCCAATGCTACCCACAGTGATGGGAAAACCAAAAGTTTTTTTTTTTTTTTTATGCTCTACACGTGCCGGTAAGAATTTTCACGCTTCCAGAAAAACACACGCGCGTCCCTGGCGATCGGCGTTCCGTGTCAGTCTCATCGACATTACCAGCGCCGATTAGAAATTCTTAAGCTCCATAGAATTGACATACTTATTTCTGTGGGCAAGGCCAATAGACAGCCTCTACAAACTAGTAAAATCATAAACAGCCTTTTAAAGCCAGAAAAATTGCGGTAATAACCGAGCTTTTACAGCACAGCGAAAGCTTGCGATGCGCGTCTTTGAGTCCATAAACCTCTTTCGCCACCTGGCGACGGCTGTAGAAACTCGAGAGGGGCGGCAACGCGCTTGGGGCGCTCGTTTGGCCACCGCTCCTATTCTACCACCGTGACCTGGTGTAATACAATCGACTGCAATGCAAAGGGCCCAAGTACTGACGCTATGCGGCGCGCATCTCACTTCGCAAGGTAAGTGGCACGATACGATGCTAATGATGATGGTATCCGATTGGGGGTGACATAGTCACCTGGCCAGCTTTATTTAATAAGGTATACAAAATATATATTTTTAATGGTATCTTTGTATGCACCTTTTTAAACTTCTTTTTTCTTCCTCAAACCTTCCTTAACTGCCTTGTACCGCTCCCTGTGTTACTACATGGCTTACTACCTTGTGTAATAATATGCAACTTCAATGCAAAATGTCCACGTATCGACACTACGTGGCGCGCATGTCACACCGCGTGTCTCCTTGCGCGCTAGGGGCGCTATTCTGGGGCCGAATCTTATAACGGTTCGGTTGGGGAACCGTTCCTTTGGCCTCACCTGATTGGCCAACATTTTGATTACGTCACAGGTCGTCAGAGGCAGCGGGGCGGTATTGCAATTTTTGAATACGTCACGCATCTGTCAATCATCTTCAAAGCGAACCGGTCGTAGTAACCGGCGAAGGGGTAGTCCGCTTTGGGCTCCGTTGCTGTGGCTTGGCTTTGGCTTGTGACCGTGGCCGCGCGCGACTCCGGAGACACGCGGGCGTCGCGCGCGCGTGCGTTGGTTGCTTCGGAGGCTATTACTTGCCTTCGTCGTCTGCTTGGCGTTCCTCTTTCGGTGTCGACCACGGCTGGAAGCGCGATACGCGTTCGAAGAAGTGACGGATAATGAGTTGCACCGCCCTTCCTGGCTTTCTAAGTAAACCTTTTGCAGGCTACGCTATCAAATGGAGGGGACTCAGGTGCAAGCGTACGAGTGGCCATTCCACGCAGAGGAAGGAATATTGCGCGCTGCGGTTCATCGCCACCGGCCTGCAGCTCCCAGAGGTCGGTCGGACGTGAAGCATTCATCGGAATGACCTAGATCTCTGCTGCCGACACTGTCCACAAAGTTGCTCTCGCAATTAATGTGTTGGCCGGTTGAAGGGCTGGGTCAGCTTTCCCGTGACCTCAGCTTCAAAGCCAATGCCAAGGAGATATTTGCATGGTGACATCGAATTCTCAGTGCTATCGCCAGCGTGAATAGCTCGCATATCGCCGTTCAGCAGTCAGAAGGGTTCAACCTAGGCTCGTTCAGCACTTCCTTCGTTCGGCTGATAAAACTATACAGTCAGGACGGGAAGATATTGTGGAGATCTCTTATTTGGCTGCCCTTTTTTTTCTCTGGTTCGGGAGTGCCGCACTTTGTTACTCAATTTTACGGCACAGCGCGCATCGTCAGAACCACACTCTTCGATTTGACTTCGCGCAGGCAATGCAGGGCCCGTGTATCGTAATGTTCGATTTCAAGTTCCATTGCTTTTATCACGCGACGCGCCGTGGGGCTTATCGCAGGGACAGCGGCAGCGCGGCGGCGAGCGAGTCATGTCCGAGCCGATGACGAAGGGCGAAAAAAGATGGAAAATTGATATAGTCGGCTAGTAAAGGTGTCCCTAAGAACCAGTTCACGGTTTTGTCGCACTCGCTACTTGAGAAGTGCCGGCAGTGCGTTCCTGTTGCGTGCATCGTGCGAGCTCCTGGTAGCAGACGACATAGCGCTGCGCTCTGCCAACTCATTTACGCTTGCGATACCGCCTGTCGGCTGAGAATAAAAAAGAATGACATTAATAAATTACTTCTGCATTGCGTAAACGCCTGGCACCACACGTTTATACTTCAGAACTTGGCGTATAATATTTAATTTATATTTTACATTTATTTAGCAAGCAGAAACATTCTGCAATTCCTCGATTACCTCGTCATATAATGACGTACACTTCAGAGGTGGCACCCTCTCATCTATTGGTCGCGTGCTCCCCTTCTTCCACCGCCGGCTTGGGAGTGGCACATCTAGTGACGTAAGCGGCGAAGCGAACGGTTCGTATTCCGAACCGTTATAAGATTCGGCCCCTGGACATTCCGCCATTTTCTTCGGTGCGTGACGTAGGCGCGACGCAAACAAAATGGCGCTGGTGGCCCAGTTTTGCTTATGTAACGTGACGCCAACTTGACGTTTCGCCTAAGAAACTGAAAAGATGGCACTGAATGTAGCGTTATCAGTAAAGCAAAACAGTTTTCCTCCGCAGTAAAAATAAAGCAGCTATCTCAAAGCATATGATTATTCCGTCGAAAACGCTTCTCGCTTCCGTCGTCTGCTGCGTACAAGCCGTCGTCTGCTTCAATAGCTGGGATGCGTGTCCCCGGAAAATGGAATGAGTCATCGCATGGTTGGCGCCAATGCGCTTGTTTTCTTGCTTGAGACAACATACGCGACCTACCAGTGGTGATGCGCGCACGTTCTAGGCCACGTCATCGCTATCTCGTGAAACGCAAGTGACTCAGCCCGACTCGGCTGGCTGAGAAACAGCCGAGTATCACCGATAGCGTTGCGCGCGCCAGAGATATCCACTAGCGCGACGCAAGCGCCGGCGCTGCCATCTCTTGTTCATTTCGCTGGTTACTCGCACCGAGGGAGGAAACTTCAAGGCGCCGCCTTGCGTACATTTCTTTTTATAAATTAGAAAGAGGCCGTTGTCATAACTTTTGATTGTGCAAAAAGGCATTAATCTTGATTACAATACAAATGCAGCAGTGAAAAGTGGACAACATTGCCGAAAGTTTGCTATGTTCAACCAATATTATTTCGTATAAACGCGTTCTTTTAAAAAATGATGGCCCCAAACACAAATGTCAACACCACCCGAAAGCGATGCAAATACTATGAGCACGCTGTTACGTTTCGCCTACAACGCGCGGTAATGCCGGCGCGGATGCAACGGACGCCGGGGCTTTGTTCAGAACGGCGGACATTTTGGCCTGTTCGACGCCGCCGCAACGCCTACCCGCCAAGCGTGTCCAGGCGTGTTTCAGTGCCACGTGTCTTCGTGTGTGCGTGTGTGTGTGTGTGCCCTCGCTTGTCAAAGCGCGGCAGCCGGGGAGCGGAGTTCCCCGAATGAGGAGCCTGGACGTCTCTCGGCTCAACTGTTCGCGCCGTCGTGTGGGTGAGGGTTGGCGATGCGTCACTACACTCGGTTCAGCAGGTCTCTCGGCCCGACAGTTCGCGCCGTCGTGGGCTCATGCTCCGCCGTCCCGTGACCTTCATCCCGTGACCTTCCCTCCTTCCCTTTTGGACCGCGACGCCGAGAGTATAAGAGCAGCTGCCCCCGGACGCCAGGGGAGAGGCTCCGATTTGTACTGTTGAGTTACGTGCTCTCCCGTCTCTCCAATTCGGTCGACCTGACCGGCCGCTCTTTTGCTATGTTAGAATAAACAAGTTGTTCTGTTACCAGTCTTCTCATGCTTTGCCGGGACCTTCGGATGCTTCCAGTGCCCCAGGCCGCCAGGCCAACGCTACCCTTGGGGCTTGCGACCCATTGGCAATAACGGGCGTCAGCACCGAGACCCCAACAACTCGGGCCAGCGGTGCGATTCCAACATCTGGTTGCCAGCGGTGAGATCGCGACAACGGAGGCCAGCAGCGAAGAGATGCGGTTGACTGTATGCTGAGCAGCACAACGACCATCCGGGAGCAGCGCAACGAGCCCTGTGTGATGACTGGTTGCCTGCAGCGGAACGACTGCGCTGAAGTCTTGGCTGCGAGGTTTGGTGAGTGCGGGACTTTCTTCTTCTGAGTTTTGCCAGGCTTTTGTTAGTGTTAGAAACAGAGCTGGTAATTGTGGTTGTCGTTGCTACCGGGTTAGTTTGCGGCAAGACAATAGTAGGCAGTAGAGAAAGCAGCATTCAGAGCAGCCATGGATTTGAAGTCGTTGCGCAAACCGAAATTGCTGGAGCTTGCGAGAGAGTTGGGTCTGGATGTCTCAGACAAACTCAGAAAACCAGAACTGCTAAGGGCTATTCTTGAGTTAGAAGCTGAGGATGACGAGCTGTCGGAATGCCTTGAGACCATTGAGGAGAGGGAGACGGCAAAAAGACAGGAGCGCGAACTTAAAGAGCAAAAAGAGAAACAGGAGCGCGAACTTAAAGAACAGAAAGAGAAAGATGAGCGTGAACGAAAAGAACAGAAAGAAAAAGAAGAGCGCGAACACGCTTTGGAAATGAAGCGTCTCGAGTTAGAGATGGAACGCGCTCGTAATGGAAGTCAGGCACACGGTGCAGGAGAACGAGTATTGTTCAAAATGACTGACCTGATGCGGCCGTTTAAGCTTGGAGAGGACATTGGTTTGTTCCTGGTTAACTTTGAGCGAACGTGCGAGAAGCAGGGGTTCTCTCGGGAAACGTGGCCACAGCGCTTGCTCACTTTGCTACCCGGCGAGGCGGCCGACGTAGTCGCTCGCTTGGAGAGAGAGGAGGCAGAGGATTTCGACAAAGTGAAATCGAGTCTGCTAAAAAAGTACCGGCTGTCAGCGGAGGCGTTCCGTCGGAAGTTTCGGGAAAATGAGAAAGGCAAAAGTGAGTCATATACAGAGTTTGCGTACAGGCTTATGTCAAACATGCAGGAGTGGCTCAAAGAAGAGAAAGCGTTTGGTGACCACGAGAAAGTTCTGCAGTGTTTCGGGCTAGAACAGTTTTATAGTCGGTTACCTGAGAACGTGCGGTACTGGGTCTTGGATAGGCCAGACGTTAGTACGGTGGCTAGAGCCGCTGAGTTAGCCGAGGAGTTTGTGACGCGTCGGGCTCGTGGAGCTAAGGACGGTCAAAAGGGTGAATTTGGCTCCAAGTTTGAGAGGCCAAAGTTCACGCCCATGAGAGCAAAGGGGGACACACGTAGTGCGGATGCGAGTGAAAGCAGTCCGACCGAACGTAAGGAGACGGCGGCAACCGAAGCCGAACGCAGAAAGCGGTTCGAGATGAGGCAAGCGCGCGTTTGTTATACATGCCAGAAGCCGGGTCACTTTTCGGCGCAGTGTCCAGAAACAAAAACACAAGTCGTGTTTTTGTCTATATGCAGCACTGACGAGAACATGAAGCTTCTCGAGCCTTACATGCGAGACCTCCTCGTGAACGGGAAAGAGTGCCGAGTGCTTCGCGATTCCGCAGCTACAATGGATGTAGTTCACCCCTCTTACGTAGAACCCGATATGTTCACGGGCGAGTGCGCATGGATCAAGCAAGCAGTGGAAGCTCATAGCGTGTGTCTGCCGGTAGCAAAAGTGCTTATTGAAGGACCTTTCGGAGCACTTGAGACGGAGGCCGCAGTGTCATCTATGCTGCCCCCCCAGTACCCGTACCTATTTTCGAACAGGTCCGATCACCTCCTGCGCGAGAAGGGGCTTTTGTTTGGTGAGGCTAGCGTTCAGGCCTTAACCAGATCGAAGGTTCGGGAGCTCGCTGCAAAGGCGGTAGTTGCGGGGCCGACGTTGTTGAACGATGAGAAACGGTCAGAGGCGCAGCAAGCTAGTATTCAGAGCACGCCCGAACGGGATAAAATTGAGCCTGTAGCGTTAAAGGCACCAGATACTGGAGAGGAAATTCCCGATGCGGGAAAGTTAGTCGAGCTTCCGGGACTAGGCTCAGTGACAAACAGGAAAGACACCGATCAAGTCATTAGTGACTTAATAAGTAAAGCATCGCTGTCGCCTGAGCAGAAAACCGAACTACACCAGCTCTTACAAGAGTTTCAAGGTCTGTTCTCTGAGAGGCCTGGTAGGACTTCTGTCCTTACTCATGACATAGAACTTACCTCCCCAGAGCCAGTACGATCCAAGGCGTACCGGGTGTCACCCCGCCAGAGCGATATTATGGAGGCTGAGGTAAAGAAAATGCTACAGCTCGGTGTTATTGAAGCGGGTGAGAGTGATTATACCTCCCCTTTGATTTTAGTTGAGGTACCGGGCAAGGAACCTCGTCCTTGCGTCGACTACCGCAGGCTTAATTCCATCACTAAGGATCAAATTTATCCGATCCCTAACATCGAGGAGCGCCTTGAGAGAGTGAGTAGCGCTCAGTTTATTTCCACCCTAGATCTTGTCAGGGGTTATTGGCAGGTTCCACTTACAGAAGAGGCTAGTAGGTATGCGGCGTTCATTTCACCAATGGGGACATTCCGTCCTAAAGTTTTGAGTTTTGGTTTGAAGAACGCGCCATACTGCTTTTCAAGCCTCATGGATAAAGTGTTGCGGGGACAGCAAGAATTCGCTTTACCGTATCTAGACGACGTAGCGATATTCTCCGCATCCTGGCCTGAGCATATGGCGCACTTGCGGGCAGTGCTAACCCGCCTGCGCGATGCGGGCTTGACAGTCAAAGCTCCCAAGTGCCAGTTAGCACAGGCCGAGGTTGTCTACCTCGGACACGTGATTGGTCGGGGTCGTCGCCGCCCCTCTGAAATAAAGGTGGCCGCTGTGCGAGACTTCCCGCAACCGCGCACGAAGACCGATATTCGGTCGTTCTTAGGTGTCGCCGGCTACTATCAGAGGTACATCCCCAGGTACTCTGATATCGCGGCTCCCTTGACGGATGCTCTAAGAAAGACAGAGCCGCAAACAGTCGTCTGGGATGAGACGAAGGAAAGAGCTTTTAGCGCCCTAAAGAGCGCCCTAACAAGCCAACCTGTGCTACGATCACCCGACTACACAAAAGGGTTCGTTGTTCAGTGTGATGCTAGTGAGCGAGGCATGGGCGTTGTACTGTGCCAACGGGAAAATGGAGAAGTAGAACACCCCGTCCTGTATGCTAGTCGTAAGCTGACCAGTCGTGAGCAGGCGTATAGCGCCACCGAGAAAGAGTGTGCGTGTATCGTGTGGGCCGTTCAGAAATTGTCATGTTACCTAGCTGGCTCGAGGTTTATCATTGAAACGGATCACTGCCCTCTCCAATGGCTGCATACCATCTCTCCCAAAAATGGCCGCCTCCTGCGCTGGAGCCTCGCTTTGCAACAATATTCCTTTGAGGTGCGTTACAAAAAGGGGAGTCTCAACGGTAACGCCGATGGCTTAAGTCGAAGCCCCTAACGTGGGAATCAGCCTCAAAATTGCTTGTTACTGATGTTTTTCTTCCTGAGGCAGGATTTTTAACCTATTGCTTTTGTGTAGTGTTTCAAAGTGATGATGTGCTTTTTAGTGAAATTTTTCCGATTTGTGGACGCGTTCTGAGTGCTGCTAAACTACTGTAAGGAACTAGGCAGCAGTATAAAAGGGGGAAGAGCCTGGCAGGGCTTAGTGAGGGTTGTGCCGTGCTTGCTGACTGAGCGGTTGACTTTTGGCGTGGTTCTAACGCTTGCCGGAAACGAGAACAAAAATGTCAACTCTCCCGAAGTCACTTTGCAGTGTCCTGTGTGCACCTGAACGTGAGAACGAGGCCTTCTCTGTGCGCTGCGCTCAAGAAACGCCCAAGGACGCCCAACTTCGGTTATGAGCATCATCGAGCGACATCCCTCCGGACAGCGGATGCAGTCCCCTGACCATCGGGATCTCCTTCCCCCGGCGGGGCGGTCTGTTACGTTTCGCCTACAACGCGCGGTAATGCCGGCGCGGATGCAACGGACGCCGGGGCTTTGTTCAGAACGGCGGACATTTTGGCCTGTTCGACGCCGCCGCAACGCCTACCCGCCAAGCGTGTCCAGGCGTGTTTCAGTGCCACGTGTCTTCGTGTGTGCGTGTGTGTGTGTGTGCCCTCGCTTGTCAAAGCGCGGCAGCCGGGGAGCGGAGTTCCCCGAATGAGGAGCCTGGACGTCTCTCGGCTCAACTGTTCGCGCCGTCGTGTGGGTGAGGGTTGGCGATGCGTCACTACACTCGGTTCAGCAGGTCTCTCGGCCCGACAGTTCGCGCCGTCGTGGGCTCATGCTCCGCCGTCCCGTGACCTTCATCCCGTGACCTTCCCTCCTTCCCTTTTGGACCGCGACGCCGAGAGTATAAGAGCAGCTGCCCCCGGACGCCAGGGGAGAGGCTCCGATTTGTACTGTTGAGTTACGTGCTCTCCCGTCTCTCCAATTCGGTCGACCTGACCGGCCGCTCTTTTGCTATGTTAGAATAAACAAGTTGTTCTGTTACCAGTCTTCTCATGCTTTGCCGGGACCTTCGGATGCTTCCAGTGCCCCAGGCCGCCAGGCCAACGCTACCCTTGGGGCTTGCGACCCATTGGCAATAACGGGCGTCAGCACCGAGACCCCAACAACTCGGGCCAGCGGTGCGATTCCAACAACGCGTTATGAACAAAAGATTTTCGTGGTGCCAAACGACGGGGAAAATGTGGCGATACGCATTCCTCTAGGCTGCCATTGCATATGGCTGCTCATTAGCATAATTCGCGCGGCTCGTCGCAGCAAAAATTATGGCGGAAAATCTCAGCAATGGCGGCCCAGCGCAACGCCACGCATCGTCAAAATGACGTTTACGAAACAGCCCTTCCTGTGACGCTCCTCACGAGATATTCCTTCAGCCAATCAGCAAGCTGGCATGGCGCACATCTTGGATCGCCACCACATATTCGCGCAATTGCAGATGCATTGCACTGGCTTCTGCACGCTACCGCTCACATTCTTTTTGAAGCGCTAACATCACAATATATCTGCCAAGGACCAAAAGAAATGTATTAGTCCATAAAATTTGCAGCTCCACGTCACGTTTCGTCATCTTGATGAAAACGCAAAATGACATTTCGCAAAACTTCCGTTTCCCGGCACAAATTTCAAGGCACGTGAGCTCGCCACAGCCAATCAGAGAGTCAACATGGCGGATAATGGCGGCCGTGCAGCCGCCATGCGTGTCGAGAATAGCACTATGGTGGCTAGAGGGGGGTAGTGTCACGGGCGGGAGCGGAGGGGTGCACAAATTTGTGATGAAAAATGGCGGCCCCCGCAGATGGCGCTGGCTGCGCGACAGGTGCCAGCGGCGCTGGCCGGTATCGCGTTGGGCCGCGTGTTTTTACTTTCACCTTGTTTTTCCAATAATTACACGCCGCGTCCGTGTTAACAGGACATGAACTAGTAATTTTGTTAGTTCGTTGAAAAGCGTGCGTTTGAAATTTTAAATGGTGCTACTGAACATAAACGAAAACCACAATATTTCTGATAGACGCAACTGGCAAGCGGCGTTTAGGTTATAATTAAATGTTTCTCAGCATTGACCAGATTTCACATCTTTCGCCAACTTCTTGTGAATTAATCCATTTACGTGAGCGAACAGTCAAACTGTGCCTTGAGTGTTTGTTTCTTTATGCGCTTTGGAGTGTAAACTGCTTAATATTTTCTCTTATAAGAAGCAATGGTTCGCGTGTTTATTTTTCGCTCTCGAAGGTTCAGTGTTGAAATCATTTAAATTGAATTTTCTCTTTTCCTTGGAGAGCTAATATTTTTAGAGTAGAAATGGCAATGGTGTAGTCAGGGCTCTGTTGCACCGAACATTTTCATTCACTATTTTTTCAACTTTCTCTCCCGTTCCGTCGCTTTCGTGAAAATTGATTCTGCAGCAGTTTTCTCAAGTATTTGCAATGAATTCAGGGGCCGTTACTTTCACATGCGTAAGTGCACTTGATGGAAAAGTAACACCCAGCAAGCGATATCTATCTTCCTTGCTTCTCTGGTTTCACGCTGCAGCCTCCACACATAAGTGCATGTGTGCTGTCGAGCACTGACTGCGCTTCCTCCGGCGAAGAAACAGTGCACTGTGAGCGCAATTGGCCCCTGAGTAATACAGAGCAACACAACGATTCCGGTTGGTTGCTTTCTGACTTGAATTTCACTAAATTCGGCCCCAAGATGTGGTCAACCTGCTCGCCCTCGAGCTCACTGGCTCCGAAAACCTCACTGTAACGTTCACTTGGAAAGGTTACCTTATTCCATGTTGCATCAGGTAGGCAGACATTATGACACGCACGCTCAAGTTGCACGGCATGCTGTGTATCTGAGGCAATGATATCTGGTATATCTGGCCTCTGGCGTAGCTGCGCGTGCGCTACGGTGTTTTCTTGCTGGGCGTCTTGCCTGTTGATTGCGTTCAGCTTTTGCCGTTTTGCAGCAGGTCCAAGCTGCTCGCATATATTTCTCTTTCCTTTTCATCGGAGCTTTCTTCATGAAATACTTAGGTGCCTCAGGGAACACAGCGGGCACGGCGTCTTCTTTCAGACGCGGACGATCGCGCGGCAATTCCACAACCTCACCGTTCACTGTGTGCCGGTAGGTCCTTTCGACGAATCTTTCGTCGAAGTGCCGTTCACGAACCACGCTGTTGTTAGTAAGCGCTTTTTCAGCCCGTTTAATATTTCAGGCCCACTGCTCCCTTCGCAAGACATCAGTTGGGGCTTTAAACACAGAAAGCTTTTGCGAGCAAGATCGATACCCGCCTTTGCATCCAGGTATAAAGCACGTGCTTGAGCGGCTTGACGGCAGGGTTCATTACATCCAACAGTCTGAACAGTCTGAACAGTGTGGCAACGCCACGACCCAACACTGCAGACAAATTTCACGGACGACGACAGAGGCGACAGCGAAGCTTCAACGCAGCCGGCGAAGCCTTGTCAGTGCCCGGCCGTCGCAAGCGTGGCACCTTTGAACACAGCAGTGCCCCTAGCGGTGGCAAAATTTTCACGGCGTTCCGCGCGTTCCTCCTCCATGGCGCGGATGAGGCGCCCGTCACACTACCCCCCTCTAGCCACCATAATAGCACCCTAGGATGCGTTTATAAGACATTTTTCCGCTGCATGCTAGCAAGCGCTGGCGTGGCTAAGTGCTTGAGTAGCTCACTCCCACGCAGTGGGCCTAGTTCGCATCCGGCGGGACGTAAGTATCTTTTTTTCTCTCATTCCCGGCGATAGCTGTTACAGACACCGGAGGCGGAGGCGGCGGACACCATCGCCAACAGAAAGGGCTATCGGAATGAGCCCGTAACATCTTACGCTGCAAGAATAATATATTATCAATATTAAAAAGGAGGAGAAGAAAAACCTAGCAATAAGATTTAGGTGCTTTCAGTCAGCCTAATGTTATTTTTTGTGAACATAACGCAAACCAGCCGCGGTAGTTCAGTGGAGGCTTTGTGCTTCTGAGCACGGGGTCGCGGGTTCGATTTTCTGCAGCTGCGGCCTCATTCTGATGTGGACAGAATTTAAACTAAGGTGCACCTTAAAGAACCCCGGGTGGTCGAAATTTATCCAGAGTTGCTCAATACGGCGTCCCCCATAACCCACCGCGTAGTTGTTTCGGGACGTTAGCCACTGCAACATTAAGAAAGTATAATAATAAAACCGAAATAAGAGAGGGCTAGCAAGTGTCTCATAAAGTGTACACCACACCCACTTGCTAGAGAAGCCCTCTTGACGCTGTTTCATATGCACTTCAATAGTTTTCTGTCGAAAACAGGGAGCAGGTGGGAGATGGAAATTCGAAACCGTGAGCAAAACGAGAACAAGGTGAAAGCGGTAGCCAATGTTTCGACAAATGGACTTGTCTTTTTCAAGGCGACATATGCTTTCCTCGGCACAATGTATATAGGTAAGGTTCTTCTAAACGGGAGAGGGAGTAAGGCGGGTGGGTGCGGCAACGAGCGAAGCTGTGTTAGAGGCGAAGCTGTAGAATGGAGAACCCGCCGTGATTGCTCAGTGGCTATGGTGTTGGGCTGCTGAGCACGAGGTCGCGGGATCGAATCCCGGCCACGGCGGTCGCATTTCGATGGGGGCGAAATGCGGAAACACCCGTGTACTTAGATTTAGGTGCACGTTAAAGAACCCCAGGTGGTCGAAATTTCCGGAGTCCTCCACTGCGTGCCTCATAATCAAAAAGTGGTTTTGGCCCGTAAAACCCCATAATTAAAAAAAATTTTAGAATGGAGAGTAAAGGAGTGCTGTGCACAAAGCCGGTGACACGGCCGCCTGTGAGCCACGTGTCAACGGCCATGTGTCAGCCGGCGTGTCAACGGCGTGCACAGCGCCCCTGTATTACCTGCTTCGCTGGTGGTCGTGGGCCATCGGGTCTCTGAAAGAGGCAATAGAAGAAGCGGCACGAAACCGGTGCTCGAAACCGCTTTGAAGGACAAGTCCACTTGTCGAAACGATGGCTTCCACTTTCACCATGTTCTCGTTTTGCTCGTAATGGGTTTTCCCTGTAATTCATAAAAAAAATCAAGTAGATGTTCAGTATCAATTTCGCATTACTTCTATAAGAATAATTAGGAAAGCCGGTGCAATTATTGGAGCACATACGCACATATCAAAAAGAAAAGATACCCGAAAGGGGAGACAGCACATCAGAACACAACCCGCATGACATAACATCAAGCGCTTCTGCACCAGCTCATGCTCTGCACAGCTCTACAGCCTTACCTTATCGGGGGCCGGTGACACACGAACTACCTATTCGACCGCCACCAAGCTAAATGTGAAGACGTTGTTGTCTCCATCAAGAACGGCATTTGGCCAATTTTATGGAACCATGATATATATATATATATATATATATATATATATATATATATATCAAACTTATCTATCTTTGGGCTTATTGCAAGAAGCCTTGCAGCGGCTACATAATAAATCTGCAATGTAATTCTTTCGCCTTATTCGACAGTAGCTAACAACTAAGTTCTGGGATTTTACGTGCCAAAACCATCATTTAGGCACGCCGTAGTGAGGGACTCCGGATTAATTTTGACCACCTGGGGATCTCTAGCGTGTACCCAATGCACAGTAGACGGGCGTTTTTTTTTTTCCTTTCATCCCTATCGAAATGCGGCCGTCGCCGCCGCCGGGATTCGATCCCGCGCCCTAGGGCTTAGTAGTGCAACGCCATAGTTATTATGCCACCACGGCGGGCGTTCCACTGTAGTGAACGCCGCAGTCTGTCACTGGCTGTTGCGTCTATTACCGCACTCTAATGCTGCGTCCACTAATTCAAACCTTAAATACACGTAATAGCTTCTCTAAAAGCAAATAAATGGAAATAATACCGGCAACTAAATAATAATACTACTAATAATAAAATCTAGCTAAGGTGTTGTCGAGCTTTTTAAGCGTTCCTCTGCTCCAGAGATGCCAGCACTGCACGCAGTGCGTCAACTATGTACACAGCACATTTAGCTGACGCACACGGAAAACGTCCATTATTGAGCGCAGGAAGCATATGATCTGACGACCTGCAATTGACACTTCATCAGTAGGAGCACTGTGTACCGGAGTAGGAGCAGCACACTGCGACTCCTGGGCAGCGATGCGTACGAAAGCCACCCGAGACTCCGCCTGGCTCGCGATGTTCGCCCGGAACAGCCTGAAAGAAACGGGGATACGTTTCCAGCAAGAGCGAGGGCACCGAGTCGTACTCTGCCTCTGACGATGAATTCGAGACCATCTTGCGTCGCAAGGCCACAACAAGAATGCTCAAGGCGCCTTCCACGTCGAGTGTGTTTAGCCTGAAGCGCGTGCCTCAGCGCTGGCCCCATAAATTCCTGTGCGTACCACAACTCTATGAATAATCGGCGAATCGTGAACAGGCAAGCTGTCTCTTTGTATCCTTATAAAATACCGCGCCGACGTAACTAACGAGACGATAGCAGCGTTCGATAATCTGCAGCTTTATGCGCAGCTGCTGCCTTTTACCGCAGAGCATGCTGTGAACTTCGTTGGAATGAATTTAACAGCAGTCGCCCAAACAAAAAAAAACAACTTATTTCACTTAGCCTCTTTGGATTCCATGCACATAAAGGTTACCTTTTGTTGGGCGTGCTTAGCCTTCTCTATTCTTAGCGGTACGGTGCATGACCTTTACGACGTAGTCACGTGTATAACGGAGGATTTTGGAGGTCCTGAGAGTAGTTCGTTATAAAGGCGTTTGACTCGTTATCTGAAACTTTCGAATGTTCGCACACTCCTAGTATACCGCGGCTGTTTTATTAATCTTTTTTTTTTCTTAGAGCTCACAGCTGCGCAGCCCCGGTGGGCTGACCGTGTATGACGTTCTGCGACTCAGATTGCTGACGGGCGTTTGGTTTCTTGCTGCCCATTCCCGCACTCCGACGCAGCCGAAATGCAAAGCACCGAGAGTGTATTCAGATTTCCGGTCACTAAATCACCCAGCTGCGCAAAACGAAACCGAAGTGCTCAACCACGGTTCCCATCATACTACATCGTGAGCGTTGATTCGTACCTCAAAATCCGTTAACCAATACACCATGACCTGCCCAAGTCACAGGAATACTTCTTTTCTTCTCTACAAAAGCCGCGAACGCAATTAGTGTAAGCAGTCAGTGCAATCACCCTGCAATGGTTAACAAACGAACAAAAGAAAAAAAGAAATATCGAAAAAGCAACACCATCCGTCGCCTGCTTGACAACAGCGAATAGCACTCAAGCTGTTCTCATACAATGATCTAAGTGCATTGAGATCACTGTCCTACTCATGCTTCTAAAGCAGGTGTTATCTATACGAGAAAGCACACAGTGCCGCCAGATATGTCTTTTTTACACGCTAAGTGGCGTGAGTTGCGCGATTCACTTCCTTTGTTGAAGTCTTTGTCATCTTAAACGAGTGTAGTGCGTATAGAATATGAAACGCTCTTCGCACTGACGCTGAACTCCTGACATTTCATAACTATGACGTCATCCACTGGTGAGTTGTCGGTGTGCAAGCTTCGCAACGTTTGCACGTATTCGCTGAGGAAAACATCCTTGTCACCACCGCGGCCTGACGTAACTGCCAGCTCCGAGAGGTGACTTGACGCGCATACGCTGTCGGCCGTTACGCTGTGCGGCTCGCTATCGCCGGCTAAGCAGCGGCGTGGTAGTTCTCCTCAGGGCAGGCAAGTGCTGTGACGGTGCCACTGAGAGTCATCCTTCAACAAAATTCGCTTTCATTTTCTTTCTAGCGTGGACTTGGAAAAAAATGTACTCAATAGAAGGCAATGCGTTCGCAACCGCGGTCGAACCAATAACCTCGACAGTTCCCGCGGCATGCAAACCCTTATGCAAACAAAACAGAAGTTCAGGAAAATTCCGCAGTGGGCTAGTTGGTTGGACATATTTAACACTGTTGCGCAGAGCGATTAAGGCGCAGGATCTGAGCGAGAAAACAACACACGACAGCTCAGCGTAACCTACCAACTGGTTTATTTTTCCGCGAACGAAGCATCCATATAGCCTACACGCATGCGCAGGGGTGCTTTTCCCGGTCTACCTACACCCTATAGTGTCAGTGATTATGCTAATCTCTTAATTGCTGAGTAAGATAGACGGCGCGCTGGCACATAAGCCCTGGGGGTGCATCTTGATGTTGTATGCTTCCACGACTTCTTGTCTTCTGTGGTTCCTACTTTTCAGCAGAATCACAGTCTTGTGGAAGATAGCCTTGCACTTTCACGAAGCGCAATGTGTGTCTAGGTGCCATGGTGCTTGTATCAGGCTGCAATTGTAACAATGTTCGCGCAGATTCGCGCAACCAGGTGCTTTAGGTACGTAGATGACTTCCTTGTATGCCTACCTGCAGCAAAATTTACTGAGAGCTGTAAGGACGAGGTGCTCAGGCTGTTCCACAATGAACACAGCGGGCTGCAGTTTACGTTCGAACTGCCGAGCGAGAATTCCTCTCAATTTCTAGACTTGAATTTACCCTTTGACAACAAGCACACATGCTAGACTTACAAGATAAGAAGTGAAAAAAGGATTTTGCCATATGACTCGGGGCACTCAAAGGTAGTGAAGAGAAGCTTTGCCACTGTGTACCTGCTGCAGGCTACAAGGAAGGCATGCGAACACATTGGGAAAGTCGGTGTTCGGATGCACATCGAGCACTTGAAGAGGAGTAAATACCGGCGCCATCTCATAGATTCCATCATGAATGCCTTGCTTCAAAGAAGCCCTGGTGCAAGGAAGATACGAAGGACAAACCTTTCATAACCATGCCCTACATGCACACCGTATCACAACGACTGAAAAAGTAGCTGCTAGGTATGGCGTACGAGTGGTCATCACAGCACCACAAAAGCTAAAGGAAGTGTGTGCAAAAGTAAATTGAATGACCAGAGAAAGGAACACGCAGAGTACAGGCACTACAAACCACGACAAAAGATTTATTTACTGCGCGACGGGAGTAGTCTACAGGATGCCTTTGTAATGCGGGGCTGATTACGTGGGCCAAACAGGCAGGTGCGTAAAATACAGACTGCGAGAACATCTTTACAACTCCAGCCTGATACAAGCACTATGGCACCTAGACACTCATTGCGCTTCATGCAAGTGCAAGGCTAGCTTCCACAAGACAGTGATTCTGCTGAAATTTACGAACCAAAGAAAAAGTGAAGTCGTGGAAGCATACGACGTCATGATGGACACACGGGACTCATGTGTAAGCGCGCCATCGATCTTACTCAGCAACAAAGAGATTAGCATAATCACTGGCAATAGAGGGCGTAGGTAGACCGGGATAAGCACCTCTGCACATGCGTGTAGACTATTATGGTTCGTTTGCGGAAAAATAAACCAGTTGATAGTTTGCGCTCAGGGGTCGTGCGTTGTTTTCTCGCTCCTGTCCCTTCGTCACTCTGCGCAACAGTGTTAAGAAAAATAGAAAGTTCACGTGAAGATTAAAACGAAGTAATCTAAAGTGATCAAAGAAGTGGTGTCTCAGGCTGTAGCCAGCCTTTCGACAAGATGACTTGTCTTTGAGTTGAAAGTTGCCCTGATAAAGATAAGCACCCTTGTCGAAACTTTGGCTACAGCCTGAAACACTCCTTTGACTGTACTGTCCATTACTTAAAAATTGAACTATGGCGTTTTACGTGCCAAAGCCACTTTCTGAAGTAGGCACGCCGTTGTGAAAGACTCCGGAAATTTCGGCGTGCACCTAAATCTAAGTACACCGGTGTTTTCGCATTTCACCCCCATCGAAATGCGGTCGCCGTGGTCGGAATTCGATCCCACGACCTCGCGCTCAGCAGCCCAACACCACAACCACTGAGCAACCACGGCGGGTTGTCCATTACTTATAGGTACCAGTTATGTTATCACAAGAGTTCTTTTCTGCTGCAGAATCGGCGCAATTTCTGAGAGGTGAAATCTTCAACTGACCATCTGCGAGTCCGATAACTGAATCTTCGCAGGACACTGAACATTTCATCGTTTATTCAATTATAAACTTCTTGCGATTCGCTTCAGGATTCGCGTGACGGTCACCGGTGGACACCGGTGGCTACGAAGGACATGACAACCACTAAGCGGAGGAAGCTCTTACGAGATTTCACTGTGAAACGGTGCGTTCGCATTCTTTTGAGCTCACAGACGCTAGCTGCTTTATTTGTTCACCCAAAGAATGTCTGCCTTGCTCTGATTTAAATATCCCCTCATCTGAGTGATTGTTCACAGCTACCTGTACTGCGAAGATTTCTAATCTGTTAGTGTCTAGGTCATAAGTAACACAAGGGGCTATTCCAACCAGAAGATTGGTGCTTTACATAGCGCTTGTGGTTTGAGAACATATCAGTATTCTGCGCCATTGTGGGCAGCGATGGATGTTAACAGTCTCATGATGAGGTGGCACACAAATTCATGGGAAAGTTCATGAAGTCAAGCGTAAGATCAGGAAGAAAGGGTTTCAATCTGCGCTAGTGGCATGTCATCGCGTCTTGTTAATTTCCTCTATTAGTTTGGTGCAATCCAATGCAAAGAACAGCGATTGTTAATAATTCTTTTAAAATTAAAGAATTCAATTCATTTGGACTTTGTTCGGTTTCAATCTACTGTTGGCTTCTTCACTTGTCATGGTATTTATTTATTTATTTATTTATTTATTTATTTATTTATTTATTTATTTATTTATTTATTTATTCGTTTTTGCATACAAAATTATGAAGCTCAGTACTTTCATCACTCAATTTTAAACTGAACGTACTGTGGCTCAATCGCCATAAGGGTAGTTATATGCTGCCAGCTTTCACGAATGATTTGCATCGATTTCATTTGCCACACTTTCCGATTGTCACACTGTCATCGCCTGCCCCTGTTCCCTGTGAGTCTGCAGAAACTGCACGTTGTACTCCGAATAAATGTCGCAGAAGCCCTTCTCACTTGACGAATATACTGGTAGGAAATTATAAACCAAAGAGTACACCTACAATAACAAAAAAATAGAGGAAGCACTAGCATTCTCCCATATCTTCACCAAATTATTATGGCCCTCAAACACGCGTCATGAAATATTTTCCCTGCTTTACTTACTGCGAGTATAGGCTGCGAGAAAAGCACTCCTACAGAGATACATCGGAGCTTGCTTTGACGTCTAGTTTGTCGCTGTTTCTTGCGCAGGACAATTTCATATTTGTGTGAGAAACCTGTGCCGGCTTCCCTTACTAATTTTGCCTTGGGGAAAGCAACATGGAGTACTGTTGTTGTTCGCACTGTTGGCTTGAGAGTTTCATTGTAATGTGGTGTTGTTTTAACTGCTATATGATAATGTCGTTCAGTGTCCAATAACTGTTCTTCTGCCCTTTCTTCTGGAAAACAATGCACAAAAGTACACAAGACTATACATCTAACAGTACCAGCTGTTCAAGAGCCAAGGAGGTTCCGTAATTATGCGCCAACATCTCCTTCCATAAAATCAAAACAGCTAATACCAGAACAGCAACAAATTAAGGACTCGTCGGCCTACGTAATATTTCCGTCTGCATATATAAACAGGCTGTGAGTACAGTCTCTTCGGAGGTCAGGACAGCGCCTGACACAACGAAAGCTCAGTTTAGGCAATAGAGATCACGTGTGTTTTCAAACGTGGGCTTCAATGATGACAACGTAAAATTACTTTTTTGTCCTATTGTATATGCCTCACTGACACTCTTAAAGCCATGGCCGTCAAGGGTGCTCTTGTCACAAGAAACAAGAAAAGAAGCAATGTTACTCAAAAATATCACAAGTGCGTCCACCGGGAAAGTAAGTGTCAGTTCAAGAGCGCTAACGTGGGACACCCCAAAGCTGAAGGCGTGAAGAAAATTACAAAAGTCTATATAGGCTCTGTCATCACGCAGTTTCATAAGCGAGGCCCACGAACAGAGCGCTATAGCGAGGAACGTGTGACGCTCTCGGTGACGGACGGGGCTCCAAATAACAGGTTAGACGAAGTGGAGGCATCATCGCTTGGGAAGAGCGAGCCCATTTACGCAAAGTCGAGTGAGTTCGTACCTTCGCCTTGGATGACGCCGGCCCTGGGCTGAGCACAAGAACAATACATGCTGTCTTCTGTGCGGCATAGAGCGATTCGCTCGCAAACGGCTTTAATTAGCAGATGGCAAGCTCGGTCTCGGCTTCTCGCAGGAATTCCCGCGCTACGTGCTATAAGGAAAATGACTCTCACGTGAACAAAACACATTTCCGGTGTCAAATGCGCCGAGCTGCAAAGAGTGCGAGACATGCACGAGTTTCCGTTCTCACTAAAAATGACGCAGGTGCCGATGAAGAACAGTACCATCAACGACAGTCACAGAGTCTTCGCCAGTGTACTGACGACAGGACATAAAAGCGAGTGACGAGAATCTTTCCGTTGACTGGACACTGTTATTAAGCTCGAGAAAAGAATCATTAGGCACTGAGGCGCTGCGATCGCGGCGGACATCTTCCCGTGAGATCTCGTGCAACAGTGAAAGGCATATATGGCGGAGCGACGCCATCCCGGCCCTTTTACTGCGAAGCCTGACGGACACCACCCTCGTAGATCAGTGTTGCTTCCTTCACGGGTGTGAACAGTTCTGCCTTCGGGACACCGCGTTCAACTTCTGTGCGCGATAAACCCGAGTTAAACAGTTTACATCAGAAAAGGGAATAGTCAAACCTTTTTACCAAAAGTACGCCTGGTTTCGTCGGCTGCGTTTGGAGGTGCTCATCGCGAAGCTTCTGTTTGCTGTAGTGCTCACGCTCAACGACTCTGTTAGTGCCCACGATGGAGGGGAGCGTCGTTGCTGGTTATTCGATCACTCGGGCCAAGTTTCAACTCCTGGGTGACACAGTTGTGTGGCTAGTGTTCTCCTATTTAGCCTGGGCCCTCGTCCTTCGTCCCACAATTGCGTGGCTGCGCAAGTGGAGTGCACTGAGACCGCTGCCGGGACCGTGCGATGGGCTCCCGTTCTGGTATTCCGTTCGAACCTATTGGGAAAAGAGCCGATCGAATTCTGTCAAGGATGCAACGTATGGTAAGTGTCCGTGCTGCTCTTGTTAATGTGGGCCATCCTTGTGGGCGGCGCTGCGCATCGGGACGAACGCTGCTCGGTGGGAGAAAGTATTGACTCTCGTGAACACCTTTCGGCCCAGCTGCCCAAATTCATTACACGATCTCCTGATGGCTCACAGTGAACAGAGGTACAGCACTATTGCGCAAGAAATTTTTCGTGATCATGCCAGCATGTTTTATTGGTTTTAGGCCTGTTGCGAAATTTTTGGTTATGATGTAGCCGATGAGTCATATTGAAAAGATCCTGTCTGGTATAGCAACGTTCGAATGTCAAGCCTGCCTCCTTTTCTATGCTTTGTTTTTCCGCGGGACATTTTGTCACCACTATGGGCTTGCTAATATTAGGTTATCTTGCTAACTATTCCACACCTTTGACATTTAAGTCATTGCCAAGTGCTGACGCCTATAAACAATCGCTAAGGCGCAGGATCAACTGGGAGCGCGAGCGCTCTGAAGAGAAAGAGAGAAGGAATACAGAGGAAGGCAGGGAGGTTAACCAGACGTAGTACCGGTTGGCTACCCTGCACGGGGGGAAGGGTTAAGGGCGATAAAAAGAGAAAGAGAGTGGAAGGGGGAATAGAGAGAAAGCGAGACGAGCACTAACAAAGCGCGTACACTATAGAGCGGTAAGGGGCGGCGTTATTAAAGTCTATCGTTAAACCCCGTAGACCGCAGGAACCTTAATAACGCGAGTAAGGCCTTCGACGCGAATGTTCCTTCAGAGCACTGACCTAAAAATATCTCAATAGCAGTAAGAGTGGCCACATGCGTTGCGTGCGTATGCAGTTTGCCATGTGTCGCTAGACACTCTCCTGAAACACTGTGGTATATCGCAGGATTAGAAATCTCACTAGGTTGTTCACAGTAGTCGCGAGTATGTATAATTAAAGCAATAATTTTTGGGCGCCATTAAGCAGAAGGGAGAACATTGTGGTCTATCCCACGGTGGTAGAATAGGACCATGGTCTGTCCTGTTAATTCGTGTTTCTTATTTTAAGGATATTTACCTTCAATCAACATTCTCGAGGCAGTTAATGTGGCACTTCAAAACCATGCGTCTATCTACGCCCTAGACTAACACTTACTTTCACTGTCTTCGTCAAGCTACAGGTCATTTTTAAAATTAAATTATGGGGTTTCACGTGCCAAACCCAACATTAGATTACGAGAAACGCCGTAGCGGGCGACTCCATATTAATTTGGACCACCTGTGGTTCATTAACGTGCACCTAAATCTAAGTTCACGGGTGTTTTTCGGAAATTCGCCCCCATCGAAATGCGGCCGCCGTGGCCAGGATTTGATCCCGCGACCTCATGCCAAGCAGCACAACACCATAATACAGGTCGTTCTTGATGTGGAAAGTTAAGGCTTCCTCAAGCATAATCACTGGTAATGACTAAACTTCTCATTAGCAAACAAATCAAGCGAAGCAGCCATGAATCCAGGAAAAGCATAGGTGCAATTGAGCGTCCTTTATTAAAAATTAGAATTAATGATAGCGAAGGTCTTGACTCTGACAGCCTTCTTGCCTCAGGGCATCATGCAACTGTTTATTATCCGGTCATCTGCACCTAAAATAGCGCACTATATGCAAAGCCTGCGGTTGAAAGGTACATCCATATTGTCATCGACGGGAGTGGCACTGGCCGATACTCCTAGGGCTACGTTTAGTACATCTATACGCAAATACCCAAACAAAGGGACAGAAGGATAGCCACCGCCATAGGTGAATTGGTATATCGCAAGCGTCATGCGGAGGTTGTAGGTTCGGCTTCCACCGACGGTAACTTGTCTTCCACCTTCATTTTTTTAAAAGCGCAGCTTGTAGGCGCCCGTTCGTGCGGCGAGCCTCGGCCTCGGCGTAACCGAGCGAACGAGTACAGCGAAGGATGAAGCAGCGAACACGTAGCGCAGCGGGGGAAGAAAGACGCGAAGATTAAAGCGCAGGAGCAGGACATGGCGAGAGGGTGAAAGGAAAAGCGCAGTGCGGCGACGATGGCTACGACATGGCTGCCGGAGTAGTGCGCGTCGTCGAGGGTGTCTGTGTGCGGCAGCTGCTGTGAATCGCGCCCACCTACGCGCTGCATCTCAGGATCTCCAGATTAGCGAGGCAGTCGCGCCGCACTTCGTTCCGTTTGCAGTGGGCCGCACGAGACAGATTATCCGTTCCAGCCGATATATCGCGAAATGAAAACACGCATTGAGCTGCGCTCAAATTTCGCATTAGGGATTGTCGTGATCGTCGGTGAATTTTTTTTTCTCTTTATTAGTCGTATAATATTTATCGCAAACATAGCCTCTTTTACATAATTAGTTCTGCAACTGAAAAGACGTAACAGCAAACTTTTCATATAATTAATTCGGCTTCATTGTCTGTTGACTTCACGCTCTACTTTCTAAAAAATTGACTCCCTGGATTCACTAGACTCCATGATTCATTTCGGTAAGCCTTTTGTTGTCATCCTAGCCAAATATGATTTCCGGAAACAGAATACTCTTTCAAAGTCTTATGAAAAGCTGCATCGGTCTCCCGGTGCAAGCAATATTCTAAGCTTTCATATCTTCTTAAAAGTTATAGCAAGTGTGACAATTTCCTTGGAACATTTGTCGCGCTCCTCTTATAAGAGACTTTTTCTGACTAAGCCGCTCATTTTGCAGGATATAAAAGTGGTAACCATGCTCGGTTTTTTTGTTTTTCTTCGCCATGAGTCTAAAAATGAAATCGTTGTGTTTAGTAAAAATATTTAAACGAATGACCATCGAAATTTCGCTATAGGCACGACGACGCTGGCATTCTATTGTTTTCTTTTTTACCAATAATATGACTGTTGCGACACTCACAGTACTATCACTCGCCGCGCTCGCTTCTCTGGGCCTTGGACACCGTCCTCGGGCATTTTTTCTTGTATGTAGCATTGTTCCACCACTACATTGCTAGCGCTGCAAACAATCCAAGCGCCAGGAAACTGGCTTATGTTGACCCACATTTCGACTCGCAGATCAATGCCAGTGAGCGCATCTCTGTCCAGCGTAACAAAGCAATAGATCGCGGCATACACTCTTCAAAAAAAATTTGCACCCTTCAGGGCTTATCTTGTCACCCAACATCAATCATCTATCGTGCATGCGTTATCTTTCTGAAACGCTGCGCCCACGGTATACTTTCAAATCAAGAATGGCACGCGCGTACAAGAGCCCTGTGGCCTCTCCTATGCAGGAGTGGCCGTGGTGCCATATTGACCGTAAGACAACCGTTTCTGAGTGAGTTATAAAAATCGAGATGCGTATAGGCCACCTCGAAAGGCACGCGGAGCAGCAGTGTGTCTATAGGTCAAACAGACGCACATTCGGTTTTCAGTTCGCGTTTCACTTTGCGTCGAAAGTACATTCAGTAATCAGCAGACTCGAGCAACGTTGGCAAAGCAAGCGTAGCTAAGAGTAAAAATAAAAGAATAAGAAGATTCAATGCTGTAAAATAAAAAGTAGATTTCATTTGCTCATTGAACCATTTGGTCATGGGTAATTTGCATTTCTAATTGCGAAGCGCATCCTTGAGGCCTGGTGCCGAAAACGGGAATTAGTCAAGTAAACATAAACATGTGCAGAGTAAAGATGTACAATTCATTCTGGCAAGCTCCGTATTCGTCCGGTAAAGGTTGCAAAAGATACTGAGTATAAGACACTTATCCCTTACAGCCTCACAGCACAAGGTATCAACATAGGTTACACTGACAGCCTGCTGTATTGTAAGTTGCTACCAGGCAACTTACAGGGAAGTTGCTACCCTGGGGGGGGGGGGATCGCTTCTTCCCCGTCCACGCCACCACTCCTCACACACATTCCTAAAGCGCCGCCAAATCGATGTTGAGACTTCGCAGCTATTTGACGGTCAACATTTTGCTGGCTTTTTCACTCCCTTTGGATGGCGGCAGTTATCGGCATCTCCTGGGGTGTGAACGACTCTTTTTTCATAGATTCGGTGCCCGCGCGATTACCTCGAGATGCGTTCAGTTGTCACCACCTATTCAACGGTCACGCGCATCGCTGTTGCTTTGTTAGTTCAACCTTCTTTGTTTAGGCTGATCGATGGACCAGGAAAGGGATTCGGTTCGAGTCAGATGGCCATATGCTCGAGGAACGAGTTGCGGTAGGAGAAAACACCAGCTGCGTTTAACTTTTCCTTTTGCTTCATTATTTCCTCGAATGAAGGCTGGCCGCGACGCTGGCAGATACTCGGAACCATGTACCCGTGATATTGGTAAGATAAGGTGGAAAATAAAAGAATGCGAAACAGCGTCCATCATCAAACTCTGCAATAACACTCAAGAGGAAGCTTTAGCTCGGGCCCAACTCAGACGCGGTCTATTCAAATACATGTAAACGCAAAAACGCTTTTTTGAGATAACCCCTGGACCGATTTTAATGAAATGTGTTCCAGTTGAGAGAAAAACTTAAATTCTAGTGACTGTTGGAAGCGGAATTTTGATTTATGACCTGAATTTTGTGAAAAATATTTTCAAAAATTCGAAAGTTCGAAAAAAATAGACGCACGAAGTTTATAAATTAATAGCTTTGCATGAAAAACAGACACCGCGGTTCTGTAAACCGCATCCATTAGATTTATTTAAAGCGGGCAAATTCAATACGTCAATTTATATCTTAGGTGAATTTGTTGCGTTGTGTACAAGGCTTCAGCAAAATCTGTATTTCCATATTACTGAATTTATTTAGATTCATGTGTAACATATAGATGTTGTCCCCTTTAGATGTAACATCAGATGCAATTCACAGAATTGTGATATTATTTTTCCTTGCTGAGTTAGAGAGTTGTAAACTTGATAGATTCGTTTTCTGAAAAGTTGAGATCTTTTGGCAATTTTTAATAAAATGTTGACAATCTAAATAAGCAATTGGACACCAATAGTCACTACATTTTAAGTTTATTTTTTAAATGCAACAAACCTCGTGAAGTTTGGTGCCGGGGTTGCCGAGAAAACGAATTCTCCTTTTACATGTGTTTAGATACGAGCACCCGAGCTAAAGCTTCCTCTTAACCACATAAGCAATATGACTGTCACCCGTTACCTCGTCTGGTTTTTCCCTAATTGTACAGCACTTTTCGTGCAATATTGGCAACTGGAAACAAGAGTCTCAAGGAGTTGAGAAATTAAGCGATCTGCTAAGGGAGTGAGCCAAGGCAACAGCCAAACAGGAAGAAAAAGCGAATATTGACAAATTTAACCGTTGTTTATGAAAATCTTTATGGATCAACATCTTATTTAAAAAGGAAGTAGAGAAAACGCCGCCGGAAGTGCAGAACAATTCGATGAGTTTTGAATGACGTTTCTACAGTTATCAGTCGAGCCGCCTGACGTAGCCACTTCTCTGCTGTGCTTATGTATAGGTGTTTTTCTAACCTTCTGCGGTGGGCGCAGTACGTCTATAACCGCAGCGTCCTGCAATACACCTGCGCACTACGTGCAAGGTTTGTACCATTCCCCCTTGTCCGTGGACGTTATGTGAAAATCGCATACGGTCCTCCGGCTGCCGCGACCAAGTGCAGCGAAACTGCGGCGCATGTACAGCGTAGACAACGCCACAGAAAACGTTAAAGCAAAGTTTCTTAAAACTCGTATCTATGTACGTGTTCTTTTGCCATGTTACGGCCTGATCTGTCCCCATGACTATTTTCCATGTATTGGCTCCTAGAGCTCCGCATTCACTTTTCTAGTATGGACAGCCTACTTAGACTTTTCATGCGTCTCAAGTTTCCACGAGAATGGAGCTATATGGCCGTGTTTCTTACAGATCTTCCACTAAACATCCACCCGTAATTTAGGCCGACGTCTTCTTCACTTCACCTGTGTTACGTGCGCTCAGCAGGCACTACTTGTTGCTCTGGATATACGCTGGCAGCAACGAGGTCATAACTGAGCGAGAGGGCTGCAGATTTGGTTATGGCTGAGTGACGTATGTATCTCTCTCATAAATTCATATATCTGGCTCAGCGATGATTTTCCGAGAAAGAGAGAGAGAAAGAGCAAATGATAAAGGAAAGGTAGGGAAGTTAACCAGGACGGAGCCCGGTTGGCTACCCTACACAGGGGAAAGAGAAAAGGGGACGGAAAGATTAAAAGAAGAGAAAGTCTACTGGGTATATCGTTCGGTCACTCAGTCCGGATCACAGACGCTGACTCAATCCAGTAGCTTTCAAATATCGCAGCAGAGCTTTTGTGGCCTTTAGTAGCTGCGATATACGAGGCCATGATCCCAAGATCTTCAAGGTGAACGGTGTTCTATCTAGCTGATTGAGAGCTGTGCAGAGGTCATGTCTTTCGTTTTGAAAAGATGGGCAGTAGCACAGTAGATGTTCTATAGTTTCCTCGACACCGCAGACGTTACAGTCGGCGCTATCAGTCATTCCAATCAAAAACGTATATGCATTGGTGAATGCGACGCCCAAGCGTAAGCGGCACAGCATTGTTTCCTCATTTAGCAGAAGCCCTGGTAACATCCGCAGTTGCATAGAGGGGTCGAGGGAATGCAATCGTTCTTTGGTGAATTCAGGTGTGTGCCACTTCTCTAATGTCATGCGGTGTGCTACCTTGCTTAGGTGTAGGCCTGCGTCGGTCCGCGATAAAGGTACAGAAACAAGGGTTGCTCCTTCGTGTGCTTTCTTAGCAGCTTCGTCAGTGAGATCGTTGCCGGAGACACCGCAATGGCCAGGCAGCCACTGAAACACGACGTCGTGTCCTTTCGCTATCATACGATGGTGCATTTCTCGTATCTCCGACACTAGTTGTTCACACGACCCGCGACGAAGAGATGACAGAATACATTGTAAGGCCGCCTTTGAATCGCAGAATATTGCCCACCGATTAGCGGGTTGGTTGTTAATGTAATCAGCGGCACCTCGGAGGGCAACAAGCTCCGATCCGGTCGATGTTGTTAAGTGAGAAATCTTGTATCGGACGCTAATTGATCGTGATGGTATAACCACTACGCCGGTGGAGCTGGTCTGAGTGGAAGAGCCATCCGTATATATGTGGACTCGGTTAAAATAAAAAGTGTTCAAACAATCCAGAGCTGCTTGCTTCAGGGCCAAGGTAGGCAGGTCGGTCTTCTTTCTTATCCCTGGAACCGTAAGACGCACTTGAGGTTGTTTTAAACACCACAAAGCTGAGGTTGAACGTGTTGAGGGTGTGAAGCCCGATGGTAGACAGGCACGATGGATGCTGACCTCGTTGGAGAAGGACGCCTGTGGTCGTCGTTCTGGCAGGCAGGCAAGAGAGCTTGATTGCATGCGTGAAACATGACGAACATGGGCCCTAAGCGTGTCGGTGCTAATGTAAGTCGTGATCGGATGGTCTCGAGCCATTATAATGGTTCCTGCTGTTGAGGCGCTCCATGGAAGTCCTAGGGAAACACGTAGTGCCTGTGCTTGTACGCTCTGAAGTTCTCGAAGATTTGACTTGCATGTTTTAGCAAGTACGGGAGAACTATAACGTAGCAATCCTATAAAAAGTGCTCGATATAACTGTAGCATGGAGCCCACTGACGGTCCCCATGTTCTCCCGGCGATGAATTTGAAGACATGAACAAATGATGTAAGCTTCTTCTTCAAGTGGGCAACATGAGGGCTCCAAGAGAAGTCCCGGTCCACAATGACACCCAAAAACCGGTGATTTCTCTTGTAGGAGATAGGCTGGCCATTAATGCATACTGGATAACGAGACATTGGTTTTCGTGTAAAAGCGACTAATGCACATTCTTCTGTTGAGATGGTAAGGCCTTGTGTGTGAAGATAGTGAGATGCCTGTGTTGCTGCTTTCTGTAGCCTTGCGTGAACCTGCAGACGAGTGACCGCTGATGACCAGATGGAGATTTCGTCGGCGTAGATTGAGACACTCACTGTTTCCGGTAGGGATTCGACCAGCCCAAGAAGCGCGAGGTTGAAAAGAATAGGGCGTAGAAGACTACCTTGGGGAACTCATCGGCATATGTAATGGTCGGTAGTCGGACCATCTTCCGTACGTACGAACAAGGACCTTTGTGTCAAGTAGTTTCTGGTCCATCGATATACTCGCCCTCCTAGTTCAATTGTCAAAAGTGCGTCTAGAATGGGTTGATGGGAAACGTTGTCGTAAGCGCCTTTCACGTCCAGAAAGAGCGCTACTGATAATCGTTCCCAAGATTTTTGCTGTTCTACAGATGACACTGTCAATCGATGAGCGGCCTAGTCGAAATCCCGCCATAGAATCAGGGTAAATCTTGTGGTGTTCTAGGTAACATTCGAGACGCATGAGGATCATGTGTTCCATGAGTTTCCCGACGCAGCCGGCAAGTGCTATAGGCCGATACGATGCCGGTTCGAGCGGCGACTTTCCTGCTTTTAGTAGCGGCACCAGGCGGCTGCGTTTCCACTCCTGTGGGACGACACCATCTTGCCATGAACTATTAAAAAGGAACTATTAAAAGGTGCTTCTCGCGCCGAGGTGGCGCAAAGCAGTATATGTTATGCCATCGGGCCCTGGTGAAGACGAACACCTACAGAGCGCCATAGCAGCTTCTAACTCTTCCATAGAGAATGGAGCCTCCATACTGGTATCTTGTGGACCGGGGATGTCGCTTAAAGCCATGCCAGGGACCACGACTGTGCCGCCGGCTACTTTCGCACAAAATTCCTCTGCGACGTCTATCTCACGGCGGTTTTGATAGAGAGCAAGGGCTTTGAAAGGGTGTCATTTGCTGGGGACTTAAGCAAAGACCCCGTAGGGTACGCCACACACGGGACAATGGCTTGCGGGGGTCCAGTGAGTCTCAAAAGCATTTCCGTCTTTGATTCGCTAGCTTATCCATTCGGCGTCTTATCTTCTTTTGCATGCGCCGAGCTTCTCTGAGGTCAAGAATTGACTTTGTGCGCCTGTACCTCCTTTCAGCACGGCGACGTATTGTACGAAGCCTTTCCAATTCAATGTCATTCTCTGTACGCTTTTTCGAATGTGTGAAGCAACGTGTGCAATCTTGCATTGAGTCTGCAATTATGTCTTCTAATCTGCGTGCGATATGTTTCTTGCAGGTGTCTTCTACTCGATCTTGAAAAACTGACCAGTCGATTTGGCGAGATACATCCGGTAATGCGGCGTCTAGTCCATCGATTCTCACATAGGTCGGAATATGATCACTTCAATGGGTTTCAATATCAGTGAACCACTGCACACTCGAAGTCAGGCAACGTGACACCAAAGTCAAGTCAAGGCAGCTGCTGTACGTTGTTCCTCGCAGAAATGTCGGACTTCTGTCATTTAAAAGACACAGGTTGTGGCCTGATGCCAAGTATATTAGTGACCTGCCCCTCGAATTTATCTTGGAGCTTCCCCATATATGGTGGTGAGCGTTTAAGTCCCCTGTTATTATCCAAGGACCGGGAGTAGCAGCCATAATATCTTCTAGTCTTTTGCTGTCAAACTGACTTGTTGGGGATAGGTAGACGCCAATAATAGTAAAAGACAGTCTCTTCTTTTTCACACTAACACAGACGTACTGATTACCATCGTGTGGTGCTACGCGTTGCGAAAAATACGTTAGGTCCTTGCGAATGTAAACCAGAACCTTACTACTATGGACACACGTTGTTGGCACAAAAGGTTCGTATCCTGATAGTCTTATGGAGGCTGATAAGTTCGGTTCACAGATCACCAGTATAGGAAAGTGGTAGTCAAACACGAACTGTCGAAAATCCGAAATACGTGACCTTAGGCCTCTCGCATTCCATTGGAATATGGAGGCACTTCTGACATCATCACGGAACGATCGCTGTTGCTGTCGATAAGCCATGGTTCTGCTGTAGAAGTTTTCGAGCACTGGACTTCTGAAGGCTCGCTAGCACCGGATTGATGGCATCCAGCACTTGCAACGCACTTCGAGCTGTTGGTGTCTGTATCTTGTCCAGAAGAACATGAATAGCGCTCACCAGAGAGCTGATCATGACAACAATTTGTTGATTTTGGTCCGCCAGTTTATCAGGAACAGTCGAAGTGTCATTTGCTGTAGAAGTCTGATTTCGCTCAGTAGGAGCATGTAGCGTCGGGAGTGCAGGCCAAGCGTCAGCGGCAGGGCTGTTCGTTGCACCTTTGTGCTTTCAGGTGACTGCATTTGGCTTGGGCGGAAGAGTGGGTGGCAATGTACAGCCGCGGACAGAATATTATGGACCATGAAATCTAAGAAAAAGCTGAATATCTCCGCAACCTCACAACGCAATCTGGTATTTGCATTTTGGACCTCGACTAGAATATGCTAACAACATTGTCGTGGGCAGTTTTACTGGTTACGGCTACAGGCTGCTCGGGAATTGAACGTTTTCGGAGATCCCGTGGTCCATTTTATTCTGTCCGCGACTGTACGTGGCTGGCGCTCTGCAGAGGATCTGGAGGTTTGTGATCGACGTCGGCGACGCGATCGTCGCCGCCTAATAGATGTTGCTGCTTCTCGGTGAGACGAGTAGACTCTAACCATTTTCCTCAATATTGCCATTTCCTTGCGAATTAAAGGGCATTCCTTCGAGGATGCATCGTGAGGGCCGCTGCAGTTTGTGCACTTCAGCACACTGACCTCGCACGTGTTAGTGCTGTGTGGCCCAGTGCAGCGAGAACAGACGGTAGTGTTCTTGCGTACACTACTCACATGCCCAAACTTCATGCACTTCCAGCACTGCAGTGGTTTTGGTATGAAGGGGCGAACTGCGTGTCGGAAGTGGCCCACTTTTACATGCGATGGTAGGGATTCGCCTTTAAATATGATTGTGACACACCGTGACGTGCCGAGACGGAACGCGTTTGTGATGATGGTGTTTTCTGTAGCTGGCTTGATTAAGATCGACAGATCGGAGCCGACAATGGTCTCGTCAACATCGTAAATTACGCCACTTCTGACTTGTTTGCCCAGCGGAATATGAGGGCGAACGTTCATCCCGTCAAGTTCCGTGACATTGCGCATAGAATCCAACGCAGCCGCGTGTTCTACATCAATCGCTAGGACGTTCTTACGGGTGTTCACTCTGATGTCTTTGATTTCATTCGGAACCAGTGCCTCTAGATGTGAAGACACGGCTTGCCTGTTGAGGCGTCTCAGGTTGTCAGTAGCGAGAACAGGCGCGAACAGGATGGTGAGCTTCTCGGTATTCCACGAAGATCTCACGGTGGACTCACTCGAATTCGAGGATGCGCTGAGAAACCTTCATTTTGCTTTACCACTCCGCACCAGCTCGAAGGTGTCGTCACAGGAATCCTCACTGCTGACATAATACTGCATGGTGTCGTCACTGTCAGTGTCGCTTTCGGTGCCGTTACGCTTCCTGGAGGCAGCCGCCGCGGGCACTGCCGAGTCCGGCGGACGCGCGTGAGACTCCATCTCCATCGCAGTTAAGGAGGAAACAGCAGTTCACTGGCAAAGTCTAAGAAATTCACAAAATAAGTAGAGCTGGAAGACTCGGCGTTCTGCCTGAAAGGCACTTCGTCTTCTTCCCTCCAAGAAAGAGACTATACAAACTGGTGTAGCATGCAAAGTAATACAGCACATTAAACTTCCTCTATTCATTTTATGTCTTGGAAGTCGCTGGAGTTACCTTTTTTATTTGTATTTTTTACGGCACTGGAATGGCTGGAATTTTTTTCAGCTTTTCTACGGCAATTTAATGTCAAACAAGGGGGAAGGAATGACGTAAAAGGAAGCGAACAAAAGCAATGGGCAGCATTTCAAAGCAATGGTAAACTCATATGACGAAATCTAAACGCCTTTCATTCATGAAAAAGAAATCACCGTAAAGTGGTTTTCTCCATGACCGTTGTCTACGCTAAGTACTAAGTTCCGATATGTAGACACTCCCGACGTATCGTCGTGACGTCAGTGCGATGTATGAATGATTTCCCAATGAGGTTCATTTCTTTCGCGGCGGAACAACGAAGGGGTGATTCCCGCTCTTTAAGGCCGGTGCCCCAAGCGACAGAGAAGAACAGTCCCTTATCATTCGCTTTTTCTTGTTGTTATGGCCACCGCGAACGTTTTGTCTCACGTTGAGACAAAAGACTCATTATACGCGACATGTACCTCACTCGTTTTTTAGCCCACAACTAGAGACGCCAGCCAACGGTTTCTCCGAGTAACGTGAAAGACGTTCGAGTCAGACATGAGTCGCCACCATGCCAGAAAAAAAGAAAAAGTCACAACATGAAAAGAACAATTTATCCTTGCCTGAACAAGGAGACTAACGGTGAACTATACACCGCTGAGGAGGCAAGGTTCGAGAAGCGAGAGAGGTAAGATAAGGCGCGTTCGCGTGTCAGGCAGCAAGAAGCGCGTGGACGAGACGGAGGGGCGCTAACTCCCATAACCATGCCTCAAACGCTCCAGCACGTGCCGGAACAAAAGAAATGTCTGGGAACCAGCTCCCGGCAACAGAGCCCCGACAGCGTGCGCTCCGGCACACGCAACCGCATTTTGTAAGATAAGCGTTTGCTTTACGCCCTCTGTCACCGTCTCATATGAGCAGGTTGGAGCGAAGGCAGCTGGGCGAATTAATATGTTCATGAACCGGGAAAGACACCCCTCGCAAGTAATTATGGCCGTCTTTTCGCTATTTTGGATACAATCAAACGGCAACTGGGGAAAACGGAAGCTGGGGGCGAACAGAAAAAAAAGAAGGATAAAGTGAGAAAGGACATCGGGCGTTTTGAGATGAAGGAGCTGGCATTCCGCGACGGTTGCAACGTGCTAGCAACGCGTTCTCGAGAAAACGTGCTGACTTAGCGGCGCCACGAGCACCTCTTCTTTCCCGTTGCCTCACGTCTACCCTCAGTGACCCGGCTTGCGGTAAGACGTGAGCTGGGTGCCCTAACGAGGGTGCATTTTAATTGCGCTTAGCAAACATTCGCCCTCTCCTATTGCATCCCTTTCACCTTCCTCCACCCCCCCCCCCCCCACAATATGGCCAAATTAAATCCGCGTAAAACCTTTAAAAACCCTGCATAAGACAAATGCTAAAGCCATCGTGTAGCATCCACTCCGAGACCCGTACAGCCGCCAGCGCCGTCGTCCCCTTGTGCGCTGACGTGAAGTCTGTAGACGTGCGGCTCACAGGACTACAGAAAATGATCTGAACCAGCGTTGTCCTTGGGAAAGTGCGACTATGCTGTTCACTTGATCTGCTCTCTATCTGACCGACGGTGACAACCGATCCACGTTTACAGCGCGCTCTCCGCGTGAAATACCCACAAAGCGTACACGCATCGAATCGCATCATGATCGGCAGCGCACTGATCTTGGGTCGCTCTCCGACGCACACCCGCTTCCAAGTACTGTGCGCCCGAGTGATCCTGGTGCTCGCAGCATACCTCGTCTGGAAGCACGTCGTGCGGCCCTGCATCGCTTGGTCTAGCCAGTGGAAAGCACTTAGACCCATGCCCGGGCCCAGTGATCTAATACCTTTCTGGCATACGGTGTCCGTGTATTGGAGATGGGCGGGCAGAGTTCAGTACAAGGACGCGTCTGCGGGTAAGTATTTCGTTGGGAACGCCACCGGCTGTTGGGCCTGTTGCATTTGTTTTATTCTTGTCTGTTTTTCTCTTGCTTTATTTTTTAAATCTGAAAACTGGTCGGGGTCAGATGCTCACACGTGAGGAGTTCTTGAGAGGCGGCAGATTTGTGGAATGGAATAGGAAGATGGACACGACTGCAGTGCCCCGCCTGCAAATATGCGTTAAAAAAGGCCATGTGGCTCTTACCCGTGATTTCAAGAGCATGATACACATGGACTAGACGAGAAGATGGACGTAACAAAATAATCCTTATAATTCAGCGCTTGTCCCATCCTATCGTTTCCTATCTGTGTTGCGCGCTGTTTTAGGCACACCAGTGAACTGTTCCAGCGTACAATGACGTAAATTGACGCGGTAGTTCAAGACAGGGAGGGTCTAGCCGTTTCTGAATGAAATAGCACGATGTCGGGGGCAAGAGTTGAATTCGCATCATCCAGTCGAACGGGAATAGGTCGTTGTTCCCGTGGCTGACCTCACGAGAAGGATGACCTGTTTGCCGTAGTGTTCGCGAACTGGGCTCATAGCTGCGTTATTCAGCGGCTTTTCAATTTCCTGAAGGAACTATCGCGGAGATTGGGGGCAAATATGGAAGCTCAACAACGGATTATGATCACTGATCAAGAAATGTTACTACATGCATTGGAAGTCATAAACAGTATCTGGTGAGTTAAGAACCGTTTTATTAATGCAAGCCCAGCAACCGACGCAATGCGGTTCACATTTTCTGCATTATGTTTAGCAGTTTTTGTTTTTTCTTAATGTGTCAAGTATTTTTACAGGCCCCTTGCGAAATGTGGTGCTTGAGAAAACATTCTGTGTTGGGGATGGTGGTGCAGCAGGCGGGGTTAGCTTGGCGTGTTTCGCCGGCAAGTGTTCCACCTCGGCATATCTTACGATATTAGTGTGGGGGTTTCACGAAACGTTCGCCAATTCAATGACTCGGAGGAAGGAAATCAATAGGCGTAGAACTGTTTTCCTGATCACTCGGAATCTTGTAAGATCGTGTGTTGAAGTCCCCTGTTCTGTATAAGCGGCCAAGTAGCGCTCTTCGTTTCTCGTCTAACTACGGGCGCAACCAGACCGAGTGTTCCACATCACCGTCCCTACCACATAATACACGAAGCGGGAAGATGGATCGTGTATTCTTACATAACTATGACTGTACGTAGACGGAGCAACTTCTAATGCGATAATAGAAGGTACATTCGAAATGCCGAAATTTCCTGCATTATTTCTGGTACTATGTGTTCTCACATGTCTAGCAAACATGCTTTGTGTGGCCGCATATTTGCTAGCCGTTAGATGCATGGAAAGACCAGGAAGCTCCCATTAATTATGGCAGGCAGGATATTTTGTAATGCAGAATGGTCTTCGTATAGGTGCTTATAAATTGAGCACTGCTCGAATTGCGCCTCTCCGTGCTAGATGTTAGAAGTGGTCACTCGTTGTTTCTTTCTCTACAAATGAAAAAATTGAGCCATATTTAGCATTTACCTTCAATGTTTTGCTTGACGAAAGGAAGAGGCGTGAAGGTGACAACGTTTTATTGCAGGGTATGTGGTTATTGGATATTTTTGCTCGGGATGCCTCTGTCCATGTACCGTGCCAAACTACTGTTCTCATGTCATTTAAAAAAAGCTCGTCCTGTCAATAAGAAAACAGGAGAAACATAACGAGGGACGAAAAAATGACACCGCGTAAGTTCGTTGTAATCCCTAGCTGAGGTCGTACTTCAAGAGCACGAAAATCTGCTGGGTGCAAAGCTCAACTTTTCCGGACTGTTGTCTTTCCCCGATTCGCCCTTTTGTTGCACCTCGTTTTTCTATTTCTAGCTTGTTCTGCAGTATAAATACTGTGGCGTGTAACATTTACCTTCAGCAGCCAGTGATCTGAAAGACAATTTTTGATTGGGTAAAGGCCAGCTTCTATTTTAACTTGTTTCGCCTTATCAAGTGCGCCCCTCCGCCTTTGCTGCTGAGACACAGAGTGTCATACCGACCAAACATGAAAGTCGGAAGGCTCCTGTAGGCGTCCGTGGTCACCCTCTGCCTAATCGGGCCGTTAAAGCATTCATTCAGGGCAAGACGGCGTTCCACAGCATGCCAAGATCAATGACTGTTTCCTTCCAGTGGAGAGCTTGGCACCAGAACACTGCAAGCCACCCTGAGCATTACGAAGTTTCAATGCACTTCCTGAACCCCTTCCCTCATCGGGTTCTTCACACAATGTGGCTTTTTATTTTTTCAGTGATTCCCGCAAATCTTTCGTTTCCCTGCCGTTTGTACATCGAACTTTACCATACTGTAACTGGTAGTATAACTGAGAAAATTACAGCTTGTTAACGAAGAAAGCCAATCCACCGTTTCTTAGATTAGCGAAAAGACTTCCGATCGTGAACAAAGTGTTTAAATTTCATCTTACGTAATCTGTGTGATCTTACGTTTACTGCAGATGGAAACAAGCTGCCCCCCATGCTATCAAATAGCTTTCTAACTTAATATTAACGTTTAAGAATGAAAATATACTACGCAATTCCGGCATCTGTAGATTACATATCAAACCGATGCTTTTATTTTTTCTTTCACAAACACTGGGGTTGCATCTATCGCTATATGTTCTCAAAAAAAAAAGAACGAAAGAAAACTCAACAATGCAGCAACATACTTCTTTCTTAAAATTTTTCTCCAATCTAACATCATCTAATCTATTCGAGTTAGTCAAGAAGCAAATAAAACATGTTTATTTAAACGTTTTCAACTTGACGTCATATCTTAAATGTATTTAGATATACATTATACTTCTCCGTGCATGCACTTACCGTTCACATTCTTCCCTCGGCGAGCATCATATATATATATATATACATCCCCTTCGGCTTCCTGCACGGACAGCTAAAAGCTACAGGCGACGATGTCATGCGCGTGTCATCAGCTACCTCGCGAACTAGAACAAGCTTTTCGTCATTTAGATTCCAACATTGCGTTGGATGTGCAAGTGTGTCTGTGTGTTTTTTTCCGCACGGTATTCTTTGGTGCAGAGAGCAAGTGGGGCAACTATACCTCCTCTCGCACCACAGTCAAAACTGAAGTGAAGTGGCCCGTCAGAACTTCTACAGTGGTGACTGAAGAAACAGGGACAAATCCTGATAAGAGAGCGCGGTGAATATAATTTCTTAGAAGACAGGAGGGCAGGTAATCTTTTATTCATGCTTATTTTTATAAAGGTGAGAAGGTAAAAGAAATTGTGGAGGGGCAGAAGAACACTACAACGCAGGATTGCGGGTCAATGAACAGCATTGCTTAGCTGTCACAACGCATAAAACAAGGTGATGGTGTGGTGCAACTCTGGCGCAACTGTGGTGTGGGCAGCAAGTAGGCGGTACCCAGTTAGCTGCGCCTTTCAACTTGGTATGCCGCGTGTGCCAGTCTCGTTGCACAACGACTCAGGATGTCATTCTTTATATCCCGTTATGCGCGGGTTTTGAGTCTTTGCTTCTCTCTCTCTCTTCTGTCCAGTGTTCTTTCAGATAATTTGCGACGTGTCTCAACAGTACAGGGGAACGACCTTCAAAGCCTACCTCGGGATGACACCGGTTGTGATATTGCACACTCCAGACGCAGCGCAGGTAAACGTCATGGAAAACGAATTCTTCGTCTCCTTTTCACTTAGCGCCCCCCCCCCTCCCGCTCATTAACCCTATACAATGCACGGACGGATAGAGGCGCGCGTAAGAGCGCTTAACGCAGGGCACGTTAATTAGTGCGGTCACTTTGAAGCATGAACGACAAAAGGCCTTTGTTTTCATTTATTCAAACATTACGGTGTGAACTTATATCTGGATGTAGGTTTCTTGGTTCGCAGCATACTTGGCCGCAGTTCGCTACAGTAAGCAAAAATTAAAGAATAAATCTACAGCTCAAAATGTCACATTCCTTGCTTATGCGTTTATAGGGCGCACTTGTGGCGCTTGAATGCGTCGTTGGTCACTCATTCTCAGACGACGTCAAAAGAAAGAAGAAACAGCACCTGTAGACGACGAATGTAGTTGAAGTTCCGCAGCATTTACTGTTTCAGCCGGCCTACTAGATAAGCTGCACAGTTTTAAAAGGCACAAATTTGGTCACACAGTGACTTGTAGACCCGGAGAACGTATCCGGCCAGAGCGAAGCAGACCGCATAAATTTTGTGAAGGTCTAGCCTTTTTGGTTAAAACTGAAACAACCAAACTGACAAAAAAAAATACAATCGCAGAAGAATTGTGAACTTGTTTTCCGTTAAACAGTGCAGACAACGTGATTATCGTTTGAGAGCTGTTTCCCAAGCGGAAAAATCAACCTCAGGCAAATATGCAAATTTCGTGCTTCATCGTACCGAAGCACCATAGACAGCCGTGAATCTTGCAAGCGTTAGGACTAGAGCATTGATGCAAAACACACTTGCGTCTGTTTCAGACATAAGTTGAGCTTCATAAACATGCAACATCAGGTTGAATTCCGGACTGAAGGAGTTTTTCGAGACTAATATTGTCTGAAGGTCGACAACGCTGTAGAATAGGGTTAAGCATAAGGAAGACTACCGTATATTTTTTGCGTACAGTTATTAAGCAGCAATTTTACGTTTCCGAGTCCAAGGTAGCTACCGAAGTTGTATATCATCCTAAATGTAGTCAACTCAACCATACTCACGCAAGCTTGTCGCCCACATATCTATATAAAAGAACCACATTTCGTGGTTTGTACTTAGCATGGTTTCATATGCTTGTCAAGGGCAAGGAGACAGGCATTTTTACATTCGTTATAAAAAGTTTTCTCCCCCTAATAAAATCTAACCGCCGCCGGTCAAAATGTGTTTTGTTAAGGAGTTGTTACTGAGCAAACAGCTAAATTATTGTGAAAATATTCTCGAAGACACAGCGGTACCTTTTAATGTCATAGTTGCTGGAAGACACCAGTACGCTTTCAAGTTAATGAATTAGTCACTAAAAAAAAGAAAGCCTGGAAATTTGGTCTCTGGATATATTGGAAGCAATAAAAGTGTTCCAAGTTTTTGAAAAATTAACGCTGAAAATGCTCACTTCTCGTTGTGTGGTGCAGCTCTGATCCCTGAAGTTTCACTGAAGCGCAGCCAGTTTCACAACCTGCATGACACGTGACCTTTTATGCCGAGGGTCGCGCTTTGTCGTCATGTGTGTCCTGCAGTTTCGTTGTTCTCAACTAGAAGATACTTAGTGGATAAACATGAATGAAAAATCGACAATTTCCTTGCTCGGCTAATTCAAGAATACCCAAGTGAGTGTCGTGTTTTAGTTCAACTAAATATTTCGCCCTTCACTATTATCGAACAGTACGCGAACTGTATGAGAATAGTTTACGCAGATGTAAGATAAATGTTGCAGGGACAAAAACACTGCAACTAGAGCACTCCAACATAATACTTCAATTGGTGTTTCATAATTTATATGAGTGGCCCTTTAGATTTACGCTGGTGCCATTTTCGTCCGTGTGGTTTAAACCTTCCTGTGCGTTGTGTTTATGGTTACTACTCGCACAAGTGTCTTTACTACGACAGGGAACAACTTCAAGTGCTAAGTAGTCAAATGTCAACAACGCTAAAACCCGTAATCGATAAAATCCTTGAAGGAAAACAAAATTTGAAGGATTTTTTCCAAGAATGAGTAAACGACGAAATCATAAGAAAGTAAATCGACAAGACGCTGTCGAAGACTGTAGAGCCGTGATTTACTGAACGCCTAAAGATTTTCAATAGCATTAAAACTTACATTGCAAAGTACATTTAGCGTTCTTCTTAATGCAGATTCATCGCAAAAGAACATTCGCGAATAACGGTGGGACAAAAATTAGGTCTCCGACTTAGATTCACGATGTAGTCTAACATCGACGTAGGCTATCATTAGGCTGTTCAGGCATTTCAGCAAAACTTCCTTTCTTTACCGAATAAGCTTCGTTTCAAACATATTTGGGAGAATCTTCTTTAAGTGCATCACGTGTTCTTCGTTCTTCTTCTGAGGTCTGCATTTATAGTTTGTCTTTATGTGAACTTTTTTTTTCCACATTAGACCCTTTTGACGAGCAAGACAAACCTACGTAAACCTGTGGTATACAACTTTCTTGCATCGTGGCTGGGCCATCACAATATCCTCACTGCGTAAGTATCAATAAAGAAACACAACGGGAATTTCTTTTTCGCGCTTTCTTTAGGATTCCAATCAACTATCAATGTGCCTACTTACCTCAAGAAACGTTTGTATTTGTGTTTGCACATTCGTCCTTCGTATGTACGGTGTGAAAGCACTTATAAGCGTGACGATCTTCGCTATTCAGGTAATAGTAGCCAGCCGGTGATAACAGTACTTACCACAGCAGAAGTAAGTTCCTAAAGCTAATGAGATGCCTCTCGTGATAACCAAATTCATGTCTGTAATCATCAGATTGTTGACCAGATTTGAGGGGGGAAAGATCGTGCGTTCAACGGGCCAGGTCCCTGGTGACCGGGAGACAGCAATGCGGCTACTTGCAGCAGAATAACAAATAATTAAATTGTCTGGATTTAACTACGCCCCGGAACTGCAGAAACGGTGCAGTTTCGGATGTGAGGTCATATTGGAATACTCCGGATTAATTTTAACCACTAGGGGTTCTTCAATGTGCCCCTAAAGCACGGTACGCGAGAGTTTTCTTTTTTTGTTTTCCTTTCCTTCCGCCCCCATCGTAATGCCGCCGTCGCCACCGGCAGTTCAATGCGTGATCTCGTGCTCAGCAGTGCAGCGCCACGGACATTGGCCTACCTTGGCGGCTGAGTAGTATGATGTGCGATCCCTGCTCTCTGGTATTGCCGCTTTAAACACTGTCTCGCCAAGATTCAGTGCAGCTAAGTATAACAGCACCCAGTGCCAGACGCGCCACAACGCGTGGAAATTTATTCCTCCATTTCGGCATTCATGCAATGGAGATCAGTGTAAGAAATTTGCAGTGATAAGGGAGCACCACGCACCGCGGTTGGCACGCGCCGTCGACAGCGCTTGCGATTCGTGTGCGCCGCGAGAGGAAGCTTTTCGCCCTCTCACCAAATCTGCTGGTGCGCGTGCGACCGTCATGGGACGCGAAGATTCCCACAATCTCTGCACCAAGAGATTTAATTTTTCCTCATCTTTTAATGGAAATGAACGCCACAGTTTGCCGGGAGACAGGCCGCGCATATATAGCGAAATGACGCAGCAGGGTCGAAAGTCATTCCCTCTCTTGTTTCCTTCAGCGCAACAAACCAGGGAGGAAGGTGTCCAATTCCAACTAAGCTGGCTAGGCGCAAAGTGGTGCACAGGCACAAAAAGAGAAAAGACAAGAACGAGGGGTGCTACAAATTGATTGCTAACAGGTGACCTGCCACATGTACTATCCGGAGCGCAAATCACATCATCGAGTCACTGCGGGATAGTAAATTTATCGCGGGTGGTCTCCCATTAATAAACAGGTGCTAGCAGCGCTCGTTCGTGTCTGTCTTGTGTCTGTCTGTCCGCCGCTTTGCCCTCAGTTAGCGTAGTCAGAATACAACAGCAACTATCCCTACAGTCGACCTTTCTAGAGTGGTTTCTGGCTGGCCCCCATGAGGGCCCCTTGTTTGCTGTACATGAAAGTCACTTATTCCGGAGATATAAAATGGGGGTGTAGAAAGTTATGTTCTCGAACGTTATGTTTTCCTGACGTAAACGTCTCGGATACGTGCGTCATCGCAGCGTCGGTGACAGCTGGCGGTTCAAGCGGCGCTTGATGACGCCAGCGTTCCATTTCAAAGTCCTCGATGACTACATAAGCTCCTTCAACTACAACGGTAAGCTGCTCGTGGAGCGGGTGGACAGGCTGACCGCAAAGCACCCGGGCGAGCCTATACCCGCATTCCGCCTTTCTCAGAACTGCGCCCTGGATGTCACCACAAGTGAGTGCCCTTCCCAATTTTGCTGTTCCCCAGAGCATTGCGAACTTATCACAGGTATATACCGTGTGGTGTGCTTAGGGACATGACACGCGTTCTTCCAGCACGAGAGTATACATCTCGGTATGCTTCAAAAACCATTTTTCGTGTTCTAAACTCGCTTCTTCTGGCCTCCTTGCAGAAGTCCTGATGGGAGTCGACTTGGATTCGCAATTGGAGACAACAGAACCGACATTCGCCAACCATTTTAACATGTGAGTATGCCTATAGCATTGACAGGATGGAATGTGCAGTCTCGGAACAAGCATGTCGAGACGTTTCGTCGGAGTGCGATCTAGGGAGGCCATTCACCAACAAAGGCCACCAACCCCCACCAACCATTGTCCACGAATTGTGGGCGCGTGTCAGCGCTAACCTACAGAATATAATACGATTCGGTTCAGAGTAATTGGTGTAGTAATCAAGCAGGAAATTTTGCGGAGGTATAGTGCAGAATATCCGCAGGTTGATGGTGTTTCTATAAATGAGGTAATTTAATTAGAACTCCCTCAATAACTTTCTAAACAAAGCCAAGCGAGCTGCCTGGGGAGCTGGAGCACAACGGTTTAGGGTCGAGGAAATTACACCTGGTACGTGTCTGCGCATCATTTTCGTACTCAAATTACCAATTAGGTTTTAAACAATCACCGCAACGCGTCTCCTTCCAAGAGACCGCCGAATGATCTTTATGAACTGGAAAAATGAAACATTGGCACCTGAAAGGGCCAATGTTAATCCCAAAATGTTAGCCTAGAGAAACACCAAGACAAAAAAAGAGGTAACGAAATAACAAGACACGATCGAAACGAATCCATAGATAGCGAAGGAAAAAAAAGAAAAGGGCTAGACGGTAAAACAACTCACGGCGTCAACACAAGCTTGCCCTACAACTCTCGTGGAGCGCGTTCGCCGCCACTGAAATGCCACGAAAGACCGAGCCGACGCCTCGTTATCATCTCGCGCTGTCTATTCTTGCATGTTCAGCACATGCACTATGTTGACAGACGCGTGGAAAGCCCCTGCGCCATTGCGCCTGCCGTGCGCTCTGCTTTCGTCTTGAATTGCCGCTGCAACATTTCCTGTGCCACGCTGAACGTGGCACAGGGAAACTGCGTACGGCGCGAAGTATTTCCGGATCTGGTTGGACACCGGATGCGTCAACGAGGTGTCCCAACACGGTGATCTGATGGCGCCCGAACTGACACTTCGTGGAGTTCAGCTGAAGGCCGGCTTTTCGGAAAACCGCAAGAATTGCAGCGAGTCGGGTAAGGTGGCTGCCGAACGCGGGAGAAAAAACAATAACATCGTCAAGGTAACTAAGACAGGTGGTCCATTTGTAGCCGTGCAGAAGAGAGTCCATCATACGTTCAAATGTCGCAGGAGCATTGCATAGGCCAAAGGGCATGACTTTGAACTGATATAAGCCATCCGGCGTGATGAAGGCCGTCTTCTCGCGGGCCATTTCATCAACGGAAATCTGCCAGTAGCCGGATCGAAGATCGATGGACGAGAAGTTTTTTTTTTTTCATACGCGGAAGAATGCTGAATAAACATTTTTAAAGATTTTAAAGATTTTATTTAGGTCCGTGCAAGCAGTCCAAGGCGTCATCGATGCGTGGTAGTGGGTAGACGTCTTTTCGCGTGATCTTTTTTTAAGTGGCGATAATCGACGCGAAAAGGCCAGGTACCATCTTTCTTTTTCACAAGGACGACAGGCGAAGCGCAAGGGCTGGCTGATGGTTCGATGACCCCTTTGCGGAGCATTTTGTCCACTTATGAATGGATGACTCGATGTTCAGCATGCGATACACGATAGGGACGCCGACGAATAGGATTCGTATCTCCAGCGCTTATACGGTGGTGATCAACCGATGTTTGGCCTAAAGGTCTGTCACCGAAATCGAAGATGTCACTGTACGGTTCAAGCAGGAGGCGTATGTCCGTGGCCTGTGCAGAGGTGAGGTCAGGCGCTATCACATTCGCGAAGTCATCCGTTAAGGAACCAGAGCTGTCAGCTGCAATTGGCGCTAATAAGCCACTCTCGGCATTCAGACTCGCAATGTCAAATTCGCCACACTAGAAATGCTGACCAAGAACATGCCGGCCGGAAGCACTTGAGGGCACAGGCTGAAATTCAGAAGCGGTAGAACGACGTCGTTATTAGTAACCGTGACCAACGTATGCGGAACAGCAACGTTCCGGTTAAAAAGCACGTCAATGATGGGGCGAAGCACATATTCACCGCCAGGAACCTGTGGCTGAGCGGTCAAAGTGACGTAAGTAACTGCCTCGGGTGACAGACGCACATCTTGAAGCGAGCACAAGCGCGGTGGGGCGGTACTCGGAGCGTCGGCGAGTTGAGGCAGTTCTAACTGAAGAACGCCGGTTGCGCAGTCGATGAGAGCGGAAGGAGTGGATAAAAAGTCCAATCCAAGGATAACGTCGTGAGGGCAGTTGTCTATCACAGCAAAGAGAACAGAAGTAGGGCGGCCGGTTATAATTAAACGTGCAGTACACATTCCAAGAACAGCCAGCACGCCGCCGTCGGCCACACGAAGCACTCGGGCAGCTGCTGGGGTGAGGACCTTCTTTAAACGTCTACGTAGTCTAGCACTCATCACAGATACGTCGGCTCCAGTGTCGACGAGTGTTTGGACAGGTACACTATCTATTTTTACGTCAATTAAGCATCTCCTTGTGGGCACAGACAGAGGATTTGCTGCAGTAGTCGGCAATGCAGCACCCCTTCCGAGGGCTGAATTTCCTAGTTTTCCGAAGGGGTGCGGCCAAAAGCCACAGGGGACGAAAGGCGACGTGGTTGCGGCGAACGGGAAGATGGGCGACGTGTTCGCAGTGAACGAGACTGGTGTCCGCGCGGCGATGGTGAGCGGCTGTACCACGTGTTCCGAGCAGAGTTGTCGGCGCTGTTAAACGCGATGGTAGGCGAAATATTGCGGGTATTTCCATCAAAACGGCTCAGGTTGGTCGGCGTGCGATGTGTTGAGGGCCACGAGTTGCGACAGCATCTGACGACATGACCAATGCGGCAACAGGTGAAACATATTGGCTGGTCGTCCACAGTTCTCCACTCAGTCGGGTTGCGATAACGTGGAGAGAAGCGTCGGCATGGAGCGAAAATAGAAGGGCGTTCGTTAGCCCTGGGATTGGCGACAGCACACACAGACTGTAAACCAATGTTTTCAAGTTCCTGACGAACGATGGCTTGTACCAGGGGAACTGAAAATGTGGTAGCATCACGGCTACGCGAGCAGAAAGCTGGGGCCCCATAACGTAAAACTATTCCAATATGCTTTTCTTCCAATCTCCTGACGTCAAATTTGCGTAACCGCCGACGCAAGCATCGCGCGGTCACCCGCAGGGTTGTCTCAATAGACCAATCAAACGCTCTTCTCGTTCATAGGAAGTCACTTTTGTTGGCTTGAAAAACGAATAACATTGCCTACACTGAGCGGCTTGTCTTATCTAATTGGCTCACAAGAGACGAGGAGCACACTCAAGTGGAGAGGGATTCGATAGGGCCGAGCCACTGCATTGAAAATTGATAACCGGATGAAGAGGGTGGTGCCAGCGTCTGCGATTGGTCCGCTTTCCCTTACTTAGCTTGCGGTGGCTCGTCGACAATCGCGGCGGCATGCAACGGAAGCTTAAGAATGACGCTAAAACGGATCCTCAGCAAAGAAATGTTGGCAGAACGAAGTCATAAACGTGCCGAAAGCGCTCGGAAACGTTACACGGCCACGCAAAAAGTTTTATTACACGCAAATAAGCCCATGCTCTCCGACAGGTGCGAGTAGCCAGTGCCTAAGCGATCGCCGGCAGGCATCTTTTATTCCTTTCGGAACGGGACAGCTTGCGGCTATTCCGAAGAAAATTCAGTTTTGTTCGGCATATTAATGCATCTTTATCGCGTACACGTCACTTTGACGCGGTGAGTTTTTGCGGTTTTGTGAAGTAGCGTGAGAGGCAGGTGAAGTGGGCGCAGCCCGAAAAGTTTTGACCAATAGCTGAGGGCTAATGGCGAAGAGGCGTCGAATCAGAAATAACTATTTCTCTTTTGTTCGGTCAAATCATGCATAATCCGTGTGTAAACGTTATATCAGATGGGGAGCTATCGCGGTTTTCGTGACGTCGCGTGACAGACAGGTGAAATGGGGGTGGTCCAAAAAAGTGCTTCACCAATCGCGGAGGGCTGATTGCGGAATTGGAATAGAAAAGTTTGGAATAGTTTTACGTTATAGCGCCCCTGCTGGCGCCATCGCATCCAGTTCACGTCTAACGATTCGCACCACGTCCCGTGATGGCGACGCATGGTGCTGTGCGGGTTGATCTTCACACGTCGACGTTACGGCAGTATTGAGAAGTCTGGCGAATGGTTGTAAGACGCGTCGGCTTTTGGCCTGCTCGAATTGTCGGCACTTTTTAATGATTGTGTCAACTGTAGAGCAGCTCTTGCACATGAGCAGATTAAACGCGTCATCAGCAATACCCTTAAGCACGTGCCCAACCTTCTTAGCTTCTAGCATGTCGTGATCAGCTTTACGACAATGTGCCAGCACGTCCTGGATGTACGAGACATAGGACGCCGTGGGAGATTGGGCACGGGTGGCCAGTTCGTGCTTTTGCGGCAATTTTACGGCCGGCTGGTTTGCCAAACAACTCTGTCAATTTCTGTTTGCATTTGTCCCAGTTGGTTAGCTCTTCTTCGTGGTTTTCGTACCACACCTTTGCCGTTCCTCTTAGGTAGAACAACAGGTTAGCTAGCATAAGCGTAGGGTCCCACCTGTTGATTCCACTCACGCGTTCGTACATGGCCACCCACTCTTCAACGTCGGCGCCATCTGTCCCGGAGAAAGTCCCAGGATCTTTGGGTTGCACAACGACAACCGAAGGTGACAGCGACGTAGCTGGCGACGGTGACGTTGGAGGCGACAACGACGTTGATCCCGCGTGCTCACCGTCATTCATGGTGCGGATGGTGATGCGACGTCCACGGCGGGGCTCCGTTTCCAGCCGTGGTACCCCGCACCTCCACCAATATCTTTAGGGGATGTTGCGAGTATGGGAAAACTATATTTACAAAATATATATAGGATGAGTCAGAGCAGTTAAGATGGCTGACCACCAACAACACGCAGCAGCCAGCATCTCCGATTTCCTTCTTCCTCCTTCTTCGTTCATCCTTCCGTAACAATATAAGCCACCAGGAGGCGCGTAGACCTGCAGAGATCTTCAGTTCCTCTCGACCTCCCTGCCTTTGTATGGGGTTTGTTGGAGACGTACGCCACACCATAAGTGATAGATAATTTGTGTATTGAAATGACATACATATGAATGCTACTAGCCGCGCCTCGAGCTCAAAAAAAAAGACATTTCGAGCGGACTGTAATCAAAAACACTCTTGCGATATCCATTTTTTTATATGTATAGCAGCGTTTGCTTTCAAAACGGCGGCCTATTCAAACAGCGCTCGGGCTGGCAGAGATAAGAACATACTCGCAGAAAGTCAGGTTACTACAATGGGTCATAAAGAGCGCGTAGTGGACAGTAAACATTGAATTAGCCGCATGAGTTCAGTGAAAGTCTGCAAAGAGAAGGAAATGAAGTATCGCGGCCTTAGTCTAGTTGCTGGCTATTTATTATTATCTTTTGGAATGAAAATGACTCAGTTTTTCTACCAATCTTTGAATAATGCTCATCACGTGTTCTTTTTTCTTTTACTTTTTTTTTTACTCTTGGCGACGCCTGGTCCTTTGAACACAGACGCGTCTCGCATATCTAGTTGGGTCATACATTTGAAGCATGCAAAAGAGCTGTCCTGCGCCTGTAAAATCATTCTAGGTAAAGACCAGTGCCCAGCCGTAACATAGAAGTAAACTTGCATTTTTCAACCCGGATATACTCAAATGCCCAAGCAAAAAAAGAAAACATATCTGGTCGGGTGCTTGTCTAACTGGATACACTATATGTATGTATAGATTATTTGACGGATACGTCAGCAATATTTCTTAGTAAAATTCACACTGAGAGCCAAGCTATACAAGCTTTTAATGTTTATAGGCACCTTACTAAGCACGTGTGGGTGACTGAGCGCTCTCATAACCGAAAAAATGCCTAAGAAACTGTACAATACACATGACTAGTTTCTTGTTGTTGTTCTTTATTTTTCTCTCCGCTGGTGAAACGCAGGTTGATGTTCTTGATCGGCGTGCGCATCTTTCGTCCCTGGATGTGGCCCGACGCCCTGTACGACAGGACACACGAGGGTCGACTCTACCATAAATCCATTCGGGAGATGGAAAAATACACACTAGAAGTAAGCACAATCCAGCATTAACTGCTCAGCGCACGTTAACTGGCCGTACTTAAATAGATTTTTCTCACGATACCACTGTTCTTAGGGGGCAACTGTCGTTCAACCGTGATGTAAGACGTATTACTAGCGAAGGTCATCGGTCAGTGGCAAATGCGATTTGCGAACGAGCTTGCCGACTTCGTGAATTCAGCCCCAGGTCTGTCTGGCGCCAAGCACATTGCAGAAAAACTAAAAAGTGGGCCGACGCAGCGGCGCACGGTCCGTTGCTTTTGCGGCAAGATAAGGCTGGGGGGAAATCGCGGCGCACACAACGCGTGCGCGACGCCGTGTCTTCCAGGGAAATGTGCCGCGATCGCGCCCCAGGCTGAACCGAGCACCGCGCAGTTCGCCGTGTTGGTTTGTTTGTTTTTTGACCCAGGGTGTGCTCGCGCTGATTCCTTCTCTCACAATATAAAACGTATGTGCCCTCACCAGGTGCTGGAACGGCGCAAGGGCAAGCTGCAACAGATCGCCGATGAGTTGGAAAGCGTGCCGGGTGACTATGGCGGGGAAGGAGATGACGAAGCGCAGGACTCAGTCATTGTGGACCGGTTTCTGAAGGCTCACCTGCAAGACAGTCGGTACAGCATCGACGAGGTCAAGAAGGACATCGACTCCTTGCTGTTCGCGGTGAGAGTTTCCGGATTGTTGTAAGTCTGTGATAAGTCTCTGAGAACCCAAGAGTATGCAGTGACAAACGCACCGCGGTCTGGCTCTGAGCCTGTTTGTGTAGATGCACAGGCCAACTTCACTCGCTAGTTTCCGGTACGTCGCAATGCAGGCTAAGGTTTTCCAATACCTGCGTCTCTAGAACTATCTTGCGGAGCGCGCAGGCGCATACAGCACCTGTAGTGTGGCTTTGTATGCGAGGCTTGTACTGAGTTCATAATTCATTCTGAATAGTCACCGACTAAAGCGGACTGACCAGAAGTCTTCGTTCTGCCTCCAAAACGCTAAACAATCAACGAAGTAGAAACAGCATAACAAGCCAACAAACAAAGACGCCAAGGACAACATAGGGGAAATTACTTGTACTTACTCATTGAATTAAAGAAATAATAAATTAATGGCAATGAAACTCTATGAAAAAACAACTTGCCACAGGTGGTGAACGATCCCACGTCTTCGCATTACGCGTGTGATGCTCTAACCAATTGCGCTACCGCGGCGCCCGTTCCCCTCCACTTTCTTGGGTATTTATGCTTTTACTTCCAGAACTAACCTTGGGGGTGTTAGCCAGTGCCACCACTCACAAACCTTGGCGCCGGATGTGGAACATGCTTTCTGACGCGGGCGTCATGTGTACGTGATCTTTTTGGGTGAAGGCAACTGGTCCATAAACCAACACAAGCTACCTGAAGTCATCAATGTTGCCGGATTCGGGACCCTCGTTATGTAATGAACGAGAAGAAAGGGAGTTAACCTAGGGGTCCGATTTTTATTAATCATATCATAAGAAGCCAACACACAAAGCTTCGTATGATATGATTAATAAAAATCGGGCCCCTCGGTTAACCCCATTTCTTCTCGTTCATAACGACGTAGAAAGTATTTCAAAGGGCTAAACTTATTCTGACCGTGTGACTCAGTTCGCTGTGGTGGCGAAAATCAACATACTAAAATTTCTCAGGGAAATTGGAAGGCTTCAGTGTATAGGACATGGCGATCGTCGTGCTACCGGTGATTACAGCAATAATAGTTTAATCAGCGTAATTATTCGAGATAAATTGGCCAGCCAAGTAACGTGTCGAAAAGTTAGTGTTCCGGAGGGACAGCGGATATTGCGCCAAGAAGTGTCAGGCATTATTCTCGCATTTCTGCGAGAGGCAGGACTGATGTACGCATGGTGACATATTTGGCGCAGAAAGGAACGCTCAGGCGGACGAATTGCCGGCCAGTTCCGCCAGGCTAACCCCACCTGTAGCAACATAATCACCACCACCACCAAAGTACCGACAATGTTTGTTTTGTTTTTTTCTTATCGTAGGAGTGGATACGTTTCGCACTTCAAGAGACGTGTCGAGGAATTTCTGTGATCGTCGCTTTATTTCATACTGCTGACAACGTCATTAAATCACGGCAGTTTACATGAATTAGGAGCCTTTTCGGATACTGTTATGAGCAAATAATTCGTTTGTGTTGCTTCAGTACCGACCAGTTGTGCAATAAGAGGCATTCTTATCCAATGTTAAGTTTTCTGAGAAGCGTTCGGTGCAGAGGGGAAAGAATTGGCAGGGTCTATTTACCTCCTTTTCCGTCATTTTTCTGTGCACATGCGTACAACTTGATTCCTTGTGCCCGATCTCTTCTTGCCACTGCAGTTTAACTAAGTTGCTTTTAAAAGGATGTGCAGCGGTCACGATCGAGCTTGTTTTTATGCAGGGCACCGATACTACTACATCGGCAGTTGGATGGGCTTTCTACATGTTAGGGTTGCACCCTAAGGTGTTGGCAAAGGTCCATCAGGAGCTTGATGATATATTTGGCAGCGACACCGAGAGAGACATCACAGGGGAGGACCTCAAGAGGATGAAATACCTGGACATCTGCTTCAAGGTTACTACCATCATATCATTGTTTCATAGCTTGAATATAGGCCTCCAGTGGCGCATTTATTCGTAGCGAATTCCTTTGGCATATAGATACAGGGTGACTTTACACTCCTATATACTCCCACAGGGACTAAAATAATGTGTATCTTTGTTGTTTTCGTGCAACATGCTACGTGAAATTAGAACAGCGTATAATGTTTAAAGGGAGTCAACTACCAAAATATCAGATCTTGCATCTGACTGACCAAACGAGCAAGCCTTCTAAACAGCGGAGAAACGAACAATTGTTCCTGATAGACCTGTGGACTTCACCCTAAATACAGCATGGCAAGTTAGATATTCCGCAGCGTCACTCTACCATGACGCCGCGCAATATTTTACTGCACAGATGGGTGAAGGGATCAAAGATCACTCTTGCGTTACCTTTTGCATCCTGTCCATGGCGTCTCATTACAATAATGCCCGTATTACCTCTATGTCACAGATATATTTTGGAAGCGCCTCTAACTATGAACACCTCAGTCAAGGTCCATCCAAATAAGTCGCGAAGCATCGGGCGAAAAGTGATTCAGGACAAATTGTCGCTGACATCACCAAGGCTGGTTAAGGGAGCAGTGATTTCAGCGCGACCATGTGAGAAGGGAACAAACAATGGGGAAAAAGAAAAAAGCGTTTTTTTTTTCATTAAAACACGACACAGTTTGATTCAATCAACGAAAATAAAATTCCTAATCAATTTTGTGTGCCCGCTGCGAGGAAAGAAAATATAACTTTGCCATTATCAATAAATGCCCTTTTTTTCAGTGTCGACTGTAACAGGTAAAACTCTTGCTTGGGCTAGTTAGTTCATGCTTGAATTAGTAAAGGCCAGGCGCAGAAGACCAGGAATCGAGAAGAAGAACACAAACGACAGGACCGGCACCTGTCCTGTCGTTTGTGTTCTTCTTGAATCATGGTCTTCTGCGCCTGGCCTTTACTAATTCGACTGCAACAGTTGATGCCGCTATCACTTGCAGTGCAATGCAGCTCTTGAAGTGTGCAGAAAGGCACGCTCGTAAAGTTCGCCTGTTACAATACGCCGCCCTCACTCGTTGAGCTGTTTTGCTTGTCGACGTTTGTCTGAATTTGGTGGCATGGGTAGTGTCATTGTTTCTTAACATGTGCAGTCAAATGTAGTGAGTTGCGACCGGCAGATAATTATTTACTTTAGATGTTTTCGTGTGGCTGCGATTGCCGACGGGCTTGGCGTCGGACGATGGGACCAGTACTCTACAGTCAAAGCTTTCGTCGGCCTCCAAAGGAAGTATGTTCTGTGCAGGGGTGCTATTTCGACACCCGTGCGGCTGGCCTTCAGCTGCATCGCTTTTGGCGCTGAAAGCTGGAAACGCCCCTCAAGTCGAATGTCGGGGCAATCGATATTACAGCTCTAATGGTAGACTTCCAAAACAAACTTCGCGCCATTGAGAACAAAATGACGTCCCTTCTGTTTTTAATTGATATGGCGTCACATTACACTCTAAAGAAAGTTTACACCCTTTGGGGTGTATATTTGCCACACAACGATAATTGTCATCTGCCTTGCTTGCGTTTCCTTTCTTGAAAACGCCGCGCCCGCTACTTTCCTGTCGGCAATGCTATCTCATGCTGATAACGCGCATGCCGTTCGTTACTCGGAAATACTGGGCTCGCAGCGTTAAGGAAAGGGAATGCGGACAAGACCGATGACGTTTATTGTTCTGTGGCAAGATACGACCCAAAGGGTGTAAACTTTTTTAAAAGTGTATTTCTTCTTCCGCCGGAAGTGTTCCCTAGTCATACAGATGGCGCTGAGCCCCATGAACCGCCGATGAACAGCCATGTTTTGAACGTATGGGCCTCTATGGAAGCTTCGCTACCAGGTATATTTATCTTCCCTCAGTGGCCGAAGAAACGTGAAGAGTGCGGAAAACAATACAGAAAGGAGAAAAGACTTTGGGCGTTCGTTTTATTGCGTACATGGGACGACACGCATACCGCACGCAAGATTAGTTTTAGTTCAACCGATTACGTCTTCCAATCACTAGCAAGCTAACACCCGACGACGTGCATCAGGATATCTTGCCTAAACTCTAACCTCTCAACAGAAATTTCGGACGCGCACTCACGAGCTGCTATTCAAGCATTAGACCAGTGACCCTTGACAATTTTTTTTTTATTTTTCAAATACTGCCGGCTGCCCATTAGCGGCCAAGGCAGGAGTGGGTACAAGTGGAAAGTAAAGCGAAAGTAAACATACACTACTGGAGATAGCATAAAGTTATAAAAATGAATACCGTCCATGACACAGAGCAAACAACGTTGACAGAAGTTAAGCAACACTTGGGGATTCACTAATGAGGACAGCAGATAGAATTTATAAAAAGTAAGCAAAAGCACTCATGTACCAACACACATCAAAAAAGGTAAAAAAAAGTACTCACAGTTACTGAGAACTACTGCGAAGAGATTTTGAACAAGAGCTCAATGATTTATTCTACAGGTCGCGAAAATTAAGGCAATGTTAACATACGCTATGTCACATAACCTTTCAAAACAGTAAGGAAGGAATCGATTGGTGGCACATTCACAATCTGGTGGCAGCGCGTTCCACCCTGCTATGGATCGGGGAAAGAATGAAAAGCGATGTGCATAAGTTCTTGTCTGGGGCATTACAATTGTTTTATCATGTTTCCATCTCATTGGTCTGGCTCTGTTAAACCGCATGTAAGTGTCGAAGTCTAATTTAGTCTTACTGTTGATTATATTGAAGAGCATTTGTTGCCGATGAATTTTTCGTCGCGTTTCGAGTCTTGGAATGCCGTTTCTGTTCATGAGATTGCTAACCGATATGTGCCCGCCGTACGCGTTGAAGATGAATCGTATCGCTCTTCCCTGAACACTTTCGAGCACGATTTGGTATGCGGGTCCGAAACGACGTTAGTATATATCAGTAAAGGTCTTATTAGTGGTGTATAAGCGACCAACTTGGTTTCAGATGTGCAGTGTTGAGGCGATGTTTCAGGAGCCAGAGTTTTCTTGAAGCCACTGAGACAATGTGTTTAATGTGACTACTCCAATTTAAACGAGAAGAAAGGGGGTTAACCGAGTGGCCCGATTTTTATTAGTCATATCATAAGAAGCCAACAAACTCTGACACCAAGGACAACATAGGGGAAATTACTTGTGCTTAATAAATGAAATAAATAAACGATAAATTAATGGAAATTAAAGTGGATGAAAAAACAACTTGCCGCAGGTTGGAACCGAACCCACAACCTTCACATTTCGCGAAGGTTGTGGGTTCAGTTCCCATATATAATAAAAAAAATACTTCGCGCACTACTCCGCTCATCTGTAAAGGACCATATTGAGTATACTATCTGGAGCGGTAGAATTTTTCGTGTTTAGGTTCAACAGGGCCGAAAATACACCTTCAGAAACGTCGGATACAAGAACTCCTTCACATGCAGAAACGTTTTGACAGTTACCTGTCCTCTACGCCATCACTACACCGCGTGAAAATTCTTATATGCCCCAACCTCCCTTTCTCCTCCGCCCACGCCATTCCAATAAGCGTTATTCATTTACGTTTTTAGCGCTGCACTGTTTAGAGCAAATCAGTTCTGCGGAAGCCCGCAAGGCGGCTGCAGTTTCATGAGAGGGAGAAATTGTCATCCATCTGAGAGTAGCCCTAAACTACAAAGGCAACCCATACAACAGGTATGGAACTTCACTTTGGTGTTGCGGTGCTTCACTGCACCCAGTCATCACTTCCTTTCTATTTTCTTCTTTCTATTCCCCCTTTCCCTCACCCCCAGTGTCGGGTAGCAAACCGGACGCTCGTCTGGTTGCCCTCCTTGCCTTTCCTCTCTTTGCTCTCGCTCTCTCTCTTGCGGGTTTCTCAAAAATAAACCTTCGATGTTGAAGAAACATTTGTCCTGCTCCGAGGGTCTAAGCCGGCACCAACGCCTTTCCGGGGCGGTTCCCTTTACAGCTTCGTGCTACAGTCCAGATAGATGCAATTTTTTTCTGGTTTACTGCACTGTTTAGAATAATTAAATAAAATCACTTTTTGAAATATTCAGAAACGAAAAGTAGCCAACTGTAGGTCCTTTTTATTTTTTACCAGGGCTGCTCTTTTTTGGGGGGGGTTCTTCAATTAAGAAATTTAGAAACATGAAGTTGGAAGCCTATTTCTAATGGGCTTAATGAACGTCTTTCTCCTTTTTTTTCAGGAATCACTGCGGCTGTTTCCGGCTGCTCCACTCATCGGAAGAGTCTTGGACGAAGACTTAGTAGTAGGTGAGTAGGGAAGGCTGCACTAGCGAATTTAAATTTTTTCTCCCACAGAAACACACCAACTTGTAATCTAAAACAATAAAGCCACCACTTTGGCTGGTAAATACACGACCATATTTATGTACAACAAAACTTCATTTCAGCAAAAGCATTTTTATTGCTTTGTGACCCTAAATCAAATCATTCATGCAAATGCTGTAAACTGGCCTGGAATTTATCGTTGCACATTGCCTTTGTAGATCTGCCGCGATAATTGTCTGCTTTTCATAACATTCAAAAGCAAGGAGTCGGTATGAAACAGCCATGGTGAGAACTTTTATTTGCAATGAAATCTTCTCTCGCAAGACGCAGTGATGCATGTAGGCATTTTCATTTGAAGCAACCTCACCAGGGCTGTCTGCCTTTCTGTTTATCAGCCTGCATACGATTTCATCTACTTTATTGTTCATGTAGAAATGTTTTTTAGCTTTCTAACGATTGTGTCTCGTTACTGTGGCTGATAAAACGCTGCCTGATATTTCGATCACATAGTGGGAGGTTACGCTTCATTCATTCACTAGAAACTTATATGTCATCCAACGACTATCAGCGAAATTCGGAAACCTTACCCGGCGTCTTTAAGAAAGAAACTTAGCGCGTACATTCGGTATTTCTGAAAAAGATCGGTGCGTCATAAAATGTTTTGCACGATAATAAACTCGCAAGAAGCTTTACTGACCGTGAGGCACGCTTCTCGTTTCAGACGGATACAGGATCCCTAAGGGGGTCACGTGCTTCGTCAACATATACAGTCTGCATCGCAATCCTGAGTGCTTCAAGGACCCGGACCTGTACATTCCGGAGCGTTTCCTGACGTCAGAAGTCAGAAATCGCCATCCATTCAGCTACATCCCGTTCTCTGGGGGCCCCAAAAACTGCCTAGGTAACACATCCCACGCCCTGACGTTACTACACGCTCAAATGTCATAATACTTACGAAGCGCTTCAAGGTAGCTCGCTGACTACTGAACACAAGGTCGGGTTCGATTCTGAAACCCGACGGCCACATTTTGTTGGGGTCGTGGGGCAAAAACGCTAGTACACTTAGATTAATGCACCCGTTGAAAAACACCGGGTGGTCAAAATTATTCCGAAGCTCTCCATTGTGGCATCTGTCATGGCGGCAGTGTTTTCTTTGTAACGTTAAACCCCCCTCACTCAGCCGGTCGGCAAAGAAAAATGGCATCTTTTTCCTTTATGAGATAAGCTGCCGATCAGGTTCAGCCGTAGGTTTACTGAGGTCGCGTGCACACTACTGGCCAAGGCATGGACGATTAGTAAGGGAACATGTGGACTAAAAGAAACAGTAAATGTAATGCAAGAATAGGTAACGCACACATAACTTGGTAAACAAATTAGAAAATATAACAACGCAAATGTAAACGTCATTTCGACTCACGAATGGAAAAATTATCTTCATTGTGTGTAGTGTTCGGGATAATAGAAAATGTTTTCACTATATTATGTTTCGTTTTTTTTTCTATGACAGTTACGTTGAGCCTGCGTATAGCAATGACCGAGCATGTCAGGGCAAGGCGTGGCTAAGTATTAGTTTAATTTGGTTTGTGTAGTAAATATGATTTATACTAGTATCTTAAGGCTGCGCATACATGAGTACTTAGTACTTTTTTAGTTCGTTCGACGTATGCATTAACACTTTCTTACGTGCAATCTGTAAATTGTGAAATTGACCATAAATTGAGTACATGTTCTGCGGTTGTTTCTTGCAGTGCCTAGTTTCTTGGGGCAAGCGCATAGTCAAGCTACTGCTTAGCAACTTTCTTGTGTTTGTGCTTGCATTTTTTTTTCCGTCTCTATACGATGCGACAAAATGTTGAACAAACTGAAGTGAAGAATTCTATAGCGCAAGGCATGACACACATTTGTGTCCACACGGAAGACGACTACCTACCAAGTAGGTGTAAGTGTGTTACTGTCTGTTTCTTTTGCAGGCCAACGTTTCGCGATATTGGAGGCCAAGACGCTTTTGGCGAAGGTTCTGCTCAAGTACACGCTCGAGTCCACGAGGCCCGTAAGTGAGCTGAGGATCACGTATGAAGTGATTCTCAAGGCCAGAGGAGGACTGCGCATCTGGTTCCGAAATCGGACTCACGTTGACCGCGCGGCCAAACTTGCTGGTTTCGAAGAGACAGAAACAAACTATGGATTATGAGTGGCGCTGTTACAGTGACGGTGCTCACATGTATATATTTGAAGTTTACCTGTCAATGTTGCCGGGAAATATATGTGATGTGCGTTCTATTATGTGCGACTTGTGTTTATGCGACTTGTGTTTATGCGACGTGTGTTTATGCGACGTGTGTTTATGCGACGTATGTTTTGCTAGGGCAGTGGCCTTACTTCATCCTAAAGGACTCGAGAAGAAAAGCCTTCGGGATGAAGTTCAGTGGCAAGAAGCACGTCTTAGTGCTACCTATGCCTGCGCGCCCTATATTTCAAGAATGCATGGAATGCGTTGTGCCTATTTTTATATTGCGACAAATGCGGAAAGCATTTGTAAAGTAAGCCCTGTGATAAAATAAAATGTTTCATGAGTAAAAACGTTTCACGAGTTCTATAATCATGCCGGTGTTGGCAGCGGCGGTTATTGTTCTAGACCGAGGATTAGTCGCTTTCTGTCGCACAAGAAAGTGTTGCCACGTGTTCATCAATTTAGTGCCATGCAGAGATGCGAGAAGCCGCCAGGCCTCCTTTCACACACACACACACACACACACACACACACACACACACACACACACACACACACAAACACCTGTTGTCATGCTAGCGAGACCAGTCTGCGAGAACAGGTAGCTCGTCTAAGGTCGACGGGCTACCGGACGCAGGAGTTCATCTCAATCGCAAGCAACGTGTTAAAGAAAATGTGGAACCCCGATGGCGTCCCTCCGAACGCGTCAAGGAACAAGCAGGAGCTGCTAGTAATTTCCTATCTAAGGTCTCACACGGTCTAAAAAAGGTGACCAGTCAGGTCGGTGGAAAGGTGAATGGTCGGCGCCGGAAAAGTTAAACCGTCTGTCTTGGCTAACTGACCCTGATTATAGAAAGCCAAGAGAGTGCCAAAAGAAGCCTCAGAACCCTTTCATGCTCTGCCCAGAAGGAGTGATGCGCAATGTACCACTGTCATGTGGCGGAACCTACATCAGCCAGACAGGCGGTTGTGTAAAAAATCGGTCAAGAAAGTACAAGCAAAACGTTGCACGGTACAGAAAGGGACACCTGTTCACACATTCTAATGACTGAGTGCTCAGCGCCGTTGCGACTCGGGGTTCGAAGACGTGGGATCCTCTTTCCTCGTGGAGGGGTAAGTGAACGTGAGGCGGGTCCGATGTTCAGGACGTTTGACAAACACGTATATATATATATATATATATATATATATATATATATATATATATATATATATATATATATATATATATATATATATATATATATATATATATATATATATTATATATATATATATATATATATATATATATATATATATATATATATATATATATATATATATATATGTATATATATATATACATCGGCCTCCTGACACTCTGGTGTCAGGAGGCCGATGACATCAAGTCCCACCAATCCAGAGGTAGGTTGCCCTTTTCTCTGACTCCGATCGTACTGTGACGCAGTGATGGCCGGATCATCGCACTGAGCGCGTCTCCGGCTTGGACACACCAGTTTGTGCGGCTGACAGGTGACAGCCGTATCATTGCTAATTGCTCTAACTTCTCCTGAACAAGGTATTCCCGCACTGGTCATAATTCATCTGTGTCGAGAACCATTTGGACGAGGCCGTCGCCCCGTTCCCCATAATCGTGTGAGCCGTGACCGAGGGGTGTCGCGGGTGAACGGCCGATCACAACAGCGCTGCTTTAAAGCTGCTGCATAATGACCTACTCCAAAGATAACCTTATGCCTAATAATATAGAGATGAGAGGCATAATCAGCGAAGTGACCAATTGTGTCCGTACACTATTAGTTTTGCTGTCGCAAAAATAAATTAGCTTCTTAGCTGGTCAGTAAGACAGACAGGACGCGTCACATGGCTGGACGACGATGTATGCACGAATATAAACACGAGAAGTTTCAATAAACGTTAGTTGCTAGAGGCTTTCCGTATGTTTCTCTGTGTGCCTTAGTCTGTCCTCGTCTTCAAAGCAGACCGCATCACAATATAAAACGAAAAAGTGTTGTAATATAGCTCACCGCTTAAGGATTACCTAAGACCTTAAAAGATTTTCTTTCCTGCGGTTGTGATCAATTGTGATTTCCCGTTACCTCGTTCACGGTCACAACTGGCCAGTGGTCATTTTGTTACGAACCATTCCGGCACATGAACAGCGCTGTCAATGCAAACATTGTTTTTTTTTTTTTAGTGTAGATTCCTTCTGTTCAAATATTTTACTTGAAGGATGTAACAAAGCTGATAGGACCAGCTGAAAAGTGAAATTCAGTTGTGCCTACATTTCAGGCTAACACACTTTCTCTAAGGCCCCTGCACGCAATGAAGATTGCAGCCGCTTCATTCTTCTTAAGGTTTCACGGGCGCTGTTTCTAAAACCAAAGTAATGTGCATTAAATGCGTTCGCAGAAAATAGAAGTGAGTGTTTCGGTACCTTATGTTAACAGCATTTTGAAATAATAGCCAAGTTCGTCCTTGTTCACACTTCGGTTGTTCTTAGAAAAATAATGAACGCTGGTACCGTTTCTCTAAGATGGAAAACAATGGCTTAATTGCCTGGTCAGGAGGCCCGGTCTAGCCACGCGACAAACCGGAATTAAGTGTTGCGTACATGCGTAGTTCTAACCATGGCGCAATAAAGTTTGTTTTTCCCATGCATTTACATACTCCGCCAGGCGCACATTCACTAGGATCGCGAGTTCTTTCTTGGATTGCTCATTTAATGAGAAACGGGACATGTAAAAAACATTTCTGTTCTTTTCAGAGTCATGCTGTGGCACCTAAGGGAACCGTAAATTTCAATTATGCCCTTCTATCGCGACGGTTCTCCAGTGTTTCTCTGTTTCGCCTTATGCGGCGTACTACAAAAGAATGGTAATCTTTTCACTTGTTTGTATATTTTTCTTCATTTGCAGCCCAGTTTCAGTCTATTATTCTTTCAAGATACAATCCATTAGGTGCAGAATGTATATATATGTACAAGGGTCCCAAAGCAGAAGACAGCAACGGGACCCTTAGCTATAAGTTACAAGAACAAAGCAACTACAGAAGCAGCTCACTAAAAAAAAAAAGGATCAATACATATGAACACCCGCAATGCTATGTGTGACAACGCATATAAATATTTATACAAAACAAGATACAACTGGGTGAATAATATATGATTACCAATATTGCATATATACAAGCAGTGAAACAGCGCATGTAGAGCGGGAAATCCTACATAGACAATAGAATGACCGAACTTCAAATTCACATGTAAATACCACGCCCACATTTCTCACTTTGTTTAAGCCAGTGAATCCGTTCTCTAATTAAACTAATTACATCAACTAAGTTCTTAATTGCAAGCTTTACGGCGCGTGTTTAATAGACGAGAGAGAGAGCAAATGATAAATGAAAGGTAGGGAGGTTAACCACAACTGAGCCCGGCTGGCTACCCTACACTGGGGAAAGGGAAAGGGGACGGAAAGATTAAAAGAAGAGAAAGTCCATTGGGGATATCATTCGGTCACTCAGTCCGGATCACAGACGCTGACTCAATCCGGTAGCTTTCAAATATAACAGCAGTGCTTTTGTGGCCTTTTGTAGCTGCGATATGCGAGGCCATGCTCCCAAGATCTTGTTCAAGGTGAACAACGGCTTTCTAACTGATTGAGAGATGTGCAGAGGTCATGTCTTTCATGTTCAAAAGATGGGCAGTAGCACAGTAGATGTTTTATAGTTTCCTCGACACCGCAGGCATTGCACTTGGCGCTATCAGACATTCCAATCAAAAACGTATATGTATTCGTGAATGCGACGCCCAAGCGTAAGCGGCACAGCATTGTTTCCTCATTACGCGGAAGCCCTGGTAACAGCCGCAGTTGCGTAGATGGATCGAGGGAATGCAATCGATGTTGAGTGAATTCAGGTGTGTGCCACTTCTCCGATGTCATACGGTGCGCTAGCTTGGTTAAGTGTTGGGCCGCGTCATTCCGTGATAAAGGTACAGAAACAAGGGTCGCTCCTCCGTGTGCTTTCCTAGCAGCTTCGTCAGCGAGCTCGTTGCCGGAGATACCGCAATGGCCAGGCAGCCACTGAAACACGACGTAAGTGGACGATATTCTGCGATTCGAAGGCGGCCTCACAATGTCTTCTGTCATCTCTTCCTCGCGGGTCCTGCGAACAACTCGTGTAGGAGATACGATAAATGCACCATCATATGATAGACAAGTTGAAGGGAATCGCCAGTGGTCTACTTCTGCGTTACTACATTTCAAAATGGCGCTGCAGGTAGAAATGACTGCCATCAAGTTATACTTTCAACTTTCCTCGTGGCGCATGCAGGAAGGCGAAGCGCAAATCGCAGATCGTAGTCCGACCCTCCTGCGAAGTAATAGGCTGGCGTAAAATGAAGCTGCCGTCCCGCTTCCCTCTTACCGCGAGCTGTTGCTTTGCGCAGCTCCCGATTGAACGCATGCTTAGTTCAGCAGGAAGGGTGAGGCAAACCGCTCTATAGCGGGGTATGCCATGATTATGTGAGTACTCGGCTTTTTCCGAATACTGGCGCCCTATAGCGTAAAACTATTCCAATATCTTTTTATTCCAATCACCTGACGTCAAATTTACGTAACAACCGACGCCAGCATCGGACGGTAACCCGAAGCGTTGTTTGAAAAGCCTAATATCGTTTATAGGAAATCACTTCTTTTTTTTTTCTTTTGCTTTCAAAGCCAACAGCATTGCCTAAATTGAGCAGATTTTCTTATTGGATTGGCTGACAGGAGGCGAGGAGCACGCTGAAGTTTCGATGGGGCCAAGCCGACACGGTGAAAGTAGATAACTGGATGAAGAGTGTGGTACCGGCGTCTGCGATTGGTCCACTTTCCCTTACTTAGCTTGCGGTGGCTGGTCGAAATTCGCGGCGGCATGCAACGGAAGGTTAAAAATGCCACCATAACAGATCCTCGGTGAACAAAGAGTTGGCAAAGGGATGTCGTATACGTGCCAAAAGGGGTCGATAACGTTATACTTCCACGCAAGAATTACTTTTATATGCAAATGACTCCATGCTCCGTGGCAGCTCCGAGTAGCTAGTGCCAGAGCGATTGGTGGGCAGCCATCTTCTATTGCTTTCGGAACGGGGCAGTCTCCGGCTATTCAGAAAAATTTTCAGTTTGGTTCGTCATATTAATGCGTCCTTAACGCGTACACGCCACTTTGACGAGGTGAGTTTTCGCGATGTTGTGACATCGCGTCACAAACAGGCGAAGTGGGCGCAACTCGAAAACGTTTAATAATTAGCAAAGGGCAAATGGAGAAATAGTCGTCTAATCAGAAATAATTATATTTTTTGTCTGATCATGCATAATCAGTGTGCACACATTATATCAGATGGGGCGCTTTCGCGGTTTTCGTGACGTCGCGTAACATGCAGGCGAAAATGGGGGGGGGGGGGGGGGGGAGGGGGACTTTTTCACCGGTCATGGAGAGCTGATTGCAGAATTGGAATAGCTTTACGTTATAGTGCCTCTGCTACTGTATATGGCCGCGAACCTCCATTTATAGCGGACACGATTCTGTCTTGCCAACCTGACTCATCAGAGTACACGTTCTTGTCTCAAGCTTCCAGATACGCCGAAGAATGCCACCAAATTGTCCACTCCGTTACGACTGAATACTAGTGGCGCCAAAAATTTCGTCACCATGACGACCGGTGCAGATTTGGATGTCGCCTGGTATCCTTACACTGGCTCTCTCTAATCTCCTCGCCAAGGGCCACGGTCGCTATCGTGTTGGGCAGCAGACGTCGCCTGTGAACTAGCACATCGAGCCATTGACGTACACCGTCTGGTGGTCTGCGCAACCATGGTCGAGAAACCCCGTGCGTGGGAGAATGCCGTAGTGCAAACTAGCGCAGTAAAGAAAAATCAAAACATACTGCGACCCGTATTTGTCCTCTGCTCTTTTTGAGAGATAGAGAGAGAAGCGATTAATTGAAAAACAGTCAGGCTAACCAAGACTGAGTCCGGTTGGCTACCCTTTACTGAGGAAAATGCAAAAGAGAAGAAGAGATAAATACAAGAAGAGAAAGTCGATATTTGATTTTCCACTGGAGTCACCGACGTTATGAAACATCTTAGCGCTGTCACAGACGGTCTCCAGGATCCCCGTTGAGTCGCTAAGATGACTTCCTCTTCTCCGGGGAGCAGTTGTACTAAAAACGACTGGATTATGCGTTATACAGCTCAGCAACGCCCCACTTTAGCACAAAGTTGGCGCGCTCACAGCCTGATCATCAATCAGCAGACGGTTGAGCGCGTTGTTCGTCGCGCTCAGTAAACCATGTTAAAATATACGCAAACACATACGTATACCATATATAACAAAACAAGTATATTAAAGTAGAACTGGTGCATAGCTGGAGGGAGGGGGGGGCGTAAAACATTCTGGAATACTGAATGCTTGTCTTTGAAAACACTTTCATGAACGCGTTCTTTTCACATTTGTATTTTCACCTCAAGGGAACGTGATCTATTAAATTAAATAAAATTCTGGGGTTTTACGGGCCAAAACCACGATCTGATTATGAAGCACGCCGTAGTAAAGCATTCGGGATCATTTTGACCCCCTGGAGTTCTTCAACGTGCACGGTTCACGGGCGTTTTTGCATTTCCCCCCCTATTGAAATGTGGCCGCCGTGGCCAGGATTTCATCCCGCGACCTCGTGCTAATCACTGCAATGCCCTTGCCACTAAGCAAATACGCCGGTTCGTGATCGACTCACACTTGCAGTATGTCTGACGCGTAAGAATGCCCGAGGCACATTGAACGCGGCACACTACTAGCATTATATAAGGAGGATGCGAGAAACCTGGCATAGATGTAAGATGATAGAACCAGAGTAAAATTACTAAAACGTAAATTTCACGATCACGCTTGACAAGAACTTTTGGACTATGCGAATCTTCAATCGACCTATTTTGATTCTGTACGAGGGGTTAACTTTCCGTGTGACAAACGGGCCGATGGCCCGAGTGGCCATCGTATGAGAAACATACTTGCCCCCCTCAGTTCGTGACGAGGGAACAACCAAATTATTCACGTTGTTTCGCATGGCTGTTCTCTGCAGTGCTAGCACCGATGCGTACATTTCTGCCCTAATAAGCTCAAGCCTTCAGTTTTATTTCTCTGAAAACAACGAGAGAAAAGGGAGGAAGGCCATTGTAATTGGTAACACACATTCTCCGTGCTACTCGAGGTTCTACTCAAGTTAAAGCAAAATAATTCAGTCAGGAAGACAGAAAGTGAATTGACTGCGGGTGCATAGTTTTCGTGAACTTCATTTTAAAACAAAAATGCGAAAATTCATTTCTGCTTGTGACAATAAATCCGTATAATGTTTTCAATGAAACTGGATATCGCGGATATTGCTATTGCAGGTGTAGTCTCCAAATCCTCGTTTTCATTGTTAATATTATTTGCAGACCGAATTCGTGAGCCGATTCGTAGCGTGCGTTAAGCGAATATCGGATTCTCTGTACTTCCCTCGCGATAATTTCACTTACGTAGCCATAGCGGCAAACAAAACGAAGAAAAAAGCGATTGGTTATTGGTTTTTGACGCCATGAATTTATCTTGAGAAGGCATAAAATAGGAACCGGTGATGAAAATTAAAGAAAGCAGAAAAAAAGGCTTGCTAAGGGCCTTGAGGTTAGCATTTAATGAGACCAGTGTGTCTAATTCGTCGCGGATGGTGGAGGTGTAAACATCTTTACTTAAAATTCAAATACTGTCCCCCTGGCCTATACGTTGGTCTAGCATCTCCTACATCTGGGAATTCAGACTCGAGTCCGTGATACAAATGCGACAAATGGATTAAAATAGCGACCGTGGACCCATACTCGGTGGTCATCCGGGTCAGAAGGTGATATGAGACCTCGAGTAAGGTGCTTTATTCTCATGACTTCTGCGGCAGAGTACTTCCAAAGGAGACGTAGCGCGTCGACTGCTCCTTCTGTGCTGTTGCACTTTGAGCATGGGAGCCGTTCATCTTGTTCCACGAGTTTTGAGGACGCTACCACCAACGTTCCACGATGTCCGGTGTGAGTGGAACCCAAAGTCGAAGGCGCCGCAGACTCACTTCCTCCTTTCTCGTCAGGCGGGGTGGGATAGGAGCGGAACGAGATTAAATGAGGACACGTGCTTCTCATCGTTATCCTGCAATCCCCCAACGTACTGCCTTGTATAGCTAAAAATAAAAATTAAATTATGCGGTTTTTCCTGCCAAAACCACTTTCTGATTATGAGGCGCGCCGTAGTAGGAGACTCCGGAATAATTTCGACCCCCTGAGGTTCTTTAACGTGCATCCAAATCTAAGCACACGGGTGCTTTCGCATTTCGCCTCCATGGAATGCGGCCGCCGTGCCTGGGATTCGTTCCCGCGACCTCGTGCTCAGCAGCCCAACACCATAGCCACTAAGCAAGCACGGCGGTTTGCCTTCTGTGGGGTGTTGACACCAGGGATGTCTGTTGCGGTTCCGCAGGCCTATCCAAAAATGACACTCGTACCACTTTCCAAGAACAGACTCAGATGAGCACTCTTCAGAAGCGCAGTGGGTACATCACAAAAAAAAAGAACCAGCTTAAGGAGCGTAGTTTAAGCAAATAGGCTTAAAACTTGTTAACATAACCAAATTTGTTTGTTCTTCTGTAATCGTTTTAGAATCTGCTAGAGGAAGAGAGTTAATTGTTCGTCACCGTACCATTGTTTTGTAACTGCCTCCTTAAGTCTCTTACTCAAACTCTCTCAAGCAAAAGTCTCTCTTACGCAAAAGTCAGCCCACGTATCTTTCAAAGAACCAGCGGTTTTAGTGAGTCATACCGACGCACTAACAAGAAGTTCAAGCCTATTTTTTCTCATACTGAGAGGTTCACAGTGCAGCGTGACATCTTTCGCCAACCCATTTAGTAGGCACTCCACGTGAGGTCACATACATGGAACTGTGCCTGGTCCGGGTAGGTTTAGGTATTACACAAGTGTCGGCAATTATCCTGTGAAAAGGTTGTTTCCAAACTCCTGCGTTGTTTTTCGGCCAGTCGTGCATGAATAAGGCCTTAATTATTTCAACCTTGGTACGATGAAAGATTTAGAATATGTATGCTATAGGATCTCCGTGGCAGTATGTGAAAGCTTTTTTTTTTCGCACTTTTCCGTGCCTTTTCACATTCTGAAAAGTCACTATTTCTCACTCTGTCGGACACTAGCTTACCTCGGAACATATTGTAACATTTCGTATGAGAATATGTGAAATTTTACGTGTATATAACGCCTCTCTTTCCGAATCACTTTAAGACGGGCTATACTCGAGACCATTTTCTGAGTCAGAGACACTCGGATGGTAGCCATTCATTGCTGGCGCAAAAATCTATTCGCGCACTAGTGCATTTCTTGAAGTGCAGCGGCCTGAGTGACCGTTTACAGTTCTGTGCATCCTCCCGCGTGCTCACTCTGTTCACTCTCTCCCTCTTTTCGTCTTTCTGCGCCCCCTTTTTCTTATGCCCTGTGTAGGGTAGCAAACCGGACGCTCGTCTTGTTCACCTCGCTGTCTCATAATTTCCTATCCTTAATTTCATTATTTCGTACCAGTATATGATTTCCATGTGTTTTTATTCTTAAAATCTTCAAAGAAGGCTTTGCGCTTACCAGTACAAGATCACATCTTTTGGTCCGCGTCATTCAATACTAACACGTGTGGCACATTTCCTCGCCTGGTTCGTTCAGCAAAAAAATAAAATGGTGCCATTTTATGCGCAACTCCCCATCGGAGAAGTGGGCAGGAGCCAATACGTGGACTGGTTTTCACCGCTTATTAGCAACTAAAATTCTCACCATACAACTACTATGCCAAGCGTTTTAGTGAATGACAAGTCGCAAAAATTAGAGCAATCTTGCTGATCATTTTTAGCGGAAATAAAGGAGAGGTGATGGCGTAGTGTTGTTTTGTTAAAATAAAAATGCAGGCGACTGCATGTCACTAAATACGCAGAAAAATCAATAAGTTTTCGACAGCCTTTTAAACATCAAACAACAAACTCACCCAATTAGCTCTTCACGAATAAAACCGAAAGTTCTGGCAACATTAAAAATACGTATTCACACTTTCACGAAGACGAAAGTTGCTTCTTTGTATGGCCACTGAACAGTGGTCGGTATAGCCCAGTTCGGCATAAGCCGCGTTTGTATATGAACTAAGCAACCATGAAATGGAAGCCAACCATTACGGCGTCCGTTATATCCCACAGTGCAGGCCAGAGTCGTGAAACCTCATCAGTCAAATAAAAATTCCAAAGGGTCACCAAGACTTTGGGTGAGCCGTACATTTGAGGACTGAAAATTGGTTTGACTCCCCCCCCCCCGCATTTCGTTGACGTGCAAAGTAAATCGAGGAACCATCCTAGATCGCTGAATAGGGTCCCCATGCAGTATGAATGAAAACACACAAAATAAAACCAGATATCGATGGCACCTAATATCACGTCAACCCCTCCTCCAACCACAAAACAAACTCGCGGTCGCTTCTAGCACGTGCATTCATGTACTCCATTAGCGACACTCGGTTATACATTGTCCGCAAAAGCACATTTCAGTGATGGCAGACGCTACTGTAGCAACGTGCTATTTCACCACCTCATGTACTCTTCAGTCGCGAATTATGACGCAGTGTTCGTAATTGTGTCAAAGTGACAAAATTTTATCTCAAGATGCTAAAGAATTTATTGAAAGAAAGGTGATAGGACGACGCTTTCTGCATTTTCTACTCAGTCCTCGTAAGTAGGCTGTAAATGTATCGAGATCTACCGGCACAAAAATAATTAAATCACCACCTTTAAGGGCATACGCAATTAATTTTGGTCTATATGCATTACGATAAAGAAAAAAAACAATTCTTTTGACATTGCTGACGAAACGCAGCACGTTGAATGTACCGTCAAACGTGCAATCCCATTCAATAAAGTGGTCGTAGGTAGGGATACTCAGCACACTAAGTGAAACTACGAGAAGTGAATATGCTGGGACTACAATTCACCCTCAGTTCAGTGTCCCTGATTTTTTTTCTTGATCTGCACGAAATAAAACTTGGAAGACAAGCCACGTGCACCATAATTGAAGGGAAGTTTAGCGAAGTGCACACAGATGATCCATCCGAGTTCACCTATTCGAGCTATAGTGCTACAGCTTTATGAACACTTCTGAGCATATCGCGTATTTCAGCGAACACTTCCAAAATTTTTTAAATGTTGCCTGCGGCAGATAGCACAATTCTAGCTTATGAGCTGGCCTACACGAAGAGGCTGACATTACTTGCACCAACAATTAAAATGCATAATCGACTAATTAAGAAAAATATCACTAATTATTTTTTAATTCTTTACCTTATGGACCATATTGCAATTTACAAGTTCTAGCCGTGGAATTCAGAAGGCGGGTTCACTTGGAACGAATTCTCAGGACGACACCAGTTTCGAGATATTAATTCCCGAACTTCATGGACAAATGCATCGGCGTACCAGTTACTTTCTTAACAAAACGTCGTTTATGCATTCCAGCACAAAAGTAACTGCAACACTGGTGCGTTTCTCCGCAAACTTCAGGAATTAATATATCGAAACTGGTGTCATCCTGAGAATTTGTTCCAAGTGGATCCGCCTTGCGCACTGCACGGCTAGAATTTGTAAATTACAATATGGGCCATACGGTAGTTAGTTAAAAAGCTACTTAGTGAATCTTTGTTAGTTAATCGATTGCGCATTTCAATTTCTTGTGGAAATAGTGTCCGCCGCTTCGAGTAGACGACCTCATAACTACAATTGTGCTATCTACCACAAGCATGCTTTAAGAATTGTTGAACGTGTTCGCTGAAACACCCTGCATATGTGCCCATAAGAACAACTACATTTGTTTGTACATCACCTTTCTTTTTAATATTTACACTGCCGCGAGTAGAAACACTGTTCCACTATGCTGAAGTAACATATTTGCTTTCAAAGTTTAAGTTGTATTAAACTTAAACAATGTGATCGATTCGCCGATTCGCTATCACGGCGAAAGTGGCGCAACAAAAATACGAATACGAGACTGAGACGACAGGCGCACACAACGCTGTGGCAATGGTTGGCATTTATTTCGGAGCTTGTCGCTATTTCGCACTTCCTCCAACCTCGTTCTTGGTTGTAGACTTGCAAGCGTAATTTTCGCCCATTGTCGTCACTTGGCCAAAACAACATTTCAGTTTTGCCCTCTTGCGTCTAAGCTGCAATCTCTGCAACCTAGGCCACTCTGGGATGTATTTGTTCCCAGCTGTCACTCCCCTCGTCACTTCGCATATGCACCTTAGCGTCTTTAATTTTCTTTCTTTACACATATTAATGTTAGTCTACTCAGTCCTTCATTTTTAAATAACATTCCTAAATGATATTTCTAAATTCTATGTGTCAGCGATACATTTGTCGATGATGGCCCACTTGAAACGCACTGCAGCAATTGTGGTGAGACTGGTGGGAGAAGGAGGCGGGTACAAAACTTGCACGCAGCATTTCTTTTGCTGTTTTGGTTGATTTGTTATGGGAATTCGGGAACGCAACAACCTCTAAATAGTTGCTAGCGCAGGAGGGTGACAGAACAAAAGAACCAACAGCTGTCAACTGTACGCTGTCACTGTAACGGCAACAACCTTACGCAGTCACGCTGGCACGAGTTGATTGGTCTCCAATTATCATCGCACGAAACGCTTCATTGCGCAGCCCTCTTTCCTTGTACTCGATTTAATACAAGCGGATTTGTGTTGACTGAGCCTCTATCTGTCTTCACGCAAGAATGAAGGAATCTAAAGGCCAATGCCAAAATAGCGGGGGGTATCCCAAATTGCTTGCACGTAGAATGCAGGACCTTTCGGTCCGGCCCTAATGCAGAAAGGGCTGCAACAATATAACACAGCTCCACACCGTACGTGTCGTTTGGCCTTCGAGGAACTTGTAATGGATGTGGGGTGGCCCTTGTCGTGCGTGATTCTTCGTTCCGAACAAAAGGCCCTCGCGTCTGTCATCCCAATTTCGGCTGGCGTGGTCGACTACACGGAGGAGGTAACTGCCGGTGTGCCCTTTGTGACGGAGTGACCTGAAGGGCGAAAGTGGCGGCAAGGCCGTGCCGTGTCAACAAGTTCGCGATCTTCACCCACTTGACGCGGTCGTCAACTTCGTAAACGGCCCAGGGCCCATATAAACGCACTGCCACGCATCGTGAGCCTCGCTCTCGAACCGAACAGTCTCGAGGGGAACACCGCAGTACTCGACATTGCTGGTTTCGAGAATCGGCAAAGCATCGTCCCCTCACCAAATTGGACAGGCTATAAAGGAGCCTTTTGCAGACCCGGCAAAATTTTTCTGCATTAGTGAGAAACATTCCTCGCTGCCATGACCGACGTATATATCAGTTGGTCCCAGCGGAAAACGATTCGTTTGGAAGCATGAGCTGACTCCGCGAGTTCTACCCGGAGATATTGTTCTCTACAACAACGTGCTCCTCATACCTTTTCTGAACTAATGGCTATCCGGTGGATCTCCCACAGTCTCGTCGGAACTTGTCAGCTGCACACCTTGCTGGTTACAGTCGCGCTGTGTCTGCTCGGAGTTTTCGTGTGCTTTGTCGTTGTACCCGCCGCAGCAGAGTGGATAAAAACCTGGCTGGCTCTTAGGCCGCTGCCTGGACCCTGGGATGGCGTTCCTTTCTGGTTCTCCGCAGCCGCTTACTGGAACAAGAGCCGAGAGTACAACGCTAAGGACGCCGCTGTCGGTGAGTGTTGGGCCGCACATTAAATCCACGTTTCCGCCCGCAAGACGTTCCCTTTCTTATACCTACCTGTGTGAATCGGCAGAGCTCTGGACATTGGGTGTCACAAGATCTCAATTTCCTCTTTTCGAGCTTATATGTGCGCTTTCGCGCCACTAATTTTAGCAGTGCGGCTGAGAGCTTCCAGCAGATTTATCGCATGTCCTTCAATTTCTGCATATCACATTTCAGCGGTATTTACAATGATGCAACATTCAAATAACAATACCGTCCGGCGACGAAGCCCTATTTTAGCACTGTGGTAGTAATCTTTGGAAATTACTTGTAGAGTTTACTGATCCTACATTTTGATGCTGATTAATGTTGGCTCAGACAGGACATTCGTGACCTGAAAATGTCTAAACTCCACAGTATAGTTGCTACAGATATAAAGGGATGTGCAGCATCAAAGTGCGAGTCTGCGGAGCAACTGTTTCGAAGACTTGAAAGTAGCATACACAAAAGTAGAAAACACGCAAACGACACCCCTGGATAACACGCAGCATTGTCCATATGAAACAGAAAATTAAAAGATTATGAAAGCGGAAAGTAAGAGCGATGGAAGTTGAAGCTATAAAAATTGAGATGAAAGAAGCTCTTGTGAATCACACGCTTGCCAACTTTCTTAAGAGTTCACCGCGCTAATTCTGGCGTTACTTCAGGGAAAGAAAGGGAAAAACCTGAACAGATCGAACATGAGGGAAAAGTCCTGACACGAGTTGAAGACTTAGCTGAGACTTTCAGTCGCTTCTTTCAGTCTGTTCATACAACAGAAAAAGGTGATAAGATAGGCGAATACATCAACGGCGACATTAGGACCGCAATGGAACCAGTTATTATCAGCCGTGAAGGCGCTTTACAATTGCTGCATGAATTAGACACGAAGAAGGGAAGCGGACCGGATAGTCTATCAACTGAATTTTTTAAACGATATGCCGAATATGTTTCCTTTTACTACCCGCCATGGTTGCTCAGTGGCTATGGTGTTAGGCTGCTGAGCACGAGGTCGCGGGATCGAATCCCGGCCACGGCGGCCGCATTTCGATGGGGGCGAAAACACCCGTGTACTTAGATTTAGGTGCACGTTAAAGAACCACAGGTAGTCGAAATTTCCGGAGTCCTCCGCTACGGCGTGCCTCATAATCAGAAAGTGGTTTTACCACGTAAAACCCCATAAGTTTTTTTTCCTTTTACTTAGAGATAATATTTGCGAAGTCAATTGGAATGCATTCACTTCCACAAGACTGGCGCAATGCAATAGTAATTCCCGTTATTAAAGACGGCAACCGTACGCAAGTGAACAATTATCGACCCATATCCTTGATGTCAATTTGCTGCAAGGTCCTAGAACACGTTATTGCAAAGCATATTATTAGTTTTCTTAACACTAACGAGTTACTTTCCACAAACCAGCATGGATTTAGGAACGACCTTTCTACGGTGACACAGTTAACAGAAACACTCCATGATTTCTATTCGAACATTGATGCACACCTGCAAACACACGTAATAAGTGTTGATTTTATAAAAGCTTTCGATAATGTTTCTCACCGTAAATGGATTTTTACGCTTGATAGAATAGGAATAGGTAAATAAGTAATAAAATGGATACAGGCCTATTTATTTATGCCTCAACAGTCTTTAGGGATTGAGAATTGCACTTCAAGTCCATTGCGTGTGTATTCGGGGGTTCCCCAAGGTTCCGTTTTGGTACCAATACTGTTTTTGTTGTTTGTTAATGATATCAGTGCACTGGTTGAACCGCCTGTTAAAATGAAACTTTTTGCCGATGATTGTTTGATTTATTCCCCAATAGCTTGCGAAGGTGACCAAATTAATCTGAACAGACGCTTATAGGCATTAGCAGAGTGGTGTTTAAAATGGGACATGGAAATAAACTAAAGCAAAACAACATTTACGTATGCTAGCTCAAGTAGGAGCGAGCTTTCCTTCATGTACCACATCGTAAACAATCCTTTGAATATTTCAGCTTGTTTCAAATGCTTAGGAGTCAGTATTGTGCAACACATTGCAATGGCACTCACACATTGATAATATGTGTTCCAAGGCAAACCAAAAACTATACTTTTTAAAGAAAAAGCTGGAATGTGCTACACGGGACGGGAATTAAACAGCTTTCAAAACTTTTGTACGACCAGTTTTGGAGTACGCTTCTGTTGTATGGTCCCCTCATCAGAAAGTCCTGAAGGCAAAAATAGAAAGAATACAAAGACGGGCAGTCTGTTTCATCTGCGGTAAATGCCGACGCATGGAGTCCGTTACAGCCTTGTTAAAATCGTGTGAACTAGAGCCTTTGGAGGAACGCAGCCATAAACACAGGCTGAAGTTTCTTTTCGAAATCATGAGTGGGCGACCAAAAATAAACAAGGATTTATATATGCAACCTCCAGGAAGGAGATGTCCTCGTCTAAACAATAACAGAGCTATCCAACCTTATTTACCACGTAGTGATATTTTTCATTTCTCCTTTTTTCCTGGCACGTTTGAAGTATGGAACAGATTGCCTAGTGCAGTTGTGAGCAAAGAGGGATCTGCCGATTTGGAAATGCGTTATATACTTTCTTTTGCGACGATGTGTACTAAATTTTGCTACGAGCATTAATTTATTTGCTTACTTTTTTTGTATAACTACTCTTCTTTGCTCCTTGTTTTTTTTTTTTTAACTACCAATAGCGTCAGTGCATTTTGTTTGTTACATGGTATGAAAATTATGTATCATGTAGTCTTGACACATCACCCTCCCTGTGATGACCCCAAGAACGGAGTTGACAGTACCAAATAAATAAAATAAATAAAAATTTCCTTGGCGAATGCTTCACCAATAAAATACGCCTACGTCTTGCATCTCCCACGAAGATACCTTGCGCAGCTTGAATTTTATGCAAGAAAAAAACCCTTCCAACATACCTCTTCTTTTTTTTTTTTTAGAGCGCCCGATCTTTTTTCTTGCACTCTGTGAGAAGATAGCGCAAGACCACCAGTGCGGTTAATTTATTTTGCGATGCTGCCATTGCATTCATAAGGCCGCTAATTATTCAGTTAGTTAATGAAGCAAAGTTTAACAGACAACGTTATAATTAATTAGGGCTAATACATTGCACTGCTATTGCACAATCAGCCTTTTTTCATGAAAGTTCATGCCCACGCCATTTTGTAGAAAGCAATGTCATCTGAATTTGCCATAATGTACCACGGAATCAAAAAGCTTTATTTCGTGTTTACGGCATTCATGGTGCATTCATATATTGGCATGGAAAGTTGAAAACCCGCCGACAAAGAAGAAACAAAATATACGGGACGAAGCACGGGTTCCGTCTGTTTTGTTTCTTTACTTTTTTTTTTAATTTGCGCTGTACATATAAAATACAAGCTATAGGTAACCAACTAGCCCGTCTTTCCTCTTTGTCAAGGTGTGCAGAGATGACCGGTCATCTTTGCGACGTGACATAGTCAGGTGAACGATAATAATGGGAAAATTTGACACGATGATCCGATGACGTGTGTTTTGTTTTGCACCAGTCAAAGCAAGTGCACAACCTTTCGAAAGGTTTGTCCGCACGTGAGGCCAGCCCGCACCGTGCACAAGGGGACTGGCGCAGGTCTTGTTTGTATACAGCGCATGCTTAATGTGCATGTCCATCCACGTCCCGGTAGAGGGGACGCGTGCGCTTTGCGTCTCCCCTCTAACCAGGCCGTGGACTATCTACTATAAGTCCGTAGTCTAGCACCAGTTTCCAGGTGCCTGTTTCGCACACAGGCCACGAAATATATTGGCGTTCCACGTCGTTTTCGCCTGCACAGCGTGTGGACGGCTTTCTGGGAAAATACTGCGTAGGAAGCCAGTGCGATTCTCGCATATATTGGGAAACGCATTCCAGCTTACTATGCTCGCGGACAACTTTCTGTGGCTATGAAGGAAAAGCTACGGAGGCAAAGCGCGCACAAGTGAGAGCGCTTCCGAAAAGAGTCCCGCGTTTTCATCCACGTTAGCTTAAGCAGGGGAAGAGAAAACATACACACTCAATTAGCGGTAGTTAAATAAGGTAAAACACAGCGCTCAATGTAAAAGTTTACTTATTTTGCGGGCGTTTCCCTTCCGCATCTGGGCAAACGCAAAACCGCCGCACGCGGAAGCTGCGTCGATACAGCGTCTGTTCCGAGCAACCAAAACACACAAACGCTGGGGGACTACTTGGCACAGTATTACATGTGCAGACGCTTCGCCCCCGTAGCTTTCTCTTCATAGTCACAAAAAGTTATCCGCGAGTATAAAAAAAATTTCGATATTAGAGTGAAATAGGCCTGCCAGTAGTAAAGTCGTTACACAACCACACGCAGTGTCATGATCTTTATGATTCGAAATTCTCGTGCAGACGACCAACAGTGGAGTACGGCACCATGCGCAACTGATCGGTGCACTGTGCAAAGATATTGCGAAGAAAATGTGACGAGTGCCGGAATTGTGTCATAGAATTCCAATTTAGCTTATTACAACGCTTTGTCGCTGATCATTAGAACCGCTCAGCTGCGTTCCGTACAGACCTAAGCAAGTTTTCCGTCTCATGGGCAGCTTTACACTACAGACGGTTTCACTCGCTCGGTAACTGCAGCGAGAGTGCGCCCCCAAGAAACTTCCGGTCACGGGCCTTATCAGTCTACTGCGCCGGAACACAAAGCGCGTTTTTAAGTTGTTTTACTGGCGGAAAGTCTATTTTTAGGTTTTCAGATAAAATACATGCGCATTACGCCTCAAGATAAATACATACAAATTTTCGTGTAACTTATGGCAACATTCACTTGTAAAGTTTTTCTTATCTAAAGAGGAAAAGTGTCGAAAATCTGCGGGCATAGGGCCAAACAATGAAATCTTCCTTACCTAAATAAGGAAGCCTTCATTGCGGTGAGGCTACCTTATGTCACTCTGAAAGCTTCCTTACTGAGGGGCCCTAGGTGAAGGCTTCCTTAGTGCTTCCTCAGCATAAGGTAGCTCCAAAGCTACCTTCATGCGTCCTTACGCCGCTCCTGGCCCTGACCGAGCGCTTCACCTCACTGCTTAACCACGTGACCTATGCTTGCGCATGCGCTTTTTCGCCCACCTACGGAGAAGCACGAGCACGGTACGTCTTGCCAGGCATGTTCGTTTCAGGCACGCGTATGGGATGAAAGCGTTGCTAGGCGTTGCCAGGCGTTGCACGACGCCGGCGTGCCAGCGTTGATTGATCACATCAACTTTTGCACTGAAATGCGCTACTTTTTTTAAGTTTAGTAAACAAAACTAGAACAAAGCGTCCACGCTTCTCTATATTAGCTCTTCAATTTAAAGATTGTGCGTCGATACAACTTTTTTATTGAATAATGGTGTTCGCGTAAAGCTTTTAAAAGATCATCTCGAACCCAGGCATGCGGCAACCGCTCCTTACGTGAGGACGGGTGAAGGGAGCTTTCAGAGTACGCTTGCTTCCTCCATCGGTCCTTCGCTGTAAGGAGGCCTCACGTAAGGTTAGGAAGCGCTCGAAGGAAAGGAACGTTTCATTGTTTGGGCCTTAGATTTTAACGCACTCTTTCTAGTCAATATCGCGGCCGATGCCTTTCTTGCTCGCCAAATTTACCGGGCTACGTCAATGAGCAAAACCGGAAACCATCCAGGGCCTATGTTCATAAACAGTGATAGGGTCTATACGTACATTTCTCCGCTTGAAATTTCTTGCCGTGTTAATAAAAAAAACTTCGTTGTTTCTAAAAGCGCCATTAAAGCAATCTGAAAACTGAGTATTTCAACTAGGTAAAAAATCATCGATGATTACGATACTCCCTAATCCGAAATTTAAGCGCATCTCTATACGTGTTTTCATTTCGCTGTGTATTGACTGGCGCGGACAATCTACCTAGTGCGGCACGTTGCAAACGGAGCGAAGTGTAGCGCGACTGCCTCGCTAATCGGGAGATAGCGAGAGGCAGCGCGTGTGTGACGCTTGGGCGCGATTCACAGCAGCCGCCGCAGACAGACCTCTGCTCATGCAGGGCTTTGTCTCCATATATGGTATCAGTAGACGTCCTCGCGGCATGCCTTATCGATGGCGTCATCGGTGAACAGACGACGTGCGCTACTCTGGCGCCATCTCCCAGCAATCGTCACCGCGGAACACGTCTTGCGCGGCACTACGCGTTTCTTCACATCACCCGCCACGGTTCCCTAGTGGCTATGGTGTTGAGCTGCTAAGCACAAGGTCGCGGGATGGAATCCCGGCCATGGCGTCCACATTTCGATGGGGGCGAAACGTGAAAACAACCATGTACTTTGATTTAGGTGCACGTTAAAGAACCCCAGGTGGCCCGAATATCCGGAGTCCGCCATTACGGCGTGCCTCAAAATCAGATCGTGGTTTTGGCACGTGAAACCCGGTGACTGAATTTTCTTCTCATGGTTCAGCGGCACACTCCTCCGTCTTCCTCCTCGCGCTCTCTTCGCTATCACCCTCTTTCATCCCCCACTGCGCTCATCGTTCGCTGTGCTCGTTCGCTCGGTTACGCCTAGGGGCGCCGAGGTACGCTGACGTTCAACGCAGGAGCTGGCACCCAAGAGCTGTGCTCTAAGACATTGGAACATTCTAATTCATAGACAACTTTCTACGAATTAGTTTTTCTCTCTCTCACACTCTCTACTACGAGCTTCCCACGCAACATGAAACATGTTTTCCCATGCAAAACGCAGTACAGCTCGTGTGCGCTTGTGTGCCAAGTGTACCGAATCAACATCCTCTATACAGTTCTGGTCTATAGCCTGTTTTTCAGTCTCGAAACACAAAGCTTTTCTATAAAAGCGATTTTACTTCCAACTCACAGCCGTTGTAAGGACGCTCGCTATCAATGTGCTGAATTCCTGGCCTTGGAAGCTAGCACTCGTCTGAAGGGGCACATCCCTTCCAGCGCGTGACTTTCAATTGTGCAAATTTCAATATGTGCCCTAAAGTAAATAGTAATAAAGTTAAATAGTAACCACCTACTGTGGCAACTGAGTAGCGCAGTTTATTGTGCATGCAATGCCGGTCCCTTCAAACAACCGAGCTGCCGAAGCGGAACTGCGCTGTCCGTCATACAGGACTTCAACGACGCCCTTAACAGGTTATAACTTTAGAGCACTCCAGCCTGTACTGCTACTAAGTCCTGTAAAACAGCTGACTCAATGTTTCCGCCGATCAAAGATGCGATTGATACGAGATAAGGAAAGTGTGATTTTGCTTCTTTTCTTCTGGTACCGCTGCATTGTTTCATGGCAGCGAGCTTAGGGAGTTCTAGCTCAACGTCAGACACGTGCAGCCTAACAATTTTCACGCAGCCACACATGCCGGCAGCGGACATCACAAGTCGCTCCGCAGTCGAGAAGAGGCACCAGAACGTAGTACGCGATGGCGCCTCCACTAGGCTTCTTTGGCGTTTCGCAGCCTAGGTAACCACGCGTCGCTCGCGTTTCCGGGCCGAGCGAGTGTACTTAAATTACATGGTATTTGGAAAATGTTGGCGCCTTTAAGCGGCGCCATCTACTTCTCTTCACAGAGAACAAATGTGTACCATCAATGAAGTAACAAGCCGAGATTGAACAAAAGAAATCTAACAGGAGCGAAAAGAAAATCAGACTTACACCATGTGCCCGGAATTCATGTGTTTTTCTGTGACCTGTTTCGTGTTTTCAATATTTAGTGCATCTAAGTAAGCTGACTTTACGTTCTAGTGTGTTTAATGTTACCTTAGTTGTGAACTGTTCTGGTGTATTTATCTAAGCTGACCTTACATTCTAGTTTTTTTTTTCATATGTGAACTCTTTTGCGAGTTGCCTTTTCTGCTTTTAATCGTGATGACTTTGCGTTATAGTGCGTTTTACCTGGTGTTGATTATGAGCTGTTTTTTAGTGCACTTATGTCACCTGACTTCAAGTCTGATTTTTTTTTCGCTCCTATTAGATTACTTTTGTTCAATCTCGGCTTGTTACTTCATTGATGGTACACATTCGTTCTATGTGAAGAGAAGTAGCTGGCGCCGCTTAAAGCCGCCAACATTTTCCCAATACCATTGTAAGGGAGAAGAAGAGGAAAGGTGGGGGGAGGAGAGGAAGAAGTGAGAATATGACAAGGTAGTCATCCTTGTTTATTCTCAATTCTTCTTCCTCTCCTCCCCCCCACCTTTCCTCTTCTTCTCCCTTACACATAGTTCCAGAGGTAATGACATATTTACTGTCACCTTCCATTCCCTGTTATAAATTTCTGAAAGGGAGAAATAAGGATGAAAATTACAGTTTACAGTTTGCGACAAGAGCATCTTAAAAAAGTGCGGATTCACAATAGCTCTCTGCAGTGCTGGGGCGGCTTAAATGTCAGCGGACCAGACCGTAAGGGACACTTAGCTAAAGCTGTATTTCATTTACCTGCTTAATTTTCTCGTGATCACGATTACAGCAGAAGCAGGTAATCTAGTTAAGGAATGATTTTTATATAGTAGGCAAAATTTCATCGAGTGCAATATGGCTGTGCTGCCGGATAAGAAACCTCAATAAGGAAGTGGTGCGTACATCAAGGCATACGAGGAGACTTTAGGGGACGAAATTATTTTCTCGACTGTATTCGATAACCACTTTGAACACACTACTACACCCTCTGGGAACTCGTCACCATTACAGCTCTCTAATCTCATAAACTCCAACCAGAAGAAGATAGGCTTCTTTATTATAATTTCTAAAACAAAACTACATTCTTTATAACGCTTACAATTTTAGAAACTGGACACATGCATGAGACAACTTTCGTTGGGCTATAATCAGGCGAATCTTTATGCTTTGTGGATAGATGAAGTTATGGAATGGTGTGCAGATCATCACTCGCCATCGTCTAAATTTTCGCATGAAATCTTTCTATTTCAGGGTTTTTTAGTGTCATATGCGAACTATGTGAAACTTATAAAGGACAGACGTTCAAAGCCTACATTGGCATGCTGCCCATCGTAGTTCTTCACACTCCTGAAGCAGTCGAGGTAAGCACCACACGCAACCGTGTCATGTGCGACAAACTATACAATGTCGTTTTTGTTTTTGCTCCAAGCACTTCTTTTTTTTAAATAAAAGCCCGCAAAAGTTACTCGTATCACGTCACTACAAATTAATTATCTGCCCAAACGGACACCATTTGCAATAAATATTAATGCAATTCATTAACTTAATAAGTTTAAATCATTAAGTTTAATTATTCAACATTAATTAACGTCTTAGTTGGAAATTGAACGCAGATTTTTTTGTTTTTATTATTATTGGAAAGTTGAAGGGAACCCGCCTATCTGTCTAGTTCCGTGTTTCAACATTGAAAAAACGCCATGTAAACCGAAATTATGGGTCTCAAGTTATTCGTCCAATTTATCTGATTACGTACTCAGCAGTGTGAAGCGCGGCTCGCGATGCAACCCTCCTGTGTTGTAACAGCGTGTTGTATTAAACAGCATGTTGTATTACACGAAGTTTCACTCTACGGCACGGCTTCCGCTGCTGAGGTGGGGATGCGCACAATCGGGAGTTGCGCACAGTGACAATCGGAAAACGATCGTGGAAAAAGGCGAGTGCAATGGCTGCTTCGCTGTACCGCACGTTTTTACGTCACGCCGCGGTCGGACAGCTCGAGAGCCGCGTTTCGCGGTGCCGCGTGCGTAACCGGGCAAGTTGAATCAGTCATTTGGCACCACGCCTTTCGGTCTACATGGCCATCTTGAAATGTACAAACGCGGAACTGGATTATTTACCATAGATATGTGCTGTAAACTTGCTAATCATGAAGCTAATTAATACCATTCGTTTGATTAATGATGGACCGCACTTGATTGTTCTTGAAAATGGCATACGCCTGGGCAGCTCATTAATGTGTGGGGACAAAATTCAAGTAACTTTGCATGCTCTTTTTATTATTGTTCGAAGTAAAAAAAAACGTATATGCTGGTCCGAATTTCTTGCACAGAAACGCTACCGCTTGACGAAGAGCATCACTTCCACGATACGAAACGACGTGCGTGTATTTGTTTCAGGACGATAGCTCCTCAAAAAAAGGGCGAGTTAACATTAGTTGCACTGTTGGCATTGCCTCAGTCTAATATCTGATCTTCCAAGCTGTCGTGTGGGTTCATGACCTGTGCACATATATTTAGCAGACTGGAATTCCTGCGTCATTTTTTTGTAAAATAAGCAAAGCTACTTAAAGAGAAGCAAATACCGTTACCGTGATGCGTACGTCATCTCTATCTGTAATATTCCTCTAAAACTTGTAACTTCAAAACTTCACCAACTTATGAAGGGGATATGAATAGTAGAAAAATGTGGATGGCTGCTGAGACGCACATCTGTCAGCATTTTTTTGTGCGTCGTCTTGCCACAATGCTCCACTTTCGGTTGTTTGTAAGCTTAGTTTAGCTTTCCAAGTTTGGCTTTGCAACCGAACGCCCCGTCTTTTCTATAACAATACAAAGTAAGAGCCGAGTTCACAAACTGTTTCATTTGTAAACGGTCCTTAAATCCGCCGGCCTCTTCGCTAATATGTTCGCCATCCCAATTTTCCAGCAGCAGTTCTTCCGAATTGCTATAGGGCATAAACTTCTTTCTGAGTCCGCTCCTTGGTCCTAGATTTACTGGGTCGTTTTCAAAGCCAAGATAAATGAGTGGTACCGAAGTGAAATAAGTATCTTAATGCCACCCGATTCCCTTCAAGCGTATTGTTTAAAAAAAACTAAACCACTTGTGACTGTTCTGTCATTCATTTTATGAACGTTTCTATAAGTGAAACCACTTATTTGCCCTGTTTAGTCTACTACCTAAATCCGTAACCTTCGCTGAGTAGAAGGCACGGCAGACAGTAATATTCTGTCTCCCTCATTAACGTCGTTTGCACTAAAATAAGCGTTCGGTTTGCAGCCACTTCTCTCCAGCAAGGACAACTTGGCGAAACCGGACGTGTACAACTTTATAGCTGCCTGGCTTGGGCCAAACAATCTCCTGACAAGGTTGGCAACAGAACTGACTGCTTATCCCTCAACGCTGTGGGTTTTGTGTGAGCTGAAGATAACTATTTACACACAAGTGTTAAGTGCTGTTCAAGTTGAGCGAAAGTATATTATGTACCTGGGCGTTCAAGACCACGTGCATGCGTGAGATTCGGGAAGCAAGAGGTTAGGACCACGGAGAATTGACACTATATCGTGCAACCTATGAAGATCAGCAAAACCCGCCAAGTGCGGACAAATCAGTGGATCTCTTAGGCATGTAGAGCCCTCTGGGCTGTACTTTTTGGTGACAAGGTAGCCTAGCCGCCGGCGGGATTATCTTACTGAGCTATGTCGAATGCTCGATTGCTGTAGTCGGAAGGTCAAATCCCCACCCCCTGGTTTCTTTTTTCTTTTTTTTTTCTTTTTTAATTTGACAGTCCCCAGTGCACTACATCTGCAGGCTTGGAGTGACGCCTGACACCGGCGAAAGATGCCGAGAGCGAGTGCGGCTATACTAATCCAGGTATAACCAAATTTGGAAGGCCCACTAAGCTTGAACAAAGACACTCCTTCACCGGAACAGAAATTGGCCTCCCTGGTGCAGTATTCGGCCACAAGCTCCCTGATGATATGTACAATTAACCAATGGCCCTGAGTCCCCAGCAGCTGAGGAGCACCTGACCAAGGCGGCAGTCAGACCTGTAACGCAGCAGAGGGTGCTAAGAATATCTGGGTCCGGACAGGCCGCCAATGGAAACTGACCCTTACAACGTTTAACACCCGAACCCTATCGAGTGAGGCTAGCTTAGCAGGACTCTTTGAGGAACTATCAGACATTGTTTGGGATATTATCGGTCTTAGTGAGATTAGAAGAACTGGTGAGGCTTACACGTTGCTAAATAACGATCATGTACTCTGCTATAGAGGTCTCCCTGATAAGAAGGAATACGGGGTAGGATTCCTTATCCATAAGGAAATATCTGGCAACATTGACGAATTCTACAGCATTAACGAGAGGGTAGCAGTAGTCGTAATCAAACACAATAGGAGGTATAGATTAAAGGTAGTACAAGCCTACGCTCCAACATCCAATCACGACGATGAGGAAGTAGATCAGTTTTATGAACATGTTGAATTAGGGATGAGAAAAGTGCAAACTGGGTATGCAGTAGTAATGGGTTGCTTCAATGCAAAAGTGGGGAAAAAGCAGGCGGGTGAACAGGCAATTGGCCACTATGGCGTCGATTCTACAAACGCTAGAGGAGAGATGCTGGTAGGATTGGCAGAAAGGAATAAGCTGAGAATAATTAACACCTTTTTCAGAAAAAGTAGCAACAGAAAGTGGACCTAGAAAAGCCCTAATGGTGAAACAACAAATTAAATTGATTTCATACTTTCTGCCGATCCCAGCATAGTACAGGATGTAGAAGTGATAGGTAGGGTAAACTGCAGTGATCATAGGTTAGTGAGGGCTAGGATTCACCTCAATTTGAACAAAGAGTAAAATTGGTCAAGAAAGAACACGTCAACTCAGAGGCAGTTAGGGTAAAAGCAGACAAATTTAGGCTGGTGCTTGCAAACAAATATGCAGCCTTCACAGAGAGATCCTGATGATGACATAGAGGTAATGAATGAAACTGTAACGAGGCTGGCTTCAGAGGCAGCAATTGAAGTGGGAGGCAAGGCACCAAGGCAACCAGTAGGCAAGCTCTCCCAAGTAACAAAGAACCTAATAAAGAAACTACAAAGAATGATATTGTCCAACTCACGAGATAATATAGAATTCGCGAAACTGTCAAAACTGATAAACAAAGCGAAAATAAGTGATATTCGAAGTTATAACGTGAGAAAGGCTTAAGAAGCCGTAAAAAATGGACGCAGCCTGAAATCAGTGAGAAGGAAACTGGGCATAGAACAAACCAAGATGTATGCACTCAAAGGTAAGCAGGCTAATATCATCAGCAATCTCGAAGGTATAATAAAAGCAACGGAAGAATCCTATACTGACCTGTACAGTACCCACAGGACTCGGGAGTAGTCTATTCGAAACAATAATGAACAGTATACGGAAACTCCTCCAATAACTAGAGGTGACGTCAGAAGGGCCTTGCACGGCATGAAACGGGGAAAAGCGGCAGGCGAGGATGGCATAACAGTCGTTTTAATCAAAGATGGAGGAGACATTATGCTAGGACAACTGGCGGCTCTCTATACAAAGTATCTATCGACTGCAAGGGTCCCAGAAAACTGCAAGAATGCAAACATCCTACTAATCCAAAAAAATGAGACGTTAAAGAACTGAAAAATTATAGGTCCATTAGCTTACTCGCAGTATTATATAAAATATTTACTAATATAATATCTAATAGAATAAGGGTAACACTGGACTTTAGTCAACCAAGGGAACAGGCTGGCTTCTGGAAGTGATACTTTACAGTGGATCAGATCTGTGTCATTAATGAGGTTATCGAGAAATCCGCAGAGTACAATAAGCCTCTCTATATGGCTTTCATAGATTACGAAAAAGCATTTGATTCAGTAGAGATACCAGCAGTCATAGAGGCATTGCGTAATCAAGAAGTGCAGACCTCTTACATAAATACCCTGGAAAATATCTACAGAGATTCCACAGCCACCTTAATTCTACACAAGAAAAGTAGGAAGTTCCTATAAATAAAGGGGTCAGACAAGGAGAGACAATCTTTCCAACGCTATTTACTGCGTGCTTGGAAGTGTTCGAGCTATTAAACTGGGGAGGTTCAGGAGTAAGGATCGACGGCGAATACCTCAGCAACCTTCGGTTTGCCGATGACATTGTTTTATTGAGCAACACTGCGGACGAGTTACAACAAATGATTGAGGACCTTAACAGGTAGAGTGGGGTTGAAGATTAATATGCAGAAGACAAAGATAACGATAAATAACCGGGCAAGGGAACAAGAGTTCAAGATCGCAAGTCAGCCTCTAGAGTCTGTGAAGGAGTCCGTTTACCTAGGTCAGCTAATCACAGGGAACCCTGACCATGAGAAGGAAATTTACAGAAGAATAAAAATGGTTTGGATCGCATACTGCAGACATCGTGAACTCCTGAGTGGGAGCTTGCAGTTAACATTGAAAAGGAAAGTATACAATCAGTGCATTTTACCGGTGCTGACATATGGGGCAGAGACTTGAAGACTGACAAAGAAGCTTGAGAACAAGTTAAGGACCGCGCAAAGAGCGATGGAACGAAGATTGCTAGGCATAACTATAAGAGACAAAAAGAGAGCGGTTTGGATCAGAGAGCAAACGGGTATAGACAATAGTCTAATGGACATCAAGAGAAAAAAATGGCGCTGGGCAGGTCATGTAATGCGCAGACTAGACAACCGATGGACCATTAGGGTGACAGAATGGGTACCAAGAGAAGAGAAGCGCAGTAGGGTATGGCAGAAGACTAGGTGGTGTGACGAAATTAGGGAATTTGCGCGTGTTAGTTGGAATCGGTTGGCGAGGACAGGGATAATTGGAGATCGCAGGGCGAGGCCTTCGTCCTGCAGTGGACATATTATTGGCTACTGCTGCTGCTGCTGCTGCTGCTGCTGATGATGATGATGATGATGATGATGATTTATTAAGTATTCTGAGCAGACGCAAGTTCCGAGTTTGCGCAATGTACGGGGTTGTTGTTGTTGTTGTTGTTGTTGTTGTCCTCTCGACTCTGCTGTTAGTATCGAGCATCAAGTCAGAGACCAAGTATATCTGATAACCGCTGTCTCTTAAGAGGATTCATCTAACTGCTCAACGGCAATGGTGTAAGGCACTACAAATATTTATTTTTAAAAGCATGCCACAGATAAAGTTCCGTGGAACAAGTCATAAATTTAAGTATATATGGAAGAGGTACAGGTGGCGCTTGCTTCAGCGCCAGGCATTTACGTACTAAAACACCATTCAGAACTGATAATGTTGTGGTTCCCTTCTTAGCAAGGCTTGACACCGCGGTAATCAAATACTAGGGTTTAGAACACGACCTACAAAGCCGTGTTACACACGACATTTCTGCTTCTTTAGACGGTCACTACGAATTGTTTAAAATATGAATGTAATTGTGGTTTCCAATCCTGTGAATTTCCGAGATATTTGTTCTCGATGTTCTTGTCGATTTTAGCTAATACTGTACATCATGCATTAAGCGTTGAATTATGTGCTTGTTTCATGAAGTGGCAAATGTAGACACTTCAAATGATACTCAAAAACATCGTAGCGCTTCCGGTTTCGTTTGCTCTTTCACTGACACGTGTCTGTCGATGAGGTGTAAAAAATATAGGATGCACTCTTTCTTGTCATAAGAAATCATATTTGGGTGTACTTGAATGTGACGCGAAATACATTTCGTGAAAAGGGAGAGAAAAAAGAAGACATGGAAGCGCCAATTTTTTTCTGGCCCTCTTCACGAAGTTTGTTTCGCGCTACATTCAAGTACACGTATATGAAATCTGAGCACCAACTTGCCCAAGAAAAAGTCCTTTTGAAATCACATCTGTTCCTTCACCATTATATTCAAGAGGCTCAAGACATTTAGTCCTTCAGTAAGGAGCTTTAAAAAGATATGTGCTATTCGAATACAATGGTACACTGTTCTTAAAAAATTTAAATGCACTGGCGTACGATATGTGTTCGTGCGTGGAGATGCCGCTTCTGCGGTAGGGCGTGCACACATTCCAGCTGCAGAACTTACGCAGCTGCACGGCATTACCGCGTTATGATTAGCTTCGATTCCTCTTTAGCACTTGTGTTGTCAGATTTTTACTGAAGCCAGGGCTATCCGGCACTGTGCGTTTCTTTTCTCCTCTGAACTTCCGCGGAAGAAATTCGAGCCTAACCTTTCTCTGTTTGTCTTTTCCATTTCAGCCGAGGGGAGCCGTGGAGGCAAAAGCGCAAAATATTCACGGCCGCATTCCACGCGCGCGTGCTCGACACGTACATGGACGTTTTGGACAGCAACAGTGAAGCTTTCATCCAGCAAATTGAGCGGTTCATGCAAAGCAACCCAAATGAACCTTTCTGCTGTTTTAAGGGGCTTCAGAAATGCTTCGTGGACATCATGGCCCGTACGTATTTTCGTACGACAGCTTCTCCGCTAAAGTATTCTCCGACTGTGTAAGAGTTAGTCTGGTGGGGCGAAAACACAATAAAAAAAGGAAGGGTTGTAGTCGCACAACTAAGCACCAAGTGACCAGAGCGTAAATCTTGTAGGACATTTTTTTTCTCCTCAAAACAGAAAATTTTGACATGCAGAAAAAAAATCAACGCAAGCTCCAATCATACCTGCAGCCTGAGAGGATGCGTATGGCTGAGAAGAAAGTCGACATAGTATTTCATTAGGGGCAAGCGTCGTATATGTAAGAAAATACCGGCCTTGCTACAAATTTTCTTCTAATATTCGATGCAACTTCGAGTCTCTTAGTGTAGTAACTTTCTGTGCCTTAAAATATTTTCTGCTTCTTCTTTAGAACTGACCTTTAGAACATAGCCGATATTCACACACACACACAAATGCACAAGCACTCTTTATTGAATCCATGTGCAACTATATTCCGTAACTGTGAATCTTCTGATCATGTGGACACAGCCTCAGTCAGACAAACTGCTCAAGCTACAAATGTTTTTTTTGTTTTTTTTACGTACGATTGCCTCTATCATTTATCCTTTGCGTGTTTGCTATTCCACCATATCCATAAGTATAGTTCTCTAAGCTATGTTTTCGAGCATTCGTGTACTTGTCACTTAACTTGCTCTACTCGTCCCACACTTTTTTCTGCTTATTTTCTTTATAAGCAATAAATTATTTCCCTAAATATACCGAGTGTTGTGATGTTCTCTGGGAACAATTTATTTTACATGGTTCCCGCCTTTATATATTAATTGAGTGCTATATTTATACATGTAGCATTTGCTTATGCTTGCCCCACTTGCGCGCAGGTGTATGTATGGGAGTCGACCTGCATACGCAAGAAGACAAAAGAAACTTCTTCGGCAACTGCTTCAACCGGTGAGAATGTATTGTAGCGTCGCCGAAGTTATTACTGTTGTTTCTTTGTAATTTCCTTGGTTTTAGCGGCGTTATGCCCTTGGAGACGATATATTCAATACCCGAACCGTAAGCGAAAAGTAAAATTGTCGATTAAAAAGTCTTCAAAAGTTGGATTTTTCTCTGAACTTAATCACAGCGACGATATAAAATGTCGGTGCAAGTACTGGCACAATTCCCTAGCATGAACGAAAAATTGGGGTTAACAGAAAAAGAAAGCGGTTTGGGCGTATACGAATGGCGCCGTAAACGATGTCGCATTATTTTTCACTGTTGAGAGCCTATTGAAAACAGTGTACGACGCGGAAGATATTATTTTCCGGTTTTGCGATATAGTATTTCCTCTTGAACATGAATATCTGGTTTACCACTAATGCACAGATGTGTATCAAAAAGGATGATTTATGAATGAAGAGAGATTTGAGATTTGGCAGTGTGCTGTCGGTGTGGAAAGTTTACAAGGCACGGAATCTTAAAAAAACTATAGGGGTGCCTTAAGCAATTCTTAGGGTGTGTATAAGCGAGAGTATTACTTGTCGCTGAGTGTGTCGCGGAGTTATGTTGCTGAGAGTAGTGTAATGCTCTCATTAAGCAGCGGAATATTCACTGTACCTAATACGAAGCTTGGACTTCGGATTTGCTATCCTATGTAGTATAGTGCGCGTCCAACAATGTTGCACTGCATTATTGGCTGCATGCTAGAATTCAGTTGAACTGCTACCTTTTCGCGGAACGCCCGCTCCGAAAACCCACATCAACAAAAAACGTGGATATATCTTATGGGTGCGAGTCCTTCAAGTAACGGCACAGTACTTTTTCTTGTAGTAGCACGACGCATATTTTGTCACATCAGTCGCTATGGTATTTCATCTGTTGCATTCATCTGTTGCATCAGTTGCACTCAATGGCGCGTCAATGCTAACCGACCACAGAGCTACTCGAGTGAAAGCCCGCAGGCAGGTCCACTAGAGGATCTACTACGGCTTACTGGAAAACCGTCATAGCTGATGAGATATTGCAGACGTTTCTTAGAGGGCTACAGGCACATTCCTGGGTGAATAGGGGAAGAGGGCAGGCAATTTATATGAGCCATAGAGCTTACAGCCTGAACAAACACGACTGTCTCGTGTTGGTCCTTGTCTCTCGTCCTATCTGTCGTCTACTGTATACAGCGTGTGGCTAAGACAAAGAAGAGGGGCATTCAGGGAAGATGGCGGCGTGTCTACCTGTCTACACCTTCAAAAGCAAGTACAATTGAACTGTAAAGCTGCTTTTTTGTGGGAAAGCAATAACTTCGGCAAGTTTCGTCGTACGGCGCTAGTTCCTGAAGTTGAAGTTCATGACTTAATGCTCTAATGCAGTGGCATGACGACGTTATTCACCCCACTCCCTCTGTAGGCCACAGGCCAGTCATTTTTGATGATAAAACCTATTATTTCATCCATTCAATGCTACAGTCAGCAGTAACCACTCTTGTTTACAGCAAGGAGCTGAGAGAAACAAGTAGTGCTAAGAAAGCGATAAAGAGCACCTGAGTTCTCTTCGATCGGCATCATTTTTATGCATAGTATGCAAGGAAACTTCAACGCAAAGCTACGACGCGGACAAGAGACGATTTGGACGCGGGACGAGCTCGCGTGCGCAATTGGCGCTGTGATTTCCAGGCTATGAATCGGTTCCAAATGGTCCAGCTTTCTATTCTCTTGCATAGTACACTGCTCATCGGCATCTTTACTTCATTCACAGATGCGTTGAGGGACATACGAGAGAATACGGTCGACACACTCGTATCCATAGCTTACATGAGATCCTGCACTCGTGTGTACTTAGGTTAGGTCAAGTGAAGTTAACGCTTTGTAGCAGCAGGCGACATACTGTATTCGCTGCCAAAATTTCTCATTTATAATAAATAAATAAATCAGCCTCGCCCGCAAATCTCTTATTCCGCGGTGATTGATGACTGAGTTCTCTGCACGGCATGACATAGCCTATACAGGCAACTTCCTCTAAACAACGGCCTACGTCTATTCATGGCTAATCTTCTCGACATACAAGAAGTACATATTCAATTCAATTCTAATTCAATAACTTCAATTCTAACCCTACTGTGCGCTCCCGCGTCTTATTTTTTATTTTTATTCTTTCCTGTTTAATATTCTTAAAATCTTGCGAAAAAATTGATGGCATCAAGCATCTAATCTAATATTGGATATTATTCTTTCTAGTTCTAAAACATATAAGAAAGAAAAACTTACGAGTATGCAGTATACAGTGAGAAGTATTTATGATTGGTACCTCGCCAATAAACACTCATGCAACTTTCTGCGAAGCCTAATATGCCGATAAGGGAGTAAAAGAACACCATGATCGAGGCGTAATTTTTGGTTCGTTACATAGAAGATTGTTAATTCAAGATCTAAACTTTCCAATAATACGGTGCCAAACATGAACTACGAGTAAATATATGTAACCTTGATGCAATGGCGTGAAAAAAATAGTGAGCTGCAAGAAATAGCAAAAAATATTTACTTTCGCGGGTACTTGGAGTACAAGTATCGAGGCAGGTGGAACAGGAAGCGTCCTTAACTAAAACAAATGTTTACTATCGGACGTGCTTGCTCAAGGACCATTTCCTCTCAACACCAACAGTGGCGACTGCCGAAAAAAGTGATCTTTTCATTCAAAACAGAGCTTACAGCAACGGCCATATTCTTGACTTAGTTGCCTTGAAAGGGCCCTTAACCACGTTTTATCGAAGTCGAGCAAGGAATTCGAAGTTAAAATAGACTACTTTAGAGTACTTTTAGACTATTCAAAAAGTACTTCAATGCGTTCAGCAGACGCGAAGTAAGTGGCAATGAAACGTCCTCTACGCGGCGCTTCCGCTGCTTATTCAATGACTTGCATTGCGAAGGCTACGGCGGTGTAGGGCGTGCCCACAACGCTCCGCCTATTGAGCGTCACTGTGGCGCGAAGTTCAAATTTGGCTTTGGATGTTCACGTAGGCGCCACTATTTCCGATTTTGGCGCCTACGACGCGCCAAGCGCCAAACGCGGTTGTCCTCAGCGAGCCGCAGTGCGCCATGTCAGCGGACTCTTCGCGGCGGCTGCGATATCTACGCTACGTCGCAAACCGCAGCTACATGCAACTGTAGTACGTATGCGCGGCGTCTGCTTTGTGCACGACAGGGCTTGAGTGCGCGCTCGCGCTCATATGCGCCAGTCTGGCCGTGCTACGTACGTGGTGGGCACCGGCTTTGTCCTGCACCAGCTCGACCGACGGATAGTAGCCACGTCCAACTTGCGCATTTTGAAGCACTATACATAGCTCATTACGAAGCGAAATCTGCCAAGGCGTCTAATCAGGAGCGGCCAGGAGTGAGCGTGCGTGGGGTCTGACCTTAAGTTTCGCGTGGTTCGAGGCTAGCTGAGTGTCCAAAACTAGACGAAATTGGCGAGACCCGGCGCTACAGCAACGATAAGCGGGGCGGCCCCAAGTTCAATTCCTACGCGTGCTGCCGCGGTCAGCTAGCTGACGGTAGTCAGTTTCTTTCGGAAGTACGTAATTATTATCGAAATTCGAAAGGCGATTTTCGCTTACTTCAACCTGTTTATTAAACAACGTCAATAAATGTACAGAGTAACAGTAGGACGAATCGCTCTGATCCAAACACCCTTCTTGATTGATGTCAACTATTGGCCAATAGCAGCCGCGCATGGGAATGTGCTATATTGCGATATAAAGCGCCCAGAAAATAAGTGAGGAGCAGGCTTCTGGTGAAAAGAGAGTGCTTGAGAGAAAGGTGGTTTCGCGCTCCACTTGAGAGCTCCAAGCACTGCACACGACGGCAAAACTTGGCTGAGATGTTCACAGCAGCACATGCTATCCGCGGATTGCGTTTTTTCACAAAGACCGAGGGGTGATTCAGAACCCCTTTAACAGATTAAACTTTATATGTCCATTAGACATGCACCACTAACATGGGTCTTTACCTGCGAGGGAGGGAGGGAAAGAGATAAGTAGAAGGCAGGGAGGTTAACCAGAGTAACGTCCGGTTGGCTACCCTACACCGGGGGAATGGGAAAGGGGAAAAACAAATATAACAGGGAGAGAGAGGAGGGAAGGAAAGAAGGAAATTGCGGTGAGTTCGCTGACGTGTGTGGTCTTACAGAAATTGCATTAATAGTCACAGATGGTCGTACAAGCCCGTCGTCGTTAAGAAGCACAAAAGCGCCTTCACCGCTTTATGGGCCGACGGGCGATGGGGGCGGTGTTCTAGCAGCACCTGCACAGAAAGCGGCCGATTGTCCAGCTTTTGGAAAGCTTTGGCAAGTTCTTGTCTCTCTGGGGTGTATCGTGGACAGTGGCACAGCAGGTGGTCGATGTTTTGTTCGGTGCCACAGACCTCGCATGCTGCTTTTCCTGCGAAGGCTACAATTATTACTAGTAATTATTTCCTTCGGCCTTAAACGGAGATCAGAAATGACGTGTGGCTCGAATAACAAAACATCTTTGATTCGTATTTGAAATGGCAAACTATTTGTAATCAGCCCTAACGTTTAGAAATGGATGCGTAAGCTTTCGGTTGCATAGTAAAATATTGTACAGTGCACCTCGCGTGAAAAATGGATAAAACGACCATTACGAAATTTTCTTGGTGAACTTAGATAACACAGTCATGCTCGGTACATTCACCACTTGCTTTTCATTTCATATTTATTCAAACCAACGGCCCATCACGCACGTTCTCTGTGCATCAGTTCTGCTATGACAACTGCTGGCACATTGAATTTGTACGTCGACATGTACGCAGTGTATTGGCTCATTCCTGTTTGTTCGTTTACTTCTTAGTTCCTTTCCAGTCATTCTTCTTCATTTCCGTTTGCGTGGTTCCTTTCCCATTTTCTTGACTTTATTCTCGTTTTTTGACATTCCCGATAACCTGTTCACTACCGAAGGCTCTCATACCTGACTGCTATTCGGGGTTGCCGACCTTGGCTGTGGATGCAACAAGTCTACGACATGACGAAAGAAGGAAAAGTGTTCAAGACCACCGTGCAAAAGATGCAGATGTTCAGTTATTCGGTCAGTCCAAGATTCCGCTTTCATTTTTTTTTTATTCCAGCATGTCAATAGCAAAATCAAGCTTACGTGTGCTTCTATCGTCCACGAATATACAGGTACTGAGAGAAAGGAAAGAATGGCTTCTCAAAAACCACTCGACAAACGCGAAGGACATAAACCTGAAAAGAGATTCCACAGTGACCAAGTCCCCTTCACTGTTCTTGGACTCCTTGCTGGCGTACAACATCAGGGACCCCACTTATTCCGTCGAAGAAATAAAGAACGACGTTGACTCTATCATATTCGCGGTAAGTGCGTCCCTGCCTGTTTCCTTTGATATATGTGCATTCTAAATGTCGTGTTTTCTAAAAGCTGAATGCGGAGTTTCGGAAAGACACCTCGCCTCGCAGCACGTTGCTTCATTTATTTTTATTTATTGAAGGAGGGAGGGAGGGATTCGCAATGCTAGAGCTGCACTCGGTTCAATAGGTCAACTATATTCATGAGTTGCAGCCTTCATAGGGGAGAAGGTGGGGGGATATTGTCATTTCTTTTAGATGACTACATTATCTTAGTGCACGTTACTGAGGACGTGATTCTGCCTTTTACGTACTGTTTACTAAACACGGAAGACTACTCGTTAGATTATTTGAATGCTCTTGCTTTGGGTCTTTTCTCGGGTACCTCAAGTAGATTTATCCATATCTACATATTTCTAGACTATAAGTTGCTTTTTATTCTTTGTCACATGATGGTCATAATAAAGCCTTTTCGTCGGTCATCTCTCGCATGCGATAATATGCTCTAGCTAATTAGAGTAACAGCGCATGGGACCCGGCAAACGGAATAAACGGACGAAGCGATGTTCCTCTCTGTTATAACGACTATCAACCAGCAAGCTTTATCACCCTTTTGAAATAATGCTCGTCATTTCCGTAGTATAATAAACCGCGAAAATGATTTTTATTTACTTCTGCTTTATATAGGAAAGAGAGAAGTGCTCAAGAGAAACCTGACGCAAAATGCATGTCGGACATGTGAAGAGCTGTTCACTGAAAACGCCTAAAGGAAACCGGTAAAAAATGTTTTACACAAAAATTGAGGACACGAATGCACGGCGTCATTTCGGAAAACACGTGAAAAACACGTAAAAGATGATCGTAATTGTAGTTGAATAAATATTTACCATCTCCTTTTTCATGGTTGAATGAAAGGCTAAAACTTTAGGACTTGCATGTGAGGCATTATCGGGCGTTTTCGACCATCTTCGAACGAAAGAAATCGGTCTGAACTTCTCCAACTTAGAGGATGATTTGTCAGCGTTTCAAATTAGAGTGCCTTCACGCTTGTCGTACTTCTCAAACTGCCACTGTATTCTTCGGCTGGGGAGAACTAGAACCGCTGAAAATTTATCCGCTAACAACCCCATTACGCGTTTCCTTCCTTTATCTTTTTTCTTTTTTCTTCTTCTTTTTTTTTTTTTTTTTTTTTTTTTTTTTTTACTTATGACGTCTCAGATGTGCCGATACAATCACATTTTTTCCACGTCGCCTTTACTTTTCAGTGCACTGTATTTCTTATGTTGAAGTTCCGGGACTCCCAATACCGATTTGCCGAATTTCTCTTTGTTTTTCCGTTTGCTCGCTGTACCATCTCGGTACTTGGCTTCGCTCGCTCTAAAATACGGAACAGGGCACCGACTCAACTGCATCGGGTGTAAGCTGGACCATCTATTTGCTGGGTCTTCACCCGTCCAAGTTGGCGAAAGTTCACGAAGAGCTGGACCGAGTTCTCGGACGAGACAAAGATGGCGTCATCAGAAGCGATGACCTTCTGCAACTTAATTATCTCGAATGCTGCCTCAAGGTGAGTGAACAGTGACCAAGGATTAGATATCAAGTCGGGAATGTCTTCATCTTGAATTCTTTCTCACAACGATTCGGCAAAGTGCAGACCAAGCAATCACCTTTGTATTCGTACGATTGACTTGCTCTAATCAAAATATAGGTTTGCACGTTTTTCATTCACAAGCACCAAGTCATTGAATCATTCGCACTTTTGCTCGAATGACCTCCAACAACTTTTCGAGTGGCGTTGAGCTCACTGTGGTTTACTTCGTTGCGAAGAAAAGAATGCGAAAAATTATTTATCTTTAACGGAAGAAATATTTTTTTATGGATAGGAAGAACGTTTCCTTTCCGTGTGTTTATGAGGTGGTCTTTTTAAGAAAGGGACATATCTGACTGCTGAAGTTGATTTTAGAGCCACAGATGTTTGAAATTGTCTGCGAATAACTATAATACGTTTTGCCCTCCGTACAACTCACTGGAGCTTCATGAAAATAATTTCGCAGGTTTCATAAGGACATACGCGAGCTATATGACTGTGATTTCTTCTGCGTATTTTGCTAGAAGACACCTGATTTCGTGAAAATGCAACAGACGAAAACTCCATCTCGCTTATGTTGAAGCGCTTCGAGTCAATTCTGCTCAGCTTCTGTCAGACGACAAAAACCATAAGGACGCCCATGGAACGAATGCACAGTGTCCTTGCACATCTCTGTGGTTTAGCTTGTCTGATAGCATACCTCGAACTATTTACTGATGGAGTAATCTCACACTCTACAGCAAGAGTTCAAGTTATTCGATCAAGTTTCTAAGCGTCTTTTTTACGTAGCAAGAAGAGTCTTTCAGGTGAAGTGAGACTTTGAAAGGTGGTATGGAAGAATTGGAATCTGAGGAGTCATAAACATGATTGTGCTTTTTAACGTCTTCAAATATAGCTGTCTATAAAGTTCGAAGTCTCTGAAAAATCGTATTTCAGCTTTTTGTTATACTAGTTTTTGATTTTTCGCAAATCTACATTCTTTTGTCATAATCTGTTCTTTGTCCCAAAGCACTCGCATTTTGCACAAGCTAGGGCATTGGTATGCTACACAACTGTAACTAGTAGAACTATGTAAACACGTGGAAGAATGAGGGCAGAAAACGTTTTTATCTCTTGTTACATAGTGCAACTACCACTTAGACATGCGTTTTATTTGTTTACTAAACTTGCTGATATCTATGCTAGTTTCAAAGTTGTACGAGGTGCTAAATGATATCTTCGCAAAATTTGGTTCACATACATCAAACAGTTTTTTTAGAATAAGGTACGAAATTGCCCTAAAATTAAGCTCTGAGCAAAATCCAATAAATTGGTGTCAAACTGCTTCATTCTTCAAAACAGCTCAGGATTGTAATCTTTTTAGTGGTGAACAATACTGTAATATTTCTCTCTTTTCCTGCGGTGCTTTCATTGCTGTTTTGCGGCAGCTTTAGCTGGAAACCGCGTTTTTTTTACCCTCCGCAAGTCTACCGATAGCGTGCACATGGAAACACAAAATCACCGCCAATCCACTCCTGTGAAGGTGGTTGGTCAGCGAAGCTGTAGATATGTTTCGCCTAATGTAAGGCAACTTGTTGTTGGGGTCTCGGTGCTGACGCCCGTTATTGCGAATGGGTCGCAAGCCCCAAGGGTAGCGTTGGCCTGGCGGCCTGGGGCACTGGAAGCATCCGAAGGTCCCGGCAAAGCATGAGAAGACTGGTAACAGAACAACTTGTTTATTCTAACATAGCAAAAGAGCGGCCGGTCAGGTCGACCGAAGTGGAGAGACGGGAGAGCACGTAACTCAACAGTACAAATCGGAGCCTCTCTCCTGGCGTCCGGGGGCAGCTGCTCTTATACTCTCGGCGTCGCGGGCCAGAAGGAAGGTCACGGGATGAGCCCACGACACGGCGGAGCATGAGCCCACGACGGCGCGCACGGTCGAGCCGAGAGACATGTTGAGCCGAGTGTAGTGACGCATCGCCAACCCGCCGACGGACAGACCTGCTGGCTCCTCACTTGGGGAGCTCCGCTCCCCGGCTGCCGCGCTTTGACAAGCGTGGGCACACACACACACACGCACACACGAAGACACGTGGCACTGAAACACGCTTGGACACGCTTGGCGGGGAGGCGTTGCGGCGGCGTCGAACGGGCCAAAATGTCCGCCGCTTTGAACGAAGCCCCGGCGTCCGTTGCATCCGCGCCGGCATTACCGCGCGTTGTAGGCGAAACGTAACAGACCGCCCCGCCGGGGGAAGGAGATCCCGATGGTCAGGGGACTGCATCCGCTGTCCGGAGGGATGTCGCTCGATGATGCTCATAACCGAAGTCGGGCGTCCTTTGGCGTTTCTTGAGCGCAGCGCACAGAGAAGACCTCGTTCTCACGTTCAGGTGCACACAGGACACTGCAAAGTGACTTCGGGAGAGTTGACATTTTTGTTCTCGTTTCCGGCAAGCGTTAGAACTACGCCGAAAGTCAACCGCTCAGTCAGCAAGCACGGCACAACCCTCACTAAGCCCTGCCAGGCTCTTTCCCCTTTTATACTGCTGCCTAGTTCCTTACAGTAGTTTAGCAGCACTCAGAACGCGTCCACAAATCGGAAAATTGCACTAGAAAGCACATCATCACTTTGAAACACTACACGAAAGCAATAGGTTAAAAATCCTGCCTCAGGAAGAAAAACATCCGTAACAAGCAATTTTGAGGCTGATTCCCACGTTAGGGGCTTCGACTTAAGCCATCGGCGTTACCGTTGAGACTCCCCTTTTTGTAACGCACCTCAAAGGAATATTGTTGCAAAGCGAGGCTCCAGCGCAGGAGGCGGCCATTTTTGGGAGAGATGGTCTGCAGCCATTGGAGAGGGCAGTGATCCGTCTCAATGATAAACCTCGAGCCAGCTAGGTAACATGACAATTTCTGAACGGCCCACACGATACACGCACACTCTTTCTCGGTGGCGCTATACGCCTGCTCACGACTCGTCAGCTTACGACTAGCATACAGGACGGGGTGTTCTACTTCTCCATTTTCCCGTTGGCACAGTACAACGCCCATGCCTCGCTCACTAGCATCACACTGAACAACGAACCCTTTTGTGTAGTCGGGCGATCGTAGCACAGGCTGGCTTGTTAGGGCGCTCTTTAGGGCGCTAAAAGCTCTTTCCTTTGTCTCATCCCAGACGACTGTTTGCGGCTCTGTCTTTCTTAGAGCATCCGTCAAGGGAGCCGCGATATCAGAGTACCTGGGGATGTACCTCTGATAGTAGCCGGCGACACCTAAGAACGACCGAATATCGGTCTTCGTGCGCGGTTGCGGGAAGTCTCGCACAGCGGCCACCTTTATTTCAGAGGGGCGGCGACGACCCCGACCAATCACGTGTCCGAGGTAGACAACCTCGGCCTGTGCTAACTGGCACTTGGGAGCCTTGACTGTCAAGCCCGCATCGCGCAGGCGGGTTAGCACTGCCCGCAAGTGCGCCATATGCTCAGGCCAGGATGCGGAGAATATCGCTACGTCGTCTAGATACGGTAAAGCGAATTCTTGCTGTCCCCGCAACACTTTATCCATGAGGCTTGAAAAGCAGTATGGCGCGTTCTTCAAACCAAAACTCAAAACTTTAGGACGGAATGTCCCCATTGGTGAAATGAACGCCGCATACCTACTAGCCTCTTCTGTAAGTGGAACCTGCCAATAACCCCTGACAAGATCTAGGGTGGAAATAAACTGAGCGCTACTCACTCTCTCAAGGCGCTCCTCGATGTTAGGGATCGGATAAATTTGATCCTTAGTGATGGAATTAAGCCTGCGGTAGTCGACGCAAGGACGAGGTTCCTTGCCCGGTACCTCAACTAAAATCAAAGGGGAGGTATAATCACTCTCACCTGCCTCAATAACACCGAGCTGTAGCATTTTCTTTACCTCAGCCTCCATAATATCGCTCTGGCGGGGTGACACCCGGTACGCCTTGGATCGTACTGGCTCTGGGGAGGTAAGTTCTATGTCATGAGTAAGGACAGAAGTCCTACCAGGCCTCTCAGAGAACAGACCTTGAAACTCTTGTAAGAGCTGGTGTAGTTCGGTTTTCTGCTCAGGCGACAGCGATGCTTTACTTATTAAGTCACTAATGACTTGATCGGTGTCTTTCCTGTTCGTCACTGAGCCTAGTCCCGGAAGCTCGACCGGAAGCTCTTCGGGAACGTTTACCATCATGCACACCACTGCTTCCCGTTGCTTATAGGGTTTGAGCAGATTACAGTGGTAAACTTGCTGTGCTTTCCGCTTTCCTGGCAGACTCACCACGTAGTTAACGTCCGACAGTTTTTGAACAATCCGTGCTGGGCCCTCCCACTGCACGTCGAGTTTGTTCTTTAGCGATGTGCGCAATATCATGACCTCATCGCCCACCTCAAAACGACGGGCCCTGGCTGTCCGATCATAATAAACCTTGGCCCTCTGCTGGGCCTCTGCCATTGCTTCACCTGACAACTCCTGTGCCCTTCTTAAGCGTTCGAGGAGCTTAAGCACGTACTCTACCACGACTGGGTCGTCGCCCCTGCCTTCCCATGATTCTCGAAGCATGCGAAGCGGAGATCGCAGCGAGCGACCGTACACCAGCTCAGCTGGCGAAAACCCCGTAGCCGCATGCGGCGCGGTCCTTAATGCAAACATCACTCCAGGCAGACACAGCTCCCAGTCAGTTTGATGTTCAAAACACAATGCTCTCAACACGCGCTTCATGACGGAGTGGAGCTTCTCAACGGAATTCGACTGGGGGTGGTGCACTGAGCTGTGTAACAGCCTTACCCCGCACCTTTCGAGAAAGGCTGTCGTCAAAGCGCTAGTAAACACTGTACCCTGATCTGACTGGATTTCTGCAGGAAAACCAACTCGCGCAAATATGGACAGTAGTGCATTGACTATCTCAACTGAGCTGAGTTCTTTAAGCGGCACTGCTTCAGGGAACTTTGTCGCTGGGCAGATCACAGTCAAAATGTGTCGGTACCCCGTGGCTGTTACCTGCAGAGGTCCCACTGTATCAATAACGAGCCGTCTAAAAGGCTCCGTAATGATAGGCACCAACTTCAACGGCGCCCTCGATTTGTCCCCTGGCTTGCCCACCCGCTGACAGGTGTCGCATGTCTTCACAAAGTGGTCTGCGTCCCGAAAACACCCTGGCCAATAGTACTCTTGCAAGAGACGGTCCTTAGTTTTCTTAACTCCTAGGTGTCCGGACCACGAACCCCCATGCGACAAGCGCGACAGATCCTGACGATAGCATTGAGGCACGATCAGCTGATCGAACTCCACTCCCCTGCGGTCTAGATACTTCCGGTACAGGGCCCCACCTCTTTCCACAAAGCGAGCATTTTTCTTGGCGATACCTTCCTTGACAATGCAGCGTATGTTTTCTAGGCTGCCATCATTCTTTTGCTCGGCTATCAAAGCCGACCGGCTGACTTTTAGCAACCTGTTTAGTCCGTCTGACGTAGGCGCGATGAGCAAATCTGGAGACAGCTCTTCTAACTTTCCCGTGTCGGGATTTTCCTCTCCAGTATCTGCTGCCTTTAACGCTACAGGCTCAATTTTATTCAGTTCGGGCGTGCTCTGAATACCAGCTTGCTGCGCCTCTGACCCTTTTTCATCGTTCAACAACGTCGGCCCCGCAACTACCGCCTTTGCAGCGAGCTCCCGAACCTTCGATCTGGTTAAGGCCTGAACGCTAGCCTCACCAAACAAAAGCCCCTTCTCGCGCAGGAGGTGATCGGACCTGTTCGAAAATAAGTACGGGTACTGGGGGGGCAGCATAGATGACACTGCGGCCTCCGTCTCAAGTGCTCCGAAAGGTCCTTCAATAAGCACTTTTGCTACCGGCAGACACACGCTATGAGCTTCCACTGCTTGCTTGATCCATGCGCACTCGCCCGTGAACATATCGGGTTCTACGTAAGAGGGGTGAACTACATCCATTGTAGCTGCGGAATCGCGAAGCACTCGGCACTCTTTCCCGTTCACGAGGAGGTCTCGCATGTAAGGCTCGAGAAGCTTCATGTTCTCGTCAGTGCTGCATAAAGACAAAAACACGACTTTTGTTTTTGTTTCTGGACACTGCGCCGAAAAGTGACCCGGCTTCTGGCACGTATAACAAACGCGCGCTTGCCTCGTCTCGAACCGTTTTCTGCGTTCGGCTTCGGTTGCCGCCGTCTCCTTACGTTCGGTCGGACTGCTTTCACTCGCATCCGAACTACGTGTGTCCCCCTTTGCTCTCATGGGCGTGAACTTTGGCCTCTCAAACTTGGAGCCAAATTCACCCTTTTGACCGTCCTTAGCTTCACGAGCCCGACGCGTCACAAACTCCTCGGCTAGCTCAGCGGCTCGAGCCACCGTACTAACGTCTGGCCTATCCAAGACCCAGTACCGCACGTTCTCAGGTAACCGACTATAAAACTGTTCTAGCCCGAAACACTGCAGAACTTTCTCGTGGTCACCAAACGCTTTCTCTTCTTTGAGCCACTCCTGCATGTTTGACATAAGCCTGTACGCAAACTCTGTATATGAGTCACTTCTGCCTTTCTCGTTTTCCCGAAACTTCCGACGGAACGCCTCCGCTGACAGCCGGTACTTTTTTAGCAGACTCGATTTCACTTTGTCGAAATCCTCTGCCTCCTCTCTATTCAAGCGAGCGACTACGTCGGCCGCCTCGCCGGGTAGCAAAGTGAGCAAGCGCTGTGGCCACGTTTCCCGAGAGAACCCCTGCTTCTCGCACGTTCGCTCAAAGTTAACCAGGAACAAACCAATGTCCTCTCCAAGCTTAAACGGCCGCATCAGGTCAGTCATTTTGAACAATACTCGTTCTCCTGCACCGTGTGCCTGACTTCCATTACGAGCGCGTTCCATCTCTACCTCGAGACGCTTCATTTCCAAAGCGTGTTCGCGCTCTTCTTTTTCTTTCTGTTCTTTTCGTTCACGCTCATCTTTCTCTTTCTGTTCTTTAAGTTCACGCTCATCTTTCTCTTTCTGTTCTTTAAGTTCAAGCTCCCTCTCCTCAATGGTCTCAAGGCATTCCGACAGCTCGTCATCCTCAGCTTCTAACTCAAGAATAGCCCTTAGCAGTTCTGGTTTTCTGAGTTTGTCTGAGACATCCAGACCCAACTCTCTTGCAAGCTCCAGCAATTTCGGTTTGCGCAACGACTTCAAATCCATGGCTGCTCTGAATGCTGCTTTCTCTACTGCCTACTATTGTCTTGCCGCAAACTAACCCGGCAGCAACGACAACCACAATTACCAGCTCTGTTTCTGACACTAACAAAAGCCTGGCAAAACTCAGAAGAAGAAAGTCCCGCACTCACCAAACCTCGCAGCCAAGAATTCAGCGCAGTCGTTCCGCTGCAGGCAACCAGTCATCACACAGGGCTCGTTGCACTGCTCCCGGATGGTCGTTGTGCTGCTCAGCATACATTCAACCGCATCTCTTCGCTGCTGGCCTCCGTTGTCGCGATCTCACCGCTGGCAACCAGCTGTTGGGGTCTCGGTGCTGACGCCCGTTATTGCGAATGGGTCGCAAGCCCCAAGGGTAGCGTTGGCCTGGCGGCCTGGGGCACTGGAAGCATCCGAAGGTCCCGGCAAAGCATGAGAAGACTGGTAACAGAACAACTTGTTTATTCTAACATAGCAAAAGAGCGGCCGGTCAGGTCGACCGAAGTGGAGAGACGGGAGAGCACGTAACTCAACAGTACAAATCGGAGCCTCTCTCCTGGCGTCCGGGGGCAGCTGCTCTTATACTCTCGGCGTCGCGGGCCAGAAGGAAGGTCACGGGATGAGCCCACGACACGGCGGAGCATGAGCCCACGACGGCGCGCACGGTCGAGCCGAGAGACATGTTGAGCCGAGTGTAGTGACGCATCGCCAACCCGCCGACGGACAGACCTGCTGGCTCCTCACTTGGGGAGCTCCGCTCCCCGGCTGCCGCGCTTTGACAAGCGTGGGCACACACACACACACGCACACACGAAGACACGTGGCACTGAAACACGCTTGGACACGCTTGGCGGGGAGGCGTTGCGGCGGCGTCGAACGGGCCAAAATGTCCGCCGCTTTGAACGAAGCCCCGGCGTCCGTTGCATCCGCGCCGGCATTACCGCGCGTTGTAGGCGAAACGTAACATTGTCAAACACCGATCCCATGAAGTGAGCCCATTATGCACATCGCTCTTCAAAATGATATATGACGCAAACATTTTTCAGTGCAGTTTACAAAAGCTTTTTTTCATTCGTTACTTTGAAATTATTGATATAACTGCTTTGGGGTCGCTATGATACAAGATGATGTTTTCCGTTCTTATTTGAGAAATGTTTCTTGGCCAAAGTTAAATCGACGCATGACCCCCGTCTACGGCAGTTGGTTGACTCGGATCGCTGAAGTAACCGAGGTCAAACGCTTCCACGAAGTGAATGAACCACTGCTTTGCATCCTGTTTTGAGATGCCCACTTTAATGTTTCCGACGACGACCACCGGCAAAGGATGGGCGGCAGCGTACCTTGATCAACTCGGAAGTGCGCCCGCCTCGTTATCAATCGTGTGGTTTGACGGCCTTTTATTTTGTGTGCTTTTCGTATTGAAATGAAAGCTGTGCTGTATGTTCTGTTCACCCCTCTGCCTTACGGGGGTATGAGTCATTGCTCCTGGCCTTGCACTGCCACCGGAATCAGCGCACCTGGGTTTTCTGTAGACGTGACGGACCCGAAAAAATCCCAGGATCCTAGCCATAGACAGCTCCCCTGTCAAATGTCCAGGAGTTGCCCTAGAAGGGCTAGAAGGGCAGAAAAAGAAGGTCGCAAAACCAAAACCAAGACTTCCCTCAAACACAAGTTGTTTTTATGTAATGAAAACTTCATGCGATCTCGAGACTCGACGACGGGGCACGCTCACTTTACAGTAGACGTGCCAACTAAAACGACTTAAATAATCATTTCAGAAGGTGCACTTAGCGCAGTCTAATACCATGTATTTACTGTACCATGTACCATGTAATACCATGTATCGTAATTTCTTTAAAGGTTTCCTTTGAGAGCTAGCGCAGTTCTAGTTCATGAGCTGGTCTAATTAACAAAAATGCACAAATGATGTTTTTTAAATAATTATCTGATGTCCCATATTGCAATTTACAAATTCTAGCCGGGAAATTCGCAAGGCGGATCCACTTCGAACGAATTCTCAGGATGACAGCAGTTTCGGGATATTAATTCCCGAACTTCGCGGAGAAATGCATTGCCGTTCCAGTTACTTTATTAACAAAACATTGTTTTGTGCATTGAAGCACAAGAGTAACTGGAACGCCCATGCATATCTCCGCAAAGTTCGGGAATTAATATGACGAAACTGGTGTCATCCTGAGAATTTGTTCCAAGTGGATCCGCCTATTCTATGTCATCGAATAGCGTGCTACTCCTGTACCTCTTTGTTGCACTTCTTGCCCACAACTTGTCTATATTCTGTATACGGCCGCACGATGTTAGATGCACACACTGTCTTCTTCACTGCCACGAAATAAAAAAAGAGATGCTGACAGGTTAATTTTGCACCGTTATTATTGTTGTTGTTTTCCTTTCAGGAGACCCTTCGCCTTTACCCACCATTTCCACTTTTCGGAAGGAAACTAGAACACGACGTGGTTATAGGTGAGCGGCGCCCATTCCCTTTTTCCAACTTTTGTTCAAGTGATATTTGGTTGACAGAAATTCGTTCGCAGCACTTGACTGCACATACTGCGTGTGCCGCAGTCCGCTGGATTGATCTTAAGAAGCTTCGTCCTTAAAAATCAATCACGTTTTGGGTCATTTTACACCCCTCCGAGTAACCAAGAAATTTTTTAGTAAATGCTATCGGCAAGAGTTGTACGTGGCTGAACCACTTAAATGTGTGATCGCACAATGTAGACGTCCCGAACTCCATCTTAGTAAACAAGATAAGGTTGACCCTAACTGTAGTGATGTCAGCGGGAAGACAAAGCCAATCATACTCAAAAGTTTGTTTTCTTGTATCATCCTATAGTTCCATAAGACCTCATTTTCTAGCTAACGACGTTTCACAGACATTATCTAATGGTACATCTCCCAAACAAACACCATGACTCGCATTGACAGCCCTAAAGCTTCACCGTCGCGGCTATATGGAGAAAACAGTTGTTGATTAAGTTTTTGCCTTGGCCTAAGCGTAAATACATAGACAGAACGGAACTAACTGACGGCGTGCCAACAAAAACCGCAAAAGAAACAGAGGCAGTTGGTGACTATTCGTGACAAGAAGCGCAGCGAGCCAGAACAGGGCGTGAAGAGAGGCGCTAAACTAAGCACGAAACCCGCAGTGAGTAACACTCAAGAGCGCAGCTGCATTAATTTTCACAGCCCTTTCGCTTCCGGTCGCAAAATGTAGAAAGGACATACTACCTCTTTAGTTTTGAATCTGTTGAGACATCGGTACGTACAGTCCTGAAAACGTTAAATTGGCAAGAAACCCAGAATTCATTTTTAGACGAAATCTGGTTTACTCGTGACGCGAGCGTTGAAATGGGACCGATTCGAGAGAAAGAGAGAGAAGCAGAAGAGAGAAAAGGCAAGGAGGTTAACCAGACGCAAGTCCGGTTTGCTACCCGGCACTGGGGGAAGGGAATATAGGGATGAACAGAGAGAGACATGCAGCAAGAAGCGTTCCTCTTGAACATATAGTCTTACGAAACACTTTCATGTATTCTAAATTGAAAGAGGGAATGAGTGATTGGCCACTATGAGCTTTCGAAAGCAAGTTGAGTGTTCCCTTTCATATTGCTCAAGGGGCTGCTCCGAGCTAGTCCGTGAAACACACACGGCTATTGCTCGAAGTATTGCGTTTGTAGCATATGGCATCGCACACTAGGTTCATTTTCTCCTTGCCATTGTCTTGTGATTTAACACATACTGTGCTTTTTTTTTCTTTTCCTCTTGCTTTGTTTTTGTCTTTCTTTTCTTGATTCGTCTATATTTCTTACTGAAATGTTTAAGCCTATTTTTCATCACATTGCTTGTTCCCATTATGCCTCTTTAATCCAACACAACGCGTTGGCGGGCTAGTTGGTACGAATCCATAATTACTTTGTTTAGCGCAAAACAACGGACACAAGAGAGAAGACAGGGCAAGGCGCTTCTCTCAACTGACATCATTTTGTTGCGTCCCTCCTTTATAGAGAGCAGAATCTAGAACATGCGCAGTGAGCACCATGTGCAGGAACCACCAACATCCGATCACCAGAGCGCACTCATGTGACAATCAATTATATACTAAGAGTTGGAAAAAGAGCCGTGATACTACCGCCTGAGAGTTGTCGAAAGCTTTTTTCATACAGTCATTGAGTTCGCAGTGCATTAGTGTGCCTTCTTTAACTTTGTACAGCTCTGAATATGATTTTTTGGATCTGTCGCATGAGTGTGCTCTGGTGATCGGATGTCGGTGGTTCCTGCGCATGGTGCTCACTGCACATGTTCTTCTAGATTCGGCTCTCCATAAAGGAGGGACGCAATAAAATGATGTCAGTTGAGAGTAGCGCCTTGTCCTGTCGTCTCTCTTGTGTCCATTGTTTTGCACTAAACAAAGTAATTACGCCTCTTTAATCATTTGTACGCCTACGGCTTTTACCTGTAACAATTCCGTATCAATAGGACGTCATCGTGACAGCTTTACTTTGGGACCGCCTCCTGTAGCACTTATGTACCAAAGTACTTCTATATCTTTATGCTGTTATAATAAACTTCACTTTCTAACCCTGGCACCTAATTTCTTTTCATATTTAAAGAGAACCGAAATATACAGGAAGTGCAGTTTCTTTATCTGCTTTGTAAATTACCAAATTATATGCTCAGCAATGTTCGCTTAACTTTTCAAATATACGGAATCAGCGCGAAAGGCTTTTTTTTAACAGTTGAAACGTAAAGTCATGGTAATGCTAGGACTCTAAAATATACTAAGAAAAAGGTAATGTCATCATTACTCAGTTCCGTCTTTTGGGCGGTGAATCATGTGCGTGAAACATGTCAGGAATTCAACAGGACACTTGTTATTGCGAATGAGATAATTACCTGCATTTGCCAAGCGTGACGTGTGCCGACTAAATACACTGGGGCCGCTATTATGCTTTCGTCTTTCTTCAGTGCTTGCAAAGATTTAGGAGAGGCGAGAGCGAGGCGTTTACGCCTGAATTATATACCGTTCTGAACAGCATCCGTGGGTGTTGTGTGGTAACTTCCTCGCTGGATGTTTCCGTTTTTTTATCTCACCTAACGAAAACGCGAGATAACAATTCTTTGTGGTTACGTATCTATACAATTACATAATTTAAAAAAAGCGTTCCTACCAACACTACGCGCCTGTAGGAAGCCACAGTTCGAACTCCTTTCAGGTGTTCAGTAGCAATGTTCGTCCGACGCACCTTCTGCATAGTTTTCTTCAACTATTGTCCCGCTTCATAGATTCGAGTATCTCCAGCATTCAAACAGTCCCATTAGGAGGCAACACGTAGGCAGGGTATTCCTTTGCGGAGTTTCCGAGCAAGACGTGTATCAATCCCAGAGCCTCGCGTCCTTCCGTTCTCGCCTGTCTGAGTGCACGCGCGTGCGAGCGGTCGAGAGCGCGTATTAGCGCGCGTTAGTCACAAGCGTCTCCTGCACGACCGCTCGGGTTCAAGACCGGATTGCACCGAGCCCTTCCCATGGGGTGCTGCTTCTGCTGCCCGTCGTTGTGGCGCATTTTGACATCCTTATGTGCAAGCCACGTGTGGCTGCTCTGCCTCGAGTCCCAGACCAGGAGAATGCAAAGAGGCTTCAACGGCGCTCTCTTCGTTCTTTCGCTGCAGACGGCTACCGCCTTCCCGAAGGCCTGACTTGTTTCGTGAACCTCTACAGCCTCCACAGAGACCCGAGACACTTCCGGCAGCCCGACAGCTTCCTGCCTGAGCGTTTCCTGGGCGAGGAGTTTGCGCAGCGCCATCCCTACTCTTACATCCCATTTTCGGCCGGACCCAAGAACTGCCCAGGCAAGGCGGCGTCCTTTTATCTGCAAACGCCAGCACCCTTCCCTTTCTTTTTAAAGAAAAAGAGTTTATGCAGTCTATGTGTTTTTTTATTATATATATTTCGACTGCAAAAGCAATGCGAACTATGGGGCGATCATTTTTTAAGTTTTACGTTAATTTTAAACATTGTTTGTGGCAGGTAGCATAATTTTTGTCCTTGAGCTGTATTACTTAAGAGGCGGACTACTATCACGAGCAATTGAAACAGATATTCAACGAATTAACGAAAATTGATTATTTAACTTCTTAATTATTTACTGTACGGTACATACTACAATTTACTAATTGTAGCTGGTGAGCTTGCAAGATGTACCCCCTTGAAACGAATTTCCCTGATTACACCAGTTTCTAGATATGATCACTTAAAAATAGTCACCCTGTAATATATGTAGGGTGATCATTTTTAAGTTTTACGAAATTTTTGAATATCGCCTGTTGTAATGACGTAATTCTAGTCCTTGATCTCGATTATTCAGAGAGGCGGATATTATTTGCTCGAGAAATCGAAACACATATTTAACTAATTACCACAAATTCACAAACTCACATCTTAATGAATTCTTTTACGGCACATATTGCAATTTACGAATTCACTTAGAATTAATTTCCAGAAAGATACAGTTTCAGGATATGAGATATGCGCCATAAAACTCGCCGTAAAAATGCACTGTTTGTTCGACCTTTTACTTTTTTAGGAAAACGCTCTTTCGTGCATTCAAGCATAATATAACTGGAAAACCCACGTATTTTGTCCCGCATTTTCTGTTATAATATCTAGAAACTGGTTGCATCCTGTATGTTCCTTTCAAGTGGATACATCTTGAAATTTCACCGGCTACAATTCGCAATTGCATTGTATGCCGTAAAGTAACTATATAAAAAGGTAATTGGTATTTTTGTAATTACTCGAATATGTGTTTCAATTTCTCGTTCTAGTAATACCCATCTCTTGGAATAATCCAGCTGAGCGACAAGAATTGTGGTATCTGCTACCAGACGAATTTTAATAATTCCATAGAACTTCGAATGATCACCCGGTATACATGGACAAGACACTCTGAGAAGTCGATTTCATTTTTTCGATGGTTGTCTGTGAGCTTCCAAAAGGACATCTTACGAAGAGTTTATACACTTGTGACGACACAAGTGTCTACGTACTCTCTGCAGACATTTAGCAAGCAGTAGAACAGCTATATACTTTTGCAGGACAGAAGGCTGTAACGTGAAAAAAGTGAATTCCGTTTCTCTGTCTACGGACATTGAAGAAGTTCTTGGTGCATCGCCAGTTAGCGGCCGGATTTACTGCTCAAGGGACGCTGCTCTTGGATGTCCAGACAGATGAGAACGTGAATGCCCTTTTCAGTTGCAAGTCAGTCTCAGGGATCGCGGTATCAGCCCGAATGCCCAACTCTTACCCTCAAAGCACTTGTTCTGTTAGAAGAGTGCCGAAGTGGTGCACTGACGAATATATATTCATCAATATTTTTTTTAAAACGTATGCGTTATTTTGAAAACATATGCGCCTTTTGCGTACAAATTATAGCTAGCAGTCAAGCGGCCGCGAGAGAAAGATTGAACATTTAGAATGCTACGGACCGGGTTTTTCTTTTGTTTCATGCTTTTCTGGTAACAAACACAAAAAATCAATACTCAAATCTGGTCTTAAAGAGATCACATAGAGGCACGCCACACATTACTGATGCAGTGTTGTTGCTGCCAATCGCTAAAATTTGCACCGGGAGTGGTAGCAGCTTAAACAGTGCGGGCCGAAGGAAGCGGCCACAATTTAGAGTCTATTTCAGAAAAAAGAAATTCCATGTTTCAATTCAATGAAAAATAATTCCGGGCGACCAGGCGTACAGTGTGAAGAACTATCTTTCGCCTTACAGCAAACTCGCCTGTGCGCAACGGTGGAACGTAGTTCCCGGGGGCGACTTCTGCGACGCAATCCCGCCTATAGGCACGATGAATTGCTAAGACGAAGGACATCATTTCGCAACACCGTAACGGTAGAATGAATAAAAAGGTGACGTGAGCGAAAATGAAGCCATTTAAGCCGTAAAGCAGCTCATTAAAAAACGCCGTGCAACAATTTAAAATCTATAATATTTATTTATTTACTTATTTATTTATTTATTTATTTATTTATTTATTTATTTATTTATTTATATGCAGATCCAACGCACTTTCAGGATTTCTATGAATTGAAGGTTTAATAAAGAATGGAATGCTATTAAACTAAATACGATGCGTACTATTTTCTTCATTTACATCACGAGAGATAATTTAATTGAAAGAAGGCAGAGAGGTCAGCCTGAGCCAAGGCGCTCTAGCCTGCGACTCTGCACAGGGGGAGGCGGAACGGGAACATAAAGGTGTGATGAGGGATGATGATGGTATAGCAAGAGGGATGCGCAAAGATGCCACCTGTAGCCTCATGCAATGTTTATGCACCATTCAGGTCATGATATAGATCTCACGCAACGTTTAATGTTTGTCCATCAAACCGCTCACAAGCTATGTCGAAACGTAAACATCATTTCAGGCTGATGCACATGGCGAGGCTTCAACGCCGGAGAGCGAAGGCGATGTTTGGTGATTGTCTAGGGAAGAAGGGCTCATGAAAGGGTGTGTGCCCAAACAAGTACGACACACATCTAAACACATTGAAAGGTTCCACGCCCCCTTGGTTCCAGGGGCGCATACCCACACTGGGAAATAGGTCAATAATGGGCACACATCCAGTGATCCAAGAATGGGGTAGGCCAAATACAATGACTATTATAAAATAAAAGAAACCGTTGAACATAATTCGCTATTTCACTGGGAGATCTTCGTGTACGTTAAAGAGGCATATCAGCCGACGCAGTATGTACGGGTTTTGTATCGTCTTTACGTGTCACATAATCGAATAGTATCCGATTCGATTCGTTCCTCGAATACACTATTCGCAAGCACGAATATTTTTGGAATAGCTTCCGAATACTGCTCGTTTCCAGCTGTACAGGATGTAAACAGAAATTGATGCAAAAATGAAGCGAATCCCACCCCTGCCGTAGTAGAAATATAAATCGGGAAGTTACGTCGAACTCGCCGCGTCGCTCAGGCAGGGGAGCCCAGGCTCTTCCAGCTAACGCGCAATTTTCTCCGTAAAATTCCCCTCAGACAAATGACATTCCATCATGGGTATTGTTCGGCACTGTTTGTCGATGTTGAAGATATGCGTTCTCTTGGGTGTAAATCTGAATGAGCTCGGCCGAAACATTATTTCAGTGACGCCATCTGCTGCGACCATTTCAATTAAAAAAAAAAGTTATATTTTCCGTACTGCCACCGCTGCCAGTCAACGAGCATTTTCATTTTATTTTCAAGGGCATACATGCACAAATCCTAATGGGTCCACAAGAGTGTCTTTTAAAACTTCGTTCTGATAATGCACAATCGCGCATGCTCCAACGAAGCCTGCTTATTTGTTTAAAATGCTCGATTCAAGGTTTCGACAAAGCCTATTTCATAATGTAAAGTGCAATAACAGAAACATGCTAATCTAGTTGATACTTGCTACTGAACTTTACTTTATAATAATGCTCAAACAGGCTCTTCATTATTCGAAGACTATACTCGAGAAATATATTCGATCTTCGATTCGATTCGTTTTTGGCTCTATTCGATTCCTATGCGACTCGGTTTCAGAAGTTGCCGTTCGCACGCCCCTATTCTTTTTCATTACCAAACTTCTAATACCACTGAGTGACGTAGAAGTAAAGCAGCAGTATTAACGCACGCCGTCATCATCTTTTTTCCAGAGTTGAATGAAACCATAGCATCAATGGTAATAAAAAGGGAGATGCGGCTAATTTCGTGATTATCGATAAGCACATTCTTTTCAAATTATCTTATTTTCCCTCTGTTCGAAACTTACACACCATAGGCGCGATCAAAGGTCGTTGTTCGAAACGCGCGTTAAGTTTGCGTTCAGCTTCGTCTAACGCGATTGACCTAGGCCTTCTTTAGTATACGCCTTTCATTGGACAATATTGCCCCTCTAGGCTATACGTTTACCGCGTTTACCGCTAAATAAACAGGTTTAGGAAACGCGGCGTTTAAGCAGGGCGCATTAGAGCACTAAACATGCGCCATTTTCTTTTGCAGGTCAACGCTTCTTCATGCAGGAGGCGAAGCTGTTGCTGGCGAAGGTTTTCTCCAAGTTCAGCGTGGAGTCTACGAAACCTGCGGACGAGATCAAGATCACATACGAAGTCGTACTCAAAGCCAGGGGAAGTCTGCGTGTCTGGTTTCGCACGAGGAATGTGGCAGATGCGGGACAGTCACCGCAGAATTGTACCGCACTGTCATGTCGCACTCGTGTTCCTTGTTCATCGCGATGAGAAAGAGAAAAGAAGCAGAGATGCAAAAAGATGTATATTGCTGTAATTTCTTTTTGCTTGCTACTTTTTTATTAAATCCTCCGTCTAAAAAAACATAGGTGTCACGAATGAATAAACTATTCGCTGCTCATTGAACGCAACAGAGCGCAGTGTTCTACAGCAGTAGCGCTATTAACGAAGGATCGTCATACATCGAAGCCCATCTGTGAAATAACACTTGAAAAATATATTGTTTTTTTTTTTTAATTATGGGATTTTACGTGCCGAAACCACTTTCTGATTAGGAAGCACGCCGTAGTGGAGGACTCCGGCAATTTTGACCAACTGGGGTTTTTTAACGTGCACCTAAATCTCAGTACACGGGTGTTTTCCATTTCGCCCGCAAAGAAATGCGGCCGCCGTGGCCGGGATTCGATCCCGCGACCACGTGCTCAGCAGCCAAACACCATAGCCACTGAGCAACCACGGCGGGTGACAAAATATTTTGTAACGCTTACCAACAAAAGTTACCAACCCTCGGTGGTAGTATTTACTGCCCTCTTAGAAAGTAACTCCGACAGCTCCTATTCCCTTATTAAGGGCAGACGCTGCGCGAGGTCTTCGTTTACTTGCTCAAACCAAGACAGAAACTTCGTGGAAGACTCCGGTTTTCACCAACTGTCGTCTCCACCGGTTGCATCTTACATTGAAGCTGCAGATTCCATCGCACATCTCCCACCGTGATGCAACTTTACTGTGCCGCCTCTGGTTAGGGGTGGCTTTTACGAAAGCCTACTGATTGCTTGTTGGAATGTCCGACACATCTATCTGTGACTCACGCAACTGGGAAGAGAGGATCGAGCACGTGTTGTGTTTTTGTAATCTTTACCACATCGAAAGCGACGTCCTTCGAAGTTTGTTAAACCCGTTAGACAGCAGACCATTTTCACAGACAAAGTTCTTGGACCATGACCCCACGCGTCGTAGGCTTACAAAGCGACGCGTGCGTTGCTACGATTCAAGGAATCGACTGGTCTCAGTGACCATTTGTAGGCGTGAAATGATAGACTACCGCACGTGTACGCACTGAGAGTACCTGCCTCCCTCCCTCTCCTTTATTTCTTTTCTTCCCTTAAACCCCCGTGTAGAATAGAAAACGGGAAGTGCGTCTGGTTCACTGCCCTACCTTTCCTTCTTTCTTTTCATCATCCTCCACAAGCAGTCATCAACGTCCTCAGCCTATAATACGTCCACTGCAGGACGAAGGCCTCTCCCTGCGATCTCCAATTACCCCTGTCCTGTGCACACCGATTCCAGCTTGCGCCAGCGAACTTCTTAATTTCATCACCCCACCTAGTCTTCTGCCGTCCTCGACTGATGTTCTAATAACCCTAATGTTCCACCACTTATCTAACCTACGCATTACATGACCTGCCCAGCTCCATTTCTTTCTCCTAATGTCAATTAGAATATCGCCTGTCCCTGTTTTCTCTCTGATCCACACCGTTCTCTTCCTGTCTCTTAACGTTACGCCTAACATTCTATCCAGAAGCAGTAGCGGTTGGCTAAAGGATCGCAAGGAGAGGCCTTCATGCTTCAGGGAACGATGATGACGATGATAACAGACATTCCATGGCACAATGTCTTCAGTTCAGACGAGATAGTCATCATTATTAATGTTTGGTCAATAATTAACTTCTTGGGGGCCATTTTTAGCTATTTCCCGAGGAAAGCACTTTACACCCTAATGTAGCATGTACAGAAATTCCCGAACTTAAGTTGTAGCATTTTCTTCGAATGTACTAGACACGTTTATAAAAAAAAAAAACTATTCCTCTTGGTGCCAATCATCTGAGAGTACTGGTAAAATAGGCCGACCTGCTGTTGTCGTTTGTTCACACCGAACACAGTGTCAGTGGGTATTAGGTGATTCTTTTTCTCAATGCTGCCGAAGGGCAAAGAGCAGCATTAATTAGCCCCTATCGCAGACATTTCTACATCAAGATCACATCCCAAAGAGAATGAACTAGACGTCAGGCCAAACGCGAAGAAGTTGTGAAGTCACGAGGGCCTATGAAACAGAGCTAGATTCTTCTAAAGCCAGCGTCCCCCCAAAAAAGCTGACTGCGAGCAGCACCATCAAAGACAAGGAAAGAAACATACATACATTATGTGGTTTTACGTGCCAAACAACGATCTCACTATGAGGCACATCGTAGTGGGAGACTCCGGAATGTAGGCCAGCTGGGGTTCTGTAACGTGGACCTAAATCTAAGTACACGGATGTTGTCGTATTTCGCCCCCATTGAAGTACGGCCGCCGTGGCCGGAATACGACCTCGCGACCTTGTCGTTGCAGTTCAACACCATAGCCACTAAGCAACCATGGTGGGTAAGGACAGTAAGAATGGCAAAAGTCATTCTCTTCCTTTCTGAAGTGCTGCTGCTGGCAATAGACGGTGACCTACTAGGCCGATTTGTCGTCCCTAGACAGCCTACACGAAAGCAAAACAGGCGGGAATAAAACGCGATCGCCTGACTTCTTTCCATTGTCGGCGCTGTTCTTAAGAGCCTCATGAAGAATGCTAAGAAAATTTAATTTCCCATCTCGCAGTAGGATCGTTGCCGATGCACTCTATCACTGTTGTTGCGGAGGTGGGGATAAAAATTAATCTGGCTGTCGGCGCATTACACCGCCGTTACACCAATGCGAATGTCGTAGTGGAAAAGCTTTTTTACCTGAAGGATTTCGGGCTCATTTGTGATATAAACGACAGTTTTCTTTTTTCTTTCTTTTGTAAATAGAAAGGGGCTGTGGTATTCGGAAGCAATCGCAAACGGACGTGGTCGCCACACTCAGTGAAGAGGTCGACATCCCCACTGTGTCGAATGAAACAGCCTGTATACTTCCTCCTCCAACGTCCGTCCTAACCGTCTACTTCCATTGTACAGAATCACCCAGTGGCATACCTATCCGGATGTCGTATGTACCACAGAACTGCTTGCTCGAATCACGTTGACATTTCTTGACCCACTCAATAGTAAATTTCTGTAATTTCTAACCGAAACAGCGAAAAAGAAATATTTTCGTTTGAAACCCCGTTACAGTCGCGTATTTCATGGCGTCTATTACAGCGATTAAACTGCGATCGCATTCCGCCTCTCTCGTGCATCGAGTGTGTGGGGTATTGGTGCATTTCAATTTTCCAGTTGTGTTTTACACCATAAGTGATAGCCAAAGAGAAATGATTGACGTTTCGCTTGTTTATTTTGTCTAGTGCTTGTATCCCAGGTGGTGTCCATAGCCGTAGCCAAATCCATGGCCTGCATGTCCCAGGCCGTAGCCGCCATAGCCGTAGCCAAGATGCCCCAGGCCATAACCGTGTCCGCCGAAGCCCGCTCCGTGGACAAAGCCTTGACCACCATATCCAAGGACGTGTCCGCCATATCCAAGGACGTGTCCGCCATATCCTAGGCCGCCACAGCCACCGACGAAGCCAGCGCTGGCAACAGCCACAAGGAGGGCAAACGTAGCGAGGATAGCCTGCAAATAAAGCGTGGCGTAAAGAGTTGTTTCGACTTAGTGTGAACGACGTCTGCAGCATGATCGGCGCAAGGTTTTTAATGCAATAGCGTTAAGAGCCCCTTGTTGCAGAAAATCCGGTGTCAGCGTCAGCGGCGTCTTCCATACAGAAAAATCATCCCAAACATATATTTAGGCACATGCATATGGCACACCTTGGTGCATGACATGTGATGTGTACGGGTTATATTTCCACATCATTCTATCACTAAAGTTGCTCATATCTTATCTTACATTCTTGAGAAAGTTATTTCTCGGATTTTGAAAATGACGGCCCACAAACAAATCTCATGAAACAAAACACCAACAGCGCACGCATTTTATGTTATACCTTCTCAAGACTGAAACGTTAAAAGGGCGAGACAATAATAGAAACCTTAAAATTATGTAATTTATTTGGCGCGGCTTTGCCCTACCTCCGGGATCGGCCCACCAAGAGACCGCGTTTCTACCAGAAGGAGGAAATCGCGTGGAGACAATAATGAAAGGAACATTATTTACATACATCGATTGGATCTTTCTTCTATCTTCTTTGAAATACAACATATTGGCGACGAGGATTCAACTCATGCAAAGCGCAAGTTTCCTGGTGATTTCCCCTGCTAGATTATCACAATGAGTGTTCCGGGATTACTATCGCACCCGCCTTTCCTGCCTTCACCTGGTCATCCGACTGTCCCATGGGACCATTGGAAGCACGCCTTGGCGACGTATATGGTGGCTTACGGAGCTTCCGAGTTTCCAGCCGAACGCCGCATAGCGATTCTGCTCGCCTGTCTTGGCATGGAGGGGCAGCCCATTTTCTCAGCACTGAAGTCAGCGGACTTGTCGTCGGGCTCTGCTGCCGGCCCTTCGAGTGCAGGTGACACCGTGTCGACGAAAGATGCGTATGACTCTGCAATCTCGTTCCTTTCTGACCATTTGAAGCGTTCAGTTAACGTCACCGTGGGTCAACAGCCGTTCGGTCGCCGAGCTCAACATGCAGGTTAGACAGTGGAAGAATACATCGCTGATTTACAAACCTTCATTGCCGACTGTAATTTTGGAAGTCTTACCGATGAGTTGCTACGTGATTAGCTTGTCTCGGAAACAACGAATCATCATTTACTTGAGCGATTAGTTTTTGAAGGCCCCTCACTGACGCTCTCACGAGCTCTCACGATCGCGAATCCGTACGAACAGGCCGTGAGTAAAGCTAAGGAATTTTGCGATTATGCCTTACTTCATCACGTTAAAAAGCACAAAGTTTTACTCAATCATCACATCATACATATTACCATGCACGTTGGGACAAGTGCAAAGCGAAAGCGTGCGAGCTTCCAATACAAGGTGCCATAAATTTTCGAGCATGCTATCGTTGTGGAGCGACTGACCATCCTGCAAGTAGCCCTGCAAGTAAGGCGCGAAAGGGAAAATTGGGCATCTAGATTGTATGTGTAAGTCGTCTGGTCATTCAGTGAAAGTTCCACAAGTCGACGACAACGACTCCAGCTCACACGGCAGCGAAAGAACAATTTGTGTTGTCAAGGGACGCAAAAACGGCATTTACGCATCCGTCTGCGTAGAAGGTCAGACTATCTCGTTGCTGGTTGATACGGGATCGTCTGTCACTATTCTAGCAGAACTCTATCGTCATTTTTTCGCAAGTACTTGCCCTTTGAAGCCTACCTCGGTACAGCTTTTCAACCACTCCAAGACAAAAATAGGAGTTCAAGGACGTTTTATTGCATCAGCTACATTCCACGACAAAACTGCTTGCATTGTTCTGTATGTTGTGTCTGAAGGCACCAACGTTCTGGTCCTAGATGCCATTGCGGCACTACAAATGAAGATTGAAGGTACATCGCTTCAGTATCTTCCATTGACCCCTAGTACTCCTGCATTGCCATTTGAGCTACGTTCAGAGTACGAACATCTGTTTGACAAACAGCTTGGATTTGCCAATGGACTCAAACATAGAGTTAAGGTTCGCGAGTCCGTTTCACTCGTTGCCAGCAAGCTCCGAAGGTTGCCCTTTACTGTTGGCGAGCAAGTGTCAGCTGAATTACAGAAACATGAAGCATAAGACATTATTGAGCGCATTGACGCCTCTCAGTGGGTTTTTTCAAGAGTGGTGGTTCTGAAAAAGAATGCATCAATAGGAATATGCATGGATCTGGGAGAACCCAATAGAGCTATAATTGTTGCTAGCTTTCCACTTCCACACACATAAGAGCTGCTGCATAGCTCAGCTGGCGCCCAGCGATTTTCGACGCTAGATTTAGCGTCTGCTTGACACCAAGTGCAACTCGACCCTGAGAGTCGTGATCTGACAACGTGATCTTCATTATGCATGATGGGCTCTTTCGTTTTAAAAGAGTATGCTTCGACTTGCCTTCAGCTCGATCAGCCTTTCAGAACATGATGCATCTAATACTTCAAGGATGCGAGGGTGTGCTTTTCTACATAGACGACATTATTGTCTATGGCCGTTCTCGAGAAGACCATCTCTCTAATCTCCGCACCGTCTTGCAACGGCTTTCTAAAGCAGACCTCAACCTCAACCAGAGGTGCGTTTCTGACGTCACAGAACTCACGTTTCCGGGGTATGTTCTGAACGGCAAAGGAGTTTTTCACTTGCACCATCTATTCAAGCGATAAAAGAAGCTCGTGTGCCGTCAAACGTAAATGAACTTCGTTCTCTGCTAGGATTGGCGGAATTTTACTCCACGTTTGCTTCGCATTTTTCGGATGTTGTGGAACCTTTGCGGGCATTGCTTCGAGGCAACGAACCATTTGCTTGGACGCCAGTTGCTGAACAGAGTTTCGTCCATTTATATTCGCTACTGACAACTTGCAACGCTCTACATTGATTTGAACCTTCCTGTCATCGCCACGACTGATGCCTCTGGCTACGGACTGGGCGTGGTGCTGCAACAAAATAACAAGGGAACTCTAAAGACAGTTGCCTTTGCCTCCCACACATTTAGCCCACAAGAACCTGCCGGTGAACGTGAAGACTTAGCATTCGTTTGGGCCTGTGAACATTGGCACGTCTGTTTTTGGGGTCGTCCCTTTGTCTTGCGAACTGACCATAGTGCTCTCGTCACGTTCTCGTCAACAAAAGGCACTAGACATCGGCCTATGCGTATTTCACGTTGGTCAGCGCGCCTACTTTGTCACAACTACACCATACAGTACCGCAAGGGAAGTGACAATGTGGTGGCTGATGCGCTCTCTCGACTACCTTTGCAAGGAGAACCTAATGAGGTTACTGCTGGAGATGCGCTTGTTTGCCTTCTTTCTCCGTTGGTAATGATCACAGAACTACAAGCAGCGAGTGCAACTGGCAGTACTATTAAAAAAATTATGGACTTCGTCCACTTGGCCTCATAAAAGAGATCTATAGAAGCGAAGTTAATGCCATATTTTCATCTACATGCAGAACTTTCAATTGTACACGACTTACTTTACCGTAGTGACAGGATAGTGGCTCCAAGTATCCTTACTCGTCGTTTGATGGAAGTTGCACACGAATCCCATCCGGGGATAAGTCGTAAGAAAACTCGACGGTAATAGTTGTACTGGTCGCGTCGCATGGATGAACACGTAGAACGACTGGTTAAAGCCTGTGTTCTTTGTCCATCCTGTGATAAGTCCGCGCGGCTAGCTTCAGCACCTGCGCGGCCATTAGCCTTCCCTGACAAAGCTTGGGAGAAGATTCGTATTGATGCTATTGGATCCTTTGAACAAGCTCCCATCGATTGTCGTTATGCAGTGACACTTATCACAGCAAATGGCCGAAAGTTAACTTTCCAAGACAAGTTTCTACAGCGACGGCCAAGAATTTTTCGGTACAAGTGTTTGCTCGCAAAAGCTACCCCAATGAGATAGTTTACGACCATGGACCACAGTTCAGCTCGGCTTAACTTGAAGATTTCCTTCAGGAACGTAGTATATGCCATTGCTTCTTGTCTGTCTACCATCCCCAAGCAAACGGTCTTGTCAAAAGGTTCAATAGGGTTTTCAAGTCTGTTGTGCAGATGGCAGTATATGAGCGGCGTAATATTCGCGTCGCCGTCACAGGTTACTTGGGCGTCTACCGCTGTACACCTCAGGCCACAACGGGAGTTGTTCCCGCCGTTTTGTTGCATGGCCGACTGCCACAAACGCGATTAAACTTCGCTGACCTGCCGGATAGCTCTTGTCATGAAAATCCAGCACAGGCAATGAAAATGCTGCGTCAGCCTGTCAGACAAGAACAAACTTCTTTAAAGCTATACACAGGTGGACGACGCGGAGCTCTAGAAAGCCAATTTGCCGTCGGCGACTGCGGCCGCGTAAGAAAGCCTACAGTTCGATTTCTTCACAGTTTTAGAAGCCCAAGAGGATTATCGAGCAACGAGGACAAGCGTCCTTTCTTTTGAAAGGTGGTCGAGTATGGAACTCTTCCAGGTTTGAAGCAATGCGCCGAGAAGCTGTGAAGAAATTCACAACCAATCGTCCTAGTTTTGTTGAGTGGGCTCTAACGCTACCCGACCCGCCTTGTCAAGTTAGCGCGTTGCCTTGCCTGCTGACTGTCCGTCTACGTCGCGGCAAGAACCGTCTTCACTGTAGGAAAAATAGACCGGCCCATCACCACGGAGGAGCGTTTGAGTTAAGAAAACGCCCTAAACACTGAGGGACTACGCGCTACGCATGCGATAGGTTTATTTTTATTTTTATTTTCAGCCGAGGAAATGTCGCATATAGAAGAAGAAGAAGAAGGAGGAAGTCACCTGGGGACAATAAAGAAAGGAAGATTATTTACATGCATGGATTACATCGCTATCCTACCTTCTTTAAATAAAACAACCATTCTATCACCACTGTTGCTCATATCTTGTCTCACATTCTTGACAAAGTTATTCCTCGGATTTTTGAGATTGACAGCCCATAAACAAAGGTCATGAAACAAAACATCCACAGCGCATGCCTATTATGTTATATCTTCTAAGAGTTAAATATTAAAAGTGGGAAACAATAACAGAAACCTGAAAATTATGTCATTTACTTGCCGCGCCTGTGTACTACCTCTGTGATCGTCTCAAGGGAGAGGCGCCACGTTTTTATCAGAAAGCTCGCCTTCGAACATAACGTTCGCCGCTGGCGTCTCTCGGTAAACATTACGGTTGCATAAGCTGCAGTTGCCGAAAAGCGTGAGAAGCAGTCAGACATATTGCAATGCTATCGCGTTCCACTCTTAAAGGCGAAACTTAAGCGTCCTCCAAGAAAGCCAAGAGAGAAGCAGGGTAAGGCACAAAGTCCTAACTATCCCCTTCCACCACTGCAGACTAACAAACTGGACGTGCGTATAAAGGGAAGGGAATGAAGAGAAGAAGCATACATGCGCGCTCACCTTAACGTGCACACTAAGTCTATAGAGAGGGACGCAGAATGTTGTCGTCCTGAGGCACTGGAGAAAGCCAAGAGCTTCTCTGTGGCTTAAAAAGGTGGCCGCGCGACATGTTGCGCGGCACTTTTCGTGTTTCGCAGTTTTGGAAGTGTGAAAAAAAGCCCTTTACGCTGCGTGTATGGAGCCACAAAAAGGTGGAGCGATAATGTAAGAGAGGCGGACATTACTTACAGTAGAAATTGAAACATATATTCTACTAATTAACAGTAAGTCACTAATGAACTTCTTAATTACTTCGCGGCTCATATGGCAAATTACGAATTGTAGCCAGTGAGTTTGCAAGAAGTATCCACTTGGAATGAATTTCCGGAATGGCACCAGTTTGGAGATATGCGCCATCACAATCGCCGTATAAAATGAACTGTTGTTCCACTTACTTTTTAACAATACGGTCTCTTATGCATTGAAGCACAAAAGTAACTGGAACGCCCACGTATTTCGTCTGACACTTTGTGAAATGAAATCTCGGAACTGGTTGCACCCTAGAAATTCATTTTATGTGGATACGTATTGCAAGCTCGCCAGCTTCAATCCGTAAATTGCAACATGTCCCGTAAATTATTTATTTAAGGGGGCAATTAGTGAATTGTTGTTAATGCGTTGAATATGTGTTTACATTTCTCGTGCTAATAATGTCCCCCGTTTGGTAATCCAGCTCAAGGACATAATTCAGCTACCACCCCCTCTCAACCTTTGCCACGTCATCGCCATCCCACACTTCACACATACACCTTTTTCCACTTTGACACTCCTAATGCGAACGCATTAAAACACATATGTAGCGCTGCGTGTGTAGGTAATAAAGAAAGTTGGTAATATGGTTCTTCTACGGGCTCACATACGCCCAGCTTCTGACGCACGCTCGGACTGCTCAGCGCTACGAGAATTGAAACATGTCGTTGATCGCGATGGTGCTGGCAGGACAATGAAAACCTTCCAGATCTTTTTGCATCGTAGCTCTGACGTATGCACCTAGGTGATGTCAAACCCAGGTAAACACGTCCGCGCACGAGCTCGTCGCATGCACAGAATCCTCACTGCCGCAGGGCAACCGTTTTGTGAATGTACTTACAACGGCGTTCATGATGAGTGAATGTGGCGTCTCGGCTGGTGCAGTTCTCGACTCTGTGCTCCAATAGCTCCGAGTTCCGTATTATATGCTCGAACGTCGAACGCAACCAAGTAGCCACGTTATCACCGCGCGCTGCGTGATGTCATAACCGTGTCATATTCCGGCAAGGCCGCGAGTCAATCTGATCGCAGCTCCTGAAATTGGGCAGATCGCCCTTCCAACATCGGGACAAGCAAAATCTACGCAGGCCCGCGGATGAAGGCATCGCCCTGCGAGGGGCACAAGTATGACCGCACACTCGAGATCAGCCGACCAGATAATAGTTCGTTCGGTTAAGTGTTTCACTTACCTTCCTTCATTCCATCCGTGCATTCAGAGTGAAGCTGATCTCAAAGCTCCGAATTTGCGTGTTGCCTTGTCTGTTTCTTTCGTTCTTTCTTTCTTTCTTTCTTTCTTTATTTTTTCGAAGCCGTTACCTTTTCAAGGCAAAAGTTCAAGACTGGCATGTTAACACCCCCCCCCCCCCCCCCCTCCCAATGCGTGATTTCCCTTCTTCTAAGCGTCGGCCACGACTTGAAAGCGCCAGTCCGGAGCGAAAGAGGGGAGGGGGCACCAGATACGGTGATTTTCAGGTCACCGTTTGGCTCATGCCTCGGTGGTTCGTCTGTTTTTTTAATGCCACCTTCATTTGCTTTCTCCCACAAACAACTGTTTCAGCCCATACGAGGGCTGTTCGCAAGTACAACGAACTGACCCGCATTGCGGTTTCCTTACGGAGATCGGGACTACGGTAAATTAGTGGCCGCGCATATAAAGAACATTCACTCGCTTATCTTAAACCCTTTCAAATGACGTGCTTCTCTTTTTGTTCGAGACGCTAACGGTGCCTACAACGCAATGTCGCCACTGAGTTGTGGCGTTTATTTGTCTATGTAGGCAATCTCACCCAACTGCAGGAGTGACTGCGGTAGATGGCTACGAAGGAATCTGCATATCACCCGTCCTCTAATGGCCACTTGATTTAAATTTCTACTGCCATTTGTTCGCGTTTTCTTCCTTCACGTTCCCTCATACGTAAAGCGTTCGATTTTAAAGTCTATGCCTCTACATAGATGAGCCACCGTTGCATGCACTACGCCACATTTCTTTATTTATTTTTTTATTTCAGATACTGTCAATCCCAGTGGGATTTTTACAGGTTGGGCATATATTATAAACTCACAAATAGCGATGAAAACAGGTTTACATAATTTCAATAATGATATTTGTAATCGACACGAAGCAGATATACACATATGGCAGGAAATAAAACATGAATGATACAGTGCATTTGGCAAAAAATGGTGAAATTGCATAGGCAAATACAATGCTTATGCAGATTTTATTTTATACAGCGACGTGAGTGGTGTGTTATTTCCGGCTAGCATAATCTAATTATTGCGCAACAGTTCTTTTACAAGGGTTACAAATTTTGGCAACGATGTGTTAGTCGTTATGCAGGGGTCCATGGCTATTGCATTCTCTTATTGCAAGAGGAAAGAACGAATATCTAAAACAATCAGTGCGAAATGCATATTCTTTAAGTGTTAGTGAATGCTTATGGCGGGAAGGTCTGGTGTCAGCTAGGGATATATACAACAAAGTATTTATTCGTAATGCATTGTGTATTAATTGAAACAATAATTTTAGGCTTGCCAGTTTGGCGCGGTTTCGCAGAGTAGGAGTAGAGGCTTGTTTAGCAGTTGGGTAGGTGAACTGCTATTCTTGTATTTGTTAAAGATTAATCTAATTGCCTTTCGGTGCACTCCTTCTAGTTTGTTAATAAGCTGTTGTGTATAAGGAAACCAAATTGTGTTACCATATTCGAGAATTGGGCGAATAAATGCATTGTACGATAGCAGTTTAATTTCCGGTGGCGCAGCTCGCAGTCTTCTTCTGAGGAAGAACAGCCGTATTAAAGCAGATGGTATGATACCGTTAATATGCGATTCCCATCTTAGGTCATGTGAAATGATCAAGCCAAGATATTTACGCTCATGAACTCGGGTGAGTGGTATGTTATTGATAGTGCATTCGAAGTCCGACCTATGTTTTTTGCGGGTTATAGATAAAAAGGCAGTTTTTTTAATGTTCACTTCCATCTGCCACTTTTTACACCACTTCACTACATCATGAAGGGCGCTGTTTAAATCAACGTGATCATACATAGAGTTAATTTCATTATAAAGAATGCAGTCGTCGGCAAAAAGCCTCATTTTAACGCGGATGTTAGAGGGCAAATCATCAATAAAAATAAGGAACAAAGTGGGAGCAAGGACGCACCCTTGAGGCACCCCCGATGTAACTGGTACAATGGAAGAACTTTTATTGTTAACAACAACATACTGAAACCGTTTGGTTAAGTAATCTTCAATCCAACTGACAATTAGCGGCGAGAATTTGGAGTGGCGCCCTCTTGCGAGTGACGTGACGGCCAGGACGCCGCTCGCTCCGGCTTGCTCGGCTGCGGCTCACGCTCGTTCCCTTCGTGCGTGCTTGGGGTAATGATGGCTCGAGCCGTGCTTACAGAAGGTTATTTGGGATTATTTCTGCTGCCATGCCTGAATCGCAGTTTCTTCTTCGAAACCGCGTGAGTCATGAAAATTTGCGACTTGGATATCGCAAGCTGCGTAGCACTGAAGGGGTCTACTGGTCTTGCAATGCATATATGCGCCGTATCTGTTCATAAATTTTGCTTAAAAAGAACGTCTGCAAGTTCTACACTTGAAGTTATTTATGATGCTCCTCTAAACACTTAACATTCCCTTACTGCTTAAGTATGAGAGACATAGCATTTGATGTGGAAAAATTACCTTGATATTTGGTGTCAACATTATAAATCCGTGTTAGAAGGAGAGTGCCCAGCGAAGCTTTCATCATAATTCTTATCACTCTGGTGAGTTGTTTTAATCAAACGTGGCAACTGCATTAAGGCCTAAAAGGAAGAGATAGGCACGCATTTTGTGTGAAAACGTTTGGTGCTACTTTCACCGTTCTCTGAAATAGGCACCCAGAAACGCATTGGCTGTTAACACGACGGCGCATCGTGTATAGTATACATATACTTCACGAATACCATAACAGCAATCACATGAAAGAAAATTTCGTGGTTAAGATCTAGAACCAATCAAATGTAAGCGATGAAATGTGCCACAGCGGCCCTCAGTAGCTTTTATCGACGATATGGCACACGTACCCCTCCCGCAACGGAAGCAACCGACTGTCGTTATGTGGCGAGGCGCGCATTGTTCGCGAAACCCAGCAGTTCACTACCACTTCGAATTGAAACCATGAAGTAGCTCTTTATACAGCTCCAATTACAATGCCTATAGCATACTCGAGGCACTACAGCGCAGCTTAGGCTGCGTTGAAATGGAAAATGCAAACGCATTCTGCCTCGCCATATCTCGATACTGCGTTGTTTAATTATACAAACTGAAAACTATTTGCTTCGTCAGTGCATAAAAGAGAACCTCGCATACACGCCTCATAAAGAAGACGCCACAAGCCTCGCATGAACACGTGAACTCCACTGGGGAACAATGATATTTTCAATATGTGCCACACTACTAATGAATGGGGCTTCGGCTTCTTGCTGGCTGCAGCGAACCGGTCCAAAAGGCATATTTCACTCAAATATTTGACCCGAGCAGCCTGTGTCAGTTCTCCAAACAGATTCATCATGTCTGTTCCTCAAGCAAGAAGCACTAGTAAATTGCTCAAGTGAGTTGAACGTGTAGCACGGAAAGGGAATAAATCTTGGTACATTCCTTTCCGCGTGCTGCAAACAGCTGTAAGCCTCAATCAGCTTTACTTTAAGTTACCGCAACTTAAATTTAACCGTGAAGAACGGCCTAATTTTGAGAACCAGTTAAAAACGCAAGTGGTGCTGGCCGAATCTAAACTGCAGCGGAAGTTAAGTCCTCGTCTTACAGCCGAGCGTTCCTGTGAAAAAATTGAAAAATTCGATATCATACCGTGAAGTATTCGTCGTGAGCAAACATGTTTTAGCGGGTTAAAATCAAGATATATGTTGTAGAAGTCATGTATAGCCACCGTTTATTTGTGACACGCATATTGCACCATGGCGGGTATGGAATCTTAACTGGATTCTTATGTGCTGTGCTTTTGCGTCTATGCTTTTATTATTCGCGTGAGCTACCACTGCAAAGTGTATATCCGCGCATGAAAAACCCGTAATGGGCTGGTCTGAGCTCCCTCGGGTGGCACTATAGCGTTGCCTTTGAGAAATATATTGTCGTCTAGGAAATAAGCTCCTTGGTTACATTTTCCCGAACGAAGACGTCGTAAAATATATATTTGAGAGGCCCGTCATAAGTAATATACAAGCATTGGGAACGAGAGCGAACCAGCGGAAACACTGGAGAATGCGCCCGGTCACCGCCCGAACTGCAGCAGACGACAGGCGCGAGTCCGTGCCCTGACGTCACGCGAGCGGCGCTCGCAGCGCCCCTCTAGGTCGTTCTCGGGGCTAATAGAACCATCGCCTAAAGTTGTTTTCAGTTTGCTGATCAGTTTTTCATGGGTTATTCTATCAAACGCTTTCGAAAAATCTAATGCTATTAGGTCAACTTGTTTTTGATTATCAATGCTTTGGGATAAGTCATGCGTTAATTCAAGTAATTGGGTTATGGTTGAAAGTCCCCGGCGGAAACCATGCTGGATAGGCGATAATATTTGTGCTTGCTCTAGATAGCTCGTGATACGTTTTAATATGATATGCTCTAATAATTTTCCTACTGTGGACGTTAGCGATATCGGTCTGTAATTACCGACATGACTTTTGCTTCCTGCTTTATCTGGAACGGGCACCTCTGGTGGTGGTGGTAGTGGTGGTGGTGGTGGTGGTGGTGGTGGTGGTGGTGGTGGTGAGTTGTAGCAACAGGGGGATTTAGCCTGGCGATCAACGCTGACAATTGCTCCACCCGAGCATATTCTATAAAATCACTGTGGTGTTTCCCCACATATCAGACCAGTCTCTCTTAATAATGTGATAAGGAGACGAGAAGTTTCCTTGCGGGCTATAACTGGTCCTTCGGGGAACACGAGGTGTTGCAGGCACGTACGTGGAAGGTACTTTTGTGGCAGATTTTTCAGGAGAGCGGCGCTTTGATCTCGGAATTTCAGGCCCGACCAGAGGAAGTGTTTGATGTCTCCTGTTTCGTCGCATGTCGTACAAATCTGAGAAATGATGCGCCCCGTCTTAAACAGACACTAAAGGCAAATACTAAGTCGAACTAAAGTGATAGATTAGTGCTCTAGAATATCTAAGGCGTCAATATTATCGCGAACAGAGCCTTAATAACCGAGAAATCGAGGTAAATGCAGGACATGATTAGACACTCCCCTGGGACATTCAAGCACTTGCCTGATGACGAAAGCACTAATCAGTTAAATTCTTTCACTAGTACTGAACTACTCGTTGCGAAAAAAAATTCCTCGAATTGTATTATAAGATGAAATACTTCATCTTATAATACCCGTTGACAACGACGCGGGCGGTCGAAAGGTTTCGTCTTCGCTCGACTCTGCGCCGCCCTGGCTTTCGCGTTTCAGTACTTTCCTGATCGCGCAGTGCTGTGCTGGTTTTCCTGGCTCGCGAAACTCGTACAAACTGCAGGTAGCAGAGAATTCGACTTCCATGTGATGTCGCGAGACCCCGAACAGTCTACGCCACTTGACCAAAAAGCAGTTGCAGCGGCAAATCCGCCGCTCTGTCTTGGCTTAGTGCCGCCGTCTGTCGGGCGCCGTTTTACTCACCGACGGCTGCAAAGGGGGGTGATGGCGTACGCCACGTCACCACTCCCCCAGTTTTGTGGCGGGAGACTTGAATTTCGAAAAAGGTATTCGGACCCTTCAGACACAATTTTCTCGTAAACTAAGTCTTTTCTTGGCACAAAATAAGCGTTGGGAGGTTTCTGGAAACGTATTTAAACAGTGCACGTCGACTTAGTGTTTGCCTTTAGTGTCGCTTTAAATAATCATGCTGGTGTATTAGCAGATCCTGTCCTTATTCGATATAGAAGTGAGGCTTCTTCTAGACGAAATATCTTGGTTACGCATGGCATGTGTGGTGGAACCCAAAGTGACCCAAAGTGATTTCGAATGTTAGATTTCTTGATTACTCCTTGCGCCATTGTCTTTGGGAGGTTGATGGAGGGCGCCGTATGCAAGAGCATCAGCTTTTTCGTTGCGGGCACTGCCAATGTGGGAGGGAATCCACTGAAACTTTACTGTGAACCCTTTGTTGCCGAGTTCTCTCACGAGGCAGCGCAGGAATTGCGATGCTGCTCAAGCGAACATGGACAAGCGTGACAAAGTCGCAGTCATCCCTTACAAGCATCAAGTGTCTAACGGGCTGGAGAACATTAGGCAGCGCGCCGGCGTACGGCTGGCTTTTTCGCCGCACACAAGCCATTCTTGCTTTCAAAAAGGAGCAGTCCTCTGTCAAATGGAACCCATGCAAGATGAAGTATCGAAACTTCTACATGCATTGTGCGCGGGTGATGGTATATATTATTCTCGTGTCCTGTGGTTCCTAGCTGTTGTGTATGCCAGACAGGCAGGTGTCTCAATGACCTGCTTAGGAACGCGCTAACAACGTCCACAACGCAAGAAGATGTTTTTTTTCTTTGTTGGAACAGCACTGGTCATACCTGTGTTTGTACATTTATTTTCGAGCCCACCATTGTAATTTATAACCACAAGGACTGCCGCTTTCGCATTATCATTGAGGCAGCACAAATGAAACAAAAATAGTGTGGTTGTTACTCTTGTTTTTCTTTCAGGAGACCCTTCGCTTTTACCCACCAATTCCGTTTTTCGGAAGGAAACTATAACACGACATAGTAATAGATGAGAGGCCCCCTTCCCCTTTTCGCACTTTTGTTCAAATTATATTTGCGTAACATAAATTCCTTCGCAGCACCTGACTGCACCTACTGCGTCCGCCGCGATCCACTGGATTGATCTTAACAAGCTTGGTCCTTGAAGATCAATCACATTTTGCGGTCACTTTACACCTCTTCAAGTTAGCGAAAAAAAAATTCTTTCCATCTCTCTCTCTCTCTCTCTCTCTCTCTCTCTATATATATATATATATATATATATATATATATATATATATATATATATGAGAGGAAGAGAGATCCAACGTATGCACATTTCAGGATTTCTATGAATTGAAGGTTTAATAAGCGGTTAATGGAATGCTTTGAAACTAAATGTGATGCGTACTGTTTTCTTCATTTACATCACATGCCACGTGTAGCCTCATGCAATGTTTATGTTTATGCACCATGCAGGTCATGATATAAATCTCACGCAACGTTTAATGTTTGTCCATCAAACCACTCACAAGCTATGTCGAAACGTAAACACAATTTCAGACTGATGCACATGGCGAGGCTTTAACGCCGGAGAGCGAAGACGATGTTTGGTGATTGTCTAGGGAAGAAGGGCTCATGAAAGGGTCTGTGCCCAAACAAGTACGACACTTATCTAAACACATTCAAAGCTTCCACGCCCCCTTGGTTCCAGGGGCACATACCCACACTGGGAAATAGACCAATAATGGGCACATATCCAGGGATCCAAGAATGGGGTAGGCCAAATACAATGAATATTATAAAATCGAAGAAACCGTTGAGCCTAATTCCCTATTTCATTAGGAGATCTTCGTGTGCGTTAAAGAGGCCTATCAGCCGATGCAGTATGTACGGGTTTTTCATCGTCTTTACGCGTCACACAATCGAATACTATCCGATTTGATTCGTTCCTCGAATTCACTATTCGCAAGTACAAATATTTTTGGAATAGTTTCCGAATACTTCCCGTTTCCAGCTGTACAGGATGTAAAAAGAAATTGATACAAAAATGAAGCGAATTTCACCCCTGCCGTAGTAGAAATATAAAACGGGAAGTTACGTCGAACTCGCCGCGTCGCTCAGGCAGGCGAGCCCAGGCTCTTCCAGCTAACGCGCAATTTTCTCCGCAAAATTCCGCTCAGACATATGACATTCCATCATGGGTATTGTTCGACACTGTTTGTCGATGTTGAAGCTCTTGGGTGTAAATCTTGGGTGAAGCTCTTGGGTGTAAATCAGAATGAGCTCGGCCGAAACCGTCGTACGAGGAATGTGGCAGATGCGGGACAGTCACCACAGAATTGTACCGCACTGTCGTGACGTACTTGTGTTCCTTGTTCATAGCAATAAGAAAGAGAAAACATCCAGAGATGCAAAACATTCAATTTGCTGTTACTTTTTATGCGTGCTTGTTTATCAAATTCTCCGTCTAAAAAAATATAGGTGTTATAAATGAATAAACGGTTCTCTGCTCATTGAAAGGAATGGTGCATAATGTTCTACAGTAGTAGAGCTATTAACGAAGGATCGTCATACATCGAAGCCCACCTCTAAAATAACACTTGCAAAAAATACTTTGTAGCACCTACCAAGAAAAGTTACCAACCCTCGGTGGTGGGAACTCCGACAGCTCCTATTCCCTTATTAAGGACAGACGCTGCGATGGGTGGTCGTTTACTTGCTCAAACCAAGACTAAAACTTCGTGGAACACTTCGACTTTCTCCAACTGTCGTCTCCACCGGCGGGATCCTTCAATGAAGCTGCAGATTCCATGGCACTTCTCCACCGTGATGCAACTTTATTGTGCCGGCTCTGGTTAGCGGTGGCTTTTACGAAAGCCTACTGATTTCTTTTTGGAATGTCTGACACACCTGTCCGTGACTCACGCAACTGTGAAGAGACGATCGAGCACCTGTTGTGTTTTTGTAATCTTTACCACATCGAAAGCGACATTATTCGAAGTTTGTTATACCGATTGGACAGCAGACCTATTTCAGCAACAAAAATTCTTGGACCATGACCCCACGCGTCGTAGGCTTACAAAGCGACGCGGACATTGCTACGATTCAAGGAATCGGCTGGCCTCGGCAAGCGATTGTAGGGTGATGGACAACCACCCGTGTACACACTGAGAGTACCTTCTTCCCTCCCTCTCTTTTCTTTCCTTCCCTTAAACTCCCGTGTAGCATAGAAAACAGAAATTGCGTCTCGTTTACTTCCGTACCTTTCGTCCTCCTCCTCCACATACAGTAGCGGTAGGCTACGAGATCGCAAGGAGAGGCATTCGTGCTGCAGTGGACACAAATATGATGATGACGATGATGATGATGATGGTGATAACTAACAACCCACGGCGCAGTGTCTTTAGGTGAGGCGAGGTAGCCATCATTATTATTTGGCCGATTCTCGACTTCTTGGAGCCATTCTCAGCTATCTCCCGAAGAAGGCACTATAAACCCCGATGTAGTATGTACGGAAGTTCCCGCACTTGCGTTGTAGCATTTTATTCACTTCGAATGTATTACACACGTTTATACAAATACTATTCCTCTTGGTACCGGTCAACTGAAAGTACTGGTAAAATAGGCCGACCTGCTGCTGTTATTTGTTCACACCTCACGTCAGTGTGCATTAGGTGATTTTTTTAACAACGCTGCCGAAGGGCTAAGGCAAGAGCAGCATTATTGAGCCCTTATCGCAGACATTCGCACATCAAGATCACATCCAAAAGAAAATGAACTAGATGCCACGGCAAACGCGAAGAAATTCTAAAGATTCACGAGGGCATAATATATTAGAGCTAGATTCTTCTAAAGCCAGGGTCCCCCAAAAGTGTTAAGGGTAGCGCAATCAAAGACAAGGGCAGGAAGAACGACAAAAGTCGTCCTCTTTCTGTTCTTGTCTCAAATGCTGCTGTTGGCAATGTACGGTGACCTACTAGCTATATTTGTCATCCCTAGACAGCCTACACGAAAGGAAAACAGGCAGGAATAAAACCTGATCACCTGACCTCTTTCCATTGACGGCGCTCTTCTTAAGAGCCTCATGAAGAATCCAAAGAAAATTTAATTTTCCATCTCGTAGTTGGATCTTTGCCGACGCACCCTTTCACTGTTGCTACGGAAGTCTGGATGAGAAGACACTTGTGGGTAACGACGACGACCAGTGTACATCGCCTAACGCTCTCTGCTGCCTCTCTGCAGTTCACCGTCTGCGCAGCCGAACAGAGCATCTCAGGAAGCTGGGACAACTTGTACGTGCCTCAGCAGGCTATCATCTTGGATACAAGCTACGCAAGGTCTGTAATCGGCAGCGCACGTGACCTGCAGCAGTGGTTCCTTGGGACGCAACAGCAAGCTACATAAGAAAACTTCCTGGCCTGGTCCTCACACTTGGCAGCGGCGGTGATGACCAGTGTTGGTGGAAACTACAGATAAACCTTTCTTCATTTTACTACGTCGTCACTGCTGCCAAGCTGGAGTTGACTTTTTGAAGTAGATATGAGCCGAGATGACGAAAGACATTTCGAAGCTTAAAGAGGATTTCCTTGCCGAACTCCTTAAACTGAACGAAGAACTACGCCAAGAGCTTAAGACTTCGAAAGAAAATGTTGAACGCAGCCTAAGGACCGAGATCCGAGGTATGGGCAATGAACAAAAAGATTTGGAATCGATCATAACGTATTCACAAAAAGATATGAAGAGCTAAAGAGAAAACTTGACGATGAAATTTCTAAGAATAATCAGCTTCAGAAAGCAAACAAGCAGCTGCAAGCGAGAAGCATGGCTCTTGAAAAAAAAAAACTCATGACATATAGATAGGTAGCTGACGCAGTCCGAGCAATATTCGCGCAACATGAACCTTGAAATTCAAGGAATTGTGAAACAAGAGGGTGAAGTTCAGAATGACGTACTCGGTAACTTAGGTACTCCAATCGGCAAGCCGATCGTCGAGTCGGACATCGAATGCTGTCACCGCGTCCGAACGAAAGCATCAGATAAAAGCAACATAATTGTGCGATTCAAGTCCTGTGTTAAGCGAGACGCGGCACTCAAGAAGGCAAAGAAAGCACAACTAACAAAGACATGGGTGTCGAAAGCACAGCTCGAGTATATGTAAATGAGAATTTAATGACAGAACAAATGGCTTCTGGGCGCAGCTAACGCCAAAAAGAAAGCTGTGTGTTGGCAATACGTTTGCACAGAGAACGGCGTTATTCTTACTCGAAAAACCAGAGACTCTGCAGTTGTTTTGTGTCAACACTAAAGCCTATCTTTCTAAGATGACATACGCCGCCTCGGGATACGCAGTTAGACGAATATTTCTTTTCATTCGATGCATGGAACTGTTCTTTTTACATATACACTCTAAAAACTAGAGAGGGTATCACATGAGTGAAGCAGCCGATTTACTTTTCAAAGCGTTGTTTTACACTCGCAAAATTCGAGTGGAGTAAAATTGTTCACTCCATCAGCAGAGAGAGAGTGAAATGTGCTTTTCACTCTGTCCTTCTGGGAGAGAGTAGAATGCCCGTTCTACTCTTGCGTCAGTAGAGAACAAAACGTAGCGTAAGCTTCTGCTTCAACTGTAGAAGGCTGGCCCCGAACATGACGATGTATTAATCACGCACGCTGGGCACAGAACGCACCGTTTTGCTTCTAAGAGAAGAGGCAGCCACAGTTCAAAGGAACGCGGAGCGAGCGCTCTACTTTTTCATTCAGAGTGGCTCCAGCGCGCGCGCGCTCAACATCGCGGAACAGCACAGGACCGGAGTAAGGTGATCCGTCCAGCGATCAGCAACGAAGGCCATCCAAGGGCGATCGTATGTTAGCCATCTCGCGTCGCCGCGAAAACACGACAGTCGTTCGTCATCCGTTGGATACAACAACAAATCTTCCACGGTAAGTTAATTCTAACTTAGGTGCAAATTCTACGTATATGACATGCTATCGCCAGGAAGTCGTCGCGGCGCTTAGCCGACGGAATTGGCAACGGTCTAGGCAAGCACGCTGTGTCTATCGATGTCAATCGAAAAAGCCAGTCGTCGCGATAACTGCGTGTGGTTTTATCGCTTGCCGCTATCCGTAAGAGCTTTGAAAATCGCAAACGCTGCCAGAATCATGGTATGTGTAACAGGCGAGAGGACGCTTAAAATGGTTTGTTCACCAGAGTATGATTCCGAGCTTATGCGGAGCATGCTTAGCGTGTGTTTTGTGTGTTTGAATTTATTCACTTTGGCAGTCTACTGTGTACGGATCGCTCTTGAAATAAGGAATCACATAACAGAAGGCGTCATTTTGCTGGCGGCATGCTTTCGTTATAAATAAGCCGCGCGCTTGACGGTGTCTCGCCCATGGGTAATCTGCAACCACTGAAGTTACGTGCAGCGCCAGTGCTAGTTAGAAACTTTGCCGCAGGCAGGCAGCTGCATGCTTCAAGAGGTCAGTTGGGTGCGTTATCTTGCACTTACTGAAAACGCATGAGGAATTCATGTTTTATGCTGAATAAAGTATAAACCCCATATAAGCGATCTTGCGCGCGACAGCTTCACACGATGCGATGGAGATGGCTGTCACGTTCGATCGTCACCTACAAGTCGTACTCCGTGCGAGCGACGATTTTGAGCGACGCCTCCCCGGTGTTGCCGGTATGAGGATTGCAAATACGCGTCAAAACTAGCGTGACACGTGCTTTAGTAATCTAAATTTATGTATTTTATTGTAAAAAGAAGCATAAAATATTTCCGAAGGTCTTGCAGTAGGTTCTTATCATTGCACGTATAAAAATTCAATCGTTTGCTCGTTCCGCGCGACAATCAGTAGTATTTGAGCGATGTATGTACACCCAGTTCCGCCTTCACGCTATTGGCTAGTCGCTCGTAGCACTTCCGGGTGACGAGCTACGAATTCTAGATTTCCAGAACCGAGCGATATGTTCAAGCGACGGCCAGTTTTGTCGCTCGAAGCCGTCGCTCGTCGCCGTCGTGCACTTAATTGCTCTCATGGGGTTTAGCCCTAACACTGAACTGTTTTTGCTTATGTATTGAAATGGTGTGATTATATGTCTGATTTTATGTCTCCTGTTGCGTTTTTCGAGCCTGGTGTGAATCTGAAAGGGTGCTTATGTCTACGAACGCGTTGAATTGTCAAGCAGCGAGTTATGCATCGGCATTGAATATAACGGCTGCTGTGTTGAATTACAATTGCAGGGGAGCTTTGCATACATTTATTGTTTTGGACATGCCTGCGCATTTGCTAATGTGAGTTGGCGTTTCAGAGTTGTGTCAAATGAACAGCTAAATCACCCTTCCTCTGGGGGCTACAAGCATAATGTGTGCATGTTGCTACTGCATGGCAGATCAAAATGTGTTTACCGCTTTAATATTTTTAGTGGAGAAAAAAAGTATCAAAATAAAACGTTGCTTTAATTCCGTGTTACCAGTCGTCTGTCGTACACAGAACAAAGAGTTGCGGTCTACCTGCAACTTTTACATACCTTCAAGAGTAAAAAATGCTAGATTTGAAACTGCAGCATAGTCGAGTCTGTCAAAAATGAACTCCATTGCGCACCTCATCAATGCAAATAAGTTCTTGCCTTTTAGTATGCTTAGATGCAGGCCGCAGTGAACTTTCTTGTTATTATTGAAATGTGGGTAAGCTTGCATAACAAGCCTTGTTGCCCTTCTTTATAGGCACATCCAGTCATATCCATTGACCTGGAGGACCATATTTTCATCTCTACTGAGCATCATGTTTGCAGATATGATCCTCAATTTATGGCTTGAGCAGTGGCACAACCAGAGATGGTGCGGGTTGCACACTGGGCACGTGCTTAGGATGTGTGACAAATGATGTTTGAGACACACCAAACTAATGACAGACTTACGACATCTGACAATGACCAATATTCTATTTTTTAGCAGGAGTATTTTAACATTGATGCTGAACGAGGATGAACTGCCGGTTATCTCTTTTTTTGTTTAAATCTAAAAATTGAAATTAGTTTAGCCGTTGACTATTGTAGTCATTTAGATGTTTCACATGCATTTCAGTAGGAAGACTAAGAGCTAAGACTTTCTTTTAGTGCCATGACCTTGACTGCCTTGACGTTGTTTTACACCATGTCATCGTGTTGACTTTTGCACAATATATTTTTCAGGCACCGGCCTTATATAATGCAAGAAGGCAGCTGCAAGGACACAAGGATGTCAAAGAGCCAGCCCAGCGCGACTCCACGTAGTGCAATGGAGCGCACGCCAAAGAATCAAAATACATTTCCATGCAATTTGGACAAGAAAACTAGAATGTGGGTATATCGGGTGTACCATTTGACTAAATGTCAACAAAATCAAAATACAGTATGTCACACCAAGTGAAAATTCTCACGTGCTCTAGGCAGTCACCTTAACATGGTATATTTAAGTAATGTATCTGATGGGAAAGTCAAAATTAATTATGCTCTCTGGAGACAAACACATCGGAGCAAGTGTCATTGAAAAGTTGGAAATGCGTTCAAAAAAAGCTGAATAGTTTTGTGAGAAGTGACTGCTTTTTGTCTTGCCTCTCAACAGATATATCCATGTCATAAAAAATAGTGGTACAGTGAAATTGCATATTTGTTTTGTGACATGATACATACTTGCAATGTGCATGGTGCCTGTGTTCACTATAAAAAACAGCTCATGCGTGGTTAGGTGCTTACATACATTTAACAGCTTTAATAGCTTACAGTTAACAGCATGTGAATGCAAGGGTGCAAATAGAAACCACTGTCATTCTGTATTTTAAATGCTGACATGAAGCAGACAGATTTTCATGTCTTCCCTTTTATCTATTTTTACATCTAATTTTAGAAGTATGGCTTCCTTTTAGGTTCCAGAAAGCATTGGGGGAAGAGAATCGCATGTTTAAGAAGCCATTATCGTTTACATGCAGGCTCATGAAATCAGTTCATTAGAACAGCTCGTGCCTCCCAAAGTGAAATCAAGGAGCAATTAAGGCCTTTAACTTTACAACATGGTGCACACCTTACGTCATAGAAGCCGGAGAGTCACTCGGAATTTAAAATGTTAAAAATGTAAAATTGTGGTTTCGCCTGAGAAATAGTCATACGATAGCTTCTGGAAGGTATTTGATGTTTTGATTAGAGTGACTCAATCTACTTGCCAACCAAGTATGCTAGTGGAGGTAGGGATGCGTTCAATGAAAAGAACTGAGAGCATCTGAGTAGAATACTTCATCATTGGTGGATGTGAACATATACTGTTAAGCAAAAGCCACTTAGTTTCATGGCTTCTTTAGACAATTTTTATAAGGCATATAATGAAAGCTTTTTGCACATGGTAAATTTATGAACTTAAGATAGAGTGCACAGTGAGGCGATGTATTAATCTTCCCAGACACATATGTACTTGTTTTGAGACGAAGATTCTGTGAAATGCTATAATTTTTCTTCATTTAGCGCGTCTTAACCACTTCAGTAAGAAAATAGCTTTGGTTTCAGGTAGTTGGTTTGTTGTGCAAGTATATGTATAGTCGCACGCAAAATCCACGTGCATGGCAGGAATATGTGAAACAGGATAGTGCCTTTCTCAATTTATGTTATTTTCGTGCACTGCCCTGCCTGTACTTAGGCTTACGTCGCCTTTTATGCATGACATTCATCTCATCTGATTTTTGTTTCACATCTGAAGCCATGCTATACTTTAGTTCGACTGCATTTTCAACAAGTCACAATAATTGATCATGTAATTATGCAACCTGCTCCTCCGAAGTATAGCATTCTTACCATAATGGGAATGGAAAGCTACCATATATGACAAGAAATTTGATGTGCAAGATTTAATGCCAATGCTCCTTGCAGTTTTATACTCATTTGGTACACACTAGATAATATTGTAAATTCAATTATTATTTATTCGTGGAAAAGTGCAACGGATCAATCCTAACAGCACGAGGAAACTACTTTCGTGAGGAAGCCAACCGAATAAGAAATACGATACGCCTCTGTACTGCTTTGAGACCGGGCAGGATATTGCTGGAGAACCACGACAAGACACACTTAGAAACAAAGGGGTGCAGCCCATACATGAATAACTTTATGTGACATATAAGCAAAGCTAGCTAGACCTGCGGCCTCACATGAGAATATACAACACATTTCTAAATGCACTGTACTCTCAGTCAGGAACATTCATATGCTGTACAGGACGTTCTCAAATGAGCTGCTGTCTTAGAATATGGCACAGAAAAAAAGTTTCTTGCACTATTTATCTACATTACCACCCCACGCTTAGCAGTTCATCTGGTAACCTCTGCCGTATAGGTGCACGCATCTTGTGCCAGAAACATAAGCGTTTGCTGGCCAGTAATGTAGCGCATATTTCTCTTCGATCATAGTGTCAATATGTTGTTAGTTTGCACACGTTTGTTCTATGTTTAACTTTCCATTGTACACTTTATTTTTGAGAAGCTGGAGCCAATTGAAAATAAAGCATATTTCTACACTGTACTACTGATGAAACTTCAGAGAGTATACTTATGTTTTATTACACGATGTGTTTAAAAGTTCATGGTCATCACTCTAATCTGATTTTATGTGTTTGTCAGTATGTTTCTCAAACTATTATTCAGTTTGTCTTGTGACTGACAAATAAAGATTTTGACCTTTTAAGAGAGAAAACGTTTCATTTGAGTAACTCGGCGACTACAGATTACATCCCATTAACCAAGCACAAGAGCAGGAGCTGCTCATCAAGGACTAAAATACTCCCTGCGTGTAAGTATTGCGAATCCCTTCCCCTCTAACGTGACCATGGATCTACATCGTGCTTTCATACTATTCGGAAGAGTACTAGCACTCTGTTTGGAGAAGTAGAAACACTCAGCTTGAATGAGTAGAAGCACTCGGTTTTGGAAAAGTACTATTACCCCGGTGTGGAGAGTATTAGCACTTCCTTGCAGTGGAGCAACAAAACTCTGTCAGGAGGAGTTATCCCACTCTCGCTCAAGGAGGGTCGATCTACTCTCGAAAAGAGTGAAACATGGGACAAGGCGTTACTCCCTCAAAGAGAATGCCCCGAACTCTGTTTTTAGAGTGTACTCAGTTCAACAAAGTTTCCAGACAAGGATATGTGCTTTCAGATTGTACATTTAAACATGGAATCTGCTTTCAATAAAGCTGAACAACTCGCTTCATTTTTATCTTGCTTCAACACGCCTTTTGACATAGTTTTGCCTATAGTTTTGCTATCGGAGACATGGTATCGTCACGATGGTGACGTCATGCGAATTCCTGGGTGCAACTCATTTTATCTTAATCATTCTGGGAAGCGCGGCGGTGGTGTCGCGTTGCTTGCGAAAGCTTCTGTGCATGCGTTCTGCTATCAGTACACTGTTTGAGCAACAGCAACATCGAAACGCTTACTGTGCAAAGTGGTCGATTTTCTTTTTCTGTTGTCTACCGCCCTCCTCACAGTAACTTGTCTGATTTTTTTTACAGTGAACCAGGCACGAGCCCAAGGGGGGGCCCGAGGGGGCCCGCGCCCCCCCCCCGAAATTAAGTGACATACCCCCCCCCCCCCCCCTGTCCGCCCACGCCACCACACACGCATTCATAAAGCGCCGACAAATCAATCCACTTGGCGGTCAACATTCTGCAGCCTTTTAAAGCGAAAGTAGTGTATGACTAACTTCCGTAGTTTTTTTTCGGCATCCGTTAACAAAAAAAATCATAATGTGGGCCGATCCTGGTGATCGTGCAAAAGGGGTCCAAGATCAATGGCAAGTACGCCTGTGGACTCGGGAACCTATACCGCGCGCTTCGGAATCTTCGGGATGGGCCCCCGTATGGGTAGTGCTTAACGCCTGCTTCACCTCCACCGCGGGTCGGCCCGTCATTGCACTACTTCGGGTTGGACCACGTATGGGGAGCGTATGGGGAACACTATCTTCAGGCCGACCCGCAACGGAGCTGAAAAACTTTGCTTTTCGTTTGAGAGCTTTGACTGTCGTCAGCTTTCGATGCAATTCCGTCTTCACAGAGTCGAATGGTTGTCAAATTTTTCATTCCTTTTGGATGGCGGTAGTTATCGGCATCTCCTGGGGTGTGGAAGCCAGTTTTCTCATCGATTCGGTGCCCGCGCGATTAACGCAAGATGAATTCAGCTGTCCACATCTATTGTAGCAGGCAGGGCGTAGTTTATTGTTTTAATTATAATATGCTATTTTATTTATAATGCCCAACACAATTTTGTGTCACCATCTGTTCAACGATCACGCGCATCGCTGTTGCTTTGTTAGTCCAACCTTCTTTGTTTAGACTGATCAAGGGACCAAGAAAGAAATTCGGTTCACAGTGAGCTGGTGTGTATGCTCATGGAACGAGTTGCGGCCGGAGAAAACGCCAGTTGCGTTTAACTTTTCGTTTTGCTTCATTATTTACTCGAGTAATGGCTTTCCGCGACGCTGGCAGATCTTCGGAACCATATATCCGCGATATGGGTCAGATAAGGTGGAAAATGGTATATTGCGAAACAGCGTCCATCATCAGACCCTGAAATAACCGTTCCAGTCATAAGCAATATTACTGTCACCCCTTACCTCGCCTTGTTTTCCCTAACTGTACAGCACTTTTCGTGCAAAATTGGCAAGAAGAAACAAGAGTCGCAAGGAGATGAGAAATTAAGTGATCTACTAAGGGAGAAAACCAAGGCAGCAGCCAAACAGGGACGAAAAGTGAAAATTGTTTGTGAAAATATTTATGGATCAACATCTTTTTATTTAAAAAGGAACTAGAGAAAACGCTGCCGGAAGTGGAGAATAATTCCGTGTGTTTTGAATGACTCTTCTACAGTTATCATTCGAGCCGCTGACGTAGCCACTTCCCTGCTGTCCTAATGGGGATGTTTTTCTAACCTTCCGTGGTAGGCGCAGTACGTCTAGAACAGGAGCGTCCGGCGCTCTACGCGGTTGTACGGGACTGGTGACCAGGCATCGTTACGCAACTTCCCAAATAACAACACGAGTCGGTTTTGGCATTTGGTAGAGCAGTAAAGGAGGGATCCAAAAGAACTGTGGTTGTTCCGCAAATATACATTTCGCTATAATTCTTCCAGAGAATATTCACAGAACGCTACTAGAAATGTTTATTTTGCACTTCTTCTGGTTAACTTGTTCTTGGCAAGGTTCTTCCTGCGCATCTTTCATGCACGAGTCCATTTGATGTGGTTCTTTGTTTGCCAAGTAAAGAAGAGGTGTATCTCACAGGCGTACCTGAGATGCACGTTATTTCTATTCTCTTTTGAGAATTTACGCGTCCTTATGGCGAATGGTGGGCATTATTAACATTTGTACTAGTAAAAGTACCCTCTCCCTCATTTGCAGAGAAAAGTTACCTTGGGTTGGGCCCCCCCCCCCCCCGGAAAAAAATCCTGCGTACGTGCCTGCTTCGAACGCAAAATAACGTTCCTTCCCGATAATTTCTTATCTTATCTTAGAGGAGACATTAATGTTGACATGGCCACCTACGACCCTGCTCAACAGCAAATGCTGATCACAATTCAAAGTGCTAATTTTAATAATGTCATAAATCCCCCAACACGCGTTACTGCCGCAACTTCTTCAACTCTGGACTTAATTATCACAAATCATGCTGCAACTGCGCAGTCTAATTGTATAGCCGTAGATATTAGCGATCACCTACGTATATTTTTACGAATTAAATAAAACTATGTCATGATGTTTCTGTGAAATCAAGGAGCCAGATAATTTCCAGTAGACGACTTGGAACATTTAAAGGTCGCATCGCATCTGCAGATTGGATTCCAGTTTATGAACAGTGTACGTCTGAAAACGCATACAAAGAATGGAGGAATGTAGGAAGTAGGACGACTGCTTCCCTGTCATTGATATTTCCGCTTGCAAAAAAGCACGCAAGCCACGGATGACAGCTCGAGTTATACGCCCTATAAAAAAGATACAAACTATTTGCTAAATTTATAAACACTAAAGACCCTGAAATTCTGACACAATTCTAATTCCTACGTAACAAAATTAACAGCGAAATTCGCTCTGCTAGGAATGCCTACTACAATAACTTATTTACCCGCCGTAGTTGCTCAGTGCCTATGGTGTTAGGCTGCTGAGCACGAGGTCGCGGGATCGAATCCCGGCCACGGCGGCCGCATTTCGATGGGGGCGAAATGCGAAAACACTCGTGTACTTAGACTTACGTGCACGTTAAAGAACCCCAGGTGGTCGAAGTTTCCGGAGTTCCACTACGGCGTGCCTCATAATCAGAAAGTGGTTTTGGCAAGTAAAACCCCAAAATTTAATTTTTTTAATAACTTATTTGGCGTAGCCCTCTTACGCAAACCAAAAGATAAATGGAGATACTTGAATCAACTATTAAACAGAGATACCTAAACCGAGACACTCACGAGCTTAACGATAGGCCGACAAAAACTATATGGCTCAAAGTTAGCCGTTGTGTTCAATGAATTCTTTGCCCAGATTGGTAGAAGTTGCTAAATTCCTAACTTTTCCTGTTTTCTAAACAACCGAACACCACGGGCACTATATTTTGAGCCAGCAGACGACAATGAGGTATACTCTACCTTTAATGCTTTACGCGATAGCTCTAGCTTAGGCGCATTTAACGTCCAAAGCAGGCCGGTCAAATGTGTATTATCCTTTCTCGTCCCATGTCTAAGACATATATTTAACACTGTAGTGATCACAGAACAATTTCCCGCAGATATGCAGCTAGCAAGAGTTGCAGCTATATACAAGGAAGACGATAGGAATATATTGAGCAACTATAGGCCTATATCGATCTTTCCGTATTTCTCAAAGGGACTGGAATAAATAATTCGCGGCCGTCTGCACGGTTTTTTTTTCTCAAGCACTCTGTAATTACTGACCATCAGTATGGTTTTACTCGGAATTTATCGACGAAACAAGCACTACTTGAGCAAGAAGAACATATTTAACTTTGAATCCCAACTACTCACATTAGGCATATTTGTTGACTACAGCAAGGCCTTCGACACGCTCAACCACGACAACGTTTTCGCAAACTAGAACACTATGGTGTACGGGGCACGCCCTTAATGTATTTAAATCATACTTAAACTCCCGTTTCCAGTATGTAATAATTGGAAACTATCCTTCTGAAGTCCTGCAAATCAAAAATGTGTCCCGCAAGGCAGTGTATTGGGACCTCTGTCCTTTAATATTTGTGTCAATGACATTAATAATATCGCTAACGAGGCAAAATTCATTATGTATGCAGATGATACATACCTGTTTTCTTTTTTTCGTCCAATAACATTCTGAAAATAACTGACACTGCCAATCGGGTTCTCAGGTGTAGTTCTTACTACTACTATGACATGGGACGCCCACCATAAATAAAACTTACATTACTCTTTCCAGATTTATGGGAATTTTTCACGCAATAGACATAGTTTACCCGTCAAGAGTAAGCTAAGTTTATGCTACGCTTTCTTTTACTCATGCCTAGATTACTGCTTTGTAGTATAGGGTAACGCCACAGTTTTCAATGTTCAAAAATGATTTGTTCTTCAGAAAAAATGTTCGGGATAATTGCCGATACCTTATATGATGCCCCAATACTCCCGCTACGCCTAAAATATAAAATTGTTGGTGTAAATAAATTGTTTGAATACAGGTTTGCCTGTTTATATATATATATATATATATATATATATATATATATACGATAGCAAAAGAATGATCTCTTCCTTAATCGCATAGTAGAACCCACCCCGCATATTACGCCATATGAAACTAGAAAACGACATACTTATACAGTACCCCGATGTAGAACTAACTATGGTTTCACAAATTTGTACATCAACTTTGTGTTATCATAGAATTCACTAAACACTGAATTCTATGATAATTTATCATATACGTCATTTTCTGTTATTCGAGACATATGTGAATTAGTTCATGTTGAACTTATATTCTAGATATTCTAGAGCATTTGACTTTTAATATTATAATTTAACACTGTTTCACGTTCATCAAAATATTTTCGTACTGTGCACTTAATGTCAGAGTATTCACTACATGTTATATTTGCATATTAAGTTCCTTATATCATTGTATAAAGATCTACGTAACTTTGGTACTCTCAGTGTCCGAGGTACTTCATTGCACTACACATATTCTACTTTATTATTGCTCAACTTTTTCCTTTCTTTCATTTGCTTTTTTTTTCCTCCTGTCGCAACTGTCAATGTTGTTAAATGGGTTCGATAGCTTTGTCAAGCGTTCCAATAAACTGCTTTTTCTCTCTTACCCCCAGTTTCTACTGCACACTGTATTGCAAACTGAAATAAAGGATTGATTGATTGATTGATTGATTGATTGATTGATTGATTGATTGATTGATTGATTGATTGATTGATTGATTGATTGATTGATTGATTGATTGATTGATTGATTGATTGATTTGGCTGTCGGAGCATTACACCGCCGTTACACTAATGCAAACGCCGTAATGGAAAAGCTTTTTTACCGCAATGATTTCAGGCTCATTTGTGATATAAACGACAGCTAGAATTCTTTTTTTCTTTCTTTTGTAAATAGAAAGGGGCTGTGGTATTCGGAAGCAATCGCAGACGGACGTGGTCGCCATACTGAGGGAACACGTCGACATCCCCACTGTGTCGAATGAAAGAGACTGTATACATATATTCTTCCTCTGCTAACGTCCGTTCTAACCGTCTACTTCCATTGTACGGTATCACCCACTGGCATACCTATCCGGATGTCGTATGTCGCGTTGACATTTCTTGACGCACTCAATAGTAAATTTCTGTGATTTGCTAACCGGAACAGCGAAAGAGAAATATATTCGTTTAAAACCCCGTTACAGTCTCGTATTTCATGGCGTCTATTACAGGGATTAAACTGCGATCGCGTTCCACCTCTCTCGTGCATCGAGTGCGTGGGGTATTGGTGCATTTCAATTTTCTAGATGTGCTTTACACCGTAAGTGATAGGCAAAGAGAAATGATTGACGTTTTGCTTGTTTATTTTTGTCTAGTGCTTGTATCCCAGGTGGAGTCCATAGCCGTAGCCGAGTCCGTGGCCGGCGTGTCCCAGGCCGTAGCCACCATAGCCGTAGCCAAGATGCCCCAGGCCATAACCGTGTCCGCCGAAGCCCGCTCCGTGGACAAAGCCATGACCACCATATCCAAGGACGTGTCCGCCATATCCAAGGACGTGTCCGCCATATCCTAGGCCGCCACAGCCACCGACGAAGCCAGCGCTGGCAACAGCCACAAGGAGGGCAAAAGTAGCGAGGATAGCCTGCAAATAAAGCGTGGCGCAAAAAGTCGTTTCGACTTAGTGTGAACGACGTCTGCAGCATGATCGGCGTAACATTTTTAACGCCATAGCGTTAAAAGCCCCGTGTTGCAGAAAATCCGGCGTCAGCGTCAGCGGCGTTTTCCGTACAGAAAAATCATCCCAAACATATATTTAGGCATACACTCTAAAAAAAGTTTGCGCACTTTGGGGTGTATTTCTGCCACACAACGATAATCGTCATCTGCCTTGATGCGTTTCCTTTCTTTAACGGTGCGAGCCCGGTACTTTCCAATAACGAACGGCATGCGCGTTATCAGCATGACATAGCATTCCCGACAGGAAAGTAGCGGGCGCGGCGTTTTCAAGAAAGGGAACGCATCAAGGCAGATGACGATTAAGGCACGTTCACGCCGAAGGCGGAGCGGACTAGCGGCCAAGCAGATCCGGCCAAGCGGCCGCGGATTTTCCGCTTTGCGGAAAATTTGGCCGCAAGTTGGCCGCTTTGGCCGCAGCCAATCAGCACCCGACACTGAGGAAGCGCTGGTGAACGAATGTAAACGAATGTCTTTCTCTGGGCTCTTCGCGTCTGTTCTTGAAAAGCGTCAAAATGGCTAGTTGGGCCAGTTGGTTGGGTTTCATAGTAAGGTTTGTTACAGCGCAACACAAGACAAGAACAAAAGAAGGTATAAAACGACGACACGGCGCCGCGTCGTCGCTTTATACCTTCTTTTGTCCTTGTCTTGTGTTGCGCTGTAACAAAACTTGAAAAGCGACTAGACAAGGGGCGAGTAAAATGCCAACAATCTCGTCTTCTTCGTCTGAGCTCATCATTTTGCAGAAGTAGATAGCGCGCACCAACCCACGACGATAAAAATATCGAAAGTGAGCGTACCAACCCAAAGTGCCGCGAGATGGCGGCACGTCCTTGAAATTGCTAAAGAAATTGCGAGATGCCCCGCCTTCCCTGCGACGCGGGCCGCCAGGCAAGCTGTCCGGTCTGAACAGGCGCGCGCGCTCACCGCCTCGCCGCGTTGAAAATCCGCTTGGCCGCTTAGACGCTCCGCTTTCGGTGTAAATGTGCCTTTATCGTTGTGTGGCAGATATACACCCCAAAGGGTGCAAACTTTTTTTAGGATGTATGCATATGGCGACGCCTTGGTGCATGGCATGTGATGTATACGGGTTACATTTCTACATCATTCTATCACTAATGTTGCTCATATCTTATCTTACATTCTTGAGAAAGTTATTCCTTGGAATATTGAGAATTACAGCTCACAAACAAATGTCGTGGAAAAAGGTGCCGACAGCGCATGCCTTTCATGTTACATCTTCTCAGATTTCTCACGTGACAACGTCGACCGGTTCGGAGCTTGTTGCCCTCCGAGGTGCCATTGATTATATTGACAACCAACCGGGTAATCAATGGGCAATATTCTGCGACTCGAAGGTGGCCTTACAATGTCTTCTGCCAGCTCTTCGTCGCCGGTCCTGTGAACAACTCGTGTCAGATATACAAGAAATGCACCATCACAAATCGCCAAAGGACATGACGTCGTGTTTCAGCGGCTGCTGGGTCATCGTTGCATCTCCTGCAGCGACCTCGCTGACAAAGCTACTAGGAAAGCACACGAAGGAGCAACCCTTGTTTCTGTCCCTTTTTCGCGAACTGACGCAGCCCAACACTGAAGCAAGCTATAGCGCACCGTATTACATTTGAGAAGTCACACGCATCTGAATTCACCCAACATCGATTGTATTCCCTCACCCCAACTATGCAACTGTGGCTGTTACCTGGGCTTCGGCGAAATGCGGAAACAATGCTGTGCCGCTTACGCTTGGGCGTCGCATTCACGAATGCACATACGTGTTTGATTGTAACGGCTGATAGCACCGAGTGCAATGCCTGCGGTGTCGAGGAAACTATAGAACATATATTGTGCTACTGCCAATCTTTTGAAAATGAAAGAGATGACCTCTGCACAGCTCTAAATTAGTTACATAGAAAACCGCTTACTTTGAACAAGATCTTGGTACCAAGACCTCGCATATCGCAGCTACAAAAGACCACAAAAGCGCTGCTGCGATATCTTAAAGCTACCGGATTGGGTCACCGTCTGTGATTCGGACTGAGTGACCGATCGATACCCCCAGTGGACCTTCTCTTCTTCTTCTATTCTTTCCCTCGCCTTTTCCCTTTCCTCATTTTAGGGTAGCCAACCGGGCTCAGTCCTGGTTAACCTCCCTGCTTTTCATTTATCATTTGCTACCTCTCTCTTCTCAGAGTTAAATATTAATGATGCGAAACAATAACAGACGCCTGAAAATTATGTAATTTCTTTGGCGCGGCTGTGCACTACCACCGGCATCGGCCCACGCAAGAGGCCGCGTTTCTACGAGAGGGCTCGCCTTCGTGCATAGCGTTCGCCGCCGGCGTTTCCCGGTCAACATTATGGCTACATAGGCTGCAGTTGCCGGGAAGCGTGAGGAGCAGTCCGGGATCTTTCAAAGCGATCGCGTTCCACTCTTAAAGGCGAAGCTTAAGCACCCTCAAAGAAAGCCAAGAGAGAGAGAGAAGCAGGGTAGGGCACGATGGCCTAGCTCTCTCTTCCCCCAGTGCAGAATAGCAAACTGGACTTGCGTATAAAGGGAAGGGGAGCAGGAGAAGACGCATGCATGCGCGCCCACCTGAACGTGCACACAAAGCCTATAGAGACTGTCGCAGAAGCCTGTCGCCCAGAGGCACTGCAGAAAGCCAAGAGCTTCTCTGTGGCTTAAAAAGATGGCCTCGCGACATTTTGCGTGGCGCATTTTCGTGTTTAGCAGTTCTTTTTCCCTGCGTGAAAGAAATCCCTTTACGTAGCATGTATGGAGCAACAAAAACCTGGATCAATAATTTTTAGTGATTTTCATGATATTTTTCATGAAGATAACATAAGTCCTTGAGCTCGATTATTCAGAGAGCCGGACATTACTCACACTAGAAATTGAGACATATATTCTACTAATTAACAATAATTCACAAATGAACTTCTTATTACTTTACGGCCCATATGGGAATTTACGAATTGTAGCCAGTGAGTTGGCAAGATCTATCGACTTGGAATGAATTTTCGGAATGGCCCCAGTTTCGAGACATACGTAATCCCAATCGCCGTATAAAATTCCCCCTTTTTCCACTTACTTTTTCAACAAAGCAGTCTTGTATGCATTGAAGCACAAAAGTAATTGCAACACCCACGTATTTCGTCTGACACTTTGGGAAATAATATCTCAAAACTGGTTTCATCTTGGAAATTCAATTTAAGTGCATGCGTATTGCAAACTCACCGGCTTCAATCCATAAATTGCAACATGTACCGTGAAGTTTTAATCAATAAATAATGGATTGTTGACAATGCGTTGAATACGTGTTTTGATTTCTCGGGCTAATTATGTCCGCCGCTTGGTAATCCAGCTCAAGAACATAATCCAGCTACCACCGTCTCTCAACCTTTACCACGTCTCTCAACCTTTACCTCCCACACTTCACACATACACTTTTTTTTCCACTTTGACTCTCCTAATCCTAACGCATTGAAACACATACCTAGAGCTGCGCGTGTAGGTAATAAAAGAGTTGGCAATATGGTTCTTCTAGGGGCTCACATATTCCAGCTCCAGGCGCACGCTAGCACTGCTCAGCGCTACAAGAATTGAGACATGTCGTTGCTAGCGATGTTGCTCGCAGAACAATAAAATCCTTCCAAATGTTCTTGAATCGTAGCTCTGATGTATGCACCTAGGTGATGTCAAACCCAGGTAAACACGTCCGCGCACGAGCTCGTCGCATGCACAGAATCCTCACTGCCGCAAGGCAACGGTTCTGTGAATGTACTTACGACGGCGTTCATGATGAGTGAATGTGGCGTCTCGGCTCGTGCAGCTCTCGACTCTGTGCTCCAATAGCTCCGAGTTCCCTCTTATATACTCGAACGTCGAACACAACCAAGTAGCCACGTTATCACCGCGCGCTGCGTGATGTCATAACCGTGTCATATTCCGGCAAGGCCGCGAGTCAATCTGATTGCAGCTCCTGAAATTGGGCAGATCGCCCTTCCAACATCGCGCCAAGCAAAATCTACGTAGGCCCGCGGATGAAGGCATCGCCCTGCGAGGGGCACACGTATGCCCGCAGACTCGAGATCGGCTGACCCGATAATAGTTCGCTCGGCCTACGTGTTTCACTTACCTTCTTTTATACCATCCATGCATTCAGAGGGATGCTGATCTCAAAGCTCAAAATTTGCGTGTTGCCTTGTTTGTTTGTTTGTCTCTTTCTTTTTTCGAAGCCGTTACCTTTTCAAGGCAAAAGTTCAAGACTGGCCCGTCAACACGCAATGCGTGATTTCCCTTCCTCCTAATCGTCAGCTACGACGAAAAAGTGCCAATCCGGAGCGAAAGAGGGGAGGGGGCACCCGATACGGTGATTTTCAGGTCACCGTTTGGCTCGTACCTCCGTGGTCCATCTGCTTCTTTAATGCCACCTTCGTTTGCTTTCTCCCACAAACAACTGTTTCAGCCTATACGAAGGCTGTTCGCAAGCACAACGAACGGACCCGCATTCCGGTTTCCTTACGGAGATCGGAATATAGTGGCCGTGCATATAAAGAACAGTCACTCGCTTATCTTAAACCTTTTGCAAATGACGTGCTTTTATTTTTGTTTGAGACGTTAACGTGGCCTACAGCGCAATGTCGCCACCGCGTTGTGGCGTTTATTTGTCTATATAGGCAATCTCATCGGAGTGCAAGAGTGACTGCGGTAGATGGCTACGAAGCAATCTGCATATCACCCGTCTTTTAACGGCCACTTGAGGCCAATTTCAACCACCGTTTATTCGAGTTCTCTTCCTTCAGTTTCCGCCATACGTTAGGTGTTCACTTTGTAAAGACTTTATATCTCTACATAGATGAGCCACCGTTGCATGCATTACGCTACATTTGCATCGTAAATGGGCACCGAACGTATACATATTTGCACCTGGTGCAGTGGTGCATACCATTTGCCTAAAAGTCCTAAGCTTCGAGACAACTCGCGAAGGTAAACAATGGATCGACTACAGATGAGTTCAGGCACCACAATAGCATGGAACCTAATGAAGCAGGCTCGTGTATATCAGAATTCTAAAGAATCCCTCTCTGCACCCTAGGCAGACTGAAATCTTGCGACACCGTACCTCTCCTCGGTTTCCACATTTAATGGGTAAGCATTCTAGGGCTACTTTCCTCTTAAATCTGTCCGTCCGTCCGTCCATCTCTAACATGTGACACGATGCTCTCTATAGGCATGGTGACATAGACATGGTATCCTATGGGGTTATGTATGAGAATACCTTATGACTACGTATGACTACTCATATTTATGATTATGACTATGTCTAGTGAGCACTGAACAGGTATTAGCAATTAAGTTTAATTACTATTCCATTATTTATTCTCTAATAGGACTCCTTAACACTAGTGGTAGGTAAGGAAGCCTAATGGGGAATAATTACGATGAATTTACTTAACCATAACGATTAATTGATAATAATTAAGAACAGGTATCCCAAGTGAAATTAATTAAGGTTACAATTCTCTTTAAGGAAGAATAATTAAGTTTAATTTCGATTTACTAACTACCAATTGATTACTACATGTCAGGATTAATTATTAATTATTAAAATTACTTGAGTCTAATTAGGCTTAATTAAGATTACATGGCCCAAGTCCAATCAAGAATAATAAGGCTACTGTATATTAATTCATAGTATATTCATCATCAGTCTATTTTATGTTCACTGCAGGGCAAAGGCCTTTCCCTGCGATATCCAATTGCCCCTGTCCTGCGTCAACTGATTCCAACTTGCGCCAGCGAACTTCCTAATTGCATCGTCCCACCTCGTTTTCTTCCGTCCTCGATTGCGCTTCCCTTCTCTTGGCACCCATTCTGTAACTCTAATAGTAGACTGGTTATCTAACCTACACATTACGTGACCTGCCCAGCTCCATTGTTTTCTCTTAATATCAATTAGAATGTGGGTCATCCCCGTTTGCTCTCTTATCCACACCACTCTCTTCCTGTCTGTTAAGGTTACGCCTAACATTTTTCGTTTTATCGCTCTTTGTGCGGTCTTTAACTTGTTCTCGAGCCTTCTTTGTGAACCTCCGAGTTCCTGCCCCATATTTTAGCACCCGTAGAATACATTGATTGTACACCTTTCTCTTCAATGATAGTGGTAAGCTTCCAGTCAGGAACTCACAATGTCTCCCGTATGCAGTCCAACCCATTTTTATTCTTGTGTGAATTTCCTTCTCATGATCAGGGTTGTGAGTATTTTGCATAGGTAAACGTACTTCTTCACATACTCGAGAGGCCGACTGGCGATCCTGAACACTTGTTCCCTTGCCAGGCTATTGAACATTATCTTTGTCTTCTGCATATTAATCTTCAACCCCACTCTTACACTCTCTCTATTAAGTCCTTAATCATTTGTTGCAATTTGTCCCCCAGTGTTGCTGAACAGGACAATGTCATCTGCAAACCAAGAGTTTTCGAGATATTCGCCATTTATCTTCGATCCTAAGCTTTCCCAGTTTAATTCCTTGAATACTCCTTCCAAGCATGCAGTGAATAGCATTGGCGAGATTGTCTGCCCTTGTCTGACCCCTTTCTTTATATCTTTCTATATATCCTTCAGGTTAGAGGTGCGATGTTCCACATCTGTTCCACGCCCCTGCCTCAGTAACATGGCTACAAATGGAACACTTCTAAAGGGCAACTAAAAAAAAAACGAGGATGTGAACTTCTGACTATAGCAACCGAGCAACTGAGATAGCTCAGTCAGATAACCCTGTAGGCGGCGAGGCCACCTTATGGCGCAGAAGACCAGCCCAGAGGATCCTACATGTCTAAAAACTCAATTGAGTTATCCGCGATAGACGGTAGGTAGCACTGTGTCGCAGTATTTCTAAATGGTTTTAACATCGTTGTTCCGGACCGCATGCAAGCACGTAAGCAGGCGACCGTGAAAGCAGCTAGGTACGATGTTACACTACTAACCCTTATTCAGAATAATTATGATGACATTAATTTCGCCGAATGATGTTAATTGGTACTAATTAGGTTCACCAGTTAGATAACAGCAACAGGTCACAGGAAAACTTATATTGAGCCCTATACCCTACTTAGAAGGGTGGCACATGGGGTTTGTTGGTATTCCATAATGCAAAAAGGTGTCTATTGCACGGAGTGGTAACAATGGGACAACAAGAGAAAGGAAGAGAGCTAATTTCCTACTAACGTTCAATGTCAAAACGCTGGCCAGTGTCAAATGTTTTTATCCGGCCTTTTTCGGTAACGTTCTGGTTACCTGTATATATCAGCGCATTTTGAGAATAAACCTTTGTTAAAAGTTAACGCTAGTCTCTGTTCCCTAAGCGCTTGTTACATTTTCACGCACGCTTGTTACATGTATTTTACCTCTCACACTGACTCATGAAATGCCAGAAAAAAAAATTTGCTTCTGTTTCTGGAGATTACGTTGAGCATAGCGCTGACCATGTCTCTTAAGAGCATGATCCTGATGCGCAGAAACTATTACTGCCGTTCACGTCGGCTCACAGAAGGTCAGTCAGGTAGGCAACTATAACAGCATGTGCTTCTCGAACGCGCTAGACAGGTCTTGCCACCATGACGTTGACGCCACCTTCAAAGATTAGGCGACTCCCCTGAAAGGCCTCGGATAACCCAAAAACGCCTTCAAGTGCGGCTTGCACGAACATTTAATAGCGAAAATATTAACGAATTTGAGAACGCGTTTTAGTGCGGAGTAGCAGTTGTGTATGGATCATTGAAGAACGCGTTCCTAAATTCGTTATTATTCTCGTTATTAAATGTTCGTGCAAGCCACCCCTGGTCTCTATTGTGGACGCAATCCGCGGAAAAATAAAAAACAGAGGCAGCGCAGGAATTTCGATGCTGCTCAAGCGAGCACGGACAAGCGCGACAAAGTCGCAGTCATCCCTTACAAGCATCAAGTGTCTAACGGGCTGGAAAACATTAGGCAGCGCGCCGGCGTACGGGTGGCTTTTTCGCCGCACACAAGCCGTCCTCGCTTTCAAAAGGGAGCAGTCCCCTCGTCGAATGGAACGACTCGTGCAAGATCGATACTTCTACATGCATCGTGCGCGGGTGATGGTGTATATTATTATCTTGTCCTGTGGTTCCTAGCTGTTGTGTATGCCAGACAGGCAGGTGTCTTAATGACCTGCTCCGGGAACGTGCTAACAACGTCCACAACGCAAAAAGATGTGTATTTTTTTTTCTTTGTAGAATACCACTGGTCATACGTGCGTTTGTATAAGTAAGCCATATCCTTCTCTCTCTCTCTCTCTCTCTCTCTCTATATATATATATATATATATATATATATAATTCAAGGAAAAGTTCTGTAGGTCCGGTGCATAGGTATGTAGTTGAATGAACGAAGGAGCACACTCACAAAAATTGCATTTTTAATGTTTTAACGTTTCGGTCGTGGAACGGCCTTCGTCAGAATACATGTGAATACATGAATACATGGGTGTATTCTGACGAAGGCCGTGCCACGGCCGAAACGTTAAAACATTAAAAATGCAATTTTCGTGAGTGTGCTCCTTCGTTTATTCAACTATATATATATATATATATATATATATATATATATATATATATATATATATATATATATATACACACGAAAAAAGAACTTAATTTCACTGGAGGTTGAGGGCATGCGGGCGGGGTTCGGTGGGCGCGATGAATTTGGATTATATTACCTACGTTTGGTATCTTTATTTGCTTTTTTAAGCTATCTGACGCTGTTTTGTGCAGTTTTTGTTCTTTTTAAGCGGTTTTTTTCTTTATCTCGCCTTTTTGCTGCCCTACTTTTTCGTAACACATATACAAGGTGTTTCACGTAACTTGTGCCAAGGACTTAAAAGAGTAATTAGCCACAGCTGAATGAAAGTTATGGCATATGATTTGCCGTCATATGGCGCTCCTTAGAGTATATTTGTTTTTACATTCGGCTTAATTAGTTCATGAACTAAGATCAACCATGCAACATTCTTAATATTCAGTTTAGGGCCAAGTGCGTTTCGTTGGGTTGTAGAGCGAGGTCAGAAACGACCGATACAATTTTTTTCAGCAACGTAAGTATGTACATGCTGCGTGGCGATTTCTTTCGGCATTTAAAGAAATCCCGCGAAATATGAAATAAAACCACGTGACTGCGCTCGGGCGCTATCGTACTGCAGCGCTCTCAACCGTGCGTCGAGCCTATCGCTTAACAGGGACGATGGTGCTTCCTTTCCGTGTGCCACCGCCAAAGATGCCGACGCACTGTGAAGCCGATGACTAGAGCCGCGGACGCTCACTTCGCCACGGTCCGCGCGCACGGTTCTTTCGCGCGAAGAGCGATTGAGAGCGCTGCAACACGATAGCGCGTGAGCGCAGTCACTCGGTTTTATTTCATATTTCGCGGGCTTTCTTAAAGCGCAAAAAAAAATAATAATCACCACGCAGCATGTACGTTGCCACAACAAATTGGATCGGTAGTTGCTGAAGCCCCTCTACAACGCAAGGAAACGTACTTGGCCCTTAAGTGAATATTGAAATTTTTGCATAATTCGTCTTAGTTAATTGACCAATGAAGCAGAATGTAAAAAATACACGAAGGAGCACCACATGACGGCATACCATATGCCCTTGGTTTCATTCATCTGCGGCTAGGCACTTTTTTAAAATCCTTGGCACAAGTTACGTGAAACACCGTGTAGATCACTGCAGTTTGACAATAAACCTTGGTTAGAAGTTTAGCGCGCGTCCCGGTCTCTCGTCATCCAGTTGTTAGCATTTCGTTGTTTGCATACCGTTGTTAGCTACACACACTTGTAAATTACCCTGTTGACTGGGGCCAGACTGCGTCGAGAGAAACGATTTCTCGGTCGCAACAATGAGCTCTTCATTGCTGCAGCATACTATACATATTTAGCGCTTCCCCGGAATGTCCATTCGTATCCATGACAACCGTCCAACAGTGATTTTTGCTTTGCTTCGCAGCCGATATATATAAGCAGTTTCAAGAGAAGGCATTTCTAGTACACTTGAAGGTTTTCAATTATGCTTTTGAAGTTAACATGTTACCGACCCCATTTTATCATGCATACCATTCTAGCTCCGAAAAGTGACCGTTGATGCTACACGGGAAGTATGCAGGTATCGACAAATATCGTTATGTAGCATAGACCATAAGAGTTTTGGAGAAATACTAGTTAATATACTACAAACTGTCATTCATGATCTAGTCGGAGAACATCAGACATGTGGCATTCGTGGTCGTACCGTACAGACAGGTATACATATTTCCCGTTCTATTTTTGAGCGTGTATCGGACAGCTTTCACTAGGTCCCTCTCAACCAAGTTGATTTGGCTGAACCATTCGATAAGGTGAGCCACGTCTTCCATTTTCAGCTACTAAGTCATCTCAATACTGAAAAGTTTTGCTTAACAGAGGATGTGCTACAGAGGTGGAATAACATGATTAATTGTAAATGGCACCCTCTCAGCTCCTGTCTATATTCGCTCCGCTGTGAGACAAGGGTGCCCACTTTCGTCACACTTTTCGCTCTTTACATAGAACCTTTGTGTATCAGTGTCATTTCGCAGAATATGGCGACGGGCTTTGATTGTGGCACTTCATCAGTCAAAGTCCTCGCATATTTGGACGACGTCGCATTCCTATGCTCAGATAAGTGTCGAACAAATAATGTGCTAATCTAATCGTTCTCTTTTTTTTTTCAGCCACTAGTGCCTCTGTTAATTATGATAAGGCCCGAGAATTCTGGTTTTGTCAGTGCGCAGTGATTCTGTCGCAGTTTGCCGGTATTCACTGGTATAGTGGTGCTGTGCGTTACCTTGGTGTACCACTCAATCAATTTCGTAACAGTACCTCACATTGGCCTGTGTGTGGCACAAAACTTCGGTGTGCAGCTGAGCCCTCGGGTGGAAGAGAAGTGTCCATTTTTGCAAGAGCAGCAGTCTACAATACGCACACATAAGAGCATTGTTTTGTCAAGTTTGAACTTATGAAACTATTGTTATTAATTTCACCTCGTGGTAACATGACCATCGAGTGATGTGGCATCTCTCGTTACTCCATTTCACGCCTGTAGGTATTCCAGGTAGGCGTATACGATATCATCCGAAGGGAAAAATGGAACAATGGACTAACTGTGCATTGCCTTACCAAGCTTATCTAACACCGTTAAGGTTCGATACTTAAGTTTTCGCAGCGCATGCTTAAGCGAAGAACGCGCCACGATTCTAACTCCACAGTATCGACCGCACCGAACCTTCGCTATTGTCTTGGCATCATTCGTGGTTTATGCGCGCGGGTGACTTTTTTTTTTCGGCAACTGAGGAAGCAGCCACACGCTATGACCGCGCAACTGGAGCGCACGCGCAACGAAATGACCCCCTTGCACGCCGCCCTCTTCCACGAGCCTGTCCTCTCGATGGGGGAAACCCTCGCCTTGTTCAATCTGTGGCTCTCTTATCACTGACGATAAAGAGCAGGCGTGGTGCGCCGCTCGATGTTTCCACAGCTGTCGGCAATCGACACAGCTCCGTTCATCGCACAGGACGACCCGCTCGCCATTGTGCCCATTGCGAGATGTGACGTTTACGACTCGCACAAAAAAAAAGAAAAAGAAGAAACCAGCCATGCCACTTTGTATAGGTGGATGACAAATTACATGACACGTTGCAACTCGGTTACTTCTTCGCCAACCAATTAGATGTGACCGGTTGCTTTAGTGATGAGACAGGCTGCAACGGCGATGCAGCCCCTCTGCATACGCCCCTGATTAAGTAGAATGTCCGCGGTCGTGCCCGCAGCTGCAGCCTCGTAGATGGGCATGTTCAGACAGGCAAACCAGGGCGCTGAGTATTTATTTGCTCATCTTATCGTTCCACCCGATGTTGACCGACGAATTGAACCGGAGCTGCTATGGCTCTATAGCAATGGTCACATCGGATGTTGATGCCAGAGAAAAGCTACCGACGATTTTTTTCTGCTTTTCATTGGCCCTAGCAGGAACACCTTCTCCAAGCCCCAGTAGTGACGAAGCATTGAGCTTGATAGAGTACCCAGACGCGAGCATCGCGACGCTGGGTGACCACAATATTCTGTGCAACGTGTTCAACGTTACAACACCGCCCTTCCTTTGAGCGCGCAGATCGAGTGAGTTTCCGGCGTCATTGCTGATACCTTAAAAAAAAATGACCGATGACCGATGAAAAATTTAAAGACCAATTGTTATCGAAGATAACGTGTGGATGGCTGCTGAGGAAGCACTGAAAAAGCCAGGCCAGATAGTTCGATTTACTGCATTTCTGAAATATTAAAGAAAGTTCGCAGGAAAGTAGCGTAAACGTAATCATTACATTTTAGTATTTGCTCAATTACTTTGGAGGGGCAGTAACTGGTCAATGTAATCAGTTACATTTTTTAATGAAGTAATTGTGATTGTAATCGGTTGCTTTTTTCTGTAGTTAACGTGTACAAGTCTGGTTGTGAGAGCCCGCTGCGGTGGCAGTAAATGAATTTACAGCCGACATAATCGCGAAAGTTTTTTTTTATATTTTTTGTGCGGGAGAAGGGGGAAAGGGAAGTTTGTTCAGAGTACATGGCCACAGCGGTTGCTGTCTATGTTGGCGTGTGAAGCTGCTGAAGTAATCGCCAGACTCCGTGCGCAAGATGCATACGATTATGCGAAGGTTAAGGCTAGCCTTTTGAAGAAGTACGGCCTTTGAGCCGAAGCTTTTCGGCAAAGATTTCGAAACTCGGGCAAGAAGGATAGCGAGGGATATCCGGAGTTTGCATATGGCTTAAAGGCAAACGTAGCCGAGTGGTTGAAAAGCGCGGAAGCGTACGAGAGCCGAGACATAATTATTGAATGCATGTGTCTAGAGCAGTTTTAAAAAAGCATCCCACAATCTGTGAAGCTGTGGGTGCAAGACAGAGGAACTGTAGACAATGTAGAAAGGGCGGCCGAATTATCCGAAAAGTACGCAACGCGTAGAAAGCTGAGCGCCGCGAACGTAAGCTCAAATGGACCGTAGAAGCAATTTCCATTCAAAAAGGGATCGCAGACGAAACGACCGGAGCATGTAGACGCAGAGAAGAGGACGTCAGAAAAGAGCGAGGAAAAGGCAAATGATGAAACCGTACAAAAAGAGCAGAAAAGGGAATTCGAATCTTTTCGACCAATCCGCTGCTATAAGTGCCACAAATTCGTACATATCACAGCGAACTGCGCGAAGCGTAGCGCAAGTTTTTCCTACGTGGACGAAAGAGATGAGAACATGGAGCTTTTAAGCCCGCATCTTCACGACCTGCATATTAATGGAGAGCCATGCCGGGAGCTACAAGACAGTGCTGCCTCCATGGACATTGTATATGCTTCTTGCGTGACGGTAGATGACTTCACCGGAGAAGTAGCATGGATTAAACAGGTTGTGGAGAAATACACCGTGTGTCTGCCGATGGGGAAAGTCAAAATCAGTGGGCCATTCGGGGAGCTCGTGACCGAGGCTGCAGTTTCCAAGTTCTTGTCGCTGCGGTACTCTTACATATTTTCGAATCGGTCGGAACAGTCACTGCGTCAGAAGGGGCTGAAACTTAGAGAGGGCGTAGTACAGGCGTTGACGCGAGGCCAAGCTGGTAAAATCGCGTCGCTTTCGCCTGAAAATGCAAAATCCGCTCCAGCAGAAGTAGCAAATAAGGCAGTCTGGGCAATAGAAACCGAGCTAGCCTCGAGGGATGACAAAGCGATTGAGTAAGTCCTGCCACCTGACCAGCTCACCGAGGGCGCATCACAAGACATGTGTCGAAGTTCACGTCTGCAGGGAGGGACAGCTGACGCACTCGCAAGCGAGGCACGGTTGTTCCTATCACCAGCCTCAAAGAACTTTGATCGGCTCTTACGTGTGGACATATAATCACTGGCCGCAGAGCAAAACGATGACGTTAGCCTTGCTAAACTACGTGTAACAGCTTAAGAATGCATTGCTAGGTGCAACGTGATGATGCAAGAGAAAGGAGGCTTGTTATATCGGCACTACAGGTACCGAAAGGGCAGGCTTCTGGATCAGTTAGTCGTACCTACTAAGTATAAGGAGGACCTTTTGGGTCTATTTAATGGAAGTGGGTAGTCTGGTTACCTAGGCATAAAGAAATGGAAAGAAAGATTGCTTATGGAATACTGCTGGCCTGGATGTTTTAAAGACGTAGAAAACTTTGTGAGATCAAGCTACGCCTGCCAGCGCTCGGGTACACCAAGAGAAACATGGAATGCTCCTCTAATGCAGTGCCCTTAATATTAAAACCTTTCAGATGACTTGTGATAGACACGGTAAGGCCTCCAAAGGCAAAGTCGGGTTACAAGTATCTGTTTACTCTGCTGTGTCCGGCTACAAAGTTTCCAGAAGCAATCCCTCTGAAAAAGCTCAGCTCCTCCGAAGTAGTAGACGCAATTTTGACAGTATTCACCCGAGTAGGGTTTCCAGCCGAAATTCAGGCAGATCAAGGATCAGTATTCACCAGCTCACTGACTTCCACATTCTTACAAAAGTATGGGGTAAAGTTAATACACAGTTCCATCTATCACCCTGAGTCAAATAGTGTAGACAGGCGTCATTCAGTGCTTAGGTGAGTGTTGCGGGCACTCTGTTAAGAGCACAAAGAGGAGTGGGAGAATTGTCTTCCGGTTACTTTGCTTTGCGAACGGTTCCTCATGAAGCTACATGGTTCTCACCAGCAGAACTAGTGTATGGGATGACACTCTGTTCCCCACTCAGAATGTTGAGAGAGATGTGGGAGGAAAGAAGAGAGAGTCAAACAGTGGTAGAGTACGTGCTAAATCTACTGGAACTAGTCGAAAAGAACACATGGGCATGGCACAAACAAACGCCACGCTCCATTACGACAGGAATGCGAGGCTTCGAACGTTTCACGCTGGAGTCCAAGTAATTATCTTCAAACCTTCAAGAAAGTACAAGCTTGAAGTTCGCTGGGACTAACCCGTTAAAGTGTTGCAAAAATTTTCAGATATGAACTATGCTCTGAAAGTGCCCGCTCGCAGGAAGGAGGTGAGGATATATAACTGCAATTTGATGAAGCCGTGCGTGGAGCGGAGCGGAGTCGTTAACTTTGCCATCAAAGAGCCTGATGAGATTAATACCGAGTTTAATTAGTATAAGGTCACCTCCAACTCTGAAATCAGCCTGGAAGAATTTGTATAACACTCGGTAAGCACAGACGTTCTTAAACCCAAGCAGCTAGATGAGCTAAAGGGGTTGCTAGGGTAATATTTTGATAGATTCAGTATGCATGAAATAGAGCTTACATCAACCGAACCCGTAAGATCAAAGCCTTAGAGGGTGTCTTCATGAGAGAGAGAAATTATGGAGGCAGAGATACAGCGCATGCAGGAATTTGGAGTTATTGAGCCCGCTGAGAGTGACTACGCATCACCGCTAATACTTGTGTAAATCCCTAATAAGGACCCTCGTCCGTGCGTTGACTACAGGAAATTAAATACCATCACCAGGGATCAGTTGTACCCGATACCCAACATTGGGGAACGAATCGAAAGAGCCAGCGCTGCTAAGGATATTTCGACTCTAGATCTCCTGCCCGGATACTGGCAAGTTCCCCTTTCAGAAAGTGCCAGCCGCTATCATCATAATAATAATAATTTATTATTCCCTTAAGGGCCCCATGTGGGGTATTACATGGGGCCATAAGGGGGGGGGGGTAAAACAATAATACAAACATCGAAGGAACGGTCATGTACAAAGCAACAAAAAACTCCAACTGAAATGACACTGCAAAAGAAACACACAGGTTTTTGCATAATTAGTTGAAAATATGGGTGGTTAGTAACTCTCGAAATTTCGAAGGGTTTCGCTCTACAACAACGGATTCCGGGAGCGAGTTCCATTGTTCTATTGCAACGGGAAGGATGGATTTGTTGAAAGCGTTCGTAGAACCATGAAGGTGTTCGATACATAAAGAATTGAATAGACGATGGGATGAGCGCACGGGTGGAAATAAAAGCGAGGAACGAAGGTCAGAAAAATTATAGTGCAATTTATGGAATAATTAATTTAATTAATTTAATTATGGGGTTTTACGTGCCAAAACCACTTTCTGATTATGAGGCACGCCGTAGTGGAGGACTCCGGAAATTTTGACCACCTGGGGTTCTTTAACGTGCACCTAAATCTAAGTACACGAGTGTTTTCGCATTTCGCCTCCATCGAAATGCGGCCGCCGTGGCCGGGATTCGATCCCGCGACCTCGTGCTCAGCAGCCCAACACCATAGCCACTGAGCAACCACGGCGGGTAATTTATGGAATAGGCAAAGTTGCGAAATTATACCTCTTGATGCTAAAAGGGGCAGACCAACAGATAATTTCAAGTTAGTAACGCTGATAGTGTTGTCATAATTCGATAAGATAAAATGGGAGGCACGATTTTGAGTAGCTTCTAAAGTGTCAATCAACTACTTTTGATGGGGATTCCAAATTGTAGACGCATATTCTAATTTGGTACGGATGAAAATTTCATATGCTAGTTTACGAATCGACGGAGGAGCCAAAGATAGGGACCTTTTAATAGTTAAGGGATCTTGAGGCATCGGCTGTTATTTGTAGAACGTGGTTCGACCAATTTAGTTTGTTAGTGATGATAACGCCAAGGTAGCGGTAACTGTCGACCTCAGATAAATTCACAGAGCCCGAAGAGTTTGGAAATTTAGATATAGAGCGTTTACGTGATGCATGCATTAACTTGCATTTGGAGACATTTAGTTCTATCATCCAGCGTGAGCACCACTTGTCAATAGAATTTAGGTCATTTTGCAGAATGGATTGGTCAGTGTTAGTAGTGACACGACGGTAAATAACACAGTCATCGGCGAATAGACATATTGTAGATGATATATCTGTTGGGAGGTCGTTAATGTATATTGGAAAAAGGAGTGGGCCGAGGACGGATCCCTGTCGTACACCCGATATTACTTTGATAGTATCTGAACAGCGACCGCCTACACAGGTGAACTGGAGGCGATCTGTCAGGAAACAGATGATCTATGATAAGATTAGTGGGTCGAGGTGAAGGCATAAAAGTTTGGACACTAGTCGATGATGAGGGACGCGATCGAAAGCCGCATTTATCTCACCTGCAGGCACTTTTCCCCCTGTCGTTCTTAGCTTCTCTAAGTTGATGGATATTGTTCTAAAAGACTTGCGGAAGTTGGCATTGCCATATATTGATGATGTCACACTTTTTTCTGACAGCTGGAAAGAGCACGTATCTCACCTCAAGGAGGTGTTCTCGCGGTTGAGGGAAGCAGGCTCAATGGTGAACACGGTAAAATGTAGGTTTGGCTGCTCGCAGGTTACTTATCTGGGCCATGTTGTCGGCCAAGGCACGAGACGGCCGGCCGAGCTGAAAACAACTACGATTGGAGATTTTTCACAGCTGCGCACGAAAACAGACATTCAATCATTATCGGGAGTTGCTGGGCACTACCAACGGCACATTCCGGATTATTCGCAAATAGCAAGTCCTTTAACGGACGCACCCCGAAAGGGAGCAGCGAGTAACGTGCGCCGGGCTAAGAACAAAGAGAACGCTTTTCAAGGTTTGAAAACGCTATTAGTTTCTCGTCCTATGCTTCGCGCGCCAGACTATACAAAGGAATTCATAGTCCAGTGCGACGCAAGCGACAAGGAAGGAAGGAAGGAAAAAGTGGAGAAGGAAGGCAGGGAGGTTAACCAGTTTAGCCTAACCGGTTTGCTACCCTACACATGGGAGCGGGATGGGGGGGATGAAAGATGGGGAGAAGAGATAGAGGGCACATAACACGGCACACACATCGTTGGTTACAGTCTGTCACTCTTGTGCGGTACGTGACATCACTGTCACAGCCGCTTGTCCAAGCCCGTATCCTTCATAAACCGAAGTAGTCCCTTCGTCGCCTTCAGCTGCGATGTCTTCAGTCGGCGATATGTGAAAATGGTTGCAACTGACAATGGTCTATTGTCAAGGTTTTCTAGAACGGACGCCAGGGACTGTCTCTGAACATTATATTCAGGACAGTCGCACAGAATGTGTTCCAGCGTCTCCTCGCAAAGACAGGCATTGCAGAGAGCGTTGTCGGCCATTCCAATGCGAAACGAGTAAGATTTCGTGAAGGCCACCCCTAGCCATAAGCGATAAAGCAGGGTGGCCTCACTTCGGCGGAGTCCAGTTGGCATACACAGATGCATCAAGGAGGGCAGGTCGTGTTGATGATTGCTGTGGTTGGTCTGGCTGCTTGGTGTGCACCATAGAGAGAGCGTGATCTCCCGTGCAAGCACTTGAAGTCTGCTGGCTGCGTCGGACCGTGAAAGTGGTATGGCCACTTCCTGTGTGTCTTCAAGAGCTGTCCGAGCGGCTATATCGGCGTCTTCATTTCCGATGACGCCGCAGTGACTTGGCAGCCACTGAAACGTCACGTGATGTCCTTTCTCATGTGATGTATGGAGTAGGCATCTAATATCGAATACGAGCTGTTCGAATGGCCCGCGACGCAGAGCTGATAGTACAGATTGTAGGGCTGCCTTTGAGTCGCTGAAAATTGACCATTGTCGAGGTGGTTCCCGATTGACAAAACAAAGTGCAGCTCGAAGAGCAGCTAGTTCCGCAGATGTAGATGTCGTTGGGTGGTCAGTCCTAAAGCTGATGGTAATACCTATTTCTGGGACGACTACAGCACCGGACGAACACTGCATGTTTGTGGAACCGTCAGTATAAATATGTGCACTGTCTGCGTACCTCTCGTGCAGAAGAAGCAGAGACAGTTGTTTCAGCACAGGCGACGACAGTTCAGACTTTTTCCCGATTCCTGGTACGCTGAGATGGACTGTGGGGCTGACAAGGCACCAAGGGGGTATCGATGGTTTAGATGCAGTGGTGAAGCCCGAGGGACGTTTGTCGTTATACTTGACGATAGTTTTTGAGAATGATGCTTGGTGCCTGTCTGAAGGTAGTGTTGCAAGGTGGTGATAGGGGGCCCGTGCCAAATGTCTGATATGCGTTCTCAGGGTTTCCACCGTGATGTGAGTCTGCATTGGATGGTCCCGAGCAATCGCAATAGTTGCTTCAGTTGACGTGCATCTCGGCAAACCGAGACAAACTCTGAGTGCTTGAGCTTGCGCTGCTTGCAGAACACGAATATTTGTCTTGCAGGTGTTGTTCAGTACAGGTAGACTGTATCATAAAAAACCGAGAAAGAGAGCTCTGTAGAGTCTCAGCATTGCGTCTACTGACATCCCCCACGTCTTTCCTGTCAGGTATTTAAACAACTGGGAGGTTGCTGTTAGGCGTCGTTTCATGTAAGCCACGTGCGGGCTCCAACTGGCAGAGGTCTCGGTCGATAATTACGCCAAGAAATCTGTAGGTTCTGACATAGGAAATGGTCCGCCCATTGATTGAGATGACATAAGGCGTCATTGGTTTGCGAGTAAACGCCACTAGGGCGCATTTTTCTGGCGATATGCTGAGACCTTGTTCACACAAGTAGCTCGCTGTCAAAGTAGCCGCTCTCTGAAGCCGTGCACGTATCTGAGGACGTGTGACTGCCGAAGTCCAGAGACAGATGTCATCTGCGTATACTGAAATTTTGGTGGTAGTTGGCAAGTGTTCAGCAAGCCCAATAAGAGCGAGGTTGAATAGCGTCGGGCTGAGAGCACCGCCTTGAGGAACGCCCTTGCTGGTATAGCGTCGCGAAGTTGGGCCATCGTCAGTTAATACATAGAATGATCTTGCAGATAGGTAACTTGCAATCCATAAAAATACTCGAGCACCTAGGTCAACCGTCACAAGAGCGTCGAGAATAGCCTCATGTAATACGTTATCGTATGCCCCTTTCACATCTAAGAATAAAGCTGGAGATAAACGTTTACGGGACCTTTCGTGCTGGACATATGAAACGAGATCAACTACATTGTCGATGGAAGAGCGGTCACGTCGGAAACCAGCCATGGAACTTGGATAAATCTTGTAGTGTTCAAGGTACCATTCCAGGCGGCCAAGGATCATCCGTTCCATTATCTTTCCTACACAGCTGGCCAACGCTATCGGGCGGTAAGAGGTGAGCTCTAGCGGGGATTTGCCCTGCTTCAAGATTGGCACCAGGCGGCTCACTTTCCATTCGTCAGGAACATTTCCCTCCTGCCATGAGGTGTTGTAGAGACTCAATAGTGCTATCCGTGCGGATTCTCCGAGATAGCACAAGGCTCGGTATGATATACCATCTGGACCCGGAGATGATGAGCGCCTGCAGAGAGCTAGTGCCGCCTCGAGCTCCTCCATTGTAAAAGGAAGGTCCATGCGGCAATCTCGGGAATGGGGGACATCATCTCGGGCTGGAGGATCTGGACGTGTCGCTTGGTCTGCCATTCGCGCACAAAAGTCTTCTGCGACATCGATGTCTTGCCGCCCTTGGAAAAGCGCGAGCGCCTTGAATGGAAAACGCTGTTCCGGAAGGCAACGCAGACCGTGCACCGTTTTCCAAATGTGAGACAGCGGCTTGCGGGGGTCGAGTGTCTGGCAAAACGTTGCCCAACGTTCCGACGCTAATCTATCCATTCGACGCTGAATCTTCTTTTGTATCCTCCTGGCTGCCCTAAGGTCATGGATTGATCTTGTACGCCGATAACGACGTTCCGCCCGGCGACGAAGTGCGCGAAGTCGCTCTAATTCTATGTCAAAGTCGTTTCGCGTGTGAGAGATCGTCAGTATGCGAGTGGCGTTCCGCATCGTATTTTTAATTGTTTGTTCTAACCCAGAGGGTAGGCCCTCGCTGCAGGCATCTTCCATATGAGATTTGAAGTTGGCCCATTGAATCGTCCGAATGGTATTCCGTGGGCCAGATCTAGACGACAAGCCTTTGATGTTCAGATAGGTGGGAATGTGATCACTCCCATGTGTCTCAATATCTGGAAACCACTTCACATATCTGGCGAGAGAGTTGGAGACAAAAGCAAGGTCGAGGCAGCTGCCGTACGTCACGCCTCGAAGAAAGGTGGGGCTACCATCGTTGAAGAGAGTAAGGCCATAGTTGTAGGCGATGCTTGATAATCTTCGTCCTCTTGCATTTGTCTTTGTACTTCCCCATGCTGGATGGTGTGCATTGAAATCTCCTATGATGACCCATGGGGCGGGGCAAACACTCAAGATATCCGCTAATCTTTTAGTGTCGAAATTGTTGGAAGGCGATATATACACGCCTATGAGAGTAAACACGAGTTTGTTCTTTTTAACTGTGACGCATATATACTGATTGTCGTCGTGGGGCGCAATCGGTTGCAAAACATAGGTGAGTTCCCGACTAACAAATATGATGATTTTGCTGCATGCACTATTTGTTGATGACATGAAACATTCGTACCCTGACAGTCTGATTGGTTTCGACAAGTTGGGCTCACAAATGACGATGAGTAGAAACACATTGGTGTACACATACTGACGGAAATCTGAAATTCGTGATTTTAGCCCTCTGGCGTTCCACTGCATGACGGACGCTGCCTTGACTTCTTTTCGGAAGGATGGGGTATGGGTAGCCATCTTTCTAGTTGAGGGATTCAAGCACTGGGCTTAAGGCGTCCAGCACTTTAAGTGCGCTTCGAGCAGACGGTGTCCCCATCTCAACTAAAATCGTTCGGATGGCCTCCATGAGGGAACGTAGCACCGAGATGACTTGATCTGTTTTAGGTGAATCATCAATGGCCGTAGAAGCCTCCCGTGGCGCCGTGACCTTCTGAGGTTCCTTAGCAAGGGAGCGGCTCGGTAGCGTAGGCCATTCCTCTAAAGACAGAGTCTTATCTGATGCCCTCGTGGAAGTGGTGGGCCCTTTCGCGTCGCGACTAGGTGGTACCGTAGTGGAGCGGGTACTATCGCTTCGCTCATGCGCCTTCTTTGAAGACGTACGACGGTGCCGACGTCGACTCCGACGCCGGACTACTTCGGCTGCCTCCCTGTGGGCCGAATTGTCTCTGGCCATTTGCTTCAGAACCGCGCGCTCCCTCTTGATGCGGGGACAGTCTTTCGACGAGGCTGCGTGAGGGCCGCTACAGTTGGCGCACTTCAGAACTGTGGCACCGCAGGTCACTTCTGCATGAGGCTCAGCGCAACGGGGACACAGAAGCGAGTTGGGACACACGCCCTTTACGTGTCCTAGCCTGAAGCACTGATGGCATTGAAGCGGCTTCTGGATGAATGGTCGAACTGGATGTCGAAAATGTCCGACTTTAACGTGGGAGGGTATGCAATCCCCCTTGAAGATTACTTTTACGCAGCGCGTATTCCCAAGACGGCGCACTTGCGTAATGATCGTGCCCTCGTTTGCCGGCTTGATGAGGCTAGGTAAATCTTCATTGGGAATGGCAATGTCAATGTCGTAAATTACACCGGCTATCGATGTGTCGTCGATCGGGATGAAGGGGCGCATTTTGATTCCGCCAAGCTCCGTGATTTCTTGAAGTGTTCCAAGCGCACTCGCGTTGTACACGTCTATGGCGAGTATATTCTTGCGTGGGTTTATTCTGATGTCTTTAATTTGATCCGGCACCGCACGTTCCAGAAAAATGGATAGGGCTTGCCTGTTCAGCAACCGTAGGTTGCTTGACGGTTCTTCCGGCATAAAGATGTTGACGTGTGGCCAGCGCGCAGGCCTTGACTTCATAGTCGTAGTGCTCGCAGGAGGTGACGGCGCTGTGTTGGCGATCTTTCTCTTCGCCCTCTTACTCCGGACGGGTATGAAGCCGTCGTCGGATGAGTCGTCTTCCGACACAGAGTACAGCTCGGTGTCCTCGGTGTCGCTGGGGGAGCCAACTCGCTTCCTTGCGGTTGACAGCCGTGATGACTTCTGGCCAGGCGGGCCTGTGGCATGCTCCGCGTCCATGGTCGCAAGACGGGAAGGTGAGGCACCCCGAAAGGCAAAGAGTTCACCAAAAATGCAGAGAGCACAGAAACAAGCGTTCTGTCAAGAGGACACTTCGTCGTCTTCCCCGCAAGCGACAAGGGAATGGACGTGGTACTTAGTCTGGTATAGGCGATGATAATGAAGAACATCCTATTCTCTATTCCAGCCGTAAACTCACTGTAAGAGAAGAATCATCTAGCCCTTCAGAGAAGAAATGTGCCTGCTTGGTTTGGGCAGCCCAGAAGTTGTCGTGTTACTTGTATGGAGCAAGATTCATCTACGAGACCGACCACTGCCCTCTGACATGACTCAATCATATGTCACAAAAAAATGATCGTTTGCTCCGATGGAGCCTCGTCCTCCATCAGTACAACTTCTCCGTTAGATATAAGAAGGGAAGGTTGCATAGCAATGCGGATGGCTTGAGCAGGTGAATGTGAAACTCGTTATGCGTTTAGGGATACCGACTACTTTATGCTGTTTTTGTTTTTTTATTTTGTTAAGCCAAGAAGATCCCCTCTAATTTAGCAGGACTCCCTCCCTGATTGCTAACTTTGTCAGCACGAAATTTCTTCGAAATTTACGCAGCGAAAGGCAGCATTTGTTGTTTCTGCACTCATGTTTTCTTTGAAGCGTGGCGGGTCTTAAGTGAGATCCAAGATACTTCGGCGCTGCGCAGAGCCGTGTTGTGGGGTTCGCTTTGCTGCTGCCTGCCATTGTGAGATGTTTTGAGGTGTATGTCAGCATTTATCAGGTGGTTGCTGCAAGCCAAGTCACCCCCCTTGCCACCAGTCATTTTCTTCATGCCCAGCGGTTATCAGCACTGCCCAGTCGAGATTTTCCGGGCCATGGAGAAGCTGTTACGAGCGGCAAACGTAGGTAGTGACCTACTAACCTCTTCTAGCCCGCCAACAATGCGCACCCCTCGGACAGACTTGCAGCGCCACCAAGGCGAGACACGTTTGGCGGACCGAGCATTGTTTGTTGATTCACGGTTGCCTTCACGTACCAATGGGAGCAAGAAAATTCCTGGAAACGGGTGTTCTAAGGCGTTTTCTCACCGCCTCCGGTAACCGTCACGGTCGTTTGACAGACGCGGCACCTATAGCTGCGGGGTCATCGCAGGAACGAATACGCGCCAGCTTGCGTCAAGCGGGACAACCCCTGTCTACGAGGCACCACTCCTTTCTACAGACACGGATCGTTGCTAGCTTCAAATAGTGTGAAAACAGCGCATCCCTGATGTAAAATAAAGCCAAAACGTAGCAAAACATACATATCTGCCCATATGTTCTGCCCTGAGAGGAGTCACTATGAGCGGCCGAGCTCCTTAAACAGCGGCGACTGGGAAATATATTACGGGCTGCGATTATACTGATTCTCGCTTTTCTTTAAGTTCATCACATTTACAGCTTGCGCGTTTCATAAAGTATTATTAGCACAATTGTCTCACAAAAATGCGGGTGCCATCACTGACAACGTTGGCAACTGAAGGACGTATATGCCGCTGTACCGAATGCACGATCTCTTATTTCCCGTCTAGTGTAGCGGTAAACAGCTTATATCGAGAATTAAGAAATGTGTCAGCAAAACAACACGTACAGGCCCACCTGTCTACGCAACGAATGCGACTGGCAGCCTTCGGGAACTTTGATGTACATACATCGGGTCGGAATATCAGGCCTATGTTCATGTGTACACAGACGGATCCACGTCACCAAAGGCATCGACAGCAGCTGTAGTGATACCCGCCCAGCGGACGACTCGAAGTTTCGTTTTAGACCATAATGCTACATCAACCGCTGCAGAGCTTGTGGCCATTCGGGAAGCGATTCGCCACATCTGCGCGGAACGACCTCAGGAGTGGCGCATCCTCACGGACTCGAAACCCTCGCTGCAAACTTTGGGGTGCTTCCTGCGCCCCACCGCCTATCAGGCTCTGGCGCTGCAGATCACCGAGCGCCTTTCATGCGCTTAAGACCACCGAATAGTGTTACAATGGATCCCGGGACACTGAGCTCAATGGTAATGAGACGGCCGATGCTGAGGCAAGGCGCGCCCTCAGCAATGGCCTGCGAACTGTTGTGCCGTTCTGTAGACCGGTCATCACGTGAGTCATGTCGGAATTAATGAGGAGTGCGACGAGAAGATACTGGGCCCAGCCACACGCTCGCCACGTCCGCCTTAAAAGGCTGAATCCCGCTATGCTTTTTTCTGTTCCGCGTGGAATTCCGCGCTCTCATGCCTGCGTGATACACAGACTACGTCTAGGCGTCGCTCTTACGCGCAGGTACTTGGAAATCATTGGACTGACGGACTCCCCGAACTGTTCAGCGTGTGGCGTTGTTGAGACTATGGACCATGTGATCGTGGTGCGCCCTGTGTATGCGCGCGAAAGACTGACACTGGCAGCTACCTTGAGGCATTTAGACAGCAGACCACTATCGGAGGACCTCCTGCTAGGCGCATGTCCGGAAAGTTGAGAGACGATAGAAGCAATGCGTGCTTTTTCAAGTTTCTTAGGCGACACGCGTGCCTGTACTCGGGCTTGTGATGGTAGCATTTATGCGATGTGTTTTTTCATCTCGTTTGTCCATCGTCGCCCCCCCCCCACCCTGTGACCCTCTTTCTTCTCCTCTGCCTCTTCCCTTGCGCAGAGTAGCAGGCCAGATACTCCACTTTCCGGCCGACCTCTCTGCCTTTTCCAGTAAATAAACTTCCTTTTTTTTTATGCAGATGTTGGCACAGCGCTGTGTCGCCGCTTACCGCTTATTTCGTGCGCGCCGAGCAAAGTGAAGAAAAGCTGATTTGAAATCACTAAGTAACTGAGCCATAAAAGCAGTTTCCTTAGTCCTAACTGCTCATTTTTTTCCAGATCATGTCCGCCGGTAGCGGGTGCCCCTCTCGACGACCTTCGCTGAACAGGATTAACATCGACTAAAACTTCACGTGCACGGCTTGAGAGTGCTGAAGTTTGTGCATTTCAACTTCGAAAGCGCGTTCCGACTCGTTTTGAGCGCGATTAATTACATAAACAAGCGAAGGCGCTGCGGCTATCGCGTTGTCGGTTCGGCGGCCGATTGCGCGGGCATCGGTCGAACGATGGCCGGCTCGCCGATTTTGTCGGTGCCGTCGACACGAAAGTCCGTGTACGACAACCCGCGCTCGTCGGCTGCGTCGTTGTCGGCCTAGTGTGATAAAATGGTCTCAGCGACACACTGTGCTGAATATTCGGCCAAACGTTGGCGTCAGCGTACTGTCGGTCTCGTATCGACCCAGTGTTACCGCGCCTTAAACGAGTACGTAAAGTCAGGCACGCGCTTTCACCACCAACAAGAGAGGGACGATGCTGTAAGAAGACTTGGTCAGCAACGTGAGGTTTTTGAACTGTCGCCCCAATGCAACGCCGGGGCTTTTCAACAATTTTGCTGGCTGTCATTGAAAGACGGCTACTACTTGTTTCACGGTGCAGTACGGACGAAGCCCTGGTCGCTTTCCGTTTTAAACATGGAGTTGCAGCCTTGCGCTAAGCACGTTTTCGGCACCGCACCGACGTAGAGCTACCGGTGGAGTCGCAACGCGGCCCTTGGCAGAAGGGTTTGCAGCAGTGCGCGCCCGTGCGCCCTTCTTTCTTTCTCGAGAGACTTGCCTCCGAGATCGGGTCGTGCGCGCAACCCTTCCGAAAGATTTCGCGACGCATCCGCTAGGGCAGGGCTCTTGCACCGTCGTGCCGTGAGAAGAAGCCTAGAGCCACTTTACCTGCTTTCGTCGACACCGCCATAGCCATCAATTACCGCACTGGGCGCACTGGCGGGCTCTTCATTTGTTTGCGATAGCACGGAACCGCCAACTTCGCTTTCAGTGTCGTGATGAGTCTCCTTTCTCACGCAGAAGCCGCGCTGCTCTTGACGCCCGTTTTGAATGGGTCCTACAAAAAGCGCTCTGATAAATTACTTGTGGTGCTCTCGAGAAATTGGGCAGTTGTACCGTAACTGTGGAGGCCGGCAGCTACTTAAAGAAGGAGAAAAAGGGAGAAAAAGCGGAATAAAAAATTATTGCGTTAGTAGTCTTATAAGAGGGCTAATTGGAGCAGGGAAGGCCACATAATGTGTACAGCAAGTAGCCACTGGTCTACTAGAGTTACTGAAAGGGTGCTGCGAGAAAGGCAGCCCAGTCGTGAATGTCAGAGGATTAGAGGACGTGATGAAATTAGGAAATTCGCAGGCATAGGATGGTGTCAGCTAGCCCAAGAGAGTGGCAAGTGGAGATCGACGGGAGAGGCCTTCGTCCTGCAGGGGGCACAAAATAGGGTGACGATGATGGCGAGCGCTTTCTCAGCATTAAAAAGTAAAACCAACAGTTAAAGCGTTATTGGTGTGAATGCTGTCATCTAGCAACGCGCATACTAAAATCATATCAAAACTTATTAATGCGCTGGAAGTTACGTGTCAGAATGAATTAGTTGTGGGGTAAGACACTCAACTGTTCTAAAAAAAAAACAAGCACCTAGCAAGCAGCACATCTGATACAAAAGGAACACCACTAGAAGCCTCACTGTGCTTTCTCAAAGAAAACACGCCATCTCGTAGAAAAAATACGCGTTTACCTACAGTTCCTACGTTGCGCGAACGACTGAAGGCCCACGATTTCCCCTATATCAATCATGGTACGAATTTCCATACTATCCACATTGTGGTTCCATCGAGTGACGAATCAATTTATGCACTTAGTGCGTAAATTTGAATTCGCACAGCTGTTGTTGGCGTGCACATTCCAACTTTTTATTTACCCGGCTCTTCTGTTCGGTTATAAATGGGCTGCTATGGAGAGAGCGAAATAGAAAAAAAATGCATCTACACGATTCCTGTCTGTTCTGTAGCAAAAAGAAATAAGCGTTCTCCATGCGCTATGACGCCTCTTCTGGCAAAAAAAAAACAGAAGACGAAACCTTCTTTTTTACTTTGCTTCTTACTGCACGGAGTGAAGTTCCTTTGTGTTTGTGTCCTGCTCAAAGCGACCCTTTAAAGTCGCCCTCATACAGTGGCGTACCAACGATTTCTCGAGGGGGGGGGTTGCTTTTCTAAGTGCAGACGCACATAGAAAAGCAAAAACAAACGTTTAACTTATTTTAACGTCACACATATATGAAGGAAGTAATTCTTCGGATACAGTGTTTAACAAGTTGAAAGAAGGGCAGGCACATGTAGAAAAGCAAGAACAAACATTTAATTACGACGTTTCGGCCGGGGTACGGCCTTCATCAAGAGTGCGATTGCAAGCACCCCGAGCTCAACTTATAGATTTTCTTTGTGAAGGTGAAGCATATTTTAAAAAATTGACCGCCCTTCCACTACTGTGAAGAGGGGTGCAAGCGAAGCTTGTGTTGACTCGTTTAATGCTTGTGTTTTAATGTGTGTAAGCTTAGTGTAACCTTTGGAAGTCGCGATGGCACAGACGTTACCACAAACACACGAACTGAGCGGTAACTGAAAGGGTGTTGCTGATGCGTTTCGCTTTACGTAAACACCGACTCCTCCCGCTCTCGAAAAGTTGCCGCTATAGACGGCGATCACGTTTGGCGTCGGCTTGGCGCTCCCTGAGCTCAGAATCAGCGACTTTTCGTTGTCGTAACGCCTCGGCTTCCCGCTCCCTCACGGCGAGGTCGGCACGTCGATGACGAGCCCTTTCTCGAGCGAGTTCCCGGCGGCGTTCATCACACGCCACCTGTTCTTCGGTCGAACGCACGCCGCGCGGCCGACCCATCGAAGCTCCGATAGTGTTCTGACGCGAGAAACACTCGTTCCTCTCACGTTACCTGGATACACGACTCCTATTGGCGGAGAAAATGACGTCAGTAGCGCGGTGGCGCAGCAGGCATCTCCGTTCAACGGGTGTATTACTTGTTATATATATATATATATATATATATATATATATATATATATATATATATATATATATATATATATATATATATATATATATATATATATATATATATATATATATATATATAGCAATCCCTGCACCTGCGCAACTCTGAGGGCAGTTCGAATTTTTAGCGTCACATCTCCAGCGAGGTCTAGCGTATACAAGCATCGCTTGAAAAACAACGTAGGCAGACTATGAATGTAAACACGCGTACATTTACTAGCGTCCACAAAGAAGCAGCATTAGAAACATAAGATGGAAATACACAGCCAGTGCAATGCAGGGTAGAGGGATCGCATGTTAGCATCGAGTATGCGAGGGGTCGCAGCTAGAAGGCTGTTTCTCTTGTTCTTTTTTTTTTTTCAAGTTAGTGCAGCTTTTGTGGGACCACGAAGGCGGTCAATACGTGCCCACTTGGTTGTATGACACCCATACTGTGACTAACATCTGAGTTACACGAACTGCATTCCATTGTACTCTTTGCACAGGTGGTATCTTTTCTGAGTGCCGACAAACCAGAGCCGTACGAAATATTCCTTGAAAAAAAAAAAAAATATATATATATATATATATAGTTAGTTAGTTTTATAATTACTAACCGTATATGTGACTATTAATCACACATGATGAACCGTGGTCGAGCATAAAAATAATTTGAATATATTCCCGGAAATCCTATAAAATCTCAGAATGATACTGTGGCAGAAGGCGATTAATACCTGACAGAAGTCGCGCAGAGTAGCAGCAGTACAGCGCATATAAAATAGACATTTGCAACAATTTCAAGAAATCAACTAATCGAGACGGAATCTTGGTTGGACAGCACTACCCTCAGTTCAGCGGTGTTCCACGCAGGCTACACCTCCTATCGAACAGACAGAAATACGCACAGAGGAGGCGTGTTTCTACTTGTAAAATCAACTGTTACTAGCTTTTCGGTTGATTTTGGCAATACAAGATGTGAATCCATCTGGTGTAAAACAGCCCTTGGAAATTAGCATTACACGATTGGGTCATTTTACCGTCCGCCCAATGTTAATAGTTCTTCGACGTTTCATGTGCTTTCTGACATATTATCTAACATATCAAGTGATTAATTCATGACAGGTGGTGATTTTAATCTATCTGCAGTGCAATGGTCACCTGTGCAAGTTACTTGTGCTTTCCTCGCAGTCATCTCTGTGTGCATTTTTTGATCTCATTGTTACTCATTGTCTCTTTCAGTTTGTTGATTTACCTGCTCGTTGTCACGGAAACGCTGCTTCCCCACTTGATCTTTTGTATACTAATTCCCTTAGTGTGATTTACTCTGTCCATACCGCACCTGTTTTAAGCGACCACGAATGCGTCGTCGCGTGATTGTCAAGTCGTAGACCGTATGTAGAAGTTCCAAGGCCTAGAAAGGTTTATTTTTTTTAAAGGGAGACTAGTTTGAAAGTAGTTATGCACTTGGACAACATTTTGACGGTTTCTCGATGCTTAGCGTTACGGCTACTGTATCTGAGGATATTGAAGCAGATCCTAACGCTTACTGACTTACACGTTACATCTAAGGTTCTTTCCCAGAAACAAAGGCGAAATAAACCGTCGTTTACAACTGAAATTAAAACACTTATAAAGAGAAGAAAGCCCTTATACCGGCACCTCAAACACAGCCCAGAACCACTGATTATTGACAATCTAAAACAGTTGGGTGGTCTAATCAGCGCGAAAATTGCAGTGGCGAAGAACAGATTTTTTTTTTTTTTAAACCTTAGGGTCACGTATCAAAGAGCTCCCCAAACAGTTAGGGAAACTGGTAAAAACAAACAGCAAAGACGAAGTTGCGAATCCGCCCTTAACGCTAAAGAACTTAACTATATGCGATGAGTGCGACATAGCAAACTGCTTCAACGATTATTTTATTTCCGTTTTTTCTCGCTATACGCTCAATCCTTCCCCGACCTGCCTGAATAGTTTAAACGAGTTCAATCCCATGCGAAGCATTACTATCGACGACTACGTCATTATGAACCTTCTCATAAAATTAAGAACAAACTCTGCACCTGGCCCTGACGGTATCCCAAAATTATATTATTATCGGCTGTTTGCTACTTGACTTCCAAAAAGCCTTCGATAAAGTACCGCACGATCTTCTTTTCTATAAACTATCTTTGCTCTGTTTGCCCGATAACATTTTTATTGGCTTCGCAACTACTTAACTGGTCGTCCACAAAAGGTAATAATAAATGGTGTGCAATCATCCACGGTGACCGTAAACTCTGGGGTACCACAGGGATCCGTCCTTGGTCCGCTTTTGTTATTAATTTATATTAATGACATATAGGTACCGGTATCACATCTAAAATGAAGCTTTACGCAGATGCTTGTGTTTTATGCAGGGAATTCGCTGATCACTCGGCCCAGTCGGCTTTACAAAACGATTTGGACTTAATTTTATCCTGCTCAAAAATGGAAGCTGCCCTTAAATGCTAGCAAATGTAAACATGTCAGGTTCACTCGCAAACGCTTGCCACTTGGCACATTTTTTTCGCTTAAACAACGGAGTCAACGAAGAAGTAAGCAAAGCAAAGTACTTAGGTGTAACTTTTTCGTCAAATCTAACCTGGAATGAACACATTCATGACATAACACTTAAAGCAGGGCGCGCTCTTAATTTCATGAAAAGAAATTTTAAACATGCACCACTCACGGTGACGCAGTCGCTTTACTAACGTCCGCCCTATTCTGGAATACGCGTGTACTACATGGGACCCCCACACCCAAATACTAATGAACAGAAGCGAAGCCATTCGATATCTCGCGGCGCGTTTCGTGATTAGAAAATATTATATGCAAAGCAGTATTACTGACATTAAATGTAGCCTGAATTGGGATGAACTCGCTACATCTCGAAAACGTTTTCGCGTGACTTTCATTAGAAATATTTTACTGAATCGATCGGTCCTCGATAAAGATAAATATCTGCAGCCACCAACTCACTCGTCAAAACGCAACGACCACCCCTTTAAGGTAAATGAAATTTTTGCACGCACATCTACGAACGAGCAATGATTTTTTTCCGCTGTGGAATTCCGCTGTGGAATTCGCTGCCCACCGAGGTCGTCCAGGCAGAATCAGACAACACGTTTTCTGATCTTCGGCTTCGCCATTTGTCGATCGCAGTTTAGCCTATAAATATTTTTCTTTTTACGTGTGTTCTCTTTGATTATTTCTTCATTTTTTCTTTCTTTTCTTTTTTTTTTCATCTGCTTCACACTCGTTTACCATTTTTATATGCCCTAAAGTGTATGTTGCGCTCTGGCGTATATAGCAGCTTACCAGTGCTGTTATTGTGTTACCACTTCGTTTGGTTGTGTACCACTAGGATACGTTTAACTTTCCCTTCACGTGTCTTCATCGGTCATTGAATTTTATAGCTTCTGCGTTCTGCCGACTAATTCTTCCGCCTATGCTAATTGTACTCTTTTTGTAGTTAGTTTTTTATATGTATATAATGCTCACTCATGTATGTGGTGCGTACTTCGTGTGTTTCTATTATGTAATTCCCCCCTACTGTAATACCCGAATGGGCGAAATCTAGGTATACTAATAAATAAATAAATAAATAAATAAATAAATAAATAAATAAATAAATGATGCTATTCGTGTATGAGGCTATACCTATAGCGCACAAATTTATTGCCAATCAAGGCAATATTATTATCAAGGTTATAGGCAACAAAGTACATTCACATAAAAGAGCTACAATATTCACAAGAATAAAAAAAGGAAACGTCAGCAGATGTTTGCCACCTTGAAGAATTAGAAACGAATTTGCAGTGAAGCTGCTTTTTTCGCGCCGTTGAATTAATACTTTTAGTTTCCTGTAATTACACTTTAAAAGGTTGGTCGTTTATGATGGTTCCGTTTGAAACCTTGACCGCATGTAACGCTTCCGAGCACCTATTGTTAGGAATTTTTCGAAGCCACAAATTCATCAACAGTAATTTTACTTCGCCAGAACGTCAACCAAGCGTCCCTATTTTTGCTACATTTGATCTCTGTTTCGTTCCCAGTTCTCCCAGAGCAAATATGTAAATTCTATTTTGTTCGTAAATCACATTCGAAAAGCTCCGGATCGCTTGCATGCGTAATTTACTGCAAATGTCGTAATTTCTCCCCTCACTTTGAATTAGCCTGCACATTGCCCATAACGTGCCCTTTATTTCAAGGTGCCTTCATTAGTTCAAAGAGGACCTCGCAGAAACCAACTACGAACGTCTTATGGCGCATGAAAATGGGAAAAAGAAACAAGGGTTGAGTAATTATTTGCAACACTTCTAACTCGACCAGGAACGTGTCAGACACGGAACCTACAATAACCTACCCTCCCATTTCCACAAAATATAGGCACGTTGTAATCTACAGCTATGTCGGGACCATGGGAAGCATAGCTGATAGCGGCCATATTGCATGTTCTAAAACTTGACTAAGACATTTTTTGAGAAAACCTGCGTTTGCTCCAACTCATTTAACTTCGAACAGAGATTTTCGTAACGTTTCACCCATTTTCGCTAAATTTGATCTCGGTGGCATTTGTAGTCCTGCCAGGAGAACGGGTTAAATTCTGTCCCGTTCGTTAGACACTCGCAATGGTCTGGAGCACACGCATACGTAATTTGTTACCACGGCCACAATCACCCACACGCTTTGAACTTCGCCTGCACATCACCCATTACCGCGGCCTTACTGATACGAAACATAAAGAAGCTGCCTCGTTTAGTTCACTGAGGACACCAGGCGAATCCAATATACGTATCACGCATTAAAATAACCTCAAAAGAGGAAGGTTCAATAATTATTCGTAACGCTGCTAAGTGAGCCACAAACGTTAAAACTTCGCAACACATTTTACTTAAGCTGCTCACATTTCTTCTAAATATAAAGTTTGCGAAATACAGTTATCTTGAAATCTTGGGTAACGTAACTGATAATGGTAGCTTACACTTTAGAATGCTTGCTTGTATTTTTTTTTCATTTTTAATATTTTTTTTACAAAAGCTGTATTTGATCAACACGCATTTAACATGGAAAACAAACTCCGCGTAGCGTTTCCTCTATGTTTTCAAAATTTTACCTCGGTTGTTATTGTAATTATGCCAGGGCAGCGGTACGAGTTTTACGCCACCCGTAAAACACACAATAGCGCTCCGGTCCACTTGCATACGTAATCTATTGTAAAAAGGCGCATTTCACCCCCCCCCCTACTTCTAACGTTGCCAGCACATTTATTTATTTATTTATTTATTTATTTATTTATTTATTTATTTATTTGCGTATCTACCCTCAGGACCTTTCTGCATTGGAGAGGGAAGGGCTTATACAAGAAATAAGGGAGGAAATATATTACAAGCTCATGCACAATATTTGCTAATTATGCAATGGTAGCTAAAATTGTCATAAATAGAACAATAGAACATGGCATATATAAGTAACATTAAAAAAGAAAACAACCAACAGTACTTCGTACAAATGCTTGCTATTACACAGTGTTAGCTAGTGCTTTTCGAAAATTATCGTTGTTATTAATGGAAATAATATCATAAGGTAGTTCATTCCAATATCTTTCGACGCACATGGCAAAAATGAGTGTAAAAAATATGTCCTGTTACATGCACCAATTCTAACTTTATGCTGATGATCAGTACGGTGAGATAAGTAACATTTATGGTCGCGAAATGAATTTCAAATGAGAGTAAGGTGGTGACACAGGTTACACAAAAATGAAAAACGGGAAATTCTTCGACGTGTTGCTAGCTGGCTGAAGACCCAGGTTTGATTTCATTCCAATAAAAACACACTACACACTGATTTCATTGACGACACGCTCGCAGCAAGCACGGTTGTAGTTCCAAAGAATAAAACGAGTTGCATTGTTTTGGATTAGTTAAAGGGACTGTATTAGGTTTGCGTGAAAGGGGTCCCATACAGCTGCAGCATATTCTAATTTTGGCTGCAACAGTGCTCTATAAAGTAGTAAATTTAAAGGAGATTGAGCACGCGAAAAGTTACGGCGTAAGTATCCCAGCAAGCGGTATCCAGCATCCCAGTATCCCAGCAGCATTAAGCATACCGTGCTCCTAATTCTCCTCAAATGTGAACAAGGTGCCTTATTTGGTCCAACGGAGGCACCGGAGGAACAAACTGCGAGCCTCGTTTGACTAACAAAAATAGGGGCAATAAGGATGGTTCAGTAATTATTTGCAACGTTACATTTAAAGCAACTACGTGAAAACTTCTCAGCGCTTAACGCTAAAAAATGTCCCCATTTTCACTGAATTAGAAGTTGGTACCTCATGCAGTTGCTTTAGTAGTTTGGGAAACATTTGGAGTAACGGCAGTATGACATCTTGGAAAGCTTCAGGAAACCCACACAGATTAAACATCTCTCGCCCGTCACTACAAACACGGTTCCGACTTCAACGAAATATAAACACCGTGCTTCGCATAGTTTACCGAAGAAACCAGGAAAACCAACTAAATGACTCTTATAACGCGTAGAAGTTCGGAGTTAGTAGATATATTTTTGTAAATATTTTCAATGCTCATAGGTAACCTACACCGTTCAAGCTCTCGATATATATATATATATATATATAATCACCAAAAATGTGGCCCCCATTTCCTCAAAGTATGAAATCTCTACATTTTTTTTTCTTGCGTGTGTCGGGAAACGTGTGCTAGTGCAACTCTTTTGTTGAAACAGCCTAAAAACAAAATGGACAGAAAACGTCAGAAGTGACACATGCCAATAGAAAAAAAAATCTAAATATTGTTGTAATGGTATTTTAATGGCTCTCCGCATTCAGTGTTGTTTTCTTCTTAAGGCATGAAGGACAAAACAAAAACACGACACAAAAAAGCAGAAATACCGCGCAGGGCGACCGTTGCCACACTTACTGGTCACCAACTCGGCCAACTGTCGACATTCCTCAAGGTCGTTTTTCCCAACATATCTAGGATAAGCGGTGAATACACAGTGAAATTCGACAGCCTCTGGACATCCGTCCAGCCTCTGGACAGCGTCCCAGCTAACGTAAGCCAAATTTTTCAATAAAAAAACACAAAATAAACGGTGCAAGACACAGTTATAAAACCTACAGTGATCGGTCACTAGAGTTGTGAAGCCCGAACGTCTTAAGAACGTATTCTGCACCGTGTCGGAGTATGTCATTTATTTTTGTGGAATTGCTTTGCTAATGTCAGCTGAATTACCCATATATAGATAGACCAGCTGGGATGCCCATATATAGATTCAGTAGTTCCGGTATTTGATAATCCGACAATTTCATGCCGTAACGCGGATGATTAAAATACTTTATGATCCCTCGGATAAGGCTTAATATACCAAGCTAATTTTGTGTTTTGGGATATGATTATGTGGTTCCATAAAACTGGGCAGGGTGCAAGACGCGCAACGTGAAATTTGTTGTGGCGAGAACTGCCCATTGTCAGCCTTCTCCGCAATGCCAGCATGTATGGTGCACCCCGTTCGTCGTGTGCTACTGCTATTCGCGGCGAGGCACGAAAGACAATGCTCACTGCACGAACAGGGGAGACGTAATAAATAAAAGTCTTACTTACGTGGCTTATGCATTCCAGAAAAAAATTTGGTCTTAGCTCTTGTTTTGTTGGATTTTCCAGCATCCAACCAAAAGCGCCTGATTTCAAAAGTGTGTGTGTGTGCGGGGGGGGGGGGGGGGGGTCAAATGGCATACTTTGCGCCTCCACTTCTGACAGTGGGGGGAAAGATGTCCTCCCCCCTGCCTATCCCACGGTAATACGCCTATGGGGGCAAAAGAGCTTTTGATACAAAATGTATGCGTTCATAAAAAATCAAATAGAAAATGATTGAAAATTATGCGACAAAGATAAGTACTAAACATCAACATAAGAGAAGGGCCAGAAGAATATTTAATAAATGATGTGAAAATATATGGATGGTTTCATAAACGTGCTATATTTTATGTATCATCTATATAACCGTTAGTAAATGAATAAGACAGGAGAAATATTCGTTGGTGCACCAGACATGTCGGCAGTCTTGGAAACATGTCTCTTGCCAGATGGGCATACACGTCAACCTGCGTATACTTTCATTAATTCTTCTAGAAAGTGGGCTGAACTTGCGTAATAGAACTGATTCGCAAGCTTCTCGGTCGTAGTGAGTGGAGAATCCTGATTTCAAAATACTGGCCTTAAGTTTTTCCAAAGGGTGGTCTAGTGTGTTCATATGTTTGGCGAGGGGGAGCTCCGGTGAGATTTTACATGTAATTTGTGATTATTAAAGCGTAGCCTAAAAGGGGTTTCCGTTTGTCCGATGTATTCTTTCCGACACATGGTGCATTCGAGCAAATATACGATGTTACAAGTGTCGCATTTGTAATCACCTTGGATTTTGAATGAAAACGAAGATGTGGCGCTCTTGGAAGCATTAGCGGTTCTTATCATGGGGTAGATATTGCATCAAAGTTTTTCGTATGGTGTGCAGGCTTTGAAATTACCCGAGGAGGACGTGGCAACATCTCTGAGATTGGTGGCCCGTCTGTATACCACTCGCGGAGGTTGAGGAACAATTTGGTGCATTTTCTCGCTCTGTAGGAGTATGGTACGATGTTTCCGGAGGATACGATTTATGTTAGAAGTTTATGCTGGACATATGAGAATAATATTAGTCCATGAATCTGGTGGGGCTGGTTTGCTGTTGACGAGCGCGTGACGACCAAGGTTGTCTGCTTCTTGAACCGCGTCGTTCACTAGAGAGGGAAAATAACGCTGGCGTAGTAAGTCGTTACAGTAAGTTGTGCCCAGTTCGATGTAAAGTCGTCTTTCTTTTAGTCCATATACGCTTGAAACGAACAGCTTGGCTGTGCGGGATTGCTATACCGATTTCTTTTTTCGAGAAAGATACGTTGCTGAAACCGCAGTCACGCAATCACCAACTAGATAAATTTTTTCCAAGAGAATCGACGATGACCACTTTTCGGGTCTGGGACGTTTCACGGGGAATGATCCAACCACAAAGGGGCTAAAGTGTTGCCAATTATTCATTAAAGTCACTAAAAATACCACAGTTTCCCCATAAGGACGAAGCAATGAATGCGATAGCAACATTTTAGAATATTACACGAATTGTAAGGCTTGTAGCTGTAGTGGCAGCATGAATAGAAGTAAACGTAAGGTAAGTAAAAACAGGCTGTTGTGCTATAGAGTCCTCTGTTTGAATCCTGCCATCGGACAATTTATTTTATGTTTATTAATGAAAGCGAACGTCTTTCTTAGCGAATATCACTTTTCTGTATGGGGTATGTTTCAAACCTCTTTCCTGGGCCCACCACGGAAGCAGTGCAGAGCCGCGAACATAAAATTACGTAATTTTCAGGCTTGACCACCGTTATTCTTTCGCACTTTTAATAATCAAGTCTGAGTAGAGTTAAAATAAAAGCACGCGCTGGCTGCGTTTTGTTTCATGACATTTGTTTGTGGCCTTCCATTCTCAATATTCTGAGGAATATATCCCTGCTGAAAAAAAAACCGTATTTCCCTTAACTCCTCTATCCAATAACATCATATGACATATGGAAAAAACGGTTTTTTATATGGGATCCTATGTGTTTCATATCGGGCTATTGGATATAGGATTTATTAAGGGGCATATGGATTTTTCAGTATATGACTTGAAAGAGCGTATGCTTGGGAATATTGGTAACCCGTAGCAACGACTTTATTTTACCGCTCAGGAAAGAACACAGGACTGAAAGACGTGGACACGGTGCTAACATCCAACGCGTGGTTTATTTTTCGAAGCGGTACATGTATATACAGAAAATGAATAGCAGCACACACAAGCGCATTTGTTCTAGTTTCGCATCTTAAAAACAGCGTCTGTGTCGGTATGTTAAGATGAAATGAAGATATTGACTGCAAGATAATTTCGTCAAGAATGTAAGACCTGGTATGAGCAACTTTAGCGATATAATGGTGTGGCAATGTAAACCGCATAAACGGCGTAGCATATAGCATACATATGCCTAAATATATACGGAACCTCACGGCGGCGCCGACGGTGAAACTTTGCCTTGCCTGCGTGTAGTTAACTTCAAACTTGACCCATTACTAACCCAAACAGGGATGCGACCGTCTGCGAATATTTGTGAAGCTCAATAAATTTTAAATTCAGAATTTGAAATGTAAGACGCCCACAAACCGTCGCCTCAAAAATATGCACTAAATCCCCAGCGTATGCGATAAAAAAATGAGACGTTTAAATGCCAGCGAGTCGCTTCATCTTGTCATTTCTCTACCTCTACCTACATACCTTGAGGTTTGTTTTGTTTTGTTTCTTTCTTAGCAGTAGTTTTGCAATATCGGACTCCATTTCAGGTCCAGTTACACCTTGTTGTCGTAGATAAACAAACGGAACGACAGCAGCAGCAGCAGCAGCAGCAGCCTCGAAGACGGCTCTCGAATGACCCAATACAGAGGTGAGAAAACGACTCCAGCTACGACCTCTTGACGCGTATACCTGCCACTTCACATACCGCGCGCGACACTGGTGTCGCATTGGGAGAGCTCGTGCATTGCGCGCACTCATGTTAGCAGTGACCTATGACGTGCGCACGCAATTTCAAGCGAAGCTCCATATCAGAGGCGCAGTTGCGACGGACGCCCCTCATCGACCGCCGCGTTCGCGTATGACGCTGTGCCGGCGCGTTATCGGGGCGCTCCGGGTGTACTCCCACCGCCGGCTCGTCGGACTACACGGGGAACAAAAGCCGACGAGCTGGGAGTGGCGGCGCACACGTTGCGGGGTCAGGGAGCGGCGAGGCAAGGCCCACACATCAGAACGCAAAGATGGTTCCAGCCGTCATCATCGTCTCGCTGCTTCTGGCGTTTGCAGGTGGGAACGTCTGGTCCGAACAATTGTCACGATTTCTCCAAACGTCGGTAACCAGCTCAGGAGATATTGGTGGACTGTAGTTGATTGGCCCCTGTTGTTGTTAAGACAGTCCATACACTTGTGGGCGCATGGACGAACACCAAGAGCAGCGCTCGTATACGTCTGCTTTTCGTGTTCGTCCATGCGCCCACAATTGCGCTGCCTTTTATACCAACAATCAGCGATTTCAGAGGTGTCGCACTGCGTTGTCACTGCGTCCACGGATGATACAACTTGTGCTGCGAAGTTTCACCCACACAACCGAAAAGTCGGCTTAGGATTACATCTGGTGATCTGGCAGCACAGACCTCGCAATTGTTACAGCAACACGCTTCTGTGATATTGTTAGTTGTTTTGAGGACTATACGCAGCGTCATTCTGTTGAGGGATATTTAGTTAAATTCTATAGAGAAAGCATTGTGCGCCGACGCATATAGTAGAGTTCAGAAAGCAGCGTAAGGAGCTACCAAGTGTTAATAACCATAACGAACTCGCGCGTTGCTATTAGCAGCCTCTGAGGTCGGTTACGCCTTTCGTGGAACGCGACAAGAACAAGCTCGAAGCTTCGGCGAAATTCACGACTTTTTTTTTTCATTCGCAATAACTATTTGTCGCTGACTGCCACCCTCATAACCATATGATTTACTATGATGATTTTGGCTGGCACGTATTCTCAACGAACAGGTCCTGCATTCGAGCTGTTGTTTTCTGGGCTCACTCTTAGAATCGGACACACTCGTTACGAGGCGGGGGGTCTAAACGTTCGGCAGATCTTTTTGGGAGCACTACAGTTTCTGCCTCATCAAATTAGCCATTCAGAAGCTGGTTTCAATACTGACGCTTTAGTGTGGTGTAGTGCTTTAGGAGAGGCAAAAATTTCTGGACACTGTGAGCCAGTATTCAAGACGGAAAATTGCGGCCTTTTTTTTGGCATTTTCATCTATCTACTACATCCGTGTAAACTATTCTAAGCTTCTCATCTCTTTGAGTTTGCCTGCATTCAACTGACTCACCTTAAGTTCCGATAGTGTTCTCTTTCTATTTTCTCATAGAGGCTTATCACATGACGCATAGCTCGTTTCCTCTTTTTTTTTTTTTACGTGTCCATAATATAGTGTTTGCGTCAGTTGTGCTCCACGAGTTCAGAGTCGACGCACTAAAGCCGCGGAATGTTCCAGCAAGTTATGCGCACAAACACATTATTCCTATATAGTACAGCGATAAGCATGCGTGTAATGCACTGCGGTCTCTGTGAACTGCAGTCGCGTCATAAAGCAAGCGTCATAAGCAAGCGACCCATAAAACGCATCTGCATAAACAAGCGCCTCTGTGCCTCACATGCACACTTACACGCGCCAGCGTTCGCTTTGCAGGCTGCGGCGGCTCAGTCAGCCATGACAATGCGCTTTTGAGCACGGGGTCACCGGTTCGGTTCCCTGTCGCAGTGGCCACATTCATACAGAAGCAGCATGCAAAAAAAACAAAAAAAAACACGCGTGTGCCTTGCTTTGAGTGCACGTTAACGAACTCGAAGTGCTCAAAGTTAATCCGAAGCTCTCCACTATGTCGTCCATCATACCCACAGTGTTGCTTTGACCCATTAAACACCATGAATGAATGAACGAATGAATGAATCAATCAAAGGGCGTTACACTCGGCATACAAAACACAAACCGTGCAGAAGAGCCCAGTCGCTCGCGGTGCAACTTTTCTTCACCGGCTTCGCTTAACTCTGCCGTTATCCGCTGTCCACAGCCAATAACTAGTCATAGTCAACGTAAACAGAAACTAAGTACGCGCGACGTAACGTGCTGATGAGACGCAACTTTATATATATACATATACATACATATATATATATATATATATATATATATATATATATATATATATATATATATATATATATATATATATATATATATATATATGTATATATATATATATTGTTACCTAGTAGTGCTCCTAGTAGTTACCTAGTAGGCAGTGCTCTAGTACATATAACAAAACAGAAGTATGATGTCCGGCGACACTCACGCGAGCCAGACACATGCCAATAACGGCTGGTGTTCCATCGTCGGCGACTTGGACCACAGGCGAAGGGGCAGGAGGGAGGACTTTCTTGACACTATTCCGAAGCTGAGCATTCGTCACAGATACGTGCGCGCCAGTGTCAATCAGAGCCGTAACAATGTGTATATGTATTGATTGGTTTTTCCGTTTATACTCGTTGGTTTTTCCGAGAAAAAACAAAAGCGCGCGAAACATCCAAAATACGAAATAGGCGCTCGCGCGCCGCTACTCAAGCGCTCCCAAGCGAATAGCCACGGATACACGGCTTTACTAGCGGCGGCAGCTCGATACAGGGCTTCACGCTATGTGATGGTCGCGGCATCAAGAGAACACGCCGCTGACGCATTGATAAGCGTTGCGGAGCCTTGTACGATGCGGCGATAAGATAATGCAGCCGCATATCTTTCAATGGTTGCTTGTAGGCGCTTGAGTAGCAGCGTGCGAGTGCGCATCTATTTCGTATTTCGCGTATTCCGCGGGTTTTTGTTTTTTCGTAGAAAAAATAACCAGGACCACTTCAGCACGAAACAAATGCTTGATTCGAAGGTTATTTGAGGTGCCCAACAACTTTGTAATTGATAAGTTTGTGATTCAAGCAATAATTAAAAAGGTCACTAAGTAAAAGTAATTAATTCAGTAATACTTCGTGATGAAAAAAATGCTGGCCATAAGTACATACGACTATGGCTACTAGGCAGTCGGTACGATTTATCTAGAGCTCTTGGGTGGCTTTAATATCTTGATCCAAGTAAGCTGGTACACCCTATGTGTGTGCGCGCGTGCGCGTACGTGTGTACGTGCGTCCATGTGTATATGTGTGTGCGTGTGTGTGTGTGTGCGTGTGCGTGTGTGCATGAGCGCGTGCGTTTGTGTGTGTATGTGTGTGCGCGTGAGCGTGTGCGTGTGCGCGCGCGCGCGCGCGCGCGTGTGTGTGTGTGTGTGTGTGTGTGTGTGTGTGTGTGTGTGTGTGTGTGTGTGTGTGTGTGTGTGTGTGTGTGAGTGTGAGTGTGTGTGTGAGTGCGCGTGTGTGCGCGTGTGTGCGCGTGTGTGCGTGTGCGTGTGCGTGTGCGCGTGTGTGCATGTGCGTGTGTGTGTGAGTGCGCGTGTGTGTGTGTGTGTGAGTGCGCGTGTGTGTGTGTGTGTGTGTGTGTGTGTGTCATCACGTCATCCAGTGTATTACACAGTATACATGGACTGCCTAGCTTATCAGTTCACGTATACTGCGTAATACACTGAATGACGCGATTTGTTTGTTCACGTATTGCGAACTCAGCATACTGTGTGGTGCGCGTTGCCCTACGCTTTTGTCTATGGGCATTCCAGCGCGTCCAGGACTATATATGCGAAAATCATTGAATCCCCTTTAGCTGACTCCGCTCTACATTTTCCAAACCTGTGGCGTTTCTTCTTATCTCACCACCTTTTATTTCTTGTTATTAATATTTGATTACTATTACGTGAAAAGGAGTAGCCGACAGTCACGACATCATACGAGGATGACTAAACCTCTTTCCTTTATTTTAATTTCAATAAAAATTGTAGTGAACGTTCGATAAGTATTTCTTTAATGAAACACATGTACATAACATAAACGACGTTGTGTACGGCACTTCACACATTAGGTATACTAAGAAAAAAAAAAGAGAAAGGCGGGTAAATCAGGGAGAGCACAGGGGTGTCCCGCAGCAGTGAAATTTGGTGTTCTAATGGTTTGCCCTCCCGCTTTCCTGCCCCTCCACTCGCAGGGCGTTCAGCGTCTCAAGAGCAGGACTGCAGCAGAACTGTGGAGTGCTACGAGAAGCTGAGGAAGGTGATTGTAGAGAAGGTGGAGGCTCTTCCAGGTCCGGAACCAACAGAAGCAAAACTGGCCTCCTACAAGCACTTCTGCGAGTAGGTCGTCGTTTGAGGCATGCCTAACCACAGCCGTACAAACGGTTTTATTATCAGTTTGTAGGTGTCGCCATCTCATGGGCTCACAACCACATGAAGTCACCAAATAATGAAACCACTAAGGAAAGTATTGGGGAAATTAAATGCATAATTTTTTTAAGTGAAGTGTAAAAAAATACGGAAATGGAATTCAAACAGCAGTTACTTTTCCTCGGCTTCGTTATCTGGCGTCACATGGTTGCGAGTCCAGGATGGCGGCGAAAACACGATTGTATACAGCATACTGAAGCGGGACTACGAGATACAGAAGCTTAGCAAAAGCCGGACGGGTCGGTGGCCCGTTTGCTAGCAATAAAAATTTGAATATCTTCCTGAATATCCTAATGACCAGCAATGATGATGGCGTACAGTGGCCTTGGCGTTGCGCTGCTAAGCCGGAGGTCGCGGGGTCGAATCCCGGCAGCGGCGGCCGCGTTTCGGAGCCGAAATGCAAAAACGCCCCGCTGCACGTTAATAAAGAACGCCAAGTGGTGAAAATTAATCCGTACACCCCCACTACGGCGTGCCTCGTAATCATACTGTGGTTTTGGCACGTAAAACCCCAGAATTAATTAATTGATGAACAATATCTTAAGAAGTACAAGATGTTCATAAAAGTAATTACGCCAGAGCAATAATACGCAGCAAGCCCGTCCGTTATCCACCATGACGGGCAAGTAATGATAATCTCTGAAACTCTCTGTTTCTTTCCTTTACTTTTTTACAGCCTCGCGGCCCCCTCACCCTCGCCGTGTGGCAGAATCAAAGACTTCAAGGAATGTCTCGAACGCCCCGAAATCAAAGTGCGTGAAGAAGTCTACAGTGAACTAAGGGGGTTCGTCTGCGCCCGCGACAACGCGACCTGGACGCGTGAGTCATGCCCCATCAAGGGACTCTGCCGCTTATTTGTTCTATTTGTTCCTTTTCTTGTCATCCATAATTTCGAGTGGTCGATACCGGCGATATGAAGAAAGACAAAGGCAATGGGGGGGGGGGGGGGGGGGGACAAAATGGTCATAGAGTGATGTGGCCTCAAAAATCTGTTATGCGCGGTGTTCAGCATTATTGCAATGTATACACTCTTGGCTTCTCGCTTTTGAGCTCACAGGCCGGAGGACCCGAAGCATACCGTAAAATTTTGATTCGGCGTTTCTCTTTTCCAGTGACCCGCCGTGGTAGCGCAGTGGCCATGGCGTTGCACTGCTGAACTCGACGTCACGGGCTCGATCCCTGCCGCGGCGGCCGCATTTATATGGCGGCGAAATGTAAAAACTCTTAGGTACTTAGATTTAGGTGCAAGCTAAAGAACCCCATGTCGTGACTCATAACAAGATCGTGGCTTTAGAACGTAAAACCCATGAAATTATTGTAATTTTATTTTCGATGCCAAACACGCACCCTTGCACGCGTCTGACATCAGGATGCAGAAGTGAATTTTTATTCACGTTCGGTTCGGTTCGGGTACAAAATTATAACGATTAATTGAACTATTATTACGGTTTGAGCCGATTTGCTGCTTTCTGAACCGGTTCATTCGGATGCAATCGGGTTCGAGAAAAAAATAGATTGTTTGCGTGCTTTGAGTATTGTGGAGAACTTCTGCAAATAGTTTCGTTTGCATGGGCATAAACTTGAAAAAAAAATGGTTCTTAGTGGCTCTCGCGCCTCGGCGCTGGCGCTCTTTCGGTTAAGCGAGCGAACTTCTTTCCCCTGGTGCGATGTGCGGGCGAGGAGCGAAAGGGCGGAGGGCGAGGAGGAAGTGCAGCGCGCGCCACCTGGCGGGGTGCAGCCCCCTAGCGAGCGGCGCACTAAGCGCACCTCACGTGCCCCCTCCGGTGTTTACATCAGAGCATGTAACGAGCGCGCGCGCGCAGCTGTGGCGAGCAAGCGAGCAGGTGAGCGCCGGGAGAGGAGAAGTGAGAGAGGAAGGAGTGACGTCATAACCGCTTTGCTAGGCAGATGTTCAGTCTGTGCCAGGCAACCATATTCTATTAATTAGCTGGTTAAATATCATGCCAACTTCTTGTGTGTCACGCCATTGGTGACGTCATTACTTCCACTTTCTACCTCCGGGTTTCCAGGAATTTCGACAAAGTCGTGCGCACGTGGCGGGTCTTCGATTCTATGCTTTGGTGCGCCGTAAAGAGTGATTTCTAATTAATTCTAATTATTCCAGAGACTTCTGTAACTCAACTTGTAACTAAACTTATGCTCTGATATCATATCTATAATGAAACCCGTGAAGTTTGTGCTGTACTATTTTTTTTTATTTTTTTTCTTATTTATTTTGAATTTCGTCCCCGGTCGTCTTAGGAGGTGAACCGGTAGTGCTGCGCAAGAAACAAGAGTCATTCGATGCTCGTGCCACTAAAAAAAATATTAACGCAACATCCACTACTGGATTTAAACTTGTCAGAATTTGTACATTCAGTATAGAGAGCTCTGTATACTGAAACACGCACACACACATATATATTCAAGCAGACGTGCGCAGAAGGCTCTCTATTATGTAAGGTTTGTGGCGCCTATTGCGGCTGTCCAATGAGTTACCGCGTCGCCCCTCCCCCTAATTTTTGGCCCCTTCGGAGTCCTAAACGTTGCTTCCTCGTTGTCCATAATGTGGAAAAGGTAAATACCTTTACTAATGCTGGACTACGCTTAGGTATTATTATTATTAGGTATTATTCGCAATTGGCACAACTTCAGAAATTCTTCCCTGTTCAACAAGGGTCTGGATCCGAGCTAGTTGGTACACAGCATCATTTTCCTTAAGGCAGGTCAAGCACGCAAAGACACGGAATGCGAAAAGAAGACGTGTTAGTCTCGTGTTTGTCTTCGTTACGCCGTTCGTGTGTTTGTGCGCTTGACATGATTATGGAAAATGATTCCTCCATCTTGTTTATGAACTCATGAAGTTGCACCTGAAATTCCTAAAGGTGCAAAAATAACATAGTGAAAGCACTTAAGACACACATACAACACACACACACACACATATATATATATATATATATATATATATATGGTGTGTATAGCAGTAGAAACAATGCAAAGTAAAACAATGCTTATGAAAAAGTACACAAACTCGTTAGCAGTTTCTAATGTCGACTCAAAATCAACAGGCATGCCGAGCGCAGACTGAACATATCTCGGTATATATCATGTGACATTTCTCTAGAGGGATACGTGAGAGGACAAAGGCAGCTTTTCTTGGCATTCCTTAGCGACACAGGTTGCATGTAGGCTTCTTCCAATAAGCGCGCGCGCTAAATTCGCTCCCTCGCACCCCTTTACACCGACCCTGTGCGCCACCAAGGCGTACCAGTCCGTGACCTCTCCAACATAGCAGACACCTTGAATCACCTCTTGCCCGCTCGCTCATTTGCGTTAAGCCTGCCGAGGCGTTTCTCGCAAATTGGTTTTGCTTCATGACTGAGAGAAATGGAGCATCCGAGGTGTTTTCTACCTGAATCTCTCCGCAGCAACTCCTTTCTAAAAGAACAGAATTGTGGAAAAACGAAAGTTTCCGAACTGATTCAAGCTGGTGGTGCCGCAACTCTATTGCAGGTTTCATGGGTATCCTGTTCTCTGAAACCAATGACCCATGCAAGAACGCCTTGGACGCAACAAAACAAGTACTTAAGGGCGACTTAGACAAATGCGGGTACGTATGTGTCGCGTTTCTTCCTCTGAACGCCAACATTCTAATGACTACAGAAGCGAGGCATCAAAACTTCGTCGTTTTTGTCTTTGCGTCGTTTACTAGCGACGTCTGCGCTAATCTATGCAAAACAATGAACACTTACTGAAATCACCGTTTTTCGGCGGGGTATTTCTTCGATACTGACTGGTTCTCGTTTCGATTTCGGGCACTCAAGCATCTACCATGAGGCTACATTTCGTTGAACAAGAACAACTTTTATTTCTCCCTTCAAGAAAACGGAGGGAGGCTCGAAGCAAAAGCAAAATAAATTGGCTTGAGAGGCGTATGAGCCCCCGTTCGCATGACAGTTCAGATACAGGAAACATCGGTTTTACATTTATAACTCGCATAACACGCAATCATAGGGCTATTTACACAAAACGCTTGATTTGATAAGTGGTTTAGAACAATATAATCATACAGGTATTTATTTACACCAGCTTGTGAACTATGTTAAAACAGAAATGCATAGTAGCATTATATACAGATCATTACACACAAAGAAACGAATGATAGGCATTGCAACAAAATGTTTAAAAAAGAGAAAAAGGAAAGGATGTTACATCTCCAAATTGAAGTATGTACACGATCGATTAAGCGTAACAAAGAAAAACTTTAGGTGAGTGTAGCTTAGATTCTCAATTTCAATTTTACTTGCATTGGTTTAGTAAACTAGAAGACAGTGCCGAATTATTTGGTCTCCATAAGTATTGCAAAGAGAGAGAGAGAGAGAGAGAGACCAAGGAGCGGAAAGGCAGGGAGGTCAACCAGACCAGCCCCCGGTTTGGTACCGTACGCTGGGGGTAAGAGACAGGTGGAATAGAAAGAGGAAAAGAGGGAGAGAGGGAGCAATGAGTGCACGTGGGAGGATGCACAGGGATACTATAAACGGTCTCTTACGCCGGTGTACTTCATGTACTGTACTAATGCACGAATCGCTTTTTGTGCCAGTGACGGGTGCAGCCACGGTTCGAGTCTTTGACTCAGAGAACGGCCTCGAGTCCAATCGGTTTAAAGTTGTCCTGAGAGATGTGCGCTGTACGTCATAGCGAGGACAGGTACACAATAGGTGATGGGTGGTTTTCTCGCACCTACAGGAGCCGTACATCGGGCTCTCGGCAATTAATTCCTATAAGATAAGAGTAAGTGTTCGTGAACGCCACTCTAAACCACAAGGGGCTAGCAAAGTTATTTCGCCGCAGGAAAGGCTAGATGGCAGTTGTAGCCGTAGCAAGGGGTCCAGCTTATGCAATCGGCAACTGAAGGCACTTGAACTCCAGAAAGCTTGTAAGTTTTTACGTGCAAGCAGGCGAAGTTCCCTGGCTTTGTCTGTCCTCGCTAAAGGTATTGGACGCGTCTGAGTATCTTCTCGGGCAGACGGGGCAGCCCTGTCAGCAAAGTCGTTGCCGACGATGCTGCAGTGAGCAGAGATCCGTTGGAAGATTATGTTGTGCCCTATTTCCAAAGCATGGTGGTGTACTTCCCTGATGTCAGTTATCATCTGCTCGTAAGTTCTGGGATGTAAGGCACACTTCATACTTCATAATCACAAAATATGACCCATTTCTGTGCTGGCTTTTCGGTGACGTAGGTCATAGCGGCATGGCGGGCTGCAAGTTCTGCCGACGTAGATGCCGTCATGTGCTACAATTTGAAATAAGCTGCTTAGCTGGAACGACGAATGCGGCAGTTGAGCTGGTAGTTGAGATCAAACCGTCGGTATATATATGTATGTGGTCATGATATGTCTGGAGCAGTAATAGGGGCGTCATTTGCTTCAGAGCCGGCGACGGATGATTGGTCTTCATTGTGATACTGGAAATAGCCAAATTCACTTGAGGCTGTCGCAGGCACCACAGGGGACATGAAGGCTTCGCCGCCAGTGTATGAGATTACGGTATGCACTATTGATGCGCGCTGATCATTTTCAAAAAGGTCGCTTGAGGTCTCTCGGCTGGTAGGGAGGCGAAATGATGGTCGGGGGTCCTTGACAGATGGCGAATGTGCGCTCTGACAGAGTCGACAGCTACGTGCGTCTGGATCATGTGGTCTCTCGCGATGGCAATTGTTGCTGTTGTTGAGGTGCACTGAGGCAGCCCTAAACACGTGCGTAGGGCTTGACCTTGTATGTTCTCCAGAGCGCGAATGTTCGTCTTGCATGTATTTGACAATACTGGTAGACTGTAACGCAGGAGTCCCAGGAACAGTACCCAGTACAGATGCAACATAGAATGGACTGGTGTACCCTAGTTTTTCCCTTACAGAAATTTGAAGACCTGAGCTATGGCAATTAACTTTTTTCTTCAGATAGACGCAGTGAGGGCTCCACGAGAGGTTGCGGTCTGATGACACCCAGAAAGCGCCGCGTCTTAACATAGGACGCAGCTTGACCATTGATTGAAAAAGTGTATACAATCACATTTGTTTGCGCTTAAAGCTAACCAATGCGCACTTTTCGGGAGACATACTGAGGCCTTGTTCTCGGAGATAAGACGCCGTCATGGTTGCCGCCCGCTGACGCCTGGCTCGTACCTGTAGACATAGGTGTAGACTACGGGGGGTCTTCGGGGCCCGAACTCCCTTCGCAGTGTTCCTGACGAAGCCTACACCCCCCCCCCCCCACACACACCTAAAATGTCATTACCAAAGTTTTCTCATTCACATAATTTGAGCTTTCTTTTGACTTGCCTCGAACTTTTCACTTAAAATTTTATTGTGGCTAGTAGCTTACTGCATCATTGTTGGCGCGGAAGTGCACAGATTTTAATTCATACTTTACTTTATTTCTCCAAATCCTCACAATAGGAGAACAAGCACATTAGAAGTACCAGCGGCGGCTGCCTCATCCATATTTTCTCACTTCAACATCTTTTTTTAAATTTTCACTGTGGACACCATACACATACATAATATATTTAAATATGTACACAGGAAAAAGTTTATTATATTTTTAAAGAGAAGGAGGTCACCAATTAACAATTATTTAGAAAGGTATGGATAGCTTATGCCTAGAGAATGAATATGTTGCTGTATGTTCACCTCGCTTCAAAATGCATGGCATGCTTTTTTGACCCTGAAAAAAACCTGTAGAATTTAGTCAACCCTTCGGCAAAGTCTCTTATCAACGGCTTGTGAAATGCACGTGAATTATATGTGTCTCAGTATCGCTTCTCTTTCCAGTAAGCAAAGCTAACGACTGATTAAAAAGACACTTCTAATAATTTACAACATTTATTATGGATGGAAACATCTTCGCTTGCATGCAGAGGTCATAAATAAATACAGGTTGTCCAAATTAACTACCATGTACCCAGATTTACAAATAGAGCAATTGTGTTACTCGAAGAAAACCTAGTGCATATTGTTTTCGGTACAGTGGAGTAACTGCCAGTAATCTTTTCATTACTGAGATTTAATCAGGTAATTGTAATTAATTATCTAACTCGAGACGTACTGTCCTAATTATCAAAGTATCAATGATGTATTTGTAGGCACAGCCGAGGGACATCTAATTCCGGTATTTTCAGCGACGTACTAATTCCCCACCATTTTCTTCCAACTGATAAACAAACCCCGCGAAGTATGAAAAATAACACGTGACTGCGCTCCCACTCGCATCATAAAGCAGAGCCCTCGAGCAAGCTACCTCTGAGTTAGCCAGAACGAAATAAAGGAAATAAAAACATCGTGATCGAGCTAGTTCCTTATCTGTATGCCCCGGCTCAATTATTTATTTATTTATTTATTTATTTATTTACAGATACTGCTGTCTCAATACATGAGACATAGCAGGAGTGGATACACCAGAGATTAGATCAAAACAACATACAATGAATTTGAAACGTAATTACAAAATGTGGTTAGACGATTCCTTCAAAAACTCTTCATTAGGTTTTTCCCGCAAGGAACCAGCTAGGTTGTTCCAAATTTCAACAGTGCTTGGAAAAAACCAATACTTAAAACAATTTGCAAAAGACTGGAAAGGAACAATATTAAGTGGGTGTGAACGTCGCGTTTGGTGTTAGTAGGAAACAAGCTGTGATAGCTGTTGTCTTAGCGTAGATAAAGTGCACGGATGGCTTTTTTTTTTTTTTGCCACAATACCAATCACCACAAGAGCGAATTGACAACGTCAGTGCAAAGGTTTAAGGGGGCGTTTTGTTTCGTCCCAGTCGCCATGTATTTCTCCAATTAGCAGAAGGAAAACATGATCTTTGCCTTGGGCACTACAAATAGCAACAAGAGGAAGGCCGCAAATATATATCAGTCATGGCAGTGTGGGGGCAGACGAAACGCGTCAGAAATGATGAAAACCTGAGGCAAACCAGAAGCTTCCAGAAACAGCGGCGGAGTCATCCATCTGCTTCAGTACTAGCTTACGCACGAATGTTCTAGTATTTAATGCCTCAAACGCTCATGTTAGCGTGCGGGACGTGGCCGCCCAGGTACCAGTTTCCGAGTCATTAGCATGGAGGATTCTAAACGACTCGGGCTTTCAGCCGTACCACTTTAACTTGCACCAATGCCTAAGATGATAGGGACCTGCGGAATCGTCTAGATTTCTCGAATTGGGTCCTCACAAAAGCCGATGAGTCACCGGACTTTTTGAGCAACATCATGTGCACAGATGAAGCCAATTTTTGCAGAAACGACCAGGCAAATTTGCATAATGCACACTGAGCAGCGACTCCAATCCACGCTGGGTAAAGCGCACTCGGCATCAGTACCAGTGGTCGTTCAAAGTGGGGCGCGGAATTTATGCCGGTGCTGCAATCGGTCCCATCTTCTTCGATCACACACTGACTGGACAGCATTATGTGGACGAAATATTTGAAAGAGGGGTGAATGAGTTTCTCAGCGAAGTCCCGCTGTCACGTCTTCCACTTCTGTGGTATCAGCAAGATGGCACGCCCGCACACAGCAACAGCCGAGCACGAAACTCGCTGGATGCGACTTTTTATGCGCAATAGATTGGAACGTACCGGGCTGTAAATTGGCCGGCTAGTTCACTTGACCACAACATTTCTTTCGTTGGGATTAAGTGAAAGATCGCGTTTACATGATCGAGACGGATGTCAGATGATCTCAAGGCAAGGGCAAGGATAACGGATGTCTGCCGTAGAACTCCTGCGTCGTTCATCAAAAAAGCCACAGAAGATGTGATAAAGCGAACTCAGTACTGCGTAGCTGCAAAAGGAGACCTACTTGAGCACGTCCTCTAGGCAGTAGCTGGTGTTCAACGGCGCTTACAAATTCATAGATAATAAGGCCGCACTAAAACCTGATGATTTTAAATGCGTAAGCACTTCCATCCTTACCCAACGGAAAAGCCGTCCCACCGTCCGTCCCGTAAGACGATCGCTTTCAGCATAGCGCCCGCAGCAGCGAGCGAATTCACCTGTGTGCTGCCTCTCGCTTCAACGCCAACGAAGCGGCGAGAACACAGCGCTCGTGGAGCTCTCAGCACATGCCGCACTCTGCCGCTTTCGCAGATCACTTTCAAGATATGGGCCACGCCACCGCCGGAACACGGTTGATCACAGTTCATAATGGTTCAGTGTAGCTTATTATTAATTAAATTATGGGGTTTTACGTGCCAAAATGTCATATGATTATGAGGCACGCCGTCGTGTAGATTTGGACCACCAAGGGTTCTTTAACGTGCACCTAAATCTAAATACATGAGTGTTTTCGCATTTCGCAGCCATCGATATGCGGCCGCCGAGGCCGGGATTTGATCCCGCGACCTCGTGCTTAGCAGCCCAACACCATAGCCACTAAGCAACCGCGGCGGGTTGGTTCAGTGTACCTAATAAATGTTGCATATATTTCCTTCATTTGCTACATCTCCCTGTTCATTTCATCCCGCGTCCATATCCGCTGCGGGTATCTATAACACCAGTGAACATTGCTTCTACTCGTCTCTTCTACGTCGTCTCGTGCAGGTCTCACTTAACAGTTCGGTGTTGCAACCGCAATTCTCCATTTCACGGTTCTTTCACGGTCGTTCTCGCAATTATTCGAAACACATCAGCATACTACCACAACACACCACGTCAGTAGTACGAAATGCTTACGCATCATTCAGATAAAGCTCAGAGAAGATTCTGGGTGGATTTCTTTTTTTTTTTTTTTTTTTGGGGGGGGGGAGGGCTGACGTCTCGATTACGAATTCGGCTCATTTCGAAGTGGTATATTTTCTTTCTTGAACGCATCGGTTTTGCCTTTTCTCTACATATGGGTTGCTTCTCGGTCTCTTTGTTTCGCTTTCATTTTTTGCCACGAACCTGTTTTTGCAGCATGTATACACTTTCATGAAACATAAAACAGTCACTTTAATTTGGTCCGACGCAAGTTTCTGGCGCGAAATATAGCTGCGCGCGCCCTCTTTCGATGCGTTGCGGGCAGAGCCGAGGTGTTGAGGCATTCTATGCCTATTGGATTGCTTTTCGCGCTTCGTGCGTGGTCAGAGCGGCCCTTCGGCAGCGTTATCAGGGGGAGTTTCTTTATCAATGTGATCAGTCGGCCTTGAGAGACGGATACGTAGACGTGTGACGTAGAAATGAGAGGAAGGAATAGCTGCGATGCCGCGAAACCTGTGGTAGGTGCTCCTTCCGTACCATATCAAGATGATGCGCTGTCTCTTCGGGTTTGCGATAGGAAAAGCAGTTGCTTTCAATCAGCTTATTTGAGTGCGCTGCTTTATTATGCGGGGGGGGGGGGGGGGGGAGGTGCAGTCACGTGGTATTTTTCATTTTTCGTGGGGTTTCTTTACCAGTCGGAAAAGACTGCACGCAATTAGTACGTCGCTAAAAACAACACAGTTTGGTGGCATTTAGGGGTGTCTACAAATGCCTCATTGACACTTTGATAATTAAAACAGTACTTCTCGGGTTAGGTAATTAATTCTAATTACCCAATTAAACATTAGTAACGAAAAAATTACTCGCGGCTACTCCACCGTACCGGAAACAATACGCACTAGGTTTCTTGGAGTGACGCAATTTCTATTCTTTAAATTCTTGGTGCATGATAATTAGGACACCCTATATAATTCTCTCAATAGCCGAAATGAAACCAAGCCGGATTCACTCGCAATCAGAATCAACAGCAGTCATGCGCAACATAGAGAGAGACAGAGAGAGAGAGAGAGAGGCTGCACTTTTTCCCGAAAGGCGATGCTTAGTGGTAGGGAAGTATAAAACAATTTCACGAAAGATTACGCTACCAAGAGACACCAGATTCTTGGTGGTGCGAGAGGACTCAGGCTGTGAAATTGCACTATATCCTACTATGCGGAGCTCATATAAGGCCGTCACTTTAGTGAACAATTCTTCGAGATCACACGACCTGTTATTAAAGGTTATATATATATATATATATATATATATATATATATATATATATATATATATATATATATATATATATATATATATATATATATATATATATATATATATATATCCCTCTATTGCATGGCGTCCCATATTTGGCACATACCGATTATCATTTTTTTAGCTGGTGTGAACACAGGTAAAGTAGATTTTTGGAACTTATGCGAAAGTCGGTAGAGGGGGGGCGAACAAGGGCATTTGCTATTTTTCTTGTCGCAACATTTTTGCCGCAGCAACATGGAAAAATTATTTTTGCATAACTTGCGATCTCATCAGTTCAAGCCCGTTATTAGTTTTCTCAATTTCCTCTGCGACTATGGCAGAGAACCGGAAATCAGTGTGCGCCATATATGGCACAATATGAATTTCAGCGGGAAAATGGGCATTGTGCTGCGATCTGTTCAGTGGCACACCAAACTAAGATAAACAATGCGTAACCTCCGTCATTGTACAGCACAGCTTTAATGTACTGCCTCAACTAGGGCAGGTTCAATTTAAAACAAATTGTAAAAGGTCTGGCCTCTCATAAGTGCCTACCCAACAAGGGACCAGGAAGGCCTTCCAACAATATCGAATCCCAGATTCAAGCCAAAAAAATTGGAGAAGCTTAAGAACGCGACAGCGTTCAAAGATCCCTAACTGCTTCTCACGCTTCCCGGCAACTGCTGCTTATGTAACCGTAATGTTTACCGGGAAACGCTGGCGGCGAACGCTATGCACGAAGGCAAGCTTTCTAGTAGAAATGCGGCCTCTCGCGTGGGCCGCGATACGGCGGAGGCGAGCGCCATCTGGAGGTGTTGCAAGGAACCGGGCGTGTTGCTCTATGGCCTTTGATATTTGCGCGCGCAGATCCGAGAGGCCATGGCCGCTCTATGAATGGTAGAAACGCTATTAAAGGTTTGTGGCTTTTTTCTTTAGTTTTCGCTTAACAGAATTACGTTTTCTCGTATATTCAAATTACAATCCGACGCTATCACATCTGTAGGCTGTGTGTAAGCCGTACTTTACTATTTTTCTACGTATTTTACCTTGAGAAATTCAATTAGTTCAGTAACTTCCTTGTGCCACATGGAGAGCCTGCGTGATTGGGTATGCGTAGTTCGAAAGCATTTTTGCAGAAGCAACGTCCGACGCTGGACGCCGACGCCTGATTTTTTGCGACACTGAGGCCTTACAGCTCTCGCGTTAAAAAGCGTGGGGACCAGTTGCCGCAATGCCGCCCAAAGACGTCCGATCTGTCAGAGTCGGCCACTGGCTAAAATTTGATGTAGCGAGGTGTAAGCGGCCTTCTTACTCAAAGAAGTCATCAGTAAGATACAGGAAGTGCAACGTTCATCTATGCCGGAACGCAGCACTCTTAAAAAAAGTTTACACCCTGTGGGTGGTATCTTGTCTCACAACGATAATCGTCATCTGTCTTGCCCGCATTTCCTTTCTTTAACGCTGCGAACCTGGTACTTCAAAGTCACCAACGGCATGCGCGTTATCAGCGTGACATAGTATTCTCGACAGGAAAGTAGCGAGCGCAGCATTTTGACGAAAGGAAACGGAACCAAAGCAGATGACGATTATCGTTGTGGGACAAATGTACACTGTCTTAAGAGTGAAGAACTGTCTTAGGAGTGAAGAAACAATTGCTTATTTCAATTTCAGACAACGCGCTAAGAATAACAGTCAGTGAGGCTTTGTTTTTCGCCCATGGCAGCAAGACCGCTTGGCCATTTTCAAGGCGCGCCATATTTGGCACAAATCTCTGTCTTTAATACAGTCGTAATAAATCTGAAAATTTTAGTATGTTTTTGTTCCTTCAATTTATAATAAAAGCTGAGAAAGTAATTTTGAAAGCACATTTTGCATAATTCATGCAATAGAGGGATATATATATATATATATATATACGGTTCGCTGTAAGCTATATGGTGGACACCTTTCTTCAGGAGTACATGTATCTTGTTTAAGTTGGTTAGCGTTGTTTTTCCCCAAATAATATTACAATAATTAATATGAGTAAGAATAATGTGAATTTAGGAAGCATACCCACACATCTTGTTATTCGTGTAGTAACGTTAGTGACTTGAATACCTCATGACCAAGTGTAAATATGCTACTAAACGCGGAGATTGATTGTCTGGGCTGGAAAAAAATAGTTTTGTTGATGTGCTCCATATGTGAAAGTGGTCCAGTGCTGTTTGAACACGTGACTGGTCCAAAGGAGAGTTACCGTTACGAAATAATACCGTTGAGTCGGTTGGGCGAAGGTGCTGTGTGAATCACATGACCGCAAAACCAGTGACGCCTCACCACCTACTACTCGCCTGTACTGTCCTAAAAAGACCCGCACCATTTCGTCCACTGTGAGAGTTGCGAATTATTTGATTATCTCAGACATGTCAGGAAGCGTGAAACGTTGATGGCGCAAAATCATGTGGTATTATATGGACCGCGCATTTCAAAACTCCTCTACAGCAGTCAAGCTATGACGACCTGGAATTTTATTGCGGCAAATAGCACGATCAACAGATGCCTTCCTCCCAAACGAAGGTCATTGCTCATTCCATTGGCAATCCATCTTGGTGTCTAAGGTGTCAAGCAGAGTGCAAGATTAGAGGCCGGATGAATAAAGAGGTCCGAGAAACGCTCACCCAAGTCACGCATGCCCGTAAACCAAAGAATGACCAAGGTGCAGGAAGAAACGCTATGCACGTGCCTTCCAAAGGTTACATCTCCTTAGCGGGCCGTACAACTGAAAAACAATTTTTTGAAAATATGGCATGTTTCCACGACTTCTTGTTCCTTACTACGGCGCTTGAACAAAATATACCTGCGGTGGTAAACAATGGCGAGCAGCCGCAGCTCACACAATGACCAGCGCCGTTGTCTAGCCTCTTCTCTCGTGTTCTTCATGGCGCTTAGGCCACCATGATGAATATGTACCAACTAGCCGTAATTTCAGTTCTTTTTTCTTATCAATTCATCGGCTCTTGTTTAATTTTTCAGAACGGTGGAGCAGCTTTTCGGCGAGTGCGTGTCGCAGAGGCATTTGCAGACCGACGTGCTGAAACCTGGTATGGAGCTCCTCGGCTGCAGACAAGAGCAGCCTGTTCCCAGTAAGTGTGCACCTCACCCAGCGTCGTCTATGGCGAGAAATCGTCCCACAACCTTCTCGCCGCTATAATATGAGACCATTCCGGCTACCTTCGGATACTGTTATAAGCATGCGCGACTAGTTATGTCCCATGGCAGAATTCACAAAATGTTTCGTTCGTTATTGCTGTTTGCCGTTGACTAGCATGCTTTCGCTAATGATGTGTCCAACATCATGATTCGTTGGCACCTGCTCTTACGAACACTTCCAGCGTAAGTACGTTTTGTGAATATACAGGCCCAGGTCTTAGCAGTCCTATTGGACGATATAGACAAAATCGTGCCTTTTACGCCAATCAAACTTGTGCGACCTTTTGTTACTCGTAGTGCTTACGTAGCTTTGAGACATAATAGTCCCTCAAAGAACCAATCAATCAATCAATAAACAAATAAAAAATTCCAGGACACCTAAGCACTTCTTATGAGTTGTAAATGCGAAAGCATTAATGCTCAATTGAACGCCGCTGAGTGGTCCGTCGAGTTAGGAACTCCTCGCGGGCAAGCGAGCGCGTTGAAAAGCTTGGTGCACGTTTTGATTTGGCCTTACCGAGGCGCAGTTAGAACGCAGGCGACAGCTTGCGCGGACAAGGAACGCACGGATAACAGAGGTTTCCGAGAGCGAGGGTCACGTGGCGTCACGGCGTTGTCCTCCCCCTCATCCATTACCGCGGCCCCCAGTGGGTTTTCCCCTTCACCGGCTCAGCTCTGTCGAAGTCCGAGCCAGTAAGCGCAGGACAGCGTCACGAACACGCAAGGCGTTCTCGTGACGTGGCGTCGCAGCCAGTGGGAAGTTAGGTGCCGTTTCGTGCTGCCACAGACGCCGCCGGCTTTTTCGCTCAATGGGCCACTTGACGCTTTCGCATCAATAAGTATTTCATGTTTGATTCACTCATTATCAGCATACCTTGAAGGTTGCTGTCTTACAAGACGGGCATTGACGAGGCGGCCAGTGAACACATACTTTCAGCGCGAGTTTCGCGGTGTATATGCTTATTTTTATATTTGTTAAGCAGTACATATAGGATGTCTGAAACGTAACTCTGCAGCGAGAAAATGAACAAAAATATTATAATAATTTTCAATGACGTCGCCGTTTCACGTGCCGTATAGAAAGCGCAAAACCCGTAGATCGTCCGATAACGTCTGTGGGGTGCGCGCAAAGGACGGACTTACGAGAACAATCGTTGCACACTTCAAAGAGCCACAGTCAGTCATTACCCAGCACACTGCGCAGATAACTCCAGCAATCCTCCGCCGAGTGCTTACCAATATCCAGCGACGTGAGCAGACATGTATTTAAGCCAGTGGTGAACATTTTCAGCATCTCCTGTAGTGATCACTGCACTGGAATTTCAAATTATAACAACACCATTATCCCTGCAGCACAGTTATTTTCCAGACACCCTGCACATCTGGTCTTTGTGTAAATTTCGAAGTACGTTTCCCGTATAGAAGTAAGATCCAAAAGCGTTCTGCTCTAAGCAATGACCCTTTAAATAGCGCTGGCGCAACACTTATTGCATCAGCTGGCATCACGTGGAAGACGCGCTCAGTGAGGGCCGGGGTGGAAAACAAATCCACGTGTTTGCCGTAAATGATTAGAGGACTTGACACCGTTACCTTGCATCCAATTTTTTCAGCCACTTCAACCGTAGGTTTGCATTGAGCTCGAATAAAAGGCTCCGTTCCGTTGAACAGCATCGCGAAGGCGACTGTTTCCGCTGCCGACGTAGAAGGGATCCAGAAACGTTGAGCACATGTAATAAGTCTGGTTTTTTGTTAGAGACCGTGTTACCTTCAATTATTCGCCTGTATTCTGCAGCCATCGATCCTTGTCCACTGTTGTTAGTGCATCATGGTATTCCTCTTCGCAGCAACCCAGCCAGCGCCGCCTGTCCCCGAAGGTCACGATGAACAGCAGCAGTGCAACAAGGACGACGCGTTTCGCTGTCTCAAAATGTCGGCCCGAAACCTGGAAAACTCCATGGGCTTCGACAACAGCGGAGCTGCGGTTGAACAGAATGGCTGCACGTAAGGAAGCATGAAAGGGGCTAGTTTCGGTCACGCAATATACTGCGTCGGCGACCATTCACGTGCTATAGGATCACAGGAAGGAAAAGCTTACTTTTATTTTATATGATTTATTTATTGGAAAGCTTTTCCAATATAAACGCATGAGCGTATATAAATCATTTATTTATTTATTTATTTATTTATTTATTTATTTATTTATTTATTTATTTATTTATTTATTTATTGCAGCTCCACGACCATCTTTGGAGGCGGTATGGCAGGCATTGGTGAACCGGGACTTCCCGTTCGCCTACACATGCGAAAACCACATGCGAAAACTGTCCGGGGCTAGCATGTTTCGACAGTCTGCTTGCTCTTTTTTGTGCTTTGCACGCGTTCCTTGCTTGCAAGTATACGACGATCGCTGAAGCTGAAACGTTGATAAATGATCAATGTTGAATAATTGTTGATAAACAACCTACGTCATGAAAACGTTGCCATCTGTAAGCAATTACAGCTTCTGGTGGGGCCGAACAGAAGTGTTCAGAACTTATTGAAGAGCGTCACCCGCAAGAGCTTGCGTCGTCTTTCGCCTTGGTGGTTCCACGCAGACCTGCGCGAAACTTGAGCGAAATCACGATACGAAACGTTCTAAGTCGCCGTGTTCGCTCACTGGAAAGCGAGGAGGCTAAGCGAATTTTTGTCAATCCAATAATGTTTGCCGGCAGGCTATATAGTTGGTGAGGTGTTCGTTGCAGTGTTTCAGCATCCTGCATAAAGCGCAGGGAAAAAACTAGAAAAGACCGGGTGCCGCTTCCTGTCCACTGTGTCCTGTACTTCTTGTTTATTTTCTGCGCTCTGCAAGTCCTGAAACACTGCCAAGAAAAATTGTCCATCCGGTCTTCTGCTCCTTCCTTTCCAGTCTGTACCTGCACCCTTTGTGCTTACGACCCGATTTTGTCTCATTCTGGATGCCTTATCCCTTATACCTAAGAGTTGGTAACCAACGCGTTCGTCTCCACGTTTTTCGCTCTGCGCAGTCCCACGCCGGCATCGTGCCTCGAGCCTCAAAGGCTTCAAGGCTGCTCCAACAGCGACAGCATGCAGCTCTCCGTCCTCCAAGCTGCCATAGAAGCCGTGCGATCGGCCGCCTGTGGCAACGACCGAGCGCTCCTGAAGAGTGAGTATACGTTATGCATTGCAAATCAATGTGAACAAAACAAAAGCAGTTGTTTTTCGGGCCAAGAATGAACAAGTTACTTTGACAAAACAAATTTACTTTAGATCTTGTCCGCTGGAAATAGTACCACAGTTCAAAACTCTGGGCGTTGTGTTTAACCAGCAGATGTCCTGGGACGATCATTTGGCCCAGACTACTTCCAAGTTGTCACAAATAATTGGTGTGCTCTATCGCAACTGTGAAATCTTTCCGTCTTGGGCTATGATGTTAGTTTATTACTCTTTATTTCATTCTCGCCTTAGCTATTGTAGCCTTATCTAGGGAACTACAACCCAGGCAAAGCTGAACAAATTGTATTACAAAAAAAAAAGCAATGCGGATTGTCAAGAAATTACCGAGGTTACATCACACAAGAGAAATATTTTTAGAAGATAAAATTGTTCCAGTAACAAAAATCTATGACTATCGCCTCAGCCGAACACTTAAACAAGAACATTCAAATAAAACATCTTTTATTCAAACTCTTTAAGGCCTAAGAAGGCGCGAACAAAACTACAATACAAGAAATAAGGACATGTGGGAAATTAAAACATTTCGAACAACATATGGTCTACAAACGTTAGAACACCGGCTTCCACGACTTCTTAATGACCTATTGAGACAGGATATAACATCCCCATGTGTCACATTTTGGACGCTCTTGGCTTACTATCTTTCCTAAACTTTTCTTGGTTATTTCTTTATGCAACGAAAGCTCCATCGCTTTATAGAATTATGGTGTTACTCGAAGTTATTCCTATGTTTTTCTGTTAAAAGTGTCTTTGCCATGTTATTGGATTGTGTAAACTATTAGAATCCTTCATTTCTTTTGCCATGTGTGTATGGCTTAATTCTTTTTTTAAACTTATGTGCCACATGCAGCCTTTATCATAAGAAGCCAACAAACACTGACACCAAGGACAACATAGGGGAAATTACTTGTGCTTAATAAATGAAATAAAGAAACGATATCTAAATGGAAATTAAAGTGGATGAAAGAACAACTTGCCGCAGGTGGGAACCGAACCCACAACCTTCGCATTTCGCGTGCGATGCTCTACCACTTGAGCTACCGCGGCGCTGTTTCCCCATCCACTTGGATGGGGAAACAAATGGATGGGGAAACAGCGCCGCGGTAGCTCAAGTGGTAGAGCATCGCACGCGAAATGCGAAGGTTGTGGGTTCGGTTCCCACCTGCGGCAAGTTGCTTTTTCATCCACTTTAATTTCCATTTAGATATCGTTTCTTTATTTCATTTATTAAGCACAAGTAATTTCCCCTATGTTGTCCTTGGTGTCAGTGTTTGTTGGCTTCTTATGATATGACTAATAAAAATCGGGACCCTCGGTTAACCCCCTCTCTTCTCGTTTATGCAGCCTTTATGTAACATGTTTATATATTGTTCTGTAGTGCAATGTGACCGCCGTGAGCAGTGCTTCTTTTTGTGTATCTTCTTTTTATGTCACTTTGTATGCTACTGCCAAAAAAGGGGGGCCGTTGCTCTGTTGAAAGTCAGCTTTTACTTCGGTCCCCCTGCATCATCATGTCTCATGTGATGGTCAAATAAACTTATTATTATTATTATTATTTATTATTATTATTATTATTATTATTATTATTATTATTATTATTTAGGGTGTCTCAAATTACGTTAGAAAAGCTACTAAAATTAAAGAAACAAAAACGAAAAAGCACCATGCAAGATACGATTATAAGACCTACGATGGTCGGTCGTCAGACCTCTGATGAACACGGTCGGTTTTTTAGGATCGTATTTACACCACCTTGCACCACAACTTCTTTTCTTCTTATTTTTTGGACAGCTTCACTAACTTTAGCTGCGAAAACTCCGTGGCTGGGACACACGGTATAAGAGTGCCCCAGCTAACGTTAGCCAAGCTGTTCAACAAAAATTATTTTCTGAGTGGTCTTACGGTCTGACCACTGCATTGTATGTGCGCGTGTGCATGTGCGTGTGTGTGCGTGCGTGTGCGTGCGCGTTTGCGAGTGTGTGCGGGTATGTGTGTGCGTGTGCGCGTGCATGTGCGCGTGTACGTGTGTGTGTGTGCGTGTGCATGCACGTGTCGCGTGTGTGCGGGTATGTGTGTGCGCGTGTGTGTGCGCGTGCGCGTGTGTGGGCGTGTGTATGTACGCGTGCATGTGCATGTGCACATGCGCTTGCGCGTGTATGTGCGCGTGTGTGCGCGTGCATGTGCGCATGCGCTTGTGTGTACGCGTGTGCGTGTATGTGTGCGTGTGCGTGGACGTGTGTGTGCGCGCATGTGTGTGCGGGTGTGTGTGTGCGTGCGGTGTGTGGGCGTGTGTATGTACGCGTGCATGTGCGCATGCGCTTGTGTGTACGCGTGTGCGTGTATGTGCACGTTCATGTCTGCGTGTCCGTGTGTGCGTGTATGTGCGCGTGCATGTGCGCATGCGCGTGTGTGCGCGCATGTGTGTGCGCGTGGTGTGTGTGCGTGTGCGCGTGTGTGTGCGCGTGTGTGGGCGTGTTATGTGCGCGGGAATGTGCGCATGCGTGTACGCGTGTATGTGCGCGTGTGCGTGCCCGTGCATGTGCGCATGCGTTGTGTGTACGCGTGTGCGTGTGTGTGCGCGCGTATGTGTGCGCCTGCGTGTGCGCATGCTCGTGTGTGTGCGCATGTGTGTGTGTGCGCGTACGAGTGTATGTGCGCATGTGTGTGCGCGTGTGTGGGCTCGTGTGCGTGCATGTGTGCGCGTGTGCGTGAGTGTGCGCGTGTGTGTGCTCGTACATGTGCGCGTGTGCGTGCGCGCGTGTGGGCGTGCGTGTGCGTGTGTATGTGTGCGCGCGTCGAATTTGTTTTCAGGAATAGCCTTCCTAACCGAAAAATGTCAGTACATTCCGACGCAATATGTCACAGAAAAAACAAATAAATAATGTCGTCATATTATATTGTTAGGCCATGGTAGCAGGGCAGACAAATTCGGCAGAGGATTGTCACTGAAGTATATTGCTAGGGACTAATATCTTCGCTGATTACACGTATCAATCAGTTGCGGTCAAAATACAAATTAAGAGTAGCTATAGTCTTTTTTGTTGTTGTTGATACCGGTGATGCCAAATGCTCGCCCTAGCTTTTTCTTGCGTTTAACGAACGTCTAAACATACTGCTCACTGCAGCAATCATCAGGTCGCTAGCTGGCAACGGCCATATCGCTTGGCAACGGCCAGGATCGCATATGCTGTTAACGAGTCCGATCAAGAATCTGACATAGAAGCATGTCATCGCGTTCCAAGCCGCAATCCTGGTCGAAGCAACGTTATAGTCCAGTTTAAGTCTAGGGCAAAGTGAGATCTGATGCTAAAGAAAGCAAAAAAGAGGCGCATCCGCAACAATGATATCGGACTCTCAGACGATGCGCAGATCTACATAAATGAGCATCTCTGCCCTGCTCTGAAGCGCTTGCTTGGCATGGCGGTGAAGCGCAAGCACGAGATGCGCTGGAAATCGGTTGGGTCTTTCAATGGGAAAATATTCGCGCGGAAGTCTGACGATTCCGATGCTATATAGATCGCTCGTGAAGCTGACCTTGAAAAATTAACTAATAGAAGCTTTCAGCGTTGCACAGCTACCAAAGTAAAACATGCAGTCAAGATGAACTACCATAGCCTCGCTCTACCACGTGATGTTCCCCCACAGACTCAATTACGTAAGTCTGTTTTGCACTTTAATGCACGTTGCGCAGTTGGAAAAAAATGCAATCATGTCCTTAATTAAGCAGTTCTTGTTTAAGTTCAACATAATTATGATAACTGAGGCGACTTGGTACTGCGATGTCTGTGATATGCTTTGTCTTGACGGTTACACACCCTTATTTATCAATCGTCAGAATCGATGAGGTGGCGGTGTTTGTACCTTCGTGAAAGGTTGTCGGAGCTGTGAACTTGTTTCTAATTTTTTTTAATTACTGATGACTTCAAATTGTTAGTACTTAAAAGTAAAATCGAAGTTGTGACTGTTACATACCATCCTCCAGCTGGCGACATCATGGAAATTCTTATTTCTTATCCTTTTTTGGAACATGTCTGCTCAAATAAATTTCGTCTTGTATGTGGAGGCGATTTCAACCTTAACATTTTGGAAAACACTCCAAGGGCATGCGATTTTATCTCATCCCTTCACTCAGCTGGTTTCACAAATGTAATATCAACGCCAACTTATATCACAGTATCCAGTTCATCGTTATTAGATCTACTGATTACAAATGCTAACACACTTGTTTCTAACGCCGGTCCTATTTCATCAGGCATAAGTGATCATTGTCTAGTGTTCATGCAATGTAGTTCCTCACAAATGCAGCAGAAACGCCAGCATGAGACTGTCACAGCTCAGCATTTCTCTTATGAGGCACTGCAAGCTTTCAAGCATGCTATTAGTATGCATGACTGGTCTTTCGTTTATAAAATAAGAAACGTTTATACAGCGTACCTAAACTTTCGCAGATATCTATGTTTCATTTTCTTTTTATAAGGTTTAAATTGTGAAAGAAAATCAGAAAAACATGGGTCACATTTGCCCTTAGGCGTATGATAAACCAGAAAAATAAGCTATATTTCATGCATTCTTGCATGCGATCTCGGGCGGAAGATTTAAGAAAGTAATATAAAGCACTCAGAAATAAACTGAACAGTGACCTTCGAAAAGCAAAGGCAGCGTATTACGAGAACTTGTTTTCTAGTTTCAGTACAAGAAACCCAGATGTACTTGGAAAGCTATAATCATAATAATTTATTTGAATGAAGGCAGAGAGGTCGGCCTGAGCTAACGCGCTCTAGCCTGCTACTCTGCACAGGTAACGGGGACATAAAAGTGTGATGAGGGATGATCATGACATAGAAAGAGGGATGCGCAACGGTGAAAGCAAGTTCAACATTCTGATAACAAGCATTCAGAAAGCTCATTCATGAAGCCAATAACTGATTCCGTATCTAGTCAGTAGTCACCAATTCAAGTGAACTTAAAGGCGCTAGGACGAAGCTGGTGTGTGGGCCTCCCCTGCGTGAGCAGCACAAGCACCTAACAAAAGCTTTATAGCATGGAAAGAGCTGCGATAAGCGGCTCCAGCACGGCGAGCACCTGCAGGGCACATTTAGCGGCCGGAATCTGGAGACCACCGAGAATTACGCGCATTGATTCCACCAGGTGCTTCAGCATTTCCTGTGCGCTCTCCTTCTCGTTGTGTCCATCTCCTTGCTTGCCCGTAGTGCCATCGGTTTCATTGGCCCTATAATTCTTGGCTTCATGGCGCAGAGGACCACTAGGGCCCGCTGGCATGGCCGTGGGCCTAGAGGGCAGCAAAGGCCATTCCCTGTATGTATCAGCCGGTGGAGGTGAATGTTTGCCGCGTGCTCTCATCGATCTTGAATTAGCAGTAGGCGCCGTTACGGTCCTCGATGCACGCACAGGCCGAGGTGGTCGTGAAGCCTGTGCCCCACTATGTACTTCTGAAATGGCTTTGTGGCGCTTCTTTCGCGAGCGGTGGTCACTTTGGCGAGCAGGTTGAGCAGCCTCTTTACGTGAAGATTGGTCTCTTGCCATTTTTCGAAGAATACGAACTTCTTGTTTCACCTTTGGGCATTCCTTTGAAGTCGCTTCGTGAGAGCCAGTGCAGTTGGGACATTTAAATGAAGACGCATCACAGTTGGTGGTATTATGCTCTCCGCCGCAAGGCGAGCAGGTGGCTTGAGTGTTCTGCGGCGGAGCATGAAAGACCTCATGCCAGTTGAAATTACACTAAACCATCACCTATTGACCGGAGTAATTCTTGCTGATTGTTCCAATAAACATTTCACTTCCAGCATAACGCAAGATACTGATATCTCACTCATAGCTGATTTAATTATTCGACGCCCTGAAAGCATATTTCTTAAACACACAGATGAACCAGAAATTTATAGAACATTTATGAGTCTTAGTAACAGTAGTGCATTAGAAATAGACAATCTTCAGATAAGACCTACAAAATTTGTTTTAGATTATGTGGTCCCGGTACTTGTTTATATATTTAATTTAGCAGTGGAGTCTGGGGATTTTCCACGTCAAATGAAGCGTTCTCTCGTATCCGTTTTGTATAAAGGTGGTGACAGAAACATGCTGGGAAACTATCGCCCAATATCGAATATACTAGTATTTCCTAAAGGTTTTGAGAAAATGTTGCATTCCCGGTTCTCAATTGAGGCCGTGAAGACTCACCGTTTTCAACGCACGGGGACTGCTTCGTCCTGCCCCCCTACCTGCGTGTAGGTTAAGAGGCGGGCACCCCAACTCGGTGGAATAATAAAGTTTTCAATAAATCAATTTTTTTAATAAAGTTTTCAATCAATCAATAGCGCGGCTTGCAGTCACTGCGGCGGCGAGGAGACTATCAAACACGTACTTTGCCACTGTCCTCGATACAGCGCGCACCGCTTGATGACAGGCCACTTTCAGAACAGTCAGTCTTGGAATGCCGACATGAACTGTCGTCGCAGCGAAAGTCGGTCAAGGCTTTGTTGACCTTTTTACGTGACAGGGGCTTATTAGAAAGACTATAATGATCCCATTCCGTCCCCTTTCATTTTTTTTCACGCTTTTATTTTTGTCAAGCCCTTCTTTCCGTCTTTACCTCCCCTTTCCCTTCCCCTAGTGCAGGGTAGCAAACCGGAGGTTTAAACTCTGGTTAATCTCCCTGCTTTTCTCTCCTTTGCATCCCTCTCTCTCAATCAATCAATCAATTTTTTTCAATAAAACTGATTTATTTATTTACAAATACCTCACAGGCTCCATGTAGGAGTGTTATGTGAGGGGGACTAGACAATAATTTTTAAGAAGAACACGAAAACAAACAAAAGAATTCAGGAACCAGGTATTATACAATGGTAAAAGGTAGTAGATATGGTGTAACATTGCAATAATAGAATACTTAGTAGGTTTTATACAAAATTGAGTGGGCCTACATGATATCCCTATAAAACCTATAAACATGATTTCAAGTGATTATGTCGTTAGCAAAAACAATCATAGATGGTTAGTATTTTATTTCTAAATGTCATATGGTCATGAATACAGACATCATCAGGGAGGTCATTCCATTGACCAATTGCACGTGGAAGCGTAGATGTGTTAAAGGATTAGGTACGGCCGAAAAGACGAGTAAAACTATGGTGGTTATGAAGCCTGCGAGATATGCGATGTGGTTTTGATAGTGGCAAGGTATTTGCGTGCGCGCTACAGACTATTTTATGCAATAATCAGAGATTGGCTATCTTCCTGCAGTTTTTAGAGTGTACGTGATTCGAAGGTTGATAGTGATGATGAAATCTGCATGTTCGTCACACTAGAGTGTCGGTTATAGTCTCGAGCGATGAAACGTGCAGCGTGGTTTTACTCAGATTCCAGTAAGTCGATTAGACAGACTTGATGAGGTGACCAGATGAATGATGCATATTCGAGTTGTGGACGAACAAATGTCGGGTAGGCTAGTTTCCGTGTAATGGAAGGTGGCGCATGAAGATTACGTTTCAAGTATCCCAGTGTGCGTGATGCCGTGGCAGTAATTTTTTTAACGTGTGTTGACCAAGAAAGATTAGAAGTGAAGTTAGTACTAAGGTACCTCTAGTTGGGCGTTACCAATATAGAATTATTGTTAAGAGAGTACGTGTAAGTCGAGTTTAATTGCTTTCGGCTGAACGTCATTACTTTGCATTTGTCAGTGTTAACTGTCATTTGCCCCTGCGAGCACCAAAGAGTAATTTCGTCAAGATCCCGTTGTAGTACCAGATGATCTGCGTGAGTCATAATTTTACGGTATATTATGCAATCGTCAGCAAAATGTTATATGAGATGGAAGGTCATTAATGTAGATAAGAAATAATAAAGGACCCAGGACGCTGCCTTGAGGAACACCAGAAGTAACGTCAGATAATGTAGATGAGTTGTCATTCACCCAAGTAAATTGCTTGCATAAGGATAAAAAGTTACCGAGCCATGATATAGTTAAATAATCAAGGTTAAGGTAGGACAGTTTAGTAATTAAACGGCAATGTGCTACACGACCGAAAGCTTTAGAAAAATCGTCATAAATGCAGTCTGTCTGTATGTTACTTTCCATATTAGAAAATAGGTCATGGGTGTATTCCAGTAGCTGGGTTTCACATGACAAGCATATCGTAAAACCATGTTGTTTGTGAAAAAAGAAATGGATATTTTCTAGATGTTGCACAATGTTAGATGCAATTATGTGTTCAAATATTTTGCAAGGGATGCTAGTCAGGGATATGGGGCGTTAGTTATTTACATTACTTTTATTTCCACATTTGAAAATGGGTATTACCTTGCCAATTTCCCAATCGTGTGGAAGTGTACCAGTAGATAATGACTGAGTGAAGATATGGTAAGGGATTAAACTGCAAGGTATTATTGTTAGTTTGGGGATTTTAGTGTTAATTCCATCAATACCGGAGCTTGCGGATGCTTTAAGTTTCGTTAATACGGCAGTGATCCCTTCTACGGTTAACTCTATGCGGTTCATATACCTATAATTGACGTCAGCAATACTAGAAATATCTGAGCAGTCTTCATTCGTAATTACGGATGTGAAGTACTTGTTTAAAACATCAGCGCATTTTTCTTCTTGAATTGAATTACCGGTTTCATCCTGTAGTGCTAAGTTAGTCGAAGAGAAAGCCGGGGAAATGGTACGCCAGAATGTTTTGGGATCTTTAGTCATTAGGGACTGTAAGCCATGCGAAAAGAACTTATGCTTAGTTTGACGAACAGCACGGCAATATGCGGTCTCGCAGAATTTTAGTTTTAACCAAGATGCAGGAGTGTTTAGTCGTTTAGCTATTTTGAACAAGCGTTTCTTTTTATTTTGTAGAGTTCGCAGAGATCTATGATACCACGGTTTCGATATGTTAAGTCGCAATGAAATTATTAAAGGTATATGTGTATGCATTAATGTCTATAACTTGTATTTGAAAATCGCCCAGTTTTCGTCGACAGTACGGGAGGAAAGCGTAAGAATGAATGTATCGCTGAACGTCTCAAGACTAGAGTTAATGGCAGTGCAGTCGGCTTTCTTACAATTGAAGATGCGCTTAGGCGTAAGAGTTCGTGAGTGTGATGGGATGCTAATAGTCAGGTTCAAGATTATATTATCAGTCATTCCCAGTTTGGTTTTCGGAAAGGAAGGTCGACGAGTTAGCTTTGTTAAGGCTCAAGGAACTCATTTTACAAAACATCGATCACAAGCTCTATACATTAGGTTTGTTCGTGGATTTCACTAAAGGTTTTTATTCCCTTGACCACAGTATATTGTTGCGTAAGCTAGAAATGTATGGTGTCCGGGGCACTCCTGTGGCTTTAGTTCAATCATATTTAACAGATAGATCACAATGCGTGTGTCGGGGCAACTATCGCTCATCTTGATCGCCGATTAGTAGAGGTTTCCCGCAGGGAAGCGTATTAGGCCCCCTTCTTTTTAATGTCTCTATAAATGACAATGTAAACATTGACAAGACGGTGAAATTTATCATATATGCGAATGGTGCCACAGTCTTGCTGTCTGACGAAAATGCAGATGAGGTGGCAGAAACATGTAGTCGATCATAAGGTAACATTAAATCATGGTCACTATCAAATCAACTTACAATTAACCCTAGCAAAACGAAGGTAATAATTTTGAGAGCTAGAAACAAGATATTCAACATTAAACAAGATATTATGTGCGCAGAACAGAAAATCGACATTATTGATGAACACAAGATTCTTGGTGTAACAGGTTCATCTCATCTAAGTTGGAATTCTCAGATAAATAACTTATGTAAGAAACTTTATTTAACTACGGGAGTTTTATCGCGTTGCCGAGAAGTTCTCCGAACACAAATAAATGTTAGAATACATAATGGGCTATTTCAATCCCACATAAACTACTGCAGTTTGGTATGGCTTACTACAAATCAGCGTAATATAAGTAGAATACTGCTTTTACAGAAGAACGCTGTCTGTCACATTGCTAAAATTGGTTATTCATCTCCATCCTCCACATACTTTCGCGCACACAGAATAATTAGAATCCCAGATATGCATGTGTTTGGCGTCCTGCGTTCATTTTACATCTGCTGTTCTGCATTCAAACACTTTATTCAGACTACTGCATTTCTGCAGCGCAACTGTCATGATATCAATACTCGTAACGTGAGAGAGTGGCTTACATCCCGTTTTCCTACCGACTATATATGGACACCAGTCCTTGAAACATAAGCTCCCATTTATTCTAAATAAACATAATGACTTAGACAAACCCACAGTAAATATATTACGTGAAATATTTCTGAACTACTAGTTGTTTTATTCATTCAATAGTCTATTAAAATAAGGTCTTCATTAGTAATGGACTGTGTTCTACAAAACTCGTTACTCTGGTTTCCGATGCCTTATGTATTATTGTTTTATTTTTGCTAATTGGTATCGATATAACTGATGTTATTTTATACTATTGCGCTTAGTTCTTGTATTAGTGGTGTAACCATTTCCTTCTGTTGGTAAAATTAGTGTTACGTATTATGGTAGAATTGTGCTTTGTTAGTGTCTTGAATTTATATTTATTGTGCACGGCAACACAAATGCATTGTTTTCTTTTTCCTTGAGTAAGAGTGCACGTTCTTAATTAATGTATAATGATATTCTACTATCTGTGTAAATAACTTTCGTGTGTGATGCTTTTAAACATCTGTTATCAGTTCACCTGTCACATGTCGCCATGCATATATGGTCTCCTGGGCCCCGTGAAGCTGTTTTCTTGCAGCTTGACGGCAGGAGTCCAGCCAGGATATTTTCTGGTAAATAAAAAGAATTGAATTGAATTGCATCTTTAAAAAATTCGCTGACGAATTGTAAGGCCGGTGCTCGTATACGACGGTTGCATATATGCTTCACGACCGCGTCACCTCAAATTTGCTATTCTTCAGAGATATGTTCCAACGCGTAGGAAAAACAATTTCACTTTTTTTTCCTTACGCGCCTGAACATACCTGTCTAAATTCCCGCTAGCTCACGTCTCTGTCTTAAATGCTACACTATTCTTCATTTCGTTTTGTTTCTTAATAACCACGATAATTTTACATGACACCCAGAACAGCCATCGCACATCTCGCTAAAGGAGTATGTGCCTGAAATTGTTGAACTGCCCAATTGACACACAAATAAACAGCGTAAAAGACCGGTAGGCCCACATGCGAAAAAAATTTCAGCTCAAAATAAAAATTAGCAAGCTCACAGTTGAAGAATACTTTTGTTGAAGGAAATCGAAAATTCTCTCTTTGGATAAACACCGGTAAAATTGGGCCAGAATTTCTCATAAGTGACAACTGAAACCATTAAAATTTCACCTAGTGCATTTGGGTAATTTTATAACTTATTGTAACTGTGATAGACTATACCGAAAGTTCAAAGTTAACCACAGTTAACCTGCCAGTACGTAACGAACAAGGTATATGTAAACTGGCAGCGAAGGTTCCACAGAAGCCCACATGTCAAAAGATGGCGACCCATTAAAACCGTTGCCATCTACGTATCGGGGAGACAACTAACAGCAAGCAAAAAAAAAAATTGACGTCACAACCGGAAATGGCAGTGACGTCAAGATCTTATGTTCCTGGGTGCGAATGTTTGAATTTCTTTAGCGTCCGGCATTTCGACCGCTACGCCAACAGTTATATTTCTTTTGAGGATCAGGCGACATTGCGACTCGCCTCAGCTGAAGAGCCAGCATGTCATTAAACTATAGGAATGTGAACATAATTAGGGTGTTATTGACGGAAATTGCTCCAGTAGGTTCCTTAAGAAGGCGAGCGAATAGGGTGGAAATAAATTACAGTGCCACAGGGGTTCCAAAGCAACTTCACTTTTATTCATCTAGAATAATTCAACCAATATAACTGACCAAGCAAAACACGTTTCATTGGATGAAAAGTACTATGGCCAGCACACAGACGTAATGTATAGCAACACATGCGAACCCTTTTCACAGAATCATTCACAATTCCGTGCGACAACATGTGTTCATATCCAACAGTTGTCCGACAAGTCATTATTGCCCCGCATTATCATTTAGAAAACATTCGACTTACTAATTTTACCACCACCCCCCCCCCCTCATCTCCTATTCGCGCTTCAATCATGTACGACTAACTCATATATATAACGCATATATAGGTTTTGGGGCACTTTTCGTCCCAAGCTTCGTGACCTATTTAGATCGACCTTGTAACGAACGTATAAAGAAAGGCCCGTCGGTGTATATAGCCGTGGTTGCGAGTGCTATTTTATTCCGCATCAATCACATTAGCAGCGCTGAAAACGAGACGCGAGAAAATAAGTACGAAGGTCTAACTCTACAGAAAAACACGTCGCGACACAACGAGGAGACGCACTTAGCACATGAGTGAGCATCGTTGTACTATACGCAGCCTCTGGAGAAGCCAAGGTCGCAGCCTTTGCTTCAGTCTCCAAAGAATGGAGACAGAGCGCTGTTTATCGGCGCCGTTGCTCATATTCGTACGTGTTTTTGCAGTTGTTCTTTCTTTCTTTCTTTCTTTCTTTCTTTCTTAGCCAAGCCAGATAACACATGGTGCAACTTCACTGATATTGCGGCGCCCGCGATAAAACCCATATACCTAGAAAACGCTCCGTAGTATAGAAAATGGGCAGTCTTCTGTGACTCAAGGCCGGCCTTGCAATGTGTGCAGTCCTTTCTCTGACATGGAACTCACGATCAGCTCACGTACGAAATCGTGGAACTTGTCCATCACTTAAGAGGAAAAGGACATGATATTTCTTTTCAATGGATACCAGGTCATTGCGGTATCATAGGAAATGATGACGCAGATAAGGCAGCTCGGACGTGGAACCAAGACGACCGCGGCGTCCCCATTCCTCTCTCAAGGACCGACGCCGCGGGACAACTTGGCATTCTAGCACGCACGATCTCCTTAGCAGAGTGGAATACCGCACATACAAGGCGCACAAGACTGTGCAGACTAAACCCGTCACTTCAACTCAGACCTCCAGCCGGTCGGCACCGACGTGAAGCGTCTCTTCTGTGTCGGTTATGGCTTGGAGTTGCCTTCACTAATGCCTACTTAGCACTAATTGGAATGGCTGATAGTCCTGCACGTGATGTTTGCGGATGCGAGGAGAACATTGACCGATTATTGTGCCACTGTCCTCAACTTCAAGCACAAAGACAATCTTTGTCCCACACATTGATGAAACTAGATGATCGTCCTTTGAGTGAACAGACAGTACTAGAACAATCCCTACCGATCATCGGCTCAAAAAGCGGTGAAGACACTTTGTGCTTTCTCAGAACGACTGGTTTGCGTGAGCGGCTTTAACTCAAGTGCTGTCCGTACACGTCTCTACACCTTCTCTTTCCCTTCTCTCTCTTGCCCTTCTCCCTTCCCCCAGCGTAGGGTAGCCAACCAGAGTCTTGACGGCTTAACATCCCTGCCTTCCTATATTCCTCTCTCTCTCTCTTTCTCTCTCTCATATGCCGACCTGCAGCTGTCGGCCACGCAGGACCACACTTCCGGAACGGCTAGTCGTGGCGACACGTCGAGGCTCGTTTTCGCCTCGTGCTGCACGGCCTCAACAGCTGCGTGGGGAACTGATGTTGATGCCTCGAGTGGCTCTCTCGATTGTCGATACTTTACTTGAACTAACGTAGTCCATATTGTTGCGGACAATAACGGCGTTATTTATTTATATATTTATTTATTTATTTATTTATTCATTCATTCATTCATTTATTCATTCATTTATTTATTTATTTATTTATTTATTTATTTATTTATTTATTTATTTATTTATTTATTTATTTATTTATTCAGTTACCTCATAGGATCCCGAATAAGTATTGCGTAAGGAGAGGATACACGGGAATTAGCAAAAGAAAAAAAGGAGTACGAAGAGAGAGAGAGAGAGCAAGGAGAAGAAAGTCAAGTAGGTCAACCAGACGAGCGTCCGGTTTGCTACACTACGCTGGGGGAAGAGAAAGGGAAAATAGAAAAAGAAAAGTGGGATAGAGGGAACACTGTGTGTGCACAGAGCAAAGCGCCTAGAAATAAGTCAAGTCCAAGCAAGTGCTCAGCCGCTACGTTAGACTGCCGTCATTCTACTGTCGGAAGCTAATCTTGGTGCTTCCCCATGGCTGTTTATGCACGCTGAAGTCACCAGTGAAGACCAAGGAGCCGGTGGGCGTAAGCAGTACGTTGCAGTACGTGACAGTATATTGTTAAGTTAAACCCCAGCCTTTTTGACTTCAGTGCGAATAAAATGCTGCGGCTGAGCCATGATGCTTACTCAAGACTTGCAAGTACTGAATTGAGAGCATCCAGCACTTGCATTGCACTTCGCGCTGACGGAGTGCGCAGGTTGTTCAAGAGCATCCGAAAAGTATTCATGAGAGACCGGAGTATCATAACCACTTGCCGTTCTCCTTCGGGCAGTTTGTCAGGAACCCGCGCTGTGCACTTTACAGCGGTGCGCAGCTGTATCAATTGGCCTGGCTCTGGCTCCGGCTGTGGCATCGGCTGCGGCTTGGATTGTGACTTCGGCAGTTTTTCTGGCTTTTGCTGTTGCTTTAGTAGTGCGGACCAAGTTGTACTGTTCTCCACCATGACCTTGTCAGATTTAGATTGAATTGCGCCAGGAGTACAAGAAAATCATACAATGTTAGCGGGTAAAGATGAAAGAACAAGTCTGTAAAAAATATAAATAACGCAATGAAGGAAACAAAATTGACAGGTACTTGAGTATCCTTACGTGATTTAAATGAGAAAGCATAATGACTTCTCTAATTCATTGGTTACGTCCACGATACGTGATCTCATACATTGTCACGTGTCCTTCACAACTCTACCTTAATCCACCCTGCTCTAATTTGTACTAAACTTAATCCATCTTAATCCACCTTCCTCTAATTTGTACCAACCTTAATTCACCTTAATTCACTTTGCTCCACCATAAGCCACCTTACTTTAACTGGTTCTAGGTTTAATTCACTTCACTCTAATTCACCTTGATTCACTTTAATTCATATTAATTACCCATACTTACTACTGATTAACGTTTTTATACCATTTATTATCTTTTGTATTACTAATGACGTCGTAAGACGCTGATGACCTCAGATTGATATTTGGTTCCCCTCGTTGCGGACAACGCCGGCTCTTTTGCCTCATGGGACATATAACGCTTTCGCATTAAAAAGGCTATGAAATCGCAAAATGGAGTACAATGAAATTATCCACTGCTAGTGGATAATTATTTTAAATTGAAATAAGGCAATAAATGAAGCAAAAAAGGCCGTATACAACTTCGCTTGAGATAACTTAGGTGTGCCGTACAAGGGTTAGTTGTGATGAATTATAAGAATAATATGTTTAAGCTTGCTCAGAACGATACAGGTTCAAGAAGGTCAACTATGTGGTTTGGTAGGTTATTCCAGTGCTGAATGGTACGTGGCAACGCGGATGAATTGAAAGCATTGGTTGGGCCAAAGATGGAAGCTGAGATGATTATGCGGACGCCGAGACGACGAGTGAGCGGCAGGGTGGACGGGCGCGTGCTACGGAATATCTTGCGAAGCAGGCAAAGCAATGCTGTGGTTCTTCGTAATTCAAGAAATGAGAGGGACACAGATGAGTTAATGCTTGTCACGCTAGAGTCGTGGTGATAATCTCGGACAATAGAGTGGGCGGCGCTGTATTGAACTGAATCGAGAGTCGCGGTTAGGTAAGCTTGATGAGGTGACCATAAAGGGGCCGCAAATTCGAGTTGAGGCCTCACGAATGTCTGATAGGCGATTTGTCTGGTGAGGGCAGGAGTGCCGCGAATGTTACGTTTAAGATAACCGAGCGTACTTGAAGCATTAGCAGTCATTTTTTCGACGTGCGCAGACCTTAACAGGTTCGGTGTAAGGAGAATCTCGAGGTACCTGTATGGAGTTGGTTCGTGTAACGGGGTTGTTATCCAGTAAGTAATCGAAAGCGGCAAATGTCTATTTTGTGAACGAACGTTATTAGTTTGCATTTATCAGCGTTTAAGGTCATCTTCCAAGAGCAGACCCAGTGAGTAATACGCTCAAGGTCTCGTTGAAGAGCGATATAACTGGAAGATGAGCAGATTTGACGATAGACCCGCTGTCGTCTGCAAATGATCGAATTAATGAAGTTATTTCGGATGGCAGGTCGTTAATATAAATCAGAAAAACGTAATGGTCCGAGTATTCTTCCTTGTGGTATGCCAAATGTTACATCGCTAACAGTGGAAATGCACTTATCGACGACGGTGAATTGCTTAGGGAATAACAAAAATTTCTTATGCAAGGTACCGTTAGGGAATCGATGTTTAAGCCTGAAAGATTAGCTATGAGACGGCAATGAGCAACGCGATGAGAAGCATTAACGAAATAAATGAAAAATGGGTCTATCTGTGGGCCCGATTTCATGTTTATAAAAATATCTGTAGTAAATTCCATTATTTGTGTTTCACACGATAGTCCTTTTCTGGAACCATGCTGATGTTTGAAGAAGTTGTTAGTGTCCAAGTGATGTGCTACATTTTAAAAGATTATGTGTTCTAGTAGTTTACCGGGAACGCTTTTAGTGATATTAGGCGGCAATTGTTAACAGCAATCTTATCACCGGTCTTAAAAAAGGGTATAACTTTACCGACCTCCCAGTCATACGCAACTATGAAACAAGCGAGAAAGGATTGTGCTATAGTGTACTACAGCATATTTCAAGATTTTTGAGTTTATCCTATCCATGCCGTTTGAAGTTGACATCTTGAGGTTGTTAATCAATTCAGCAACAACAGTGCTTATTACACTGATAGGGGTCATGTATGTATAGTCGAGTTAGATTGGTGTTGGTATTAGCGAATTGTTTTCTTTTGTAGATACGGCCCTGAAGTAATTGTTAAAAACAGATGCAGAAAGCAATCGCGCCATCGGCGAGGCAGAACTATCAAGCAGTGGTGAAATGTCGGAATGTTCGGCAGGGGAGATCGCTTTCCAAAGTGTTTTGGGGTTATCTTGAAGCAGAGATTGCAGATCGCAAGAGAAGTATATGCTTAGCTTGACGCGGAGCATTGCAGTAGGCTCTATCACAAGTTCTGTGTTTTCTGCAAGATTCAGGTGTGTCTTCACGTTTGGCAGTCCTGTAGCGACGCTTCTTATTATTTTTTTAGAGGACGAAGTGTCTTACTGAACCACGGTTTTGATTCGTTTACGCGAAATGAAACCTTTGGTCTATGCGCATGTGCTATAGCTCCATTAACGTTTCCTTCTAAAGGCAAAATTCTCGTTCCCTGTCCGCTCAGAAAAAGTTGCCAAGAATGACGACATGAAGGTTTTCAAACCATTGTTAATAACGCTGACGTCTTTTTTTGTAATCCAATACTTGTTTAGTCTTCAGGTGACGTGAGCATGAAGCTGTATGAACCGTGAACTGTAATAATCGGTGGTCACCGAACCCATCCGCAAAAAGTGATAGTGTTAACCCTCTCAGGCGCGGACATTAGAACAAGATCCAACTTGTTATTTATACGAGTTGCCATGATATGGTTGTCATTTGTATTAGGCAAGCCCACTACTTGTCAGCAATAAAGAGAGTAGGAGGAGGAGTGTAGGTGGGGCCATAAAGGATCGTTTTGTCGCTTTGCTAAGAAATCGCACAAAGTGCGCTTAGTATATGAATTACTGTATGGTTTATGAAACACCTTTTTTTCGTGCTTTATTTTTACTTGGGTAAATTTGGTAAGCTGGATGTAGAAGAGGCGTACGCTTGAATATTAAGCCGGCGATAGCGAGACACAATTAGTGAAATTTGTTGCCTGCCGTTTTCTCCCCAGCCATCCGCCGCACGGCCTCCTGTTGGAACGTGGAGGAGTTTAAGCGCTGTGTGAACGGATCTCACATCGACATCAGCAAAACCATGCTCACTGAACAGGAGTGCAGGTCAGTATCCAAAGCGCCTGACGCAGAATTCACAAAGCAGTTCGTATTTTAAAGAAAATGTCTGCCACCGACCGGCCGCCTTAGCTACACGATAATGAGCGTTCGCTATCCGGTGCCCGTTCGTGTTCGAACTAACATAACTAATGCAGGAATTTGGGAGGAAGAGGGGGGGATATATAAAGTAATAATAACACGTAGCCAAGTTTAAAACGTCAATTTCGTTCGAATTATCCAATCTTAGCATGTGTAGGCCACATTACTATCTTTTCGTCACGGATATACAGAGCGGCCAAAAACACGTCTGAATTTTTATTTTTATTTGGCAATTTGTTTGCTCTTTTATTTATATTACGTACAGATTACCCTGCGAGTATCCAAGCAGGGTAGACAACGAAAGAAAACATAGCGAATGTTGCAGGCAGGGTGCACAATGCGAACATTTGGTAAACTTATTTCATTCCGTTATGTACTTCTTGGAAAGAAAAAAAAGTGCTTGAACGTACTGGTTCGAGCGAAACACAGTACCAGGGAGTGCGACTTAATGCGTGTGGCGGGTGTATCTCGTTGTTAGCGGGTTACAGGTGCTGACTGGTGTCGAGAAAAGTTGGTAATTAGGAGTAAAGGTAAAAATTGTGACCGCTGACATTTGCTACGTGAAGAGTAACATTGGCTATAGCATCAGCTTCATTAGTTGGGAAGAGAAGTCTTGTCGCAAATACTTAGGGCAACTTAACCAGGGGCAGCTCGCGCGAACATTTAATAACGAAAATAATAACGAATTTAATAACGCGTTCTAGTGCGGACTAGGAGTTGTCTAGGGAACATGTAAGAACGCGTTCTTAAACTCGTTATTATTTTCGTTATCAAATGTTCGTGCAAGCCGCCCCTTGTGGCTTTTCTCTGTACTCATAGAAATTCATTGATGCCGTCATCGGTATACAGGTCCCAGACGACGCAAGCGTGTTCAAGCATGGGTCTAATCATAGTAGCGTAACTGATTAGTTGAGCGCGCGGAGAGGCGTTGCGTAGTTTATGCCTTGGCAAATTAGAAAGGCTGACGCGCAGATGTTGTTAGTGTGCACGCTCCAAGGTGTGTTAACAAGCCGCGGTAGCCCTTCTGGCTATGGAGTTGCGCTTCCGAACACGAGGTGCTGTTCAAGGGGAGTACGGTAGCGCGATTAAAGGACGGGACAAAAGAAGACACATAGGGACACACACAGCGCTGTGTGTGTCCCTATGTGTCTTCTTTTGTCCCGTCTTTTAATCGCGCTACCGTACTCCCCTTGAAGATGCATTACCAACAAGCCCACATTGCAACCCACGAGGTGCTGGTTTCGATTCGGGTCGCGGAGGCCGCGTGCGGAATGGAATGACACTCGCGTGCTGCCAAACAGTGCTGGTTAAAGAACCCCAAGCGGTCAAAGTTGATCCGGAGTCCCCCACCATGGCATGCCTCATAATGAGGTCGTGGGGCGCAAAGCACCAGAATTAAATAAATAATTATTTCATTAAAATAATTACGGTGGTTTATAAGTGTCAGTATCCTCCAGATATTAAATGTAGATTGAAACTTCCTGCAAAGGTGAAGATCCCATCGACTGTGAGGGCAAAGACATGCTTAACTCTTTCCGCTTGAAATGAAGAAATAATTTTCTTTGTCTATGACTACTCGCCATGCGCACCAATACAGTACGCTGTTGTGCAATTTGGTCATTGCTGGCAAAAAAAATCTCGCTCTACAAAACGCATTCATTGATAGAAAACTGCATATAGATTGATACTAGACTCCACAACGCTTTACGATATCATTATCATACACTAGGAACAGAAGGGCGGGACCAAGGATACTATCCAAACTAGCCCAGATATGTCACTGGAAGACGTTTCCAAAGTTGCCCGTCTCTCTCAAAGAGCTACTTGCGATTCGTGACATATATACGCAGCAATCCACGATATTAATGTTTCTAACCTAAGTTCCTAAGTCTAAATATTAATTTTTCATGACGTACTAAGTCCACTTTCATTTTCAATGGACTAAAAGTCCATACGTCGAAATTTCGCAACTGATGACTCCCTCAGCTTTCTTTATTTTTTTATTATTATTTTCCTTGATCTTTCGTTTACGTTGAGCGCAACAGGCATCACCTCAACTGGTTAAGCGTGCAGATCCGCGTTTTCCGTGTGTACGCACGTTCAAATAAGAGAGCCGAAGAAGATTAAAAGCTTTCCTCCTTCAATGCGCTATTGCGGCAGTAAATTAAGAATGATGCAGTACCGGAAGCCGTTGCGGCTATATTTCGCTATGCAATGTCCTGTGCATAAACACATTACGCCTCCCCTTCCCCATTCAAGTAGCGTGCAGCCTCTAAATAGCCCTGGCAACGATGCCTTCACTTCAGATTTCCGCAAAATTATATAGTGGAGGGGCAAATAACCCTTGTTGGCGTCATTCTCTGCCTCTCGCCCGGCCCACTTCCCGCGGGCCGCCTGCGAACATTCGAAGTCCCACTCTCTGCCAACACGTATAGATATAGCTACAGGGTGATAATTTGTAACTTTTATGGAATTATTAATAATTGCCTGTTGCAGATAACTTAATTCTAGTCATTGAGCTGGAGAGCATTCAGAGAGACGGACATTACTCGGGCGAGAAATCGAAACACATGTTCGACTAATTAACAAAGAATCATTGATTAACTTCCTAACTGATTGCTTGATGGCACATATGGCAAGTTACGAATTGTAGCCGGTGAGTTTGCAAGGCGTATCCACTTGGAAAGAATTTCCAGTATGAGACCAGTTTGTAGATATGTGCCGTAAACTCGCCGTAAAAACGCAATGTTCCACTTACTTTTTTAGCAAAATGCTCTTTTGTGCATTAAAACACAAAAGTAATTGGACCGCCCATGTATTTCGTCCCCACTTTGAGAAATAATATCCCGAAACTGGTATAATCCTGGAAATTAATTTCACGTGCATACGCCTTGCAAACTCACGGGCTGCAATTTCTAATTTGCAACATGTTCCGTAACGTAACTAATTGGGAATGTAATTAGTGAATTATCGTTAATTACTTGAATATTTGTTTCAATTTCTCGTGCTAGTAATGTCCGCCTCTTCGAATATTAGCGCTCAAGGAGAAGAATTAAGCTATCTGCCACCGGCGATTTTTTTTAATTCCGTAAAACTGAAAAATAATCACCACACAATAGCCGGTGACTTGTCCAATTGTTTTCAACATATTTGTCCTCTTCTCTTTTTCTTCCCGTTAGAGCCTCAATTTCTTCAGTCAACGAATGCTTCGAGAAAAGCCGCAAGCTCTGTCAACCCGACGTCGATACTGCGAAGAAACTTTCGTCGGCCTTCTTCAGCGTCTACGGCTGTGACCCGAAGCACAGCGAAATCCCTGCGGGAAAGAACAAACATGAAGGCCCGAACAGCGGTCCCAGTCTGGCTTCTTCCCTCACGCTAACCCTTTCCGTCGCGCTAGTCGCTTCTATCGCGATAATACGCTAGTTTCGAAAAAAAAATTAAAGAAGGCACGTACCCGTCGCATTGGTTCAGCCATTCCGGTGTTCTGCTATACTGAGCACATAGGTCAAAAATTTCATCCCCGGCAGCGGGTGCCGAATTTCGATAGAGATTGCAAAATACATGCACCGTGATCTCGGTGTATCGTGAGGAAAGCCGGTACGAGGTAATCGAAGCCGCGGTCCTTCATTAAGATATTCCTCTGCTTCTATACGTGTAGCTCTACAGACATACACATCAATCCATCAAAAAAAAAAATTCCACACGCGGAAACGATGTGATGGCCAGAGATCTTTGGTTGTAAACAATTTCGGCTGAAGTTAACTTTGTGTTTTATTTTCTTTGTGCGCCCGTGTGCGTGTGTGTGTGTGTGCGTCTGCGCGTGCGTGTGCGTGCGTGTGCGCGTGTGTGCGTGCGTGTGCGTGTACGCGTGTGTCTGTGCGCGTCTGCGTGGGCGCGTGTGTGCGTGCGTGTGTGTGTGTGTGTGTTTCGCCCTTCAACTTTCTTTTTTTCAATATCTTTTTCCTCATCAGCAAGGCCAAAGCCAGTGTGGTGATGGAAAAGAAATATCTTTTTCCTCATCAGCAAGGCCAAAGCCAGTGTGGTGATGGAAAAGAAAGAAATAGCCCATACGGTATACGAATCTGGACATGCCGTTGTCAATTTTCAACTTGTCAACGAAACGATAGCCGTCGCAAACACCAAGTTTCTGTTCAGGTGTGGTGTTGCCATTAATTTTTCAGCAAACACAGTACGTGCATACCTTACAAGTCCACGGAAGTTTCATCGTTACACCGAAAGCCGTATCTTCGATGCGTATGCGTCTTTTTCAACAGCGCATCCATGAAATATTCGCAAGGCACGTTCGAGAAAGTAAGACTATCCTTCGTTGGTACCTATGTATTTCCTTTTTCTAAAAATGTGCATGGCGGCTACTACGCAGGCAGAAAATGGCGTCATGGATTCCAAGTGATGGGTTGATGAGACTCGCAGCTATATAAAACGCCCGTGTACGGCGCACGTTAAAGAACCCCGGGTGATCAGAATTAACCGGGTGCCCCTTACTACGGCGTGCCTCATAATAATATCCTGGTTTTGGCACGTAAAACACCAGAAATTAGTTTTGTATGGAATATTGGCGGAGCTATAAGTCGAGAAAAATTTAAGCTGAAATAATCTGAGTAGTATTGTGGCGGCGGAGTTGAGGGTACTTGTTTTGAGAATGCGCAGGCGGACGTTAAGCCAACAACACCAAAAGCATTCGCATGCTCATGCAATAAAGCTTCAGTAACAGCACTTCAACTCTTGTTTTAAGATAAAATAGGCAGAGGAGTTGTCGCCATTTACTGGCAACGGCTACGCGTTTTCGCTTGATAATATAGGATGAAAAATAAAGTAGCCTTTATTCGGGCATTCTCTGTCCGTTCACAAGGCGCAAATCTCACAGCCACTATATAGCGACAGCATTCAAGCGCGCTATTCAGGCACTGATATTAACGGAAGAAACAACAGCTACAGATCAAAACGAGCGCGGCGGAGGACCGGGCACAGCTGGCTTCCACGTTCCGTGCGCGTTGCGCGGAAGGCATACAAAGCGCAGCTACTCCAAGCCCTCCCGCCTCGGCGAGAGGACACATCGTACGCTGTCGGCCCTGGTGCACCTGTGCAACAGCAACGGCAACGCTGACAGTAGTTCCCCATCAGCGATGTTAAGGCGCAGCGGACTCTCGGGCGACGAGAATGCTGGCTTCAGCCTCAATTCATTGTGTGTGGCCCCAGTGCAGCTGAATCAGGGAGACCTCGCTCTATACGCAATGGCTGTTGTTGTTGTTGTTGTTGTTGTTGTTGTTGTTGTTGTTCCTTAGTCAAAATATATAAGTCAAAATATA